>NC_062554.1:5618702-6875580 GCF_016906955.1 Phacochoerus africanus | reverse complement strand
GATCCTTTAGCCCTAAGTAACCTTAAACACTCCTTTCTCTGACAGCTTAGTGCTGATAACTCTTGGGAAAGAGTGGGGCATGTATCACATCAAGGATTTTCTTAACACAGGTATTATCTTAAATGTATAACTTAATCTGCCTCAGAAATTGTATTCCTACAGAAGCAATTTATGTTAAAAGTTGGAAGGAAATCCTGTTCCTTTGCAAATCAAGTTTGATGACTTTTATTTATTGGAGGTTTTTTTTTTTTTGGTTTTTTTGGGGGTTTTTTTTGGTTTTTTTTGGCTTTTGTCTTTCTTTTTAGGGGCTGCACCTGCAGCATATGGAGGTTCCCAGGCTAGGGGTCTAATCAGAGCTGTAGCCGCAGCCTATACCACAGCCACAGCAACGCGGGATCCAAGCCATGTCTACAACCTACACCACAGCTCATGGCAACGCCGGATCCTTAACCCACTGAGCAAGGCCAGGGATCGAACCGCATCTTCATGGTTGCTAGTAGGGTTCGTTAACCCCTGAGCCACAACGGGAACTCCTAATAAATATTTTTGATATTTTGCTATGTGCCGGTATTTTCCTTTGAAGAAGAACCCAATTCTTTTAAAAGATTACTATTTTAAGATAAAATAACTTCATGAAACCTTAAAAACATGGTTATCACAAAACTAGGGTACACACTATAATGGGTTTCATGGTACATTATATGGTCCTTTCCTTACTTTATGACTTTAGCAAGTTATTTAACCTCTTTAAGTCTGTTTCTTCGTCTTAAAATGGGACTAATATGAGGAGTTCCCGTCGTGGCGCAGTGGTTAACGAATCCGACTAGGAACCATGAGGTTGCGGGTTCAGTCCCTGGCCTTGCTCAGTGGGTTAACGATCCGGCGTTGCCGTGAGCTGTGGTGTAGTTTGCAGACGTGGCTCGGATCCCGCGTTGCTGTGGCTCTGGTGTAGGCCGGTGGCTGCAGCTCCGATTCGACCCCTAGCCTGGGAACCTCCATATGCCGCGGGAGCAGCCCAAGAAATAGCAACAACAACAACGACAAAAAAGACAAAAGACAAAAAAAAATGGGACTAATATGAATACTTCTATCACAGAGTTGTTTCAAGGACTAAATGTGATGAGGTAATACCTATAACGTGCTGAACATAGTGCTTCTACAACACCCACAGGGAATCTTCTTAACCATAACTAAGCATTCAGACTCATGATTATCATAGGCAGCACCTGCCATGAGGTTTCCTTAGAAGGACATTAGGACGGGGAGCACAGTTCCCCAGCAAGGTGGCATCCAGCATTAGAATGAATTCTCCCACCAGTTGATGCGTCAGTCTACATAGCTAATCAAAACTATTCTGTTTGGTCCCAAGGCGACTAGTCTGGGATGAAGGAATGAGGTTCACATGTGCAGGGGTAGCCACAGGGCCAGAAGAAGAGGAAAATCTTTTATTACAATTCTATAGACAGAGCTTCCAAGGTCTCTGCAAGAGACATGTTCAGATACAGGAATCCCCATCCTCATAGAAGCCCAAAGCCAAGGCTTCTCCATCAGATATTTATAGTTCATTTTTAGTTTCTTCTAAGTTGATGCAATTTACCTATCAGGTAAACTCGTATTTGTAAGTAGTATTGCTCAGTAACCCAGTTGACATTGTGTTTTCATCCGGTTTCTGTTGAAACACAGACCTGGAAAGTTAAAGGTCCAGTTTTCGTGAAGGAGAGAAAGAGGTGCTTTTCTGTTTGCTTTGTTTTAGCCTTAGTCACAGGCTGACACTTACTCAAGTGCTCAATAAATGCACTCATGGGACCCTTCCAGATGTCATTTCCTGTAAGGAAGTCCCTGTCTTAACACGTAACAATTTCAGAGACCCTCTAGCCTCTCTGTCACATGTCTGAGTTTGTCTGTTTTTTCCTTTGCTCTTCTGATGTCCCTGTTCTACTCTACATGCTTGTCTGGCTCAGGAGTCCTTCACAGTGTCTCCTCCTGCTTGGCTGAGTTTTGTCAGTTCCACGGAGCACGAACAGTGCTGTTCCAGGCTCAGAAGTTTTTCATTGGGGGTCACCCTGAATTGGCCTCACGGTGCTGAAACTTCTCAGTGGTTTGTTTCAGACCAGGGGTGCGAATTCCTCTTTGGATATCCAGAAGGGTCCCAAAGCAGTGTTACTTTGACCTCAGTGTGTTATAAAGATTTATTGATTAAATTTTTCTTTGAGTTATTGGGTCTGTCCTCTCTCCTAGAATCCGTATGTGTCTCCAAAGAGTTGAGTTGGGGATAGTTTTGAGTAATAATTGTTATGTGGTACCCAGGTTTATTGCTTCTCTCCTTCGTCTTGGGCTTACCATGTTGGTCTTCTCAGATTTCACTCCTCCTTTCCTAGAGAGCCATTGTACCATCAGTTCCCCAAACATATAGAGACTTTATTACGATTCTCAAGAAGTGCAGAATTGGTGTAATCTTTTTTCTTTATTGCTGTGATACCTCCTGCAGTACGAGCATTTGCACGGTTGTTCCTATGCCTTATCTTAATGTCAGTCAGCAGCACTCAGAGGTTATTTCTCGAAGCAAAGTTGTTTCAGCAAACTGTGGCACTATTCCATTCACTACTTGCGGTAGGAGTACCAGCTGTTCACTGGATTTTAATGTGCAATTTGAAGGATACTAAAAGTGCTGATTCTTCTCCTGGGTTTCCATCCCGAGGGCATAGACCTTAGGACACGCTCATTTTCTGTGAGCCCGAAGACAAAAATCATAATAATTGCTCTTTGTATTTTTCAGTGTGTGGACCAGTTGACAAAGATCCAGACTGAATTACAAGAGACAGTGAAAGATTTAGCTAAAGGCAAAAAGAAGTACTTTGAGACCGAACAGATGGCTCATGCAGTACGAGAGAAAGCTGACATCGAGGCAAAGTATGTGTTTTAGCATATCTGAAAAAATGATTATGCAAATAATGTTGTGTTTGCCAATACTTTGTTTTCTGTTAATACAAGGCATAGATTCATTCTTAGGTTATATTGGTTTCATCTGACCTATAAGTATTACATACTTTAGCTCAAATTTTTCTTTTATATTGTTGATTTTTATTTAATATAAGCAAAATGGAAATATTTGATCACTAAGTTTTCACATTAAATTGAATTTTGAAAAGGAAAAAAGAAAAAAAATGAACCTTGTATTGGAAGCTTAGCAGAAGTCTAAAGTTGCTGTGGTGTCTGAATATCAAGGTTTTAGAGCCTCGTTTTTCTTATGCTAAACTAAATCAATTATAGTTGAAAATCCTTGATTCTCAGTATGCCCTCGAAGGACCATAGACACATCAAGTGAATAAGAGCACTGACCTCAGTATAGAAACCAAGAATTTCTCTTATGTGAAATCTTAACATATATGCTTTTTCCAGTGGATGCTTTGGCAACTGTGTGTGAATTTTGCTTTCAATATATGTGAATTACAAGTCCTTTATTTTGAGAATAATTAGGAAAAGAAGGAACCAGAAGTTCATAACAAATATAAAGCTAGAAATAGAAGTTTTTGCAGTGACAACTTAAGGAAGGATTAAAATTTTTCAAGAAAAAACAAACTTGTGTTATAGAAGGGACTCTGCAGACGTCTGTGAGGAAAAGCGAGATTCCGTTCATTGAGCTCACTGATGGAAAATGCAGGAGCTTGAGCTCCTAATCATGAAACCAGAAAGGGTATGAGACTGGTATAGATTAGGAAGGAGTTAACGGTTTCTTTCTAACGTATATATATATATCTCTGCAGGAAATTAAGCAATCTCCTAAGCATCTTGTGAAATTTTAGGAGCTCCTGGAAAATTTATTTGGTACCAAAGGATAGTAATTGAATACTCATAAAGTACTTAATGTTACTGGAAAACATTTACTATTTCCCTAACTTAGCTTATTATCTTTATTATTTTGTTTTTGTAAGCATACAAATCCTTTCTGTACTTTGATAGAATCAGTAACCCATCTTCCCAGTAAGTCCTGAAGTTTTTAGATTAGGTGCTTGCCATTAGAAATATCCTGTCACGGTGGGTTTTAGGAACTTGTTTTTAAAACTGTCAGGGATTCTAGAACAGAGAATTGACAGATTTATAAGGCATATGTAAATACCTACTTTAGCCAGGCCCACAGGGTGAAAATGAGGGCAGTTGTAGGGCTGTTTCTGAAAAATGTGGACCTGACAGGAACTAATTCATAGATGGCTCATCTCAAGAAACTGTCTTCTAATATGGCCCAAATTCAAAGAGGATACAGCAAATGAGACATTTCAGTTCTATGTGTAACTTTTCTGGAAAATTAATCTACAGCGAAGTAAGAAATACCTCTTTATCTTCATTCGTTCACTGTTTATTGATTATCTATGTTAGGCACTATGGAAAGAGAGGTGAGTAGGATAAGTTTTGCCCTCAAGAAGTTTAAAGCCTAGAATTAAAAACAAATGTGTTCTAAGGGAAGTTTAAGATGTGTTTATTCACAGTAGGCGCACAGAAATTAGGTGCCTACAGTAACTCCCCTAATAGTTTATTTTAGTAGCTACATGAAAACAGTTATATGAGCATAGAAAATAAATTAGGTTTTGTCTAATGAAAAAGGAAACCGGTAGAAGAAGTGGTGTTTGGACACAGTTTTGAAGAATGGTTTTTCTGAGTAGAGATGAGAAGATGAGGAAAGGGAAAGGGAAATTGGACTTACAGTTTTGATAGATGATTTGACAGGGAGGGAGATGTGTGCACTAGGAGAGAGCAGAGAAGGAAGGAAACAGTTTGAAGGGAAGGATATGTAGGTTCTGAAAAACCTGTGGGACCTCGTGGTGACTGTGTTTGGTAGGGAGTTACGTATCTGACTCTCAGATCAGAGTCCTGAACATCTTGCTTTGGTGGTGGGGGGTGGGGGAGGCAGTTGCCTAACAGATGACAGTTAAAGAGGTGAAATTGTATATATAATGAGATGAGAAGTTGAGTTTGGAACCCTAAGGACCAGTAACATTTGGAAAGTAGGTGAGGAAAAGGAGTATATATTCAGTATGTATAGTTCACTGTATGTTTTATTTGTTCTAGCTCATAATCTTTGAAGACAGGACCTTTATTATTTTATCTATTACTGGTATTTTCTTTATTACTACATAATGTTTATATGAGGACTAGCAAATGAAGCAGAATCCAGAAACTTAAATGCTTATAATGGAAAATTGAGGTGCAATTCAGACTATTTAGATAATGACCAAAATGCATATTTATACATCCTTGAATGTTTCTCTCTTGCTAGAAAGATCAGAGGCTACTGCTTTTTCTATCCTCCTCACATTTGTTCTTCAGAGACTGGCTTGCTCTGTCTTCCAATCCCAAATGGTCTGCAAATTTACTTCTTATTATTGCCTAGCTTCCAGCATTGACTTCTTCCATGGCAATCACCATGACACTGCAGTCAAGACAAACACTGCAGCTTCAGAAATCTCTGGTCGTGGAAGTGCTGGTTATTCCTTAGCTTTTGTCTATTGACTTTCTCCTTATGGTTATCTCTAGTTGTTCGGGCAAAACCAACATTTTGGGGTTTTTTTGTTTGTTTGTTTGTGTTTTTTTGTCTTTTTGCCATTTCTTGGGCCGCTCCGGAGGCATATGGAGGTTCCCAGGCTAGGGGTCCAATTGGAGCTGTAGCTGCCAGCCTACGCCAGAGCCACAGCAATGCGGGATCCGAGCCGCATCTGCAACCTACACCACAGCTCAGGGCAATGCCGGATCCTTAACCCACTGAGCAAGGCCAGGGATTGAACCTGCAACCTCATGGTTCCTAGTCGGATTCGTTAACCACTGCGCCACGACGGGAACTCCAAAACCAACATATTTTTAATCCCGTTTGATAGATTATGTTTCTCCTTGCAAGTTGAGAGGGATTGAGGGAAATAAGGACAGCAGAGTGAGAGAAGGTTAAATAGAACAAAATCATAAAGGGCGGGGTCTAAGAGCTTTACACTATGTTCAGAATACTGTGTTGAGAGTGGAGGGCGCACACAGGAAGGCACTGAAACACTTAAAAGAAGAACTTTTAATGGTGAAAATATTGGAATTAAGGCCTTTGTAGAGCCTAGTCAACATTATACTGTAAATTACATTCCTTGCATTGTTACAGCCTATTGCATCTGGGCCTGAAAGCCTGCTGTCTTTGCCTCAATAGCTTGGTTATCCATGGGCTTCTTTACACTGCCTTGTAGGAATTAGTGTGTAATTGTATGATAGTAGGAATAATCTATTGTTGAATGACTCTGGTTTATTAGGAGATACTAGCATACTGGATTTGTCAAATTAGCATTTTTTTTTTCATTCAGGATATTTTATTTTATTTTATTTATTTTTATTTTTTTGTCTTTTTGTCTTTTTGCCTTTTCCAGGGCCACTCCTGCAGCATATGGAGGTTCCCAGGCTAGGGATCCAATTGGAGCTGTAGCTACCAGCCTACACCAGAGCCACAGCAATGAGGGATCCGAGCCGCGTCTGCAACCCACACCACAGCTTATAGCAAGGCTGGATTCTTAACCCACTGAGCAAGGCCAGGAATCGAACCCGCAATCTCATGATTCCTAGTCAGATTCGTTAACCACTGAGCCACAACGGGAACTCCATCATTCAGGATATTTTAAAAAATTAATCCCATTATTTTCTGTTTCACTATAATATTCTCCCTGTAATAAAATAAAGGAAAATAGTCATTACTCTTAGTTTTCTGTTTAAGTTCTCTTTTAGAATCATGTCACAGGAAAAGGTTGCTTTTAAAAAAATTCAGTAATTATGATATTTAATCATTTTATTATGATGTGATTTGATGATTCTATTAAACACACTTTTGTATTTTTATTATAGATCTAAACTTAGTCTTTTTCAATCAAGAATCAGTTTACAGAAGGCAAGTGTAAAGGTGAGTTTTTGAAAACTATCATAATCAAGAAACCTTAGCTACTAAAAGAATTGGGTCTTTTGTCCGTGCAGTTCACTTATTTCCATCTAGAGAGCGTTTTCCATTTAGAGGAGCATTTTAAAGTCATTAGGGAAGAAATTTTTCCCCAGTTCGTGAGGGTTTTTCCCCCAGATATCAGCATGTTGGGTACCGCCTTCTTCTCCAGATTGCTTTAGAGATAGGTTTCTGTACCTAGCCTGCTGAGGAGGCCTCTTCTCTTTCAAACGTAGTCCAGGAGACTTTAGAAAGCTCTGCAGAATCCGTTTTACTCAGGTTTATACCTCTGAGCAAATGTTCTGGGTCAGATGTAAGGGAGCTTTTCCTGTGGGAGCCTCAGCTGGAGAATACATGATGAATACGCTTAGCGACCCACCTTTGACTGACAGACTCCCAACCAGCATGCATTTCTCTTGGCACAGGAGGGGAGTTTGTTTGTTTTTGTTTTTTTTAATATTTTCTAACTGCAGCAGATTTACCCAGGTCTTTGAAGATAAGGGACTTGACTTAATTTGAGAACCTTTATTTTCCCATCAGAATAAAATGAACAAAATGTTTCTAAGCTCTCTCAAAAACTTTGGAAATATGTCAAGTGTAGATAACAGTTGAAAACACTCTTACCACATGAACGTTTCGTCACTGTTTATTTAATTCTTCAATAATATCGACGAATTGTTATGTTCATGTTTTCTCCACATGGTCGTCTTTACTGTGGTTGGGGAGCCAGCTGAGAGTAGCATCCTCATGTTTTTCAGTGCAGTATCATTTTGCACTGACTTTTTCTCTTTTACTATGTTTTAGTTAAAAGCCCGGCGATCTGAGTGTAATTCCAAAGCTACCCACGCGAGGAATGATTATCTTCTTACACTGGCAGCAGCAAATGCACACCAGGATCGCTACTATCAGACAGACTTAGTTAACATTATGAAGGTAATACAGCATCGACATCTGTGGTAATTTTGTATCGTCAAAGAACAGAACAACAGATGAGTTGACTGTTGCATGTATGGGATTGAGTCTGTAGAACAGAAGCTAGGCTACTTTGCATTTTGTTGGAATATACTTGCTCTTGTTTAGGTATCCTCTGTTTCAGGTAATTCTGAATTAATTTTAGGATAAGAAAATGTTTAAAACTCTCTTAAATCAGGAGTTCCCACTGTGACAGTGGCTTAAGGATCTGGTGTTGCTGCAGCTGTGGTGTCGGTTGCAGCTACAACTTGGATTCGATCCCCAGCCCAGGAACTTCCATATGCCATGGATTGGGGCGGGGCGGGGGCGGGTGGCAAATTGTAGTAAAAAAAATTAATTATTCCCTAGTCAGTGGCAGATATTTACTGTATAGTGGTTGTTAATATAGGATTATTTTTAAAAGCTTATATTTAAAAATTTTTCTCATTTCATCCTTAATGGATTGGTAAACTTGTACATTTAATGATTCTGCCTGTGGGTAAAACAGGAGAAAACATAACTAGTAGCTACATGACAGCGTCTCTACCCTGGATGTCACTCTGAGATGTAGATTGGGTTAGTTTCTCATGTGCCTGCGTTCCATCTTGGTCTGTCCCGTTGGTACCTCTCTGTGTATCTTCAGAGTTCCCCCAAGTAAAGGACAAAGGGTAGAGGAGAAGAAGGTGTTCTCACCCGCTGCCGGGTTCGCCCTCCCTGCTGGTGGACAGGTTCTGCTTCCAGTCGTATCGCCTTCTTTCCCATCGTCTCAAGGACCCAGACATTCGATGGATGTTTCTCTCTTCTTTATCTTCACCCGCCGCGCCCCGCCACTGCCCTGGCATCATTCTTACTGACTGTCACATACACTGCTTTCACCAAACCGGCTGCTTTATGAATCAGAGGTGATGAGAGTGGGGACGCAGCAGGAGTGCGCACTCTGTCTTTCCTGCAGTGAATCGGGAAAGAGATCAGCTCTGTCTAGAAACTACAAGTTCTTTCCTGGAAAGTAGAGACAGGTCACCTGCTGGGACCTTGAAGGAAGACTGGAGAGAGAGAGTAAAACTAAACTAAGAAGTAACCTATTGCAAAAGTTTTCATTTCCTTTCTGTTTACTGTCTGAAATCCCCCCTTTCCTGGCGTTTTCCTGTCTGACTTCTACTGGTTAGAAACAGGCAGTGAGAGAGACGAGGGATTGTTGGGACATCCCAGACCAGAACTTTGCATACATTTCTCCGTAAGATGTTGGACATAGAGGTTTAGGTGTTTTCGTATCTTATTCAGTGTTATGTGGTGCTTCAGACATACAAGAACCAAGTGGAGACTTGGCCTCACATTGTAACATGGTTTCTCTAGGGAATGTATATTTCTGTCATATATTGTACATATACTCAAACAACGCATGTATTAAAGAAGTTTTTAGGAGTTCCCATCGTGGCGCAGTGGTTAACGAATCCGACTAGGAACCATGAGGTTGCGGGTTCGGTCCCTCCCCTTGCTCAGTGGGTCAAGGTTCCGGCGTTGCCGTGAGCTGTGGTGTAGGTCGCAGACGCGGCTCGGATCCTGCGTTGCTGTGGCTCTGGCGTAGGCTGGCAGCTGCAGCTCCGATTCAACCCCTAGCCTGGGAACCTCCATATGCCGCAGGAGTGGCCCAAGAAATGGCAAAAAGACAAAAAAAAAGAAAAAGAAGTTTTTAATAGAGCAGACTTTACATTTTTAATTCTCCATATACTGTCTGCTATGAAATCAAAATTGTTAATTATATATTTTCTCCTTTGAGTACTTTAAAATGCACGTTATATTTGTTTAAGCAGCAACAAAAGTAAAATCTTTGTTTTTTAAACTCAATCCATAGCCAAAAAAGATGTCTTACCTAAAACCCTGTGGTCTTTCATAAACCAGGAAAGGTACAGTATTATTGGGGGGAGTCTGCCCCTTGCCAGAAACAAGAGGAGGTTCATGGGTCTAGCCAGCTCTCAGATTATATGTCCTTGAACTTATTTTGAAACACTCATGCACCTAGGTATTTGATCATCCTTGGGTAGCTTATGCTTCAGATTACTTGTTTCGTGAAACATAGGGTATTGAAATGATAAAAAAATAGAGAAAATGTATTAAAAGTATTTCTTAAGAAAATGTATTTTCAATTTTCATGTTTTGTGTGTTAATTCGTTTTCTCCCCAGTGCTAATTATGTAACCTGCAGTACTGGAAAATTCCCATCAATCATGATCTTGCCTGTGTAGTAAATTTCTGTCATTGAGGTGACAGTGGCCTTTAGTGCCTCTTTTGGTGAGGTCTGTTTTCTGGATTTTTTTTAAGGTTGTAATACCCTAACTAGAACTTTTTTTTTTGTCTTTTTTTGCCATTTTTTGGGCCACTCCTGTGGCCTATGGAGGTTCCCAGGCTAGGGGTTGAATCGGAGCTGTAGTCACCAGCCTACGCTAGAGCCACAGCAACATGGGATCCGAGCCGTGTCTGCAACCTACACCGCAGCTCACGGCAACGCCAGATCCTTGACCCACTGAGCAAGGGCAGGGACCGAACCTGCAACCTCATGTTTCCTAGTCGGATTCGTTAACACTGCGCCACGACGGGAACTCCAAGACACACTTCTTATCCTCAAAGCACAATCTAGTTGAAGAGAGAAATATATAGAAATGATTACAAATGAGAACAATGAAATCACTGCCACAGGACCATGATTAATAGTAATAACAGCTTTCTCTTTTGATGATTTGATAGTACCCTGGCATAATCTTGAAGCATATTATCCTTCATTTTCCTCTTTATCCTGTTGTAGTTCATTATTTAAATAACAGGTATCCTATAAATGAAATGAAATCCCAACACTGGGATCTATTCTTAGATCAACAATTGATGGGATGTTAGTGATGACAGCCCATATTATGTTTGTTTTTTGTGTTGCATTCCTCTAATCTGGATGAATTGCCCTCTGTGTCTCATGTAAAACCTTTATTCTGACACCCTTCCCTCTCTCCTGTGTTGGACCTCCCACTGTCTGTATCACATCTTTTTTCTTGGTTTACTCAGTTCTTGGGTGGAACACATCTTCCAGTCCTTTTTTTTTTGCTTTTTAAGACTGCATCCTTACGGCATATGGAGGTTCCCAGGCTAGGGGTCGAATCAGAGCTGCAGCTGCTGACCTGTGCCACAGCCACAGCAACACCAGATCTGAGCCGCGTCTGCACCACAGCTCATGGCAACTCCAGATCCTTAACCCCCTGAGCAAGGCCAGGGACCTCATCTTCGTGGATACTAGTCGTGTTCATTACCGCTGAGCCACAACAGGAACTCTTCTTTCCAATTCTTTCTTGAGGGAGTGGGCATAGGAGATAGGTTTTTTGAGATACTGTGTTTATGAAGATGTCATTATCCTGTACTTGTACTTGGGTATAGAATAAAAGGTTGCAAACTGTTTTTGATCAAATGTTGAAGACAATTCTCCTTGTTGTTCCCTGTGTAGGTATTAAGAACCCCCAGATCATTCTGCGTATCTGATCCAGTGTTTTTTCTTCCTAGAAACTTAAATATTCTTAGTGTGTCTTTTGATTCTTAGATTAATTCTTCCCTTTTGTTTTCTCTTTCTGGAACCTCTGTTATTAAGATTTTGGAACTCCTAGTCTAGTCCTTTAGTTTTTTTTTTCTGTTATTGTCCTTGGTTGTTAGGCTCTGCTTTCTGGGAGACTTTTTCAGCTTTATAGTTCAACTCTTCTATTAAGTTTAAAATTTTTTCAGCATGCTTTTAATATTCTTTTGTTCCTCAGATGTTCTTTTCTTATAACAGGTGCTTTGTCTTGTCTCTTTAATTCTTGTGGTCTCAACAACAGAATGTATTTTAAAGTTTTCTTTTCCCTGCATAGTTTGTCTTTTAGCCTGAGGGTAGGACTTGTCAGCTTTGAGCTTCACTCTAGAGTGTTCTGGTGGACCATTTGTAGGGGAAACTAATGTCAGTATCCTTATATTTCTCCTTTTGACCTTGTCAAATTTCCCTTTCTGCTGCCTGTGTCATTTTCTCAGATCTCTTTTCTTGTGTTATTTGCTGAAGACTTCCATGATCTCCTAACCCACTTACATCTTCTGCCCCATCTGCTGGTCTCAGATGGTTTATCTCAGATGGTTTATCTCATCTTTGAAACCCTTAACACGGTTGTAGTTTTACCCGTATCAGTGTGATTATGTGATAAATGCCTTATCTCCCACTTAACTGTACATTCCACGAGGGCAATGAGTGTGTCTGTATCGCTTGAGACTTCATCTTTGCAACCTAGTACAGTATATGATTCCTTATACATGCTAAATATTTGTAAATTCGTGCTTATTGAAGAATAAATGAATGAACAAAAAAGTCAGTCTCACTTTAATCCTCTTAGATCGAATCATTCCCATTTTACAAGCAAGGGAATTATGGCAAAACCTGAATTCAACTCTGGCAGGTCTTGCTGCTGTCAGAGCTAGTGCCGTTAGCTCTTTATATGGCACCAACTTATTGCATTTATTTCCTCTTCTCTTAAACATGGGCTGAACCTGCACTATCTTATCTCCTTTGGCTTCTGTGAGGAACAAATGAGATAATGAAAAGTATTTTTGTTAATTTTTAAGCTTGGTATACATGTCATATATTGTCCTATTGAATAAATCCTCTTATTCTATTTTATATAAATCTTGTGTTTTAAGGGTAAAGAGGAGGAGACTGTAGAAGAGACCCACAGCCCCTGTTTAGATGTCTAACGTTGCTAAGTACTCAGTCTCCGTACCTTAGAGTACATCATTCCATTGAGTTTTCTTAACGTCTTTCAAAGTAATTATCATTATCCCTGTTTTACGGGTCAGATAGTGGAGGCTCAGTGAGGTTCAGTTGTATAAAACTCAGGGCTTACATCAAGGTCTCATAACTTCAAAGCCTGTGTTCTTTCCTAGATTTCATTCTGTGTTCTTTTCTAAATACCATTCCAACTGTGTGTGTGTGTGTGTGTGTGTGTGTGTGTGTGTGTGTGGCTTTTCCCCCCTTTTTGGGGGGGTGTGCACCCTGTGACATGTGGAGTTCTGGCTGGTGATGAGATCCAAGCCACAGTTGCGACCTGTGCCGCAGATGAAGCAGTGTTGGATCCTTAACCCACTGTGCCATGCCAGGGATTGAACCTGCATCCCAGTGCTCCAGAGACGCTGCTGATCCCATTTTGCTACAGTGGGAACTCCCATTCCAATCTTTTTGATAGTAAAATGTAGTATAATAAGCAGTAGCAGACTGTGAATGTCATAAATTCTGAGACTTGTAGAATAAAAGTAACAATTGAAAATTGCAAGTTCTCCCATTTTAATTATTCTAAAGAGTAAGATCATGTCAGTATCTAAGTAAAAATATTTAGACACATTCCCCAAGGAATAATTTGTATTGCTCATGCCAGTGCTGATTAGAGGAGATGCTAAATATATTATTCTGTGAAGGTATGTTATCAGGCAGATTCTTTTGAACTCTGAACTAAAACAACACAACTATTGCTAGGCCATGGAAACTGGTTAACTGATTTCATCAAATCTATAAAAGGCAGTTGAGCTGACTGTTGGAGAGTAAGGGTAGTTTGTTCCTCAAATGTTCCTTTTTTGTAGCATATTCTTGTGTAATATATAAACTGACTTTTTAAAGCTTGTGAATATTTTCCTAGTGGTTAGGATGAGGAAGGATGAAATACAGTGCATCATGGTAGAAAAGGGGACAAATTTTTATCTAATGAAAGACGTTTTGAAAAGCTTAATACTAGGACCCTTTTTCTTTTTTAAAAATTTTTATTGAAGTATAATTAATTCACAATGTTGTGTCAGTTTCTGGTGTCAGCAAAGTGATTCCATTATACAGCTTTTTTGGGGTTTTTTTGTTTTTTGTCTTTTTAGGGCCACACCAGGGCATATGGAGGTTTCCAGGCTAGGGGTCCAATCAGAGCTGTAGCTGCCGGCCTCCACCACAGCTCACAGCAACAACAGATCTGAGCTGTGTCTGTGACCTACACCACAGCTCACGGCAACACTGGATCCCCAACCCCCTGGGCAAGGCCAGGGATCGAACCCACAACCTCATGATTCCTAGTTGGATTCATTTCCGCTGCACCACAACAGGGACTCACTCAATAATGGATTTTTAATGACTTTATTAATCACCATTTTACCATTTAGTATTTCATTATCTATATGTCATAAATTACTTTTCCATTTTCTTAATTGTAATCTTAGTTGTCTTTGTTTCACTCTTATAAACAATGCTGCTATCAACATTCTTTTTTTTTAATGTGTCTCCTGGTGTACTTGTGCAAGAATTTCTTAAGGGAATATACCTAGGAGCGGTGTGTATTGGCAGATTTACCAAAGAGGGCCAGATGGTGTTACAGCACTTTTTATTACAAGTTTTAACATTGTGTGTCGTGTTAAACTCAGAGAGTATTCGAGTGTAATAGGTTACAGGCATGGTGTTCGATACAGAGATGAACTGGGCATGATTCATGCAGGCAATGAGCCAGAAACAGGAAGGTTGTAGTTTTCTCGGGAGCAGTCCCTAAAGGGCATGTGGAATATGAGGTGAAAGATCCTTTCCTCTGCTCTATTGTTTATATTATGGTTGGCTCTCCGTGACACAAAAAGAGAAAATTAGGATACTTCTTGCCCATTTTTACCAAACCTCTCCTTTTTTTTTTAATGACCACATCTGTAGCATACGAAAGTTCCCAGGCCAGGGATTGAATCTGAGCCACAGCTGCGACCTGTGCTGCAGCTGTGGCAATTCCAAGTCCTTTAACCCACTGTGCTGTGCCAGAGATTGAGCCCATGCCTCTGCAGCAACCCAAGCCATAGCAGTTAACCCACTGCGCCATAGTGGGAACTCCTTTACCAAACTTCTAAAACGATGATTTAAAAATAGTTTTAGTTTAGCAGTTTAACACCTGCTACAAACTCCTACATGGAATCCTCTTATATAAAGCAGATAAAAGGGAAGCTGTTTAATTAAAGCTTGTGAGCCTCTTTCTCTTTTGTGGGCCCCATTTTCCATACCTGCATACGTCACCCTCTACTTCTTTCCCTTGGTTCCGAGGCATTATGCTGAAGACTAGGGTTCCTCGAAATATAATTTGAAAACAGCTGTTCTAAGACAGGACTTTTTGTAGAATTCTAAGCTTTACCTAATGATCTTCAAGCTAAAATTTTTCAAAGTAGTCTTTTAATAATGTATATCGGATCATGACAATCTACTGCTAACACCTGCCAGTGGACAGGACCAACAGGTAATTGAACATTCTGGCTTGAGAGCTTAATAGATGTCTTGGGCTTGCGAGTCAACAGTAAATTAGGGACCAGAGCAGTCTTGAGAAAAAAGAACAAAGCTGGAAATATCACACAGCCTCACTTCATACTATTCTGTAAAGCTCTAGTAATCAAAACAGCATGGCGCTGGTACAAAAACAGACACAGATCAATGGAACAGAACAGAGAGCCCAGAAATAAACCTATGCACTTATGGTTGATTAATCTACAACAAAGGAGGTAAGAATATACAATGGATAAAAGATAATCTCTTCAATAAATGGTGTTGGGAAAACCTGGTAGCTGCATGTAAAAGAATGAAATTAGAACATTTTCTCACACCCTATACAAAAATAAACTCAATGTAGATTAAAAACCTAAATGTAAGACCTGAAACCATGAAACTCCGAGAAGAGAGCATTGGCAAAGTCCTCTTTAACATAAATTCTAGTGATTTTTTTTGGGATCTATCTCCTAAGGGAAAGAAACAAAATCAAGATAAAACACTCTTGGCATATATCCAGACAAACTTTCCTTGAAAAAGACACATGCACCCGCATGTTCATTGCAGCACTTTTCACAATAGCCAAGACATGGAAACAACCCAAATGTCCATCTGCAGATGATTGGATTAGGAAGATGTGGTATATTTATACAATGGAATACTACTCAGCCGTAAAAAAGTAAAAAATAATGCCATTTCCAGCAACATGGGGAACTAGAGACTCTCAAACTGAGTGATACAGTAAGTCAGAAAGACAAAGACAAATACCATATGATACCACTTATAACTAGAATCTAATATATGGCACAAAAGTACCTTCCCACAGAAAAGAAAATCAGGGACTTGGAGAATAGACTTGTGGTTTCCAAGGAGGAGCGGGGAGCAGTGGGATGGACTGGGAGCTTGGGGTTAATAGATGCAGACTCTTGCTTTTGGAATGAATTAGCGATGAGATCCTGCTGTGTAGCACAGGGAACTATGTCTAGTCACTTATGATGGAACATGATAATGTGAGAAAAAAGAATGTATACATGTATGTGTAACTGGGTCACCATGCTTTACAGTAGAAAATTGACAGATCACTGTAAACCAGCTATAAAGGAAAAAACAATCGTTACATATAAATGAATAAGATGGCACCTAATTAAACTTGAAAGCTTTTTTGCACAGCAAAGGAAACCAGGGACAAAATGAAAAAACAGCCTACTGAATAGGAGAAAATATTTGCGAATGATATGACCCATAAAGGGTTTAAAATAGTCCCTGGCCACTATTTTGAGCAGTTTTTTTGAGCATAGTACCTATTCCTGTGATGAAGGTCAGGCCTCACCTGTGTGCATATGGTGATGTTTTACCTAATGTGGCCAATGTGTAGGTTTTTCAGTTCCATTCAGGAAAGTGTTTTAACCTAAAAATTGTATTTCTTTATCACAAATAGCATGTGGTGGAGTTTACTGAAATCCATTTTCAGACATGACCTTATAATATCTGATTTAAATATATGTTGGGTCATTTTGTTTTCTTAAATTAATCAGTTGACACATTCCATATTTCCTTGATTCTAAGATTCAGGTTTTTTAAAAAATCTTTTAGTTTTTTTTTTTTTTTTGTCTTTTTGCTATTTCTTTGGGCCGCTCCCGCGGCATATGGAGGTTCCCAGGCTAGGGGTCAAATCGGAGCTGTAGCCACCGGCCTACGCCAGAGCCACAGCAACGCAGGGTCCGAGCCGCGTCTGCAACCTACACCACAGCTCACGGCAACGCCAGATCCTTAACCCACTGAGCAAGGGCAGGGACCGAACCCGCAACCTCATGGTTCCTAGTCGGATTCGTTAACCACTGTGCCACCACGGGAACTCCTAAAAAAATCTTTTAATGTTTTTTATTCAGTGATGCTTTTTGTATTCTATGGTTTCTTTAAAAGGAAGAGAATTTTTCCTGAATTCCTGCCTTGTACAAAGCACAGAGGAAGAAATTTTTTTAAAAAAGTGATTAAATACTCTATCCTTAAAATTTTTAAAGGAAAGACTAGTATTTTTCTCTTTCTTTCTGTCTCTCTTCCTGTTTTTGTTTTTTTTTTTTCTCTCTCTCTCTCAGACACATTTTTCAAAGTTAATTGACCAGTCAAGGTGATAAAACCTAAATGCCAGTCACCTTTTCTGCATAATTCATTAATATGATTTTATTCCAGAGACAGATAACTCAAAGCCAAATAAATGAAATGATTCTAACATGATCCAAGAAGGAGTAAGTCTGTCGATGAAGATAATAATCACGAGGATGCAGTGTATTTCTCTCCTCAGGTTGCAAAGGGGATAAGTAGACCATTACTATTGAATTTAATATTCTGCACCAGAGCATTGAGGTATTAACTTTAACAAGTGAGAGTGAGGCTAAATGATATTCCAGGTGTACTATTTGGAAATGGTCTTAAAGGAAGCTGGTAAAAGGTAGAGTGTGTATATATCTCTATCTGTATAGATACATACCTGTGTATGTGATAAAAATGATGTTTTTCATATAAGATGAATCCTTGGATGAGGCCTTAGCATTATTACCCATCAATATTTGAAGGGAACACTAGCTGTTCTTGGTTTTTGTTTTGTTTTATTTATCAATTTGTATCAATATATTTTAACATGACTGTTATAAAACCAGTAAAACACCAAGGAGAAGCATTGGTCGGAGAATGAAGCTCCAGCACGTAGAAAACAGCTGGACCGCTGGAGTGAAGGTGATTGGTCAGAAGCATCTTGACTTCTCCAGGCAGGCCTTCTGTTCATGGAGTAGTTCATGGCCTTTACAACCGCCAAGAACAGGAGCAAGGCTTGGCCACTTTGTGGAATTCCAGCTCAACACCATCATTTTTGATTTATTTATTTATTTATTTTTTGTCTTTCGTCTTTTTAGGGCCGCACCCACAGCCTATGGAGGTTCCCAGGCTAGGAGTCTAATCAGAGCTGTTGCTGCCAGTCTACACCACAGCAGTGCCAGATCCGAGTCTCGCCTGTGACCTACACCACAGCTCACAGCAACACCGGATCCATAACCGGCTGAGCGTGGCCAGAGATCAAACCGGCAACCTCATGGTTCCTAGTCAGATTCGTTTCTGCTGCGCCACAACGGGATCTCCTAAGCAGTGTCATTTGGATCTGAATAGAGCCTTATTTAGGAAATTGAAATTTATTGTCTCAGTATATTTGGTATATTTATCTTCTCAGTATATCTGAGAAGATGACCCCCTGGAGAAGAGTGCCTCTTTCTGAACAAAAGCTTCAGGTTCACCCGAAGGTGTCTTCTAGGAAGCAGAATTATAGGTAACAATTTCAATCAAAAGACAGAGAATTTTCCATGTTACAAAGGGTATTGTGTTACATGTCAAGTGTTTTTATTTGTTCAAGAAGTAATTTGTGGGCATCTGCCACACACCCTACCTAGAAACTTTAGTGGTTTCTTATTCCTCCAGAGGGAATAGGAGAAAAGTCAAGGTAATTTAGAAGGCCCTGTGTGCTCTGTTCTTGTGCCAACTTCATTTTTTGAAATTCAGGTATAATGTACATACCATAAAATTGACCATTTTAAAGTATGCAATTCAGAGTTCCCACTGTGGCACAGCGGGTTAAGGATCTAGCATTGACTCCGCAGTGACGTGGGTTTGACCCCTGGTCTGGGACAGTGAGTCAAGGATCTGGTATCACTGTGGCTTCGGTATAGGTTGCAGCTGTGATTCAGATTCAATCTCTGGCCCAGGAACTTCTCTATGCTGTAGTTGTGGCCAGAAAAGAAAAAAAAAAAAAAAGTGTACAGTTCAGTGGAATTTAGTATATTCACAAGAATTTACAGCCACCACTCCACTGTCTAATTCTAGAAAATTTTCCTCACCATAAGAAAAAGCCCTGTACCCCATTAGCAGTCACTGCCTAGTTTCCCTATCCACCAGCTCCTGGCAATCACTGATCTGCTTTCTGTTTCTGTGGACTTGCTTGTTCTGATATTTCATAGAAATGGAAATCATGCAATAGGTGGCCACTTGGGTCCGGCTTCTCTCACTTAGTATAGTGTTTTGAAGGTTCGAACGTGTTTTGTAGCGTATGTCAACGTTTCATTCTTTCTGTGGCTGAACAATACTCCATTACATAGATATGCTACATCTTGTTTATCCATTCATCGGCTGATGGACGTTTGGGTTATTTCACGTTTTGACTCTGCCTCTTTATCCTCATTTGATATCTCTCCCCACTTCACTCGGTGACACTCTTTGGAGTTCCCATGGTAGCTCAGTGGTAGCAAACCCGACAAGTGTCCGTGAGGATGCAGTTCGATCCCTAGCCTTGCTCAGTGGGTTAAGGATCCCGTGTTGCTGTGAGCTGCGATGCAGATCACAGACACAGCTTGGATCTGGTGTTGCTGTGGCTGTGGTGTAGGCTGGTAGCTACAGCTCAGATTCGACCCCTAGTCTGGGAACTTTCATATTCCATGACCCCCCCCCCAAAAAAAAAGTGACTCTTTTTCATTTCCTCACTAGTACCAGACTTTCTTATGTGAGGGTATTCGCACATGTTCTCTCTGTGTAAAACCTTCCCTCTCCTCACTCTCCCCAGGCACTTCTTTTTTGTTTGTTTGTTTTTCCTTTTTAGGGCCAGAGTTATTTATAGTTGATTTACATTTTTCTGTCAATTTCTGCTATACAGTACAGTGACCCAGTTTTATACATATATATACACACACACACATTCTTTTTCTCACATTATCCTCCACCATGTTCCATCACAGGTGACGAGATAGAGTTCCCTGTGCTGTACAGCAGGATCTCGTTGCTGATCCACTCCAGATGCAATAGTTTGCGTCTACTAACCCCAAACTCCCAGTGCCTCCCTCTCCCTCTCCATCCCCCTTGGCAACCACAAGTCTGTTCTCCATAACCATGAGTTTGTTCCTTTTCTGTAGACAGGCTCTTGTGCCATGTATTAGGTTCCAGATATAATTGGTATTATATGGTATTTGACAAGTAGTAGACTCTTGATAAATATTTGTTGAATGATTTATTGTGTATTTATATTTAATAAATTATTTGGGGCAAAAATGATTTGGGTGACATATTAGTGATATCTGTTTTATATAGCTCTAAATTAGATAGATGTTTTACTTGTTTTACAGGGAGAATTATATTCAAATAAGCTGATAAACCTCAAATGACCCTACCTTAAGAGAGGCAGTTCGCTTTCAAAATGTAAATCATTTAGAAAACAGAATTAGAGATTAGGGGTATTTTGAAAAACAGCCTTTTAATGGAACTGGTAAGAGGTGGGCTTGTCACCAGTTACAAGATTCTAAGGTCTGGACTTTAACTTGTTACCTTCATTTCTGATGCTTGGCAGACCTTCTCAAGACCATTTCTCAAAGAATGTCCTTCTGCCTGAAGTGAAACCATTCTTTCTGATCCAAGACTGTCAGGCATCTCATTTTTTTTCTGGCGTATTTTATTTTTCTTAGTATTTAATGCCATATTTATTTTATTTTATTTTTGTTTTGTTTTGTTTGTTTGTTTGTTTGTTTTTGTCTTTCTGCCTTTTCTAGGGCCACTCCTGCGGCATATGGAGGTTCCCAGGCCAGGGGTCGAATCAGAGCTGTAGCCACCGGCCTATGCCAGAGCCACAGCAATGCGGGATCCGAGCCGCGTCTGCAACCTACATCACAGCTCAAGGCAACGCCAGATCCTTAACCCACTGAGCAAGGCCACGGATCGAACGCGCAACCTCATGGTTCCTAGTCGGATTCGTTAACCACTGCGCCACGACGGGAACTCCAATTTTATTTTCTATTGGAATATAGTAATCTCATAAGTTCCTTTTATTCTTTCTACCTCCAGGAACAATTTTTTTGAAATTTGAAGTATCTTGAGCCAGAAGAGGAGTAGTTCTTTTTGCTTGTGGGTAGCCTGAGGCTCTGGAGAGGGTGAACATTTTTTTTGTAGGGGGTGGGTATTGAAGCATACTTGCTGTACAATACTGAGAGGAAACCATTGACATTAAGAAAAAGCAGATACTTCTATCATGAAGCCTTCCTCTAGGAGGAGGCTTTCTTTGCCTTACATGTCTTAACCTGTGAGATCCTGTTTCCTTCTCTATGAAAACAGGACTGACAGTATCCTTTTCGTGAGTTGTAAATGTGTGGAAGTGGTTGACACTTCGTAGATGTTCTCTAAGCATGCCTTTCTCTTTCCACCTTCTGTGAGCCTCCACTAATCAACATAACCTGTTTTAGCTATAGTAATAAACTCTTATGTATCTCACCAGGTTTTCTTACAAAATAAGTTGGTGATTACAAGTAAATGAAAAAAATACATGCAATATTTGTTTTTGTGCTAAAAATGCTAAAGGCTAATATTAGTGTTTTCCCTTAAAACCTTACATATGTCTCTGGCATTAAAATAGAGAAGAGAGTTTCTTCACTTGAGTGGTCAAGCAAAACCAATATAAACGAAAGTATGTAGGGAATTTCCAAGCATTAAACTCACGGGCACTCTTCCTCCCTAACTTTGTCTTCATTGGTAAGATGAGCAGACATACTATATTTAGGGATTTTTTTTTTTTTTTTGGTTCTTGCCAAAAGTAAAAATGCTTTAAAGTATGTCTGTTGAGAGTACCAACAGCGTATTGTTCAGAAAGTTATCTTTTAAGTAAAAGAAAGAATATATTTTTTGGAGTTCCCATCGTGGCTCAGTGGTTAACGAATCCGACTAGGAACCATGAGGTTGCGGGTTCGATCCCTGCTCTTGCTCAGTGGGTTACCTTTCCGGCGTTGCCGTGAGCTGTGGTGTAGTTCGCAGACGCGGCTCGGATCCTGTTGCTGTGGCTCTGGCGTAGGCTGGCGGCTCCAGCTCTGATTCGACCCCTAGCCTGGGAACCTCCATATGCCGCAGGAGCGGCCCAAGAAATGGCAAAAAGACAAAAAAAAAAAAAAAATATATATATATATATATATATATATTTTTATAATATTCTTGTTGTTTAGAATTTTCCCTAAACTCTATGGCAAAAGAACTTTATCTGCTTTACTGAACTCTAGCCTCATTTTCCCAGTAAGCATGATTGATCTCAGTTAGAGATTAAGAAATCATTAACAAACTCTGAAAAGGTAGACTTTAAATCAGTGGAAAACTAAAGGTTATAAAGATAGTGATGTTGAGGCTTTCTAGAAAAAGAAAAAATTTTATCCCTATATCATACCAGGCCAAATTTTAGATTTGTTAAAAATACATGCAATGGAGAAAAACATGGATGAAGATTTATCTGATATTAGTGCGAGAAGGTGATTGTTAGGTACTCTAGCAAAGCAGAGGTAGATGCTATATGTGAATATGGTGAGAGATTTGACAGTCCCAAATTTTTTAAAGTTTTATTGAAGTATAGTTAATTTACAAGGTTGCAATAATTTCTGCTGTACAACAAAGTGACCCAGTCTTACATACACACATGACAATCCCCAAATTTTTGAATGTGTAATACAGCCATAATAACAACAGTAGCTACTACCATTTATTGAGCTAAGTGCCAAGTCTTATAGTAAGTGCTTTACATATAAGTCAAAATGCTGAGATTAGAAACTCTGCCCTAAAACTAAACAATTTATAACCCTGGTCTGCTGTCCATGTTATCTCAGGCAACAGTATCACCTGATGTTTCGCCATAGTATAACAAGTAATACCACCTTCCCAATCTGCACATGTGTTTCCCCACTGCTTGCTATACTACCGCTTAGCAGATGCCACCCATATTGGGTTTTTTGTTGCTGTTGCAGCAACATCCCACCACAAGAGGCTAATCCTGTGTTAAGATAAAAGCTAAAGAGCAAAAATAGAGAAACCCAAAATATAAAGGCTCAAATAAGATAGATGTTAATTATTTCTCATCCAATAGCTCAGAGTAGATAGATAGGTGCTACCTCATGAAATTATTCAAGTATCCAGGTAGCAGGATGACTCTTCCACTTTCTCAAATCACCTGCTTGGCCACACTTGGGTCATTGGACTTATTTGCATTCTAGCCAAAGGGTAGAGGAACGAGAGCATGGCAAAGACATATCATGCTCTTAAGATTTAGTCTGGAAAGTGCTATATGTTACCTCTGCTCATATTGTCTTGGCTCACATGGCCAAACCTAACAGCATGGGAGAAAGGGAGAACAAATTTTAGCGGACAATGAATAGTGTCCACCACAACCACTGTCTGGACTGCTTCTAAATATCTGATAAGGTAGATGATAACTTAGGAGTTTAAGAGCTCTTATAAATCAATAAGAAAAATGAAAACATCCCAGAAGAAATAGGAAAAGCTACAAATTCAGTTTTAAGGAAGAGGAATACACTCTTAGGTATAAGGCCAACTAATATTTGACAAGGGAGCCAAAAACACTCAGTGGGGAAAAAGGATAGTCCCTTCAATAAATAGTGCTGGGAAAACTGAATAATTAAATGCAGAAAAACAAAATTCAACCGCTACCTTTTTCCACCCACAAAAATTAACTAAAAATGTATTAAAGGCTTAAACATAGACTTGAAATCATACAGCTCCTAGAAGAAAACACCAGGGAAAAGCTGTTTCACATTAGTCTTGGCAGTGATTTTTTTAGATATGACACCAGAAATACAAGCAACAAAAGCGAAGACAAGTAAATAGGACTACCCAAAACTAAAAGGCCTCTGTACATTGAAGAAACCATCAGCAAAATGAAAAGGCTGCCTATGGAATGAGAGAAAATATTTGCAAATCATATATCTGATAAGGGGTTAACATCCAAAATATATAAGAAATCATGCAATTCAATAGCAAAAACTAAAGACAAAACCTTAAAAAAAAAAAAAGCCTCAGTTAAAAAATGGCAGGGGATAGAGTTCCCATTGTGGCTTAGCAGGTTAAGGACCCAACATAGTTTCTGGGAGGGTGTGGATTTGATCCCTGGCCTTGCCCACTGGGTTAGACAGGATCTGCTGTAGCCACATTCTGCAGCATAGGTTGCAGGTGTGGTTTGGATCAATGTCTGTGATACAGGCCTCAGTTCCAGTTCCACTTCAGCCCTTAGCCTGGGAACTACCTCATGCTGCAGGTGCAGTCGTTAAAAAAAAAAAAAATTGCAGAGGAACTGAGTAGACGTCTTTCCAGAGAAGATATAAAGATGGCCGGCAGGTACACGAAAATGTGTTCAACATCACTAATCATCAGGGAAGTGCAAATAAAATCAAAACCACAGTGAGATTATCCCGTACCCATTAGGATGGCTGTCATCAATAGGACAGGAGGAAACAAGTGTGGGCGAGGATGTGGAAGAAAGGGGGCCCTTGTGAACTGTTGATGGGGCTGTAAGTTAGTACAGCCACTGTGGAAAGCAGGATGGAGGTTCCTCAAACAAAATTAAAACTAGACATACTATATGATTGAGCAACCCCAAAGAATCTCAAAAGGGTACCTGTACCCCGATGTTCACTCTAGCACTGTTCCATTGTGTGTATATATCCCATTGTGTACATATATTACTATTATTCAACCATGAGAATCAAGGAAACCCTACCATTTGTGACAGCCTGGATGAACCTCGAGGGCATTATGCTAAATAAAATCGGTCAGAGAGAGAAAGACATTTACTGAACGATATCACTTATATGTGGAATCTAAAAAAGCCACACCTGTAGAAACAGTAGAATGGTAGTTAGCCATGACCTGGAAGGTGACAGAAATGGGGCCTACTGGTCCAAGGATACAAACTTCCAGTTGAAAGATGAATCAAGTTCTGGTGATCTAAGGTACCAATGGTGATTATAGCTATTAATATTGTATACTTGGAAGTTGCTAAAAGAATAGATCTTAAATCTTCTTAACACCCCCCCCCAAAAAAATGGTAATTATGTAACAGGATGGAATTGTTAGCTAATGTTACAGTGGTGATCATTTTGTAATATGTGTCAGATCAGCATATGACACATGTTAAACTTACACAATGTCCTGTGTTAATTACACCTCAATATAGTTGGGGAAAAAAGATATAAAAACCCAGTGACAGTACACCTATAGCGTTTGACTTTGAGGAGGATGCCAAGACCTTTTAATGAAGGAAAAGAATAGTCTTTCAACAAATGATCCTGGGACAATCGAGTAGACACACACAAAGGAATGAAGTTGGATCTCTAGCTCACACCATGTCTAAGATTTAATTCAAAGTGAATCAAGACGTAAATGTAAGAGCTAGAACTATAAAACTCTTGAAAGAAAAAAAATACATGTATTTTTCCTTCTTTGCCTTAGCAGTTACATCCTAGGAATTTATTCTAAGTATATAAATAAATATCTGTGAAAATATTTGTCTTCATACATGAGATTACAATGAGATGCAAAATCAGAAGCAACAAATATTTAAAAATAAAACATTCAATAATGTGAAGTAATTCAAAGAACTTAAATACATATTTAATAATAAATAGAATGTTATATTTTACATAGCATCAATATGTATATTATATAAATTAAATATATAAAATATAAACAATAATTATGATATCTCTAAAAGATGATATGCTATAATTCTTTTTTTTTTTTGGTCTTTTTTTAAGGCTGCATCCTCAGCATATGGAGGTTCCCAGGCTAGGGGTCCAATCGGAGTTACAGCTGCCAGCCTACACCACAGCCACAGCAACACTGGATCCAAGCTGCATCTGCAACCTACACCACAGCTCAAGGCAATGCCGGATCCTTAACCCACTGAGTGAGGCCAGGGGTCAAACCCGCAACCTCATGGTTCCTAGTCAGATTTGTTTCTGCTGCGCCACGATGGGAACTCCTATAATTCATTTTTAAATTATGTTATAGAAGATTGTTTAGTGATATGAAAAATAACACTGTATTAGCTGAATAAATAGATCATCAGTAATATACAAGATACAGTCTTAAATATATCTTCAGAGTCTCTTTTTTAAGTATATGTTCACATATCCAGGTATATAGATAGGTAGGTAGGTAGGTAGGTAGATAGATAAAGTGAATCATCAAAATATTTAGAAGTGATTTTCTCTAGATAGTGAGATTATCTACGATTTTTGCACAAAATTGACTTCCATCCTGGGAACCTCCATATGCCACAGATGTGGCCCTAAAAAGACAAAAACAAAAATGACTTCCATGTATTCCTCCAACCCCATAGAATTCTGTTCCCTCTGTTCCAGCTGCTCTTTATACATTGTGTAAGTGCAAATTCCATGTCAGTTTCTGGTTGCTGTTTCTTGGCTTGTCTGACATTGTGTTTTATGTGACCCATCTACCCCACAGGAGTGACGAAGCTGTAATGCTTCCCTTAGAAGCAAATTTTAGACCACTCTGTAGTTATTTCTGCCCACTGGGTTTGAACTTAACTGTGTATGTTACTTACATATTGTTTATTTTATTATGGGTATTTTTATAGTATATATTTTAATATAATTTATATTTGTAACTGTTTAATGCTAAGTAATAGGTAACTATTACTCTGTAGCAGTTTACCTATTTTCCATTGATGAGAACAATAAAGTATCCCCAGGTTCAATGTGTATAATTAGTGTATATGTTAAATGATGATAGTAAAGCTAAGATGATAGCTGCCCCAAATTATAAGTCAAAATTAATTATTAGTGTAAATGAAAAGAGGAATTAATACATTTCCGGTTTATAATCAGTAATTCTCTTCAATTTCCTCTCCTTTCATTGCAATATTAATAGCTAACAAAGGTGTGTGAATTTCACCTCTACTTAGTTCTTTCCCATAATCCAAGGTAGAAACCTTAATAAGTAGTAAAGTTAGGGAAAATGAAGAAGAGATTTTTTTTCCAAAGGCTCCGAATTAGCCATAGGCTAGATTTAGTTTCTACAGAATTCTAAGTCCTCACCCAAGGTGTGAGCCTTCCTGACTATCTGTGCTCTCCCATACCACCGTATATACCACCACATGCCTTACTGCTGTAGGCTGCCCTTGTCCTGAGGCAGCCTCTCCGTAATGCTCTCCTTCTCAGACTATCAGGCATCTTGGGGTTCCGGTCCATAGCAAATTCCTCATTTCTTCAACTTTAAAAACATTATCAAATATTTCAAACATATAGAAAAATTAAAAACTACTATTATAAGTGTTCACATGTCCATTACTAAAGCTAGTAAATACTAAAATTTTAACACTCTTAAAAAAATTCCCATAATATATATCCATAAAAAATTTATAATATTCTTGTGTGCTTTTAAAGAAATTGTATGCAGTGACATTGTCCTGTATTTGTTCTGCAACTTAATATTTTAATTAACATATTGTGCTTTTGAAATGTACCCAATATATATATATATATAACTCTCATTCCTTTTAATTTCTATGCTAAATGCCATTTTATAAACTGCATTTGATTTATGTATTACGCTATTGAAAGATATTTGAGTGATTTCTAATATTTTACTATCAAAACAGTGCTCCCTTGAACATTTTTGTACATATTTTCATATACACACGAGTCTGCACCTGGAGCTGAAATTACAGATCATAGAGTGTATATCTCATCTAGCGTGGCCAAAGGGTTGTACCAGTGTGTTCTCTCTCCAGCAGTAAGTAGGTGTTCTCCTTTTCCCACATCCTCTTGGGTGCATGATATTGCAGTCATTTTAATTTTTGCCAATTGATGGCTTGTTGTTTTTTTTTTTTTTAAGGATTTATTGGTGTCCTTTATTCTCTTCTTAGTTCAATGACTAAAAATCCTAGGTGTTTGCCACATGATGTCCCAGCTTTTTTTTAAAGTGTAGTTGATTTACAATGTTGTGTTAGTTTCAGACGTATAGCACAGCAGTTCATTTATTTATACCTATAGGAAACTTTTCCCTTATAGGTTATTACATGATGGGTTTTAAATGGTATATTTTGTTTGGATTTCCCTAATTACTAGTAAATAAGCATTTTCATCATTCCTATTTTTTCTCCTGTGAATTGCTTGCTCATAGTCTTTCATTCTTCTATTGTAGGAATTTTTTATTTTGGATGCTAATTGCTTATTATAGATTAAAAATAACAAAGTCTGATGCTTGTTCTTTTATATTTATCATCAGAAGATTTTAATTTTTATGTAATCAAAAATTATTCCTTTCTGTCATTGTTGGTATTTTTATGCCCCTACCTGGAAATCATATGGCTGTTAATCTCTATTTTCTTCTAAATGTTCTAAAATTTTGTTTTACAGAATTAGTTTTTAATCTCTTATGATCTACTTGCATGTATGGTTTTAGATAGAGATTTCATTTTTTCCTCTGCCACTTGTTCCAACATCATTTATTGAATAGTCTGATTTAGACTGCCTTCTCTTGTATACCTTATACATACAGATGTATTTCTTGGTTTTGTATTGTTTTCCTTGATCTTTTTTCTATCCCTGTCCATTATCACACTGTCCTTTGTAATTGCATTGCTTTGTAATGATCTTTCTCTCTGTTTTGCTTTGATTTGTTTTTGCTTTTTAGGGCCACACCCATGGCACATGGAGGTTCCCAGGCTAGGGGTCAAATCAGAGCTGCAGCTGCCGGCCTAAGTCATAGCAACACAGGATCTGAGCTGCATCTGTAACCTACACCACAGCTCAGGGCAACACTGGATCTTTAACCCACTGAGCAAGGCCAGGGATTGAATCCGTGTCTTCAAGGATGCTAGTCACATTCGTTTCCGCTGAGCATGGCGGGAACTCTGAGGTACTTTAATTGGGACTACACCGAATTTATAGGTTACTTGGATGATGTCTTTTAACCCTGAGTCTTCTCATCTCAATACATGTTTCCCTCATTGAAAAGTAGAGCATTCCTATGAAACTTTACATAAGCTAGAATGGCACAAAGTGAAGAGGCAGTTACCTTAGGACACGAGTTGCTAACAGATGCACAGAATAATTTAAGATAAAGCACAGCTGCTCACAGCACGATTCAAAGCTATGGCAGCCTGGTGCTGAGATGCTGGGTGTAGTTTCCGAAGAAGGACTTGGCGGACCCCTCTTGCAGCTTAGTGTATGTGTGTACGTGCTCCCTCTAAACAGCTCACTGCAAAAAAACACCAAATGCTGTTTTGCTTTTTGTCTTTTTAATTTTTTTGTTAAGGTAAAAATCCTCCTCAGATTTCTTTCAGTTAGCAAAAAAACGTGTACTAATGCAAGTGTTTTTGGAAAAGTGAAGCAGCATAAAGCAAACTTTCAAAAAGTAATGGATAACTGTATTTTTGGGGGGGGGGTTCTTTTATCCTTCGGTTAATGTTTCTCGTTTTCTTCCTAATGGTGTAGAACATCATTTTTCCCATTTTAGAGTTTTTGTTGCTCTCTTGGATGTTTTTTGTTTACATTCCTTACTTATTTGTTCATAATGCGTATAAACGGTACTGTCCATTATATTAATCTAGTGACAGTTTCTAAACAGCTTTACTAAGATAATTTTCATGCCATAAAATTCATCCATTGTAAGTACACAATTCATTTATTCTCAGAAAATTTATAAAATTCACAATTTCATTTTAGAAAATTTCTATCACTTCTGAAAGTTCCTTCATACCTATTAGTAGCTAATGCCAGCTCACACTCACAGCCCCAGACAACCACCAGTCTGCTTTTCTGTCTCTATATATTGCTTTTTCTGGACATTTTACATAAATGGAATCATACAATGCGTAGTTTTTTATGTCTGGCTTCTTTCACTTAGCATGTTTTTGAGATTGCTGATAAGTTGATCAACATTGTACCATTTATCAGCAGTTCATTTTTTAAAATTTTTGATAATTCTCCACTATGTGGAAACGCCACATTTTTGTTTATCAACTCACCAGTTGATAGACTTTTGGATTTTTTCTAGGTTTTTTACTATTTTTAGTAATTTAGCTGTGAATATTCATATACAAGTCTTTATGTGAACAAATGCTTTTCTTTCTCATGCATAGATTCTTAGCTGTGGAGATTCCTTACTTGAGTCCCTGCTGTATTTTCCTTTTAATTCTTTGAACATTTTTATAAAACTTGTTTTAAGGTCTGTGTCTACAAAATCAAATATCTTGACCCACTCAGGCAATTTTTACTTCCTCCTTTTTTTCTCTGAGTGTGGGTTAACATTTTAATGTTTCTTTGCATGTCTCATAACTTTCTGTTAAAACTAGGCATTTGAAATTATAATTGTGGAGTATCTGGATTCTTTTTTTTTTTTTTTTTTGCCCCTCTGGGGGTTTGTTTTTGTTCCTGTTTTTGTCAAGTTGGTTAGTTGGTTGGGTCTTTGCTTGCCCAGACTAATTCTGCAGAATCTGTCTGTTCTGCAGAATGCTGCCACTGAGATCTCCGCTCGGTTTCTTTTTTTATTCTTATTTTTATGCTTGGATTTCTGTGATTCATCCCTGTGTCTGCATAGCTTGGCAATCAGTCTGTGATTGGTCAGAAATTGTGCTGAAACATCTCAAACCAGTAAGGCTTTCACCCTTTGGCTGGATCTGTGGTCCTTGGGGAGTAAGTTCAGAGTTCAGGCCAACTTACCTTGCTTGTGCCCTCTAAGGTCTCATCTGCATGTGTAAAGAGACTCCCTGTCAGCCAGGGATTCATGGAGAGTTTATGGCTCTTTGATTTCCAGGACTTTGTGTTAAATTTTTGGCTAATCTGCTGATCAGGGGCTCATCCCAACGGGGACCTCAGTCTCAAGATTAGCAGAGCTGTCGTCTTTCCTGATGCACTGGACATGAGTTTTTTTAAACCTCTGCTCCAAATTAGGTTAGTCTCCCTGGCATTGAACTTGCTGATTTTCACCACCAGCCTTTCCTTGGTAAAACTATTACCTAACTGAACAGAGCTGGGAACGGCCCCAGGCAAGAATGCCACTCTTCTTACCCAGAGGTCAGCAGTTTTTCAATTTATTGTTTGCTTTTGTTTGATTCCCAGAGCTGTAATAGCTATAAACACATACATTAAAAAAGAAGAAAGATCTCGAATGTCTAACTAAGCCTTCCCTCTTAGAAACTAGGAAATAGAAAAATGAGAGGAAACTAAACCCAAAGCAGAAGAGAAGGAAGGAGATAATAAACAGAGTAGAGATAAATGAAGTCAGAAGTAGAAAAACAATAGTGAGAATCAGAAAAAAAGAGAAGTTGATTTCTTGGAAAGGTCAACAAAATTGACAGGCTTTTAGGTAGGCTGACTCTATTCATTTCCTAGGGCTGCTGTAACAAATTACCACAAATATGGCGGCTTAAAATGATAAAAATTTACTCTCTCACAACTCTGAAAGCCAAGAGTCTAAAATCAAGGTGTTAGCAGGGTTAGTTCCTTCTGGAGGTTCTGAGGGAGAATCCATTCTGTCTATTAACCAAGGAGGTATAGGATTTGTACACTGAAGAGTACACAATTTTGTTGAAGAAATTAGAGACCAAAATAATTGGAACGACGTCCCATGTTCATGAATTAGAAGGCTTAGTATTGTTTAGATAGTAGTACTCCCCAAATTGTCCTGCAGGTTCAGTGCGGCCTCTCTCAGATTTCCAACTGCATGTTATGTAGAAATTGGGAAGTTAATCCTGAAATCTTTGGGGTGTTGTAAGAGCTCTTTAACAGTGAAAATAATCTTGAGAAAGAACAACAAAGTTACAGGACTCACTTTCTGTTCTCAAAATTTACTCTAAAATCAAAGTGGTGTGGTACTGACGTTAAGTATAGACACACGGATGAGTGGAGTAGAATCGAGAGTCCAGAAATATGCCCATATGTATACGGTCAGTTCATTTTCTACAGTAGTCTTTGCAACAAATGGTACTGGGACACCTGTATATACACATACAGAAGGAAGACATTGGAGCCTTACTTTTCACCATGTACAAAAATTAACTCAGAATGGATCGAAGACCTAAATGCAAGAACTAAAAACTACAACTCTTAGAAGGAAACATGAGGACAGATCTTCATGACCTTGGATTTGGCAGTGGATGCTGAAGTGGATGGGACACCAAAAGCACAAACAACGAAATGGGAAATAAATTAGGGGGAATTCCTATTGTGGTGCAGTAGAAACAAACCCAAGTAATATCCATGAAGATGCGGCTTTGATCCCTGGCCTTGCTCAGTGGTTTGGGGAGCCAGTGTTGCTGTGAGCTGAGGGGTAGGTCACAGACACAGCTCAGATCCCTTGTTTCTGTGGCTGTGGTGTAGGCCGTGTAGGCCGGCAGCTGTAGCTCTGATCTGACCCCTAGCCTGGGAACTTCTATATACTGTGGGTGCCATCCTAAAAAGCAAAAAAAAAAAAAAAAAAGAAAAGAAATTAGAATTCATCAAAATTAAAACTTTTGTGCATCAAAGGACTCTGTCAAGAAAGCAAGAAGACAATTTATAGAAGTGGAGAGAATACTTATAACTAATATATCTGATAGAATTTAAGTATCAAAAATGTATAACAAACTGTTGCAACTCAACAACAAAAGGCAAACAGCCCAGTTAGAAAGCGAGAAGATAATTTGAATGGACGTTTCCACAGATATATACGAATGGCCAATAAGCACATGAAAATATGTTCAGAATCATTAGGCATTAAGGAAATGCTAATGAAAATCACAAGATACCACTTCATACCTACTAGGATGGCTATGATAAAAGTAAAATGAATGGGAGTTGCCTGGTGGCTCAGCTGGTTAAAGATCTGGTGTTGTCAACTTCCACATGCTATGGGCGTAGCCAGGTAAACAACTCCAGCTCGACTATGAAGCAGTAAACCAACATCACTCTTGATTTCATTTCGGCATATCCCTCTAATTTTTTCTATGCATATGTTGCATATACATCAAAATTGGTGTCATTTTGTTTTCACGAGGACTTTTTTCACATGAAATACATTTTGAAATATTTCTGACTTTAAATATTACCCGAAAATGTGGTTTTAATGGCCATGTAGTATTTGATTATATTAATATGCCATAGATTTTCTTGCCCCTTTTCGTCTATTTTTATAAATCTGTAGTGAAGATTCTTTTATACAAATCTTTGTATACCTCTTTGATAATTTCCCTGAGGTAACTTTTTAAAAATACATTCCCTGATCAAAAACAAAGATTTGTTAACATTTTCCATATAGACTGATTACCTTTCAGAAATATTATATTAATTTAAATTCCTAAAAACAGGGTACAAAAGTACCTATTTCCTGAATCCTTATCAAAACTGTGTTTTAAAATTAAATAACTATACCTATAATTGCGACAGTTTGAATAAATGTAATATTCTTGATATTATTTTAATTTTTGGCTTACTGATAAGTTGAACATTTTCATTTTGTGCTGTTACAACTCTTCTGAACAGTTAAAAGTTGAAGAAAAGATGGATCATTAAAAGGATAGGGTAGAAGTTCCCGACATGGCGCAGTGGAAACGAATCCGATTAGGAACCGTGAGGTTGCGGGTTTGATCCCTGGCCTCACTCAGTGGGTTAAGGATCCGGCATTGCTGTGAGCTGTGGTGTAGGTCACAGACGCGGCTGGGATCCTGCGTGGCTGTGGTGTCGGCCAGTGGCTACAGCTCCGATTCGACCCCTAGCCTGGGAACCTCCATATGCTGCAGGTGTGGCCCTAAAAAGACAAATAAAATACAAGGACAGGACAGTTAATGCTAAAGATAGTGATGGTGCATTAATAGAGTTGGAACCTCCACATTTATACCAAGCAAATTGCCATCGGGAGCTCTCAGCAGAGGAGACTGAGGCCACAGTCCACAGACACTGTTGAAGAAGCTCCCTGGAACTTTCCTTCTTGCTTGTGACAAGAGTCATTCACTGTCTTCATAGATTTCCTATAAACCAGGTAGTTTTCTCTAAGATATCAAAATCTCACAGAGAGAAACCAAAATGTTTTTACCAAACAGGCAGCATTTAAAATCTGAATAAACCTCTATAACTCTTTAAAGAAAGCCAAGTTATACTTGTAGGTACCACTAAGCTTTAGAATAACAAAGTAGAAACTTATTTTTTGTCTTATAATTTTAAATCCATTACTTAAAAAGATGGTTAAGGCACAGTCTATTACAACTACAGTCTTACTAAGTGGGTGCAAAAATGTTTAGTTTAGAACTTTTTAGAAGCAGAATTATTGTTGTTGCTGCTGAGAAATGGATCCTGTCTTTCGTGACCTTCTTCCTTCCTCCTTGAATGTCCTGAGTTAATACTTTTTCTGTGTTTCAAATACTGCTGAGCACAGCAGAGGTTGTTGCTGTAATTAACTTCAGTATGGACATGTGTTTATAAAAGCCAATTTATTTTTTAATTGACTATATTCTTGAGAGCTTTGATATTCTGAATAACTGTATGCCCCCGAAAATATAGTTGACCACTGTATTAAAATTTGAAAATATCATGAACTTAAACATCAGACGTGTCTAAGAAAGGAGTAGATAATTTAAGTGTAATTTTAAAGATGATGCAAGAGTTTCCATTGTGACTCAGCAGTAGCAAACCTATTATCCATGAGGATGCAGGTTCAGTCCTTGGCCTCACTCAGTAGATTAAAGATCTAGCATTGCCATGAGCTGTGGTGTGGGTCGCAGACAAGGCTCAGATCTGGTGTTGCTGCGGCTATGGCATAGGCCGGCAACTGTAGCTCCAATTCAACCCTTTAGCCTGGGAACTTCCATATGCCACACATGGGGCCCTAAAAAGCAGAAATAAAATAAAATAAAAGACAATGCATAGGAGTTCCTGCTTTGGCACAGTAGATTAAGAATCTGCCTGCAGCACCTTGGTTTGCTATGGAGGTGTGGGTTCAATCGCTGGCTGGGAGCAGTAGGTTGAGAATCCAGTATTGCTGCAGCTGTGGCATGGGTCTCAGCTGCAGCTCAGATTCAGTCCCTGGCCCAGGAACTTCCATATGCTGCAGGTGTGGCCATAAAATTTTTAAAATTTGTTTAAGAAAGATAATGCATAAGGCAATAATTATAAAACATTGATGGGCTTATAATGTATAAAGATATATCTCTATGACAATAATAGCACAGAAGAGGGAGAATAGAGCTGTGTAGAAACATAGTTTTTCTGTTCTGTTGAAATTAAGCTTGGATTAATCCAGACCAGTTTGCTTTAAATGAAGATGTTAATTATAATCCTCAGGCAACCACTATGAAATGACTCCGAAAGAAACAAGGAAATTTAAATGGTACACTGTTTTAGAGACCTTATGATGAGATACTATTACCATCTTTCTATAAATGGGGAAACTGAGTCTTAGGGAGGTCTTATTGCTTAAGTACATAATAGAATCAAGACTCAAAACCAGGTCTGTCACCACAATCCTTTGTTATAGGTCCCATAAGGGAAATAGGTGAAATTCTTGAGTAGAACATAGAAATGTTTAAGCTTTATTACTTTTTTTTTCCTTTGCTTTTAAATAGATGTTTAATTGAAGCATAATGTGTATTTTAAAAGGCACAATTCATGCATAGCTCCAGGACTTTCACAGAGTGAATGAACACACCCGTGTAACTATCATTGTAGATCAAGATAAGCTTTATTTCTTTAATAATCATCTTTGGTAAGGAACGTACTCTCTTGACTCTGTCAGATCAGGGGTTTAAAAGCTCAAGACAGTTCAGTGTTTCCTCAAGACAGTTACATTGCTAGGAAGTGGGAATTGAATGCAGGTGTATGTGGCCCAAGGCCTCTGTTGGAACATGCTGCTTTGGAGTTGCAACCTAGATATTGAGATGATTTTAGTAGCTTCACAACTGGATGATACATGCTAGTAAGTAGCTCAAGAGGATGACTCAGACTTTTATAGAAAAGCAGTTTTGAATTTTCCTTTCTTGGCTTTGTAATTCACCGACAGAAACTTTGTTTCCTCTTTCATAAAACTGAAGTGGCTTGGTGCTGTTTTTTTGGTTTTTTGTTTTTGTCTTTTAAGAGCCAAACCCACCGCATACGGAGGTTCCCAGGCTGTAGCCACCGGCGTATACCACAGCCATAGCAACGCAGGATCCAAGCCGAATCTGCGACCTACACCGCAGCTCACAGCAATGCGAGATCCTTAACTCACTGAGCGAGGCTAGGGATTGAACCCATATCCTCATGGATACTAGTTGGGTTCATTAACCACTGAACCACAACAGAAACTCCAGCTCAGTGCTTTTAAATAAAATAACCAAGTATAAAATTAGGTGATATGTTTCTAATCTTCCTTTATATCAGTTGACAAATTCAGCCATGTGTTGAGATACTTCACAGTGACACAAATACAGCCCAGTACTTGCTTTGATCTCTTTAAATGTGTAGAAATCTGCTTTCTTTTTGCATCCTGGTTAAGCACAGCTTAGTCTTCTCAAAAGATAAACAAAGGCAAGCAGGCAATCATGTTTTCTTTTACCAGCAAAAGAAAACTGTAAGTTTCATGATTTAATTTTAAGATGGCTCGTATTTATCGTCACCTTGATATTTACATCTTTGACTTTTACTAAAGACTATTGTAGAAGGCCTACTGCTCCCCGAAAAAGAAGAGCTTGCTTTTTCTAGGCTGCATTAAGGAAACTCAAGAGATTTCAGCATAACTCCATGACTGCAGAATCTCTGCCCTTCCTGGATCTAAATAAGGAGGCCACTGTTTAAAGTTTTTACTTGAGGGGAAATTGCATCACATGCTTAGAAAAATGACACATTTTCTTTCTCCTAACTCCTAACTCATCATAATTTTCCTCTTCAAACAAATTCTGGGAATTTATACTTTCCTGTAAACGTTTAGTGGAACACCCTACAATTCTAAGCTTCTGAATTTTTCTTTAGGATATCCCAGTTTTTCTTTACTATTTTGAGTATTCTCTACTATGAGTTTGGGTTCCAAAGCCAACTAATATTAGAGATCAAGTTGATCAAATGAGTAAAGAGGACAGAAGTAAGAGTTAAGAGAGTATGTGGTTTACAGGGAACTAAAAAGAACTTGGATGCATAAAGGCATTCAAATTCAATTTCTTTCATAAACACCACTAGACCGTTAAAACATGCTGATCAAAGGCTCCAAGGTTCCTCAATTTAGGTATTAGAGACTTCTTCCCCTAGCAGTTAGTACCAAATAATCAAAAATAAAGTTTGGCTGTGTTTAAGAGGTACATTGGGATGAGTTTCCAACTAAATTTTTGCATAGTGGACACCACCAAGGAGCCTGTACTGCCAGATTAATTCATATTTGTATAAACTTTGAAAGAATGCTTCTCCTGCCATTTCTGAGCATGTATGTGAATCCTAATGACTCCTTGATTATGAAATTTATGGCTCTGCACTGAAATCTCTTTAGGGATTAAAGTTTGTGCATATATGCCCATTTGAATTTGAACAAACAAGTGTACTTACAAACCATTCTTGTGCCTTGTTCAGATAAATTCTAGAAGGGCTCAGATGCATCTTCACCAGACATGTTCTTGTCAAACTGTGGTAGTTGTGACACTTTTATCACTTATTGTAAGCTTTAAAAAGTTTTTAACCTTACTTTAAATTTATGAGAAATAGGAGTTCCCATCATGGCTCAGTGGTTAACACATCCAACTAGGAACCATGAGGTTGTGGGTTCGATCCCTGGCCTCGCTCAGTGGGTTAAGGATCTGGCGTTGCTGTGGCTCTGGCGTAGGCCAGCAGCATCAGCTCCGATTTGACCCCTAGCCTGGGAACCTCCTTACAGTGGTTCCTTTAGGGTGCAGCCCTAAAAAGACAAAATAAATAAATAAATAAATAAAAGTTATGAAGCAAAAAGAGGGCTGTGCAAGATAATGATGAAGTGAAGATCTTAGTGAGAGTTAGCCAAGCCAAGGGGGAGGGGTAGAGAGAAGTCTTAAAGCCTTTGTGAAAACTGAGAGGCAAGAGAGGAATATTGGAGGAACCAAAAGCTGTGCATTGGAGGGAAGTGGAATGGGGAGGGGAACGGGAGCAGTAAGAGGAAGAAGCAGAGAGGTGAGCCATTACCAGATCATGCGGTCAGGAAGCCACGAAGGCGTTTTGTTTTGTTCCTACTTCAGTTTAAATGCTGCAGGTGGGAAGTGGACACTGTTGAACCGTCAAGTGAAACATGGCTGCAATGTAGAAAGGGGTTGGCAAGAGGGACAGCTGGATACAAGGCAGCAGGAGATAGCTGCCACAACCCGGATGAAGCAGGATGGCTGGAGGGAAGCAGCTGTGGAGATTAGGAGAGGTTAGGCTTGATACATTTAAGAAATGGAATCAACAGGATTTAGTAATTAGCTCGATGTTGAGAGAAAGGCAGAAGGGAAAGCAGACGTTTATTCCCAACTGAATGACCGAGGTAGATGAGTGGACAGCAGCATTGCACCCTGAGCCAGGAGTACAAGAAGAGCATGGGAGAGGAGAATGGTTTAGCGTAAAAGAAAGTCTCATACGTAGGTGTGAAAGTCAGAGAATGAAAACCGTGTCCAGTCAAAATACAAGTCAGTCTGAATAATTACATGTTATTTTTCCATCAGAGTAAAGCTGACCCAATTAAAATAAATGCCTGGTTCTCTACTTCAGTCTCCAAATATTTTTCCAGTGCCTTCCCTCTCCTATAATTGAGGCTTGCTTTTGTAGCTTCCACTCTTCTCAGTTCAGTTCATCTCAATAATTATTTATTATAGGATTTCTCTGCTGAAGTTAAAGGAGGCTGTATACAGAAGCCAGTGCTGCTGCTCTCAAGGAACCAATGGCCTCTTGGAGAAATCAGATACTTATACAAATGGTTTCAATATGCACATTAGAAACCTCCTATCTGCAGTGTGGAGATGGGTTGGTGGGAGGGACAGCTGTTTGCAGAGCAGCAGGACATTGCAGCAGTAATCCAAATGAGATAGTTAATGGTGTTCCGGTCGTGGCCCAGTGGTTAACAAATCTGACTAGGAACCATGAGGTTGCGGGTTCAATCACTGGCCCTGCTCAGTGGGTTAAGGATCTAGCATTTCCATGAGCTGTGGTGTAGGTTGCAGATGTGGCTTGGATCTGGCATTGCTGTGGCTGTGGTGTAGGCCGGTGGCTACAGCTCCAATTCAACCCCTAGCCTGGGAACCTCCATATGCTGAAGGTGTCTCTAAAAGACAAAAAGACGAGTGAGATAGTTGCTAAGTACTGTGATGGAAGAGTTTGCGGAAAGCGTTTTCAAGCTCTCTTTGGTACTTCATTCTGTTTTAGGGAACTACTTCTTTTCTAATTATCGGCTTTTTATCAAAATCCGTATGTGCAATCTACCTTCTAATCTCAAACCACATTGGGCTATACTACACAGAATTACTTTGAACTTCATCTCTAAGCACCATCATTGGTTCAAACAGTTGCAGTTAATTTGAGGCAGGGGACTGGAGGCAATCAGGTTAATCATCTACTTCCTATGCTTTGAATTCCAGCCATTTCTTAATTTTCATACCTCTTGCATTCTCTTTATAAACACTAGCAATAATATGCCTAGGCCAGAAGGCCTCCAGCTTTCTTATTCCTGTCAACCAGAAAAATTGCTCCATGGGCAGGTTAATGAATACTGCAACCCTATAAAGTGCTAAGTAAAATTTGGAAATTCTTAATGTGTGAATAGGATGAAAGAAATATTTTAAGATTAATCTCTGTCTGCTGGAAGAGGCTCTCAATCACTTGCCCCCCCTTGTAAATTCATTGAGCCTCATTTAGGTTGCTAAAGCCAAGAGAAGCCTTTCCTCTATTTGGTACATGAGGACTGATGGTACATTTTCTCTTACCTAGACTCTGGTGGGAAGAGCTTGCCTGTAAGCTAACTAATTCAGTGCATTTTTGTTGCTATATTGAACTAGGGTAAAGCATTTGTTCATTTATTCCATAAATATTTTTGAGCATCTGCTATCTGCCAGGCACGGTGCCTAAATAAAACTTAATCCATGACTTGCAACAATACCCATACAACATACAGAAGATTGTGGAAACACTAAGGAAGAGTCAGTTTTGTAAAACGTTTGGAACACAGTAAACCATTAGTAAGTGTTGGATGCTTGTGTTAGCCATCGTTATTACTATTTGAGTGGGAGAGAAGGGAGAAAAGACATTTCAAGCCAAGAGAACAACTTAGTTGGAAACCTGATAGTAAATGTCATTCTCAAAAATGACTCAGGAGTTCCCGTCATAGCTCAGCGGAGATGAATCTGACTGGTATCCATGAGGACGCAGGTTTGATCCCTGGCCTCGTTCAGTGGGTTAAGGATCTGGCATTGCCGTGAGCTGTGGTGTAGGGCACAGGCATGCTTGGATCTGGTGTTGCTGTGGCTGTGGTGTAGACTGGCAGCTGTAGCTCCGATTCCACCCCTAGCTTGGGAACCTCCACATGCCACAGGTGCAGCCCTAAAAAGACCAAAAAAAAAAAAACAAACCAAACCTCCTTGTGGTTGGTGGTGATTGGGATATGAGTACAGTGCAGGCAACAGTGATGAGAGATGGTGCTAAGACGTACCAGTGATGAGAGAGGTAGTTTGGGACTAGACTGTAAAGGACCTTGGATACCAGCCAAAGAATTTTGACTTTTCAAAATATACAGTGGGAGCTTAAAAATGTTTTTTGTTATAGCATCGCTTGTTCTTTCTAATCTGATATTCAGGTTCGCGTTTTACTTTTTTATGGAAAATTTCCCATATGCACCAAAGTAAAAATACACCATGTACTCATTACCCCACTTTAACACTAACCAATATACAGCCAATCCATTGAAGGTTTTTACGCAAGGCAAAAAAAAAGGAGAGAGACTGACCTCGTGCCACTTCTGTTGCATGAGTCGGTCATCACAGTGTTCCATGGAGTATGTGGATTCCCGGTCTCCCTAATTACAGAAGAGAAAACCACCAAAGTGATGAGGTACAAGTTCTGGGATTCTCACCCACGTCCACCTTGTTTCAGAGCTCAAGTTCTTCTCCACACTACCCTTTTAATTCCGAAGTAGAGCATGGTTCTCAGTTGAAAACAGATGCCGGTCTGCCTACTTGCTCTGTTGGTGCCAACCCTGTTCAGGAGGACTCTGCCTCTGGCCATTGGGCTTCTACAGAGTCACCGATCCAAGTCCATAGAAACATTCAGCCTCGTCAGCTAACATGACTGTTTAGTCCAGTGGTTCCCCAAGTGTGGTCCCCAGACCAGCAGCAAGTTATTAGAAAATGCAAATTCTCCTGCCCCACCCCCAACCTACTGACTTAGAAACTCTCAGGTTGCAAGCTTGTGATGCAAAAAGCTGCAGGGATTTCCTACAAACGCAGGGTTATGGCCATCTACCAAGAGCATTTCTAAGGCAAAAATCTCATCTACCAAGTAGTTATATATTCTTTTTTTTTTAACAGTTCATGAAAAGCATGTGCTAAGGAAGGAATTTTTATTCAGACTTGACCCTGGCAGTGTCTCTGAGGATGTTACATAACCTCATGGAGCTGAACTTGCACTGCCTATATTCGCAGTGCTTGAGGGTGCCATCTAGTGGTAAAAAAACTATAGAACGTGAAGATTTATTACTCAATGCTTTGAGGACAGAATTTGTGGGATTTTTTTAAAGTCTATTTTATAGTAAAAGTTTAGGAGCATCCAGATACATACAACACATACCTAACAGACATAAAACGTGAAAAAAAATTTTTTTTTGTCTTTTTGCCATTTCTAGGTCCGCTCCCCCGGAATACGGAGCTTCCCAGGCTAGGGGTCTAATTGGAGCTGTAGCTGCTGGCCTACTCCAGAGCCACAGCAATACGGGATCTGAGCTGCATCTGCAACCTACACCACAGCTCAGCCGGATCCTTAACCCACTGAGCAAGGCCAGGGACCGAACCCACAACTTCATGGTTCCTAGTCGGATTCGTTAACCATTGCTCCACAACGGGAACTCCATTAAACGTGAAATTGATGGGAATACAATAATAGTAGGAGACTTTAACACCCCACTTACATCAATGGACAGATCCTCTAGACAGAAAATCAGTACGGCAACAGAGATCCTAAATGACACAATAGAAAAGTTAGACTTAATCGACATTTTCAGGACATTACAACCAAAGAAATCTGAATATATATTTTTTTCAAGTGCACATGGAAGATTCTCAAGGATTGATCAGATACTGGGGCACAAAACTCACCTCAACAAATGTAAGAGGATAGAAATTATTTCAAGTGTTTTCTCTGGCCACAAGGCATGAAAGTAGAAATCAACTGCAGGAAAAGAAATGAGAAAAAACTGACTACATAGAGACTAAACAACATGCTACTAAAAAACCAGTGGGTCAACAAGGAACTCAAGAGGGAAATTAAAAAATACCTCGAGACAATTGATAATGAAACACAGCCATTCAAAATCTATGGGATGTCGGAGTTCCCGCTGTGGCTCAGTGGTTAACAAGCCATACTAACATCCATGAGGACAGGGTTTGACCCCTGGCCTCGCTCAGTGGGATAAGGATCTGGCATCACCCTGAGCTGTGGTGTAGGTTGTAGACATGGCTCGGATCTGGCCTTGCTGTGGCTATGGCGTAGGGGGCAGCTGTAGCTCTGAATCAACCTCTAGCCTGGGAACCTCCATATGCTGTAGGTGCGGCCCTAAAAAGACAAAAAAAAGTATGGGATGCCATAAAAGCAGTTCTTAGAGGGAAGTTCATAGCAATACAGGCCTTCCTCAAAAAAGAAAAATCTGAAATCAACAACTTAACCTACCACCTAAAAGAATTAGAAAAAGAAGAAGAAGAACAACAACAAAAAAAAACCTGGAGTTCCCGTCGTGGCACAGTGGTTAACGAATCCGACTAGGAACCATGAGGTTGCGGGTTCAGTCTCTGCCCCTGCTCAGCGTTGCCGTGAGCTGTGGTGTAGGTTGCAGACGCAGCTTGGATCCTGCACTGCTGTGGCTCTGGCATAGGCCGGGGGCTACAGCTCCGATTCGACCCCTAGCCTGGGAACCTCCATATGCCTCCGGAGCGGCCCAAAGAAATAGCAAAAAGACAAAAACAACAACAACAACAACAACAACAAAAAGCCTTAAAGTCAGCAGAAGGAAGGAAATCATAAAAGATCAGAGAGGAAGTCAATAAAATAGAGATTCAAAAAACAATAGGAAAAAAACAATAAAACCAAGAGCTGGTTCTTTGAAAGGGTAAACAAAATTGACAAAGCTCTGGCCAGACTCACCAAGATAAGGAGAGAAAAAACAAATAAAATAAATGAAAAAGGGGAAATCTCAACAGATACTGCAGAAATAAAAAAAAAAAAACCATAAGAGAATACTCTGAACAATTACATGCCAACAAATTTGACAACCTAGAAGAAATGGACAACATTCTAGAGACATACAGCCCACCAAAAGTGAATCAAGAAGAAATAGATCAGTCAAACAAACTGATCACTAGAAATGAAATTGAATATGTAATAAAAACACTCCCTACAAACAAAAGTCCAGGACGAGATGACTTCACAGGCAAATTCTATGGAACATACAAAGAACTTATACCCATCCTCCTTAAACTTTTCCAAATGGTTAAAGAAGAAGGAACACTCCCAAAGACATTCTATGAAGCTACCATCACCCTAATACCTAAAGCAGACAAGGATACTACCAAAAAAGAAAACAATAGACCAATATCTTTGATGAATATAGATGCAAAAATTCTCAATTCAATTTCAGCCAACCGAATCCAACAACATATCAAAAAGATCATACACCATGACCAAGTGGGATTCATCCCAGGTTCACAAGGATGGTTCAACATATGCAAATCAGTCAACGTCATACATCACATTAACAAAAGAAAAGTCAAAAACCACATGATCATCTCAATAGATGCAGAAAAAGCATTTGACAAAAGTCCAACATCCATTCATGATAAAAAGAAACTCTTATCAAAATGGGTATAGAGGGAACATAACATAATAAAAGCCATTTACGACAAACCCACAGCAAATATAATACTCAATGGAGAAAAGCTAAAAGCCTTCCTGCTAAAGTCTGGGACAAAACAAGGATGCCCACTCTCACCACTTGTATTCAGCACAGTATTAAAGTCCTAGCCACAGCAATCAGACAAAAGAAATAAAAGGTATTCAAATTGGAAGAGAAGAGGTAAAATTGTCACTGTATGCAGATGACATGATTCTAGATATAGAAAACCCTAAGCACTCCACACAAAAGCTATTTGAACTGATCAACAAATTCAGCAGAGTAGCAGGATATAAGATTAACATTCAGAAATCAGTCGCATTTCTGTATACTAACAATGAAATATTAGAAAAGGAATATAAAAACACAATACCTTTTGAAATTGCACCCCAAAAAATTAAATACCTGGGAAGAAACCTGACCAAGGAGATGAAAGACTTATATGCTGAGAACTATAAAACATTAATCAAGGAAATTAAAGAAGATTCAAAGAAATGGAAAGATATTCCATGCTCCTGGTTTGGAAGAATTAATATCTTAAAGATGGCCATATTACCCAAAGCAATCTACAGATGCAGTGCGGTTGCTTTCAAATTACCCATGACATTTTTCACAGAACTAGAATGAACAATCCAAAAATTTATATAGAACCATAAAAGACTCAGAATTACCAAAGCAATCCTGAGGAACAAAAACCAAGCAGGAAGCATAACTCTCCCAGACTTTAGACAATATTATAAAGGTACAGTAATCAAGGCAGTGTGGTACTGGTATCAAAACAGATATGCAAACCAATAGAACAGAATATAGAACCCAGAAATAAACCCAGAGACCAACAGTCAATTAATCTTTGACAAAGGAGGTAAGAGTATAAAATGGGAAGAAGTCTTTTCAGCACATGGTGCTGGGAAAACTGGACAGCCGCATGTAAATCAGTGAAACTGGATCACACCCTCACACCATGCAGAAAAATAAACTCAAAATGGCTTAAAGACTTAAATGTAAGACAAGACACCATCAAACTTCTAGAAGAGAACATGGGCAAAACGTTCTCTGACATCAGCCATACAAATGTTCTCTTAGGTCAGTTTCCCAAGGCAACAAGCAAAACTAAACCAATGGGACCTAATCAAACTGACAAGCTTTTTTTCACAGCAAAGGAAACCATAACAAATAAGTAAAAACAACGGAACGGGAAAAAATAGTTTCAAATGATGCAGCTGACAAGGGCTTAATCTCTAAAATATACAAACAACTTATACAATTCAACAACAAAAAAACTAACAACCCAATTGAAAAATGGGCAAAAGACCTGAATAGAAGGCCACAGAAAGTATACAGATGGCCAACAGGCACAGGAAAAAATGCTCAACATCACTAATTATCAGAGAAATGCAAATCAAAACTGCAATGAGCTACCATCTCACACTAGACAGAATGGCCATCAGTAACAAGTCCACAAATAACAAATGCTGGAGAGGATGTGGAGAAAAGGGAACCATCCTGCACTGTTGCTGGGAATGTAAATTGGTACAACCACTATGGAAAAGAGTATGGAGGTACCTCAGAAAACTAAATATAGATCTACCATATCACCCAACAATCCCACTCTTGGGCATGTATCGGGACAAAACTTTCCTTGAAAAAGATACATGTACCCCTATGTTCATTGCAGCACTGTTCACAATAGCCAAGATGGAAACAACCTAAATGTCCATTGACAGAGGAATGAATTAAGTAAATGTGGTATATATGTATAATGGAATACTACTCAGCCATAAAAAAGAACAAAATAATGCCATTTGCAGCAACATGGATGGAACCAGAGACTCTCATACTAAGTGAAGTAAGTCAGAAAGACAAAGACAAATGCCATATGATACCACTTACATCTGGCATCTAATATATTGCACAAATGAACCTTGCCACAGAAAAGAAAATCATGGACTTGAAGAGCAGACTTGTGGTTGCCAAGGGGGAGGGGAAGGGCGGGATGGACTGGGAATTTGGGGTTAATAGACGCAGACTATTGCATTTGGAATGGATAAGCAATGAGATCCTGCTGTATAGCACTGGGAACTATAGCTAGTCACTTGTGATGCAACATGATGGAGGATAATGTGAGAAAAAGAATATGTGTGTGTTTTTAATAAGTACCCAAATATATAAATAGTATCCAAATATAGGAGGAACGCTTAAAACTCAACAACCAAAAGACAAACAACCCAACTTAAAAGTGTATGTAGTAGAACTACCATATGACCCAGCAATCCCACTCTTGGGCATATATCCAGACAAAACTTTGCTTAAAAAAGACACATGCAACCGCATGTTCATTGCAGCTCTATTCACAATAACCAAGACATGGAAACAACCCAGATGTCCATTGGCAGATGATTGGATTAGGAAGATGTGGTATATATACACAGTGGAATACTACTCAGCCATAAAAAAGAACAAAATAATGCCATTTGCAGCAGTGTGGATGGAACTAGAGACTCTCATACTGAGCGAGGTAAGTCAGAAAGACAAAGACAAATACCATATGATTTCACTTATATCTGGAATCTAACATATAGCACAAATGAACCTTTCCACAGAAGAGAAAATCATGGACTTGGAGGATAGACTTGTGGTTGCCAAGGGGGAGGGAGTGGGGTGGAATGGGAGCTTGGGGTTAATAGATGCAAACTCTTGCCTTTGGAATGGATTGGCAGTGAGATCCTAGTTCCATAGACTAGGAACTATGTCTAGTCACTTATGATGGAGCATGATAATGTGAGAAAAAAGAATGTATACATGTATGTGTACCTGGGCCACCATACTGTACAGTTTTAAAAAAATATATTGGGGAAATAATTTTAAAAATATAATAAATTTTAAAAATTTAAAATTTAAAAAATGTATGTAGGACTTGAAAAGGCATTTCTTCAAAGAAAATATACAAATACAATAAACACATGAAAAGACACTTAACAGCGTTAGTCATTAGAGAAATGCAAATCAAAACCACAATGAAATGCCACTAGGACAACTTGAATAATTTTTTTTTTAAAAGGAAAATAGTAAGTGTTGATGAAGGTGTGGAGAAATTGGAAACTTCCTTCATGGGTAGTGAGGGTGTAAAATGGTGCAGCCACTGTGGAAAACAGACTGTCAGTTTCTCAAATAGCTAAACATAGAATTACCATTGGCTCTAGCAATTCCACTGCTAGATATGTACCCAGGAGAACTGGAAACAGGTATGGAAACAAAAATTTGTGCACAAATGTTCACAGAGCACTCTCCGTAATAGCCAAAAAAGTGGAAACAACTCAGATGTCCACCAGCTAATGAGCAAATAAAATGTGGCATATCCACAATGGAATGTTGTTCAGCCATAAAATGAGATGAAGTACGAACACAGTGGTGGGGCTTGAAAACATGCTAGATGACAGGGGCAGGCACAGAAGGTACATGTCATATGATCCCATTTATATGAAAGGTCCAGAATAGGCAGATTCGTAGAGTTCAAAAGCAGATTTGTAGCTGCCAGGGGCTGGGAGAAAGATAAGAATGGGATCGACCCCCTAATGGGTGCGGGATTTCTTTCGGGGGCAATGCAGATGCCCTGGAATTAGACAGCAGTGATGGTTGCACAACACTGTGTGTGTACTAAAAGCCACTGATTTGTACATTTTAAAATAACTTAAAATGGTGACATCTATGGTGTGTGAATTTTGCCTCAATTTCTAAGAAGCCCTCTGTTGGTTGGCAGGACCCCAGAACCTGTATCGTTACTGTTGTTATGATGATTATTATGACTCTGTTCCCGTGGTTGATGCTAGTCTGTCCTGGTTACATAATATGTGAATTTATTCTACTTTTTACCTAAAATTCTTCAATATAACTTTTCCGTCTACACAGTTTCCAGTTTTTATTTTGGTGGCTATGTATATTAGTTACTCCGGATATCCTAATTTAATCATTTCTCAAATGTTTAGTGGTTTCCTCTTTTTTTTTTTTTTTTCAATTTCACAAATTCCTGTTCTAAATGCTTAAATAAGAATGTTTAAAACTCTTTGTAGGAGTTCCCATGTGGCTCAGCGGGTTAAGAACTCAACTGGTATCCATGAGAATGCAGGTTCGATCCCCAGCCTTGCTCAGTGCATTAAGAATCCAGCATCGTAGGTTGCAGATGAGGCTCAGATCCAGTGTTGCTATGACTGTGGCTTAGGCTGCAGCTCAGATCCAACCTCTAGCTGAACTTCCACATGCTACAAATGTGGCCCTAAAAAGAAATAAAGTCAAATAAAATGAAACTCTTTGTAGATATTACACTGGTGTTTCTTCCCCAAAACAGGATTTCTGAGTTACTTTTTTTTTTTGCTTTTTGGTGGCTGCACCCGAGGCATATGGAGGTTCCCAGGCTAGGGGTCAGATTGGAGCTGCAGCTGCCAGCCTACACCACGGCCACAGCAACTTGGGATCTGAGCCGCATCTGTGACCTACACCACAGCTCAAGACAACGCCGGATCCCCAACCCACTGAGCGAAGCCAGGAATTGAACCAACAACCTCATGGTTACTAGTCGGATTCGTTCCGCTGGAGTTTCCCACTAGAACGCCAATCTTTCATTAATTTTTTATGAATAGATTTTAGGCCGAACTTAACCTTTTAGACAGTAAGCATTGTGTGTTAAGCCTTCTCATATTTGTTTTATTTTGTTTACTCCTCTTTTATAGGCTCTTGATGGAAATGTGTATGACCACCTCAAGGATTATTTAATAGCCTTCAGCCGGACCGAGCTAGAGACATGCCAAGCTGTGCAGAACACATTCCAGTTTTTATTAGAAACCTCCAGCAAGGCAAGTTACCTTTAGTGCAATCTGTGATGTTATCCATATTAGAATCTAAAATGTGTTTGCATACAAAATGAAGTTATCAGTGACATTAGAAGAATGCATTAAAGACAAATTTCCTGGAAACAGTATTCCTTCCAACAAAGTTAAAGGGTGTTTTGTTCTCCCTGAAGAGCATAGAAAAGGGAGGTGACAATACAGGCTAGCTCAGGATATCAGTCCATTGCCATATATTTTGCTCTTGAAAAGAATGGTTTAAAGGATTTTATTTTACACTCAAATGAATTTTGAACACGCTCAATTCATAAAACAACAAGGTCATTTGTCAGTGTGAGAAAAATAAAGTGGCACGAAAGGGAAATTATAAATTAGAATTTTATAATTGTATCATTGATAAAGAAATTAATGCTGTATCTTGTTTTAAAGAATTAACTTTGCCTTCTGTATGCTGTCATTCTTTAATAGTAATCTTTTCATTCAAAACCATTGAGATCCATCCGCTTGGCTGGCATGTCACAGTGTACATAGAAAATAAATGAAGTTGATTTTCTCCAGGATCTCACAGATTAAATTTTTACAGTAGAAAAACTGCCCTTTGGAAGATGAATTGTTCCTGTTATTAGTAAATCTTATTTTTTTCCAATAAATTAAGTGCATAGTCAGTTTCCTGATGGAATGAATATATTTATTAAAATATATTCATTTTAGAGGGAGTTTTCTGCTGTGGCACAGTGGAATTGGTGGCATTTTGGAGGTGCTGGGACATGGGTTCGCTATCCGGCCCCACACAGTGGGTTAAAGGAACCAGCTTTGCTGCAGCTGCAGCTGCAGCTTGGGTCATAACTGCGGCACGAATCTGATCCCTGGCCTGGGAACTCCATATGCCACAGGGTGGCCAAAAAAAAAAAAAAGGAAAAAAAATCTAAATACTCATTTTATAACTGCCTTTTTATGAGATCCAATTCAGTTCTCTTTTGTCAGGGGGAACGGGAACTAGTAATAGCTTAGAAAATTGTTTGGAAAGGAATCAGGGTATCCGTCTCATAAGACAGTGTCCAAAGACAGGTAGAGAAGGACATAGACTCTTCTTCCTGAACTTCCCTTTGTGGTCACACTTGTTTTCAGTGTACCACAGCTCCAGTGCTGTCTTTAGAAAAACGTTTAAGGAAGTTCCCGTCGTGGCGCAGTGGTTAACGAATCCGACTAGGAACCATGAGGTTGCGAGTTCAGTCCCTGCCCTTGCTCAGTGGGTTAATGATCCGGCGTTGCCGTGAGCTGTGGTGTAGGTTGCAGACGCAGCTTGGATCCCACGTTGCTGTGGCTGTGGCGTAGGCCGGTGGCTGCAGCTCCGATTCAACCCCTAGCCTGGGAACCTCCATGTGCCGCGGGAGCGGCCCAAGAAATAGCAACAACAACAACAAAGACAAAAGACAAAAGAAAAAGAAAAAGAAAAAGAAAAACGTTTAAGGAGTTCCCGTCATGGCTCAATGGTTAACGAACTCTACTGGTATCCTTGAGGATACCAGTAGAGTTCAATCCCTGGCCTCGCTCAGTGGGTTAAGGATCTGGTGTTGCTGTGGCTGTGGAGTAGGCCAGCAGCTACAGCTATGATTTGACCTAGCAGCCTGGGAACCTTTATATGCCACAGGTGCGGCCCTAAAAAGACAAAAAAATCTTTTAAAATGTTAAATTGATATGGAAATGCAAAGATCACAAGTCTAGTGCTTTGAAATCCTGTCATGTTTTTATATTCTTTTATTTTTACCCCCCAGGATCCCATAAAAGATATAAAAGGATTAATGTATGGAAAGAAGAATAGGAGGATGGATGGATAGTTATGTGAAAGAAAATGTAGAAAAACTTTAAGAATCTGGGTGATAGTTATATGGGTGTTTCTGTACAATTCTTTTTATTGTATTTATTTGCTTATTTATTTTTGTCTTTTTAGGGACACCGCTGCGGTATGTGGAGGTTCCCAGGCTAGGGGTAGAATTGGAGCTACAGCTGCCAGCCTACGCCACAGCCACAGCCATGCCAGATCTGAGCTGCATTTGCGACCTACACCACAGCTCATGGCAACGCCGGATCCTTAACCCACTGAGCAAGGCCAGAGATTGATCCCATGTCCTCATGGATACTAGTAGGCTTCACTACAGCTGAGCCACAGTGGGAACTCCTGTACAGTTCTTTTCATTTTTATTTATTTATTTATTTTGCTTTTTAGGGCCATACTCATGGCGTATGGAGGTTCCCAGGCTAGGGTTCGAATTGGAGCTATAGCTGCTGGCCTACACTACAGCTCAAGGCAACACCAGATCCTTAACCCACTGAGTGAGGCCAGGGATCGAACCTGCATCCTCATGGATTCTAGTCGGGTTCGTTAACTGCTGAGCCACAACAGGAACTCCTACAATTCTTTTTAAATGTGTGTATACTTGATATTTCCCATAAGAGAACATCAGGGGGGAAAGTCTATAAAAACATCTTGGTTTTGTTCCTTTTATGGAGAGGTTGATTTTTGACAAGTGATCAGATTGTTTATATGTATTGGCCCATTCAGTTTTGTGTTTCTTTTTTAGTACATTTTGGTAGCTTCCGCTTTCCTCGACAAATTGTCCATCTCATTTATCAAATTTGATGGTATAAATTTGAATATAAACTCATTTGCTGCTATAGTTGTTTCCGTTTTGATTTCTAATATTGTTTGTGCTTCCTCTCATTTTGATCAGACTTAGCAATCTATTTTATTATAAATCTTTTTTCAAGAGCTATTTTTTTCCACCTCACAATGTTGTTTTCTATTTCCTTAATTTCTGCTTTTATGTACAGTATTCCTTTCTACCTTAATACAGTTTATGTTCTTACTCTTTTTCAGGCTTTTTTTTCTATGAGGTTCTGTATTTTCAGTCTTTCTTGTTTTCAGATATATCTATTTGAGGCTAAAAAATTTCTCTTTCAACTTTAACTGCAGATATATGTATGTGTGTGTATACATATATATGTGTACACATACATACGTACACTTGTTTGTTAGTTTGTTTCTACATTTCCTCCCCTCAATAACCCGTGAGTTTCTCCAGTTTCCATTCAGTCAATGGGGGGGAGTACGTAGTGGGGTGACATTTTTCGTTTTTATTTTTACGAGAGAAATTGTCCTCAAACAAAATTCTTTGAAATCTCTTTTTCTAAGAATGTGAAGTTTGGATTCACTACCTTCAGTTTCTAAAACAGGTAAATATATAATATTAAAATTTTGCTAATGTTTTATAGAGCACTTAATTTTCTATGAGTTTTTAGCACATCCTCTGAGGTTGGTATTATCATGCTCATTTTATAGAGCAGAAAACAGACTCAGGAAGTTTAAGTGGCTTATTACCTTGAGGACACACACTCACGTATAATATTTTCCATGCTCTGCTACTGTCTTTATTATCTCTTTTTTATAAGGTTTTTATTTTTCCATTATAGTTGATTTACAGTATTGTCGGTTTCTACTGTACAGCAAAGTGACCCAGTCACACACGCATATTTTCTTTTTTTCACATCATCCCCTTCCTGTTCCACCACAAGTGACGAGATAGAGTTCCCTGTGCTACACAGCAGGACCGCATTGCTGATCCCCTCCAAATGCAGTAGTTTGCGTCTACTAACCCCAAACTCCCAGTGCCTCCCACGCCCTCCCCCTCCCCCTCGGCAACCAGGAGTCTGTTCTCCAAGTCCGTAAGTTGCTTCTTTTCGATAAATAGGTTCGTTTGTGCCATATACTAGGTTCCAGATATAAGTGATATCGTATGGTATTTGACTTTGTCTTTCTGACTTACTTCACTTAATATGAGAGTCTCTAGTTCCATCCTTGTTGCTGCAAATGGCATTATTTTGTACTTTTTTGTGGCTGAGTAGTTATTATCTCTTTAGCTTATGTTATTTTCATAGAAAAAGAATTAAAAATGAATAAACCGATTTAGACACATTGAAGAGATAAGTTTTTCTTTTCTTCTACTTTCACTCCTTTGAGTATCTAGCTACCCAGGGATGAGGAATAAATGAGATGCCCTTATGTTTAAAGTGGTAGTAATAAAATTTTTGCAAGAATGATGTAACCAGGAGATGTGCCCTTTTGTTCCAAGTACCATAAGAGCTCTCACCTGTGGTTTTATGCCATATGCTTTTCTGTTACAAAGAGCTTGTTATTCTGCTCTTATTATACTGTTGAAAACAACCTAGAGTTCAAGCCAGAAAGAAGCTTGAAACTCTTTTGGTTTTTATTCGACATCATTACTAGTTCATCTTTCAGGAGTGGGTTCATTTTTTCCATGTAGATATCTAAATTGTAACTGCACAAGTTCTCAAAGATATGTTGGGGGTAATCCATACTGACACATTGTAAACTTGATGGTGCTATGTCTCTCATCCTCTAAAGGGAAACAGCTGCACATAGGAACTTTTGTTTAATTTTAATTACTTTGGAAGCTTGCTTTTCTCCTTAATATTTTATGAAATGCTTGTATATGTAACTGAAGCAGATGTTGTCATAGATATTTTCTCTAGCATAATAATTCTAAAGGTAGTGCTGCTGGCCTTGGATTTGTTTATGTGTGCTTGCTTTCTGTCTGCATAAGGAAATTCCTACCAACTAATAACATAGTTATATTAACAATTCAGAAGTAACAATTTCCATATTTCCTTGGAAATTAAATTGTCCAGTATTGTCATTCTCAATACCTTGAAGACTAAGCAAAAATGTAAACTTACAAAATGACGAAAAACCACATGATCATCTCAAAAAACATAGGAAAAGTATTTGACAGAATTCAACAGTCTTGATGATAAAGATACTCAGCAAATTTGAAACAGAAGAGAACTTTCTTAACATGATAAAGGGCATTTTTTAGAAACCTGCATCACATAGCATACTCAGTAGTGAAAGACTGAAAGAGTTTCCCACCTAAAACTAGGAACAAGACAAGGATGTCCACTTTCACCACTCCTATTCACCATTGTACTGGAAGTCCTGGTCAGAGCAATTAGGCAAGAAATACAAATAGAAGGCACCAAATTGGAAAGAAGTAAAATTACCTGTATTTGTACATTACAGGATTATACATAGAAAAGCCTGTAGAATCCACAGAAATACTAGAGCTAGTAAATGAATTTAGCAAAAGTTGCAGGTACAAAATCAAACACAAAAAATCAGTTGTGTTTCTATACTCCATCAATGAATGACCTGAAAGAAAATTAAAATAATTCTAATTGCAATAGCATTTGAAATACCTAGAAATGAGTTTAACCAAAAGATTGAAAAACTTGTACATTTGGGGAGTTCCCATCATGGCTCAGCAGAAACGAATCTGACTAGGATCCATGAGGACAATCCCTGTCCTTGCTCAGTGGGTTAAGGATCCAACATTGCCGTGAGCTGCGGTGTTGGTCACAGACACAGCTCGGATCTGGCATTGCTGTGGCTGTGCCTAGGCCAGAAGCTATAGTTCCAATTCGACCCCTAGCTTGGGGACCTCCATATGCCATGAGTACAGCCCTAAAAAGGCCAAAAAAACTTGTACATGAGGAAGTTCCCGCATGGTTCAGTGGGTTAAGGATTTGGCATTGTCACTGCTGTGGCTCTGGTTGTAGCTCTGGCACAGGTTTGATCGCTAGCTCAGGAACTTCTGTATGCCACTGGTGCAGCAGAAAAAACAAACAAGCAAACTTGTACATTGAAAACTACAAAATGTTGCTGAAATTAAAGAAGATCTAAATGAATAGAAATAATGTTTATGGATTAGAAGATTTCAAATCACTTATATTTCAATATTCCCCAAGGCAATCCATAGATTCAGTGCAATTCCTATCAAAATTCCAATGGCATTTTTTTCAGAAATGGAAAAGCTAGTCCTCAAACTGATATGTCCTGAAACATTGAAAAGAAAAAGCAAAGTTGGAGGACTCACACTTCCCAATTTCGAGACTTATTCTAAAGTTACAGTAGTCAAAATAGTATGGTACTAGCATAAGGATAGACATACAGACCAGTAAGAATTAAGAGTTAGGAAACAAACTCAAACACTTAGGGCCAGTTGATTTCAACAAGGTTGGCAAGGCCGTTTGATGGAGAAAGAACAGTACTTCAACAAGAGGTGCTAAGACAGCAGGATAACCGCATGCCAAAGAATAAAGTTAAATCCCCTCCTCATTCCATGTATGATAATTAACTCAAAATGGATCAACAACCTAAAACTATAGAAGACAACGTAAAGGTAAATCTTTATGACCTCGGATTCAGCAGTGTATCCTTAGATTTAACATCAAAGCAAAAGCAGCAAAAGAAAAGATAGACACCTGAACTTCATCAAATTAAAAGCTTTTGCGCATTGTAGTTCTCATTCTGGCTCAGCAGAAACGAACCTGACTAGTATCCATGAGGACTTGGGTTTGAATCCTGGCCTCACTCAGTGGGTCAAAGATCCCATGTTGCTTGGGGGATGCACAGAGATATATGGAAATACATATGGGAACTTCATATGCCGAAAATATGGCCCTAAAAAGCAAAAAAAAAAAAAGAAAAAGAAGAAGAAAGGAAAAGCTGTTGTGCATCAAAGAACGTCAAGAATGTGATAAAGACAGCCCGTAGAATAGGAAAAAATATTCTAAGTCATGTGTTTGATAATTTAACATTCAGAATATATATATATATATAACTCTAGGAGTTTTCTTGTGGCACAGGCCCTTAATGATCCAGTGGTGTCGCTGCAGTGGCTTGGGTCACACCCATGGGCGCGGGTTCGGTCCCTAGCCTGGGAACTGCCACATGCCACAGGCATGGCCAAAAAAAAAAAAAAAATTATTTTTTAAAATGGGCAAAGGACTAAAGTAACATTGCTCCAAGGAAAACATACAAATGGCCAAATAAGCACATGAAAAGATCAACACCATTAGTTATTAGAGAAATGCAATCAAAACCATGATGAAGTACCACTTCCCACCTACTGGGATGGCTTTAATAATTAAACAAACACACACAAAATAGCAAGTGCTGGCAGGAATGTGGAGAAATTAGAACCTTCACTCATTGTTGGTAGGAATATGAAATGGTGCAGCCACTCGGGAAAATGGTTCGGTAGTTCCTCAGAAAGTAAAACCCAGAGTTACCATATGACTTGGCACTTTCATGTTAAAATAATTGAAAGCAAGTATTTGAATAAAAATTTGTGGGAGTTCCCGTCGTGGCGCAGTGGTTAACTAATCTGACTAGGAACCATGAGGTTGCAGGTTCGATCCCTGGCCTTACTCAGTAGGTTAAGGATCCGGCATTGCCATGAGCTGTGGTGTAGGTTGCAGACGTGGCTCGGATCCCGAGTTGCTGTGGCTCTGGTGTAGGCCAGCGGCTACAGCTCCAATTAGACCCCTAGCCTGGGAACTTCCATATGCTGCAGGAGCGGCCCTAGAAAAGGCAAAAAGACCAAAAAAAAAAAAATTGTACGTAAATGTTCGTAGCTGTATTATTCTTTCTAGCCAATAATTGACCTAAATGACCATCAACTGGTGATTAGATAAATAAAATATGGTATATCTATACAATGGAATATTATTCATTCATGAAAAGGGATGAATTGCTGACACATCATACAACATGTGTCCCAAAGAATAAAAAATATAAATACCTGTTACCATATAAAAAGATGCTTTTTTATGGAGTTCCTGTCGTGGCTCAGTGGTTAACAAATCCGACTAGGAACCATAAGGTTGCAGGTTCAATTGCTGGCCTTGCTCGGTGGGTTAAGAATCAGACGTTGCCATGAGCTGTGGTGTAGGTCGCAGACGTGGCTCAGATCTGATGTGGCTGTGGCTGTGGTGTAGGCCGGTAGCTGCAGCTCCAATTCGACCCCTAGCCTGGGAACCTCCATATTGCCGCGGGAGTGGCCCAAGAAATGACAAAAAGACAAAAAAAAAAAAAGAAAGAAAAAGATGCTTTTCTAGGTTGAGTGGTGTCCCCCTAAAATTCGTTATGTTGAAGACCTAACCCCTGGTATCTCAGAATGTGACTGTTTTGGCCTTTGGAAAGTCATTAAAGTCAAGTCAAGTCACATGGGTGGGTTCTGTTCCAACATGACTGGTGTCCTTATAAGAGGAGATTAGAACACAAACAGGCACAGAGGGAAAACCAGATCAAGACACCAGGAGAAGATGGCATCTACAAGGCACGGAGAGAGGTCCTCCGAGGAAAGCAACCCTGCCAACACCTTGAGCTTGGACTTCTAGCCTCCAGAACTGTGAGGAAACAAATTTATGTTGTTCAAGCTACCTCATCTGTGGTACTTTGTTACAGCAGCCCTAGGAACTAATACAGATGTTTATACTCACTCTTAATCTAGGAGTTGGAAATTAAAATCACCATGAGGCTCTATTTTACGCTTATGAGACTGACAAAAACAGGATTGTTGGTGAGAATATGGAATAAGAGAAATTTATACGCTGCCCTGAGGGGTACAGATTGACACATCCAGTTTAAAAACATTTGACATTATCTAGTCAATTTAAAGATGCATTTAGCTAGTGGCCCAGCAGTTCCACTCCTTGGACTATATCTTAGAGAAACTCTAGCACATGTGTACCAAGAGACTTTTGAAAGGATGTTCATAGCAGCTTCCTTTATAAGAGTAGAAAAAGCTGGAAATAACCCAGCTGTCCACTGACAGTAAGATGAATAATGGAAGCCCAGATAGCAAAAAACCTGAAATGTCTGTAGGCACATAGGTTAATTTGACTAAGATTCACAAATATAATGTTGAGCAAAAACGCAAGCTGCAAAAATATACACACACTAAGACACCATTTACACAGTTTGAAAATATCTAAGAAAACAGGATCATTTTGCGATACCTTGTATGTAACAGCTGTTAAAAGGAAAAAATAGGCGTGTGGTAAAATGCGGCGAGTGGGGTGGTTATCTGCAGAGGAGGTGCCCTCTCCGAGGGGCGCATGTTCCCCCAAGGTGGTAAAAATTGCTTCTGATTGTTGAAAAGTCGTTTGCAAAAAAAAAAAAAAAAAAAAAAAAAAACTTAGGTCTTATAGCAGGCCCCGCCACATAACCATGTATACATGGACATATCTTCTGGGGGCCACCATTCAGCACCCCACAGCCGTGACTGTCAGAAGAGGCGGGAGAGTGAAGGCCTCCTCAGGGAGTTCAACGCCACCTTGCCAGGAAGTCAGAAGAAAAACCTGAACCTGACGCAGTCAAGCGTCACCTTACAGGACACACGAGAAACAGAACACCACAGGAATGCAGTCAGCAAAATTCAGGCGATGGGAAACGCTACAGAACGAAAATTCACTTGCTTCAAATAAATTGCAGGGGGGCTGGGGGAGGTGAGGGGAAGTCCTGTATATGAAAAGAAATGTAAACAGCAGCGTCCCTTTGCGCCATGGGGACCTCACTGTGATTCCTGATTTGAAAAACCCTTGAAAATGTGAAACAAATTTGAACACTTTTTCATTATTTTATACGTTTATTGTCAATTTTAACATGGATATGTTTTAAGAGTCTTTGTCTTTTAGACATTATTTAGACTGAATTATTTATGGATGAAACGATTTGTCTGGGACTTGCTTCCATATAATTGAGGATGGGAGTTCCCGTTGTGGTTCAGCAGAGATGAACCCAGCTAGTATCCATGAGGATGCAGGTTCGATCCCTGACCTCATTTAGTGGGTTGAGGATCCGGCGTTTCTGTGACCTGTGGTGTAGGTCACAGACGTGGCTTGGATCCCGCCTTGCTGTGGCTGTGGTATAGGCTGCCGGCTACAGCTCTGATTCGACCCCCAGCCTGGGAACTTCCATAGCTGCAAGTGCAGCCCTAAAAAGACTGTGTGTGTGCGGGCGCGTGCCCGTGGCCATGTAATTAGGGGTGGAAGAAGTGGGTGGGTTTACAGACAAAACAAGATTGGTATTTTTGGAAGTTGGGTGACAGGATATACAGGGATACATTATACTCCTCTCTCCTTGAAACATTCTGTAACGAAAAGTTAAAATTTAAGAGAGAAAGAAAAGAACCAAAGGCAGGAAGGTAAGTTTGTAGTGCTTGAGAGGCTCCCAGCTGCAGCTGGGAGGATGATCCTCTTGGCTCTTTTCTGGGGTGACTGGTGAGGCTCTGCGGGCTGTGTCACGAGCTTGCACAGCTATTCTAGCTTCCCACGGGAACCCAGGAAAAGAAAAGAAAACAGCTTCCCTTTGAGAAGGTGCTCATCCCGCCGGCCCTCCTGACCACACTGCCTCACTCCTTCTCCCCCTCACCTGCCCTTGAGTCTGGATTAAATACCACATTCTCTCGTACTGTATTTTAATTGTAGAATTTGTTTCTCCCAGTTTCTAGATTATAAATTCCTTGAAGGTATTAACTTTGTTTATTGGTATCTGTTCGTGGATATAATCCCCCCCCCCCGCGGCATTTCACGTCATGCCTGGGGAGCTGTCTCAGTGAATGGCTGTCCGGTGGGGGCCAGGGGAGCGATGGAGAACTGGAATGTGTTGGGAGATGAAATGCAAAACAAACCTCCTCCCTTCTCCACCTCCTCAGTGAACCCTTTTCCCAGGACTGCTGAGGTATAGCCACAGAGCTGCTTGAAGCTTTTTTTCCTTCTTCTGCCCATCCTCTGGGCAGAAGTGCTAAGGAGCTGTAAGAGGCTGAAAATAAAAGAGGAAAGAGTAAGCAGTGTAGCGAAGTAGAAAATGGGCTTCTGCACAAAGCTTTCTGTTCCCACTCTTTCCCAGGGTATGGAGTGCAACAAATGCTTTTCAGAGGCAGTCTTTCTGTGCATCAGAATTTCCCTTTATAAATTCCTTTCCTAGTCTGTCTTGCTATGTGTTAAGCTGGTAATTAGACTATAAACCTCCTTAAAAGGGAGACAAGAAGTATAGAAAAATACTGTTTTGTTCTATGGATAAGGTTATCTGGCAGTTTCCAAGTAGATGGAAATCTCCATAAAATGAACTTTGAGGGGACTACACAACCTCAGGGCTGGGAGAGAGGTAAGAGACCGCTGTGCTTCCCTATTTGCATTCCGCCCCCCCCCCCCAAAAGAATAACATTTTGTGGAATAGCTATCTTTTTGCTGTCTTAAAAATAGTGCATATTGTCTAGTCCTCAAATCTGGGCTGGTTTCTAAACTAGTACTTTCCAAATTTAGATTCTTGGGAAAATAGGACACAAGGATAACAACTATTACCTAAAATGAAGAAAAAGATAAAAAATAAAAAAATCCTGTCATTATCATTTCTTTTTGGCTACATAGTGCTGGATAGTTTCTCCTTTTTGGAAAACAGCAGAAGAAACCTTAAACTTTAAAATGGAATTCTTGAACATTTTAACTTATCAAAGACTTAAAGATGCTGTATGTTCTCTCTAGGTGGTACGAGACTATAATCTTCAGCTGTTCTTACGAGAGAATGCTGTATTCCACAAACCCCAGCCCTTCCAGTTCCAGCCTTGTGACAGTGACACTGTAAGGAATTTCCAGATTTTCATTTCCTTTGTTTTTAAACTATGTGTGTGCTTACGTATCTGCTATCCTTGGGATTGACAGACAGAAAAGACTGACTGCATCTCATTAGTTTTACAACAGAATTGTGAGAATGCAGAAAAACTGACATTTCTTTTTTTCTAGAATGTGACTAACACACACAGTATCTTTATGCTAACAACGTGGTTTTTTTCTTTCTTTCTTTCTTTTTTTTCCTTTTTAGGGCTGCACCTGCAGCATCTGGAGGTTCTCAGGCTAGGGCTCAAGTTGGATCTGCAGCTTCGACCTACGCCACAGCCCACTGCAACACCAGATCCCCGACCGACTGATTGAGGCCAGGGATTAAACCCATATCCTCATGGATACTAGTCGGATTCGTTTCTGCTGTGCCACAATGAGAACTCCTTTTTTTTTTTTTCAATTTTCTACTTATTAGGGTTAACTTAAAAAACAAGTTACAGGAAATCTGAAAACCAAACTGAGAGGAGAAGAAAAAAATATTCAGGAACACTTTTTTTCGGTTCAAATGTAAATTATGCTTTCTATTTATGAAATTCTTCACAGTATACCCTTCCAAAGAAACCAGTGGTTAAGTTTTAACCAGAATAGAACTAATAAATATAATAATGAATATGTGTATACAAATATTTTTATTGGTTTTATTAAGCAATTATAGGCCCTTTTCCTTTCAGATTTCTTAGAACGTTAAATCCTTAATTCCCTTCAGATTTCTTAGAATGTTAAAGTGTTAACACACATGCCAAATTGGCAGGTTTGTAAAAGCAGACACTCATCATACATTTTTATACCTGAGTTTACTCTATGAAAAATGATAGCCGTTTTTGAATTAAAAAAACAGGAATACTAATTTAGTAACACTTTTTAAAGGGTTTTTAATTTCTGCAAGGTGAGAAAGCTCCTTCCTTCAGTGTCGGTAGCCCGAGAGGGGAGTCGGGCTCTATGGCTGAGGTCTGTTGGTCCGCCCGGACTCTAAGCCGGGGGAGTGGATGCTGTCAGCGCTCAGTGGGGTCGGCTTAATAGAAGCCTTTGCCGGAGACGTCGTCATTACTTCTCCTGCTGAATCTTAAGTGGCCCTGCTTGTAGCTGTGGGAAGAAATGTATTTCCCTCTGGATGATTAGCCCTTGCCCTTTAGAGTCGTGCCTTTTTTTTATTTATCAGCTTTTGCTGAATGACTTACTGACCTTGTCCTGAGGATACCACGCTTGACTTACATTGCGACTAATTAGAGATGATTTTATCTTTGCCTCTTTTCCTCAGAAAAATCAGAATAAGAGTGGCTCTCATCTCTCTTGTCCAAAGCCCAATGACAACCCTCCATCTTTCTTTGTTTCCAGACGCGGTGCTAAATGTTCTTAGCTGTATGTCCCCATTTGCCTTCAAATTCTAACTCTGTGCTGTTTTCTGTCCCTGTGCACTCTTTACTGGGCAGAGTTTAAAAGCTGCCCAACTGGTGGATATTGAGCTCTCCCCTGTCAGTGCTCTGAGAATGACCATAGCTGAGGTATACGGGGTGTGGGGCAAGGGTGGGGGGATGGGGTGGGGGGTGCATGTTAATGGAGGGTGGGACCTGCTCCTGGGACCAAAGGTACAAACGAGTGTGTGAGAGCTCACTGAATGCAGAAGCCGGGGCTTCCTGTTTCTCTTATAAAGTAGGGCTTTCTTTTCCTGTTCATAGTGAAAAGATTGAGCTTCTCATTTGTCGTCTTATCTGAAGCCTCTTAATTTTCCTCAACAGTGTTGGGAAGAACCTTAGAGCTAATCTTGCTGTTATTAAAGGGGAAACTGAAGCCTAGTGGGGAAAAGGGTCTTGTCCAGAATCATACAGTGAATTAATGACACATTAATGTCCTGATTGCAATTTAATGTTCTTTCCACATGCTACTCTGTTTTCTGAGAAGAAATGGTCAGTACTTGGGGAGCAATTAGTTTTTTCATAACAGGAAAAAAAAATGCTTGCACATATATGAAAATCATTCCAAATTGTCAGCCATTGAAAAAGTCTTTATAGTACTCTCTCTCTTTTTTTTTTTTTTTTGATAGTTTTGGCTTTTCTAGAGCCGCTTCCCTCGGCATATGGAGGTTCCCAGGCTAGGGGTCGAATCAGAGCCATGGCCGTTGGCCTACGCCAGAGCCACAGCAACACGGGATCCAAGCCGAGTCTGTGACCTACACCACAGCTCACGGCAACTCCAGATCCTTAACCCACTGAGCAAGGCCAGGGATCGAACCCGCAACCTCATGGTTCCTCGTTGGACTCGTTAACCACTGCGCCACCACGGGACCTCCAACAGTACTCATTTTGAAAATGTTTTTACCCGTAAAATATTTTTGTATGTACTCTTAAATTTTGTTGTAGATTAAGTATTCTTACTGTCCACAAAGAATAAAATCCCAAATAATTGTTAATGGACTAGTAGTACTCTTTCATATGAGAATGGGGCCATTGTTGGCTCACTTTTCTGGTTTCCCCTTGGATTTGGAAGCACTAAGCCTGTCATGGAGCGGAGAGCACCGGTCAGTGCCCACCAGCTCACTCACTCCTCCTGCCGGTCAGTGCCCACTACCTCACTCCTCCAGCTGGGTGAATGTAGGGCATTTAGGAAAGATTAATTGCCGTTATCTTCTATTGTGTTTCTGGAATTGCTCTTGTTCCTATTTTGGAGCACATTTCAGTTCAACAGACACAAAGTCCCTCCTGCCTCTGGGTGCCCATGGCTCAGGTACATGCTGAGGACAGCCGCTGCATGTTTAGACCCGGACTAGGTGAGCTCACCAACAAGTGCAGATGATAAAACTATAAGGAGGCAGGTGCTGTGTGTGACAGAATGCTCTTGGTGTCCATTGTTGGGTACAATGAATGCATCCTGATGCAGTATAATTTTTTTTACAAATTTGTTGAGACATGTTTACGAATCATATAATTCACTCATGTCAAGTAATTATTCACAGATTTTTTAGTGAATTTACCAAATTGTACAACCAGCATCACACATAAGTTTTAGAACATTTTCATGACCCCAGTGAGATCCCTCATGTCCATTCACTTTTTTTTTTTTTTTTTTAAGAGCCGCACCTGCAGCATATGGAAGTTTCCAGGCTAGGGGTTGAATTAGAACTATAGCTGCTGCCCTACACCACAGCCACAGCACCTCGGGATCCGAGCTGCATCTGCAACCTACATCACAGCACACGGCAATGCCAGACCCCTGACCTACTGAGTGAGGCCAGTGATCAAACCTGCATCTTCATGGATACTAACTGGATTTGTTTCCGTTGCACTACGGCGGGAACTCCCTCCATTCACTTTTAATCCCTAGTCCCCTCCCCTGCCCAGGCAACCTCTAATCTATTTTATTTCTCTATTTGCATTTCCTACATATTTCATATAAATTGAATCATACAATATGTGGTCTGTTATCTCTTATGTCTTTCACTTAACAGGTTTTTGAGGTTCATCTGTGTCATGGAATGTATCCGTAGTTTGTTCCTTTTTATTGCTAAATAGTATTCCACTCTATAAATACACATTTTTGTATCTGTTCATCAGTTGATGACATTTTAGGTTGTTACTTTTGGCTGTTATCAGTAATGCTGCCCTTAACATTTGTGGGCAAGTCTTTGTATGAATGTGGTTTTTATTACTCTTAGTTGCTGAGTCATATGGTAAATTTATGTTTAACTTTTCAAATAAATTGCCAAACTTGTCTGTCTGTCTCCTTGATTATAGCGAACCTAGTGCATATGAAATAGTATTGCATAGTGGGGTTTTTAAAATTTTTTAAATTTTTTGCTTTTTAGGGCCACACTTGTGACATGTGGAGGTTCCCAGGCCAGGGGTTGATTCAGAGCTACAGCTGCCAGCCTACACCACAGCCACAGCAACGCCAGATCCAAGCCGCATCTGTGACATACACCACCCCTCGTGGCCATGCCAGATCCTTAACCCACTGAGCGATGCCAGGGATCGAACCTGCCTCCTTGTGGATACTAGTCAGGTTCATAACCCGATGAGCCACAACAGTACTCCTTTTCTTTTTCTTTTTCTTTTTTTTTTAAATTTTATGGCCACACCCAGGGCGTATGTAAGTTCCTGGGCTAGGAATCAAATCTGAGCTGCAGCTGCAACCTGGACCACAGCTGCAGCAACACTGGATCTGTAACTCACTGTGCCAGGCTGGGAAGAGAACCCATGCCACCACAGAGACAACTCTGGATCCTTACCCCACTGTGCCATAGCCAGAACTCTAAAATTCCTTTTCATTTTATTTTAATACATGATTATTTTGAGTTATGTTTTAGAATGACCAAAAGGAACTGGGCAAAATGCTTTTGCATACAATCGTCTATCATGTAAAGCCATAGAATTAAGTTAGTAATCTTAGTATTAATCATAAGATGGTGACAAGTGGCAAGTGATCAATGGCAAGTTTTGTCTGATTTAGTAACTTAGTAGCTGACTCCTGGTTAATACTGAAAGATTTCCTTGTCTCTATTTCCATATAGAGATGCCAGTTTCTCAAGTATCCTTTCTATGTATCTTCAAATACCATTTCTCCTATGATACTAGAAAGTCAAAAATCTTTCTAGAAATAGTAAAGTTTACCTTTCTTCACTGAAATGAAAGTTTTTAAAGCAGGTTTGTTCTGAGGAGGATATAGGATGTACCCTAAAATTCCCTCCCCCAAAAAAAGATAGTCTTTGAGAGAGAATTCATAAGTACATGTACCAGGATCTCTATGCTGAAGGGTCATTCAGTTCTCATGTAGGTCATGCTTATATTAGAGACGCATACAGGTGTTGTACAATGAGAAGTCGCGGACTTTGGAGTCAAATCCTAGCTGCGCTTTGTGCTGTGTTTATTTTATTTATATCTCTATATATGTTTAACCTCTTGGATTCAGCTTCCTCATGTGTAAAATGACTACGTTACTGGGTTTGAAAATTAAATTTAATTCAGTGCCTGGCACATACTAGCTAGAAAATAAACGTCGACCGCCTTTTTTTTCTATCCACAAGACAAACGTATTTTTTTTTAGATTGTGCCACTCATTACTACAGGAAATACTAAAATGTCAAATCCAGGAGACATTAGCAAGATTATGAAATTGTATCACCCTTTTGCAGTCATGGCCCTCAGCTCCCAACTCTCTTAGTGAGTTGATCACTGAAGGTCCTTTGGAACTTCTGCTCTATTTTATTCCACAAAGCAGGGCTCATTAACCTCTCACCAGTTTTTAAGCCTAAAGGCAACCTATATGGAATAAAGAGTAGCCAGTAGCTAACAGTTAGTGCCCATTCTTATTCCTCTTGTAAGTATGTGACTTGCACTGCTCAGCACCCCTCTGCCCTACTCACATCTCTGTGTGTCTCCTTGCGTGACCAGAACTAGTGAGGTGACCCCAGGCTAGGGGTCGAATCTGAGCCACAGCTGCCAGCCTGTGCTACAGCCACAGCAACGCCAGATCCGAGCCATGTCTGTGACCTACACCGCAGCTCGTGGCAACGCCAGATCCTTAACCTGCTGAGCGAGGCCAGGGATTGAACCTGCGTCTTCATGGATGCTAGTCGGGTTCATTAACTGCTGAGCCACAGTGGGATCTCCTTTGATCCAATTTATAAAATTCTGTTTGCTTTATCAATTTTGAGCTATATGACCTTGCCAAAAAAAAAGTCAGTTTTTAAAGAACTTCCCACTATCAACTGAAAAAAAAAAAGCACAATATGAGAGTTGTGAGTTAAGTTTTATTTGGAGCAAACTGAGGCCTATAGCCCAAGCAGCAGCTTTCAGATAGCTCTGAGAAACTGCTGCAGCGAGGGAGGGGAAGATCGGTGTTATACATGGTTTTAGGGAAGCGGAGGACTTGCGGACAGGCACACATTTTTTTTGCAGAAGATTGTTGGAGCTTTCCCAGAGCACAGCATGCCTCACTCCTGATCTCCACCCTGAACTTCTTTCCGAGGGTGTTGAAGGCAGCAGTCATGGCAGCTTGTGATTTAATCCTTGTAGAGGCAGGTGGCAAGTGCCAATTTTTAGTTGACACCACTCTAAAATGTTCCTTCGTTTGTATTAAAATCCTGTTTGGTTAATTCATATTTAAGAAATTACTTTCTCTCCTTGTTATTTCAATCAAGATTGTTTTTCATGGGTTCTCAAGAGTATAGAGAAAGTAAAAATAGTTTAGTGGTTGAGAGCTCTAATTCTGGAATCAGACTTGTGTAATCAAAGTTGTAACATTTAATAATTGTAACTGAGGAGTTCCCATCGTGGTGCAGTGGTTAACAAATCTGACTAGGGACCACAAGGTTGTGGGTTCTGTCCCTGGCCTTGCTCAGTGGATTAACGATCCGGCGTTGCCGTGAGCTGTGGTGTAGGTTGCAGACGCTGCTCGGATCTCACGTTACTGTGGCTCTGGCGTAGGCTGGTGGCTACAGCTCCAATTAGACCCCTAGCCTGGGAAACTCCATATGCCGCGGGAGCGGCCCAAGAAATGGCAAGAAGACCAAAAAAAAAAAAATTGTAACTGATAGACACTGGAAATTTTATTTAGCATCTCTGAGCTTCTGTTTCCTTTTCTCTAAAATGGATGACATCTCATAAAATTGTCATAAAAGTTATATAAACACTTTCCACAGTACCTTGCCTAGTAGGGTTTAACTAATACGATTGCTTATTTAGATTTTGTAGTTTGTTCGTTGCGAAATATGGTCATAGCATTTCAGGGCAAGAAGAAACCTTAGTGATCATTGGACCTGGCACCCCTGTCTTTCATATGACGTTAAAGCCCAGAGGAAGGACAAAAGCTAGTTTGAGGTTTGGTGGAAGTTGGTGATGGACCTATACCTAAATTAAACCCAGTATTTTTGAGAGTGGATAGGTTGTTATTGTTATTATATTGTTTTGTTCTGTCCTTTTCACTTCTATCCAGTGATACTTTCTTTAATCCCATTGCAACTATTGAGTTGTTTCCATTTTATCTATGTAACTATTTTGTATCATAGTAAATGGGCATGAGTACTTTTTTCTGCTTTGCTTAGCTTAGCTAGCTTTCTTTATACCCCAAATGGACCAATCTACAGTATTAGAGATGACGCATTCAGAAACGTAAGACAAAATATTGTGGTCCTTTATGGCATTCATACTGTCTCTGTCGTCTGCTCATCTTCTGTGATCTGAGACATTGCTTCCCACGGAGGTGGAGCATGCCTCGTGTTTTGAGTGCTGATTCAGTGAAGGCCCTCTGGTCCGCCTGCAGAATGGTAGTGATTTCAGTGAGCGTAACAGTACTTCTCTCCCTGTTCTCCCTTGTGTCATAGAGCCGACAGTTGGAATCGGAAACTGGGACCACCGAGGAGCACAGTCTAAACAAGGAGGCTCGGAAATGGGCCACCCGTGTGGCACGAGAGCACAAAAATATTGTTCACCAGCAACGGGTAAGTGTCCTAGAGAATCAGGCTACATCTGGCTTAAGCCAAATGTCAAACTAGTTTAAGGAGTTGAATTGTATTGATGTGGAAAATATCTGATGTGTGTTTTCTCCATAATTTCTCAACACTCAGATGTAAGTTCTCAGCCATCCACTAAGCTTGCAAATTCCTTGAGCCTTCTAGCAGCAACACAGTAATTTATACGTTTGCCATAGAATTGCCCACGACTCGTGACAGTGTATTGGAATCTTTTGGGCAGTGGAAGAGACGTGCATATGTTGAACTAGGCATTTCATCTCCAAGACAGACTTTTGGAAGACACAGTTATAGGGTCTGTGAAAATGTTATCTTCAAGACTAAACTTTAAGCACAAAGAAATTTTTTTAGCCATAGTAAATTTTTCCTATTTTCCATTTATTTATAACTTTGTTCTTTTTCTTTACCTTCATATCCAACTTCTTAAAAGAATTGTTCGTGTTTAGTATCTATGTTTCCTAACTTACCATGTACTTTTTAGCCTGTTACATTTGGGCTTTTTCTTCTTCCCTCCCCTGCACCAATTCGTAGAGGCCACACGTGCCAGTATCACTGACGGTGTCTCTGTTAACTAAATCTAAAGTGGACACTTTGATTTCTTATCTTACTTATTAACCTCTTGGCAGTTGCATCACAATTGACAGTTCCCTGGTCATGTCATCCATGACTTAAACATTGTCGTGGTTTTCCTTTTCTTCTCTAACATTCCCAGATACTTTTTTTTTTTTTTTTGGTCTTCTGTCTTTTGCCTGGGGTCTGATCGGAGCTGTAGCCACAGCAGCTCGGGATCCGAGCCACATCTGTGACCTACACTACAGCTCATAACGATGCCAGATCCTTAACCCACTGAGCAAGGCCAGGGATCCAACCCACAACCTCATGGTTCCTAGTCGGATTCGTTTCTGCTGCGCCATGACAGGAACTCCCCTAGATTCTTTTAAAGGTTCTTCTTTCTTCATCTTACATTTAAATATTTAAATTCCTTAGATCTCTATACTAGGACATCTTCTCTTCTTATTTTTTATTCTCACTATAGGCATTCTTTACCACTGCGTGGTTTCACTTACCAACAAATCGTAAATTAGCATCTCCAACGTTGGGCCTTCCTTCTGTGTATACGTGTATCCTCTGGCCTACTTTGACATCTTTTCACCTTTTCATCTCAAATTTAGTGTTCCACTTATCCAATGCTGCGTAACAAACCACCTCAAACTTAATGCCACACACAAGAAGAGCGTCTTTTAAATTGTCTCTTAGTACTCTGGAGCTTGGATGGGCTCAACTTGGCAGTTGTCACTGAGAGGTTGGAGTGGGGGGGGGTCTCTCGTATGATTACAGTCATATAGTGGTTGGCTGCTACTGCGGAGTAGTTATCTCACAGACTTCGCCACTGAAATATTGGTGTGGACCAGGAAGCCGTGAACAATTGGGAGCTAGCCTAGCTAGAGCTCCTCATGCATCTCTGTATCTCCATACGGTTTCTCCAACACGGCAGCTTTAGACTCACTCTACTTCTTACGTGGCAGCTTGTAACACGGGCTGCGAGGGTGAGAGTCCCAAGATGAGTCAGGTAGGAGCTACAGCATGTTTTCTGATCTAGCCTCAGAAATAATCATGATACTGATTGTGTTATGTTTTTATTAATTGAGGCAGGCACAAAGGCCTGTCCAGCTTCAAGGAGAGAGAGCATAAACTTGCTAAGAAGTAGCAGGGTTCTAGAAGAACACAGAGGATGGGAAATATTATAGTAGCTATTTTTGAAAAACACAATCTGCTACAGTCTGGCCTCTGGCCGAGACAGTTCATTCGCCTCTTGCATGCAAAATACAACATTCCTCTTCACTCTCAGCCCCCCAAAGCTCAGCAGCAGACAGCAGCTTGAAGTTCAAGATCTCGTCATCAAAATCAGATTCGAGGGCTGGCAAGGCTTTGGGGATAGTTCCTCTAATACAGTTTATCTCAGTCAAAGAATTTGTGAACTAGAGAGATAAGTTATGTCTACCATACATCTAATGAGTAGTCATGAGATAATTACTGCAGCTTTATATTTCAAAATATAAAGCACACAATAAGATTTTTTCCGCTAGAATGCCTGACTATTTTGTTTTGTTTTAATTTTTTATTATAATTAATTTACAGTGTTCTGTCGATTTCTGCCATACAGCAAATTGACCCAGTTATACATGTATATACACTCTTTTTCTCATATTATCTTCTATCATGTTCCATCACAAGTGACTGAATATAGTTCCCCTGCTGTACAGCAGGACCTCATTGCTTAAATGACTAACTATATTTGAAAGTAAATGTTCATACTCTAATAAAAATAAAAATTTTTAAAATGTGGCTATAGAAAAAAAGTAATATGTTCAGATATTAAAAATAAATTTATTCCCTCTTGCCTTTTTTCAAGGCATGTTTTTCTACTAGGAAATAGAGACAGATTTCAACAACTTTTCCAGGTCTTTATTAGTGTGACCTGTGATAGGCTTTAATCTAGTGAGATAAAGTTGAAGCAATAAAATGAAAGAGTCAGAAAAAAAAATTTTTTTAATTATAGCTGAGTTCCCATTGTGGCTCAGTGGTAACGAATCCAGCTAGTATCTATGAGGACACGGGTTCAATCCCTGGCCTCGCTCAGCAGGTTAAGGATCTGGCATTGCCATGAGCTGTGGTGTAGGTCGCAGATGCAGCTCAGATCTGGCATTGCTGTGGCTGTGGCATAGGCTGGCTGCTACAGCTCTGATTTGACCTCTAGCCTGGAACTTCCATATGCCACAGGTGCAGCCCTAAAAAGACCCCCCAAAAAATTATAGCTGAAAATTGTCCACATTTATTAAAAACTATAAACCCACAGATCCAAGGAGCTCAACCAACCCCAGGTAGGTAAAACAAAGAAGATCTCACGCCAAAGTACATCATGTTTAATTTGTTAAAGTGCAGTGACACTCAATGGTGAGAGTCTGAAAAATAGACAGACAAATGGAACAAAGAGTCTAGAAATAGGCACACACAATTGATTTTTAACAAAGATGTGACAAATTTATAAAAATGCTTAATAAAATTTAATAAAAATGAATCCAGCCCCTGGGCTTTAGGTAATGACTAATGAGGTTGCAAGGATGAGTCAACATTAGAAAATAGATCAGTATAATAAACTGCATTTACAGAATAAAGAGGAAACATTCCGTGCTTATTATCAGAGTTGCCAGCACTTGATAAAATTTAGTATGCCTTAGTGATTAAAAAGTAAGACAAAAGTCTCAGCCAGCTGAATAAAGACCTTTTCACTCTGACCAGGATATCTTCCTGAAGCTTACAGCCACATTGTATTTGATGGTTTTATTCCTTTTCTATAGCTGCCATAACAAATTACAGCAGACTTAGTGGCTCAAAACAATACAGATTTATCCTCTCACACTGCTATAGGTTAGAAGTCTGGATGGGTTGGGCTGGGTTTTTGCTCTGGCTCTAACAAGGCGGAAATCAAGGGGTCCCCTGGGCTGGCCTCTAGGGGAGAACCACCTCCAAGCTCATTCAAGTTGTCATCAGAGTCTAGACCCAGGAGTTCTCTTGTGGTGTAGCAGGTTAAGGATACGGCATTGTCACTGCAGCAGTTGGCATTGTTGCTGTGGCGTAGCTTTAATCCTGACCCAGGAACTTCCACAAGCCACAGATACGGCCAAAAAAAAAAAAAAAAAGAATCTAGTTCCCTGTAACTGTAGGAGCGATAGATAACGTACCAGCTGGGGGCTACCCTTGGCTCCTAGAGGCCACTGTCCGTGGTCCTTTCGGAGGCTCCTGCAGCTCGGAGCCAGCAGCAGGGCCTTGTGACCTTCACATGCATGGACTCCCTCTGACTTGCCCTTCGGCCCGTCTCTCATCTCACTCCCACTAGAGAAAGTTCTCTGCTTCTAAGGGGTCATGGGATTGGATTAGACTCACTCGGGTAATCCAGGATGATCTGTGTTAAGGTCCGTAACTCTGCTGTATCAGTAAATTATATTTCACATGTACTCAGTTCGAGTATGAAGGTATGAAGATTTTTAGAGGCCAGTCTTCCTATTATGGTGATAAAATAAGAAAATAGTACCCATCACCACTATTTCGTCAGTGTTCTTAATGAAAGAAAAATAAGGTGTTTAAATATTTGGAAAATAATATCTGTATTATGTATTTATGTTATTATGAGGTGGTTGTGTACCTCCAAAAACATAAAAGACCCAGCTGTCAAACTATTAGATGTGGTAAGCATTCAGTAAAGTGAATAGATATGAGACTATAAAAACATTAGTTTTCCTCTTAGCTAAAAATAGTAGTAAATTCTAACATATAATTGGGAAAAAATTATTCACCACAGCAGTAAAATACTGGTGAATCAACCAGTGAATGTCGTGACCCATGAGAAGAGTTGTTTTCTTTTTAACCAAAGAATGACATGACTAATTGGAGAGATGCAAATACTGTGGATTTTTAAAAAATTTTTCAATCACTTTTGTTAACTGACGTGTAGCTGATTTACAGCATTATATAAGTTTCCGGTGTGCAACATGGCGATTCACAATTTTTAAAGATTATACTTATTATAAAATATTGACTGTATTCCCTGTGCTGTACAGTATATTCTTTTAGCTTTTTTATTTCACACATAACTTTGTACCTCTTAATCCTTCATCCCCTTTTTGCCCTACGCAGTTCTCTCTCCCCACTGGTGACCTCTAGTTTATATCTGTGAGTCTGTTTCATTTTTGTTATATTCACCAGTTTATTTTATATTTTAGATTCCACATATAAGTGATAATATATACTATGCATCTTTCATTTTTAAAAACGTGGACTTTGGAGTTCCCGTCATGGCACATCGGAAATGAATCTGACTAGGAACCATGAGGTTGCTGGTTCAATCCCTGGCCTTGCTCAGTGGGTTAAGGATCCGGCGTTGCCGTGAGCTGTGGTGTAGGTCACAGACGCAGCTCAGATCCCACATTGCTGTGGCTGTGGGGTAGGCCGGCAGCTACAGCTCCAATTAGACCCCTCACCTGGGAACCTCCATATGCCATGGGTGTGGCCCTAAAAAAACAAAAAAGACAAAAAAAAAGGTGGACTTTTATTAAATTTATTTGTAATTTCAATGAAATCCCAACGAAACTTAAAAGATGCTTTTAAAGGAACTTCACAGTCTGGTCTTAAAATGTGTCTGAATTTTTTTAATGTACAAAAATAGCCAAGAACAACAAGATGTTTGTGTGTGAAGACATACTGAAACATGCAGTGAGGACTGTAGTAATTAAAACTGTAGTATCATACAAGAGTCAACAGATAACATCAAAGAAAATTATCTCTGTGTGTGGACCTTTAGATACTGATTCCAACCAACCAACCATGAAAATTCATATTCAGGCAGACAGGGAATTTTAATAATGAGCAGTATATTAAGGCTACCAAGGAATTATTGTTAGGTCTAATAATAATATTGTTTCTGTATTTTTTTTTAACTTTCTATTTTTAGAGACTTTTACTAAAACATGTACGAATAAAATGACATGCTATCTGGAGTTTGATTTAAAATGCTTTAGCTGGAGTTCCCATTGTGTCTCAGCAGGTTATGAACCCAAATAGTATCCATGAGGATGCAGGTTCAATCCCTGTCCTCACTCAGTGGGTTAAGGATCCAGCCTCTTCATGAGCTATGGTGGTTGCAGACGTGGCTTGGATCCCAAGTTGCTGTGGCTGTATCATAGGCCAGCAGCTGCAGCTCTGATTTGACCCCTAGCCTGGGAACTTCCATATGCCACAGGTGTGACAAAAAATTTAAATGAAATGAAATATAAAATGAAATATTTTAGCAATGAAGAATAAAGAATAGGCAAAGCAAATGTGGAAGTCTTGTTAACTTGAATCTCCATATCTGGTACATATAATAGTTCACTTTGCTCTACACTTGGAACTAACACAACATTGTAAGTTAAGTATATCCAATATGAAATAAAAATTAAATTTAAAAATAGTTCATCATGCTTGTCTCTTTACTTTTGAGAACACTTGAAATTTTTCATAATAAAAAGCATGTCAATGGCATTGCGAATCTTTGGGGAAAGGATTTATTCAGTAACTGGCAGAGCAATTGTCTGTTCATTTAGGAAGAAGTACAAAGTTAGATTTCTCCCTTCTGCCATAAAAAGGTAAATTTCAACAGAATTAAAGAACTAAGTGCTAGGTTATTGAAAACTGAAAAATTTTAGAATATTTTTACTTTATCACTAGTGCCTTTTTAAGTAAAACCCAGAACCCATAAAGTTAAATGATCAATAAATGTGAGCACATAAAAAACAAAAACTTCTATAAAAACTAAAGAACTTTTTAAAGTTAAGAGGAAATGAAATGGGAGGAAGTATTTGTGACAACAGAAAAAGGACTAATATCTAGAAGAAAATATATTTAATAACAAAAAGACAAAAATTAGAGAAATGGATAGAGGATATGAATTGTCCATTTATAGAAAGAGAACTGCAGATGACCAGCAACAGATGAAATGCTATCCCATTACAAAGACACGAAAGTTGAAACAATGAGATAATCTTTATAAAATCGCGAAGAGTGGCGCCATCGCGCATTGGTGAAGTGCAGAGAAGCACATGCTCTTACACACGCCTCCAAGGAGGGTAGGTACGGCTTTTTGCAAGCAGCTTGACAATGTCTGTTCAAATATACAATTTCCACTTCTGCGTTTTTAGCGTAAATAAATATTCCCCTATGTGTTCCCAGAGTCACTGACTAGGTTGTTTGTGCAATACTATTCATAATAGCGAGAAATTTAAAAGCTCGGGTTGGCGGTAGAGTAAGAGTGAATAAGCTGTGGTCCAGCTGAACCACTGAATTTGAGAATGGAGTCAGTCTGTCTGTACAAACACTAAAAAGTTTCCTAGACACATTCAAGGGTTGATAGACCTCATTTCATTGTTTTTAAAGCAAAACTGTGCAAAGTATGTAGGGAAATACATAGTAAGTGTTTTTATGAAATACACATAAATCAATGGGACCGTGGTTATCTTGAGGCAAGGAGCACACGGTGGGGTGTACAGACACAACAGACTTGCCATTTTGTATTAATCGTTGTTGTTGTTGTTGTTGTTTTCTTTTGTCTTTTTGCCTTTTCTAGGGTCGCTCCCACAGCTTATGGAGGTTCCCAGGCTAGGGGTCTAATCAAACCTGTAGCTGCCGGCCTACACCAGAGCCACAGCAACGCGGGATCCAAGCTGTGTCTGCGACCCACACCACAGCTCACAGCAACACTGGATCGTTAACCCACTGAGCAAGGCCAGGGATCGAACCCAAAACCTCATGGTTCCTAGTCGGATTCGTTAACCACTCAGCCACGACGGAAAGTCCTAATCATTGTTGTATTAATTGAACTTTATGGAGTTCCCATTGCAGCTCAGTGGATTAAGAACCCGATATAGGAGTTCCCGTTGTGGCGCAGTGGTTAACGAATCCAACTAGGAACCATGAGGTTGCGGGTTCGGTCCCTGCCCTTGCTCAGTGGGTTAACGATCCGGCGTTGCCGTGAGCTGTGGTGTAGGTTGCAGACGTGGCTCGGATCCCACGTTGCTGTGGCTCTGGCGTAGGCCGGTGGCTACAGCTCCGATTTGACTCCTAGCCTGGGAACCTCTATATGCCAAGGGAGTGGCCCAAAGAAATGGCAAAAAGACAAAAAAAAAAAGAACCTGATATAGTCTCCATGAGGATGCGGTTCGATCCCTGGCCTCCCTTAGTGAGCTAAAGACCCGGCATTGCTGCAAGCTGTGCTGTAGATTGCAGATGCGGCTTGAATCTGGTGTGGCTGTGGCATAGACCTGCAGCTGCGGTTCCCATTTGACCCCTAGGCCTGGAACTTCCATATGCTGCAGGTATGGCCGTAAAAAGAAAAAGGAGGGAGGGAAGGAAGGAAAGGAAGGAAGAAAGCTTTATATTCATGTAATTTTTAAAAACTGAAGGTGTGCATATTAAAACAGGCAGTTCAAATACAGTTTATAGATTGTGCCAATGTTGACATCCTGGGTTTTATATTGAAGTATAGTTAGCTAAGTTGTTACCACTGGGGGACGCTGAGTAAAGGGATTCTGTACCACTTTTGCAACTTTCTGTAAGGTCTGTATTTCAGAGGTTTTTTTAATTATCAGATAAATCAATGAATACCATTAAATATTGAAGAAATGGTTACTTGTCACTAAAGTCTTTTAAATTATCTAAATATTCTAGTCACTTAAGAAAACAAAGAGAAAAGTAAAGTCATCCTTTTCCTATTTTCTTGAATAGATTCTAGATGATCTGGAATGTCATGGAGTTGCCGCGTCAGAACAAAGCCGAACAGAGTTGGAACAGAAAATAGATGAAGCTAGAGAGAATATTCGTAAAGCAGAGGTAAGGTGGCGGCTAGTTTGGGCATTTCGCCAGCTCTGACAGTGTCGGAGCTGTAATGTGGATCTTTAGAACTCCGTTTCTATACATGGATTCACTTGAAGGGTGGTTTCCCGTCTGTGTCCAAAGTAATAGTTTTGAGCCCGCTTCACACAAGGTAGTGCACACAACCGTGAACCTGCTGTGACCCGTTTTCAGTCATGAAACCTTAACTAACAAAAGAATTAAGTCACAATAAAGATACTGATTGAAAAGTTTTCACAACATAGCTAATAAATCAGTTGGGGTAGTGGTATAGGAATTGATATACATAAACCAGTGCCTAGAAAAAATCTCCCCCCATATGAAAGGTTCACTGGGTCCAGGGGCATAAGCTGACCTTTTAAGAGTAGAGAAGAGTTGGTTAAGCAGGCAAGGCCAAAAGAAGTTTCAACAGTGAATTTTAATCTTGGGAGAGTCGTGGAGCCCTTTGCGGATTGTATGAAAAAAAGGTGTGCATTTCATGTACAGTGTTCAGAAGTTCATGTACCCTAGGCTAATGTTCCCTGACCTAGAGGGGCAAGGTTGAAATGGAAAGAAAGGGTATTTGCGAAGAGTGAAGGTACAGGATATAGTTTGGCAGTTGGGTTTGATTAGCGAATTTTGGCCAGGAAATGTAGCGGAAAGTAAGGAAGCTCGTGTGGTCAGGACCAGTTTATGGAGGACCTGTGCGTCCTTGTATTTAGCTGTCTGCCCAGTGCAGCATAGTGCAGGTGTGGACGTAGACATTTAAAAAGGACTGAGACTGTCCGGCCCTCAGCACATGTTCTTGTTAGGAAGGCTTAAATAATGCCCCAGATAACGAAGACTGTGAAGCCTAAGTGCCAGGGAGTGGTCCACACGAGGGTCCTTAATACCTAAGGACCCCAGAGGGCTCAGAAATCACCGTGGGGGTGGGGGGTTGTTAGGGCAGGTGGCACGAAGAGATAGGGCTTCAGATGGGTTTTGACAGATGAAAAAGGGATAGCCCAGACTTGTGCCACACAACCTCAAGAGGCAGAAGCTGAACCAACAGAAGGTGGGAAGGAGGCAGATTTGAGCTTGCTGCTGGGAAATACTTGCTAACAGTCAGATCTGCCCAGGGACAGAATAAGCTGCCCTGGATACAGTGCCGCATTCCGCGTGTGCGAGAAGATTCTGAACAAGGAATTCTTGCATTGGGTTGAGCATTCAACGAGTGATTTTCAAATCCCCCCTCAGATCCCTCTAAGTTTTGAGGAAGTATTTCAGTGATTGGGGGTGGGGCACGGAGGCGGGGGTGCTGAGGGAAGAGGCAGCATGGGCAGAAAACGGGATGTGAGCACGATTTTGACACAGCGCCATGGACGTAACCTGAACCAAAAAGACATGCCGGCTGCCTGGACTAGAGAAGCCCCGGTAAGCCCAGCCCATTCCCAGCACATGATCCACGGCCTCTGAAGTGAAGAGAGCAGGGTGAACGATAAATAGCCACCTTCCTCACTGAATTCAGGGACATGGCTAAACCGCTACCCTAAGTTGCTGGCCAGGCACTGTTGGCAGGCGCTTGCCTAGTTAGAGAAACTCTGGCTTGTGTAGAAGAGCTTTCCCTGTTTGTTTCTCCAAAAGCTGGGTGAAGCCAGTTTCAGAGCCCTGCTGGAACACAGGGCAGGTCTCAGAAGCTTTCCGAAGGTGTGTTCTCTTGTATATTTTCCATTTCCAGACTCCATCCGTCGTGTCACTGTCTGGCGCCCTGCCTCCCCCGTGCCCTCCGGTCGTAGCAGCAGTGGCTGTCAGTCACACAAAGTCTGCATTTAGGCTGAATGACCTGTTATTTCCATGCATGTGCTAAACCTGCCCTGTGTTTGTTAGCTTAAAGCTAAAAATATGAAGGTTCAACAACAGGATGTTGCATCTCTCCTCATGCTACTGTTAAAGTCTACACTCGCAGATAATTTCCTTACCAAAAATGTGGAATATGCCAAAAACCGTGATGCCAGATGCATTACCTCAGTTTTGAAAATCTGTGAAATATAGGTAGTTAATCCTGCTGCTCGCTATCTTAGAATGATCTTTCACTTGATTTCCACTTATCAGTTAGAAAAAATAACCCAGCTAAAATTAGATGCAACTATGAGATTATCATTAATGAAATTTTGGGATCGACAGGAGCCTTCGGAGGAATTGACAGTGATGGTTTCAATAGATTCCCTTTTTCTTCCTGTCATTTGCATTGGATTTTTTCTCTCCATTCAGTAGTTTTTTACTTTATTATTAATACTTATGCAAAAAGGAGAAAACTAGTTAAAATTCCATTGTATCCTTGGATGTTAGGTTTTTAAACAACATGAATATCACCCTCCCTTGTTGATTATTCTGCTTTATCCAGTCTCTTCTGTATTGTGTGCCCATTGTTGCTAATTAGAATAGAAACCTTTGTGGCACTCAATAATAGGTTAAAGACCTTTTTCCAGTCATAAGAAATTGAAAATGTAAATGGCCTGTGCTTTTCCAAAGAACAGGAATAGTACTCGATTTCCAGAGAATGGTGTAATAGGGGCTCTATAGAAATTAATTGTTGGCTGATTAATTTGGGGACAGACTCAGTAATCAATTAGTTTAACAAACACTTAACGAGTGCCTGCTGTGTGCCAGATGCTGATGAATATACTAGACATAGAGCCGTGAGCAAACTGTTGTTATGACGTCTGTGATTATCATAAGAATATTTATACTAGCTGGGTTACTGTTTGCAGCCTCTGACTAATTTAAGAATTGAGATGAAACAATCGCTGCTTAAACTAAATTTTAATAACTGTTTTCTTAACCTGGTATTTAGGTATTTGAATTTTTTGAAATTCCTTTTGTCATATAGATACACCCACATTCTTGATCTGACATACCATACCTATTTTTGTCTTTTTTTTTTTTTTTTTTTTTGCTATTTCTTGGGCCACTCCCGCGGCATATGGAGGTTCCCAGGCTAGGGGTCGAATCGGAGCTGCAGCCACCAGCCTATGGCAGAGCCACAGCAACGCGGGATCCAAGCCGCGTCTGCAACCTACACCACAGCTCACGGCAACGCTGGATCGTTAACCCACTGAGCAAGGGCAGGGACCAAACCCGCAACCTCATGGTTCCTAGTCGGATTCGTTAACCACTGCGCCACGACGGGAACTCCACCATACCTATTTTCAGAGCAGCTTGCCAAGAAACCAAGAGTTTTAAATGCCCTTTTTGGAAGCTGTACATGACTTATGCTTCAGGAGATAATTATTTTTATATGTTTGAATTACACCTTTATTTGGATTGAAGGCAATTTTCTCTTTTTTTAACGGTGAAATTTTTAACACAAAGAGAAGGATATTAATGTAAGAAGTCAGAGACACCCAGAAATTTTTAATGACATGTTGGGTGTAAGGTCTGTAGGAGGAACTATGTGTGATTATTTCTTCAAGATATTAATTGTGTTCTATGATCTGAATTGAATGTTCATTTGAAAGCCAAAGTACATGGTATCCAATGAATTAACAAAACCAAAAATAAAATCACTTATTGTCTATATAAACACATTTTAAAGATGCCATTTTTAAAAATTGTCATCTCATAAGTTTCTCTTGTACAGAGGAATTCAGCATTATAATGACACCCTCATACTTGATAACTCAAAAATGGTTAAAACCCTTGCCATATTGCTGTAAGAGAAGTCTAGGAGTTTGTTTGGTTGGTTTGTTTTTAGGGCCACACTTGTAGCATGTGGAAGTTCCCAGGATGGGGGTTGAATCAGAGCTGCAGCTGCTGGCTTATACCACAGCCACAACAACGTTGGATCCAAGCTGCATCTGCGACCTATGCCACAACTCATAGCAACGCCAGATCCTTAACTTACCGAGTGAGGCCAGGTATCTGTCCCGCATCCTCGTGGATATTAGTTGGCTTTGTAACCGACTGAGCCACAATGGGAACTCCCTAGGAGTTGCAGTGGGTTGAGGATCCAGCGTTGTCACTGCATCAGCACAGTTTCGATCCCTGGGCCTGGGAACTTCCACATGCCATGGGCACAGCCGAAAAAAAGAGAGAGAGAGAGAAGTCTAAAACTTAAGTTGCATAAAATATGAGGCCTCGTTACCACAAGGTTAATGAAATGCTAAGGGTGACCCTGCTATAGAAACAAAATTTCCAGCCATTTTATATCCAAATTTACACTACCTCCAGATCTATTATAGTAGGGTTTCACTGTATTCTTATATTAGTATGTCAGTAGCTCTCTTAACTAATCACTCTCTTCAATTTTTATTGTGAAAAATTTCAAACATACAAAAAAGATGAAAAAAGAACATATTTTCCAATATGCTAAATTCAGCTGTTAATATTGTACAGTATCAACTTTATGTGTTTATTTCTGTTTTATAAAATGGAAGTAGAGTTTAAAGGCCTGGTTATAGTCTATATTTTAGACAAAAATACTTTCTAGATGATGCTTCGCTTTTCATCACGGTATGTTTTTATCAAGTTGTCTCATTATTGCTGCTAAGAATAGTCACTTAATTGAGGTGGCGATACCAAATCTTTCCAGTCAAGGTTCTTTTTTTTTTTTTTCCATTGCACTTGGTAAGTAGTAATCACCTCCAGTGACTACTAAAATGGATATTTTTCTCCCTTTCTTAAGTGTAATTATGATGTCATGGAATTTTGAAAGTCAACTTAAGGTATAATATATATAAAATGTAAGCATTTCAGGTAAACACTTTGATGTGCTTTGACAAATGCATACCTCTAAATGTCTTTTGCCACAATCAAGATATAAAATATTTTATCACCCCAAAAAGTTCTTTCGTGACCAAGCAACAACTGATCTGCTTTCTGTGATATGACTTCAACAACATCAATATGAGGTCACTTGATAGTGTCCTGCACGTCCCTCACACTTTGATCCAGCCTTACTTTTTGAAATGATCTCAGTTTGATGAGTTACTGTGTGTTCGCGTTCGCCGATCTTTTCTTCTGTGGTGTATATAACCTGCTCATAAAGCTATCCTGTAAGTTTTGATTTGAGATATTACATTTTCAGCTCTAGAAGTTTTATTTGGTTCTTTTTATCTTCCAGGTCATTCCTATTTATTCATGTTGTCCTTTAAATCATTAAATATATAAATATATATATATATTTTTTTAGGGCTGCACCTGCTACACATGAGGGTTCCCAAGCTAGGGGTCAAATCGGAACTACAGCTGCCAGCCTACACCAGAACCATAGCAACACAGGATCCGAGTCGAGTCTGTGACCCACACCACAGCTCACGGCAATGCCAGATCCTTAACCCACTAGGCGAGGCCAGGGATCGAACCCACAACCTCATGGTTCCTAGTCAGGTTTGTTTCTGCCACACCATGACGGGAACTCCAAAATCCTTAAGTATATTTATAGTAGTGACTTTAAAGTCCTTCTCTACTCATTTCATGGTATCTATGATTTCTGGCTCTCTCTCTCTCTCTCTCTCTCTCTCTCTCTCTCTCTCTCTTTTTTTTTTTTTTGGCCACACTCTCAGCTTGTGGAAGTTCCTGGGCCAGGGATCAAACCTGAGCCACAGCAGCAATGCAAGCCACAGCAGTGACGATGCCAGATCCCCGACCTGCTGCGCCGCAAGAGAACTCTGGCTCTCTTTCTGTTGATACTGAACATTGGAAACCTTGACTGGCTACGAAGTGTCTGGATTCTTTTTCTTCTTCTTCTTTTTTTTTTTTTTTTTGTTGTTGTTGTTGTTGTTGCTATTTCTTGGGCCACTCCCTCGGCATATGGAGGTTCCCAGGCTAGGGGTCTAATCAGAGCTGCAGCCACCGGCCTACACCAGAGCCACAGCAACGCGGGATCCGAGCCGCGTCTGCGACCTACACCACAGCTCACGGCAACGCCGGATCGTTAACCCACTGAGCAAGGGCAGGGACCGAACCCGCAACCTCATGGTTCCTAGTCGGATTCGTTAACCACTGCGCCGTGACGGGAACTCCTTTTTTCTTCTTTTAAAGACTGTAGAGTTTTGTCTGGGCCGTCAACTCAGTTTGATCTGCAGATCCTTTTGATCTGTTTGAGGTTTGTTTTTTTCGTTTTTGTTTTTATTTTTGTTTGTCTTTTTGCCTTTTCTAGGGCCTCTTCCTGTGGCATATGGAGGTTCCCAGGCTAGGGTTCTAATTGGAGCTGTAGCCACCGGCCTATGCCAGAGCCACAGCAATGCGGGATCCAAGCTGCCTCTGCAGCCTACACCACAGCTCACAGCAACGCCAGATCCTTAACCCACTGAGCAAGGGCAGAGATCGAACCCTCAACCTCATGGTTCCTAGTCAGATTCGTTAACCACTCAGCCATGACGGGAACTCCCCCAAGGTTTGTTTTTTACACTTTGTTTGGGTTGGTTTAGTAAGTCTGATTTAGCTCTATTACTAATACATTTCCTTTCTGCAGTTTCTTCTTATGCTGTGAATATCCAGCAAGGGTTCTGGTCTCTCAACTCTGGCTGGATATACTGCAGCACCTTTCAGCTCTGTACAGTCTCTGGGAATTTTTTAGTTCACAGTTCCACGGTAGATGTTCTTTCTCCAGTATTTATTCGTTAAGTCTCCTCATGGAGTCCCATTTCATGTATTCTCAATTTATTATGGATTCTTACTCATTTAATGCATTTTCAGGATTACAGTTGTCCTTTAAGCCCCATATTGTCCAAACTTGGCCAGTGCAAGTCCATTTAAGCTGATTTCGGTGTCCTTTTGGCATTATTCCCATTTTTTTGTCTTTGAGCATTTTTTTTGCTTTCTAGCACAACAAGCCATTTTAGGCTCACCTTGTATTTTCCCTGCCCTAACTTAGAATTAGCCTTTTCTTTTCTTTTCTTTTCTTTTCTTTTCTTTTCTTTTCTTTTCTTTCTTTTCTTTCGTTTCTCTTCACGTCCCTTCCTTCGACTTCCTCCTTCCTTCCTTCCTTCCTTCCTTCCTTCCTTCCTTCCTTTCTTTCTTTCTTTCTTTCTTTCTTTCTTTCTTTCTTTCTTTCTTTCTTTCTTTCTTTCTTTCTTTCTTTCTTTCTTTCTTTTGTCTTTTTAGGGGCTGTACGTGCTGCACATAGAAGTTCCCAGGTTAGCAGTCAAATTGGAGCTGTAGCTGCCGGCCTACACCACAGCTCACAGCAACGCCGGGTCCTTAACCCACTGAGTGAGGCCAGGGATCCAACCTGCAACCTCATGGTTCCTAGTTGAATTTGTTTCCACTGTGCCACAATGGGAACTCCAGAATTAGCCTTTTCTACAAGATGCTCTGATTTCTTTTAATATAGAATAATATTTAGACACCAAAGTCAAGGCTATAAAGGTGCTTATTGTTAGAGTTGTCATTTATTTCTTGGCCCTTTCTTTGTTAGAGCTAGGCATTTTTTAATTTTTTTTAAATCATAAGTTCATATTGATATTTCCAATTAAAATTTAAAATTAGAAAGATTTTTTATTAAACTTCTTTGATTTTATATTTCTTTTTTCTCTGTTGAAAATTTAGTTCCCTTGGAGCTCCCATCGTGGCACAGTGGTTAATGAATCTGACTAGGAACTATGAGGTTGCCGGTTGGATTCCTGGCCTCGCTCAGTGGGTTAAGGATCCAGCGTTGCCGTGAGCTGTGGTGTAGGTTGCAGACGCGGCTTGGATCCCGCGTTGCTGTGGCTGTGGCATAGGCCAGTGGCTGCAGCTCCGATTCGACCCCCAGCCTGGGAACCTCCACCTCCACATGCTGTGGGTGTGGCCCTAGAAAAGGCAAAAAGACCAAAAAAAAAGAAAAGAAAGAAAGAAAGAAAGAAAATTTAGTTCCCAATATTATCATAAAATTTTATTTGCTTTAAACTACAGCGTACATTAAAGAGTTTCAAAATAACAATACAAATATTAATAGTAAAATCTAAGATTTCTTTGAATTAGGCTGTACCTCACAAGGTCTCTGCTTCTGGTAATAAGGGGAGCAGCTTCTGTCCCCTTTTAGATTGCAGTTATTACTCTGGGATACAGATATTTAAAATACCCACTTTATAGAACTAGAAAATGACCCAAAGCATGTAAGAACTAGAAAGGACTAGACTCCTTAAAGAATGGGACGATCTTGGTGACGTTTACATTTTATAGCTCTTTGTGAGGGGTTTTACTACTAAAACTCAAGCAGAGAGCTGGTCTTACTGGCCTGAGCTTGGATGTCAGTAAGTTCTCAAATTTGGTTGCAAATAACCACCCAAATCTTTGGCTAAACCTAAAAAGGCAATAATCCTGGACATGCCCATATGATTTTCTTTGTCAAAAGATTTCTTTCCTTCCTTTCTTTCTTTCTTTCTTTTTTTGGCCATGGCATGCAGTGGCTTGATGTGGGATCTCAGTTCCCAGACCAGGGATTGAACCCGACCATAGCAGTGAAAATGCTGAATCCTAACCACTAGACTGTGAGGAAACTCGCCTCAAAAAGCTTTTTAAACTCAGCTATGGCTTGACACTTACATATACTTATGTTCAATTTTACATTAAAATTGGTTAATTGACAGTATTAATATGCCAAGTTTATGTATCCTAGAAGACCTGGCTTTTTAAAACATCATTTTTAAAAGCTCTGTCTCTTTACAAGTTCTAAAAATGATGTGATCAAGCAATTATCTGGAATGCCATCAAGTTTCAGAGAGCTATGCTCTGCAGAATTTTAATCAATTGGCAGATCATCAAAATTCATTTGAAAACACTGGAAAATTCTGCTTTTAAATAGTTTTAAAATATAAACAGTTGGAACTCTAAAGTAAAGCTAGCAGTGTTTATTCTGGAACTGCAGTCTGAAAATCTAAGTTTGCAAATACTCTGTCCCTCAGTTGTTTGGTAAAATACTGACAAAAATAAATCTTATGAAAACTAGATTACTTGGCATTGAAAAAATAGAATACATTGACGTGTGTGTCTTTCTCTCTTTTGTTTCTCTGCTTCAACAGTTGAATGGATTACATTTATAATTTCCAAGAAAGAGTTTATTGGTACACTCTTTTAAAAAAAAAATGTCATTGCTTATACTAGTTTAAAATGCATGCTAGAATGATGCTGAGACAAATTGGTATCTACATGCAGAAGAATGAAGCTGGACTGCTGCCTCATGCCATATGCAAAAATTAGCTTAACTCAAAATGACCTAGCACCCAGGTATAACAACTAAAACTATAAAACTCTTAGATAAAACCATAGGGATAAATCTTTGTGACCTTGGATTCATTTTTTACCTATGACACCAAAAGCTCAAGCAACAACAACAAAAATTAGATGAATTGGACTTAATCAAAAATTTAAGGAGTTCCTTTGTGGCGCAACAGGGCAAGGATCTGGTGTTGTCACTACTGTGGCACAGGTTGTCTCTGGCCTGGGAACTTCCCCATACTGCAGGCATGGCCAAAAAGAAAAAGTTTTAAACTTTTACGCTTCACAAGACACTATCAAGAAGTGAAAGACAGGAGTTCCCATCATGGCTCAACAGAAACGAATCAGACTAGCACCCATGAGGGCACAGGTTCTATCCCTGGCCTTGCTCAGTGGGTTAAGGATCCGGCGTTGCCGTGAGCTGTGGTGTAGGTCGCAGAGTTCGCAGATGGGGCTCAGATCCTGCTTTGGCTGTGGCTGTGGCATAGGCTGGCAGCTACAGCTCCGATTTGACCCCTAGCTTGGGAACCTCCATATGCTGTAGGTGTGGCCCTAAAAAGAGAAAAAAAAAAAGTGAAAGATAACCCACAGAATAGAGAAAAAAAAATCTTTAAATCATGTATCCAATAAGGAACTTTTATCTAGAATGTGTCAAAATTCTTACAATAAAAGGACAGAGGCAGGAATTCCCTAGTGGCCTAGCAGTTAAGGACTTGGCCTTGTCACTGCTATGGCTCAGGTTACTGCTGTGACTTGGGTTTGATTCCTGGCCTCAGAAACTTCTGCATTCCATGAGCATGGCCAAAAGAAAAGACAAAATAAAAAACAATAAAAAGACAATCCAATTTAAAAATGGATCAAGATTCTAAATAGCCATTTCTCCAAAGAAGATATACAAATGATCAAGCATGTAAGGATACTTAACATCTGTGGTTATCAGGGAAATACAAATCAAAAACACACCTGCTGCTCAGATTCCATTCCTGGCTGGGGAACTTCCATATGCCCATGGTGTGGCTAAAAAAGAAAAAAAGAAAAACCCAAAGCAAAACCACAGTGAGATGCCTCTTCACACCCACTAGGCCAGCTAGAATTAAAAAGGGCAGACATTAACAAGTGCTTCCCAGGATGTGAAAAAATAGTAACCCTCATACCCTGCTAGTGTGATTTTCACATGAGGCAGCTGCTTTGCAAAACAGTCTGACATTTTCTGAAATGGTTAAATATACCATTGCTTTATGACTGATCAATTCCAGTCCTAGGTGTATACCCGTGAAAAATGAAAACATTGTCCACAAGGAAACTCGCACGCTACTGTTCCTAGCAACATTATTCATATTAGCTGAAAAGTTGAAGCAACCCAGCAACTGACAAATGGACAAACAAAACATGGTATATCCATACAGTACCCATAAAAAGAAGTGAAGTACTGATACACGTTATAGCATAGATGAACCTGGAAAACATGCTAAGCGAAAGAAGCCAGACACAAAAGACCATATAATGTATGGTTCTGTTTAAATTAAATGTTCAGAATAGGCAAATCTTTAGAGAAAGAAAAGAGATTAGTGGTTCCAGAGGCTACAGGATTTAAGGGATAGGGGAGCAGTAGCTAAAGTATATAGGGTTTTGCTGGCGATGAAAATGTTCTGAAATTGTACTGATAGTTGTACATATCTGTGAAGATGCTATAATCCAATAGCACTTTCAATGGGTGAGTTGTGTGGTGTGTGCACTTTACCTCAATAAAGTTATCCAAAAAATTATTGGAAGAATAAGATTTTTACAAGTCTGTCTACCAAATGGCGTGCCTCCAAGCCAAAAGTGCTATAATTACCTCGTAGAAAGGTCTCTGTGATATCCAAGAGCACTGGGTTGTATGCTTGAAAATGATTACGGGAGTTCCCGTTGTGGCTCAGCAGGTTAAGCATCCATAACGATGCAGGCTCCATCCCTGGACTTGCCCAGTGGGTTAAGGATCCAGTGTTGCCGAAAGCTGCAGCACAGGTTAAAGATGTGGCTTGGATCCCAAGTTGCCATGGTTGTGACATAGGCTGGCAGCTGCAGCTCTGATTCCATCCCTATCCTGGGAACTTTCATAGTTCCTAAAAGAAAAAGAAGAAAAAGAAAATGCTAAATTTTAGGATACTCTGAGGCATAGTCTTGTTAAGAGCAAAAAAAAAAAAGCAAAGTTTATGGGACATGAACATCTTCCTGGAGTTCCCATTGTGGCTCAGTGGTAACAAACCCGACTTGCATCCATGAGGACGCAGGTTCGATCCCTGACCTCACTCAGTGGGTTGATGATCTGGTGTTGCCGTGGGCTGTGGCATAGGTCCCAGACTTGGCTGGCATCCCGTGTTGCTGTGGCTGTGGCGTAGGCCGGCAGCTGCAGCTCTGATTCAGCCCCTAGTCTGGGAACTTCCATGTGCCCTAAAAAGACCAAAAAAAGAAGAAAAAATCTTCCGTTTCATAAGTTATATTTGATGTATCTTGTCAAAGTGCCCATGTGCCCTTTGCTGTTGTCAGTAGGCTCTGATTCCTGTCCTTGGCTCCCCTTTCCTCTCCCCCTCTCCCCTCTCTGCAAATGAAAAATTAACATCTATGCCAAGGAAGAATTACTAGTGAACATCAAGCTTGTTCTAATTACTAGGTCACTCATTTACAAACAGTTGGTTTGAAACAAAATGTTTTGATTTCTGACCATTGTCTCTGTTTTCTTAGATAATTAAGTTGAAAGCTGAAGCCCGGCTGGACTTGCTCAAGCAGATTGGCGTTTCTGTGGACACGTGGCTGAAGAGTGCCATGAACCAAGTGATGGAGGAACTGGAAAACGAGCGATGGGCCCGCCTTCCCGCAGGGACCAGTAATGGAGCCTTACATTCAGTATGATTCCCTTTCTTGGATGTGGTGGGCTGAAGGGTGCTTTCATTGAAGGGTGCTGTTCTTTGACTTTATAGCCAAATTGATAATATCCAAACTTTTAAAGACAAAATAATGGTTTTGCTGGTGGTTTGGGGGTTGTTGTTGTTGTTGTTTTTCTTTAATCTATCACCGATTGAATTAAACTTATCAGAGGAAAGAGAGAAGAAAAAAAATAGTGCTTTTTTTGGAGTTCCCACTATGGTGCAGCAGAAATGAATCCCACTAGAAACCATGAGGTTGCAGGTTCGATCCCTGGCCTTGCTCAGTGGGTTAAGGATCCGGTGTTGCCATGAGCTGTGGTGTAGGTCGCAGATGCGGCTCGGGTCTGGCATTGCTGTGACTGTGGTGTAGGCCGGCAGCTACAGCTCCGATTAGACCCCTGGCCTGGGAACCTCCATATGCTGCAGGTGTGGCCCTCAAAAGACCAAAAAAAAAAAATAGCACTTTAAAAAAAGGTGCAATTAAGAGTATATTTTCACTGTTAGGTTTATCGTTAGCCCACTCAGCAAGTAGATGTGCTTCTTGTCTGAAAGTAGCAGAATGAAAGTGTTAATCGCATGTTTCCCAGGTTCTCAGAAGTCCTCTCCGGTGTAAATGAAAATAAACATCCAGGCCGCTGTAAACGGTCTTGGAGAAGGGAGGGGAGCGCTCAGACTGTTGAGCTCACCAGCGCTGCCACCCTCTGCTCACCGTCTCTTTCATCAGGAATTCAGTGCTGCAGCTGTAGTTTTATAAACAAGGCCAGAACTCAAGCTTGAGTTTTCTTACTTCCAGTCCGGGACCTTTTGCGCTCTGATGCCATGCAGTTCGACCTTAGTTTTTTATCCTGGAGATCTGAGCATCAGAAAAGTTCAGTGATCTGCCTGATATCGCAGAAGTGGATATTTAATGCCCCGCGGGTCAGAGTCAAGTATCTTCTGCCGCTGTCTCCCCACTCACTACGGTCCCATCCAGTTCATTTCCTTTGGCGTTCATTACAATCTGTGCCTGTCTGCTTCACTTGCTTGCTTTCATTTCTTGTCTGCCTGCCTCTCTGAGGTGTGGTTTCCATGTCTGTCTGGCTCGTGGCTCTGCCTGGCACATGGTAGGTACTCAGTAAATGTTGAAGGACAAGTGGATGAATGGATAGACAGAGAGGTGGATGAGCAGCCAACTAAAAGCTACAACGCTAATCTCCCAACTTTCCACTGTATCCCCAGTACGTCTTCAGGGCTAGTGCCCTTCGGAGGAAAGGAATCCTTGCTAGAGAAATGGACCTAAGCTTAAGAACATTTTTGGAAGTTTTGTCGGGTTTTTCACATAGCATTCTGATTTTCTAATGAGAATATACTTGCACCTATAAAAAGAATTGTATGTGGGTATGCATTTTAAGGAAAAACAATCTATTGAAGGTTTATTTTTATTTTACTATTAGTGGTAATCCAGCTGGGGAGAATAAGCACATATCTATCACCCACTTGACTTCGGATTAAAAGAACTTGCCCTGTTTCCAGTACCACAGAGCTGCTCTGTGCCATGCACTGTCTCTTCCTGTTGTGTCTTTTATGTTTTTTTGTTTTGTTTTGTTCTGTTGTTTTTGTTGTTGTCTTTTTAGGGCCGCACCCGGGGCGTATGGAGGTTCCCAGGCTAGGGGTCTAATCGAGCTATAGCCGCCAGCCTACACCACAACCACAGCAATGCTGGATCCAAGCCGCGTCTGCAACCTGCAGCGCAGCCCATGGCAATTCAGGATCCTTAACCCAATGAGCGAGGCCAGGGATCGAACTTGCAACCTCATGATTACTAGTTGGGTTCGTTAACCACTGAGCCACAATGGGAACTCCCTGTTGTGTCTTTTAAAAGTCACAGTTGTCATCTACTTCAGGTTATTCTGTTGAACAGAACTTAAAACAGCAGCAAATTCCAGGCATGTTCTTGCTTTTGGCTTCTGCCGCAGTACTATTGGCAACCAATCAAAGCTTCGGTTTTCCTCAGACTGGCACCTTTTCTTTTTTTTCTTTTGGCTTTTTAGGGCCATACCTGCAGCATATAGAAGTTGCTGGGCTAGGGGTTGAATCAGAGCTATAGCCGCCGGCCTATGCCACAGCCACAGCAACGCCAGATCAGAGCCGCAGCTGTGAGCTACACCACAGCTCATGGCAACGCTGGATCCTTAACCCACAGAGCAAGGTCGGGGATCGAACCTGCATCCTCATGGATACTAGTCAGATTCATTTCTGCTGCACCACGACAGGAACTGCCACCTTTTCTAACTAAATCAACTGGGCAGGCACCCATCATCTATGCACCTTCTTCCTGGGCAAGGAGATGAATAAGACTTGGTCGTTCTCCTCAAAGGATACAGGTGGTAGAGCAGAAAGACCTTTATGGATCTTAATGATACATGGCAGAAGGACTGAGCTATTATGTAGCAAACTCAAAATTGCCAACTTCTCACTCATCGGCACACCTTGCAAAAAGTCACTTCTCTTTGGGTTTCAGAGATTTAAGATCCCCTCCAGCTCCAGAATCTCACGATTTTGTGGGTGCTATCAGGAAAGCTTACTATACCTCATTCCGTTGCACCTCACCGTATTACACTTCACAGATAAGCGCATGTTTTACACATCGAAGGTTTGTGGCAACCCTCCCATTGAACAAGTCTATCAGCCCTGGTCTTCCAACAGCATTTGCTTATCCCTTCATGTCTCTCTGTCACATTTTGGTGATTCTTAAGCTTTTTCATTATTATATTGTATTTGTTACGGTGATCTGTAATGTTACTAGTGCACCCATTTTGGCACCATGAATTATACGCATTATAAGACAACAAATTTATTTGATAAATGACAGCCGTTCTTGTCTCTCTCCTCCTCTCCTCTGGCCTCTCTGTTCCCTGAGAAGCAACAGTACTGAAATCAGTCCAGTCAATAACCTACAAAGTGATCAGGTGAAAGGAAGAGCTGCTCATGTCTCGATTTAAATCAAGAGCTAGAAATGATTACCCTTCGTGAGGAAGGCATGTTGAGAGCCGAGACAGGCCGGGAGACCTCTTGACCCAAACAGTTGGCTATGCTGTGAAAGCAAAGGAAAAGCTCTGGGGGGAGTTAAAGCTGCCGCAGTGAACACGTGGGTGGTGCGAAAGCAAGGCAGCCATATGCTGGCTGGGAGGAGGTTTTAGTGGTTTGAACAGAAGATCAAACCAGCTACAAGATTCCCTTAAACCAAGGCCTCATCCAGAGCAAGGCCCTAACTCTCTTCACCTCTGTCAAGGCTGAGAGAGGTGAGGAAGCTGCAGAAGAAAAGATTGACACGCGCAGAGGGTCGTTCATGAGATGGAGGGAAATAAATTATCTCTGTAACATAGAAGTGCAGGCGAAGCAGCAGGTGCTGATGCAAAAGCTGCAGCACATTATCCAGAAGCTCTAGCTGAGGTTGTTCAGGCAGGTGGCAGCACCAAACAATAGATTTTCATTGTGGACACAACAGCCTTATCTTGAAAAAAGATGCCATCTGGGGATGTCATAGCTCAAGAAAAATCAGTGCCTTGCTTCTAGTCTTCAAAGGACAGTCTGCCTCTCTTGTTAGGGGCTAATGAAGCTGGTGACTTTAATTAGAAGCCGGTGCTCATTTACCATTCTAAAAATCCTAGGGCTCTTAAGAATTATGCTAGATCTAGAGTTCCCTGGTAGCTCAGTGGTTAGGGATCTGGTATTGTCAGTGCTGTGGCTTGGGTCACTGCTGTGGCACAGGTTCAGTCCCTGGCCTGGGAACTTTTGCATGGCACATAAACAAATTATGCTAAATCTGTTCAGTCTGTGCTCTATAAGTGGAACAACAAAGCCTGGATGACAGCACATCTATTGACAAATGGTTTTCTGAACAGTTTAAACCCACTGTTAAGATCTCCTCCTCAGACAAAAAAATATTTCATGCGAAATGTGACTGCTCATTGACAGTGCTTCTTCTGGTCACCCATAAACTCTGATGGAGAGGCACACCGAAATTCATGTTGTTTTCATGCCTGCTAACACAGCATCCATTCTGTAGCCCATGGATCAAGGAGTAATTTCGATATTCAGGTCTTAGGATTTAAGAAATACATTTCAGGAGTTCCCGTCATGGCGCAGTGGTTAATGAACCCGACTAGGAACCATGAGGTTTCAGGTTCGATCCCTGGCCTTGCTCAGTGGGTTAAGGATCCAGTGTTGCCATGAGCGGTGGTGTGGATCGCAAACTCAGATCGGATCTCGAGTTGCTGTGGCTGTGGGGCAGGCCGGTGGCTTACAGCTCTGATTAGACCCCTAGGCTGGGAACCTCTATATGCTGCAGGTGGCTTACAGCTCTGATTAGACCCCTAGGCTGGAACCCCTAGAAAAGGCAAAAAGACCAAAAACAAAAAGAAAAGAAAAGAAAAGAAAAGAAATACATTTCGTAAATCTGTAGCTAACTCCTCTGATGGATCTAGGCAAAGTAAATTAAAAACCTTTTGGAAGGGATTCACCATTCTAGATGTCGTTTAGAACATTCATGATTCATGGGAAGAGGTCAAAGTATCAACATGAACAGAACTCAGGAAGAAATTGATTCCAGCCCTCATGGGTGACTCTGAAGGATTCAAGAATTCAGTGGGAAAAGTCACTATAGATGTGGTGGAAATAGCAAGAGAACCAAAACCAGAATTAGAGCCTGAAGATGGGACTGAATTGCTCTAATCTCATGATAAAACTTTTAATGGATTAAGAGTTGCCTCTTATGAGGAGAAAAGAAAGTGGTTTCTTTAGATGGAATCTACTCCTGGTGAAGATGTTGTGAAGATTGTTGTAACAACAAAAGATCTAGAATGTTGCATAAACGTAGATGATCAAGCAGTGACAGGGTTCGAGAGCTTCGCCTCCAGTTTGAAAGGAAGTCCTGCTGTGGATAGTAGGCTATCAAATAGCGTTGCCAGTTAAGGAGCGATCATTCGTGTGAGGAAGATTGAATCAATGCAGCAAACATAATTGTTGCCTTATTTTAAGTAATTGCCACAGCCACCCCAGCCTTTAGCAGCCACCACCCTGATAGGTCAGCAGCCATCAGCATCGAGGCAAGACCCTTTTGCCAGCAGAAAGATTATGACTCACCGAAGACTCAGATGACGGTGAGCAATATTTGGCAATAACGCATTTCTTAAGGTATGTCCATTTTTTAGACATAGTGCTATTGCATGCGTACTACGGCATAGTGTAAACCTAACTTCTATGTGCACTGGGAAGCCATACGTTTGTGTGACTCACTTTATTGCAGTCATCTCTTTGTTGCAGTGATATGGAACCAAACCCACAGTCTCGCCAAAGTATGCCTATACCAGCTGGGAAAATAGAAAGGAGGTTTGCCCCATGAAAGAAATGTCATTTGAAATAGTCCTTGAGGAATTTTAACAGGAGATTAAGACTTCTGAGTGTGAAAGAAGGAAATGCAGGAAATGCCCCTAGTATAGTGTCTGGCTTAATTTATTGGAATGCATTGGGTGTTTTTGACAACTGTCCCAAACAGCTCATCAGCTCATCTAGAGACATGTCCTATCCTTCGTGAAAGGAGCATTTTGCAATCCTATTCCACGCTTTCTTCCCTCTAGTCACTCGTACAGAGCTTGTGTCTTCCCACTTTTGGCTAAGGGGTATATTTTGTGGCAGTTCTACTAGCAATATAAATAAGAAAAAGGGGAGTTCCCATTGTGGCGCAGCAGAAATAAATCTGACTTGTATCCATGAGGATGTGGGTTCAATCCCTGGCCTTGCTTAGTGGGTCAAGGATCTGGCATTGCTGTGAGCTGCCAGGGGTGCAGCCCTAAGAAAAGCAAAATGAAAGGAAGGAAGGAGAGAGAGAAAGAAGGAAAAGATGTAGGCGCAAAGTAGTTTAATGAAGTCCCAATATTTATTTAACCTGATTTGAAGTGACAGCCCAGAAATAATTTAGAAGGATGTGTCTCTTCACCCTGACAGTTAGCTGGCGAGGAGCATGGATGAGAAATGAACATTCCGGGGGCCAAAGTATCTCCTCCATTATAGATGCCAACAGAAGCATTAGTCATCGAGTTTAGAATCCCCTTCCATCTGGAAAACATGGTCCATACTTGTATTAGAGATGACTAGTCTATAAAGTGCCCTATAGGAGTTCCCGTTGTGGCACAGCAGAAAGAAATCTGACTAGGAACCATGAGGTTGCAGGTTCGATCCCTGGCCTTGCTCAGTGGGTTAAGGACCTGGCGTTGCTGTGAGCTGTGGTGTGGGCCACAGCCTCGACTTGGATCCTGTGTTGCTGTGGCTGTTGGTGTAGGCCGGCAGCTGTAGCGCCGATTGGACTCCTAGCCTGGGAACCTCCATACGCCCCGGGGTGTGGCCCTAAAAAAAAAAAAAAGCAAAAAAATGAAATGCCCTATAGAAGATAAGGTATATAGACTGCCTTTTTAACATACACGGTCTGTTTACTTTATGGAAAAAGGAAGGAACTATATTTACTTGAGTATTAACGCTGCCTTCTGTATTTTGCTGTGGTATGTAATGCAGGGTTAGGAAGAAAACAAATCACAGACTAGAGCAGTATTTTTCAAAGGAGAGAATTCTACTGATATAATTATTCCCTTGATGGTTAACCAGAGCCTACATACAGCTGCCTGTGATTGAATTGCTGCCAGCGACCCAGTCACCCTTCTGTCACTCATCCCTCCCTTCTCTTATTCCCTTGCCTTTTCTTACTTAAAAATCCAGGCCAAGCTTATAACCTAATTTTGAAATTATCTTAGGTTTGTAACTACATTAAAAAAATTAGTCAGGAGTTCCCGTGGTGGCACAGTGGTTAACGAATCTGACTAGGAACCACGAAGTTGTGGGTTCGATCCCTGGTCTTGGTCAGTGGGTTAAGGATCCGGTGTTGCTGTGAGCTGTGGTGTAGGTTGCAGACGTGGCTCAGATCCCGCGTTGCTGTGGCTCTGGCGTAGGCCGGTGGCTACAGCTCCAATTTGACCCCTAGCCTGGGAATCTCCATGTGCCGCGGGAGCGGTCCAAGAAATGGCATAAAGACAAAAAAAAAAAAAAATTAGTCAGTACAGTAGAGAAGAATATAACCAAAAGCTCCATCCTTGTAACACCACTGTTAGCTACTTGAATTCCTTCCTCTTTCTACTATTCCTTTTTAAAACATATTTATCATAGTAAAGTTAATTTTGTATTTTTCACCTGACATTCCATGTTGCTGGATGATCTTCATAATCGCCCTTTTTGTGTCTGTATAATATTCCATCAGGGATGTGTTTACTTAACTGTTCTCTTTAGGTTGAATTTAGGTTGCCTCCAGATAGTCTAAATAATAGCCTTTAAAACATTTGTGGAGTTCCCATTGTGGCCCAGTGGGTTAAGGACCCGACTGTTGTCTCCATGAGGATGTGGGTCCAATCCCTGTCCTCCCTCCGTGGGCAAGGAATCCAGCCTTGCAGCAAGCTGTGGCATGGGTCACAGACAGCTTGGATCAGTGCGGCTGTGGCTGTGCTGTAGGCCTGCAGCTGCAGCTCTGATGCAACCCCTAGCCCAGGAACTTCATATAGCACAGGTGTGCCATAAAGAAAAGAAGAAAAAAGAAAACATTAGTGCACATATTTTTTTCCATACTGAGGATTTTTTTGGTAACATAGTTTCTTAGAGGTAGAATTACTAGGTTAGAGATCCTTTGTTTGAGATTGTGTTATTTTTTTTCCTTCTGTTCTTTTTGTCCCCTAGAATCTCAGCCTCTAGCTGACAGTGTTTACATAACTTACTTGTCTTCAGCCAATTCCCCCAAGTACTGTTGTGGAGCCTCCCCAGGAATATGAGCATTTTGTAGAGTTGTGTAGAAATAAATCCTAACCCTACTCATTAGGAAGACCATGCTGAGTGTATGTTTGAAGGACAAGATCAAAGATTTTAAACCTTTACCATGCTAGCTTGGTTCCCGTCTGCCTTAATGATGCCTTGTATCCAATGGCTTTTTTTTTTTTTTTTAAATAACACAAAAATCTCTTGGCTTAAGGTAAATCCTAAAGAAAAGAAACAGTGGATTTTTCATAATAAAATAAATGTAAACTGTAGAAAATAATGGAATACACCTGCAAAAATCTTCAATTACTTTCATATTGACAGTTTTTGCAGATGGCCAGTGGTCTTTTTAATGGACTAAACTCCACACTCAAAATGCCCACACTCTTGTTTTTGTTTTGTTTTGTTGCTGTTTGCTTTTTAGGGCTGCACCTGCGGCACATAGAAGTTCCCAGGCTGGGGGTCCAGTTGGAGCTACAGCTGCTGGCCTATGCCGCAGCCACAGCAACTCGGGATCCGAGCCACCTCTGTGACCACAGCTCACAGCAACACCAGATGCTTAACCCACTGAGCAAGGCCAGGGATCGAACCTGCATCCTCTTGGATCCTAGTTGGGTTTGTTAGCACTGAGCCACGATGCCAACTCCCTCAGATGCCTTTCATTTCCTCCCATGCTTCCTTTTTCCCTGTAAAGTGACAACTGCGTTCTCCAGTGCAGTGCTGGAAGAGAAGTGGTGAGAGCCAACAAATCTTCTTGCCCTGTTCCTACACCGAGGGAGAAGGCACTCAGTCTCTCGCCATGAAGTGTGCTCTTATAGGAGGGTTTTTGTAGATGCCCTTTACCATGTCGAGGCAGTTTCCTCTCTTCATTCAGTTTGCTGATATGAATGGATGTCGAATCTTGTCAAATGATTTCTTTCTTTTTTAGTTTGTTAATATGGTGAAGTGCATTGATGATTTTTCAAATATTAAGCCAGCTTTGCATTCCTGGTGAATTCCACTTGGATTATGATATGTCAGCCTTTTTTATATCAGTTAGAATTGATTTGTTATTTTAATAAGCATTTTTATATATCTATGGCAGAGACTTTATAGTTTTCTTATAATGTTTTTTATCTGGGTTGTTTTTTTGTTTGTTTTTGTTTTTGTTTTTTGTCTTTTCTAGGGCCACACCCATGGCATGTGGAGGTTCACAGGCTAGGGGTTGAATTGGGACTGTAGCTGCTGGCCTACACCGGAGCCACAGCAACTTGGGATCTGAGCCGTTCATGTCTTTCAAGGAATTTGTCAATTCCATTTAAGTTGCCAGATTTATTGGCAGAAAATAGCTCATAATATTTATTGTTATTATTTATTATTTGATTTTGTGAAGAATCTCCAGTGACCTCACTTCTTTTATTCCTGGTATTGGTTATTTGTGTCTCCTCTTTTTTTCCTGATCATCCTGCTAGAGGTTTATCAGTTTGATAGATCTTCACAAAAAAAAAAAAAAAAACAAACAGCCCTTGATGTCATTGACTTTTTTTCCTGTTGTTTTTCCATTTTTTCTTTTGTTGATTTCTACTCTGGTTTTTATTATTTTCTTTCTTCTGATTAATTTGGATTTAATTTGCTCTTTGGTAAATTTTTTTTTTTGTCTTTTTGTCTTTTTGCCTTTTCTAAGGCTGCTCCCACCGCATATGGAGGTTCCCAAGCTAGGGGTCTAATGGGAGCTGTAGCCGCTGGCCTACACCACAGCCACAGCAACCTGGGATCCGAGCCACATCTGCAACCTACACCACAGCTCACGGCAATGCCGGATAGTTAACCCACTGACCAAGGCCAGGGATCGAACCCACACCTCATGGTTCCTAGTCAGATTTGTTAACCACTGTGCCACAATGGGAACTCCTTCTAACTTTTTTAAGGTGGAAGCTAAGGCTACTGATGTGAAACTTTCCTTCTTTTCTAATTAAAGGCATTCGATACTAAACATTTCCCTCTACATGTTGCTTAAGCTCCACCACACAGCCTAGGGGGGTTTTTGTTTTTTGTTTTGTTTGTTTGTTTTGCTTTTGAGGGCTGCACCCCATGGCGTATGGAAGTTCCCAAGCTAGGGGTGGAAAAGGAGCTGCAGCTGCCAACTTATGCCACAGCCACAGCCATCGAAACGCAGGATCCAGGTCACATCTGCGACTTACACTGCGGCTCACAGCAACACTGGATCCTTTACCCACTGAGGAGGCCAGGGATCGAACCCATATCCTCCTGGATACTAGTCGGGTTCATAACCTGCTGAGCCAGGACAGGAACTCCTACCAGACAACTTTGGATCCATTGTGTCATTATTTCCATTCAGTTTTAAATATTTTCTAGTTGACCTTTTAATTTCTTCTTTGATTCACGGGTTTTTTAGACAAGTTATTGTGTTTCCAAATATTTGGGGATTTTACAGTTACCTTTCTATTAATGACTTCTAATTCATTTCCATTGTGTTCAGATAACAAACTCGAATCACTTTAAATTTAGTGAGACTTGTTTTGTGACTCGGTATGCGGTGTATCTTGGTAAATGCTCCATGTATACTTGAAAAGAATACACAATTTGCTCTTGTTAGGTGTTCGGTTCCATAAATGTCAGGTCAAGTGGGTTTATAGAGCTGTACGAGTCTTCCATGGCCTTACTGCTTCTCCGAGTTCTCCGCCCGATGCCCTGCGCCTTAGGACCTTTTCCACTCGGTCAGGAGGGAGCAGAGATGTAGGTTAACGCTGAGGCTTCTTCCCCCCAGGCCTCAGACTGGAGTTCTTCAGACTCTAACTGGGGAAATTGTTTGTTTCCCATCCCCCAGAGATCACTGACTTTCATCGCACAGTGTCCACTCTCTTGAAAACTGTTCCTTCACATATCTTGAACAGTTTTTCAGTTGTTTCTGGAAGGGGTTTAAATCTGGTCCTGATGTCCCGTCTTGCCTGGAAACGGAAATCCATGTCGTGGGTATACTCAGCATCATCTTTTGTGATACGCTTGTGTGGTACTGGGAATGATACTCACTGTGCTCTCTTCGCTGTCTGGACAGAGTTCAGAGGATCAGCTACCAGCTGCAGGGAGCCGCCCTCCTCTGGGCTGGACAGCAGCCGATTTTTATATCTAGATTCTCCTTTCCTCATAAAAACAACAATGATATATTAAGTACCCCCATGTACCAGCATGTGTTAAGGGTTTAAATATATTACCTCACTTAATCCTTATGATAACCTTGTTAAGAAGTCATTGTCTTCATTATAGAGACAAGGCAATTGAAGTCGAGAAGTTAAATAATTCACACAGAAAGTAAGCGACTTAGTCAGCCGTTTCCTTCAAATCCGAGTCTGTCAGATCCAAGGGCCATGGAGCTGGTGGAGCTCCTCGGAGGTAACTTTGCTGAGCACCAGAGGTCAGCTGCTGAAACCAACCAGAGAGGGTCTTCTCATTTGCCCTTGCAGTAGGAGGAAGCAGTTTACAACAGCTGCGAAAGGAAAAATACTAGTACACCTAGAAAGAATGGTTTTGATTAAAGTTCTGTCAGGTGACAGGAGAGACACAGGATCGGTGAGCAGGTTGTTAAGAAACAGGAAAAATGTGATTTTAGCAATGCTGGGTCAGAGTTCCCGTCGCGGCTCGGCAGAAACGAATCTAACTAGCATCCGTGCAGACAAAGGTTCGATCCCTGGCCCCACTCAGGGGGTTAAGGACCTGGCGTGGCCGTGTGCTGTGGTGTAGGTTGAAGATTTGGCTCAGAACTGGCCTTACTGTGTCTGTGGTGTGGGCCAGCAGCTACAGCTCTGATTAGACCCTTAGCCTGGGAACCTCCACATGCCATGAGTGTGGCCCTAAGAAGCAAAAAAATAATTAAAGGGGAAAGAAAGGAATGTTTAGTGCTAGACAGCTTTGCCAGGATCAGAAGTTTCAGATTCCTTCCCAGTGCCAGAGCACAGTACATATTAACATGCTTTATACTGTGTTTTTGGAAACTTGCTCTGTCCGCAGTGGCTTTCATTTTAGTTTTTACAGATGTATGGATGTTTTGTTTTTCATAGTGGCCATGGGTTGTTTTTTTTAATGTCTATAACCTTTACTAGAATATAAAACAATGTCTTCCAAGTATATTTAAAGTGTTTTATGGTAATTTTCTGCATATGAAACTAATCTTTTATATGATGCCCTGTTAGAAGTAATAGAATCATAAGCCTAAGATGAATTGAAAAGTCAAGATTTGAGTCTATTTGTCATTGATCAGACTGACCACACGTGCATTGTTTGTGAGATAAAGCACAGGACTGCCTTACTCAGCTGTGGAGGATTTTCAGTAATAGTTACAAGAGAATATTACAAGGCTTTGAAATGGAGGCAATAAGTGTGACAGGTAATATGTACTTATTCTTAAGGAACCCTCTCCTACCCCCAATTCTTTAGAATTTTATTAGGGAAATAGCAGTTGGAGAGAGGGGTTTTTTGGTTCTTCTCTCTTTAGGGCTGCACCTGCGGCATATGGAGGTTCCCAGGCTAGGGGTCAAATCAGAGCTGCAGCCACTGGCCTACGCCAGAGCCACAGCAACGCGGGATCCGAGCCATGTCTGCAGCCTATACCACAGCTCACAGCAACGCTGGATCCTTAACCCCCTGAGCGAGGCCAGGGATCAAACCTGCATCCTCATGGATCCTAGTCAGATTTGTTTCTGCTGAGCCACAATGGGAACTCCAAAGAGAGTCAGTTTTAAAACATTAGTGATAATTACTCAAGAGAAATCACATTAGTTCGGTAAAAAGCATAACTTGACAGCATAGGCAGCCTGTGCTCTTTGACTCATGGAATCCCAGGACATCATCTCTGCTCTGCTTCTCCTTTCACCCCTCCGGTATTCACAGGGCCCTCTGTGCACCCAGCACTTCGTTGGGCTCATTTCCCATGTATCTGAGAGCCTAGCGTGGTGGTCAGCATACAGTAGGTATTTGATATTTTCATTCGTTTTTATACTCTGAGGCCCAGTTCTGACTGTCCGTTTCTTGCATCCCTAATGTGGAAACACTAGTGCCTCTGTATGTGTGAACACAGGGAAAAGTAGCCAGTTAAGTGTATATATGTAGTTAGAAACAAAAACCTTTGGGCCTACATTATTTCTTTATTGGATTTTTAGTTTAAAAAGTAAAACACGCCTATTCAAATAGTTCATAGTAAAGAGGTATATAAAAAATCAATGTCCTCCATTTACCAGTCTTTTTTTTTTTGGTCTTTCTAGGGCCACACCTGTGGCATATGGAGGTTGTTCCCAGGCGAGGGGTCGAATCGGAACTGAAGCCGCCAGCCTACACCACAGCCACAACAGTGCTGGATGCAAGCCGAGTCTGCGACCTACACCACAGCTCACAGCCACGGCGGATCCTTAACCCACTGATCCAGGCCAAGGATCGAACCTGTGTCCTCATGGTTCCTAGTCAGGTTCACTCACCACTGAGCCATGACTGGAACTCCCCATTTTCAAGTTTTTATTCTTCTTACTTGGCCTTCCTCTGTCAGATATTTATGCTCATATAAATATTATTTTATTTTATATTTATTTATTTTTTGTCTTTTTAGGGCCACACCTGCAGCATATGGATGTTCCCAGGCTAGGGGTCTAATCAGAGCTATAGCCACCGGCCTACACCACAGCCTCAGCAACGCCAGAACCGAGCCGAGTCTGCGACCTACACCACAGCTCATCACAACGCTGGATTCCCAATACACTGAGCCAGGGTAGAGATGGAACACGCATCCTCATGGATCCTAGTTGGGTTCGTTGATCACTGAGCCATGAAGGGAACTCCTAAGTATTATTTTATATGATATTTTATGGTGTGGTATGATACTGTTTCATGTCATTTATATGTTAAGAAAATACTCAAGGTAAATACATTTTTTACATTCAGTAGTGTTTTAATCAGTGTGTGCCTTTAGTTATGATGGGTAATATACATTGAAACTGGGTTAAATTCTTTCTTTGTTATATTTCAAAAGGAGCTATACCCCTTTCTGTGGCTTAAAATAAATAAACATAAAATTTACTATTTAAACCTTTTTTTTGGTCTTTGTAGGGTTGAACCTGCGGTATATGGAGGTTGCCAGGCTAGGGGTCAGATTGGAGCTGTAGCCACCAGCCTATACCACAGCCACAGCAACTAGGGATCCCAGCCACATCTGCGACCTACACCACACCCACGGTTACGCTGGATCCTTAATCCACCGAGCGAGGCCAGGGTTCGAACCTGCTCCTCATGGATATTAGTTGGCTTTGTTACCACTAAGCCACAAAAGGAATTCCCTAAACCATTTGGAAATAAGAAGTTTGGTGGCATTAAGTACATCCTCATTTTCGTATAAGCAGAGCCGTCGTCCATCTCCAGAACTCTGTTCATCTTGCAAAAGTGAGACCGTACACCGCTTAAGCAATAACCCGTTCCTCCAACCCCCAAATCCCTGGCAACCAACCTTCTATTTTCTGTCTTTTTAAACTTGGCTATTCTACATACTTCATACACGTCGAATCATCCAGTGTTTATCTTTTTTGCGACTGGCTCATTTAATCACTTAACGTTGCCGTCCTCGAGGTTCATCCACGTGCCCGTGTGTATCCGAATGCCCCTCCGCGTGAAGGCTGCGTGGTAGCCTCTTGGGTGTAGCTACCACATTGTGTTCACCCTTTCATCTCAGTGGGTGCTTGGGTTGCACTGCCTTTTGGCTGTTGCGAATAATGCTGCTATGAGCATTTGTATCCAAATAACTGTTTGTGTCCCTGCTTTCAAATTCTTTGGGGAAGAAGGATTGAAAGAATAGACCAGAAATTAAAATTGAAAAGAATTGAAAAAATAGATGTGAAATTGCTGAATTATGTGGCAATTCTTTTTTTTTTTTGGTCTTTTTTTTTTGCTATCTCTTTGGGCCGCTCCCATGGCATATGGAGGTTCCCAGGCTAGGGGTCTAATCGGAGCTGTAGCTGCCGGCCTACACCACAGCCACAGCAACTCGGGATCCGAGCCGCGTCTGCAACCTACACCACAGCTCACGGCAACGCCGGATCGTTAACCCACTGAGCAAGGGCAGGGACCGAACCCGCCACCTCATGGTTCCTAGTCGGATTCGCTAACCACTGCGCCACGACAGGAGCTCCAACAATTCTGTGTTAAACTTTTTTGAGGAACCAGCATTGTCTGAAGCAGCTTACACCATTTTACACTCCTAGCAGTGAACAAGTGTTCCAGTTTGTCCACATCCTTGCCAGCACTTATTTCCTGGTTTTTTTGGAGTTTTTTTATGATAGCCATCCTAATGGGCGTGAAATGGTAGCTCGTGGTTTTGATTTGCATTTCTCCAGTGTTGAGTGAAGTTAAGCGTCTTTTCATGTGCTTATTGGCTGCTTGTATATCCTCAGAGAAACATCTTTTCAAATCTTTTGTCCAGTTTTGATTTGGATTTAGTTGTTGAGTTTTAGGTGTTCTTTGTATATTCTGGATGTTAATCTCTTGTCAGATGTAGGATTCGCAACTATTTTCTCCCCTTCTGTGGGTTGCTTTTTTATTTTATTTTAATTTTGGCCACATTCACAGCATGAACAAGTTCCTGACCAGGGATCAAGCCTGCAACACAGCAGTGACCTAAGCTGCATCAGCGACAGTGCCAGGTCTTCAACCCACTGAACCACAAGGAAGCTTCTGGGTTGCCTTTTTACTGTTATCCTTTAATACACAATAGTTTTAGATTTGATGTAGTTCAGTTTCATCTATTTTTTTTCTTTTGTTGCCTGTTCTTTTGGTGTCATATTCAAGAAATCACTGCCAAATACGGTATCATGAAGCTTTTCCTCTTTGTTTTCTTCTTAAAGTTTTATAGCTTTAGCTTTTAGGTTTAGGTCTTCGATCCATTTGAGCTAATTTTTGTAAGATAACAGTCCAACTTCACACTTTTACATGTGGATATCCGGTTTTCCTAATACCATTTGCTGAAAAGCCGATCCCTTCCCCACTGAATGTCTTGGGACCCTTGTCAAAAATCATGTAACCATATATGCACAGATTTATTTCTGGGCTTTCTATTCCCTAACTCATTTTTTTTTTCTTTTTCGGCCACCCCACAGCATATAGAATTCCTGGGCCAGGGATCAGGTCCTTGCCTCAGTTGCTACCTAAGCTGCAGCTGTGGCAACACTGGATCCTTAATCCACTGTGCTGGGCTGAGGTTCTAAACTGTGTCCCAGCGCTCCCAAGATGCTGCTGATCCCACTGCACCACAGCAGAGGCTCCCCTAACCCATGTTTAATAGGGTTTATCTGCAATATGAGCACATCATAGTTTATTCCAGCATTCCTCTACTGGTGAACATATAGGTTGTGTCCAGGCTTTTTCCACTATAAGCAGTGTTGCAGTAAACATCCTAGAATATGTAATCTTACACCCTGGTGCTTTTGTTTCTCCATAATAAATTCACAAAAGTGAATTGCAAGATCGAGTATTGTGTTTAGTTTTTAGTTTCAGTAGGCATGTGTTTGTTCTTTTTCAAGGATGTATCAGTTTACATTTCTACCAGCCATAGATGAAAGTCTGTTTGCCACATCCTTCGTAACATTTAGAAATCTTTTTTTTTTCTTTCCTATACCTACATCATGCAAAAGTTCCCAGGTGAGGGATGAGGGATCAAGCCTGAGCCACAGCAGTGATAGCAAACCCCAGCAGTGACAATGCCGGATCCTCAGCCACTAGGCCACCAGGAAACTCCCTAGAAATCTTTTTACTATTTCCTTTTTTTTTTAAGAGACCTCAGTTTATTTTTATTTTTTTGTCTTTTTGCCATTTCTTGGGCCACTCCCACGGCATGTGGAGGTTCCCAGGCTAGGGGTTGAATTGGAGCTGCAGCCACTGGCCTACACCACAGCCACAGCAACAACGCGGGATCCGAGCCACGTCTGCAACCTACACCACAGCTCACGGCAACGCCAGATCCTTAACCCACCGAGTGAGGCCAAGGATCGAACCTGCAACCTCATGGTTCCTAGTTGGATTCATTGACCACTGAGCCACGAAGGGAACTCCACTATTTCCTAATGTAATCAGATTAAAACAGTAAGAGGCCTTCACTAGTCAGTATGCAACTGACTCCTGGTTTTTTGGGGGGTTTTTTGTTTTTTTGTTTTGTTTTGTTTTGTCTTTTTGCCTTTTCTAGGGCCACTCCTGCGGCATATGGAGGTTCCCAGGCTAGGGGTCTAATTAGAGCTGTTGCTGCCGGCCTATGCCACAGCCACAGCAACTTTGGTTTTAAAAAGGAAAAAAGACTCTGTCTTTTCCTAACATGACAATGCAAGTGAGGAAGTTCTCTTGTGGCACAGCAGGTTAAGAATCTGGCATTGTCACTGCAGTGGCTCAGGTTCTCAGGGTTTGATCCCTGGCCCCAGAACTTCCACATGCTCTGGGGGCAGCCAAAAATAAAAAGTTACAAGTGAGAACAGATATTCTCTCGGTGTAGTTGAATAAGTAAATTAACATTTTGAAACAGTCAGGTTTTAAGTGTTTTTCCTGCTTTCATCCATTTTCTTCAAGTAAGCAAGCTAACCATTGGCTTCTGATTTTTTCCCCAGCTTAATACAGATACTGAAAAAGAAGAAGGAGAAGAGTTTGAAGACAATATGGATGTTTTTGATGACAGCAGTTCCAGCCCTTCTGGCACCTTAAGAAATTATCCACTCACCTGCAAAGTTGTTTATTCTTACAAGGTTTGTATTTCTCCAACATATTTCTCATCTTAAATTGTAACAGCTCTGACGATACAGGTAACTCTATCTACCCAGCCTCTTGTACTGTGCTTCACCTAAAATTGGCGTTCAGTTCACATTAGAGACAACATAATATGATGGGCACAAGTCCGGACTATAACGTCAGACGGCCTCAGAGAAAATGCCGTCTCTGCCACTCAGGAGCTCCATGACCACACGGGTATTTTGGTCTCTGTGAGCCTCAGTTTTCTTATCTGTGTGATGGGGATATTATTAAAAGGCCGGTTTGAAGACTAAATGAGAGAACACTTTTATAGCAAAGCATGTAGCACCGTGCCTGGCATCTAGTACATTTTCCGTCAGCAGAGCTCTTACCCTTACCCGTTGCCCGCTTGGCCCAAGACCCTCCGTTAGGGTGATGCTCAACATTGGCATTACAAGAAAATTTACAGAGCAGTTTTCTTAAACTTTGCCTTTCCTAATCTTAATCTTTTTTTTTATGACTCAATGAATTTATTACATTTATCGTTGCACAATGATCACCACAATCCAGTTTTATAGGATTTCCATCCTCATCTTAATCTTAACCTCTTGTTTCCGTATTAAGCAGGGACCTGGATAAATAAATTCCTGAGCTTTCAAACCTGATTTGGTAAAATAGTTCTTCACTCTCCCCCCTGCCCTGCTCTCCCATTAACCTTTTGCTCCAAGTACATTGAGGTTCATTTCCCCAGTTCCTCTCTTTCCTTCACTCCCATCATCCCGTTCAGTAGCCAGTCCTGTGGCTACTTGTCCACCTCCAAACAAGTCCTGAGTCTGTTCACATTTCCCAGCTTGGTAGAGGCCATTCCTTCGATTACTGTAAAAGAAAAAGAAAAAAAAAGCTAATCATTGGTACCCCTCTCCACCCTTGTCTACCAATAGTCCACCCTCCAAGCTGCAGCCAGAATTGTCTTTAACACACATAGGAAATTATTGTCTTCCTCTGTGAAACCCTTTATAAGCTTTCCGTCCCACATAGAAAAACCCTTTATAAGGGAAAAACAAACTAGGGTCTGTAATGTCCTTATTGATCTGGCCTGGCTTCATTTCAGACCAGCCCACCCCACCCCTACCCAACCCTCTCACTGTGCATTAGCCACTCTGGCCGCCTGGCCTGTCAGCCTTCAGCAGCACCGTGCTGCTGGCTGACGCGACAGCTTGGCACTTCCTGCTCCCCTGCCTTGAACTGTCCTTTCCCACATCTTGATTGGCTGCCCACCCCTGTCCGTGTAGGCTCAGCACAAGTCGTGCCTCCTTCGGTCTCCCTGACCCGCTACATATACCCCAGTCACTATTCTGCCCTGTTGCCCTTTGCCCTCATTTATGTGTGGCACTACTCATCAGCCAGACTTAAATCAATTTGTTTTCATGTTTCTTTGTCTGACTCACCACTAAAAGTCCATGAAGGTACAAACCTTGTCTTTGTGTCTTCAGCACCTGGGATAGTGCCTGGCACATAGTGGGGCCTCAGGAAATAATTGTGGAATGAATAAATGATATGAGGAAAGCATGAACAAATGAATCTCTCCTGGCTGCCGTGTTAATGCCATGTTTGCTTAAGGGACAACAACAGAGGAGGGGTCTGGAGAGAACCTAAAACAATCGTACCTGGGACCGTCTCACTCCCACCACCACCAGCCCTGGAGAGCCAAAACCTGGCCCTATTTACTCCTCAATATCAGTCATTACCAGACTTCTTTTAAACATCCTTTCATTATTTGAGTTAATAATACTTCCTCTTTTCTAGAAGGGCTTTTTTTTTTTTTTTTTTCCTAATGTAAGCTATTTAAGGTTTGTTTTGGGGTTTTTTTTTTTTTTTTTAGGTATATGGAAGTTCCCAGGCTAGGGGTCAGGTCAGAGCTACAGCTGCTGGCCTACATCACAGCCGCAGCAACGCCAGATCTGAGCAGTGTCTGCAACCTACACCACAGCTCACGGCAACGCTGGATCCTTAACCTACTGAACGAGGCCAGGGATCGAACCCACGTCCTCATGGATGCTAGTCAGATTCGTTTCCACTGAGCCATGACAAGAACTCCTTAAGGTCTTTTAAATGGAGAGGGTCTTCAGTATCTGAGTGATTATAAACCAGCTCACATTCATCTAATACGCCCTTTGTTGGCATATCCTGGGCATGGCCTAATGGTAAAACAGATTATAAAAATCATTTTAATCAGTTAATCATTGAACATTTATTGAGTACCTGGTATGTGATAAGTTTGGGGGACGTAGGAGTGAATATTTCATCACCCCTGCCCCCCAGAAATGGATAGTCTGTAGGGAATAAATGTTAAACTGAAAAATAGAATATAATTGAAAACACTTATAGTAGAGGTAAAACTGGTAATTCTTCCTGTGATGATTGAGAGGAATTTTGTAGACGAGGTGCATTTCATTGAGGTCATGAATAAGATCGCCCTGGTTACAGTGATAGGGTGTGGAAGGAAAGAGCCCTCAAAGCAAGCAGCAAACACAGAGACAGAGTCTGGTGACGTAAGCGGGTGTTCAGGCAACACTAAGCAGTGATGTGTGAGCATCAGGTGTGAGGGAGGAATAGAGCAGCTGGAAGTAAAGATGTCAGTAGCATAGATCAGACCCAGGCTTGGCTTTTATTCTGGCTGAGAGAAGCCACTGGATACCCTAAAGTCCCACTGGGCTTGCAAAGAAGGCAGCCTTGGAGTTTCCGTTGTGGCGTCATGGGTTAAGAAACTGACTAGTATCCATGAGGATGGAGGTTCAACGCTGACCTTGATCACCGGGTCGAGGGTCGGTTGTTGCCACAAGCTGTGGCGTAGGTCACAGGTGTGACTTGGATCTGGCCTTGCTGTGGCTGTAGCATAGGCCTGCAGCTGCAGCTCTGATTTGACCCTAGCCTGGAAACTTTCATCTGCTGCAGGGGTGGCCCTGAAAAAAAAGAAAAAAGAAGAAACAGAAGGAAGGTACCCCTGATGGTGGTGTAGCTGTTCCAGAGAGGGTAAAGAGGAGCGGGACTCACTGTCAGCCCAGTCGTGATTCCCCTACTCCAGACCACAGAGAAGGCCTCGGATAATCTGAGAGCAAAGAAAAGCTAAGCTTAAGGATTAGATTCAGAAGCCTTAAAAACGCTTATGCCTTTGACCCAGTTAGCATATGTCCCAAGAAAGCAACCTACAGTATAGAAAAAACATTCTGAATACAAAATGTTTTTCATCTTAGTACTACTTTATAATAGCTCAGAGTTGGAAATCCAATAAGGAAATAATTAAATTAACCATTCATAGAATGTAACCATAACGAAAATATTACGAAGGTAATTGAAAATTACATTAGTAAGAGTTTTTTACCTAAGGAGAAATGATATGTTAAAATGTGAGATACCAGAGTTCCTGTTACGGCGTGTCTGGTGGCATCTCTGTGGCACTAGGACACAGATTTGATCCCCTGCCCAGCCCAGTGGGTTAAAGGATCTCGTGTGGTCACAGCTGCAGCATAGTTTGCAACTGCAGATTGGATCTGATCCCTAGCCTGGAAGCTCTATTTGCCAAGAGGCAGCCAAAAAACAAAACAACAACAAAAAACAAAGATACCAAATTGTATTACCTTCAGGTCTCAATTGTACACGCTTCTAACTTTTCTACCGTGAATGTTCAGTATTACTTTTATAATCAAGAAAAAGTGTATTGTTTTAAAAGAAACAGGGGAGGTAGAGAGATGGTGGTGGGAAGGGAGGGCTCGGCTGGTTCTGGAGTTACACTCTCACTGGGGATAGAACCTCATGAAATAGTGTGAGACCGTATGTGTATTTAATAGCCATTCACGGACCACTTGCTGTCTTCAGTTGGGGCTAGTGCGCCTTAAGTCAGTCATTTAGTAGGAGGCCCACAAGTGCAAACACCTGACTGGAGTGCCATGGTGGTCAGTGTTAGAGGGATGCCCAAAGCCGTATGAGAACAGAGGGAGGAAAAAGCGCCAGCTCATTGCGGGTGGTCTTGGAAAACATATGAGCTGGGCATCAAGTCATGAGTAATAATAATAGCTGCCATTTATGGAGTCCTATGTGCCTGTGGTATTATATGTTTTTTCTAATCCCTTCAATAACCCTATAAGGAAGATCTCATCAGCCAACCTATTAATTCAGCAAATACTGTGTGAGCACCTTCTGTATGCCATGCTGTGCTCTTTTCTAGGCTCATGGGTGTAGCATTGATCAGCACAGACAAAAATGTCTGCCCTCCTAGAGCTTCTTTTGTAATAGGAGTAAAAAAGAAAGCTGAGACTCTGAAAGGCCTTATGACCACCTGCCTGTAGAAACAGACTAAAGCTAAACCTGAACCCAGAGTGATCTAAATCCAGTCGCCAAATGGGAAAGCGGGAGCAGAGCCTGCTGAAAATAAACGAACAGCCTGATAAAAGCAGAGAGGCAAGAAAGACTGTGCTGTGTTCAGACTGGGGAAGAGTTTGCTTGTCCAAAGCATCCAGAGACCACAGAGTCTTGAGTGCCAGGCAGAGGACCTGACTTTGTCAAGTGGAAGAATTGGAAACTGCTTGGGGATGGCATGGCCATGCTCGTGTCTGCGTACGTAGCGGCGTCGGACAACTTGCATGGACCCCGGTGACTTTCTCACAAGGGCAGCAGCGTATTTAAAGCCGTTCTTAGCCGTCCTGCTTCGAGCTCTCACACACTGAGGTCTGGGCGTGCGGATGACTTTTTGAGTTTTGCCAGAAAATTAGGAAAAACATCTCGGTTGTGTAGGTGCCTTTTGCTGGTATGTTCAAGGCACAGTGTGGTTTCAGCTTAGCAAAGAAATTCTTGATAGCTGGAAAAGCTGTCAAGAATCAGGGAGCTTTTTCCTCGTATTTTGAGATCAGAGGTAATCTACTTAAAATTCTAGTCCTGGAGTATTTTGGTGATTGGTCACCCATTTCCAGTACTATTTTTCTGTCTCAAGCAGCTGTTATGGCAGTGTCCAGAATCTGGGTCTGATGAAATGGGAAGCGACTCTTGCCTTATTTTTGTTGTGTAACTTGGATATATTTTATACTTTGAGACTGTGAGATCTGAAAAACCATTTGGTCTTAAGTGATAGTTTTAACTGATCTTGGGATTTGGGGAAAGCTTTTAAGACTGTTCTTTAAGAAACTAACAACATTGTAAGTCAACAGTGTCTCCAATAAAATTTTAAAAAGTAAAGACTTTTCACTGAGCCAGAAGATGTCTTCAAGCCCCTCCCTGTAATACTTGAGAGACAAGTTTCTTTAGGAAGCAAAGCCACTCTCCAGCCCCTCTGCGGAGCTCCTGAGAGTCTGCTCTCAGATTCTCTAGCCTCAAGGGTAGTCCTTGGGTGGCTAGTGCTAGTGGACTCCTGTGGTAAGGAATTTAAAAACAAAAAAGCAACCTCGGCAGTTGGTGTGAAGGTACCCAGGTAGATCAGCCCGGTCTCCGCAGTTAGTCGCCGCATAGTGAATCCAAACTTGGACCCATCTCGCTCATTCCTCTTCCTCCAGCTTTCTTAGCCACTGTTTTACGGTGCTTCCAGACCAGTTCTAGGCGCTGCTCAAGCCGTCATTCTGTCCATGCACATGGCTCTTTGCGTTTTCCCAGCATGCAGCTCCACGGTCGCCCTGCGGCACTTCTGAGCCGGTGCTTTCTCCTCCGCCTGAGCCTCCCAGGTCATCGTGGTTCTGTGCTTACTCATCCCACACCAACTCTCCCATCCTCCTGAGAATGGCAGGGTTGTCATTTCGAAGAAATGGAGGCATCAGGAAGTTGAATAACTGCCAGTCGAAACGTACGCTGGAGCGGGCACCCCAGTCCCCTGCTTCCGGCAGAGGGCCGTGTTCACTGATCCTGAGTGCCTCTTGAGGATTCCGTTTCTCCAGTTTTTGTTGTGGCTTTATTTTGTTCAGCTTTTTAAAGTAAAACTTCACCTCATTATGATAGTTTTACAACACTCAGATTTTTATGTTCAGTACGTTTTTCAAAGTCATTTCAGTATTTTGACCCCCCGTTTTCGTTACGATCAGTCCACATCTGCTCTTTATCTAACCTTTTTAATTTTGTCCATGACCATCCTACACTGCAGGCTTCTCAACCAGATGAGTTGACCATTGAGGAGCATGAGGTGTTAGAAGTGATTGAAGATGGAGATATGGAAGACTGGGTAAAGGTATATTCCTTTGCTCATATCGCCCCTTCTTGTGACATTTTTAGGAGTTTGTTTTGCTTCGTGTTGTGCCCGGTCCACATTGTGTATGCAAACCTGTTTTGTCACATGTCTTCCACTCAGGCTCGAAACAAAGTTGGCCAAGTGGGTTACGTGCCGGAGAAGTACCTCCAGTTCCCCACCTCCAGCAGTCTGCTGAGCATGCTGCAGTCCCTGGCCGCCCTGGACAGCCGCTCCCACACGTCCAGCAATTCCACGGAGGCCGAACTCGTTTCCGGCAGCCTCAACGGAGATGCCAGTGGTAAAGTCGGAAAGAAGGCCCTCTTTATGTGGTCGCACATGACCTAAACTCTATGACCCTGGAGTCAGCCTTCAGTAGCTTAAGAAGCACAGCTTCACTCCTTTTCTCGCATCTGTTTATTTGGTCACCCTTACCTTGTACAGCAGAGCCCTGAAGTTGGTCTTCAGTGAGGACAAACTGAGCGCTTTACTCTTACTCTGTGCAAGGCGCTTTTCGCTGTCCCGTGAGCAGGGGGTGGCTGCAGAAGTAACCTGGCTGTCGGGGCCCTTACGGCTGTTTTCTCTCTTGCAACCTAGTCTGTTTCGTGAAAGCACTTTATGACTACGAGGGCCAGACAGACGATGAATTATCGTTTCCTGAGGGAGCGATCATTCGCATCTTGAACAAAGAAAACCAGGACGATGATGGCTTCTGGGAAGGCGAATTCAGTGGGCGGATTGGAGTTTTCCCATCGGTGCTGGTGGAAGAACTTTCAGCCTCAGAAAATGGTGACGCTCCCTGGATGAGAGAGATTCAGGTGCACAAAAGGGGGAGGAGGCGGAATTAAAGGATGTTTAGGAGTTCCCTTGTGCTCAGCAAGTTAAGGATCCAGCCTTGTCGCTGCTGTGGCTCTGGCTACAGCTGGGGTAAAGGTTTGATCTCTGGCCTGGGGAACTTGCACATGCCCGGGGTGTGACAACAAATGAACAAACAAAAAAGATATTTAAAGAAAATGACTCCCAAGGAGTCCACTCACGCACCCCAAAGCAGGCCTTAGTTTCAGCCTCACCCTACCGCTCCATCCCTTAGTCGCCTGGCTTTTTTTTCAAAATTGAATTTGGGAAGCAGAAACTCACCAGTTAGACTCCCAGGTAATGGCTTTATCACTCCTCACTTCTCCACAGTCTGTCCTCTGAGTCAGGGAACCAAACTACTGAACTGTGTGTGACATACAAAAGAATGGTTCCGTGAAAAGAAGGGAACCAAAGAGGAAATTGACTGTCTCTCTTGTTAGTTTATGCAGTAAAAATATTAGCCTGTCTTTTTCTCGCTCACTGTCAGAGCCTCTCTGCCCAGGCCAGCCTAGTCCTTTTCAGAGAACTAAAGAGCCTTCCAGAGCCCCGTACACGCTTGTGGCCCTGGGCTTAGCTCATCGTAGCACCACTTGTCTTCATGAGAGACTCCTGATTCGGATCTATCACAGCAGGCCTGCCGGTCCAGGACCGTAAGGAGCACATCTTCTTCTTGCTTCTGTGGCGTTGGGACCACGTCGCGCGACATTGACAAAACCGGGGAAAGTCACACTCAGCCAGTTATCCTCAAAAAATACAACTTGCCCTTTTTGTTCTTCACTGAATTGACTGATTTGGTGTGTTTTCACTAGAGCTCTAGAGAATGGTCTGAACTTGATAATTGTTTAAGGTAAACTAAGAGGAGTTCCCATCGTGGCTCAGCGAAAACAAATCTTACTAGCATCCATGAGGACACAGGTTTGATCCCTGGCCTCGCTCAGGGGGTTAAGGATCAGGCACTGCCATGAGCTGTGGCATAGATCACAGATGCAGCTCAGATCTGGTGTTGCTATGGCTGTGACGTAGGTCAGTGGCTAAAGCTCTGATTTGACCCCTAGCCCAGGAACCTCCATATGCCACGGGTGCAGCCCTAAAAAAAAAAAGATAAACTAGGAGTTTCTGCTGTGTCGAAGTGGGCTAAGGATCTGCTTTGTCTCTGTAGAGGCGCCCTGGCCTGGCGCATGGGTTAAAGCATCCGGCATTGCTGCAGCTGTGGCACAGGTCACAGCTCCAGCTCGGGTTCGACCCCTGGCCCAGGAACTTCCATACACCAAGGATGCAGCCAAAAAAGAAAAGAAAAATAAATAAATAAATACACTCAAATTAGTCGTATAATGAGATCTGTGGAAGGAAAAAGTTAAATGCAGCACGAAACTGGGGGTTGGGGTGGTTTTTCTAGGCTCTTTTGCTTCTGATGAGGCTGACCGGGAAAGGAGATGATGATAACGTCACTCCAGAGCTCTGCTTTGCCAGGAGGAGCCAGAGAAGCCAGCTGGTCTCGCCTTCCCGAGGTGGGCGCTTTGTAACGTCTCTCCCCTCTCCGCAGATCTCTCCTTCCCCCAAGCCGCCGGGCTCCCTGCCTCCACTGCCGCTGTATGACCAGCCTCCCGGCAGCCCCTACCCCAGCCCAGATAAGAGGAGCTCCCAGTACCTCCCCCGCTCTCCCTCAGCAAATGGTAAGGGGTCCCCTGGGCACAGATCCCAGTGCACTTGTATTCAGAAATGCACGCGTTCACCTCAAAAGCCAGTAGATCTGCATTAGCACTTTTATTGCTCCACCACACTAATAAATTGAGCTTCTTTCCTCAGAAAACAGCTTCCATGCCGAATCGCCAGGATTTTCGCAGGCATCCAGGCAGACGCCTGAGACCTCATATGGCAAACTGCGACCTGTAAGTCTCTCATCTGGCAGGGTGACAGCGCGGCTGGTGCTTCCAAATTGAACGTTGGAAATGAGTGTTTCCCTGTGACCCCTGCGTTGTTCCTGATCCCCTCCGTGCCAGGGCGAGGTGGATTCGGGAAGTTCAGAAGTTTAAAAGAGGGCGTTTGCATCGTGGCTCAGTGGTTAACAAATCCGACTGGGAACCATGAGGTTTCGGGTTCAATCCCTGGCCTTGCTCAGTGGGTTGGGATCTGGCGTTGCTGTGAGCTATGGTGTATGTAGGTCGCAGACACGGCTCGGATCTGGCATTGCTGTGGCTGTAGTTCTGATTAGATCCCTAGCCTGGGAACCTCCATTTGCCACAGGCGTGGCCCTAGAAAGGCAAGAAGACAAAAAAAAAAAAAAATGTTTTTTTAAAGTTTAAAAGGAAGCCTGTGGAAAGGAACACATCCTGGAAGGTCCAGCCCACACTGGTGCTTTTCCGCTGAGCCGTGGTGAGGTCGGTGAGCTAATGGCTGTGAAAGTGCATTTACATTATAATAAGTTCTCGAAGCACTGAACCGGTCTGACTGTGAAGTTCCCCAGTCGCCTGGCAGCTGGGACTGCTGGGGCCTGAGCTCCTGCTGCGGCTGGGATTCCCTCCCTGGCCTGGGAACTTCCTCATGCCATGGGGGGAAAAAAAGATGTGATTGTGAAACAGAAGCATTTTTTTTTCAGCAGCCATTTACCAAGAACCTATTTTCCAAACCTCTCTTTGCCCTCTGAGGGACACTGAGATGAAATAATGCCATTCTGAGGTCGGAGAGCGTCTGCCTCAGAGATTGTCTCCTCTTACAAACGGCCACCCCGACTGGCCCTCGGTGCGCTGCCCTGGACGCGCCCGTCATCTCAGTGTGAAACAGCTCCCCAGGCCTCACTTGGGCCTGCCCGTCTGGCGCATATTTGCCGTTTTCTTTTCCTAGAGGCCCCTTGTCAGCATTTGACCACTCCCGACCACGCTTTGTTCATTCAGCAGAATCAAGTGCCTTGTGGAGGACTCACTCCTTTACCCTAAAGGTGATAGGAAGCGGTTGTAAGATTGTAAGGCAGTGGTGTGACCAGTTTTGCATCTTTAAAACACGTCTGTGGCATCTAAGTGGAGAATGAAGGTCAGGTGACAGACTGGACATGGGCAGCTGTTAGGAGGCTGGGCAGTGGTCTAAGCAGGAGGGGGCGGGGGTAGGGACCGGGGGTGGGGCAGAGCCGGCGAGAAGGGACCCGTGTGTTCCACCACACTTTCTACTTCCCGGCCGTTCCTTTTCGTGGCCCTTTGCAGGCTTCTCTGCCTCTGTTCATCTCTTTTGGGGCTTCTCAGGGTTCTGTCCACAGGCCGCTTCTCTTAAAGTCATTAAATCCACTCTCCGAGCAACCTCAGCTACTCCAAGGCTTTGGGCTCCTTGCTCAGCTTCAGACCTGTGGACGTCTCAGTGTCTCTGTGCTGAACCCCGCAACGCAGAAAAAATGAGTTAGCTATCTTCCCTCCCACACGTCCTCTTTCTCCTGTCTAGGCGGGTGGTACCCCATCCTGCTGGTGCTCCGGCATCACTTGGGACACCTCCCTGGCCCTGCCTCCTGCACAGAGTCATCGCAGAGCCTGCCCCAGAGCCGGCTGTCAAGGTCTTCACCCTCTTTTCCCCCACGGCTGCCGGGACCCTAGTGCAGGCCCGCGCCGGCTCTCATTCAGACCATCTCAGGAGCCTCCAGAAGGGTCTTCTCACCTGGACTGTTGCCCACCTTTGCTCTTGGCTCCACACTCATCTGAGTCTTCTTTTCACACATCTGATACTGCTGTTTAAAATCCGCCCACACCTCCTCTCTGCCTACAGAATAAAGCTTAATGAGGCCTCCACAGCTTACCCCCAGCCTGCCTCTCTCATCTTCTCTCTTGCAACTCTCCTTCCAAGATACGTTGGAAGTTTTCTGGTTCTCCAAGCAAGAACCTGAGTCAGGAGTTTTGCCTGTCATCCAGAACAATAGGTCCTCCTCAGGGTGAGAAAGCATGAACGTTAAGTTGAAAGCACATGCGCAGAGCGTTTCTGGGAGCCCTGGGGTGCCCGTGTCCTGGGATGAATGATGGGTTGGGGTTTGGCTGCTCCGGGCACTGAGTCGGGAAGCTGACTGACAGTCGTGTGATGGTTTCCTGCTCAGGTCCGGGCAGCTCCCCCTCCGCCCACGCAGAACCACCGAAGGCCGGCAGAGAGGATCGAGGACGTGGAAGTCACGCTGGTGTGATGGCGGGTTTGCCCGGCCGTCCTGCTGCAGTCCAGGCCAGGCTCGGGGTCGGGCCAGTCTTACTTGTCAGGCACCTTTGCATGATGACGACGTGAACAGAGCAAAGACAAGGATCATACGTGACTGGGTGGCCTGGTGGACTCCTCCCACGTTTTGAATATGTTGTGCCTTTCTTGGTTGTCATTTTCTATGTCATCTCTCCGACCACAGCACAAATCTTAGCAGGCCCTAGAGGCAGAGAGGGGGCAGCCCTCGTGCCTAACAGTGGCCTGTTTTTATATGAGACTCGAGACCAGGCCTCATTCAGGGCCCAGTCACAGAGATACTGACCGTGTACTCTCGTACAGTATATTACTGTGGCCACAAGGATGTGGCAAAGATTCTCACCTTTCTTCAAGTGGCTTTTGCTCGTCTGGTTGAGTTTAATCAGACCGTGTTGGCGGCATAAGGAAGCAAAAGGAGGGGTTTCAGGAGAGGCTGGCTCCTCCCCCAGTTAGTCCTCAGACTAAGAACGTGAGACCTGCTGCAAAGAAGTGGACTGCCCTGCGCTTAGCGCCGTTGCATTAACGCGCACCTCTCCCACAACTAACCGATTCAAAACCGTAACAGTGTCCTTTGTCTGGATGTTTATGCCGTTCATCTAGTATTAGTGGAGCTAACACGGAGGGCTGGACTGGTAGCCAAATCTCTTCCATCACATAGGTAAATAGAAAGGAGGCTGCGGCTAAAGTAGAAATGGAGCTTCCAGATCTTGAAACGAGCCGATTTAATGTTCTGTTTCTATTTGGGTATTTTTCATCTTAATTTTTGCAGCATATACTCTTCTGACCAGTATCCTCAGAACCTGAATGTCTAGATAAACTGGGGACACACACTCGCCTTGTTGAGCTTCTCTGCTCGGGAGGCCCGTAGCATTATTTTCTTCCCAAGCCAGTCAGCTGGCCCAGACCAGCGGCCACCCACCGCATAAAATGCAGCTTCCCAGGTCCACCGACCTGACCTTTCCCTGAGAGGAAGAACCTGAGGCTCATGGAGGAAACCAGCTTCCTGTGCCGAAGAACGTGAGCGTCACACACCCTGCACAGGTGCCCACCCACGAGGACAAGCGACCCAGGAGCCGCCTTCCCTGCGGGCGGATGGGCGGGCAGGCGACCCGGCGCCCCGTGCCCAGGCATCCCGGTGTGAGCCCCTGGTGGCCCTCCCCTCCCAGGGAAGGTGGGAGCGCCCTGCTGAGGGACTAAGGGATGTTTGCCAGTTGCTTTGTCTTTTTTCTTTCTTTCTTTCTTTTTTTTTAAAGAAATCAGATTTGCAGAATTTAATCCAAAAGTTGTCTTAACGCTTTGAAAATTCCATCCCTCCTAAGAATCTTTAAACACTTGAAATGCTCGCCAAATGTCCCCATGGGATTTTTGACCAAAAGTAAGGTCATAGCTGAGGAAATTTTCGGTTACTCATTTGATCAGTGACAATATTCAGCGATAATCTTCTCTGTGATTTGAGGATTTTTGTTTCAGTTTTTTGCATTTCTTAACCTGTTGATCTATTTGAGGTCTTTTTGTGTTTATCAAACTTATTCTTAAGTTTAAAAAAGAAACTGAAAGAGTGGCTTTTTTTTAAGATTTTAAAGTTCGTTGACAAGTTAAAAAGCCTTTAGAGCACTTTAAAAATCTTCATAGTGCTCAGGTCGGGCCACTCCTGCTACCCAGTCTTGTATTCTCTCTTTAGCTAGCAAAGTTGTCCTCGAACCTGGGTTTTCCACATTCTCCGAGGGTTATTTGAAATCTTTGGTTATATTTTAAAATATTTTTTGGAAGAGCTGCTAATTTTATTTAAAAGAAAAATACAAAGTTGTAAAAATATGCCTCCTTTTTAAAAAGCACCCCTCCCTCCAGGACATGTAATCCAGAGTCACAGGGCTGGGCTCAGAGGGAGCATCTCTGTGCCGATGTGCTTTCTTTACAGTGGCTGTAAAAACTTTGTATTTATTATGTACAAAATGTTGGATAATAAAAAATGGAATTAAGTTTTCTAAGTTTTCTTCTAAAAAGATTTGGGTAAACAGGCTCTTTAAGTTGGCAATCCTCCTTATAAAGGCATTCCCGGGCCCTCCTTTCAACCCTGCGACAGATACAGAGTGGGAAGAATAAATTCCCCCGGCCATGAGACGCACAGCCCCTCGTGCCACCCACCTGCCAGCTCTGATGCCCTGGGTGCTCGGGAGAAAAACAAACAAGTTGTGGTCTTGGCTTTCAAGGTTCTTTCCCAGTGAAGGAAAAAGGTGCACAGCTGAGGCCTGTACTGTGCGATGTGCTGGAAGGGAGAGCAGAGTGCGCTGAGGAAAGAGCTCGATTCTGCAGCTGGAAGGGCAACAGGAGGGCCACTGAGTGCCCCAGGAGGATGTGACTGCTGGCTTCTAGCAAGTGGGCACCCTGGACGCCTCTGTCCTTTCCTCAATCTCCATTCTGAGGAGTCGAGAGAAGGAGATTTTACTGGTGCCAGGGATGGGTAGAGTACTGCAGGTGAAAAGCTGAGCCCCCCGGTTGCCAGCTGGCCCAGTGAGGACCAGAGCTCCGCCTGTTTGAGGAGCAAGCTCACAGCTTTTCTCCTTCTAGAACTGGGCCTGTGCCACATGTGTTCTTCCAGACGCTGTCTGTGCATAAAACTCATGTGCACACACTGCCGTTTTATATAATTGAGATTATATGATACATTTAGGTTTACCTCTTCCTTTTTGAAGGCTGCACTGTATTCCATTGTTCGGATAGATCATATTTAAACATTCCTATAGTGATGGATGTTTAGGTTGTATCCATCCATCTGCTACTAGAAGGCTGGAATTAACACCTCGGTACCTAATTCTTTATAAATTTATTCCAGTGAAAATGTTGAGTACATTCCTAAATTTGAGAGTCAAAAAGGTACATGTGTATTTAATTTTATTAGATGCTGCCACACTGGCCTCAAAAACGATTCTATCCGTTGACCCTCCCACCAACAGCAGAGAAGACGACAACACGGGCTGTGGCATCAGAAGGTCTGCGTTAAACCCTGGCTCCCACTTGACAGCTGTGGTCCCCAGCTTCCACGTCCCCCGAAACCTGACGGGAAGGCTGTGGCTCCAAGAAGACGTGTGGAGTGTGCCGCCCAGAGTGGCCACCACAGACGTGCCTCCCCGTCGCCTCCCCCACCTTCTGCAGCCTCCGCTGCAGCACGTCTTGCTCTTCTTGCAGCCTCTCAGCCACGCAGGCTTTTCACAAGGCCCAAGGGAAGGAACGGGAGTGAAAGGGCTTTACCCTAAATCCGGAAAGGGCTGTCGGTGCGCCTGCAGTATCATTTCCGTCTTCTGCCTTCCCTGCTGAAGAAAGCTGCTCACATCTGACACTCCCGTTGGCACCAGAGGCCTACGTTTTCCACATTCTCCGAGGATGATTTGAAGTCTTTTTTTGAATGAACTGTCGCACCCCTGTATCAATCACTGTATCTGGGCGTCTTTCAGCACAGGCCTGAGGTAGGGCAGCCAAGCCGGATCCAGAGCCCAGCAGCTGCTCCCTGCTCTCTCACCCACCAGGCAGGCAGAAGCAAGGAGGAGATGGCCCCGGCCCTGGCCCTGGCCCCCCTCGATGGACAGCCTTTCTGCGGGGCTGCCACAGCCCCAGCTTTAAAAGAAGAAGAGTGAGATGATTTCCAGGGACTCATCCGACTGATACTCTCAGTTAACCCAGTTTCTCTACGCAGAGTGAGAACATAACACAAAAAAGTCACAATGTTTGAGAACAGACTTATTAACACCGAGACCTCCCAGGAGGGCTGGAAGTTGACAAGAAAATTCGAGCCCCTGGACTTTCTGCTGGGACAAAGCAAAGCCTGCTCTGGGTCACAACCCCCGTGGCTGCACTATTCACTCACTGCCTGAGGACACCAGCCAAAGCTGCTGGTTGTGAGGCCAGTTATTTCTTATCCCTCTCTGAGTGGCCTCATGACAAAATCTGGCTGAGTCTTTGCATTTAATTGCCCATTATGAAGTTGTTTTTCATGACAAAAGTATAGCTCAATTACAGAAATTTTAGAAGGGAGAGTTGTAATTTGTCCCAAAATCCTGCACTGTGACACAACTGGTGTTAAGTTTCCTCCTAGGTGCTCTGCATGTTTGCTGTTACTGCTTGAACTGCCAAGAAGCCCATGAATGCCTACGAGCATCATGTTCCTGGACCGTTTTTCTCTGCCCCACTGCCAGAAAGACAAATGCGGTGCTTCTACCATATCTGTTTCAGAGAGCTCTGGTCTAGGGATGTTTTCCTGGATGTTATCCTAAAACAACAGGAGTGAACTCACAAACAGGGCTCACACCCCTTCCACACTAGATGCTAAGTGTGCGTCTTGCCACCCACTTGCTCCTGAAAGGGGCAGGGGAAGAGCGTGGTCAAAAGTCCTGCCTCCAAGTCCTTGGGCTGCCTCAGCTGGCTGTGACCTTTGGCTTGTTCCTTCACCCTTCTGAGCCTTGTGTTTCTCATCTGTAAAGTGGGGGTAAGAAGACAATACAAACTTCCTAAGACCCAGGAGGATCAAATAAGATAATGTACAGAGGAGCTGTGCATCTCTAGAAAGAAAACAGCCTGTACCCAGACCCGGTGTCACATCTCACAGGAGGTCCACCCTGTGCCATCAGGAGTCCTCCAGAGAACCTCTGAAGGGCCAGGACCATCTCTAGTCAACCGCCTTTTGCCCAGCCAACTAACTTACTTGCCCCCAGGCCACGTTCTGCTCGAGACACAAACAACCCAGTTTCCATCCCTGCAGCCAGGGGCTCACATCTGGCGGGGGCAGTTCAAGAACAGCAGGTGCAGGCCAAGGTGCATCTCCCAGGACAGGGCAGTGACCGAGAGGCAGGAAGAGCCCAGAAGAGGAGCCTCTGTTCTTTCTCCCTCCCAAGTCCCAGGCAGGCAGAGGTGGTATCCATGCCTGCACAACAGCCGAGGGGAAGAGCCCAGCCACCTTCGGTGAAGCCCAGAGCTACAGTGCAGTCTCGTGGATGGGAACTCCATCCACTGCGATTTGCCCAGGTCCTCCCAGGAAGACAGCTGGGAGCAGAACCTGCAACCTGGCCTCCAGAAGACCAGGCCAGCCCCTCTGCAGAACCTGAGTCCAATTGTTAGAAAATAGGGATCTATGAGCCTGAATTCTTATCCCAGCTCCACACAGGGCCCTGGCCCCTCTGTGGCCCTCTGTCCGTGCGCACAGCAAGGGTGACAGTTTTGACATTCAGGAACAGCTCAGCCAGGCATCCCCTGAGTACCGAACAGCCGAGGAGAGGGCGCTGAAAGCCCAGAGCAGTTTCAGCACAGGTTCTCCACGCATCCCTTTCCTGCCAGGGACTGCAAAGACCAGAGGAACAGCCTTCCCAGCCAGCCCCCCTCTGAGCCTCCTTCCCTCTTGGCCTTCCAGATTCGCTCCTCCGGGAAGCACCTCTCCCAGGAAGTTAGGATGTGCCTGTGCTCCCTGAGGTGAGGCAAGGGTGTGCTGTCAGCCTGAAGAAGGGAAGGCTTAAGGGGAGCTGAGGGGTCACTGTCCCCGGAGCCAGTTGGATCACTGCCCGAGCTCCTTTGCTGCGTTCCCTAAGCAGTCTGCACTGCAGTCCCCAGACAGTGGGGCCAGTACGGGCCTCCCGGGATGCACATTCCTCTCCGGGGGCCTGCGTGTCCGGCAGCTCAAAGACCACTAAGGCTGCAGGCCCAGGCCTGGGTGCCCAGGGCCAGAATGGAAGAGACACAGGGAGGGATCCAGTTTGGACAAAAAGCTAGAATCACCCACCTCGTGGTGGAAGTAGTGGGCACACTGCAGGAGCACAGGGGGGTGCCCTGCAGCTCTGCCTAGGTGGGGCGCAGATTCTCTGATTGTTTTTTAAAAAGTGTAACAGTCGAAATCCAGCTGTGCCAGGTGTGATCTCCTAACACTTGCTTCTGTGAGCCCCACTGTCTCACCTGTGAAGAGCCTGCCTCACAGGCTGGTCTGGAGGAACAAGAGGCTCCTTGGAAAGCACAGACCACAGGCTCTGACAGCTCCATAACGGTGGCTCCTAGATGCAGTGGTCTTTCCAGCCACGAATCCCAGGAGGCTGGAAAAAGGCTGCAGGCTTAGGCAGCTGCTGGCTTCTGGTGGCTGCCGGGAGCCAGGGGCTGAGGGCCGGACTCTCTGGAGTCTAAATCTTGCAGAGTTCCTGCTGTGGCTCAGCAGGTTAAGGATCCTGTGTTGCCATAGCTGTGGTGTAGACCAGATTCAATCCCTGGACCAGGAATTTCCATATGCCACAGGTGTGGCCAAAAAAAGGGGGGGGGGTCTTAGACTCCTAGAGTCACCTGTTAGACTTTTTGTTTGTCTTTTTGTCTTTTGGGGTCCGCACCCTTAGCATATGGAGGGTGGGTCCCAGGCTAGGGGTCAAATCGGAGCTGTAGCTACCAGCCTACACCACAGCCACAGCAACGTGGGATCTGAGCCACGTCTGCGACCCACGTCACAGCTCACGGCAAGGCTGAAACCCACATCCTCATGGATACTAGTCAGATTGGTTAACTGCTAAGCCAAGACAGGAACTCAGACCTAAGTGAGTCCTCAAGTAAGAGAACCGAGCCACTTAGACCCTTCCTGAGGCCTTGTCTGTGGCTCTGAGGCCTGATCCCAGGGAGTACTCTGCCCCCACCCCGGCCTCTTCCAGGAGCCCCCTGGCCGAAATGGAGGGAAGCAGATGGGGGGCTCAGGGCTGGTAGAGACCCCCAGCCAGCCGAGAAGGCGGGGAAAGGCTCTCAGAGGGGGGATCCTGCAGGACAAACTCTGAATTAGGACTGGGAGGGAAGAACATTCCAGGCAGAGAGAAAATGAGAAAAGCATGTGCAAGACACACTCAGAGCAGCAAGGAAGTAAAGGAGCGGAGACCAGCAGGGCCACGTCCCAAGGGCAAGGAGCTCCCCTGCAGGCAGTGGAGGACAAAGAGTTGGATGTATGACCATGTGACCATGAAATGTTAGCAGTTACTCCGACCATGCGAGGAGGGGACAGGTGGGGAGACAGCAGGTCTAGAAGGTGGCCTACAGTGACAGCAGGAATGGAAAGAGAGTTAGACACAACAGGCCCCAGCTTTGGTTCCCGAGAAGATGAGGGATGTGAGGAGAAGGGGAGCTTACATCCGGGAGAGATGGTGCCCAGAGGCAGCTGGCTATGTCACCTAGAGCTCAGGGGCCAGCTGGGCCAGGAGCAGTGAGTGAGCTGCGACCAGCAGAGTGTAGCTTTGGGTATTTTGCCAACACTTACCCAGCCTTTGACATGTGCCAGGAACTTTACAAATACCATGCCCTGAGGCCTTACAACCACCTTTGAGGTGGATGCTATTACTATCCCATTTCACAGAGGAGTAAACTAAGGCCCACAGACATTAAGTAACTTGCTCAAAATCATTCAGCTACTACACAGCAGAGCAGAGATTCAAACCCAGACAGTCTAGCTGCAGTCCAGGCTCTTAGCTCGCCTGCCCATCCTGGAAATGGTTTCCACAACCCTGGGACTGGCAGATGCCCAGGGGAGAACTGGTAAGGCAGTAAAGGAGGCCGAGGAGCTCTCCTGTGGCTCGGCAGGTTAAGGATCCGGTGTCGTCACTGGAACAGCTCAGGTTGCTGCTGTGGTGCGAGTTCGACCCCAGCCTGGGAACTTGCGCATGCCATGAGTGCAGCTCCCCCCCCCCCCCCCCGCCGGCCCCAAAAGAGGCTGAGAGTTCCAGAGCAAAGGCTTTGAATCTCAGGGGAACAGGGGTCCAGCCCTTAGCACTCAGGGGCAGATGCCTCCTCCAGTGCCTGCCACCCTCCTCCACGCCCCAGGCTGAGGAAGGAAACGAGGCCCCACCCGTCGGCCTGCCATCTACTCTGGAAGCTTCCTGTGTGGACTCAGTCTGATGCCAATGTGAGGGAAGCCTCAGGCCCAGCCCGGCTGCCCCCGACACGCACAGAGCATCCCCACACACTCCAGGCTTGGGCTCTGGGGCAAGAACACGGCCCGGTCTAAAGGCAGGCCTGCTGCACCGCGTACCTGACATGGCTCTGGGTCGTCAGGATCCTTGCCCCAGGGCCCCTCCTCAGCCTCAGTCCACCCTGCATGCCGCAAGCGGAGGCCCAAGGACCAGCTTGGACCCCGGGTGAAACGTGCATGGCTCACTGCCCTTGGCTGCCCCAGAGCCGTTCCTCATGCTGTCTCCTGCTAGACGGGGGCAGCACGGAGGCCGGGAGGGCTCCCGCCCACTCCGAGCGGGGGGAGGACAGGGAGGCAAGCCTGGCCCTCCTTGAGCCCCCAGCCCCAAGCCTCTCTGTCCCCTGAATGCTGCAATGAGGCAAAACAGACACCGGTTTAGATGTAATTTTTTTTCCACTATGCCCGAGAAAGTGAGACAGAGTTAAAAAATGAAACAATACCGTAATCCAAACCCGCCCTGCCAACCCACACTTTTTAAACAAACAGACCAGGTCCCGCCAGGCCTTCTTACCTATCAAGTGCCCCTAGCCCTCACCCCCATCCCCGCCTGGCCCTGGAGCCTCTCGGGTGGTGGGAAGCTGTCCCCTGGCTTCAGGCTTCGACTAGAGGGCCGGCTCAGGCTGGGCGGACGTGGCACTAGTGCCAGAGCACAAGCTTCCTGGCCTGGTCCACGCTCGCCACGTGGCTCCCGGAGTAGCACCAGGCCACGGCGTTGACAGCAGCACTGAGGGGAGGGAGAGGCAGGCGCCAGGGGGTGTCAGAACTGGGCCTGCAGCCGCGCTCTGCCCCTCATGTCTGGACCTGGCTAGTGTGAGGCCCCCTCTGAGCCGTCTCCTCACCCAAGGCTGGACCCTGGGGCCCGTGGGAAGACACCTTGTGACCTGAGAAGGGCCCGGGGCTGGAGGTCTGGGGCAAGAGCTGGGACTCCAGGATGCCAGCATGTCCGGACGGGGGTCGGCCTAGCCGGCCTGGGCTGGGTGGGCAGGCGGCGGCTGTGCTCACCAGTGGGGTCCCCGGAGGCTGCTCTCCAGCTTCCCAGTGTCCACGTCCCAGATGTAAAGGGCTCCATCCCAGGAGCCTGCCAGTGCATAGCTTCTGTCTGGGCTGCAGCCGCCACAGCAGAGCAAGAAAGAGGTCAGAGGGGAGGACTGTGGACACGAGCCGCAGACGCAGACATGGGCCTGGCACGCGCGCAGACACACCTGAACACAGCTTTGGTCCAGTCGGAACCACACTTGAAGCCATCAGCCCTGAGGAGAGACAGGGTCACGTCAGAATGGAGGCGGAGCCAGGAACTTAAAGAGCGTCCCGCCTCCAACAAGGGCTTGGGCACCTCGGTGGGCCCAGGCCCCCGCTGCCCCAGCTAAGGGCCCAGGGGCAGCGGGCACGAGGAGGTACCTGAACACCTGGCGGATGTTGCTGACGCGCAGGTCGATGACTTTGAGGGTGTCATCTCGGGAGCAGCTAAGCAGATGCAGCTGGTCGTGGCTGAGGCTCAGGGAGGTGACCCGGCCCTGCACGGGGATGACCTGGGTGCAGCGGGGCCCCCTGAGGAAGAGGGGCAGCGATGAGGATGAGAAGCAGACCCCGCCGACCAGGCTGAGGCCGCGGCTGGTGACAGACCTCCCCCTGCAGCCGGCCCCGCCCGCAGGAACTCGGGTCACCTGTGACTCGAAGCCAGAGCCCTGAAACAGGTGGGTCACTAACACGAGGAAAGGAGAGCAATGGAAGTCTGTCTTTAAACGCGTGAAAGGCAGAGCCAAGGCTTCCAAAGGCAGTCTCTGCAGATGAGGACGGAGACGCCTCGGGCAGGCCCAGCACCGGCAGCCACAATCCATCCGAGCCCAAAGTCCAAAAACCAGCTAAAGCTTGTGTTCCTTTTGACTAAAAAGCAGTGACTACAGAGCCAAAAGGGACTTCTCCCCCTTGGTGGGCAAGACCCTGGCAGAGCCAGTGCTTGGACCAAGGGTCAGTGAGAAGGAGGCACAGGTCTCAGAGGCAGCTGAGCCTTCAAGAGGCCGAGTCCAGCACAAAGGCCACCAGAGCCTCACCTCCCCAAGGTACCCTCCATGGCCAGAAAGAGGACGAGAACGAAGGAGCCCTGTCCCCACCTCCGCCGCCCACAGCCTGCACCTATCACCTGCTGTCCCAGAACCGGATCTTCTGGTCATTGTGGCCGCTTATGATGATGTGGTCCCCACACACCACGTCGTTACAGTAGGACACGACACTGATGGTCCTGGAGCCTGGGGACCAAAGAGCAGAGCCCCCACCTCAGAGAAGAGTTATCAGGAGCCAGCCCAGCCCAGAAGGCCCAGAGAGATGGTGTCCTCCCAGACCTGGAACCAGATCCCCTGCCTCCCAGCCCAAAGCCTGAGTTCCCCGAGAAGCCAGGGAAAGCATCGCTGATGGGGGATAGAAGACAGGCCGTGGGAGGTTTCATCCCGGACGGCTGTAAGTCTTGGAGCCACTTCCACAGCAGGCTGAGGTTCCTCATGGCCTGGCCTGGGGGGGGGGTCCTAGCAGGTGGGGGAGGGGGCAGGGCGGGGCCTCACAGTAGGCGCGGCCGAGGTCCCACTCCTTCACAGTCCGGTCCCGGCTCCCAGTCACCGCCTGGTGCCTTGTCAGCTTGAATTTGGCAGCCGTCACCTTATCTGTGTGTCCGGAGAGCGTCTCCTGCCCCCCATCCCAGATATGGATCAAGGGTGTAGCCAAGACCACAGAACAACCCCCTCCAGGCCCAAGGCATGACCCCTGACCCCCAGGCTGCCTCCTCAGTCAGGCCTCACCTTGGACTGTGCCTCCCCCACCTTCCAGAGCTGGGCGGCCTTATTGTAAGTAGCTGCCAGTACCTGGGAGCCCTGAGGAGGTGGAAGGAGAAAGGAGACGTCCTGGACCTCGGCCTGAGGCCTCGCAGCCCCCACCGCCCCGGTCACCCGGGCGGGGCAGGGGAGAGAGGAAGCCCAGGGAGCCCGAGAGCCGGGCTCTAGGCTCCGCGTGATGTTCCCTCAGGTCCCAGAGCCCCCGCCGGCACCTGCCACCCAGGTCTCCTCACCGAAGGGTCAAAGTCCACACTGGTGATGCTGCCGCCAGCTCCTTCCAGGGTCTGCTTAGCCTTCAGGCGACCTAAGGGGACCAAGAGAAGGAACAGGTGAAATGAAGTCACTAATCTCATGAAACAGAGAAGCTGTGAGCAGAAAAATGAGTCTCTCCCAGTGCAGAGGACAGAACTGCTGGGTCTGTTCCAGGCAAGGGTCCTGCAGGAGGCTGCACCTTCCCAAGCTGCCAGCAGGGGGCCCCACAAGGGCTGCAGGCGGCTGAAGAGGACCAGCGAGAAGGGCCCGTCCCTTGGTCACACAGCGAGCCAGGGCTAGGCCAGCTGGAGACTCGCCTCCTCCAGGAAGCCTCCAGCAGCCAGCTATCACTCCCTAGTACATGCCTCTCTGCAGGACACAGGGTAGATAGCTCACACTTGCCTTCAAACTGAGTCCTGAGAGCTAAGTGACATTAGGTGGCCTGGCCTGGCAGACCCCAGGGACCTGCTCGAGGGCCCAACCCACCGCCCCAAAGGGACCATCTGAGCTTAACCCTCCCCTCCCTGCAGGCCTCGACCCCAGGAGGGGGGCTCTGCCCTTCTCAGAAGCAGCAGGCCCAGAATTCTTGCCAGGGGTCATCTGGCCACTGCCCCCAGAATGTTCCAGGTGAGAAGACGCAAGGCCCCAGGCCCGCACCCACCACGGAGCACGCCGAGGGTGAGGCTGGAGAGAAGGCACGGGGCTGGCCTGCGCGCAGGGACCCACCTCCCACGACATTCCAGAGGAGGATGAGGCGGTCCGCCCCTCCGGTGGCCAGGACGCTGCTGCTGGGGCCAAAATGAACAGCATTGACCTCAGAGAGGTGGGCTTCCTGTAGGGAAAAGGGAGGTGGGTGGCCCTGCTCCCACCACACACGCCCCCTCGCGCGTGCTCGCAGCTCTCATGCACACATCCGGGCACAGGGTCTGTCCAAAGGCTGACTTTCCAACTTGGCCCTGCCAGGGCTGTCACCGCTGAGGGGACCCCTGCAGGAGGCTCCCCCCTGCTCCCCATCCCCCGACCTGGCCTGCTGCCTCTCCCTCCATGAAATGCCAAGGGGCTCCCGGGAGAGGAGGCGTCATGTGGGGAGACGCCTGCTCCTGCCCAGCCACCCGGCCTGCTGCCCCGGCCGCCCTGGGCCACTCCTGGGGCCTGCGCCCCCACCCTCGGCCCGCTGTCCTCACCAGCACGTCCTGAGCTCTGGTGGGCAGTCGGGCGGCCAGGCACACGGGGATGCTCTGGTATCGCTGCTCGGGGGCGCCCCCGATCGAGTGGCCCCTCCTCTTCTTGAAACTGGGGAGGGGTCAGAAGGGCTCTCAGCGAGGCCTCCTGACTCACGCGCCCCAAGCTCTGCCGGGCAGCAACAGCAGGAAGCAGACGCAGCGACGCAGCATGTGGCCTGGAGGTGCAGCGAGCCCGGTCCCACCAGCCTCCGACCCCAGGGGTCAGTGTGGAGACGGGCGCAGAGGGAGGGCAGGGTGGTGGGTACACAGAGGCCTTGGAGCTGGGGCTCAGTCCCGGCTTGGCCACTGCGCAGCACTGTGACCTCAAATGAATTCCTGCCATTTCTGAGCCTCAGTTGCCCAAAGGAGTGGCAGTTCCTGGGCAGCTTCAGGCTGGAGATCTTGGTCCCCTGTGAGGACCTTGGGTGAGGGGCAGAGCTTGGAGCACAGCCAGGCAGGGACTGGGAATGAGGCCATGGACGCAGCCCCTGCTTCTGGGCTCAGAAGAGACTCATACCCAGACTGCAGGGCAACGCACGGGAGACAGACTGGGCACGTACACAGAGCAAGCCCAGGCTTCAGGAGCCTGACACACGCATCCAAGAGGCCTGACACCTTCACACACGTGCATACACACTTACTCCAGGAGCCCCTTCACCACATCCACACAGCGGAACACCGTCAGGGAGGTGGCAGAGGCAGACCTGGACGGAACCAAGAGAGAGGTGCTAAGGGGCAGGTGCGCAGACAGCAGTCACGCGTCCCGATACACTCTTGAGCCGGGACGAGAACTTGGCCCCTCTAAGGCCAGGAGAGCAGGATGAGCCAGGGCCCCAGGATGGTGCAGGCAGGGAGGGATTTGGAAGGAAGTGTCCCAAAGTTCCCACCATGGTCGTTAAGAACTGCCTCACCACCTAAGGGCCCCTCGACAAAAGTTCAGGGGAGGCTGAACTGGGGCCTCTGGGGAGGTGTCCCGGGATGAGATAGCACAAGCCTGGGGACAAGGGGGTGGGGAAACCTACACCCGCTGAGAGACCTCAAAAATGCCCAGGAGAGCATGTGTCCCAGGATGACCTGGCCCACCAGCGTCTCATGCCCTCCTCTGGGTTCCTTCACTACCCTGAGGCCAGGACACCAGCAACCTGCAAAGAAGGGCTGAAGGAGAGCCTTCAGACTGGGGAATAGGGCCGGGGCGGCAGGGGGCAGTCTCCATGCCACAGGGAGATCGCACGGAGGAGCACCCAAGGACTGAAGCCCCGATCAGGTCCCACCCATGACAGCTCACGTGTACACAAGCTTCAGACACATGCAGGTATGCTCGCCTAAGCTTGCACACGTGTACTCTGGAGTCCCCACACATGCCTGGGACAGCTGAGCCCTGGGCCTTGCCCACAAGTCCCCTCTTGGTCACACCCTTTCACCAGCCTGCCATCCCGCCCCCAGAGCTCTGGTCCTGGGAAGGAGGAAAAGGAGTAAGGATAGGGACTGGGTCCCTGGGGTGGCAATGACCCCAAGTGTCTCCAGGCCCTGGAATTCAGGTCTGTCCTGGGGTGGGGGGTGGTCTCAGCTGTACACCAGTCTCTCCTCAAGCTCCCCCTAAACCCAAGAGCTGGCCCAAGGCCTTCGAGCAAGACTCTGGGAGAGCCCTCACCTGAATGGCCTCCTCCACTTCTCAGTAGCCTCACTCTCCAGGGACTTGGGCTCCGCAGCCAGGGCCGGAGGTTCTGCTTCCTCTGTGATCCCATCGTCCAGTGCGTCTGGGCTCCTGGGAGAGAGAATCAAGCTCAGAATAGCCAAGAGACCAAGCCAGCCCCTCAGCGGCCCTGCGCCCTACTGGTGAGGATGTGCAGACACAGTGATGAGGGGGTCCGCGTGGGTGCGCATGTGCCAGGCGCGCATGCTGGCTCCTACGACCACACGTGTGTGCACGTGTCCTGGCCTAGGTCTACGTGGGGGCGTCGGCCCCGCGGCCGTGCACACGTGCGGTGAGGTGCACCGGCGGCCACGTGCAGGTGGGAGAAGGGTAGGACTGTGGCGGTCCCAGAGCAGAGCGCTCCAGGGCATGCGGGTCCGAACCAGCGACGCAGGCCCGGCAGGCAGGTCCCGGCGCAGCCCCACTCTTACTCGCTGATGCTCACTGTCCGCTTGGCTGCCTTCTTCAGCTCCAGGGACACCCGCGCCTGCTTGGCCCTGGGGTAGAGAAGCCTCCTGAGCGTGGGGCTCGGGGCCCCCAAAGGCGGGGCTCGGCCCCTTCCGCACGAGGCGCGCGACCGCTCAGCTCCCCGAGGGGCGCGCCCAGCGCGCTCACCTCTCGCGACGCTCGTTGCGCAGATTGCGCTCGGCGGCGGCGCGCGCCTTGCGCTGCACCAGCCGCTCGAGCAGGTCGCGCGCCTCCTCCTGGAGCCTGCGCAGCGCCGCCTCCTGGCGCCCGGCGTGCGCGCGCAGCGCCTCATAGGCCGCCTGCTGCGCCGCGTTCAGCGCGCGCCGCGCGTCCACCTGCCGCGCCTTCTTCGCCCGCGCCTCCTGCAGCTGTGCCACGCGAGCCTCTAGAGCCGCCAGCCTGGGGGACAGAGAGGACCTCCGTCCCCGCCTTAGAAGAACCGGCCTCGGAGCCGGGACAGACTTGCCCCTGGCCACGCGACCAGCCGGGCGCCTAAGCCACGACTCCAGCCCAGCCTTCCGCCCTCGGAGTCCTGCTGTCCCCGGCCTCTGCGATCAACCGCAGGCCCGGGGGAGGTGTGGGGACGTGGGGAAAGCCCTCGGGCCCTCCTAGAGACCCTCCGGGTGACTCCCGTCCCCCCTGCCCCCCCGCAGCGATGGCCCGAGCCTCCCCGAGGGGCGCGAGGTCCCGCCCGCGTCTCACCTGCTCTGCCGCTCCTCCAGCTGCGAGTCCAGGGCGCCCAGGGCCGCGCTCTTCACCACCACCTGGTAGGCCATCTGCGGCGGCGGAGGGGCCCCACAGGTGGGTGAGGGCGCCTCTGGGCAGGGCCTCCAGCCCCTCTCCCACATGCCCCCTTCCTCAAGAGAAAGCTTAGGCGGACAGGTGCAGCACCAGGCGCGGGAAGGCGCTGCTGACTCGGGAATCTGAGCAGGGCCTTAGGCTCTGGTGCCTAACCCGAGTTTCAGTCCTGGCAGCACCACTCATTTTCTGCGACCTGGGGTGGTCATTTAACCTCTCTGAACCTGTCCTGTTTCCTCACGTGTCCAATGGGAATGGTAGTGCTTACTTCATAGGCTAACACATTATTTCTATAAGGAAGAGTTTGGGGGTTTGTTTTTGTTTTTGTTTTGTTTTGTCTTTTTAGGGCCGCACCTGCCGCCTATGGAGATTCCCAGGCTAGGGGTCCAATTGGAGCTACAGCTGCCCGCCTAGCCACAGCCACAGCAACACAGGATACAAGCTGTGTCTGCGACCTACACCACAGCTCACTGGCAATGCCGGATCCTTGACCCACTGAGTGAGGCTGGGGATCGAACCCGCAACCTCATGGTTCCTAGTCGGATTCGTTTCCACTGGGCCACAACAGGAACTCCAGGAAGGGCATTGTAAATAATGGCAATCCTTGAGTTCCCTTGTGGCACAGTGAGTTAAGGACCCAGTGTTGTCATCTCAGTGGCTTGGGTTTCTGCTCTGGCACAGGTTCAATCCCTGGCCTAGGAACTTTCACAGGCAGTGAGCCCGGCCAAAAAAAATGAATAATAGCAATGGCGCTGGTTTATAGAGCACACAGATGTGTCAGATTTGGTCCGAGCACTCTACATGTATTCACTCGTTTAAACCAGTAGGGAGTGCCATTCTCCCCCGTTTCACAGCCAAGGACATTGACCCAGAGAGGTTAAATGCCTTGCCTAAAGTGACACAGCTAAAGTGGCAGAACTGATGCCTGAGCCCTGGCCACCCAGCATCGTGCTCCAAGTTAAGGGGCTGGTCTACAGGCGGAGTTCGAGGGATGTGTGCTCGGTTCCCACCCCTCCAAGCCCTGGCCTACGGAAGCATAGATCCCAGAGAGCAGGCAACAAGGAGCCCTGAGCATAGGCACATGGGCTAAGAACAGGAATGGCGTGTTGGCCGCACAGGGCCCAGACTGAATACTGGAGCTGCCCCTAGTCCCGGCCTCACTGAACGGTCCAACAAAGAGCCAAGAGCTGGGAACCACAGAGCTGAGGAGTCGCTGGGAGAGAGAGATGCTAAGCAAAGCAGTTCCCACAAGTGTAGCAAGAGGAACAGGAAGTAACCAAGACTGGGGGCTTTGGCTGCTGTCCTGTCCCTGTGTTCTTCCTCACGTGGGCCTGGGAGGGTCAGGGGGAGGAGCAAGTGTGGAGTCCACCTGCACCGATGCCACGTGGGTGGGCCTGGGGCGGGAACCTATGTGTTCTGGGCAGTCTCCTTTCATAGCTGGCCCAGCTCATCACATTCATAATTCCTCCCACCATTAAACACTGAACACCACCTCCACTTCGTCATCTGCCAGAGACTTTCACTGATGTTTTGGTATTTAATTTTTGCGATGCTTTTTAAAATTCAAATAATAGGAGTTCCCATAGTGGCACAGTGGAAACGAATCCAACTAGGAACCATGAGGTTGTGGGTTCGATCCCTGGCCTCGCTCAGTGGGTTAAGGATCTGGCATTGCCATGAGCTGTGGTGTAGGTTGCAGACGTGGCTTGGATCCCGCATGGTGTAGGCTGGCAGCTGCAGCTCCGATTGGACCCCTAGCCTGGGAACCTCCATATGCCACAGGAGCAGCCCTAGAAAAGGCAAAAAGACAAAAAAAAAAAAAACAGAGTTAAGGAGTTCCCTTGTGGCACAGCAGGCTAAGGATCCAGCATTGTCACTGCAGCAGCTTGGGTTGCTGCTGTGGCTTGGGTTGGATCTCTGGCCCAGGAACTTCCACATGCCTCAGGCACAGCCAAAAAAAAAAAAAAAAAAAAAGTTAAAACAGTAATAAAACATGCTTGTTGTGATATATGAAATAGTACTAAGAGTCAAAGAGAAAGGCCCTCCCATGCCTTGGCATAGCCAGAAGGAAGTGACAGGTGTGTGTCTGCGGAAGTGACGAGGGGGGAGGGAGTGCTGGGGGTGAGGGGTTCGGGAAGTACCCAGGGGTGTGCAGGAGTGTCACAGACCCGGGGAACCAGGAGCTCAGGGACAAGAGAGTGGCAGGACATGCAAAAGAGGCTAGAGGACTCCCCTGGAGTCAGGCTGAGACGCTCTGGACAATATGGACCAGGCTGATAATGGAGCGGGTGGCGACAGGGGCTTTTACTTTTTCGTTCTATGGGCTTCTGTTCTCCTGGAATGTTCACAACAAGCATATATGTGTGTGTTGCTTGTCTTTCTAAATGAAGATCATTTTTATTACTAAAATCTATCACTCCGGGTGCTGAATGGAGAATGGATGGGGTGCCAGATGGGGAATCACGCAGGGACGGATGAGCGTAACCTGGACCAGGCCAGACAGGGCACGAGAAGCAAAAGTGGATGGGTCCGGAGACAGGATCCATGAGCTGGTGCCTAGCTCAGTATGGAGGGCTGGGAGGAGTCAGAGGGCCTCTGAGTTTCCAGCCTGGTGACTCCCAAGGCCGGGAGGAACAATCCACCTTATTTATCAGCTAGTCTACAAAGTCAGTAGGCTGAGCTGTGGGGACGGGCCCCAGGGACACAGCGGAGGTGAGCCAGAGGCACCCCCGGCCTGGGGCGCTCACAGCCCAGAGCGGGGCTCGGATGCTTGAGAACCACCTCACATGTCAAGCTGCAACCACAACAGGGGCTGCGGGAGAGGAGCTCACCGGCTTCACAGCCCCATCCCCGCACTGGGTGAGCAGGTGACCTGGCGTGTGTAGCAACCAGGCAGGTGTCTGCTGGCCCACTGGCCTCCTCCAGGGACCAGAAGCTCATGGGGCCGCGGTTTCTCTACAGCTGTAATGCCTGTGCCTTGACCGCAGCGACTGACTGCCAGTAAATATTTGTTGCAAGAATGGAGATCATGGAAGGTGGATTCATGCAGGAGGGAGTTCAAATCCGGGCTCCACCTCTCTGAGCCTCAGTTTCTTCCGGAACCTAAAGTTATGGGAGTACTACTCAGCCCAGTGCCCTCAGGGCGTCAGCTCAGTGTGGTGCTGGCCACATGATTCCGGGGAGGGGATTTTAGATGTGAGGTCCAAAGAGGAACTGAGCGTCCGGAGCTCCTAAGAGAAGGCTGAGCCGGCGACGGGTCTGGGAGTTAGAAAACCCAAGGTCTCCGAGGCCACGGGGGTCCCTCACCCCAAAGAACAGCCACATCTGAAGGGAGAGGGATAAAGAGGAGGGAAAGGAACCAGAGAAGGCAGAGCGGAAGCAACAGCTACAGAAGTGAAAGGAAAACCAAGGGATGTGCGGAAACAGAAGCCAAGAGACACCACATCCAGCGGTGTGGGCAGCGGCAGCCCCCCACCGCGGAGGCGGGCCATCTGATGCTGGTCTGCGAATGCGGAGGAGCATCAACTGGTGCTGGGCCCGGAGGCTGCGGGGCAGGTGGTGAGCAGAGCAGGCTGGACCGTCCAGAGGGGGACCGAGGCTGCCTGGTCCCTGCACACCTCGCACTCCTCCCCGGGCTCTCACCTCACTGCCTCCAGGGGCACGTCATCCTGAGCTGCCAGGGCCAGGCCAGGGGGCGCTCTAACCCCCAAGGGGATGCCCCTCACTTACTGGCTCCCTTGGACCACATCTCCCAGCCCCAACGTCCTGCCCCAGCCCATCCTCTCAGAGCCCTGCCCAGCCTACCTCTCCGCACTCCAGCCGGAGCCCCTCCTCCTCCTCCTGCCACTTCACCCTCAGAGCTGCCGGTGATGGGACTTGGTCTGAGTCAGGCCCCGCCTCCTCCTCCTCCCTGCCAACCAATCACAGAGTGCCGTTCATTCCACCCTCCACCCGCCCAGAGGATGCGCAGGAGTTTGAAAGCAAAGCCGTGACCTTTCTCCCGAGGAAGGTGGGAGCCAGACAGTCAGCAGAGAAAAGAGCAAGTCTCCAGAAACGAGCTGCCCGCGACTCCCCTGCTCTGCGGTCTCCTCAGGCCTTGAGTTCCCGGGCCAGAACTCTCCTCAGGAAGGACGCCCACCCCGAGACCGAGACCCAGCCCATCCCGGTCCTCATCCTCCGTCCACCTGCGGAGCAGACAGCGTCCTGCCCTCTCTGTAGGCGGCAGGTGAGGCGCACAGGAGTGGGAGGGGAGGCCACTGGACAGACGCAGAGAGACGGCTGAGAAGTGGAGGACAAGGAGCTGCCCTGGGGAACGACTGCCCCTCCCCTGGGCATCGGTCAGGGGCCATCGAGGTACCAGGGAGAGAATGAGCCCAGCCAAGGCAGTGGCAGCAGGGCCAGGCACAGGAAGCCCATTGTGACCACCACCCCCTGTCACACACACACACTTACCAGGGGCCCTGGTGGGTAGCTGGAGTGACACTGTTTGGCTCTGGCGGCAGTGTCTCTGAGAACCGGGCCAGCAGCTCAGCCTTCTCTAGGAGACGGTTATCTAGGGGTGCAAGGGGGTGAGCCTGGAGCAGAGATAGACCCTTTCCAGCAGACTCCAGGTGTGCAAGCTGCCTCTGGCTGCGAGGGCTGCAGGAGCCCAGGGATCCCGAGGGGAGTTGGTGTAGCTCTGCCAGAATCTCCAGCCCTCGCACTCCCTCCTAAGAGCATAGCCCCCAGGCCCTCCCAGGAGAAGACCTGCTTCCCCCAGGACAGAGAAGCAGAGAAGGACCACCACGGCTGGGAAGGGAGATGGCAAAGCAGGGCCTGAGTGAGGGAAGGAGCCGGGGATGGATCCTGCCTCCCCCAGAGCCGGGCCTGGGCCCAGAGAGCAATGAGACAAACTGAGCTCCACCAGCCTGTGGCCTTCGGCAAGTTACTTCCCCTCCGGAGGCTCAGACTTTCCAGATCAAAAAAAAATCCTGATTTCCCCAGGGCTGGTGTAACGTTCCCCCCAGGCCAGAAAAGCAAGTTCTCAAGTTTGGTAGTTTCTGCTACGAAGCCTGGAACACAACCCTCCACCCCCACTCGTGGGCACTTCCTCTTTCTCAGCCGGTTCCAGGTTAGGGCGGTGGATAAGCCCAGGCCTAGCTCCGCAGCTCCTCGCTCTCTCCGGGGGCACTGGACTTGTTCTCACACAAAACCCCACCGCAACCCCCACTCCTGCCCAGCAAATCCAAACGAGATGCTAGTCCGTCCAGTTTACTGGTGAGAAACCTGAGGCTTAGGGCTATGACCTGCCCCAAACCGGAGAAGACAGAACCAACTGCGAGTCTGTGTTCAGCCCTCCAGCATCTCTCCAATTCCACACATCTGCCACCCCAGGGGGTGAGGGTAACTGGAAGGTTCCACTGTCCCTCAGAGCCACGGAGAAGTGAGGCTGCCTAGAGGCATGGGGCTGGCCTCATCCCTGAAGGCAGAGGACTGATGGCCAGAAGGTTGCAAAGAAATCACCCAGGACGAAGCAGCAGATTCAGTTGTGGGGGTTGGAGGAGACGGTTAAGTAGCAGCCAAGGTTAGGACCAGTGATGGAGCGGGAGGGACTGTGGTTAGACTTTCAACCCCTGACACAGAATCTCAGCCGACCAGAGGCACTGCACCCAGATGTACAGCTCTTCATCCCGACTTGAACTGCATACCCTTCCCTGACCAGCTTCCCAGAAACGGCTCTGAGAGTCTGACTTCCCCAGGCTCAGCCACGGCCCTCCAAAGCCTGGCGCCCCCTGCTTCTCCCTCAGGCCAGAGAGGACAGAGAGATGCTCCAAAAACCTGAGCCTCTCAGTGGCAAAGCTTCGGACTCTGAACTTCCTCTGTAGAGTTTAGAAGTAACTGCTCTGGACAGTCCTGTGATCTTTCGCTGTGCTTATGGGGACCAAATGGACTGATCAGGCTCTACCCTGGGGACTGCCCAGGAAGGGGACGTCTAAGCGACCGTAACAAACCAACACTCGCTGACGAACCCGTTCCTAGGAAGCCCAGTTGGTGAGAGGCAGAGCCGGGCCCCCAGGCGCAAGGAAGAGCCCGAGCTCCATCCGGCAAGGGGCTCTAAGCAGACCCGGGTTCGTAACGGGCAAGAACACCGGCTAGTCGGAGATGGGGCGTAACAGGGGCTCTAGAAGGCTCAAGCTTCGGAGACGAAAAGATGATACGCCAGGGTCAAAGCCGAAGCAGCCAAACCCTCTCCCCGCGCCCCCGACGGTCATCGGGGCCCCCCAGGCACCAGCACTCACAGGCCGGCACCAGCTCCAGGAAGAGGGCCTTCTGCGTGCGGTCCCGGAGTCGAAGCTGCCGCACGATGTGGCGTTTCCAGCAGGCGACAGGGGCGCCGGGGTCGCTGGGCCCCGCCATGGCCGCCCGCTGCCGCCTGCCCGGCGCGCTGCTTTCGCGGAGGTGGGCGCGGCCGGGCGGGGCGGGGCCCGGCGGGGACTCCGTGACGTCACGCGGCTGGCGGGGAATCCCCGGGTTGTACCAAGAGCGTTTTGGGGGGAGAACGGAAGGAAAACGTGGGGGAAGCCGCCCCCAGGGTCTAGACCCTCGGACCCCACAAAAGTCGCACCTGAGTGGGGGCTCCTGTAAGCTGTCGGGGGCGGTGAGCGGGGACGAGGTCGGAGCCTCCGGGCGGCTCCCCCTCTCCTGTTGGCACGCTCCGCAGGCGCCGCCTCCGAGGCCTCCGTGTTTTAACCCCAAGGCGCCCAGACCGAACGCTAAGGTAACAGACGCTCTGGACCAGGCGGCGCTTGAAACTGAGTTCAGCCTCCCCCCTCACTCCAGGACCCTGCCCTCGAGACCTGTGAGGGGAGGCGACACAGACACAAGGCAGGCAATATGTGACAGCGAGATGAGAAACCACGGAAAAAGAAGGACTGAAGAAAGGAGGCCCTGCTTTTCGGAGGTGATGGCCTCGAGTCAGGTGGTGAGGGATGCTGTAGGAACTGGCCAGGAGGAGAAAGAAGCAAAATCCAGGCAGTGGAGAGAACAAGTGCAGAGGTTCAAGGGCATAAGACGTTCCAGCAGATTCGGGCCTGGAAGGACGGGAGAAAGAACCGTCCTTGTGTGGAGCAAGGTTTAAGGGTCCAGTTCATGCAGAAAATTCAGGCCCCTGAGAGTAAAGGCATGCAGCTGATTTCATCTAAGAAGCCCCTGGCTCAGAGTGGGGAAGAGGCTTGCTTGAGACTGCACAGGAGAGGATGGCTGAGCTGGCCACCAACGCAATATCCTGACCGAGTTCTGCTGATTGTTCTGTACCCTATTGGGCAGCCCCTGGAGCAGCAGCAGCATCTCTTGCAGGTGCACTTGACAGTGAATCATGAGTTTGCAGGGAACTGTCCAGAGCTCTGCAGACAGGCTGGTGTGACGAATGAAAGGAGGGACTCACTGAGGCCATGCAGGCCATGGAGGTGACAGGTCTGTTGAAATGTGGAGAGGGCGGGCTACAGGTCTTGAAAAGCTATCAATGCCAGTGACACCACAGGAGAGGGTACTCTGCTCTGCTTTGAAACCACAGTGAATTGGGCTTTCTCCCCCTGTGCCATTGTCTTTGACCCTCATTTCCTTTGGGCGCCCTACGCCTGCTGTTTGGAACACCTTTCCCTCTAGTGGGCCTGGCTTCTACTCATGGGTCACTTCCTCCAGGAAAACTTTGCTGCACCTGCACAGAGTTAAACCTGAGATCTTAGCCCCAGCCCCAGCCTGGCGTGTCTATTCAGGGAGTGGGTGGTGGGTGGTGGGTGTTAACATTAACTAGTGTGCCGAAGAGAAGCAAATGGTACCCATGGAGGCTCAGGGCCAGGGCAGATGTGGCTCAGATCCCGCGTTGCTGTGGCTGTGGTGTAGGCCGGCAGCTGCAGCTCTGATTCGACCCCTAGCCTGGGAACCTCCATGTGCCACAGGTGCAGCCCTAAAAAGAAAAAAAAAAAAATCTTTGAATTGGGAGAAATCTTCATGACTATGATTTCATGAATATGATACCAAAAGCACAAGCAACAAAGGGGAAAAAAAGCTTTTGTGCATCAAAGGAGATGGTCGAGGCGCTCCCGCTGTGGCTCCTTGGAAATAAATCCCACTAGAATCCATGAGGATGCAGGTTTATCAGCCTCGCTCAGTTGGTCGAGGATCCAGTGTTGCGTGAGCTGTGGTGTAGGTTGCAGATGAGGTGCGGATCTGGCGTTGCTGTGGCTGTTTCGTAGGCTAGTGGCTACAGCTCAGATTCGATCCCTACCCTGGGAACCTCCATATGCCACAGGTGCAACCCTAAAAAGATTAAAAAAAAAAAAAAAGACGATCAAGAAAGTGAGAAGAGGAGTTCCCGTTGTGGCTCAGTGGTTAACGAATCCCACTAGGAACCGTGAGGTTGCAGGTTCGATCCCTGTCCTCGCTCAGTGGGTTAAGGATCCCGCGTTGCCATGAGCTGTGGTGTAGGTCACAGACATGGCTCGGATCTGGCATTGCTGTGGCTCTGGCGTGGGCAGGCAGCTACACCTCCGATTAGACCCCTAGCCTGGGAACCTCCATGTGCTTCGGGAGTGGCCCTAGAAAAGGCAAAAAGACAAAGAAAGAAAGAGAGAAGACACCTATAGAATAGGAGAAAATATTTGCAGGTATATATCTGATAAGGATCCACTGTCCAGAGTACGTAAAGAACTCCTAAAGCTCAACAACAACAAAAATAATTCAACAATTCAAAAAATGAGCAAAGGATTTGAATAGACATTTCTCCAAAGATACACAAAAGGCCAGTAAACACATGAAAAGGTGCTCAGTGTTATTACTCATTATTACTCATTAAAGAAATGCAAATCAAAACTATGAGAAACCACCTTTTGCCTAGTAGAATGGCTAAATTTCTTTTTTTTTCTTCTTTTTTTTTGTATTTTTGCCTCTTCTAGGGCTGCACCTGCGGCATAAGGAGGTTCCCAGGCTAGGGGTCCAATCAGAGCTGCAGCTGCCAGCCTACACCAGAGCCACAGCAATGTGGGATCCGAGCCACGTCTGTGACCTACACCACAGCTCACAGCAATGCTGGATCCCCAACCCACTGAGCAAGGCCTGGGATCGAACCCGCAACCTCATGGTTCCTAGTCAGATTCGTTAGTCACTGAGCTACAATGGGAACTCCTAGAATAGCTATAATTTAAAACATTGTTTTAATGGAAAATAACAAACACTGGCAAGGATGCGAAGAAATTGGAAACATAGGGCACTGCTGGTGGGAATATATATAAATGTGTGTGTGTGTGTGTGTGTGTGTGTTATTTTATATATACATTCTTTTGTACTATTCTTTTCCATTATGGGTTACCACAGGATATCGAATATAGTTCCCATTGCTATATGGGAGGGCCTTGTTGTTATCCATTCTATACACAATAGTTTGCATCCTAACCCCAAGCTCCCACTCCATCCCTCCACCCCCTTCCCCCTTGGCAACCACAAAGCTGTTCTCTATGCCTGTGAATCCATTTCTGTTTCATAGATAAATCCATTTGCATCATAGTTTAGATTCCACATATAAGTGATATCATATGGTATTGTCTCTGTCTTTCTGACTTACTTCCCCTAGTGTGATAATCTATAGGTCCGTCATGTTGCTGCAACATTTTTCATTCTTTTTTGTGGCTGAGTAGTATTCTATTCTATTCTATGTATCGCATCTTCATTATCCATTCATCTGGATATTTAGATTGTTTCCATGACTTGGCTACTATGACTAGTACTGCTGTGAACATTTGGGTGCATGTATCTTTTTTTTCCCTTTTTTTAGGGCCACAGGTGTGGCATATGGAAGTTCCCAGGCTAGGGGTCAAATCAGAGCTGCAGCTGCTGGCCTACACCACAGCCACACTAGATCCAAGCCACATCTGCAGCTATGCTGCAGCTTGCAGCAACATCAGATCCTTAACCCACTGAGCAACCAGGGATTGAACCCGCATCCTGATGGGTACTAGTTAGTTTCTTAACCAGCTGAGCCACCAGGGGAACTCCCACATGTATCTTTTTGAATTAGAGTCTTGTCTGCATATACGCCCAGGAGTGGGATTGCTGGATCGTATGGCAACGTTAGTTTTAGCCTTTTGAGGAATCTCCGTCCTTTTTTCCATAGTGCCTGCACCAGCTTACGTTCCCACCAACAATGTGGGACGGTTCTCTTTTCTCACTGGTGGATAAGTTTGATGGTTTCTCAAGAGGTTAAACAGAACCAACCAAACGATCCAGCAATCCCACGCCTCGGTGTACTGAAGGCCAGGCCTCAAAGAGGTATTTCTAAACCCGTGTTTGTAGTAACATTATTCACAATAGACAAAAGATGGACAGGACTCACGTCCATCAGCAGATAAACAGATAAACAAAATGTAGTTTATACATTCAGTGAAACATGAATCAGCCCTAAAAAGGACTGACGTTCTGAAACATGCTACGACCTCTATGAACCTTGAAAACTTACACTACGTGAAATAAGTCAGACACGAAAGGACAAATATTTTATGATTCCACTTATGTAAAATACCTAGAATAGTTGAGTTCATGGAGACAGAATATAGATTAGAGGTTACTGGGGCTGTGGGGAAGTTCTTACTTAATGTTATTACTTAATGTTTAACAGAATTTCTGTTTGAGCTGATGAAATACTTTTAGAAACAGTGGTGATGCTTGTACAACTCTGTGAAGGTAAGTAATGCCACTGAATTACTGTACACTTTAAAATGGGAGTTTCCTGGTGGCTCAGTGGGTTAAGAATCCAGCATTTGTCACTGCTGTGGTGTGGGTTCGATCCCTAGCCCAAGAACTGCGTGGCGAGGGTGTGGCCAAAAAAAATGGTTAAAATGGTAATTTTCATGTTACATATATTTTCTCAAAAAACGAAGACACTCTATACGAAGAAAAGAGAGAGAGAGTAAATGAGGAGAAAATACTTGCAATATATATAACAAATTGGTAAAAGCCAGAAGACATGAAAAAACTTCCACAAGTCAACCCAAGAACAGAATACCCAATATAGGAGGAGTTCCCGTCATGGCACAGTGGTTAACGAATCCGACTAGGAACCATGAGGTTGCGGGTTCGATCCCTGGCCTTGCTCAGTGGATTAACGATCCAGCACTGCCGTGGGCTGTGGTGTAGGTCGCAGACTCAGCTCGGATCCCGCGTTGCTCTGGCTTTGGCGTAGGCTGGCAGCTACAGCTCCGATTAGACCCTAGCCTGGGAACCTCCATATGCCGCAGGAGCGGCCCAAGAAATGGCAAAAAGACAAAAAAAAAAAAAAAGAATACCCAATATAAAAACGGGCAATGAGGCATTCCTGTTGTGATTCAGTGGGATAAGAACCTGACAATGTCTGTGAGGATACGTGTTCAATCCCTAGCCTCTCTCAGTGGGTTAAGGATCCAGCATTGCCATGAGCTGTGGTGTCGGTCACAGACACCAGACGAGGTTCAGATCCCAGGTTGCTGTGGCTGTGGTGTAGGCCGGTGGCTACAGCTCCAGTTCAACCCCTAGCCTGAGAACTTCCATATGCCGTGGATGCGGCCCTAAGAAGACAAAAAGACAAAAAAACAAAAAAAACACCCTAGCATAACTAGTGAAATGTAAGTTAAAGTACAAATGAGAAGTCATGTTTCACTCATCAGATTAGCAAAAATTAAGAAACGTATTCATACTTAGAGTTGGTGAGGTGTGGGGAAATGGAGCCATCCTCCCTGCTGGTGGGAGTGTGAACAGGTCTAACCTCCTGGGAGGACACCTTGGCCATGTTACACAAACAGAGACACACACACACCCTTGGCCCAGCAGTTACACTCGTGTGGGACAGAACGAAGGGTTACATGTGTGGTACGTCCACAAGATGGCGCTCCATGCAGTCCTGAGGAGGAGCCGGATCTGTGCGTCCTAACATCGGAAATCTACGTCCAAAATACTTCCCAAGCCTTCTCGAACTCCAACAGGTTTATTTTGTTTGTTTGTTTCGAAAGTTTATGTTCTGTTTCTAAATGATGAGGTTAAGGGTTCAGACTGCTGTTTGCAAGTAGTTTTCACAAATGACGCCTGGGAGGGCCGGCTGACCTTATCCCAAATGGAGGGATCATCACGTCTCCTTTCTGTCTTTTTTCTAGCTCTGGCTTTGCCGTCTTAGTGACAGTCGGATGTGCTGTGAATGAATTTCCATCGGACACACGGAAGAATGCGGCAGCAGTCACCCTGAGACAAATTTACAGGTTTCTTTTTATGCTTCTCCTTAAATAGTTATGTCTAGAATAAATGACCCACCAAAGATTACAAATTAAATAATATAGAACTTAAACAGTTTAACAGCATGAAATGGTCAGAACACTCGGGGGTTTGAGAGAAGTGAATTCATCTGTAGCTAATGGGGGTCCCCGGACACCCCCTGCCCCCCAGGCTTCCCTACACATCCCATGCACGCACTGTTGACTAATGCTTTAAAGGGAAAACAGCTTTTGGCATGGGGTGAGCTGCAACTCTACCCACCAAGGAGAGAAACTTGTGGTTTGGGCATTATTTGATAGAGGTGAATATAAACGGGGCTTTGCAGGAAAGATGACCCCTTTTCAGTTTCTGAGAAGTCGGGTCAAAGTTATGTGGGAGTTCCCTGGTGGTTCCATGGGTTACAGATTCCACGTTGCCACTGCTGTGGCACGGGTCATGGCCATGGTGAGAGTTCGCTACCCGGCCCGGGAACTTCCGCATGCCACAGGTGTGGCCAAAAAAAAAAAAAAAAAGTTATTTTAATAAGAGGAATACAAACTTCTTTGGTAGATGAGGTGTGGCAGAGGTGGAGTGGGGTGAAGTGGCAGGAGGGTTCTTCCCAAGCAAGTGAAATCCCGAAGATGAGGAAGTGTGTTCGGTTTTAGTTGTGCCCAAGAGAAAGCCAAGCACAGCCCAAGAGGAAGCTTCCTCCCACAGTTCTCACCGTCCCTCCAGGCAGCAGACAGGTCACCCCTCGCCCCTCCTCCGCAAAACCACCAGGCTCAGTGAGAACAGGTGGCTGCGAAATTCCTGAGGCGCTAGTAGGGACTAGGGACTGGATCAGTAGGGACACAACTGGAAGAGCTTCAAGGGAAGAGCTCACCTCCTCCTTGAGGCCCCAGCCGGTACGGAAGCTTCCAAATGGGTGGAGTAATTCAGACCCTTTGCACCTGCAGTCCCCCCTTCCTCTCAGTTTTCTAAGGTTTTAGGCTGCTGACCTATGTGAAAAGCAGCTGATGCAGAGAGATGCAGTTTGAGGACAGGGAGTGAAGAGGTACCTGACCCAGGTGAGGCGTGTACCCACCCATCTCATGGTCAAAGTGATCAGTGCCTGGTTCTTACTTAGAACAGTGAAGAGTATTTGGGGGAAACGAAAGGTTCCGTGTTAAACACACTGAGTTTAAGGAAGCGGCATCAACCAGAAGTAGTTACCCCAGGGGCCAGAGGAAGGCCCGAGCCGCCAGCCGGATGGAAGCGACAGAGGTCATCCCAAGAGCATGTGCAGAGTGACGAGGGGCCCTGTGAAGAACCCGGTGGATGCCAGTATTTCAGGATGGCCCGATCCTATCCGCCCCAGACCACCAGGGCCAAATCCGTAGTCCAACAAGGTCAGGTTTATTGACCCACTGCCATGAGGAAGACAACGCACCAGAAGCAGCGTGGGACGTCCTACCAAAAACAAAGGAAAGGAGTGAGATCTCTTAAAGGATGTGAGAGAGAGTAGGATTCGGTGACATTCAGATGAAGCAGTAATTTGATGGCTCAAAGCAAAATAAAGCTGTTTGTAAAGTAGCCAACATTGGGAGTTCCCGCTATGGCATAAAGGGATGGGTGGTGTTGCTGCAGCACCAAGACACCGGTTCAGATCCCTGGCCCAGCACAGTGGGTTAAAGGATCCGGCACTGCCACAGCTGCAGCATAGGTTGCAACGGTGGCTCGGATCTGATCCCTGGCCCAGGAACTCCACATGCCTGAGGGTGGCCAAAAATGAAAAAAAGACATATGTGGATTGTATGCCCAGAAATCCTTTATCTGAATCTCTGCACCTGGATTGTAAATCCTGTCCTCTTAGTGATTTAGCTCCTCCAGGCAAGAGTTTCATTCTTCCTTATATAATTTCAAACAGCAAAGTTTCTGCTGGTCTGTAATTTTAAAAAGCGAAGTTGCTCAGTGCGTAAGAAAGAAGTCATCGCCCGAAGGCGGGATTGTTGTGACATTTTGTAGCTGCAGCATGTCCTTGGGAAAATATTATTTCTTATGAATTTTGCAGCTGGCTTTAGTTGTGTCTGTTATTCCAACCTAAGGAATACTACAGAGATTTTTTTACAGTCCAAACTAGTTTTTAGGTTTTCAAGGGACACATAATGAAGAAGGAATCTGCAAAGACTAAGTGTAGTGAGTAGGCAGTGTGGACCAAAAAAAGTTGCCTGCCAAGTCAGTAAGCAAAGAATGTTTCCAGCCATCAAGCTGCTCCCCCACTGGTGCACCCTGAGGGGAATCCAGGATGGAGAAAAACGGGATTCTCTCGCCCTAGATAGTTAAGATGCATACCAAAGTAAGAATTTCAGAGAGCCCAATCTCTTGCATCTTTCCCTACCAAGAAAGGCACTAAAACAGTTAACTTGAGTTGTCTGGTTTCTTGCATGTGATTAGCAGTATTCTTCGGATGTTCGACTACAGGGGTTTTTGTTTGTTTGTTTGTTTTTTTCAGGAAAAACTCCTGACTCCTCTCTTACCACTTAGGAACAGCCCCTCAGAGCTACCTGAGAAGCTGCCATCCTTGGCTACAGTCCTCAGGCTGCAAGTCAAAGATAGTTCTCAACTTTTACGCTGTATACTTTTTTAGTTGGTAGTAGGAGGAAAACCAAAGTTTTAGGTTTCACAGAGCAGGAAGGTGATTGTTGGTATTGAACACTGGGAGGCCTAGTATACTGTGCCACTGAGGAATATGCTAGCCATTTAAATAGCCAGGCTATTTAAATTTGACTGAAAACAATTAATTGGATTTAAAATATTTTTAGAATAAATTCAATTAAAAGTGTTTCTTCTTCCGTGTCAGCCTCATATCAAATATCCAGTAGCCTCAGACTAGTCGCTACCGTACTGGCCTGTGCAGATATAGAATATTTCCATCATCACAGTTCTTTTGAACAACAGTAAGAGAACTGAGTCTCTGGCTACAGTGACCTCCGGGAGCTCTGTCCCCAGAGAGTGATGGGGGTTAAAGCCGTGCGGGAGATGCAGACAGATAGTGAGCAGTATTCTTTCTAAAATTCAGCCCTAACAGCGCTGCTCTCTTCCTACGACACCTACCGAGTAACTCATGCATCCTTCGAACCCACAGCCCAGGCTCAGAGCGCTAGGTTCCACTGCTCTACGGCGTTTACCTGCCTACACAAGCTCACTACTACTGTCCCCGAACTCCATCTCCCAACATGCCTCGGGCCCTTCCGCGACTCTGGGCCTTGGACTTCTGGGAAATGTAGTCTTAACAACGGTCCAACCCCAGAAAGGGTCTAGCCGCGAACTCAGGCTCCCATGAGGCAGTGCGTGGGCCGTTCCGTGCCGCTCTGAATCCCTCGGCCGCCAGAGTCGGTCCCCAAGTGCAGTGCAGTCGTGACTGACGGGCCAGAGTTCAGGGGTGGCCGCGCTGTGCCTCTCCCTGCCACTCCTTAGGCCTCCGCTCCGCGGAGTTGTGGAGACGCTTCAACCGAAGAGGAGCCGACAAGGCCCAAGGGAGCTGTAGTGACAGAACGGCCACCTGGGGGACATGACGGCCGCAACCGGCCGCTAGCTAGCAGCTGCAGGACCGCTGGGAGGCCCCTAGGAGACGCGCACGCGCAGAAGCTGGGCCTCGAGGCCTCCGTAAACACCAAAGAGCGCCTGCGCAAACGGGGCGCCTCGGGATGGCCGCGTGGGGGCGCCTGAGCAAAGACAACAGCAATAAATAGGAAAGTACCTGTCGGGTTATCTTTCCGCTGTCTTTTCTCTTAAGGTTTGCAAAGCATAGCCCATCATTGCCTCCTAGTTTGCTCCTTAGAGCGGTCGTTTTACCAGTGGGGCAACGGGTCAGAGGAAGTCACACAGCCAGAGTCCGAACAAAGTGAGAGGGACCGCCCCAAACGGTTCAGGGTTCTCTACCTTGACTTGCTGTGTGACCTTGGGTAGTTTTGTTCCCCTGAGGACCTAAGCCTTCTTAGTCGTAAGTGGAAACAGGTTGTTGGAAGGATCAGATGAAATCCAGGAGTGAAACTAAATTCCCGAGCAACCTATAAAGGCAACAGATTATTATAATCGGGTGACTGCAGATTGAGGAGCCTCTTCTGGATTCTACAGATTGTAAAACCGAGAGCCCCAAGAGGGGCAGGAGCTTGCCACGGGTCTCAGCAGTCTGTGAGCAAAGGCTAAAGCCCATCCTTCCTGCCTCTGGGCCTGAGCCCTTCCTTGCACCCCAAGGATGAGTGTCTTTGTTGGATAAAGGCCTAAAAAGACGGACTGTACTCAGGGTTGGGGCGTCTCTACTCCCAGTCCTTCTCCCACCCAACCTGGGCCTCGTGGAGGAAGGTCCTGCTCTGTTGAGATGACCACCAAAGGCAGGGAACTAAGGAGGAGCTGGAGAATCGAGGAGCTGGAGAATCGTGGAGAAAGATCCTGAAGCTGAACAGACTCTGTTTCTCAGAGGAGCAGCCCAGCTCAGGGAGGGAGTCCAAGTGTGTGACGTGAGGAGTGATATCAAGGGGACAGACCTGAACGGAGAGAGGGGTAAGGTGCTGGGCTCCACTTGTGAGTCTGGGAGGAATGGGGGCTCAGGCGACTCGAGGGACGGCGGGAGGTGGTAGCTGGGCTGGCCTGGGTGATGAGAGGAGGAAATGATGCCCACGGAGCTGAGGGGCTGTAGGAGCCACTTCCTCAGCAGGTGGAGCTGTCAGGTGGCACCACGGGCACACCCTCCCCCCCTCCCCTGCCAATCAGGCAGCTGCCCACAGGGAAGCGAACTTTTATCTCTCTGTGGGAGCTCTCTGGGGTGCTCTTAGAGATTGTGGACATAGGTGTGGGAGGGGCTGGGAGACCCAAAGGTCTGGTTGCAGATGGGACCTTCTCAGGCAAGCCATGAAAGGCAGGTGTCTGTACAAACGGAAGCTCGAGCTCCTCCCCACCTCCAAGTGCTAATACTCGGGGTCCTCGCAAATCATCTCTGTTTCCAGCAGGAGGAACAGGGGCTGAAGGAGGACAGGACTCTCTTCAGGACATACAAGGAGTTGGGATAGAACGGGACTAGGACAGGGATCTTCCCATCACATGGCAGTGATCAAGCATCTCCATCCAACTTTTTTTTTTTTAGGGCCACACCTGCAGCATATGGAGATTCCCAGTCTAGGGGTCGAATCAGTTGGAGCTACAGCTGCCAGCCTACACCACAGCCACAGCAACGTAGGATCCAAGCCGCATCTGTGACCTACACCATAGCTCACAGCAACACCGGATCCTTAACCCACTGAGCAAGGCCAGGGATCGAACCCACATCCTCATGGATGCTAGTCAGATTCATTTTTGCTGCGCCACAGCAGGAACTCCCTTCATCAAACATTTATTGTCTACTGTATACTCTCTTTATACCTTAGGGTACAAACAGAAGCCAGGATTGCAGTCAGGATAATCAGCTCTTTCAGTGACTTAATGCTGTGACCCTTGGCGAGTCACTACCCCACTGGGAGCCTCATTGTCTGTAGAATGGGGGTGGTATAACTCCAGAAAATAAAAAGCACCTTTATACAGATTTAGCCCAGCAGCTGATTTCCCTGAGAAAAACGTTTTGAATGTGTTTAAAGCTCATTTATCTTCAGTGTCAAAACTTAGAGGTATAAACAAACTCAAGATATTATATATAGCAAATTAATTTACATTTCCAAACATGCACAGTGCAGCATTTTAGACAAAGTAAATGGTCTCACTTCAGCTTTTACTATTAAGCATAATCCACATCTCAATCTTGAATATAAACGTCGCAGTATATAAGCCCACTGAGAATCCTGTGCACAAATACAAGTTCATAGAAATCTGATTACAAATATAAACACATACATTGTCATGACCTTACGTGTTACAACAGCTTATTTTTCTATTGTAATTTTTAAAAAATCCTAGGAAGATATTTCAATGCACAGTCAACTGCTATGACAGGGTCCATGACTTTGTGCCTTTAAACCTTACTTTATGGATTGTAAAGCATCACACCAGGCATTTTTTGGAATGAAAATTACTAAAGTCTCAAGACTGAAGAGCTACTGTATAAATATTCCCATTCTAATACGGTAACAAAACTAGTCAACTCCTTGGGAGTGTGTTTGGGAGGCAGTGGGGCCGACAGGTGGAGGTTCCTGCTAGTTTCAGAAGGCCCACAGGACATATCCAAAGGTGGCCAATAAACTAGGGTAATTTTTTTTCATTTTCTAATTTACTTTTTCTTTTTTTTTAATTACTCAATGCATTTATTACATTTACAGTTGTACAGTGATCAAAACTGGGGTAATGTTTATACCCCTGTTGCAAGCCTAACACTGACCTTACCAGTGAGACTTCTGAGGCAGCCAAGACTGGGCGTGTGTTTGGCCCCAGATGCATGAACTCCAGGGCTGTCTCGAGGTATAACTACGCCTTAAGAACCGCTCGGTGCATGGAGCAGCACCAGGCATGGGCTACGTGCTTGGGAAACATCAGCCACTGTTGTTCCTTGTGAACACAGGTGGAGGCTAGCTGCAGACCGGGCTCTCCCAGAGCCAGGCAGGGCCGGAGATGCCGCAGCCCCAGGTCTGTCCCTCTGCCAGATCCCTCCACTGTGTGCCTGGGGAGCCTGCATTTCTGGAAGTTGAGGGGGGCACTCACATCCCCATTTCCCCCTCTGGACTGGGGGACCCAGCGGGGAGCATGTACACCTCTTCACGCACGAGATGCGTTTCCGCACACCCGAGGCCCAGAGTTAAGGTGATTCTTTCCCAAAGCTGCTTAGTACAGCCCTGGACAGTGAGATCAGAACCAGACCCTGGGCTCTCGCCAGCCCCCACCAGGATGTAGGTTTATGCACGACCCTTCCTCCCAGCAGGACAGAAGTTTGAAAAGACCGACAGCAGGGCCTTGAGTTGTGTGTCCCCTGAACAGAGCAGGAGTCAGGGGCAGAGAGGAGCCTGGGTGGAAGACACAGCCTGGCATCACATACCCTGCCCCCAGCCCACCCTCTTTGAGGGCGGGGTCTGGCCCAGTGGTAATTTCAGCTCTGGTCTAGGCCTCTCTAATTCAACTCCCCCCCTTTTTTTTTCACTTCTTTCTTTTTATGGCCACACCTGCGGCATATGAAGTTCCCAGGCTAGGGTTCGAATCGAAGCTGCAGCTGCCAGCTTACACCACAGCCACAGCAGCACCAGATCCAAGCCACCTCTGTGACCTACACCACAGCTCCTGGCAAAGCCAGATCCCTGACCCGCTGGGCGAGGCCAGGGATCAAACCTGAATCCTTGTAGATACTAGTCAGAGTTGTTTCCCCTGCACCACAACAGGAGCTCTAAACCCCTTATTTATAGAGGGAGAAAGAGACGCTCAGAGAAGCCAAGAACGCACCCACAGTAAGGGGGGAATGAATCTGGGCCAGAACTCAAGTGCCCTGATGTTGGGCCAGGGCTCTGCCCAGCTGCTGCCTTGGAGGGAGCAGGGCTTGGCTCGTCCCTCCTTCCCCACTGCCACCACAGCCTGTGTGGAGCCAGCCTCAGTGCAGCCACCTGGGTGGGTTGTGGCTGCAGATGGCAGGGTCGGGGAGGGTGTGTGGACAGGTAGGGGAGGGGGAGTATGGGCCTGGTCAGAGAGAAGCCCGGAGCTGACCTGGGGCAAGTGGGCGGGAGCTCTCCTTGGTGTGTGTGTGTCTGCTCCAGGTTCTAGGGCCTTCCTCGTCAGTCTGAGGAAGCAGAGGATAAAAATACTGTGGGAGCACACTCCTGGAGGAGGGAAGCAGAGCAGATTCTGGAATGAGTCACGGAGCCCAAGCCCTAAATTTAGAAGATGCTGAAGGAGGCAGCCACCTCCAGGGAACGCTGAGGAGATACCCACTGACCTGGGGCACCAGGGCCTCAGGGCAGGGGCAGCGTTGGCAGGCGTCCCCGGCATAGCTGTGCCCCATGGAAGCTGGCCTGTTCCAGGGAAGAATTTTGACCCCAGAATGAGCCCTGACCCAGGGCAGAGCCTCCACTCACTGACGGAACCCGTGGTGAGCCTTCCCGACCTCAGCCCTCCACAAGGACCTGAAAACCAGCCCCTGGACGGTGGGTTTCTTGGTGCTGACCTGCCCACGGCTGGGCAGAGCCAGGCTCCCCAGGTCCTGCTGCTGGCCTGGCATCCAGTTGTCAGACCCCGAGGAGGGGGCCCAGTGGGTGCGAGGAGCTCCAGCCATTGAGTGCAGGCCTCCCAGAGGGGACCCATCTGGGCCTTTGTAGCTCTTTTTGGGAGGGAGGGCGAGGCAGGGAGACAGGCTGTCAAAGCACCACCTCTGCTTTATTCCCAGCCCTCCTGGCTCCAGGCGAACCCAGACTGTTTCTTTGCCTCCGGGTCAGAAGCCGGCGGGGGGGGCGGGGGGGGGGGCGCGCACTGTCTCCAGGCTGAGGAGCAGAGACAGGAAAGAGGCCATGCCTTGGGGACAACTGCCAGACCTGGGGAAAGGCGGCTCAGGCGATAAGAACCGATAGCAGCCGTGGCATTTATTGGACACTCATTGCTTGCCAGGTGCGGCGCTAAGCTCTACGTGTGCACAGATTCACTCCGTCCCTAAGGCAGATGCAAATCCTACTAGCCTTGTCGTTCTAGAAAACTGGGACAGAGAGGGTGAGTAACTTGGTCTAGATCACACAGTCAGAGGTCCTAAACCAGACAGCCTGGCTCCCTGGCGCGCACTCTCAGCCACAGGCTGGACTGCAGAGGTGGCCATTCCCCTCTCCATCCTGCCACCTCTCCTGTCCTTCCTTCCCCATCCTCCCGTCCCTAGAGCCCTGGGTGCCACCGCCTGCAGGATCTGACAGTTTACAGAGCCTGCCCGCTGCCCCAGCCCGGTGGAAAAGCATCTTCAACACCTCGGCCTTGACAGGAAAACAGCGAGAGAGGGGCAGGGCCTTGGCCAAGATTGGCAGGGCCCAGGGTGGACGGTGGAGACTCCCGCTTTGGGAGAGCCCCGAGCCCAGATGGCCGGCACCCCCTCTGCAAGCAGGTCCCCCTCCTGCGGATGGGGTCTGTTGGGCACCACTGCCTGCAGGAACCCAGTCTGATTGCTGGGTCAATGTAACCTTCCAAATGCCCTGGAGTTTCCTGTAAGAAGCTCCTGATCAGTCTGCCTGACCCCAGGCCCTCCCTGCCACTCTGTGCTCGGCGGGTGGCCGTGGGGATGGAGGGGTCTTTGGGTGTCTCTGGAGAGGACGAGGTTGTCTGGCAAGAACTCCAGCCCTGGGACAACGGCCTCTTTTCGGGAAGCCACACAACTTGCTGTTTTTGGTTTCTTCTTATTTTTTCATCTCAAAGCTGTGCCTTGAGTGCCCTCACAAGACAGTTTCACGTCGTGGGACTAGAGGAACTTCTGGGGAGCACGTAGGATCACTCTTTGGATGGAGCGGGCAGAGGATGCACCCCCCCGCCAACCCCTAGGCTATTCTTCCTGAAGGGAGGGACTCCTCTCAGGCCAGCCTGAGAAGCTCAGAGCTGCCTGGGGACACAGGCTGGTCCAGGTGTGACATGATTTCCCTCTCAGCCCTTCTGCCTTTGCCGGGGCACCACACGTGGGGATGCCAGGGACAGGTTCGGGTTCTGGCTGGGCCTTGCGTTCTCATCTGTCAAATGGGGCCGAGGTCCCTGCATGGCCTTCCACCTAAGGCTGTTGTACATACTCTACAGAGTGAGGATGGCAGGCTCAGGTCTGGCCCAGGGCCTCTGCACCGGGAAGATGAGCAGGACATCACGTGCGTGTGTGTGCGTCTGTGTGTGTGCACACGTGCGTGCATGTGTGTGCAGCAGCGGTGACTCAGGGCTGCCTGTGCAGTCCCAGGGTAGGTGAGGGACTGAGGTCTGTGTGGGGACTGGTGTAGCTCTTAGGGGCTTTGTGATGTGGGTGTGGCAGTGCCTCGGGTGTAAGGTGGCCAGACCTTGGGACGTGTGTACTGAACATGATTTTTTGCGTATCTGAAAATCAGATTCCATAGGGTGTCCTGTGTTTTGTCTGGCAACTCTGCCTGGGGGACCTGGTGCACCCAAGCCAGCGCACCTGCGTCGGGCTTCCTGCACGAGACTGCGGCGGCGTGTGGCTGTGTGGGACTGTCACAGACCGTCGGTGTGATGGTACGTGGCTGTCACAGTGTCCCCCGGGGGGAGAAGGGACGGGGGTGACTCTGTGTTTCTCTGTGACTCCCTCAGGCTCCTGCCACTCCCTCAAGGCCGTGCTGGGGCTGTTTGCCCAGTGAGGCCCAGCAGGGGTAGGGGACCCACCCTGGGCAAACACTTGGATCCGGCTCTAGTTGGGACTGGGCGCCGAGCCTGTTGCCTATCTAACTGTAAAGGACACGTCCCTGGCAAGGCCAGGCCAGGGCTGGGGGCCTCCGAGTGCTCGGACCTGGGCCCTCCCAGAGGCGCCTCTGGAATCTCCTCTCTCCTCTGCTGCCTCCCGGTGACCTCACACAGATCATTGCCCAACCTTCTAGAACAGTGCTCCCAGGCCACTGCCTTGGATCCTAGGCGACCTGGGAACTTTCTCCACCCAACGGAAGAAGGCCGGTTACCCCCAGGAGAGGGGGGTGGGGTGAAGGGCCGGGGGAGGGGGCCTTCTCCTCATCCCAGGGGGGCGATGGAGGCAGCCCTCCGTCCGTCTGACTAGAGGGTGAGCAGGCGGGAGCATCGGGCGCAGGGCAGGACCTGGCGGCCCCTCATTGGCCAGGACACTGTGCAGGGCGGGGCCCTTGGGTGGAGGACGAATCTTGAAGCCCAAAGAGGGCAGTGGCTGCCCCAGCGTCACCCCCTCACCCTGAGAGTGAACTAGGTGGCATCTAATGGGGACCAGGGACAGAGCCTGGGGTCAGGAGCTGGGAGACCCGGGGTCTTAGCGCTGCGCTGTCCCTGCCGCCTGGGCCTTTGCTTCTCCATCGCTACAGTTAGGGGCTTGGGCCGGGTGATGTTAGTTTGGGGGACTTTCGTTCTGACAGGGACTCAGTGAGGGGAATTGAGGGGAGTGTTAGGGACCAGGTGACAGATGGCTCCAGGCAGGTGCCCTGCTCTGTTCTAACAGTCGGGTGGCGCGGCCAGGGCACTGAGCAAAGTCTGCTGTGAGTCTCTCTAAATGACCCCCTTCCCCCCTTCCAGGCGTCCTAAGATGCCAGAGGTCCCCAGATGGGTCTGACTTGTGTTGATTCGGGGCATCCCCGCCGCCGCCACCCCTCACCTCCCCACCTCATCGGCTCTCTCTCTCTCTCTCTCTCTCTCTCTCCCTCTCTCTCTCTCTCTCTCACTCTCTGAGGGGCACGTGCAAGCCCAGCACTCGCTCAGCGCCCTGGCTAATGAGTCTTCACATTCTCATGATGCCTCTCAGTCTGCGAAGCACCTTCTCTTGCTGGTACACGCTCCTGCCTTCCCTACCTACTCTGACTCCTGCCTGGGCTTGGGGTGGGCAGGCGGGGGGCCGTCATTCCAGGGCTAAGGCCCGGAGAGCCAGCTGGCCCAATCCGCTTCCCACGGAGGGGCCCTGTGTCTGGGGTAGGGGCTACAGGGGGCAGTGCGGGGTCGTGCTTGCCGGCCTCTCCCACTGTTGACACTTTCATGAGAATCTTAACAACCGTCTTATCACGATGTCGCCTTAACGCTTTTGGTTGGAACCATATGCCGGTCTTGGACAGCATATTTGTTCCTTCTACCCTTTCCCCTTTGGTTATACTCGTGGTTACTCACTTGCTCAGGGCCACACCGACACATTGTACTAGTCGTTTCATTGCAGTAATTCTCAGAGAGTAGGTATGATTATCATAGATAAACTGGGGCTCAGAGAGGACATGTCGCCTGCCCTTGGTCACCCATTTAGGAAATAGCATAGGCAGGATTTGAACCCAGGTCCATAGGGTTCAGCACTTCCAGGCTGTGGGAAGCAGGGATGGCCAAGGTTTAGGGCTCCCCTCCACGCTCCTCTCCCAGGGCCCGATCCCAGCCCTCCTAGCCTTTTCTTTGCCGCTCAGGGGCGTTTTGAGATGGGATGGGAGCCTGCTTTGATCCAGGCATGTTTGGGAGGCTGTCACAAACCCTGCAGCCAGAGATACTAAATTCCTGGGAGGGGGTGGGGGTGGGGGGCCTGCAAGGGCGAGTTAATGATGAGCAGGATGAGGAAGGCTGCTCCAGTTATAGCCTGGCCTAATCACCCAGGCAGGCTTGAGCCTAGGGCCTGGCCATCTGAGCCCATGGGTACCGGGTCGCCCACCTTTTCTGATCCAAGACCCAAAAGATTCATTCTTGGTTCATCTATATTTGGATCTGAGTGAAAGTTTGAGTTCTGCCGTCATCTGTACCTCCTTGGGCTTGCATATCTCCCTCAGAATGGCATTGCTCTAGGGGCAGGGAGGTCCTGTCAGCCTCCCCTCACTGCTGTCTCCTGCTGTCACCCCAGCCTTATCTTTCCCACCCTGGACCAGGTGACCAGCCTGCGTGTGTCATTGGGACCTAAGAAGGCAGCAGCCACAGGCCAGTGCTCCTCTCTCTCTGCCTCATCGTGGCAGATCCCAGAGGCTGTGGCTCACAAATCAAGCTCTGTGCCCCCCTCTTCGAGTCTCCCCCCCCCGCCCCCCCACCCAGCTTCAGTGTGAGGCTGTCCAGATAAAAGCACTGAAGCCAGGGGCGGAGCTGTGAATCGCTAGGGTTGAGGTGGAGGCAGGGAGGTACTTAGCAGAACTCAGAGCTTGTCCCCCTGCCACCCGCTTCCACACACCTCAGGAGTGTGGGTTCCAAGGGCTGAGGGTGATTATCTCACACTGTGCCCCTCACCCCGGACAGCCAAGCTCACCCCAGAAGCCTCATGGGGCCCTGCAACTCATTACCTCCCGGAAGGCCCCTTGGGGTCACTCGCCATCATAGCTCCCTGCTCACCCCTCCACTTTTCATTTGGGCCTCATTCACAGCCGTCTCAGAGCCCTGAGCATTTTGGGAAGAGACACGTCTATTTGGGAACTCACCGTGCCAAGTCCTTTTCTTTCTCTAGCGCCTTTAAGAAAAGCTCTTCTATCCCAGGGCTCTAGGATGGTGAGGCAAGGAGGTTACACACTGCGATAATAATAACAGTCTACAGATGGGAAACTGAGACCCAGAGAGGTGGGCAGCCAGAGCGGAGAAAGGGGCCCTGGAGCGGGTGCCGGCAGAGACCTGGGTTCTGGGCAGGATGGCCACGTGCTCACCACGTGGCCTTGGGCAACTGGTGGGCACTTATTGCGCCCTGTTAGCGGCCCATCCAGGGGAGCTCCCCCCGGGCCCTCACCAGCCTTCTGTGGTCAAGGGCCAGTCACTAGAGTCAGTGAGTGCTCAGCCTTCGGCCCATTGCCATGCTCCTACTGGCCTCAGTTCACACAGAGCAGCTGGAGATAGAGAGCAGGCACTAGGACCCAGGGGGGCAGGCAGCAGCCTCCAGGCTGGAAAGGCTGGAAAGGCTGGAAAGGGTGGCTGGAGCGCTGGTGGCCATTCCTCCCCTGTGGCTATGGCGCTCTGGCCAGCTCTGCCTGGGGAGGGACAGGGGAGCCCCCGAGTTCTGGAGCTACAAGCTCTTGAGAGCCTAGTCGAATCCATGGGAAGTGTGCGGACCCGCGCGTGGGTGTTCAGAAGGGGTGGTGGGGGTCCAGGGCCAGAGTCGCGAGGAGAGCCTGGTTGAAGCTCTCAGCTGGGAGTGAGATGGGAGTGGGGGCTTTGGCCAGGTCTGGGCAGCCTGGGAACCTTGAGGCTCGTGCTTGGCGCGGGATGCAAGCTGTGGGCATCTCTGAGTTGCTTTTGATTGTGGTGGGTGGAGTGTGCCCATCTTTGGGTCTCTGGGGTGCCTCGCGGGGGCGTCCTCTGAGTGGTTCTGGGGACTGCGCGCTGGTGTGTAAGTAGGCTGTTGCAGCGGTGTGTACCTGTGAATATGGGAGGAGGGTGGAGAGAAGGGGTTCACGATTAACTTCCAGAATCCCTCTTCTAGCACCTCCCCGCCACTCCTCTCGGAGCCCACTCGGTCTTGGCCGCTCCCCAGCCCCCGCCGGGGGACTCGTCCCTCCCGGCCAGGTCCCCTTTTGGGGCGGGCGGGGGCGGGCGCTAGGACCCGGCGGGGCGGGGCGGGGCGGGGCTCCGAGCACCGTCAGCGGTACCTCCGCAGCCTGGAAAATCCCGAGCCCCGGCGAGCGGAGCCCCCGGAGCCCCCAGCCTAGCTCGGGGGGAGGCAAGGAGGGGGGCGCGGGGCGGGGCGGGGCGGGCGGCGGGACCCACTGCTCCTCCCCCCAGAGCCCCCGCGCGGCCCCGGTGGCCAGGGCAGCGGCGGCGGCGACGGAGGCGCTCGCACCCCGGCCCCGGCGGCCCCGGCGGAGCAGCGGGCACAGGTGAGCGGGCCGGCCGGGCGGGCGGGCGCCCCACCCCGCCCCCACCGCGGGCCACGCGCGCTTCCCGCGCCGGCGCCGCTGCCGAGTTAGTTGAACCGGTCCGGCGAGCGCCGCACGGACCCCGCCGGACGGTCCGTCACCTCCCGCAGGTCCCGACGGGCCCCCCGCATCCGGGACGCAGAGGGCTGGGGTCTCTCCTTAGGGGCGGGCGGGGGCGCCTACTGGCCGGCGCCCGCCGCCGCCGCGCGCTCACCAGGGGGCCAAACCCTATCCTGAACTCTCTACCCGCCGGGACCCCGGACAGCCGCACCCGCGCCCCCAGCGCGCCGACTCCGGTTCCCAAACCGGTCTTGCAGGTCCCTGGAAGGTGGCGTCAGCATCTGCAGCCGCGTCGACGTTGTCAGAGCCTCTGCGGAGCACCCAGGAGAGCTGGACGAGGACGAGGGCCCTGGGCCTCCCCATGGAGAAGTCAGCTGCCTCAACAGAGCCCCAGGGGCCTCGGCCGGTCCTGGGCCGCGACAGCGTCCAGGTGCCCGACGACCAGGACTTCCGCAGCTTCCGGTCCGAATGTGAGGCCGAGGCCGGTTGGAACCTGACCTACAGCAAGGCCGGCGTGTCTGTGTGGGTGCAGGCTATGGAGATGGATCGCACCCTGCACAAGATCAAGGTAGGGTTGCCGCGCTGCACGTGCAGGGCGCCCGGCTCCCTGGCTTCCTGTGACCGGAGCCTCCTGGTCCTGCCACAGGGGCAGGGACGCAGACACCTGGTCGTGCACCTGAGTCTCCCGCCAGAAAGCAGGAGGAGGCGCATTTGCTGAGCAAGCCCCCCAACTCACCGACGGCCGGGCTGAAGCCCGGAGAAGGGGGTGTGGCGCACTGCGGTCCACCCCGCCAGCGCCCGGCTTCTGCATGGCGTCTACCTACTCTGGGGAGGTGGGCTGCTGCCAGGCCCCGCTTTGGAGGGTGGTCTCCCTCAGGGAGCCCTGCGCCCTTGGGAGCCCTCCAGGTCCTGACTTGAGTCATCCCGAGTGGGAGCCTAAGCCCTTCTCTCCCGGATTCCTGGGCTGGGCTTCTTTCCCCATTCTGCGCACCTTGAACGCCAGGGACCTGGTCCCTTACTGTCCAACCCCCTGCTCTCCCCCCTCCCTCCCTGGCTCTTCTCTGAGTCTCTCTTGCGGGGATTCAGGATCCTGGCTGGCAGGGCCTGAAAGCAGGGCCAGGCCGGCGTGGGCAGGGGGCGGGGGTGGGCCACCAGGTGCAGGAAGAGGCAGACTCTCAGCCCTCCTCGCGCCATCAGCCCCATGGTTTCTTCTCTTTGCCGTGACGGGGCTGCCTTAGGGCTTGGGACCCCATGAGCCACCTCCCCTGGGAGACTGGATGGGGACAGACTGGTGAAGACTGATTGGAAGCCTCAGTAGCTGCCACCTACACCCTACATCTGGCAGTGCTCAGAGCGCCACTTTTCGAGGGGGCCGCTCTCCCTTCGGTGGGCCCCTGGCAGTAGACTGTCCCTTTCCCCTTGCCTCTCCCTCCTGCTGTCCTTCTCCAAGCCGCAGACGAGTGTGTTCCTGAGGAGCAGGTGGGGGTGGCAGGGCACTGGACCCTGAGGGCACTCCTGCCCCCCCCGGCCCCTCCTGCCTGGGACCTGCTCTTGGCCTTGGCCTTAGCTCTGGCATCGTGGCCTCATACCAGGACTGGAGATGTCTGACCTTCCCTCTCTGACCTTGTGCTTTTCTGCCTCACCTTGTCTTAGTCATTTAGAGTTTAGTCCATCTGTCCCCCCGTGGCCTTCTGGCTCACCCTGTCTGCCTTCCCTTCTCCCTCTGTGATTCTCTTCTGCACCCTGGCTGTCCGACTCGCTCCCTCTCTCCTGGTGTCCCTGTGTGTTTCCCCTTCTGGGACTTCCTGCCCAGACCTGAGCATCCTGGGCCAGGGGCCCTCCCAGGGGCCTGACCTGTATCCGAGCCTGCACAGCAGGGAAGGGAAGGGCAGCTGGTGTGTCCCAGCTTGGTGCTCTCTGAGGACAGGGACGGTCCTATCCTCCTCGGCATCCCCAGCCTCCTACCAAGGCAGAGCAGGGATGTTGGTCGAAAGAAGGATGGAAGGAAGGAAGGAAGGAACAAATCGAAGGAAGGGTGAGCGAGGTTGTTGTGGAAACAAGGTCGTTTTCCTGACTGTGACCTGGGAGGCTCAAGGTTGGGCTGTGCAGGGGACTGGGGCAGGGTATGGTCCCCACGGAGCTGGCTCTCCCGGAGGAAGGGAAGAGGAAGGCCTGAACGGAGCCCCGTACTCCCGCCCTCTGTGTCAACAGGGCAGAGCTGCCGCCTCCATCTGGCTTGGTTAATGACTAAACCTGGCCCAGTCCAGGACTGGAGTTGGCGGGCTCTCAGGGCCCCTTGTGGCCAGATCAGATTTCTCAGGGGGGCTTCCTGGGGAGCAAAGGGTCTTGGAAGAACCGGGGCATTGTGGGCTGTGGCCAGGCCACGCACCTCCCTTGGGAGCCAGGACCCTGACCTTCCCTCTCAGACTGAGCGGAGGCTGCAGGTGCCTTTGCAATCCCAGCTTCATGCTGTCCTGCTGCTGGGGTGCAAGCATGGACTCCGAGGTCCGGAGAGGAGCAGGGGCCAACCCAGAGTCACACGGCCTAGTCCCTGCAGAGCTGGACTTGGCACCCAGCTCTCTAGCCTCCGTACCAAGTGTTGTGTCCCCTACAGGGGAGGGGGCAGAGGACGTGGGCTGAGCGGAGCTGGGGCCTAGGGAGGAGGCTGGGGCCTTGGTTACGGGCACCCGCGATCTCTGATGCCCTCAGCACGGCCAGGTGGAGCTCTGGGGGACAGGCAGAGGTCTCCACGCTCCCCAGTCTCAAGAGTCCAGGAATCCCGTCTCTGAAAAGAGCCCCTGCCCTGAGCCAAGCGTGTCTCTCCACCGTCTGGCTTACCCTCAGCCCAGTCCTGGGCAGCAGTAGGCTTGTCTTCACGCTGCAGATGGAGAAACTGAGGCTGAGAGAGGTGATGTCACTTGCCTAAGGTCACACAGCAGCTTTGGCAGGAGTGGAACCCAGGCCAGCCTGGCTCCAGAGCCTCTCTGCCCTTCTCTGCTTGCGCATACGTCTTAGCCAACATTCTGGCATTTGACCCCATCGATAACTTTTTGAAAGACGTGGTGTTCTCATCATCCCATTCTTGTTCGATGAGTGAGAAAGCCAAGGCCCGAAAGGGGAGTGCCTGGCCACTGTCACATGGCAGGTCTGAAGCCAGAGTCCCCAGGGATGACTGGGTCACTCCAGGAGGCTGGGACTCAACCACAGGTGCTTGTTGAGCTTTCCCCTCCCCCAGCCTGTTCTGGCCCTCCCCCCTGAGCTGGGAGGGAAGGCCAGCCTCCCCCTGGGCACGTCTGTGGCATGATCCGGGGTGGGGGAGGGGCTCTGCCTACCTGTCTACCTGATGGCTTCCCCCCACCCCCGTGACTTACAGTCCCTCTGCCCCTGGGCCAGAGGTTCCTGGCAGCCACTGTGGCTCTGGCCCAGCATTTGGAGCCAAGACAAAGGGATGTGGCTGCTGGAGGCCACCTCTACCCTTTCCCTCCCTCCTGGCCTCCCGCCTGGGCTGTTCCTGAGCCTCGCTGTGCTCTGGGCCCTGGAGAGGAGGCAGACACTGCCTCTTGAAAGGTTAGGCCTTGTCCCAAAGGCAGATGCTGAACGTGGATCCTGGGTCCAAGGCAGAGGGCAGCTTGAAACCTGAATTCAAGTCTCTCAGCGCCCAGGCCAGGCTTCCCGCAGGCCCCTGTAGCAGGAGAGGAATGGGAAACCAGGGGTCTGCGCCTGCTCCAGCAGGCCCAGCTGGGGAAGAGGCTGGGTTCTAGTCCTGGCCGTGGTATTCTCTTGCTGTGTGTGACCGTGGGCACATCCCTGCCCTCTCAGGGCTTTCTCCTTCTGTGCCTTGGGGCTTACCTGACTCCAGGAACCTCTGAGCTCAATGCCTGGGCTGGGCCCTTGGAGAAGGTTGCAGCCCAGGGGGACAGAAAGTGGGAGATGACACAGCCTGCCCGGCCCTGCCCTGGAAGCTCTTGTGCTCGGGCTCTCGATGCTACTGCAAGCCCAGCCACTTGAGGCAGAAGAGGAGACGCGGTCCCTGTCCTCAGCGGTGTCTAGACCCTGGTGGAGAGAAGACTGGCAATCCCAGGTGACCCGCTGACCCCTGCACGCGGTGGGGCAGGAGGTGGCCTGGTGGGCAGGGGCCTTGAGGGGCTTGGCGGCTGGAGCAGGGCTGCAGGGTCTCCTGGGGGAGGGCGGCTGAGAGCCAGCGGTTCCTCTTGCTACAGGAAGCTGGGCAGCAGGGGGACCTATCTCCTCTGACTTCCTGTCCTGTGGGTCCTCTTCTTCCCCTTTGGGGAAGGCGTCGGTGACCCTCCCTGACCTGTCTCGCTGTCCACCTGTTTCCACACCCCAGTCTCCTGGGTTCCCAGCTCTCAGGCCAGTACCCAGGTCTGTCCTTCTCAGCACCTCATTCCCGCCCTGGGAAACTTGGGATCATCTTAGGCATCTCCAAGGGCACGTCTCACTCTTCACAGTCTGTGGGACCCGAAAGGCCATTTGGGAAGATGGGGACAGTCGCCGGGCCAGAAGATACTTCGTATCTTCCCATGTGGCTGGGTCTTAGCAATGCCACTGAACAGCTGTGGAGGCTGAGGTTCAGGGCAGGAATTCCCTGTGCAGTCAGAGCACTGGAAGGAGGCAGGATCAGAACTCGGGCCCCTGAGACTCCAAGGCCAGCATCTCCTCGCTCCCTGGGCCTGCCTGTTAGCATCACGGGGCCCTTCCCTTCCCCGGAGCCCGTGGCTCAGAACCTACCCCTCTCTCCTGCCATGGTCTCCCCGTGCTGTGTCACTGTGGAAAGGCATCCTGGAGGGGACCCAGCTAAGCTAAGCAAGAGCCAGTCCTTTCTGTGTGACCTGGAGGTCACGGCACCTTTCAACATCAGTCTCATCGGTGGTGGCAGAGGCAGGAGTTAATGGGTTTTAGGGGTTTGTTTTCCATGAAGGTAGGTGCAGGCTGGGCCTCTGCCCTCTCTGGGGCTCAGTTTCCCCATCTCTACAGGCAGTTTCTGGGCAGGTGGTTTGCGGAGGCTGTCCTGGCCTTAGGCCGTGGGAAGAGCGTCTGTACTGCTGGACACAGAGTAAGGACGGAGAGCCAAGACCTTGCCAGTCTCTGCCATCCGAGAGGTCCCTAGATGGGGTTTCTGAACTCAGGCCGATGCCCGGAGAACCCCGGGCTGCCTCTAGCCCTGGCTGGGTCTGGGGCGGGTAGGGGAAGCACTCCAGAGCTGTCCTAGGGGACAGGCTCCCAGAGAGCAGAGCCCCGGGCGGCCAGGGTCTGGACCTTCAGGGGACGGAGCTCAGAGACAAGGAAGGTCAGAGGTGGCCGAAGGCTTTAGGGACAGCTTCCCAGGTGCCTGGCCTGGCCCGAGGCCTTAGGGGAGAGTAGAGGGCCAGGGTCCCGGTGTGTGGCCTTGGGGCAGTTGCTGCCCCACCTCAGCTTCCTTATCAGCACCTTTGAATAGCAGTGCCGCCCTCCCCACCCTCTCCGAGGGCGCTTCATTCATTTATCTCATCGCCACCTCTCTGCGGGCCCTGGGCCAGAGCTAAGGGACAAAGAGGGCAGTCAAACTCAAGCCAAGTGTGACCAAAATCAATCAACAAACAAACAAATAGACTTCTTTAGAAAACCCAGGAGTTCCCACTGTGTCTCAGCAGGTGAAGAACCTGACCGCAGTGCTCCGGGATCTGTGGTGGCATAGATTCGATCCCTGGCCCAGCTCAGTGGGTTAAGGATCTGCCTTGGAACTCGAGGGCTGGTGGTGTTTAGACAGCTAGACCAAGGTCCTAGGCTTTGGGGCCTAGAGGTCCTAAGATACCAGGGGAGGGTTTTATTTTTATTTATTTTTGTTTTCGTTTTTGGCCTTGCCCGTGGCATGCAGAAGTTCCTGGGCCAGGGACTGAACCCATACTACAGCAGCCACCAGAGCCACTGCAGTGACAACCCCAGATCCGTAACCCACTGAGCCACCAGGGAACTGCAGGGAAGGGTTTTAGACAGGGTGAGCGGTAGGAGGAAGATGCTGCTGTGTGTGTCTGGACAGACATGCCAAGGCCTGTGCTAAGGCAGGGCCCGTGGGGAATGGAGCAAGAGATTGCTCCAGAGAGATTTAGGAGGCATAAGGGGGCAGATGCTGGTTTCAGCGTGACTCTGTGAGGCGCACAAGCTCGGGTGCAGGCAGGGGTGTAGGACGGCGGGGATGCGCGGTGCCCGGGGCTGAGAAACCGGTGGGGTGGGGAGGGTGCCTCCCGTCAGGGTCCATGCTGAGGCTGGCAGAGCTCTCAGCCCCCAGCCTGGCTCTGTGCCTCCATGACCAGCTCCCCAGGCTCTGGCTTTGAAACTTTAACGAGCCCCAGCTCAGTTTCCAGCCGAGAGTCTTTAAAGTTTCAGGAGATGGGAGGAAGGAGGCGGTCCTGGAGACAGATGGGTTTCCTTTCTTCGCTGCGTCTCCATGCCTGGCTGGGCCACCTGGAACCACGGCTCTGGGCCTCATGACCCCAGAGGCCGTGCGCTCTTTAGGGATCTGGGACCTCTCCAGCTGTCCCTGAGGGGTCAGTGGCCGTGAGATGGATGCGATAGAAACTCTATTTCGGCCCTGCGCCCTTACCTTTGACCCGGGCAGGTGAAAGTCCCGCCCCCCCACAAGCGGGAGGAAGGAGCTCAGCCAGGCATGGGGCTTGAGATGTCTCCCTCCCTGGGCCTCTTTTTATCCCTGCAGGCCTGGCTTGGTTTGGCCTCCATGCTCCAGGACCCCTGGAGCTGCAGACACCCAGGTAGTGGAAGAAAGTAGCCGGCCCAGAGCTTAGTGGCGGGACCCATATCAAGTACAGACTTTCCCCCTGTTGTCAAGGAGAGCCTGGGCAGGGGGCACAGGGCAGCTGGAGCTGTTCTCTGGGGCTTCGGCATAACCGTCGCCTCCCTGCCTCCCAGCCCGGCTCCCTGTAGGCAGCCACTTGCTACCTCTGGCCTCTCTCTAGAATCCTTTTGTCCTAAAGCAGGTGAAGAGCGCCTGCTCGTTTATGGCAGGTGCCCCTCCTCCTGGGCCCTGGGCAGAGGGGTAAATACTGCCTTTGGTCTTCTCAGCATCGCCGGAGCCATTTACTCCCATCATTTGAGCTTCCTGTCACAAGCCGCGTCCAGCCTTGGTTTCCAGGGAGCCCTCTCTCCCACCTCTTAGACGCCCCTCTCTCTGTTTCTGGACCCTTCCAGGTTGCCTGGGACCTGGTACAGGGCCAGGGAAGTGATGGGTCTCAAGGCAGAGGCCTGACAGCCAGAGGGGATAGAGTTCCCCTGTGTGTCTCCAACCTTCATTAGTTCCACATGTATTTCTTGTGCACGTCCTAATGCCAGGAGCATCCAGGGACCGAGTGGCAACCCTGCTGTCATGGGTTTACGTCCCCAGGGGAGAGAAGTAAACAGGAGCAAACGGCAGAAGCAGACGGTGGCTGTGTGTCATGAGGACGGGGTGCTGGGATGGGAGTCGTCTGGCCGTCTGCATTTGGGCCTTCTGTGTGTGGAGCCGGACTGTGGCTGAGGGTGTGTGTGTCTGGGTCCTTGGTTGGGTGTCCTGTATTGAATGTGTGTGTGTGTGTGTGTGTGTGTGTGTACACGTGTCTAAGGTTGTGTGTCTGTGCCTCTGAGTGTGAGACTCTGTGTGTGTTTCTGTGTCTGGCATTACTCTGCGTGTGAGTCACACCCCCTCACTGCAGCAGAGTTGTCTCTGATCCAATTCTGTCTCCTCAGCTGTCTCCCCTGCCTGGCGCTCAGCTCTGGCTCCTCTGCTTCCCTCCAGCCCCTGCCTTTGCCTCTGGGCCTGTCCCTGGGTCCCGGAGTCTCCTCAGGGGGTGTTTTCCCGCCCTGTCTCTGATGGTTACCGCCTCAGCCCGTTTGTCACTACTTGTCCCTTTTCCTCCTTTTTTTCCCCGTCCTGGTTATTTGTTGGACGAACCTTTTCTCATGCCTCCCACCCTCTATGCCAGCCACTGTGCTGGAGCAGTGACCTGGCGATGGATCAGCCCAGGCCCTGCTCTTAAGGCCTGGAGGGGAGACTGATGGAGGTGGTGACAGCCCTTCACGTGGACTCAGGCCGAGGGAGGCCAGTGGCTGACAGCATGGTGGGGGACAACGTGTCTTGAGTGGGACACACTGGGAGCCCAGCGGGAGTCAGGTGGCAGGCTGAGAAGATCTTGGGGTGAGTGGACTAAGGGTGAGGAAGGGCTGGCGGCAGAACCAGAGTAGGGAGGATTTGGGGTTTTTTCTTTTTTATGGCCACACCCCAGGCGTCTGAATGTTCCTGGGCCAGAGATTGAATCTGAGCCACATCTGTGACCTACGCTGCAGCTGCAGCAACACCAAATCCTTTAACCCACTGTGACAGGCTGGCGATGAAACCTCTGCTTCCGCAGTGACCCAAGTCGCTGCAGTCAGATTCTTAACCCCATGAGCCACAGTAGGAACTCCAGGGAGGATGTTTTGGAGTTAGGATTTGATCCTGAACGCAGAGAGAGGCAGCAGAGGCTTTCGAGTTGGGCAGTTTCAGTATCACTAGGTTTTAGAAAGCTCCCTGCTGCAGGTGACAGATTGGCCTGGAACCCAGGACACCCAGGATGATGTGGAAGCTGCAGCCCTGCGAGCAATGACAGTGAGGCCTGCCTGGAGCTGGCAAAGAGGAGCAAGGGGGAAGGTGATGGCTGAGTGGAATCCCAGGCTCCAGGCACAGGAGGCATGGAGCCGGGTGGGCCTTGGGGGTGGATTATACCACTGTAATGGACATGGTGAGTGGGAGCCTGTGGGCCGTCCAGTGGGTGATGCCAGGAGGCTGTTGAAGATGCAGTCTCGGAGTTCCCACTGGGGTGCAGTGGGTTAAGAATGAGACTGTAGCACTTGGGTTGCCGTGGTAGTGCAGATTCGATCCCTGGCCCCTTGCAGTGGGTTAGAGGATCTGGTGTTGCTGCTGCTGCAGCATAGGTCGAGGCTGTGACTCAGATTCAGTCCCTGGCCTGGGAACTTCTGTATGTCACAGGTGTGGCCCTAAAAATAAAAAAAATTTTAAAAATTAAAAAAAAAAAGATGCTGTCTGGCGCTTCCTAGAGAGTTTTGGGGGCCTCAGGCCACTGGCAGTCCCTAAAGTCCTGGGAACGCAGAAGCAGATCTGTGTGTCAGCCCTGGGCCTCAGCTTGTTCGTGGCCTTCCCGACCCCCGACCCCCTTTCTCCTCCTGCAGGCCCACCCGCTCTTTGCTCTCTTTCTCAGCTCTCCGCCCTCTGTCTGGCTCCCCTGCCTCCCCTGGGGCTGGAGCAGAGTGGCAGGAGCTCCGGACCAGGAGGTCAGCCTCTGAGAGGTCAGAGCTGCAGAGCTGAGGCCTGAGGGGTGGGCTCAGGGTCCAGAGAGGCTGCAGGAGGCGGGGGCAGAGGCGGGAGAGGCCGAGTCACGCAGCCCCAGGGGAGGAGCAGCAGCAGAGCCTGGCCGGCTGAGCAGACTCTGGGGGAGACATGGCAGTATGTCCACCCAGCACCAGCCTCGGGGGCCACCTTTGGAGAGAAGATGGGTTGAGGGTCCCCTTCTCCTCAGTGGAGAGGAGGGCCACAGGGCTGGTCTAGTCGTTTGGCAGGTGAAAACTCTGAGCCCAAAGGTCAGGGAAGGAGACCCGGCGATGGGCCCACAGCCACCTGCTCTCTGTGTCCTTCCAGCCCCCCCCTTCTCCAGGAGGAGCTGCCCCAACAGCCGCAGTGTCTCGCATGGAGCCCCCAGGGCGTCCTTATCTGGCCACGCACTGGCCCGCCTGGGACAGAGCAGAGCCTGGTTCTTAGGCAACAGCCTCAGGGGTGGACTGCTGGTCACCCGGTTCCACCATGGTTCTTAATTTCCTCTTCTCGGCCACCATTTACAAATGGGCAGAAATCCCTCTTCCCAGGAAATTGAGAGGATGGAATGAGAGGAATTGGCAAGGACCGTAGCACAGAGACTGGCACAGAGCTGGCGCCCTGGTAACGTTTGCCGTGGGTGGATGCATGAAGAGTCTGAGGTACCCAAGGGACAGCTCCGTCTGCTCCCATCCTGTGCACTCGCTTACCTCTGGAACCACAGGAGCCCTCGCCTTCCCCCAGCCCGTCCAGGCTTTCCAGTCCCAGGCTCAGGCCAGCACCTCTGCCAGGACGCCCTTCCCTCCCGACATCTGGGTACCGCCTGCTCTTCCACTCATCCTGTAGGACCCCTCCCTGTACCTGTGTCCTTATGTTCCCTCTGTCCCTGCTCTGACCCCCGAGGGTTTTTTATGCCTGTGCCCTGGCCAGGGGTGAGCGCTCCAGCTCCCCCAGCAGCATGTCCAGACCACACGAAGTATTTCCGAGGGAACTCAGCCTCAGCCTGGGTGGCCTCAAGCTCATCTCAGCTGAGTCCAGACTTCCAGGTCCAGGAAAGGAGGACGGGGGGGCTCTGGACAACACTCTTAACCTAGGGGAAACCACAGTTTGATTTCTTTGTCTTATATAAACTCTACTGTACGAAGAGTAACAGGAATTCCAAAATGATAAACAAATCACTCAGAGCCTCGATTCCTGAGTAAAACCTTTCCTTGGTTCCTTCCAGCTCTCATTCAAGGGTGTGGATAATTTATACACAATTTAGACCATGGCACGGATACAAGTTTGTGTCCTCTTTTGTTCATACAACATTGCATCTGTAGACATTTCTCATATTGCTACAGAGTTATTAATTCCCCAACATTTCCTGCAGCTGCTCCCTGCCAGTCCTGCTCTGGGTTCTGGGGGGGCCCTGCACCTGCCGTGGGAGCCCAAAGTCCTTTATCGCTGGGCGGCAGCCTTCAAGGTGATGTATCGTTCTAACCCAACCAGGTCCTGCTCTTTGTGGTGTTCCAGGTTGTCCTCGAATGTATTTTGCTAGTTACAGATGCAATAACAGAGTGGTGAATATTGTAACAAGACTTTTTTTTTCCTCTCATTTTTGTATTTTTTTTTTCCTTGAGTATAGATTTCTGGCCCTGGGTTTTCAGGAACTGAGTTGAAAGATATGTTTTTAAGATTTTAAAAATATTTGCCAAATTGCTTTTCAAAATAGTGAAACCAGTTTGTTTTTGCTGTCACTAACTGGCTAATAGTTTTATCATATCCTCACAAGCAGAGAGTATTTATTTTTGCAAATTTACTAAGTATAAATTGATATTTCAGTACAGCTTTAATTTCCTTTTCTTTATCAGAACTATTGAAGATCTTACAGCAAGTCCCAGAATCTCCCCCGAACCTGTCTCTGGCCCCCTCCCCGCCTCACACCCCATTTTATGAGAGGATGATGGGAGAATCATCAGCCTCCAGTGCCCTGGGGAGAGAGTGCCATCCAGGAGGTTTTCACAACCACCCTTCCTTCTGACCTCCACAAAGCACTGAAGGCCACCAGCCACGGCCGAGCACGGCCTCTTGGTGGCTCACCTGTCTCTCCTTCATTTTGGCAACAGTTCTTTACTAAACTCTGCCAGGCACTGGCGACACCAAGATGAACAAGGGGCCAAGATGAAAAGGTGCATCGCAGTGTGTCCTGATGAAGCGGGGCACGGGGTGGAGGAGTAGCCTCCCAGACCAACCTGCAGAATTTAGGGACAGGGTAGGCTGCCCAGGCAGGGCACAGCCAGGCTGAAGTAAAAGGACAGGACAGCAAGGGCGCCAGCCAGGGGAGAGGTCCTGGAAAAGCAGGACTTATCCCACCTTTCTCCTCCTGCATGCCCACCCCCCCCCCTTCCCCCCGCTTCCCCTGATCCAGGTCAGTAACCTTGGAGCTGCTCTTGAGATCTGCATGGGGGAACATGGGGGAAGGTATTAGGGGTCTCCATTCTGGAGGCTCCAGAAACTCAGAGGCAAGGGCCTCTTGGCTTGATGCTGGCCTTCTGGGGCCTTTGGGAGGGGCGGTGGAGGGCCTGAAACCAGCAAGCAGGGGGTGCTGGGGGGGGACCTGGAGCAGACAGGGCAGAGGGGCCGCTGGAGCTGAGCCTCTCCTGTACCGTGTGCCCTGGGCAGTCTCTGCATCTCGCAGTGCCCGGACTGAGGGGGAGGGCGGTGTCTGGCTGTGGGTCGTGAGGGTGGGCGTGTGTAGGGCCCTGGTCTAAGAGGGAGGGCCACCTCCTCTCCCTGTCCCGCCACCCTGTGGCAGGAGCTGGGGCATTTCTGTGGGTTTCAACTTTGTTCCTTGCCCCCGCATATCCTGCCCTTCGGTATTGGCAGGAGAGGGCCCCCCTGGCAGGGCCTGAGCAATCAGGGAAAGCTTTTGGGGCCTGGGGCTGGACAAAGGGCAGCTGCTGCCGGAAGCTTTATGTACAAGTCTCATTTAATCCTCACAGCTCCACTCTGAAGCCAGGATTGTCCCTGTTTGACAGATGAAGGTACTGGGACTCGGAGCTGAAGTCCTTTGCCCAGGACAAGGCCGCAGAGACAGGATGTGGCAGGGCAGAGGCCTATCTGGCCTGACAGCTTGGGACTGCCGAGAGCCTGAGCCTAGGGGGTCCAGCCAGCCTGGTGGCAATGAGATGGCCCAAGGCTTCTCAGAGGGGGCTTTTAGGTGCAGAGCTCCAGTGCTGGGCTTTGGAAAAGCACAGCCTTGCCTTTGAGCCCAGCGAGGCCCAAGGTTGGAGTCAGGAAGATCTCTGAGCTTCACCTCCCGGGTCAGCAGGCCCTCCTGAATCCAGTGAGTGCTGCGTGATAACCATCAATTAACCAAGGCAATTTCCAGTTGCCAGTGTGTCTGGTGTGTGTTTTAGCTGGGCCAGTCCTGCCCCTTAATGAGGGGGGCAGAAAGTCCCGACACTTTGGGGTCAGGCGCACCCAGGTTCTGTTAGCCTGACCATCCATCACTGTTAGCCATGTGGCCTTAGTCAATCATTGTACCTCTCTGGGCTTCACTTTATGCATCTGTAAAATGGGGGTGCTGATACCCATCAGGGTGTTGGGAAGGTAAGAGACAGTGTCTGCACAGGTGGTGTCTGGGTGCCCTTGGCAGCTGGCAGCGGTGGTTTGACCTAAATTTCAGCCCCTGTGGGTCTATGGTCCAGGTGCTGCTGTCTCCTTTGTGGGATGATGAATTAGTAGTTTGGAGCACATGGTCATGGTTTTTGAGGTTGTAGCTGTTGTTCGGGGCTCTGATTGATTTCACAGCTAGTACCTCATCCCTGGTCTGTTTTTACTGTGGTTCTTCTGGGCAAGGGTGATTTATTTAACTGTTAACAAAACTGCTAAAATGCAGTATGGTGAGAAGTTAGCACTGGAGTTCCCGTCGTGGCACAGCGGAAACAAATCCCACTAGGATCCATGGGGATGTGGGTTCGATCCCTGGCCTCGCCCAGTGGGTTAAGGATCCTGCGTTGCTGTGGCTGTGGTGTAGGCTGGTAGCTGCAGCTCTGATTTGACCCCTAGCCTGGGAACCTCCATATGCCATGGGTGCAGCCCTAACAAGACAAAAGGCAAACCAAAAAAAGAAGTTAGCACAGATTGAGGGATGTTTTGTAGCCCAAAGGGACCCCTTACCCCTCTCTGGGGCTCGGTTTCCCCGGCGCTGCCTGAGCAGTGGTGGTGAAAGAGAGTGTCTCCTGAGTCTCCAGGGCTTTGAGGTAATCCGTGTGCCCCGCACATCCCACAGGCAAGGGTGTGGGAGAGCTGTTGTGTGAGGTCTTGGGGTGCATAGGCAAGACTTGGATCCTTCTGTCTGTGTCTCAGTTTGCTTGTTACTGCCCTGGCCATTGGCCCTCCAGGCCACACAACAGCCCGTGGACATGACCTGACTTCTTTTCCCGTCTCAGGCCAGCCATCTCCCTGGATCCTGGGAGATGGTGCAGCCCCTCTTCTCACCTCCTGTGGAGATTCCTCTTTCTCTAATGCTGAGCGCTGGGGAGGTGCCCCAGAGAAGCACAGAGCAGCGGAGGGGAGGGAGGCCGTAGAGCGAGACGCTGCTGGGGCACTGGACCCTGCCCTGTACTTATTTATTTAAGCCTCCAGGCCTTTGCACCCACCAGTCTCTCTGCCCGACATGCCCTCTGTCCCCTGTAGCAGCTCAGCTCCTTTCAGGCTCAGTTGCCCGCTGATCCCACAGCTCCCATTACCACCCTCCCGCCCCCCACCCCCGCCCCCCCACTCTCCCCAGCTCATTCTCATTTTGTGCCCCCATCTCTCCCACCATCCACCCCGTGGAGCCTCCTTGGGCAGGGCCCAGGTCTGCTTCACCTCCCAGTCCCTGCTGCCCAGTTGCAGGCCTGGCACATGGTAGATTCCAGAAAGTGGTGACTGGACGGACGGAGGAAAGAGTGGTGCCTCGGACTCAGACTATAAGGGGGCGCATGCACACGTGACCTGGTTCTGGCCCTGAGGGAGCCTGCTGAGTAATAATACCAGCCAGCCACTGTTTGGGGGGTATGTACTACTTGCCAGGCATGGGGCAACATTATCTCATTTAATTTAATCATAGCGTCACCATGACATAGGTGCTTTTATTAGCTTCATTTTTTACGTGAAGAAACCAGGACTTGGGCGGGTTAAACCTGTGCCTGTGGGAGAAGCTGGGGTTGCAACCTGGGGTTGCTGGACTCAGGCGCCTGCAGGAATCTCCCTAAGGGCCTTCCTTGCCTGTCTAGTCCCCTCCATGCAGGGCCCCGCGGAGGTCTGGGCAGCCCAGTTCTCTACGTCATGGGGTTTGGAACGAGTACAGTGTAGGGGACACAGTCTCATTTCTCTGGTGTCACTGCTCCCTCTGGGTCTCAGTTTTCTCAGCTGTAAAATGACTGCATGTCAGACTTCCTGCTGTAAACCAGGCCTTTCGGGTTTTGCAGCCAAGCATAGCTTGCTCCCTGGCTGAGCAGCCGTGGTGCGGCCTGGCCTCTGGCTCCTAGGTGCTCACAAAGTGACTGATTTACCCAGCGTGCTGTGGGTTCCGGCCACAGCCCGCCCACCAGGTGCTCGCTGGTGACTCCCCCCGCCCCCGCCCCGTCCCTCCAGAAGCCTCTTAGAATTACCTTGCCCGTGTGGCGGCTGCTGCCGTGCACAGGAACAATGCTGGATGTAATTTACCCCTCTTGGCGCAGCCCTGCTGCCTCCCGGGGGCTGCGGAAAGAGCTGGGCCCAGAGCCAGGGCCCCAGCCAGGCAGGACTGGCCACCGGCACCACTCAGTTTTCTTCCCTGCAGCAGCACTGCCACAGCCCGGGTTTTCACCTTCCCCCAGGCCTCACAGCTGGCCCTCCTCCCCAAGAGGTGCCGGGAGCTTGGGAAGCCTTTGAAGTCTCCCTCTTAAAGATAAAATCTCAGGCGGGGTTTATGCTTAACTCAGCGCAAGGCCCTCCCACTGCCAGCTGTCTCAGAGGGAGGCTGCGGTCCTGAAGCCACAGAAGCCCAGGGGGAGAAGGGCAGTCTGGGCAGTGTGTACCCAGCCGTGGGTGCAGTGAGGCCTGGCACTGAGACCCGCCCTAGGAAGAGGCGTGCCCAGGTGAGAGTCTCACCTACAAAGCCTGCTTCTGTGGTCACTTCCCCTCCATACACTCACTGTCTGGGATAACACATTTGAGGACTTGCAAAGGCAAACCGGCTTCCAAACTTGGCTTTGGAGGCGTTCTGGTTTCCTCAGACGCCGCACTTGAATGCTTCTTGGTGGTTGAGTATAGGAAGCTCTGGTTTTGAAGCTCTGCTGCTTCCTGGCTGCATGACTTGGGGAGGTGGTTTCCTCTCCTGAGCTTCAGCTTTCTATTTTGCAGCACAGCAGTGATCCAGCTCGTAAGCTGGGGTGAAAGGTGAGCGTATGTGTCGAAAGTCAGGTGCAGCACCTGGCCCTCCTCATGGCTAGTCCGTGGCAGGTTGTCCGAATGCTCCTGGTGATGCCAGATCTGGCCTCCGCTGCCTTCCCCTCCCACCTCTCTCATTGCTTTGTTTACGCCCCTCGTTCCTTCATGCACGCAGGTTTCATTGGTCTCTTTCAGTCTGATGTAGTTCCTGGATCTTTCCTTAACTTTCATCACCCTGATTCTTAGAGACCAGAGATTCGGGAAAGTCCTTCATTTGGGGACTCTTATTCCTTATGATTAGATTTAGGTCATGCGTCTTTGACGAAATGTCACATGAGTGGTGCCTGTGTTCTTTTCATTGCATCCTATCAGGCAATAAATATCCAGTTGTAAGCTGTCCCCTCACTGATGACATTCACTTTGATCACTTGATAAAGGACGTATCCTCCAGGTAGTGTGAAGTTACTGACTTGATGCCAAGGTATTTTGAAATTATGCAAATACCCTAGTCCTCATTAAACCTTCAGTTTTTAATTTATTCATACACGTGTATACTTTGGTTTCCTATTCTGTGGAATAGCATCTATTACTACCATTATTTATTTTAATACATGGGTTGGCCCAGCTTTAGCCCCTGGTAGGGGACCAGTTGTCCTAATTTGCCCAGGGCTGAGGGGTTTCCTCAGATGGGGACTTTCTGTGCTAAACCGGGATGGCCTCTGGGAAAGCCGGATGGAGCCCCGATGGCCATGGAACCAGCGGGAGCCCTTGACTCTGGCTCCTGTGTCTGCTGGGCAAGGTCTCTATCGTTCTGTGAGTCTGTCCATCCTTACTTTCTGGCACAGGAAGATGTTCTGGGCTCCTCTACACGGTGCCCCAGCCCCAGGAATCACGCGTTTCTCCAAGACCTGGAAGCAGACTGGCGAGTGTCCGGCCTTCGGGGCTGGAGCAGATGGAGCTCCTCCAGCTTTTCCTCCAGGCTACATGGTTCTCTCTGCCTGGGCCCCTTGCCCGTGCCTGCTGTCCCGAGGGAACTTCTCCAGGAGGACTGGCCCCCACCTGCCCCACCCCCCCAGAGCTGACCTCCTGGGCAGTGTGGGTGCCTCCCCACTTCCAAGTTGGTCTCCTTCCTCAACTGGACGCCTCTGGAGGACTGGCCTTATTTCTCTCTCTGACTCTTCTGTGCTCTACACAGAGCTGGAGCTGGTTCAATGACTGGGTCCAGTCATACCCCCTTGTGGAGCAGAAAAGCAAACAGGACAGGGAGGATGACCGCTATGAGTATGCAGGCTGGAGCTGTCCTTAAACTTCAGGGTTTTTTTTTTTTTGGTCTTTTTAGGGCCGCATCCGTGGCATATGAAGGTTCCCAGGCTAGAGGCTGCATCAGAGCTGCAGCTGCCAGCTTATGCCAGAGCCACAGCCATGCAGGATCCAAGCCGCATCTGTGACCTGCACCACAGCTCACGGCAACGCTGGATCCTTAACCCATTGAGCAAGGCCAGGGGTCGAACCCACGTCCTCATGGATAGTAGTCAGGTTTGTTAACCACTGAGCCACGATGGGAACTCCCATTTTTTAAATGAAATGGGACTAATACATCAGGGCTCATATGTTGCTGTAGTAATAAAACGCAGCAGTGTGCAGCAAGCGCGTAGGTTGGTACCTGGCAGCTGGTGATCGTGTCTCAGTGTCTCTGTGGATCCTTTTATTTAAATGCTTTTCGTTATTGCAGAAACGTACTATATATTTTAGATAATTAAAAATACAGACGGCAAAAGGAAAGCAGCCATCATATGGTCGTCGATAGGCATCGTCGGCATTCACACCTTGGCTGTCGCGCTTCCCGGGCTTTTTCCGAGCGTGTGTTCCTCACCCCGACCCCGGAGGAGATGACATCATGCATTCCATTCTGTAACCTGCTTTTCCTCAGGCAGCAGGCTCCATCATGGTGTTCCAGTAAATTTTTAGCACATTTAATTAATACCCAGATCATAGTCACATTTCTCCACTTGTCCCAAATATGTCACTATAGCTATTGTGTCCAAGCCAGGATGCAACTCGGGGCCACACTCTCTATCTGGTTATTTGTCCTGTACGTTTCAGTTTAGCCCAGTCCAGCCCCTTCCTATGACACTGACCAGTAGAAGAGACTTGACCAGTAGCCCTGCAGAATGTCTCCTCAGGGAGTTCCTGCCGGGGCTCAGTGGAAATGAATCTGACCAGTATCCATGAGGACGTGCAGGTTCCCTCCCTGGCCTCACTCAGTGGGTTAAGGATCCAGTGTGGCCGTGAGCTGTGGTGTAGGTCACAGGCGTGTCTTGGATCCCATATTGCTGTGGCTGTGGTATGGGCTGGCAGCTACAGCTCCAATTGGACCCCTGGGTGGGGCCCTAAAGAGAGGGGAAAAAAAAAAAAAAAAAAGATTGTCACCATCTGGCTTCGTCTTGTACTGTGGTGACACTTAACTTGTTCCTCTGTCCTTTGCATTTTCTGTAAAGCGAAGCACATTTAGGGCTTGACGAGTTCACTGGGGCCTAGCATGCCCAGTAGGTGGTGTGACATGTCCTTCCTGGGCCCTCTCATCACCGCCAGTGGTGCCAAGGCCCAACCCAAGTTTGGGAGGACGGTGACGGGAACCCCCCTCACAGAGTTGCACATATTTCCTTTTTAGTAGAAAGTGGTGTGTGTGGTTCTCTTGGCACCATCTGAACACCCAATTCTGGGAAACTTTTTTAAATTACACAATAAAAACTTGTCCATTTGCTGAGGGGAACTTGATCCCGGGGTTTGGGCTCTCGGGTGAAAACATTCGCAGAACAAAGATACGGACTCTTTCATCTAGCTGAGTGCAAATCTGGTTCTATTTTACTTGCTTTCCGGACATATGATCTAGGTTAAACCCCAGCTCTGCTTCTTACCAGCTGGGTGATCCTAGGCAAGTTCCTTAACCTCTCTGAGCCTTCAGTTTCTCCTTGGATTTCTTGTCGGACAGAGTTATTGTGGGGGCTAAATTTTTCAAAAAAAAATGTTTCCTAGGCTCTTTTCTCCCCTAGATGGAAAGCTGTTTGAGAACAAGGCTAGTAAATAGTAAGAAATCCAAAGATGTTTGTTGAATGGCGGCGGGGGGGCGGTGGAGAGGACAAATGGTCCGGCCAGGTGGTAAGTACCATGGAGCAAAGAAACAAGGAAATCATCCGTTTAGGCATCTGGTTGTTCATTCATGCTTCCACTTCATTTACCATATACTCATCCCAGCCTGTGTGCTGAATCAACTGTGAACCTCTGCCCCTGAAATTCAGGGGCCTGGAGGGCACAGATAAGGAGACTCGGTGTATGGGAGTCCAGAAGCCTGGCTGGGTAGTTCAGGAAGACTTCCCAGAGGAGGAGAGTGGGAGGAATGGGGCGGTTCGGCAGGGGCTGAGCTGGGGAGATGGTCTCTGGAGGCCGTCTGCTGGGACAGGTGGCCCTGGGAGGCCCGGACAGGACCCATGACCAGAGGCGAGCCTCCACTGGCTTCAGAAGCAGCCGTGCCTCCCGGTCCTCCTCTTCCTCCCCCTCTGCCTGTCTGCCCTCCTGCCCCCTGAGCAGGGCTCTGACAACCCGCCTGTCTGTCCGCAGTGCCGGATGGAGTGTCGCGATGTGCCAGCGGAGACGCTCTACGACGTCCTCCACGACATTGAATACCGGAAGAAGTGGGACAGCAACGTCATTGAGACTTTCGACATTGCCCGCTTGACAGTCAACGCTGACGTGGGCTATTACTCCTGTGAGCAGGCGCAAGCACGTCCACCTGCACCCGGGCCTCCGCGCCGGCCTCCGCCTCCCATCTCCCCTCCTTGTGGCCCCCCCAGGGCCAGGCTGCTCAGAGGCCCCAGGGCAGAGCTGTAGGGCCGCCCTCCCTGACACCCTCTCCGCTCCCAGACATTTGGGCACACGTGCAGGTAGACTCGCAAAGGCATACGCATTCCCAAGTTCACGTACACACGTTCCACACAAACACACAGGCACACAGAGGCATGTGCTCAGCCACGTATTTCACGTACACACAGTAACACCACTGCTCACACACCGATGTTCACGTCTACACACAGGTCAGGCCAGCAAGGTGAGGAAGGGCTGGCTGGAGTTAGGAGCACAGAGGGTTCTTTCCCAGTTCCAGAAACTAGGTCTGCGGGGTGGGGGCAGGTATCTGTTTGGATCGGGGGAGCTGGCAGTTAGCCGGGCATCCCTATGTCCCTGGGCTCCGTCACGCCCGCCCTTGCAGGCTGGCAGGCCGGCGGTCTGGCTGAACTGTCCCTCGCCCTCCACAGGGAGGTGTCCAAAGCCCCTGAAGAACCGTGACGTCATCACCCTCCGCTCCTGGCTCCCCATGGGCACTGATTACATCATCATGAACTACTCAGTCAAACATCCTGTGAGTCACCCCACCATCCCTGCTGGGTGGGCAGGGCCAGGGACCGAGCCCGAGGAGTGGACTCTGGCTGCTACCAAGACTTCTCCGTGACTTCAGGCCAGGCCTGAAGCCCGCAGGCCCTCAGCTTCCTTCCTGTGCAGTGAGAAGAATGGCTCCTGTGTCCCTGCGGGGGCTTTCAAGCAGACGAGGGGAGCGCAGTGTGGGCCATCAGTGCTCCGGTGGGGGCTGGAGGGAAAGGGGGGACCAAGAGGCGAGAGGCAGGGTCCTCCAGCCCGCCCTTGATGTCCGCGCCAGGCAGGACAGGCAGGTGCAGGTGGCTGCAGGGCAAGGCGGTGTGTGTGTGTGTGCGTGTGCCTGTGTGTGTGTGCGTGGTGTACTCACAAAGACATCTCCTTTCCTACACCTGAGTCTCACCTCCCTGTGCCTTCCATCCCCAGAAATACCCGCCTCGGAAAGACTTGGTCCGAGCTGTGTCCATCCAGACGGGCTACCTCATCCAGAGCACGGGGCCCAAGAGCTGCGTCATCACCTACCTGGCCCAGGTGGACCCCAAAGGTGAGGGCTTGGCCCTGGAAGCCCATCAGGGTCCTTCCCTTTACCTCAGGGGATGGGGCTTGATCTGCTGATCCAGTGGGATCCAGAAGGGTCTCTGTTAGGAGGTGTTTTGCATTTGGGGGCATTTGCACCCAAAACATCCTTTGAACCAAAGTTTGAGGCTTTACAATGGTTTGAAAAGCAAGGGCCGCGGTGGTAGTCGCCCTCCACGGATGCTGGCAGAGCTCTCTTCCCGGACTCCTGGCCCCTCCCTGCTCTGACTTGCCCCCTACTCACTGGCTGTTCCCCCTCTGACTTATTGGCCCCCTTCCTGGAGGCTTGGGTTTTCCAGGCCCCAGTCCTCTTTCCCTTGGGAGGGCCCAGCCACTCCCGAGGCTTCTGTGACCAGGTGACCATGGGCCTCTATGCTGAGATCCAGATCCCTGTGGCCACTGGCTTCCTGGCCGTGTCCCTCAAGATGTCTCTTAGGACCTGAGGCTCCCTGTATCCAGCTCTGAACTCACTGTCCCTGTTGCTAACTCAGCCTTCCTCCTAAATCTCCTCCTCCATCACCCTCCGGTCACCCATGCCAAGACCCTGGGGGGTGTCTGGGGCTCCTCTTCTCAGCTCCCCGATCTCATCGCTGGTTCGCAATGATTCTTCCTCCTAAATATCTCCTGAATCTGTTGTTTTCTCTGTACTCAGCCACGTTGTCTGGCCGCACAGCTACCAGAGGGATTTTTCCCAAAAAGTTTATTTCCCTGTGACTCTCTTCTGCTTAAAATTCTTTTGCGACTTTCCATTGCCCTCAGAGTGCAGTCCGGCCCCCGGCCCCGGGTTTTCCAGTCTCTCCCCGCAGCTCACGCCTGTCGAGGCAGCCTTCCCCTCCTCCCTCACTCCTCCCTCCAGGGCTGCTTCAGCTGTCACCTCTTCTGCCCCTGACACCCAGAGGAGTTGCTGGCTCCCTGCCCCTGGGTCCCCCTGGCACACTCTTGGGCCCCCCCGGACAGTGAGTTCCTCTCTCAGTCCCTGGGCCGGTCCAGGGTGGGCACCACTGAGTGAATGTGGAGTGAGTGAGGGAATGGATGAGGATGAGAGGAGGTGAGCCTGCGCATCTGTGCGTGGGCAGGCCCCCAGCACCCCCAAGAGCCACCGGCCCGGGCCCAGAGCTTCCCACTGCCTCACTGAGTGTTGGGTGCCAGAGGCAGAGCGGACACTTGGCAGTGAGACCAGGGGAGAACTGGACCATTGATGCCAGGTCAGGCCAGGCTAGGGTGCTCAAGTGAGAGGCCTATGCAGCAGCTGGGCTTCCTGGGCCGGGGGCTGTGGAAGGACAGTCAGAGCAAGAGAGAGCATCAGGGCCCTTCAAGGTAAGGGGGTTAGAGGTGCGAGGGGGAGGCCAGCGCGGGTGGAGGGGAGGCGGCAGGCGGGAGCTCCACTGGCGGGGATTTCAACCCCTGTGCTGCCTGTGGTCACCTAGGACCCTGTGGTTTTCTTCCATGCAGCCCTCAGGGGCTCAGCAGAGGGAGGTGGCCGAGCAGCCTGGGGCTGGGGCTGGGGCTGGGGCTGGGGCTGGGGCTGGGGGTATAACAGAGGATTTGTTCTCCCGAACCTGAGGTAGAAAGAGGGAGTGAAGACGAGAAAGGCGGAGTTCCCGTGGTGGTGCAGTGGAAACGAATCCGACTAGGAACCATGAGGTTGCGGGTTCGATTCCTGGCCTTGCTCAGTAGGTTAAGGATCCGGCGTTGCCGAGAGCTGTGGTGTAGGTCGCAGATGCGGCTCGGATCCTGAGTTGCTGTGGTTGTGGCGGTAGCTGTAGTTCTGATTAGACCCTTAGTCTGGGAACCTCCATAGGCTGCGGGTGCTGCTCTTAAAAAAAAAAAAAAAAAAAAGAGAGAAAGGCTTACAGGACTTGCCTCACCTCGCTCCCCTTCCCCCTCCCTGGAGAAGGGGGTGTCCCTCTGGAAGCCCCAGGCTGGAGGGAGGGGGCTGTGTCCCTGAGGCGGCTTCTTCCCTTTTCTCCTTACTCCCTGTCCCTGTCCTCACAGGCTCCTTACCCAAGTGGGTGGTGAATAAATCTTCTCAGTTCCTGGCTCCCAAGGTGAGTGGCCTTGGGCCTTTGGGGTACGGAGGTTGGGGGAGAGGGTTCCGTGACGGGGGACGGAGCCGGGGGCGGGGCTAGGGCTGAGGGGCGGAGTCAGGCTCCAGGGCGGCCGGGCCAGAGCGGCTGCAGAGCGCGGGAGGGGACGCGGCGAAGACTTAACCTTGCGCCCAGCTCACCCCTGACTCGGCGGTGCGGCGGGTCCGCAGGCCATGAAGAAGATGTACAAGGCGTGCGTCAAGTACCCGGAGTGGAAGCAGAAGCATCAGCCGCACTTCAAGCCATGGCTGCACCCGGAGCAGAGCCCGTTGCCCAGCCTGGCGCTGTCGGAGTTGTCGGTGCAGCACGCGGACTCGCTGGAGAACATCGACGAGAGCGCCGTGGCAGAGAGCCGAGAGGAGCGCGCGGGCGGCGCGGGCGGCGAGGGCAGTGATGACGACACATCGCTCACCTGAGCGGGGCACCACGGCAGGGACCGAGACACGACGGGGCGAAGCCCGGGGCGGCGGATTCCTCCCGCGCTTTCTCCCCCCCCTCCCCCGCGCCTCCCGGGGACGCTGGGTTTGGGCCCAGGCTGGCGCTGCGGCCCGGCTGGACACGGCCCCAATAAACGATCCCACAGCCTCAGCCGGCTCATCGCCGTGCCTGCTTCTCACGTGCTCAAGGCCGGTGCCCTTGACCCTGCTGTTCTGCAGTTCCTTTTATTCATTTTACTACTCATCACTCGCCTTTGCTCCTTTAGGGACCTCTCATCTCCCGTATGTAGCTGGAGGTGGCCTGGGTGGTGCTTGTCACCCTCTCCTGTCTGTGCTGTGTTGGTTCTCCTTGCCTCTACTCATTGGTTCACTCCTCATCCATCCACCTGACCTCGAGTGTGCATTCTGCCAGTCACTCCAGGCTATCTGGCTGCCTTTTCTGCTTTGAGTAAAGGGGCAGGTCTGCCCAGAGGCCCAGGGTCAGAGAGTGGGGTTCTCCTGTAAGACCTTCAGCCTAACGCCCTCTCGGTCCACACTATGGAACCGGGGTCTGACGTCCTTCAGTTGTGACAGAAGGAGGGGGAGAGGCCCCTCAGTCTCAGACCACAGGGCTGTGGGCCTAAGAGCTTTGGTTGGTGCAGCATGTTCTAGAGAGAGTTTGAGGGTTGAGGTGTCATCAGACTCCAGTGGAGGGACCAGGCCCTGTGATTTGAGCCCTCCTTAGCTCATTTAGAAGACCTCAGGCCTGAGTTAATAGAAAGGGTGGGGCCTCCTGCCCTTTGCCAGTGGTTAGGTGCCAGCCCCCTGTCCTGTGTTCCACCTGCTGCTCTGCTGTCTAGGCTTTGGAGTCTAGAGGGATGTCTGGGGTTTTCCTGCTCTCTGTGGCCCCAAGTGCCCTCTGCTGCCTGAAGGTTATTCCTGCAATCAGGTGGGGAGGAGGGCCCTGTGCTCCACCCTCTACAGTGGTTTTGTACCCCATGGGGACTTGGAGCTGGAAGTTCTCCCCAAGATCCAGCCCCACCCTCCTCTCCCGGGAAGTGACTTACCTTTGCCTTGTCAGGAGGTGCTCGGGGTCCACCTTTTCCTACAGGGGCAAGACGAATGTCCAGTAGGAGTGGGCAAGAGATTCTATACCCCGCCAAGACTTGGCCAGGGTACCCAGTACTGGCTTTGTAACTTCGGGCAAGGCCTGGAGCTTCCTAGACCCTTATTGCCAAAACCCAGGTGATGATTTTTATCTTCAGGCATATCCAGATAAAAGGAATAAGTTGCCCAGCTTGGTTTGACATGTAGTAAGTAAGTGCCCAAATTAATGACTCCCAATCTTAGCCATGGACCCAGGACTCAGGAATGCCTGCCAAACCCCAGGCTCCATCCGTGTGTGTGCTGGCAGGATGGGTGCCAACCTCCCATTCTCTAGGCCAGGGAGGGTGCCTGAGTGCCAGGACCTCTGGCTGCAGCCTTTAACCAAGGGATCCTTGGGCCCTCTACTGGCACCGCCCCGACCACCCTGCCTCTGAAAGATGTGGGCAAAAGTAGGATATCTTCAAAGAATGAAGTCGGGAAGGACTTCCTGGAGGAGGAGGTCAGGACCTTGATCTTCCAGCCTCCGACCGCCCCTTACCAGGGGCAGAGTCACCGGCAGAGGGATGGCAAGAGGCCGAGAGACTCAGGAAGAGATGGAGCCTGAGCGGGCGGGGGCGCTGGAGGGAGACCTGAGCCTCAGGAGACGGACGGTCCAGTGAGCCGCGAGAGAAACAGATGAGACGCACAGCCGAGCGCGTCCGCAGGGAGCGCGTCCGGGCGTGGCCGGGAGGGGGCGTGGCCGCCCGGGGCCCTGCCCCTTCCCCGCCCTCCCCTCCCCGGGGCGTCACGTGGGGCTGGCGGAAGCGCCCGGCGGGGTGGGCGCGCCCGGCCTGCCGCCGAGACTCGGCTACGGCACCGGGAGTCGGTGGTGGCGCCGGGACCCCGGGTTCCCCCCCTGGAGTCTTCGCTCAGAACAGGTCAGTGCGGCGGTGGGGGCCTCCCGCCCGCCACCCTGGGCCAGGTGTGGCCGCGGAGTTTCCCCATTCCGCAGACGGGAACGCCGAGGCGGCGCGGCCACTCTGCGCTCGGCGCCTACTTCCGCGGGCGTCTCGCTCGGTCACGTCGTCTGTTCTGACTGGCGGTGGGGATGGGGGCGCCTCCTGAGGACGCGCGGTCGGGCCAGAGACCGCAGGGAGGAGGGCGAGCCGTCGGAACTAGGGGCTTCCAGCCCTTAGCTCCCAGAATCGGGAGCCCTCGGGGCGCCTAGGTTTTCTTATCTGTGAGATACAGGCTCCCACCTCGTTGACCGCGGGCACCCTAACAGATCTGCACGGTCGTATGACCTTATGCGCTGGACCTGCGGCTTCAGTGATCTTGAGCAGAGTACTTCCGGTCTCTGCGCCTCAGCTCCCCACCGGTAAATGGGGCATGGCCTCCCCTGAGCTCCTACCTGGCCCAGTTGCTGGAAAAAGAAGGTGTGTGTTCACTGAATGGGGTCAAGACACAGGGAGTGGGTTATTGGGACTGGAGAGAGCAGACTTGGAGTGCAGCCTGGAGGCATGGGGTGGGTGTTTGCGCTCAGATCTCCAGGGCTGTGTGTTAGTGCTCGGGAGTTTTGGTGGGCATCTGGCTTAGGCATCTCCCACCCCCAGAGCTCCTGTCCCGGAGCCTTCCCTGATCCAGGCTTGGTGGGGGGAGGGCTCCAGGGTGGGACAGATTTGTGGACGTTCGCAGGGATTTGACCTCAGCCGGCAACGAGGTCCAGAGAGAGGCACCCAGGATACCTGTCCTGGGAGAGCAGAGTGTCCAGGCCAGCAGAGACTGCCTAGAAAGCTCATTACAGGGTAAAAGGAGCCCCAAAGAGTCAGAAAACAGGTGTAGACAGGCCCAGGGATGAAATCAGCCCTTGGAAGCTCAGGGAGGAGGCGATGACTCCAGTGGGCCTTGGCAGTTAAGTGGTAATTCACAAGAGGAGGGCAGAGCTTATGCGAAGCAGGAACTTGGGTGGTGTGTCTGAGGCATGGCAGGTGGCTGCAGTGGGTTGCAGGGGTGGGATGTAGAGAGAACCAATCCCCCAGACCCAAGGCTTGTTGAGCAGTATCCAGACCCTGGTCTGGGGCTCCTGTCTCCCCACTCGCCACTTGCTCATTGGAGCTGGGCCAGGCTCCTAACAACTGTGAGGTGGAAGCGAGCAGAGGCCACCAAGGCTCAGATTGCCTCCAGGCTTCACTGGAGCGCTCAGGCCTCCGCAGCAGCCCCAGCCTCACCCCCCACCATCTCCCAGACTCCAGCCCTGCCGTACCTCCAGCCTCAGCCCTTTGTGCAGGGTGCTTGTCCTCCCCCAACCTTCTGTGTCCTTTGGGACTTGGAGGCGAGCTGCTTATTGCCTCCTGCCTAGTCTTTCAGTTCCTGTGTAGTGGCGAGGAAGGGCCTCCTTGGAGCTTGGTAGGGAAGGGGACTGCAGAGCCACAGGGGTGACTGGGACCTGGGACAGTCCCGTGCAGCCACCAAACACTATGTGACTCTGCAAGTCCCCAAACTTCTCCGTTTCCCAGTCCGTGGGGTTTGGTGATAAGCCCTGGTCCCATGCTCCGAAGAGAGACTGCTGGAGCAAGAACTGGGCCTTTCGGGAATCTAAATCCTTCCCCGGCAGTGTGTTTGAAAGAAGGAAAGGGGGTCACTTCAGGGGGTCAGGGTCTTTGAGAGTCCTAGGGGCTAGCAGTGGACTAGCCTAGTACGAAGCCCTGCGACGCTCGCTGGAGAGAGGGGAGTCCCCTCCACTCTCCGGGGGCCCTCTCCCTCTGGCCAAGCTCAAAGCCAGCCGGCTGATGCCCAAACAAGTGGCCTCTGTTCCCAGGCTGGGGGGAGGGGAGGCAGGCCCTGGGCTGCAGGCCCGTCTGTCCAGCGCTGACCCTGCTCCCCCCCTCCGCCCTTCACTCTGCATCTTAACCCTTGGGGTCCTGGGCTGGGCCCTGGGCTCCTTGAAGGCTGGTACCCCTTGCCCAGTAGCTGTGCCCTCCACCCCACTTTAGGCTCCCAAGGGTTCTGTCGCAGCAGGAGGGGGTGCAGTAGGACACGAGTTGGAAATGGAGGGAAGAGGAGGACGTGAGGTGGGAGGGAAGGAGGCTGGAGCACACATGGCCTTGGCCCGTCAGAGACCGCTTGGCCCAGAAGCTTTTTTCACAGGTGGGGAGACTGAGGCCGGGGCCAGAGATCAGACCAGGACCCCACAGCAAGGCCCCGTGGGGGTTAGAACTGACTCGGCTCTTGGCCTGGGACCCCCTGGGGAGAGGAGAGGAAAGAGAGGGAGCTGGCCTTGATTGGACACCGCACGTTTGTTGCTTTTTAACTTGACATCATTCCACGCGACAAGGGTCCCTCTTCGGGGACATAGAACGGCTGCAGAAAGAGCCAGGGAACAGCGCGAGTGGGGACGATGCCGGCGAGCGTGCACGCAGCCCCGTGGGGGCTGACGCAAGGATCACGCAGGTCAGCCACTCTCGCGCTCCCAGCGAGCCTGGAGGTTCGGGACCATTCTGCAGATAAGGAGACCGAGGCACAGAGAGGTTAAGTAACTTGCCCGGGATCGCAGCACATCAGTATCAGAGCAGGGCCAGAACCTGGTGTCTGTGTGCCTCCTTTGGCCTCATTTCCAGCCCGATGTCATCCCTTGAGCTCAGTCCAGGGTCCCACTCAGTGAGGGGCTGTCCCCTTGGTGACCGAGGCAGCCTTGAGCAGAGCGTGACCCCAGCCAGGCAGCCCCGGGCCTTCCTTTGGAGCGGAGTCAGTCCCCTGGGTGGCCCCCGTCACCCCCTCCTCTGTGCCCAGTCCGGCTGCACTCTGTCCCTCTGTCGCACTGCAGGGAGCGGCGTGGCGTGTTCCAGGAAGGGGGTCTGAACCAAGGGTCTGAATGGCAGGAGACGGTGGGGAGGCCCTCAGGGGTCCCTGGCAGGGGCACGCCCCTAGAGCCGGGGCCTGCCCCTGCCGCACACCCACACCCTCCGGCCGGTCGGAGAGGACCCCCGTCCACCGAGCCCCGCCCCGTCAGGCCCCCAGACCCACGCATTCCCGCCAGCTCTGGGGGTGGCCCCGTTCAGTGGCCTGGGTGCTGGGGGGTGAACAGTGCATCGTTCGTCTTCCACGTGGCCCTCCTATGGAACAGCCTTCGCGGGTGTTTTCCCGTTTTGCTTAGTTAGTTTTTAATGATCGTCAGGCTTTCCGTTATCGGCGTACAGTGTCGTGTCACTTTCTCTGTACAGCAGAGGGACCCAGCCGTGCGTGGATACACACATTCTTTTTCTCACATTATCCTCCATCCTGTCCCGTCACACGTGCCTAGATAGAGCTCCCCGGGCTGTGCAGCAGGATCTCAGGGCTTATCCACCCCACAGGCAAGAGTTTGCATCTAGTAATGTCTCATCCTTTGGAACATAGCTCAGGAGGGAGAACAAATTCTGCCCCATAGACAGGACACCTGTCCCAGACTGTTGGGACAGTCAGAGTCACTGGGGGCGATGGGGAGGAATTCAATCCCAGAGTTATTATCTCACAGTAACAACAGCAGCATTAGCTGCTGTTTCTTGGAGGCTTACCGTGCGCCAAGCACTGTGCTAAGCATTTTATGTACTAAGTTCATTCCGTCCTCAACAGTCATCCTGTGGGGTAGGGACTGTTCCCATTTCACAGATGAAGAAACCGAGGCCTAGAGAAGTGACGTGATTGCCCTGAGCTCCGTTGTTATCTAGAAGAGCTGGGAGTCTGGATTTCTACAGCTTCACGGGGAGAACCTTGAGCCCTGGGGGGTCACTGCAGGCAGACAAGAGCCAAATCCTGTCTTACCCTAGGAACTCCCAGTCGGGGTGACAGGCAGGGACTAGAGGGCCACCTGAGTAGGTGACATTGCTGGTGACCCGCTATGGGGATGGGGTGCCTGCAAAGGCATCCTGCTTGCAGCCAGACTGGCTCCTAGCCCCCAGGGGTCCAGCCCGGGGATGAGCGGCTCCTGGAGGTTGCTCACTGCTCTTGTCCAGTCCTGTCCACTCTAGGCTTTGTTGAGTACCGTGCATCTCCCAGACCCCATTTACAGATGGGCAGACTGAGGGCAGTAGAGGCTGAGTGACTTGACGGAGTCTTGCAGCTGAGAAGAAGCCGCACTTGGCCTGAGCCCCAGGTGGGGGCTCTGAGGCCCCTACCCTTCCTCCCCGTCGGGCCTGGCAGGGCCTCCTGGCTCGCAAGCCTGAGCTTCCTTCAGACACTGCCCACCTGCCTTGTCACAGAATCCGTCTTTCTCTCTGACCAAACCAAGGACCTGCTTCCTCTCAGGGTGGCTGCCGTCTGGTCCAGCTGGGTGTTGGGGACCCAGTGGACATGCCTGGGGAGCGTGGGCCCGGAGCTGAGGGGCTGACCTTCGTGGTCGAGGGTGCGAGGTTCATGGCCAGTGGGGCCCAGAGGCAGATCCAGGGGTCAGAGAGCACCCCCAGCTCCACCCGGGAGCGAGAAATGTGGCAGAATCTTCCTTCTCCTCATTGTCCTTATTGTCGTGAGAACAGAAGCTTGTGAAGGCAGGGGGGCGAGAGAGGAGGACGGGGACCTCCCATAGCCCCTCCTCTGTCCCCATTCCCAGGCAGGGAGCCGCGGGGTCACACTGGAATCTCAGCTGCCCCGGGCTCCTGGGGAAGCCTGGCTGAGTCCTGCCTCCTTCTGGGTGTCAGGGCCTAGGACGGGGGAGCGGTAGCTGAGCCTCCCTTTCTCCCGGGGCCTGGGTCTCCTCTGGGCACCTCTTCTCCCCCCGCCCCCTGCTGGGACCAGGGTGCTGCCTGTAATCAGCCTTGGAGTTGGGAGCCTGGCCCTGGTTCAGTGAGAGGCCTTGAGCTGCTCAGGGACTCAGCTTCCCTGGAGCTTCATGGAGGGAGCAGGAGGCAGTGGCTCCTGGCACATCCAGGCCCCCAGGTGTGAACAGATCAGGATGGGAACCAGCCACACAGGGCAGGTGAGGGTGCCACGGGGTGGTGGGGGCTGAGGACTTCTCCGCAACCCCTGCCCCTGCTCCCCCATTGGGCAGTGAGATTTTAGGATGCGGAGTCTGAGATTCTAGGCAGCGGGGATCAAGGAGTCTAGGGTTTTAGTGCTAACAGTCCCCAGCTTCCAAATTTCCAAAATTCTAGGTTCCAGGAGCCTGCCAAGTCTGGAATTGGGCCGAGGGGGTCCTGGGTTGAGGCCGAGTCCTGTGTCACACCCTGGCCAGACAGACAAGGCCTGGAGAGTTTGTCAGGGCTGCTTGGGGGACAGTGGCCCAGCTGGCTTCCAGGCTGTACCTGTTCCTTGCACCCACCGCTCCCCGCTGACACACCAGCTGACACACACCTTTTAAGGAATCTGAGAGCCGGGTCCTGGAAAGGACTGGGTGGGTAGCAGGAGAGCCTGGCATCTGGGTGGGGAGGGGGAGGCGGGGGTGGGGAGGGGGAGGCGGGGGCGGCCTCCTGGATACTGACATGTGGAGGAGCCCCGGGGAGGCTGGTGGCGGCCTGGGTCACAGAGCAAACTCTGGGCCGCCTTGCTGGGCAAACCAGGTCCTCCCCGGGCCGCATGGCCTGTGGCTCTGCAGGCCCAGGTCCAGCCCTGGAGCATTAGAGCCAGGCTCAAGGACCCTGACGGGGTGGTGGCCAGAGACCTAGGCCGGGAGCCCAGGGGGAGGCCCTGACTCTCCTTGGGGGGCAGGGAGCCTGGGCTGAGGCTGAGGGCCTTCGAGTAACTCACAGAGGTCCCCCCAGCTCCATCCGGTGCCCATGTGGGTCTGTGGGCACAGGAGCTGCCCTCACAGGGCCATGGCACGGGCCTGGGAGCTGCCCCATGGGGACCGGCGCTGCTTCTTCCCCTGGGGGAGGAGCCCTCCTGCTGGCAGACTTGCGGGCTGGGCCAGCCCTCGTCCCTCGGGGGCATCGTGCATGTTTCTGGCTGCACACGCGTGTGCACTTAGGCCCTGACCACCCTTGGAGAACCCGCGCTTTTGCCTGTGTGTGCGTGTGAGCAGCATTTGCTGTCCAGGGGGTTGGGGTAGGAGGCGCTGGCGCTGCACCCTTGATGTGTGAGCTGGGGAGGCTTTTACCCACTTGAGTGTGGCTCTGCAGTAAGATGTGACAATTTGTTCCCAGGGGCTGCCCTGGCCTGGTGGGGAGGAAGGGCCTGCCTGAGGGCAGGGCTGGGGGCTGAGCTTTGCCAGGTGACAGCAGGACAGCTTTGGGGTGGGGTCTCTCTTGCTAAAGTCCCACCTCCCCCCTCGCCCTGGGCTGTTCCTCGTCTCTCCTCCCCTCTCCTTCTTCATTAATTAGTTAATTAATTAATTTGTCTTTTTAGGGCTGAACTCGTGGCATATGGAGGTTCCCGGGCTAGGAGTTGAATCGGAGCTGTAGCCGCTGGCCTATACCACAGCCACAGCAACACCAGATCCAAGCCGCATCTGTGACCTACACCACAGCTCTCGGCAATGCCGGATCCTTAACCCACTGAGCGAGGCCAGGGATCGAACCCGCGTCCTCATGGATACTAGTCAGGTTCATTTGCTGCTGTGCCACGACTGGAACCCCATCCCCTGTCCTTCCGAGTTCTCAAGATGGGCACACTGAGTCTCAGGAGGCCAAAGATCCAGGGAAGGTCCGGCAGTTCTAGTGGTTCTGTTCCAGGACATGAACCAGAACCCTCACCCCTACTGCACGTGGCCTGAAAAACGCACATTTCTCAGCGCAGGGTCAGCATAGCGCACCTGGAAACCGGCTTATTCCAGCATCTCTGAGGTCCCCCCTCCCCCTCCCAGCTCTTCCAAGGAAAAGGCTAGAAGGGGATGGGTGCTCAGACTTATGTGGCCCTGGTTAGGCCATTGTCCCTTTCTGGGGCTCACTTTCCCCTTCTGGAAGTGGGGAGGTTTGGATTAGGAGGTTCCTACATGCTTAAGGAGCAGGTGCTCAGGGCTGTGGAGAGCTGGGATCTGGCAGGCAGGAGGTGACCCTTGAACTTGAAGGGCGGGTGTGAGCAGAATGGGAGGCGCCTGGTCGGGGCGGGGGGCTGGAGGCCAGGTTCTAGCCACACTTTGAGCAGTGATCACTCCTTGCTCTCTGCATATAAAATTGGGGGATCTCAGGAGTTCCCCTTATGGCTCATCAGCTTAAGAACCCAACTAGTATCCATGAGGATGTGGGTTTGATCCCTGGCCTCACTCAGTGGATTAAGGATCTGGCGTTGCCATGAGCTGCAGCGTAGGTCACAGATGTAGTAGCTTGGATCCTGCGTGGCCATGGCTGTGGTGTAGGCTGGCAGCTGCAGCTCCAATTGGACCCCTAGTCTGGAAACGTCCATAAGCTGTGGGTGCGGCCCTAGAAAAACAAAAAAAGAAAAAATTAGGAGATTTCATTCTATCAGTAGATTATTTTCACTGTCTGCCAACGTCTGGCTGGTAGCTGGGGAGGCGGGGGAATCAGACCTCAGTCCTGACTTCAGGGGACACCCAGCCAAGGCTGGGGCGTGCGAGAGAAGATGTGTGTATGTGACACAGTCACAGATAGTGACATCCCGGTATGACCTAGGCTGTGACCATGGGCGTCGAGACTGCTGCCTGGAGCAGGTGACACTTGACCTTGAAGGGTAAGGTCGAGAAAGACGTTTCTAGGCAGAGGGAACAAGCTGAGCAAAGTCCTGGAGGTCAAGCGTCCAGCAGCGAGAGTGGAGGGAATGAGCCCGGAGATGAGGGTGCAGCCCTTCCAGCCCCCGCTGAGTAGCGGGGAGGGGGAGCCGTGGAAGGGATGGGCAGGCCGGGGAGAGGGGAGCTGGTCGTAGAAGCTCCTGGGTGACTGGGGTGCTTCTGACCTGCCGCGGGGAGGCTTTAGGGGTCTGAGAGTCAGGACTCCCGTGCAGTGAGGCCCCCAGCAGGGTGAAGCGGCAGGGGCAGCCCAGCCACGGATGGGGCCAAGGAGTCCCAGAGCTGAACCTTGCCACCTGCCTGCCCAGCCGTCCCTGACCCTAAGCCAGGTGGCAGCCCCTGTCCTGAGCTGCTGACCCGGGGCAGCCAGGCTTCTGCAGATGTTTCTTATCTGTCCCCAGTGGACGGACACTCCACTGGGGAAGGAGCCGCAAGTGAGATGGCGCCCCTTCCCCCAGCTGAGGAGACTGACCGAGAACAAATAAATTATAAACTGTCCACGAGAAATGGCTGGGGGGCGGTGGTGAAAAATGACACAGGGTGGCGAGGTTGCGTTTTTAGGCAGCGTGGTGGGCATGGAAGGCTCTCCTTTTTTTTTTTTTTTTGGCTTTTTAGGGCTGCACCTGCAGCACATGGAGGTTCCCAGGCCAGGGGTCAGAGCTTTAGCTGCCAGCCTACACCACAGCCAGGGCAATGCCGGATTCTTAACCCACTGAGTGAGGCCAGAGACCAAACCCTCGTCCTCATGGATACTGGTTGGGTTCGTAACCTGCTGAAAAAGTCGGGGAGGGACTCCTGCAGGTGTCTGGTGGAGGGAGCTCCCAGCCCTGAAGAGGGAGCACGCCCAGTGGGTTGGAGTGAGTTGACATCCCAGCACCACAGAGACAGTCTACACAGGCCTGGCCTTCGCTGGCTTCGGCTTTGGCTCTGAGGGAGGTGGGAAGTCCCTGGGTGTGCGAAGTAGCCGAGTTGGGATCTGGTTTGAAGGCAGACATTCATTCCCCACAAGCCTGCCAGGTGGGGCCGTCCAAACCCCTTTGTACAGATGATGAAACTGAGACTCGGAAGTTGGGTGGATGCCCAGGTCGCACAGCAGGAGGACCCCTGGCTGCCTGCCTGCCTGCGGCCCCGGGCTCCATTCCCTCAGCACCTGCTGCCCTTTGCTGCTGCTTCCCACCGTCCCGACAGCAAGATTGAGAGTCTTAGCACGGCCTTTCAGGCCCTTCTCGGCCGGCACCCGTCCTCCCTGTCCCTGTCCTTGTCCCGCCTGACCTCCCCGACCCTGGCTCCCTGTCCCTTCTGAGGCGATGAAGTGGAAGGAGGGGCTTCTGTGTGATCTCAGGCAAATTACTTCACCTCTCTGAGGCTCAGTTTTTTCCTCATCTGTAAAGTTGGGCCCAAACCCTCCCTTTTCTAGATTGTCATGAGGCCTCTATGAAACAACCCCATGCTTGTTTCACACAGCACCTGGTAGATGGTTAAGTGCTCTGCAACCATGACCTTGTGTTGCTTTGAGCTGGGATGCTCGGATCAGATAAGGGGTTGGAATGTTCCCTGTGAGTGAGCGGGAGAGCTTCCCCTCTGCTGTCTGATTATGGAGTCCAAGAGGCTCCACGGGAGCTGGAGGCTGGAGGCCAGGGGCTAACCTGTTATCTCGCCCCTACCAGCCCCGCCCATGTCGTCATCTTGGCGCAGGAGCTTCCTCTTTCAGGTGCCAGCCGCTGGGGCGCTGGGGCCCCCCCGCTCATCTTCTGGCTTCTCCCTCGCAGGGGCCACCGGCCCCGGGGGAGGGCGGGCTCAGGTCCCTGTGCTCCGGGGCAGCTGGTTTTGGGGAACGGTGGGCAGGTGCCCGGCTGCCTCGAGAGGCGGGACCCACGCAGGGCTCGGGCTGTCCTCAGCCCCCCCCCCCCGGTGGGGGGTGAGGGTCTTGCACGACCCGGTTCCTGTCCTCGCCTGCTGCCGGGGATTCCGCCCTGTGCGCCCCAGCCTCCCGTGCTGGGTCGGGCTCCGTCCTGTTTCGGCTCCTGGACGAGGATAAGAGCCCCGCCCCCGACGGGGCAGTGGTCACGGGGGAGGGTCGTCCTGGTGGAGGAGGTGCTGCCTGGCGCTTCCCCAGCCCAGGAGGCGGTGTCTGTGGTTGAGGGGCTCGTGGTGAGAGGGGGCTGGCCGGGCCACCTTCCAGGTGAGCTGGAGCCCGAAGAGTGAAGGGGGGTGAGGGGTAGGGAGGGTGGCTGCGGGGTTGGGTTTTGCGGGGCTGGGGGCGCAGGAGGGGGGTTAGAGGAGCAGGTGGAGGGCTCTCGGCTGAGGGTGGGGGAAAGGGCAGGAGGCTGGGAGGAGGGCCCAGGGGTCTAGCAGGGTGGGCTGGGGAGGCAGTTGGGGGAAGGGGTGGGGGTCCTGGGAGGGCCTAGGGGCTTAGCCTGTCACAGACTTTTGGACCTGAAAACCAAACCTTGTGACTTTCGGCTCCGTTTCTTGTGAGTCTCACTTAACACCCACCCTCCCTCCTATCCGACCCTCTCCTGGGTGGGGAGGGGCTTGGGCCTGAGGGGCTCTGGGGTGAGGTGGGTGGGGTGGGGGGCGTGGGTGAGCGGCAGGGCTAGGGTGGGGTCAGATGCCATCTAAGGGACAAACCACTGGGGGACCCGGAGTCTCGTGTTGGTCGTGGACCTCAGTCAACTCGCATGTGGAAGTCCATGGGCTCCAGTCTGTTACTGGCCCCTGGATCCCTGGGCTGGGGTTGGGGGGATGTTATTGAGAGACTGCGGAGGAGAAGACAGTGGGGGGGGGTGAGTCTGGGGCTCGGCTGTCCAGCGGCCCAGGAAGTCGTCCTTTTCTTCACCACAGACTCTGTGTGCTGTGTTTAAAATCATAAAGCGACTTTATAGTGATGGTTCGGGGGGACAAACTGGGACTTGATTCTAAGAGACTTAAAATACTTTGTGATTTTTCCCTTCTGATTATGAAGGCGACATGCAACTCCAAAACCTTCAAACAGTGTCGGCACGGAGGCTGCAGAAAGTGATGGTCTTTCAGGCTTGGGGTGGGAGTTAGGGCTGGGCCTGAAATTGAGGTCAGGGATGTCCACTGTCCCTTAGTCTTTAATGTCCCTTGATCATTGATAAAACTAGTTTTACATTTTATTAGGTTGATGCTGAGGGTGCTGCCCTAGGGAGGTTGTTAAAACAGCCTGCCTCTCACCTGGCCCACTGGGTACAGTTGTGTGTGTTGTGCACTGCCCAAGGGTACCTGGTTGGGGGCAGGGAGAGCTGGGAGACAGCACTGAAACCCAACCTCCCCTCTTTGCTGAGCTTCGTGCCCTGTTGCGGGGCTCCTGATGTAAGAGCCATTTCTTTCTTTTCTTTTCTTTTCTTTCTTTCTTTAGTCTTTTTGCTTTTTCTTGGGCCACTCCCATGACACATGGAGGTTCCCAAGCTAGGGGTCTAATCGGAGCTGTAGCCTCCAGCCTTCGCCAGAGCCACAGCAACGTGGGATCTGAGCTGCGTCTTCAACCTACACCACGGCTCACGGCAATGCCGGATCCTTAACCGGGTTCGAACCTGCAACCTTGTGGTTCCTAATCAGATTCGTTAACCACTGTGCCACAACAGGAACTCCTCTTTTTTTTTAAATGGTCACATCCACAGCATATGGAAATTCCCAGGCCAGGGATTAAATCTGAGCCACAGCTGCAACCTAGGCCACAGCTGTGGCAACACCAGATCCTTTAACAGCAGGAACTCCAAGAGGCATTTTTTCTAATTTTCTCAGTGGCCCCAAACTGGTTGGTGGCAGCCCTGCTTTCCCCAGGAGACTGCGTGGCTGCACCCAGTGTGGGCTGGAGGAGGTCTGGGGCAGTGGGTATCTGGCTGGAGCCGTGCAGGGGGACATGGCTGGAGGTGGGCCATGGGAGTCATTGGTATCTGTGAAACCGAGAATTCCAGGGTGCTGAGGGGGGGTCCAGGCTAGAGCCTGGCTACGGGGCCAACACCAAGAGCCCCTGGGGACAGGCCCAGCAAAGCCTTGGGGCTGAGAACAGGAAGTGTCTGTCTCAGCAGCAGAGGTGTGAGCAGATGTGAGTAGCTTCTTGTACACACATGGTGATGTGTCACAGCTCTGCTTTGGGCAGGGAAACTGAGGCTCGGGATGTCACGTGACTTGCCGAGGGCTTCAGGCCAGAAGTGATGGAGCCAGGACTGGACCCTGGACTTGCCTGGCATCCCGGGGGAATGAGTTCTGGCCTGGAGCCACTGGTGCCCAGCTCCCCACCAGATGGCTGAGGCAACCTTGTAAACACCCAAGCCCGGGAGTTCCCGTTGTGGTGCAGCAGAAACAAACCCAGTTAGTATCTGTGAGGATGTGGGTTCAATCCCTGGCCTTGCTCAGGGGGTTAAGGATCCAGCGTTGCCATGAGTGTGGTGTAGGTTGCAGGTGTGGATCGGATCCCGCTTTGCTGTGGCTGTGACTGTGGTGTAGGCGGGCAGCTGTAGCTCCCTAGCCTGGCAACTTCCATGTGCCACAGGTGTGGCCCTAAAAAGACAAAAGAAACAAAAACAGACAAAGAAACCCACCCAAGCCCTGGGGCCCTGACCCAGCCCTCACTGTCCTGAAGTCTGCTCCTTGTCAGCCCTCACCAGTCCTGGGACTCCAGAGGAGAGGCCACATCCCAGTGGGATGGGGTGGAAGTCTGGAGCCTGGGTACGCGCCAGGGCAGAGCTCAGGGGCTGGATTAGGGCAGGAGACCCCAGTGGGCCTCCCTCCATATGCCATGGCCACCAGTCCCCGAGAACCAGAAAAGGGGCTTCTTGGTCCAGGGGTTCGTCCGCTGCCTGGCGGGGCTGGAGGGAGCTGATCTCTGGCGGGGGGGCCGGGGGGGGGGGCACTTCTGCACCCTCTGTGCTGGGAGCCCAGCCCCCACCCAGTTCCTCATATCTAAGGGAAGTGTCCCCGAGCTGTGTTGATTGCGCCAACAGAGTCCTGAGAGAACCTCCAGCCGGGCGCCGGACCAGGGTGGCCCTGCCCGCAGGTATGACCTGGTGATGGGCGCCGAGGGGGCAGGGCTGGTGGGCAGCCCTACACAGTCAGGCTGTTGGCAGCGAGTGTGGGCCCGAGGCCGTGGGTGTGCTGGGGGCTGCTGGCTGGGTGGGGCGGGGGCTGCGTCCCTGGAGGCCGTGTGAGGGTGCGTTGGGGGTGCCGCCGGGGTGTGGTTAGGAGACCCGGCCTGGCCGAAGCTGGCCCGGAACTGCTCTTGGTTGCTGTGTGGGGCGCTCTGAGAGCTGGGCTGAGGTCTGGTCTCTGGGGTCCCCGGCCGGCCGGCCTGGGGTGGGCTGCTGCCCTGGGCCTGCCCTCCTCCCTCCTGCTCCCCTGCCGCTGGGCCCTCCCTTGAGCGCAGAGCCGGGCTCTGTGCAGAGGGGCTCCAGCTGCAGCGGGGGAAGGGGCCCGGCCGGCCGCGGGGACTCTCCAGAGGCAGCGACCTTCCGGGCTACTCCTTCCAGGCCTGACTCATTCATGCAAATCAGATGCAGAGGTGGCTCACACCCACGTGGGCACCGGAGGGCCGATGCTGAGCTCACCTGGGTGTCACGCCTGTCCTTTCACCTTCCCTGTTCCTGGCCCACGGAACTCGATCTCTAGGTCCTGTCCCATCCCCGGGGCTCACGTGCTCAGTTAGCTCCCTCTACTTGGAAGTGTGACATCCTGCTCATCCTTCAAGGCCCAGCTCGAGAGAGTGTCCTCCGGAAGCCTCACTCCTCTGCCAGACAGACAGCCGCGTCCTCCGAGGGCCCTGTTGGCTCTAGCAAGTACCTGGCGAGTTCCTCCTGCCGCGCCCTCCCGGGAACAGGGTAAAGATCCCAGGCCTAGGGCTGCGGTGGGGACCACACAGGTGAAGGCGGAAGCCTGGCGGGGGCCGGGCCCCTGGTGGGTTTGTAGGAAATGTAGGGAGTGTGCCCAGCCTCAGCTAAAGCTCAGGCCACCTTCCTGCTGGACCCGCAGAATTGGTGTCCCTGGTCATTCGTGGGCAGGGGTGGTGTGACAGAGAGCCTGGGCTGGGACAGGGAGGGGTGATGAGATTTAAACTGCCCTTCGGGGTCGGAATGGTAAAGGACAGCAAGGCGAAAGCTTTGCTCCAGCAAGAGGGACTCAGGTCAGACCTGAAGAAGGACTGGCTGGCAAGGACTAGAGATTGCTTACGCCTGGACTGAGTGCCCTTGGGAGCCCAGTCCAGTCCGGTCCTAGGCCCTGCTATGGAGGGCAGGGGGGGACAAGAAGGGGTACAGACACTCGGGATACACCAGGCCAGTTTGGAGGTTGGATGGAGATGGACCCCCAAGAATGGGACAACCTAGAACAACCAGGATCAGAAGAGAAGCAGCGCTGAGCATGGCTTCGCCTTGGAGGCCTAGGAACCGGAGGGGGTGGCAGTCAGTGAGGACTTTCTGGAGGAGGCTGCTGGGAATCAGACTCTCTGGAGGCGGGAGGATGTGGGTCACTTATTCATTGTCAGGAGGCAGTTTGGGGACTGTCATGTGTCCAACTGGTACCTGGTGTGAACAGTGACCAGAGCTTGGGGCATGTCCCGACAGCTTGGGCAAGTCACTTCCTCCCTGTGGGCTGGTTTCTTCATGTGCAAACGGCACGGCTGGAGCAGGTCAAAGGATGGGCCGAGGAGCTGGACCTGGGGACGCTGGAGACCGTGGAAGGGCTTTGAACCAGGGTCGGGCCCATGGCTGGCCCAGCAGAGCCGCGCCGGAGCAAGACAGGAGAGGCAGGGCAGCCGGTGGAAGCCCCAGCTGAGCCTTTGCCGTAGCGGGGCGGGGAACCTCCAACTTGTGGCCTTGTGGCCGTTCTGTCGCAACAGGATGACACTCTCCTCTGCTGGTCCCTGCTTCCCTGGGGGCGAAGGCTCAGTGATGTGTCATAGCAGCCAAAGGGCTGAAGCCTCCAAACCGGGCTTGGGAAGGAGCAAGCGGGGGAGGCACTGGCTTATACAGACTTAATCAGACTCGGAGGGGCGCAGAGGGCGACCACAAGCTTAGTCATCGAGGGAAAGAATATTTTTAGGATTTTTTTTTTCTTTTTCTTTTTTCTTTTTACAACTGCATCTATGGCATATGGAAGTTCCCAGGCTAGGGGTCAAATTGAAACTGCAGCTGCCAGCCACGGCCACAGCCATGGCCACATCTGCCGCCTACACCACAGCGCATAGCAATGCCGGATCCTTAACCCACTGAGGGAGGCCAGGGATTGAACCCACATCCTCGTGGACACTATGTTGGGTTCTTAACCCACTGAGCCACATTGGGTACTTCAGGAAATATTTTTTTAAATCAAAATTAATGAAAAAAAAATCCAAGATAAACAAACTATCAAAAATTGAGGCGTTCCCATCATGGCTCACTGGTTAATGAACCCGACTTGTATTCATGAGGGCATGGGTTCGATCCCTGGCCTTGCTCAGTGGGTTAAGGATCCAGCACTGCCATGAGCTGTGGTGTAGGTCACAGACGAGGCTCGGATTCTGTGTTGCTGTGGCTGTGGTGTAGGCTGGCAGCTACAGCTCGGATTCCACCCCTAGCCTGGGAACCTCCAAATGCTGCAGGTGTGGCCCTCAAAAAAATAAAATAAAAAATTTAAATAAAGAGGTTCAGTGTTGCTAGATGTTTTCTTCGCCTGCGTGGCTCAGCAGGGCATGGCTCCAAACTTCTTTTTCCAATGAGCTGCCTCCTCCAGGGCGCCTTCCCTGACTGCCAGCCTGGTGAGGGCCAGTGGGCTGTTTTCACCGGCCGGGTGGTATCTGATATCCTCTAGCCCGAGATTCCTGGAAGGCTCAGATTCAGGTCTGAGGTCTGGCTCATGTTTCTAAAGCCCTGAGTGAGACTGTCCTAGAGGGGTGTCAGGGAGACCTCCTGAGTCTGCCCTTGCTCTAATGGTTCTAGTGCAGGAATAGGAACTTGAGAGAGGCCCCGGGCGGGGGGCGGGGGGGGACTGAACCCCTCTCAGGGACAGAGGTGGTTTCCTGTTTCCCAGTCGTGGTCATTCCAGCAGCGCCCTAGGGACCCTCATCCAAGCCAAGAGATAACTGGCCAACTAAGCTAGGGGATGCTACTCATACCCCAAGCATAGGGCTAGTTTTCCTCAAGCACCTTTCATTCATCACGTTGAATCCTCGCAACAGGGCCAGGCCTGGAGCACCTGCTCCCTCACAGCCTGGTTGTCACTTTCGAGAGGCAGTGAGCAGAGTGCTGAAGGGTCTGGAGCTGCACCGTCCAGGAGAAATGTAATTTGAGCCACAAGTGTGATTTTAAATTTTCTCGTAGTCACATTAATAAGGACCAGGTGAAATTAATTTTAAAAATGTATTTAATCCAAACGTCCAAAACACTGTGATTTCATTATGTACTAAGTAGAAAATTTTACCGAGCTACTTTATATTCTTGTTTTTGGTACTAAGTCTTCAAAATCCAGTGTGTGCTGTATAGAGCACCTGCGGCATTTGGAGGTTCCCAGGCTAGAGATGCTGGAGTGTTCCGTAGCCATGTGTGGCTGCTGCTGGTGCCGGTGTGGGACAAACCAGGTCTAGACCGTATTCAAATCGCCCCTTCCCAGTTCTGTGACTTGGGGCAAATTACTGAACTTCTCTGGGGCTCGGTTTCTCTATCTTAGAGTGCGAAGTACGACCCTCATAAGCTTACTTAGAACTAAATAAGTTAAGTGCTTTAGGGAAGACTATTTACATTGTCCTATTACATTTTTTTTTATTTTGTTTACTTTTTAAATGACTTTTTATTTTTTTCCATCAGAGCTGGTTTACAGTGTCCTGTCACTTTTCTACCTAGGAGAGAGGGCCCTGTCCCCCTGGGTCTCCCCAGGGTCCCGCGGCCCTTGCTGACAGGCTCTGCCTTCCTGGTGGAGCTGCGTCCGCCCCCTCCCCGCCCCCTCCTTGGGGCAGTTGAGCTTCCTGGCCACGGGGCCTGGGGAGGGCCAGGGGGTGGGCGTCCTGGGCCCCCTTCCCCAGCGTGGCCGCCGCGCTCCCCTTTCCTCCCATCCTCTTTAGGCCGGCCCTCCCTTCCCTTCCTTTCCTCCCTCCTCCCCCCTCCCCTCCCCTCCCCGTCCCCTTCCCCTCCCCCCCTTCCTCTTTCTGCCCTCCCCTCCGGGCCTCCGGCTGCTCCCTGCGGCCTGGCCTCATGGACTTTCTCCTTCGCCTCTGCTCCTGCAGCTGCCACCTCAGGCCGAGATGAGGAGCCGCTCCGAGTAGCCGCCGCTGGGAGGACCCCCCCCCCCCCCGCGTCCCGGGGCAGCGCCGTGCGCGGCAGCCGGCAGCCGGTGAGTCGGGAGGGAGGGAAGCCGGGAGGGAAGCCGGAGCGGGCGGGGCGGGGCAGGCTAAGCCCTGACCCTGAGGTGGAGGAGGCTTCAGGGAGGTGAGCGTTTAGGTCCCATTTTCCCTTTTGAAAACTGACGTTGACCTGGCGAAGAGCCTGGGGTTGGGGGGGGGCTGGAGGAGGGGGGGGGGGCAGGCACCTGCCGGCTGGCGGGGGTCCCAGCTTCCTTGACGTCCTCACCGCAGGGCGAGTTCCCGTCCGTTCTCACTCCCAGATGAGCATGTTCTCTTTTAAGTTGTATTTTTTTTTGAAAATAGTGTAAAATTAAAAAGATACACTGCTGTAGAGCACAGGGAACTCTATCTAATCACTCGTGATGGAGGATAATGTGAGGACAGGCGAGTGTGTGTGTATGTCTGGGTGGCCTGGCTGTTCAGCAGAAATTGACAGAACATTGTAAATCAACTCTAATAAACAAAATTGAAAAGAGGTTCAGAGGAGAGAATGTGAGAGGCCGCCCGCCCCCTCTTGTCCTCCCTGCTGGGGGTCTTCTGCCCAGAGCCAGTTTCTCACCGCGCACCCGAGTGTCGCGCGGTGTGTGTGTGTGCGTGTGTGTCTGTGTGTGTACATCTACGTTTTCGTTTTCGCTACTCCGGATGCTTAATAATAAAACACTGGTCTGCACCTGGCTTTCCCACCCAACAATAAATCTTTAATATCATTTAATATGAACTGTGGAGACGATCTGTGGGTAATTTTATTTTCTCTTTTTGTCTTTTTAGGGCCACACCCTCGACATATGGAGGTTCCCAGGCTAGGGGTCAAGTCGGAGCTGTAGCTGTTGGCCTCCACCAGAGCCACAGCAACGCGGAATGTGAGCCACGTCTGCGACCTACACCACAGCTCACAGCAAAGCTGGATCCTTAACCCACTGAGCAAGGCCAGGGATCGAACCCACAACCTCATGGTTCCTAGTCAGATTTGTTTCCGCTGTGCTATGACAGGAACTACAGGAATCTTTCAGGAAAATTCACATGGTTCACATTTTGGGTGGTAGAAAAAGTTGTAGCATGAAAAGTTCACCTGTACCTGGAGGTGGGTTTCCAAGGAGGCTGTCGGAGTCCAGGCGGGACCTGGGCAGTGTGTGCACCTGGTCATGTGTTCTGTTTGTTTTTTACGTGGTCATGTGTCTTTGTAAATTTTTACAAAAGTAAGATTTTTTTTTAATTTAAACAATTTTAAGCATTGAGATGTCATTGACATATCACATTACATTGGTTTCAGGTGTACTAATGATTCAGTATTTATATGCACTGGAAAATAGGTGAGACACTAGTGTATTCTTTTCCTGAAAGAGGGCTTCCGAATTGGGGTGAATGCAGGCCTTACTTAGGGAGTCCAGCCCTGCCCTGTCCCCTCCTGCCCCCTCAGCCCTCAGTTTTGCTTGGCACCTGCCTCCTGGGGACCTTTTCAGCGCTATCATGCATTTAGCAGTGGACACATACTGACCTGTCCTTTCCCGTTTGGGTTTGTTTGCTTCCATGTAAAAAGCAGAATGTTTTATAGACTGTTTTGTACTTTTATTTTTATTTTATTTATTTTATTTATTTTTTGTCTTTTTGCCATTTCTTGGGCCGCTCCTGCGGCATATGGAGGTTCCCAGGCTAGGGGTCTAATTGGAGCTGTAGCCGCTGGCCTACGCCAGAGCCACAGCAGCGAGGGATCCGAGCCGCGTCTGCAACCTACACCGCAGCTCACGGCAACGCCAGATTGTTAACCCACTGAGCAAGGGCAGGGATCAAACCCGCAACGTCATGGTTCCTAGTCGGATTCGTTAACCACTGCACCACGATGGGAACTCCTGTTTTGTACCTTTTTAAAATCGCTTAACGCATGTGGGAGCTCATCTGTCATCAACATGTAAAGAGTTTCCTTTTTTTTTTTTTTGTCTTTTTGCCATTTCTTGGGCTGCTCCCGCGGCATATGGAGCTTCCCAGGCTAGGGGTCGAATCGGAGCTACAGCCACTGGCCTACACCAGAGCCACAGCAACGAGGGATCCGAGCCACATCTGCGACCTACCCCACAGCTCAGGGCAATGCCAGATCCTTAACCCACTGAGCAAGGCCAGGGATCGAACCTGCAACCTCATGATTCCTAGTCGGATTTGTTAACCACTGCGCCATGACGGGAACTCCCCAAGAGTTTCCTTTTTTTAACGGCGTTTCCTCATTTTCCTTCAGTCATATAGCAACACACCTTGGAGGTCAGCCCACAGCAATTCGGCAGGAGTTTCCTCATTTTTTGTGGCTCGGTGTTCTCCTGTATGACTACAGTGTTGGCCATTCCCTGGTGTACGGATATTTGCGTTCTTTCCAGCCTTTTTGTTATTGTACATCGTTGGGAGCCAGTTGGGCAGGGCAAGTGCCCGAGGGTGGCTGGATCAAAGGGTGCAGAAGCGCAGGGGTTTTCAAAGCCAGAGCTGTCGCAGCCCAGCCGTGCCTTTCCCAGGGCCACTGCCCCCCAGGGAGGGGAGGGCCCCACCCGTAGGGAGGTGAAGTTCCTTTTCAAGTGTCTGAGAACCCTGTCTGCTTTTTTTCTGTGCATGTCTCTGTTCATGTTTGCCCTTTTTTCTGTTAGATTAGGGGTCTGTTTTTTATTTCCAGGTGCTTGAGGAAAATTAGCCCTATGCTTGGGGTATGAGTAGCATCCCCTAGTTTAGTTGGTCAGTTATCTCTTGGCTTTGCCTATGGTGCCTTTTTTTTCTTTTTTTTCAATCATGCAAGAATGTTTGATTTGTAGGTAGCTGAGTATTTTACTCTTTCCTTTATCCTTCTGGATGTGTATCATTTCCAAAAGGCTTTTGCATCTCTGAGACAAGGATGTTTAAAATCCTTCCATGGTTTTATTAATGATCACGAGATTTTTGCTCCATCTGTAATTTATCCTGTTGGAAGGTGTAGGTGTCCGCTTTGTAGATTGCACCACAGCTGTCCCAGCGATGTGATTAAAAATCTATCTTTTCCTCACGAGTTTGAGATGTTACTTCTGCCGAACACTAAATTCTTAAATGCACTTAGGTCTGTTTTGCGCTCTCTGTTCTGCTTAATTGGCCTGTCTGCTCAAGGGCTGGTCACCTACCCTCCTAATTGGCACGGCTTTCTGTGTTCATATGTGGTGTCTCATTCTCACTTGACCCTTCCTGTCCCCTACCCCCCATTTCCAGAATTTTCCTGGCTCTTCCCGCTTTGTTGGTCTTTCCGCATGAATGTTCACATCGGCTTACCTAGCTCCCCAACTCAAAAGGTTTCTGTGTGTGTGCTGAGCAGGATAGCGCCTCCTCACAAAGCACCTTAGAATCAGTATCTTCGTCATGTTCCCCACCTAGCATATTTTGTCTTTCTATCCGCCCAGCTCTTCTCTTTGCCCCTTAATAACATTCCGCATTTCTCTCCTTACATCCTGTGCATATCTAATTCAGTTTATTCTTGGTAGTTTTAATTTTTTTAATTTATTTTTTCTTCTTTTTAGGGCCACGCCCGCAGCACATGGAGGTTCCCAGGCTAGGGGTCGAATCAGAGCTAAAGCCGCCAGCCTACACCACAGCCACAGCAACGCGGGATCCGAGCTGCGTCTGCGACCTACGCCACAGCTCACGGCAACGCCAGATCCTTAACCCACTGAGCAAGGCCACGGATCGAACCCACAACTTCGTGGTTCCTGGTCGGGTCTGTTAACCACTGTGCCACGACGGGAGCTTCCTATTATGTTAATTTTGAACCCAGCTATCCTACTGAATTCTTTGATTGTTTGTAGTAGTTTCTCAGCTGAGCTTCTTGCGTTTACCAACTGAAAACTCATATTTTTGTTAAATAGTAGATAGTTTATCTGTTCTTTCCCAGTTTGTATACCGATGGTTTATTTTTGTTGTCTAGAACTTGCGGAGCAGTATGAGTGATAATGGTGGGTGATGATAGAAGTTTTTCTGTAGCTGTGCCATTCAGCAGGGTGCTGGTTTTCAGTTAAGGAAGTATCAGTCTATTTCTATTTTACTAAAATTTTTGTTTAAGTATGCTGGATATTGAGTTTCGTATTCCTGTTTAGTATCTGTGGAGATGAACAGATAACTTCCTTTTGATCTGTTAATCACTACGTTGCATCATCTGTTTCTTGATTCTTGCCAGGCCAGTAGTTCTTGAGCATTGGTGTGGGAGCTGAGTAGTCCCCATTGCCTGGTGCAAGGCTATTTCAGAGGAACAATTTCTTTTTTGCTTTTTAGGGCCGCACCTGTGGCACATGGAAGTTCCCAGGCTAGGGGTCAAATCGGAGCTGCACCTGCCGGCCTACGCCACAGCTCACGGCAACTCCGGATCCTTAACCTACTGAGTGAGGCCAGGGATCAAAGTTGTGTCCTAATGGATACTAGTCAGATTCATTTCTGATGAGCTACGAAGGGAACTCCTCAGAAGAACAAATGGCTTTTCCTGTACGTTCTGCCATGTCCCTCCTCGGAGGTGAGAGGGCTTTCTCCCAGAACCAGGGCCCTGGAGGCTGCGTGGTGCTGGGCTGGCTCACCTCCTGCAGTATCCTGCTTCCTCTGGGGTTGTGGAGGTGGGGTAAGGCCCACCCCACAGACGGGGCCTGCAGGGGGACCAGTAGTGGTGTCCCTTGATCCCACCTGCACTGGACAGCTGCTTGGCCTCACCCTCTGCTGGGAACAGGCACCTCAGGAGGAACTGGGACCTGGCCTGGGGCTTACAGAGGGCTGGAGAGGCTGCGTGTACAGACATGGCCGCGGCCGAAGCTGTGGATGGGGCTTAGGGTGGTCTTGGAGGGCTTCCTAGAGGAGCTAGATGCTAGGAGCCCACAGGGGGGGGTGGCAGTGGGAGAAGCCTGAGGGCTGAGACCTGGCAGTACCTGGCAGCCGGGGTCAGGGGGTGGGGGAAGCCGAAACTCAGAGCTTACCCACGGCCCGGGAGAGCCCTGGAGCCTTGTGGATTGGGGACCTCTACCTGGTCAACCAGACCTCTGACCTGTGTCCATCTGTCTACTCCAGGTCTGGGTGGAGCCCTGCTGGCCGGTCTCTGCTGGCAGGAGCCATGGCAGAGGCCGGGGACGCGGCCCTGTCGGTGGCCGAGTGGCTGCGGGCCCTGCACCTGGAGCAGTACGCCAGGCTCTTCGAGCAGCACGGACTGGTGTGGGCCACGGAGTGCCAGGGCCTCAGCGATGCCCGCCTGGTGGACATGGGCGTGCTGCTCCCTGGCCACCGCCGCCGCATCCTGGCTGGCCTGCTCCGTGCCCACACGCCCCCGGCCCCTGCACCCCGCCCCGCCCCTCGGCCCGTGCCCATGAAACGTCACGTCTTCCGCTCGCTGCCTGTGCCCGCCGCTCCCCCGGAGCCCCTGCCCACGGCTGGAGAGGATGAGGGGCTACCCACCGCGCCTCCCATCCCACCCCGGAGGAGCTGCCTCCCGCCCGCCTGCTTCTCCACCCTGTCTGCAGCTGCTCCAGACCCCGTGCTGCCCCCGCTGCCCGCCAAGCGGCATTTGCCAGAGCAGAGTGTGCCCCCTGTGCCCCCCCGCACCGGGCCCCCCCGCCCGCTGGTGAGGTGAGTGGATGTCGTGCAGGGCAGGAGGCATGTGGGCAGAGGATCTCGAGGGCCAGAGGGAGTTTGTGGCCTTGGGCGCTGGGTAAGGAAGGCTCCTTGGCAGAGGGAACAGCATGTGCAAAGCTCAGAGGTGAAAAGCACCGATCTATGGTGCCCTGAGCAGACAGTGTGGCTGAACTGATGGGTGAGCGAGGGTGAGGCTTGTGGCTGGTGCTCCCGGGACCTGCGGTGAAGGCCAGGTGGGCAGCCAGGGAGGTTTTCAGGAGAGCGAGCAGGTGCAGGCTGAGCACTGGCTGCTGGCGAGATGGATGGGTGAGGAGGCTGGGAGAGCAGAGAGGGCACAGGGCCACGTGGGAGGGCCACCCAGGCTGTGCAGGTGAGACGGCAAAGAAGTAGGTGGATGGAATGAGAGGCTGGCCCTAGGAGGGCAGGACCTGGGACAGCCTGGGCATGAGCAGAGAGGGCACTGGGAGGCCTGTGACATCCAGGTTCCCGCCTCGTGTGGACAGTGGGGGCGTCCCTGATCTGGGACCCAGGACAGAGGGCATTTGGGGGGACGTCTGCAGTTCAGTTTGGGGCCTGGCGAGTGTGAGATTCTGGGAGTACGTTCTGGAGTTGGGAGGTAGCACGTGGCGGAAATGGAGCATCTAGAATGAAGAGCTCATCTGGGGGGACGCAGCAACTGCCCCGCGCCTGGCACCTGTGCTTGTGCGTTCCCTTTCACGCGGCTCCCGCCAGAGGGCACCTGGCCCTAGAGACGTTTCTCAGGCCACATCCTACTCGCCTTCCCTCGTCCCCAGAACTGCTGTCTCCCGAGCCTGCTCCTGGCACCCCTCGTTTTCTGGAGTTTCCTACTTCTGAGCATGATCCATGTGAACCCCTCACTTGTGCCCTCCCTTTCTGGCATTTGATGGGGTGCCCAGCTCGGGAACACCTCTCCAGTTGTGGCCGAGTGTGTATTGAGAAGCGTAATGGAGCTTTATTGCAGCTCTTAGGCCACGTCAGCCTAATCTGGGAAGACTGCCTGGAGGAAGAAGGGGTGTGTGCAGAGGGCTCCCGGTCCTTGTTTTTGTTGGGCTCCGTGAGGGGTGCTTTGCTTACATGATCTTGTTCTATCCCTGCTCAAGTCTTCGGGGGCATTTATGTCCCGTTTTCAAGCAGAGAAACGAGGACTCGGAGAAGGGAGGTGAACACTGGCTTAATCCAAGCCAAGCACATGCTCGGGGAGCCCCCGTGCAGAGGGTCTGGGAGGTTTTCTCCACCCAGAGAGGGGCATTAAGGGTCCTTCAAGGCCAAGCCAGGACTGTGGTGTTTCGAGGTTTGATTGACAGAAGCGTAAAGAGGGTTTGTTGTGCCTTTCATGGGTTCACACCGGTAGAAGCTGTGCTGGGGTCCCCTGGGAGCCTGGTTTGTAGCCCAGATTGGAGTTTCCTGGTGCCATTGCACCCTCTAGTGGCCACTCTTCTGCATGCAGGAGTAATTTCTTTTTCCTTTAACTCCGTCGTTAGGATGTGTGTGGGGGGGGGTCTGTCTGTCTGTCCGCCTGCCTGTCTCTTGGTTTGGGAGTGGGTGAACAAGGGCAGGAGGCAGGGCTCTATCCATAGGAAGCTCCTGAAGGCCCAGGAAGCAAAGCCCCCGGCTGAGGAGTGGAGGCCTGGGTTTCTGCTTAGGAGGCAGGGTACCCGGGCAGGCCCAGCTAGCTGTGCACCTGTGATTAGGAGCTGCCCCTCTGGGCCTGTTTCCCCATCAGGTGTCCTCCTTGTAGTAATAACTGAGTTTAGGAGAACTTCCGGGCAGAGCAAGTGTCCTGTCTACACCGCAGGGTGCCAGGCCCCACTCTCAGATCCTCAGTCTGAACTTAGCCAGCATCTGGGGGGGCCAGGCTCCCATGGTCAGGAGTCTGGCCCCTCGTAGCTTAGAGGATCCAGAATTACTTCCATGCTGAGAGAACTGCAGGCAGTTATTCCACACAAGTTGGGGCCATTCCGAGGGTACGTGGGAGGTGAGCTGCCACGTGTGGCCTCCTGTGTCTCCTGGGGTCTCTGGCCTTTGGGATTGCTCTGCAGGCCCAGCATCCCAGCTCCCAGGGTGTGCCAAGCCTTTAAAGCCCAGAGTAGACAAATGAAGGGCAGAGAGAGCCTCATGTATCTAACTCGGGAAAGCTGGGTGGGTAGGGGCCAGGGTGGAGCCTGGCTGGCTGCCCGGTCCCCTCGCAGCCCCTTCTGTGACCCCAGTCCCTGTGGTCAGAGTGGAAGATGCTCAGCCTGGCCCGCTTCTGCCCCCCCTTGCGGGGTCCCCTGACATGACCTTCCTGTCCTCGCCCACACCCTCTAGTGATGGGGTCTTTCTCTCAATCTTAGGGCCTCTTAAACCAGCTCGTGTAGTGACTGAGGGAGCGTTTCTGCTTGGCTCTGGCCCATCAATGGGCTGCCGGCAGAATTTGGGATTATCTGCTGTGTGTGCACCTGGTACTTGTGAGGTAGTGACTCCACGTGACTGGCTAGCTTGTGTGTATGCACCTGCAGGTGTGCATCCGTCAGGTAGTAGCGTGGGTTTCCGCCTCTGCACATGGTTTAAGGCAGGCTGTGTACACTCCTGATACGTGATGTGGGGAGGGATCTCTGTGATTTCAGTGGGTGACTTGCTGGAGTGTATGTGAACTTTTTGGGGCCTGTGTGCACACATACGCCCATATGTACTGGTGCTGTGGGGATGGCAACGTGCATATTCATGAGCGTGTGCATGCATGTATATGTGTGGGTGCATGCGTGTGCGTGTGCATGCATGTATGTGTGTGCACACGTGTGCATGCATGTATGTGTGCGCACACGTGTATATTGTGTGAGTGTGCACTCGTGTGTGTGTGCATGAGTGTGTACACGCACACGTGTGCTTGCGTGTGCACAAGTGTGTACACATGTATATGTGTGAGTGCGTGTGCATGTGTATACATGTATATGTGTGAGTGCGTGTGCATATGAGCATTGCATGAGTGCGTGAATGTATGAGCATGCGTGTGCATGAGTTGTATATGTGTGATTGTATGTATGTGTGTGCATGTATATACACACATGTGAGTGTGTGCACTAGTGTGAATGTGTGAGAATACATGTACACATGGGTGTGAGTGCATGTGAGTTCTGTGCATGTGAGTGTATACATGTGTGTGTGCATGTGAGCACGTGCATGCATTTTTGTGTGTGTGCACGTCAGTATATGTTCATGTATGTGTGTGCGTGTGTGTGCATGTGTGTGCATGCATGTGTGTGAGTGCGTGTGAGTGTGTGTGCATGAATTGGCCTGTGTGTCATTTGGATACGGAGGACGCGCTGGTGTGTGAGTGTGCTGTGTGCGTGTGCTGCCCGGAGGCTGAGCGCTCTGGAAGGTCAGCTCCCTTGGGGCCCAGATCCTTGTCAGTCTGGTTTACTGCTGAATCCCTGCCGTCTGAGGCTGTGCCCGCTGTGACACCGGCACTCAGAATGTGACTAAGTCAATGAGGCCTGCGTGGGCTTCTGTCCTGCCAGGTACTGAGCGCCAGCGCTGTCCGTGCAGCCTTAGCACCTGGAGAGTGCCCTCGGCACATGCTGCCCCCTGGGCAGTAGGGCACAGGACACCCCAGACCCCTCCTCACCTCCCAGCCTGTGTCGCTCTAGACATCTCAGGGAGGGAGAGACCTTCAAGGGAGGTAGGCAGAAAATGACAGGGATCGGGTCCCCTCCCGCCGCCTTGGCTGGGCCAGGCTCTCAGAACCCGGCTCGTTATTCTGCCTGGCCTGGGAGGACCCCACTTCACCCCCAAAGAGTCTGCACCCCCACCGTCATTTAATAGGGGACGAGCTGCCAAGTCCAGAGATGCTGAGAAACTTGATCGGAGTCACACAGTCCTGCATGGGGGACGCCCACGTTCAGACTCTGCCCCCTGGCTGGGGGCCGTCTACTCCGGCATAGCTGGCAACCCTCTCAGCCTGCCTCCCTGAGAGTGACAGAGGGTCACGTCCAACCTCGGTTCCGGGTCACTCTGCGGAGTCCCTGCGAGGCTGCTCTGGGCCCCTGTTTCCTCCTCTGATACCTGCGTGCCTGGAGATACCTCAGGAAGAGGGAGCGTGTGCCCGGGGCGGGGGGCACTGCCAGCCGGAGTCACACTGCAGGGCCTCCCACCTGTGCGTTCGGCTGCCCCGCAGCCCAGCCCGTCCCTGGTCCTCCTAAAGCTGCTCACTTGTGGCCGAGGCAGAGCTGCTCCCTGCAGAGAGGCTCCCTCCTCCCCGCACCTCCTTGTTAGTGGCGGGAGGCGATGTGGGGGGGGTGTCCACCCCATAAGGCCCTGCTGGATGCCCTGGGGTGGCTCGTCGCCCGCTGTAGCCTGCAGCGGGGCGGGGGCTGGGGGCGGAGAGGAAGCGTTGCCCCGGGGGATTCTGGGTGGCTTGTCTCCGTCTCGCCCAGTTTTCAGGAAGTGTGTGTGTGTGTGTGTGTGTGTTGGTGTTGGCCGGGCCGCAGGGGCGGGGGAGGCGGGGAGCAGGAAGCCGGACGAGAGCCGAGCTGGACGCGGACACAGGCGCACACGTACACACGCTCCCCACCCCCCGGACGGGCCGCAGTGACACACAGAAACTCACACTCCGACAAGTGACCTCAGACCCTGACCCAAGGCGCGGGCGCACCGAGCCGTGCCGGACGCAGACGCCGCAGGGCACGGGCCCGGGGGCTGCGGGCCCGGCGCAGGTCGGACGCAGGCTGGCACACAGCACTCCGGGGTGCCCGCTGGGCCCGCTGGCCGGAGCCTCCGGGGCCCTCGGGCCCAGGACCCAGCAGGCGTCTGAAGGTGAGCGAGGGGCTGCCCTGGGCTGGGCTGCCAGCCTGGAGCCGGGGGAGGCTCCTCTTGCAGGCCTGGGAGGGCAGGAATCCATCCGTCCCTCTCCTGTCCTGTCCTCCCCTCCCCTCCCCTCCCTTCCCAGCAGGCTGACCCCGGGCTTCTGTGGTGGCCCTGCCCCTCCCGTTTTCACACTGAGAGTTTTCTCTCTTCCTTCACTCTCTCTCCGTTTTCTGGTTTTCCTCCTGCCCTTTCCTTTCCTCCCCTCCCTCTGCCCTCCATCTGCCCTGGCTCTCCGGGTCTCCCTCTGTCCCCCTCCAAGCCCCCCTCCTAGTCTGGGGGGAGCCCCGGGGCCTGTTCCCTGGGCTGCTCTGGCTGCTCCTCTGCAGAGTCTCTGCCCTCCGGGAAGCGGTGCTGATCTTGGGTCTGGCTCGCCGCACCCACGGAGGAGTCCTCCATGACCTCCCCCAGGGCCAGGGTCAAGGGTGCCGTGACTCTGGGCAGCTCCAATCTGAGCCCCTTTGCCCTCGCCCCATCCAGGTGGTAGGGAGACCTGCCGTGGGTTGACACTTAGTGGGCATCTTTCTGCCCCTCCTTCCAGCTCTGGTCATGTGGGGGTGGCGCCTGTGTCACTGGGGGGCTGAGCTGGCCTCCCCTCCCCCCGGTTGCTCTCATCCCTGCTGAACTCAGTAACCCTGTGCTTGGGCCACTGGGGACAGAGATTTCTCTAACCAGGTCCCATTTGTGTCCTGGCCCTGCCCTCTGCCCTCCGCTCATCTTTTCATAGGGCCCAGTGGGCACCCACTTCTCCTGCTGCCAGACCAGCCACGGCTTGGGGGAGAGGGGCCCGTACCATCGTGCGCTCCCTGAGGGGTGAGCACAGGCCTGGGAAGCATGAAGAGCTACCATGGGAGCCCTGGCCCTCAGCCCTCTCCTGCCCACCACAGCAGGGCGCCCAGCTCTGTGGGTTTAGAGGAGGGAGCAGCTGAGGGGACTTCCTGGAAGAGGAGGCGTGTCCTGAGCGCAGGGGAGTTGATGCTCCGGTAGCTCTGTTGCTCCAGGGAGAGGTGCGGAGCGCTGGGTGAAGCCGTGGTTGTGAGAGTGGACACCGCGTTCATCGGGTGCTGCTCCATGAAGGGCTGGGGAGCTGCTGACCCAGGGATCCGTGAGTGGGTGGGGTGGTGCTCATTCACTCATTAAATACACACTCGCCACAGCCCCCTCTGTGTTGGGTGAGTCGGTGGCCTGGAGATGGAGTGGCCCGAGGGGACTCGCAGCGTTTGCAGAAGTTGAGAGAGAAACCACAGGCACCACAGGCATCTGAGCAAGGGATACCCCAGGAAGGGCTTTCTCTGCTGTGGCTTGAGCAGAAGTAAATAGAACAGAACCGGGAAGGTGCTGGAGGAGGAGCTGACCCTTGGCTCTTGTGATGGAGAAGGAAGGGCGGAGGCAGCGGTGGAGGAAGCATGGGGCACAGGGCCGAGGCCCCGGCCCGGCGTGGGACCAGGAAGTGGGCAGCTGGGAGAGTTTGGGGGCAGGTGTGTGCAAATCACAGTCTGACCTCCACCCACCCCTGCCTGCTGGTGAACGTCTGGGCTGGACGGGGCTGGGTCCCTCCAAGGTTGTGTGCCCCTTTAGGGGGAGCGTCCTGACCCCTGGATGGGGTGTGGGCTTGGAGCCTTGGTTCTCTGTGGGCAGTTCAGTGATACAAACATTGACAGATACAGCTACGGCCAGTGATCGGAAGGGCCTAGGGCCCGAGGGCAGCACAGGGTGGAGCGAGAACATGTTCCGTTCGGACCTTTGGAAGGAGGAGTAGGAGGGGGCCAGACAGGGAACTGTGTTCCTGGTGGAAGGAACAGCATATGCCGAAGCCCAGACGGATGCATTTATGGAATGCAGCTCAGTCAAGGCTGGCTGGAGCGTGAGTGGGGGATGAGTTCAAGGCCAGCCTGAGATATTCAGGCTGCCTCCCTCTGCAGCCCAGCCCATCTGCTCTTACGGTGGTCGATGCAGACAGAAAGCTATGAAGAGGGAGGCAGGGGCCACCCTGGAGGAGGAGGCTTTGAAGCAGGTTCCCGGCCCAGCTTGTGGGGCCTTGGACCCCTTCAGCCATAGCCAAGGTGAGAAAATTGTGCCAGTGACACATGGCAGTGGCTCTCTTTCCTGCATGATCAGAAAGCATAGGAGCAGATGGGAGGGGAACTGAGGCTCAGGGGTGAAGTGACCCACTTTCTAAAGACACGGCCTGACGAGTGGTCCAGCCGGGGTGGAAGCCCACGTCCACCTGGCTCCAAAGCTCTGTCTTTACCTGCATTGACCACGCATCTCATTTTGCCCAGGACAGGCCCTGTTTACCCCTGTTGCCCTGACATAGTTATTAATAGGGCTTCTGGTTTTTTGGGGTTTTTTTGTTTTTTTTGTCTTTTTGCCATTTCTTGGGCCGCTCTCGCGGTATGTGGGGCTTCCCAGGCTAGGGGTCTATTCGGAGCTGTAGCTGCCGGCCTACGCCAGAGCCACAGCAACATGGGATCCAAGCCGCATCTGCGACCTACACCACAGCTCACGGCAACGCCGGATCCTTAACCCACTGAGCAAGGCCAGGGTTCGAACCCGCAACCTCATGGTTCCTAGTCGGATTTGTTAACCACTGCGCCATGACGGGAACTCCGGTAGGGCCTCTGTTAATGCTCAGAAATGTTCTGGTTTGTATGATTAGTTATACGGTCACCCTGCTCTTACCCGCTCTGGCTGGGGACTCTCCCACGTCCCACACATCCCAGGCTAAGGTTGGCTGTGTGTTTGCCAGCTGGGCCGGTCCCTGCCCAGGAGTGCCCAGCCCCGCCATGGGCAGAGTGGGGAGAGCGGATGGGTCTGCGTGCCACCTGGGCATAGGAGAGATGGGCTTCAACTGCGGATCACAGCTGGGGCTGCTCTAAGGGGTACAGGCACTGAGTGGCCCAGACTGTGGCTGGGGGCGGAGGGGGCACTCTGTGGGCACTGCTCCTTTCCGGGATTTTCCCTCATCTGTGCACTTCTGATACCACTTCTCCTTTCCCGGGCTCGGCCCTGACTCAGCATGGCCCTGGTCCCCAGGGGTAGGCAGGGAGAGATCAGCTGGGAGGCTTCCTGGAGGAGGTGTCTGGAATGAAGTTGGGAGGTCCACAGGGCCAGGCAGCGGGGGCTCTTGCTCCCGCCTTCTTGGCACATAGTTCTTTCCTGCGAGGGACTTGCTGGGATAGAAGCCCTCAGCATCTGTTCCCCTCTCCTTTCTTACCGTGGTCACATGGCCATCAGGGCTGTGACCGTATTTCCTCTTGGTCGCAACACCCACTCTAGAGCTGCCTAGCTGAGTTGGGTGGTCAGTGTGAGGAGGGGGCCTCAGAGAAGCCCTCAGATCCCCACTGTGACCGTGTCTGCCTCTGGTGGTTGAGCTTGCAGCTGTGGTGCTGGACTTCCCGGATGCAGATCCTAGCTGTGGGATCAAGGACAAACTGCTTTGGGTTGCTGCCTCGGTTTGCTCATCTGTAAAGTGGGTATGGCAGTAAACCACACCTTACAGAGTTCTTGTGATGAGTAGATGGATGAATCCATAGCAAGGGCTCAGAAGCCAGCTGGGAAAACACACACACATGTAATTAATAAGAATTAATTAATCCTGAAGGTCCTGTTGTGGCTCAGCAGGTTAAGGACCCGACGTTGTCTCTGTGAGGTTGCAGGTTCAATCCCTGGCCTCGCTCAGTGGGTTAAGGATCTGGCCTTGTTGCAAGCTGTGTGGTAGGTCGCAGAGGTGGCTCAGATCCCACATGTCTGTGGCCGTGGCTATGGCTGTGGTGTAAGCTGACAGCTGCAGCTCCAGTTTGACCCCTGGCCCAGGAACTTCCATATGCCGCAGGTGTAGCCCTAAAAAAACCAACAAAGAATTCATTAATCCACGTCTTCATTTATTCATTAATCCCTGCTGGACGCTGGGTGGTGAGGAAGGAGGGTGTGGCCCTTGCCTTAGGGAACCCACGTGCTGGGGAGCCAGGCCTGGTGCGCGGGTGGGGGGCTGGCGTCCAGAGGTGGGGGCCGATGCCGCGTGCCCTGAGAAGTTTCTCTCTTGCCACCACCTTCGCCTCGGCACTGGCCCTCAGTCCTGGGGAGGCCGGAGCCGGGCCAGCTTGGCTTTGGAAGGGCCTGTCCCCGCCTCCCCTGAGCCACTCTGACTGGTCCTGGCCCGACAGCTTGGAGCTCTGCTCTCAGCTGATCACAGGCCCAGCCCTGAGGAAGGGCCACTTCCTCTTGGAGTCTGGGAGGCTGCGTGTCATAGACTGCGTTCTTGTCACAGAGTCTCCAAGGACCTTGTACTTGATACCCCAGGTCGTGCCCTTGGGCATGCGGGTGCTCACTCAGCCTTTCGTGTGCCTCCCTCCCCACCCTGATGGCGAACCTGTCCACCCACCCACCCACCCACCTGTCCTCCCACCCACTTTACCTCCCACCCACCTATTGTGTCTGCTCGCCTCTGACAGGCTCCATTGCTGACCCAGCCAGGCCTTACTGGGCAGTGGGCACAGAGAGTCAAGCGCCAGGCTGCTCCTGCCCTCAAGAGACTCAGGGTCAAGTCTGGAGACCGCCTGGGACAGGGCCCGGACGGGAGCCTTCTTAGGTCTAGCTAAACTCTTGCCACAGGCCCATGTGGCCTCCCAGTCCCCGAGAAGCATAGAGAGGGAGCCGCTGGCCACCAGGACAGCAGCAGATCTTTCTCTGTGGGGTCCTCGTAGCAGTTGATGCCACTGTCCACGCAGCTGTCCCGGAGCCATTCTCTGTGGGCTGGGCGCCTGAGACTCAGAGCGGACAAGCCTGGGGGCCCCCCCCGGCTTGGAGACCTCTTGCCGCAAGGCACCAGTATGTCCTGTGATGGCTGCACGGTGCGGTTGCAGGTCCCTGCACGGGCTGAGCTCCGCACTGGGCTGCCGGGAGCCCGGCTCCTCCCCGGCTCACACTCTCTCCCAGGCCAGGTGCAGTTCTGCACTCAGGCTCCTTTTGCCAAAGGCCGTGTTGCCTAGAAATGCGGCTGATGGACCAGCACACTACCTGGAGCAGGTTCCTGGGGGAAACGATTTCGTTCACTCTTTTTTATTTTGGCTGTGCCTAGGGCGTACGGGAGTTCCCAGGCCAGGGATTGAACCCACGCCACAGCTGTAACCAGAGGCACAGCAGCGACAACGCAGGCTTCTTAACCCAGTGAGCCACGACGGAACGCCAAGGTTTGTTCATCCTTTACCCACGGAGAGGAAGGGATGGGGTCCAGGCTGATGTGGAAGCGGCCACCTGTCCTGTGGAGTCAGGGTTCAGGGCCTGGTTTAGACACTGGCACAGTACCTGGAGCCAAGCAGGGAGATACTGAAGTAAAAGTTCCTTGGACTCATTCAGCTGAAGGCTTTTTTTTTTTTTTTTTTTGTCCTTTTGCCTTTTCTAGGGCCGCTCCCTCGGCATATGGAGTTTCCCAGGCTAGGGGTCTAATCGGAGCTGTAGCTGCTGGCCTATACCACAGCCACAGCAACACAGGATCCGAGCCACGTCTGCGACCTACACCACAACTCATGGCAACAGTAGATCCTTAACCCACTGAGCAAGGCCAGGGATCGAACCTGGAACCTTGTGGTTCCTAGTCGGATTCCTTAACCACTGAGCTACGACAGGAACGCCAACTGAAGGCTTTCTTGGGTGTTTTTGTTTTTTTTTGTTTTTTTGTTTTGTTTTGTTTTTGTTTTTGTTTTTTTTGTCTTTTTATGGCTGCACCCGCAGCACATGGAGGTTCCCAGGCTAGGGGTCCAATCGGAGCTGTAGCCGCCGGCCTACACCACAGCTCACGGCAACGCTGGATCCTTAACCCACTGAGCGAGGCCAGGGATCGAACCCGACTCCTCATGGATCCTAGTTAGATTCATTTCCGCTGCGCCACGACGGGAGTTCCTCATTCATCTGGCGTTTTCACAGAGGATGACATGGGCAGGGCCTGGGGGAGCAGGAGGAGGGGTCAGGACCCTCAGAGAAGCGGCCCTCGAGTAAGACATTAAAGGACAAGGTGACGTCTTGTGGGAGACCAGGGAGTGGGGTGTTCCTGGAGGAGCCAAGAGCAGGAGCAGAGGCCCGGCGCCCTGGGGCGTCCCCCGTCTTCCTGGCCAGTGTGGGAGGTGCCCTCTCAAGTCACTGCCAGGAGCCCCTGGGCAGTAGACAAGGCTGAAATAATCCGTGCGGAAAGTTGCCCCCCGACCCGCTCTCATGATGCTCCTTGGCCCTGTCGGACGTGGGCAGAGACAGTGGCCAGGGCCAGGCCTCTGGGGCTCAGGCTCTTGCTCCAGCTGGTGGTCTCTGCCTCCTGCGTGTGGCACGTGGCACGCCCTGTCTTGGTTAGCCTCTGACCACCCTGCCACAGCGTTTTCATAGTCCCTCTGTTACAGAAGGGGAACCTGGGGCTCAGAGAGGCTGGGTTCTCACCCGGGGACACACGGGAATGAAGACTGAGGCAAGATTCAGACTCAAGGGCCCGACAGCCAGGTCCTCTGGGAGACGCTCAGCCTGCAGGGAGCGGTGCGCTTTATGCCAAGACAGTCGGCCAGGAGCACGGTGGCTGTGGGAGCCCAGAGGGCGCGGAGCCTGGCCCCGGGGTCTGGGACAGCTTCCCGGGGAAGGGAGGGCAGAGATGAGGTGTGTGGTGGGTTCAGGCCAGTTTGAGGGGTCTGAGGGCACCGGGGAGGGTTGGCATCCGAGACGAGAGAGAAGATGGTCTCGAGGCAGAGCCCCACACCCCGGGGCCTTGGTTTCCGAGGCTCTGGTCTGTGCCCTTGGCCTCCATGCCCGTTTCAGTCCCACCCCAGCCGTTCGCAGGCCGCCCCCACCCCAGCCTGGTCTCATCCCTCTTCGAGTGGACACCCCGTGGGTACATGTGCTAAAGCTTGAGCTCTGTCCGGACCCTGTCCAGCAGGGCAGGGCCTGCTCGTAAAACCGACTTCCTTTAGGCTTTGGGGAGCTCGGAGGGTCAGAGGCAGGGGGTGAGGCAAGGTGGGCAGTGTGGACGAGAGCTATCTGAGGCTCTGGGACCAAGGAGCTTTGCTGCAGCTCAGGTGAGCTGGGGGGTTTGAGTCTTGGCTCTGCCACACAGTGTCACTGGCCCAGTGACTCAGCTGACCTGAGCCTGATGTCCAACTTTTGGTCTGTTCCCAGCCTCCCCACCAAGGAGAAGGAGTTGCTGTCACCTCCAGCATCCTCGCCTCCCCAGCCAGGGCCTGAGGAGCCTCCGGCCGTCTTCCCCCGGGGACCTCCCCAGCCCCCGACTCCACCTCCCAGCCCCCCAGCGATCCCCCCAAAGCCTCTGCGCCCGCTCCCAGAGTTTGGTGAGTGCCGTAGCAAAGCCTAGGGATCTGGGTGGGTGGCCTGGGATCAGGCTGGAGGGGTCTGCTAGGATGCAAGGGTCCTGCCACCCACCCACCCAGTGTGGCCACGGACAGGTGAGCATCCTCCCCTTCATCCTCAGCATCCTCCCATCTGAGCTCCTGGCGGGCAGGTGCAGGCAGAGGGCTGACTTCCTGAGTTGCTGTGGCTTAAAGTCCGGGACTGTTTTCCAGGGTTGGGGGGGGTTTCCATTCCTTGGATTGTCCAATTTTCTTTCTTTTCTTTTCTTTTTTTTTCTTTTTCTTTTTCTTTTTCTTTTTTTGTCGGGTTAAAGCTACATTCGCAGCATATGGAGGTTCTCAGGCTGGGGTCTAATCGGAGCTGTTGCTGCCGGCTTACACCACAGCCACAGCAATGCAGGATCCTTAACCCACTGAGCAAAGCCAGGAAATGAACCTGCAACCTCATGGTTCCTAATCAGATTCGTTTCCGCTGCACCACAATGGGAACTCCTGTCTGCTTTTCTTGAGTCTTGATTGTTTTTCTTTCTTTCTTTCTTTTTTTTGTTGTTGCTTTTTAGGGCCGCACCCACAGCATGTGGAGGTTCCCAGGCAGGGGGTCCAATTGGAGCTGCAGCTGCCAACCTACGCCACAGCCACAGCAACACAGGATCCACTGAGTGAGGCCAGGGATCGAACCCGCAACCTCATGGTTACCAGTCGGATTCGTGTCCGCTGCACCACGACGGGAACTCCCTTCTCGAGTCTGGATTCTTGTTGCTCTCTTTAGCTTTTTAAACACAGTCCCTGCCCTGACCCGCGCCCCCCAAGCTTGCTGCCTAGTCAGGCCTTCCTGTGGTGGCCCGGCCCAGCCTTGGCCGCCCCCTAGTGCTGTCCTGCGAGGGCCTGGGAGTATAAATAGCACTTCCTGTCTCTTGTGCTGTTTTTGAAAGCCAGGCCAGGGTGGGGGTGGGCGTGTGTCTTAGTCTGGTGGGGGGAGGCCGGCTTCCTCGCCTCTGAGTCTCCCCCACCCTCTCTTTCCCCAGACGACTCTGACTACGATGAGGTCCCTGAGGAGGGGCCGGGGGCCCCAGCTGCCGTGATGACCAAGAAGGTGGGGCAGGCAGTGGGTTTGGGCCGTATGCCTGTCGGGCGTGGAGGGCGGGCCGCCCAGCTGCCTTTTGTGTCCTGGGGACCCCCGGTTAGCGAGCGGGCATCCCGGTCCCCGGGGCGTCTGCTCCTCCTCACCGTCTTGCCACCCAGGGCCCCGGGGGTGCTGGGGGCTCTGATCTGGGCTGCAGCTCCGGTCTCAGCTGCATCTGGGTGCTCTCTCCCTTGGTGTTCGAAGCACATCTGACTTGGCGTGTTTGTCCGTCTGTTTCTGTTTCACTTTCTGTGGCCCCACGTCACCCTCTCTCTGAGTGTCACGCGTCTTTCTGGGTCCCTTCATCTTTCTGACTTTGTCTCTGACCTGGGCCCGTGCCTGCCCTGATTTTCTCTGTCCGTGTGACCCCGTCTCCCCGGGTCCCTGTGCAGCCTGCCGGCAAAGGGACCGTGAGGAAGCATAAGTGGGGGTCCGGGACAGAGCAAACAGCGGGGGTGTGGCAGCCCCTCGGGGTGTGTGTGTGTGTGTGTGTGTGTGTGTGTGTGTGATCTGGGCCTTGAAGGGGAGCCTGACACTGAGCGGGTCTGGGGGGGCAGGAGGAGCGCCCAGCGAGCCAAGTCCCACGGGCCGTGCGTGTGGCCAGTCTGCTGAGCGAGGGGGAGGAACTGTCCGGGGACGATCCCGGGGATGAAGACGAGGACGACCACGCCTATGAGGGCGTCCCCAAGTGAGTGTCCACCCCCTCGGGGGTCCTCCCGCGGCCACCCTCCCCCCGACGCCCGGCCCAGCCGCTCCGTCTCCCGGCCGCCGCACTCCCTCTCGTCTCCCCGCAGTGGTGGATGGCACACCAGCAGCCTGAGCTCAGCCCTGTCCGGCAGCCTCCTGACCCCTGAGCTCCCGCCTCCCCCCATGGACGGGCCGCCCGTGAGCCAGGACCCCAGCCCCGTCCCACCAGTCATCAAGGCTGGCTGGCTGGACAAGAACCCCCCGCAGGGGTGAGCGAGGCCTGTTGGGTGCTCTGCGCGGGGCGGGCTCTAGCATGCTGGTACCGCGGGAGGCGGCCAGAGGGCACGAGGTTATTGGAGCAGCTCTCCCTCCAGGCAGTCTGCAGCTCCCATCGTCCCCACCTGACCCGTGTGGGGGATTCTATTGCCTGTAAAACTGGGACCTCCTGCTTGGCGTCTGATTTCAGTCGCTCTTGTTGCAGGTGAAGTCGGTCATCTCGGGGGCCATTTGGGATCCTTTCTGGGGCTCGGCTGTTCCTAACTTTGCGTGTGGCTGCCAGAGGGGACTAGGGTGGCCCAGCCCCTCTCCCTAATCCCCAGGCCTGTGCTCTGTGGTCCTTCTGCCTCTCCAGATCTTACATCTATCAGAAGCGATGGGTGAGGCTGGACGCCAGTTACCTGCAGTACTTCGATAGCAACAAGGTGAGGCCCGTGTTCGCAACCCCGACACGGGACCCAGGCGAAGTCCCTGCCTAGATGAGTCCCCACCCGTCCCATCCGACTCCTCGAACTGTGTCCTCCAGGCCCGCAGGCCAGCCGGGGCCTTGGTCAGCGTAGAGGCTGTCACTGACACCGGGAGATGGGCCCCAGCCCCACAGCACGGCTCCCCTCTCTCATCCAGGATGCCTACTCGAAGCGCTTTGTCCCCGTGGCCTGCATCTCCCGAGTGGCTGCCATTGGGGACCAGAAGTTCGAAGTGATCACCAACAACCGGACCTTCGCCTTCCGGGCAGAGAGTGACGGTGGGGAGAAGGCTGGCGTTCGGCCTGAGGAGTTGGGGAGGAGGGCCGGGGCCCCTTTGCTCCCCCCATCGGCCCAGAGAGGCGGGAGGCCCCCCCCTCCCCCCCGCCGACTGGCTCTGGGCTTGAGACGCCAGGGAGTTCGCAGAAGCACGCGTCCCTGCTTACGGGGGAAGCAGGCTCAGACAGGCCCGGTGCCCTGCCCTGCCCGGAGGCCCAGCTGGGATTGCAGCCTGATCTTGTCCAAGTCAGAGAACTTGGAGAGTCCGAGAAGGGCGGGCTGGTCCGGGCGGGTTTTCTGGTGGAGGTGTTGCCTGAGGAGGTGGCACGGGGAACCCTTAGGAGGCTCCCTGCCAGGCTGAGCTCCAGCTTCTCCCTTTGCCCTTTGCCCACAGCCGAGCGGAAGGAGTGGATACAGGCTCTGCAGCAGGCGGTGGCCGAGCAGCGTGCCCGGGCCCGACTGTCCAGTGCTTATCCATTGGGTGTTGGAGGCTCAGAGCCCCCTGACCGCGCGGGCAGCCTGGAGCTACGTGGCTTCAAGAATAAACTCTATGTGGCCGTGGTTGGGGACAAAGTGCAGCTTTACAAGAACCTGGAGGTGTGACTGGTTGAGCAGGCCGCTAAACCTCTCCTCTGCCCATCTGATCCTTGCACTCCACTCGCTGCCCACCTGGTCCCGCAGCCCCGCCCTTTCTCTTCCCCCCTTCCCCGACCCAGCCCTTTGCCTGCCCCCATTCCTGCCTCTAGTTCTGATCCCCTCTCCTGCCTGGTCCCTAGGCATTAGCCTCTTGTCACCACCTGGCTCCTGTCACCCCTATTTACTGCTGCATAGCCTCTCATCTGAGGTCCATGTAGCCACGCCAGATTCCTGAGCCCTGCCTTATCTCCTTCCTGGGCACTTTCTTTTTTTTTTTTTTTGTCTGTCTTGGGCCGCTCCCACGGCATATGGAGGTTCCCAGGCTAGGGGTCTAATCGGAGCTGTAGCTGCCAGCCTACGCCAGAGCCACAGCAATGCAGGATCCGAGCCGCGTCTGCAACCTACACCACAGCTCACGGCAACACCGGATCGCTAACCCACTGAGCAAGGGCAGGGACCGAACCCGCAACCTCATGGTTCCTAGTCGGATTCGTTAACCACTGCGCCACGACGGGAACTCCCCTGGGCACTTTCTAATCCCTAAAGTACCATCTCCCTCCTCGGGCCTTGAGCTCCACCCCCCAGGCCTTGGCCTCATCCCTCTCACCCACCTGCCAGGAGTACCACCTGGGCATCGGCATCACTTTCATCGACATGAGTGTGGGCAACGTGAAGGAGGCAGCGGACCGGCGCAGCTTCGACCTCACCACCCCCTACCGCATCTTCAGGTGAGCCCCTCCCCGGCTAACGGCGCCCTCCCTCCCTCCAAGCTTCTCCTTCTTGCTTGCGTGGGAAGCTGCCCCTTCCACCACTGTCCTTCCTTCCCGGCCACGCTGCTCCCACACGGCCTTTTGGCACTACCCGCTTGCCCTGCTGAACCCTGCTGCCCACCCTGCTACCTCCCAGGTGCTTGTCTGCCACTCAGAGTCGCTGGAGATCAAAGGCTTCTCTTCACCCCCGGTCTCCTGCGCGTCCTGGGTACTCCACCCTGAGCCTCAAGACTCTGCCATCTTGGTGTCCTCTGTCCTCTGTCCCCTCCCTGGACAGACTTGTCCACTCCCAGGCCTTCGGCCGCCACCTCTGAGCCCTGTGCCATGCCTGGGTTCAAATCGGGTGTATCAGTCGGCTCGTCTGCCCTGACCGAATGCCACAGACTCGGGGTCTTAAACAACAGGTTTATTTCTCACGGCTCTGAGGGCTGCAAGTCCAAGGTCGGGCCGTCGAGCTTCGTTCAGATGAGGCCTCTCTTCCTGGCTTGTAGACGGCCGCCTCCTCACCGTGTCCTCACATGCCTGTGCAGGTGCAGAGAGCAAGCTGTGGTGTCCTTTCCTTTCTTTATAAAGAAACCATAAAAAAAAAAAAATAAATGAAAGTAAATAAATAAATAAAACTTCAAAAAAAAAAGAAAGAAAGAAAGAAAGAAAAACCAGCCCGTCTTGGGTCCCTGGCCTTAGGATGTCACTTAACCTCAGTTCCCTCCCTAATAGCTGCCTTTCCAAGTGCACTCGCGCTAGGCTTGGGGGCTTCAACCTATGACTTTTTGGGGGGACACGATTCAGTCCGTAACACTGGGAGTCCATCACCGGGTCACTGATGCCTGGTGCGCCGGGCAAGTCTCTTGGCCTCTCTGTGCCTCACGTTGCTGTCTGTGCGTCAGATCCCGGCGGTCTCTGTAGAGCTGTCATCTGACGGGGTGGCCTCGTCACCCCCCACCATCACCTCCTGGTCCTTTGCGCAGAGTGCCGCTTCCAGCGGGGTCTCCCCCTGAGCTCTCAACCCGTACGCCGAACAGCTCTGCGGCCGTTTCCCCCCCGCTCGCTGTGCCTCCCAGGCCCCATCTCCCCCCAGAGACCTCGCCACCCCCGTGCAAGCCCATCACACACGCGCCTCTCCCCGTCTTGCCTCCATCACTCACCTCTGTCTGGCCCCTCACTTGTGGGGCCTCTGGCCTGGCGCCTGCCTCCTCACTCTTTGGCTCTCTGTGATCACCAGAGGAGGCTTTTTTTTCCTTTTCGTTGAAAGCCAAGATTTTATTTGTTATTTCTTGCATTCAAAGTAATGTTTGTGTGTGTGTGTCTGTGTGCGTGTGTGTGTTTGTCTTTTTAGGGTCGCACCCGTGGCATATGGAGGTTCCCAGTCTAAGGGTCCAATCGGAGCTGCAGCTGCCGGCCTACACCACAGCTCAAGGCAACACCGGATCCTTAACCCACTGAGCAAGGCCAGGGATCGAACCGGTGTCCTCATGGATACTAGTCGGATTGGTTTCCGCTGCGCCATGACGGGAACGCCTGAAGTAATCTTTGACGGACGTCTCTGGCTTAAGATTCTTTGCCGTCTTTTAACTGCCACCCAACCTCGACCAACCACTTTCTGGAATTTTCCTTCTTTTTTTAAAATTATTTTTATTTTTTTGGGAGTTCCCCTCGTGGCACAGTGGAAACGAATCCAACTAGGAACCATGAGGTCGTGGATTCGATCCCTGGCCTCACTCAGTGGGGCAAGGATCTGGCGTTGCCGTGAGCTGTGGTGTAGGCCGACAGCTGTAGCTCTGCTTTGACCCCTAGTCTGGGAACTTCCATATGCCACAGGTGTGGCCCTAAAAAGACCAAAAAAAAAAAATTATTTTTTAACAGTTTTATTGTGGTATATTTGGGAGGTAATTAACTGCACATATCTAATGTGTGGAACTTGATTTTTTTTTTCTTTTTCTTTTTTTTTTTTTTGCTTTTTAGGGCCGCACCTGTGGCAAATGGAGGTTCCCAGGCTAGGGGTCAGATCAGAGCTACAGCTGCCGGCCTGCACCACAGCCACAGCAGTGTTAGATCTGAGCCACATCTGTGGCCTGTGCCACAGCTTGTGGCAATGCTGGATCCTTCAGCCACTGAGCAAGGCCAGGGATCAGACCTGCATTCTCATGGAAACTAGTCAGGTTCTTAACCTGCTGAGCCACAATGGGAACTCCTTGGAGTTTCCCTTCCTTGTAGGTTTTACAGATACCTGCCCAATTCCCTAGTTCCTCGTGGTCATCAGTTTTAATTAGGTTGATTTGGTGTCCACCAGCCTGACGTATGTGGATGCAAGCGCACAGAGGCATAGCGCTTGGCTAAGGCCTCGGCAGGTGTGGCATAAATGCTAGGCCTTCGTGCCAGAGGGCATATTCTTCAGCACCTCCCGGAAAGCAGTATCAACATCCTTTATGTCTCCAGCAGCAGTGCCTTCCTTGGCCATGGCAGTGGGTTATGGGTGGATCTGAATCCTTCCCCCGCGCCCCTGCTTTCTAGGGCCGAACCTGCGGCATATGGAAGTTCCTAGGCTATGGGTCGAATCAGAGCTATGGCTCTTCTGCCTACACCACAGCCACAGCAATGCAGGATCCAAGCAGCATCTGCAAACTACACCACAGCTCATGGCAACGCTGGATCCTTAACCCACTGAGGGAGGCAGGGATCAAACCTGCCTCCTCATGGATGCTAGTTGGATTCATTTCTGCTGCGCCACAGTGGGAACTCCTGGAGCTGAATCTTGAATGCGCTTATACGACTTGGTGGCAGCAGGGAAGGAAAGACCCGGGGGGATAACATCTCTGTACCCCCACTCCACCCCCCTGAAACCCTCTGCTGCTTCTCTGTTGTCCTCTGGGTGCACTTCGCCCTCCTCTGCCTGACACAAGCTTGCCCCTCTCTGTCTCCCAGCTTCTTTTCTGCCTGTACACCCATCCCTCCTGCAGGCCCTGGAATGCCCTGTGTGCCATCCTGTCCTTTTGCACATGCTGTTCCCTCTGTCTAGTAGAACACCCTTCTCGCGCTTCACAAGGCTAAGCCTTGCTCATCTCTCAAGTCTTAGCTCAGGTATCATTGCTTTCCAGCAACCTTATCTACTCCCTGGTGGGCACAGAGTCTCTTCTGCCCCCTCCCAGACCCCCCCCCATTCCCACGTCTCTCAGGATTGGGGTGTCCTCACCTTAGACCATGCCCACCCTCCCCACAGACCCTGGGCGCCTCCCTCTTCTGCCCATGAGCTCACCTGCCTGGTTCTTCTCTCTTCCATGCTGTGGCCCACCCCCCTTGCTGCTCCCAAGTCCCCCTGAGCCCTTGCCCACCAGTCCCCCATCCCACTCCTGTGTCCCCAGCTTCTCGGCCGACTCAGAGCTGGAGAAGGAGCAGTGGCTGGAGGCCATGCAGGGAGCCATTGCGGAGGCCCTGTCTACCTCAGAGGTGGCTGAGCGCATCTGGGCCGTGGCCCCCAACAGATTCTGTGCTGACTGCGAGGCGGCCCAGCCCGACTGGGCCTCCATCAACCTCTGCGTCGTCATCTGCAAGCGCTGCGCAGGTGCGTGGGCGCGGGGCCGGGGTGCTGGAAGATGGGCCGCCTGGCTGCCTGCAGGGACGGGGGAAAGGCAGTAACAGCATCGTTTATGAAGCTGTGCCTGGGCACCAAGCGTTTCCCACCATGAGTAACCTGCAAGGCAGGGGTTCAATTTGTCACGAGTCGGGACCCCGAGGCACAGAGAGGGAAAATGGCTCCTCAGGGTCACCTGGTAAGTAAGTGAGTCTGGATTTGAACTCAGGCCTGTGGGCGTCCAGCGCCTCTGTCACCTCAGGGAGCGCAAGGAGGCCAGGTCAGGCAGGGCTTTGCACGCAGAGGGAGGCGCTGGTGATTCATCGGAGGGGCGTGGGAGGCAGAGTTGGGAGGGACGCTGTCAGATTTGGGCTTCAGACTCTGGCCGAAGCCAGAGCCAGGCAGCTCCAGGCCCTCCCTGCTGCAGGGTCCTTTGCGGGATCTGGAGCTGAGCAAGTCTGCAGCCTTCCAGCCCCAGCTCCCCATCCCCCCTTTCATTTCACTGGGGTTTAGTCTGTGCTCGCCACGTGCCAGGCTTTGTTCTAGGAGCCAAGACTAGACCCTGAAACCGTCGACATTCCTGCCCTTGGGCAGCTTACATTCTAGTGGGGAGAGGCAGAAAACACATGCCCAAACCAGTCGAAGTGTCCGCTCATGACAAGGGCCAGGTAGAGAATGTGTTTTCGGAGAAGCCCTCTCTGAGCATGTGACAGGTCAGCTGAGATCTGAAGGTCAGGACGGAGCCAACCCTGGGGAGCCCGTCTGGGCAGAAAGAGCAGCTCGTGCAAAGGCCCTGAGGCAGGAACCAGCGGGCCCTTGAGAAGAGGGAGGCACGCGGGCCTCCGAGTGGATGGGGGAAGGGGGAGGGGAGAGGCAGGAGGTGAGGCTGGAGGAGAAGCGGGTAAGGAATCTGGCTCTCATTCTGCCGAGCCCTGACAGGGTCCAGAGCTGGGGTTTGTACTTCAAGAGATCAGTCACTCCGGCCAGACGGTGTGGCGAGTGGCCTGCAGAGGGCCCGGCAGAGCTGTAGGGACCTTGCTGGGAAGCTGATGCAGGAGCCCAGGTGATGAGTCCAGGGCTCAGTTTTGTGCCCAGGGCAGGGTCTGTGCCTGGATTCTGGAGCTGCCGGCCCAGCCCCGGGGTCCTGCCTGTGGTCTCTCCCTGTCTGCCCCCCTGGGCACCCTTATGACCCCACGTCCTGGCCCTCTGCCTGCAGGCGCGCACCGCGGCCTCGGCGCTGGCGTCTCCAAGGTGCGGAGCCTGAAGATGGACAGGAAGGTGTGGACGGAAGTGCTCATCGAGGTGGGGAGCCAGCTGTACTTGGGGTCTGCCTCTTGCGCTGCTGCCCCTCACCAACCCCAGCGCCCTGGAGCTAGACCCTCGGGATCCTCTAGTGGGTGGGATTGTGGAAAAGTCCATTTTTGGCAAAGTCAGCAAACTGGCCGTTGAGCTAAGAATGTTTTTACAATTTTCAAGGGTTGCCAAAAAAAAAAAAAAAAAGAAGAAGAGGGGTTCTTTTGTGGCACAGCCAGTTAAGGATTTGGCATTGTCACTGCAGCGGCTTGAGTCGCTGCTGCCACATGGGGTCAGTCCCTGGCCCAGGAACTTCCTCACTCTGCAGGCGTGCCCCCCCCCCAAAAAAAAGCAGATGAAAAAGAATATGCCACACAGATTGCGTCCTACAAAACCTGCCATGTTTATGTCACTTTACCTGTGCTCACGTGCGCCGGCGTATCAGTTTGTCTCTTTGGGGGGCACTCACACATGTCCCTTTGTGCCTGTGCACTTGGGCTGCCCAAGTACCAACCACCCAGGGTGTAGGAGTTACAGGGGAGAACCCGCATCAGGAGGCTGGCCGGGCCCTACCACACAGCCCCCGCCAAGCTGCAGACTCCAGAGCAACTTGGTATCACATCCCCTGTGAGTTCGGGTTAGAATCCCCAGGTTGCCAATGAGGACATTGAGGCCCAGGGGGAGAAAAGGACTTGCCCAAAGTCACAGGTGGGTCCGTGCAGCTGGCACTGTTTCCGCTTTGTCCCCTGCGCTGACCCCAGCACCCCACCCCCGACCTGGCAAACAGGCAAGGTAGAGGGCCTGGGAAATGCCTGCCGAACAGGGATCAGCAGAATGAAAGGACCAACTAGTTCCCTCGATGCCGGGTCCGTGTGCCCTCACCCTCTGCCTCAGAGCCCAGGGGGGAATGTCAGGGACGGAAGATGTTTTCCAAATCCTGCACACCCCGTGGGCTAGCCCCGCCCCCAGCCCCCCAACTGTGATAGTCTCAGGAATGCAGAGTCCAGATGTGGGGCTGGGTGGGGAACTAGCAAGGCCCCAACCGGGCAGCAGGCCTGGGACCTCCACCTGTCAGATTGTCTGCCTCCTGTCTGTCGCTGAGCTGAGGAACTGGGCTCAGGCCCAGAGCTGGTCGGGGAGCTCCAGGGCCACAGCAGGCCAGGCTGTCCCTGAGCTTCTCCAGTGGGAGAGTGGCCAGGTGCCCCCAGCCTGCCAACCTCAAAACCAGCATTTTGCCCGGCATGGGCCCCCGGCCATAGGTTGCCCTTCTGACCTCTTGCCCACACCCACAGCTCTTCTTACAGCTGGGCAACGCTGCTGGGAACCGCTTCTGGGCAGCCAACGTGCCCCCCAGTGAGGCCCTGCAGCCCAGCAGCAGCCCCAGTGCCCGGCGGTGCCACCTAGAGGCCAAATACAGAGAGGGCAAGTACCGCCGCTACCACCCGCTTTTTGGCAACCAGGAGGAACTGGACAAGGTGAGGGCGTTGGGCCTGTGAGGCCCCTTGAAACCCCCCTTTCCTTCCTGCCGCCCCCCCTCCCCCCCCCCCCCCCGTCTCTGTCTCAGCCCATCTTTCCCACTGGCTCAGAGCAATGAGTGGGCCTGTGGGCCCTGTCTAAGCCAGGGGACAGTTGGGACAAAGCAAGGAGGAGCCAGGCCTGACCCCTGGGCCTAAGCCACGTCCCCAGCATCTGTCTGCCTCCCTCTCCTCTTGATTCCTCTGTCTCCACACCCCGTCCTGCTCTTCTGAATCCTGCCAAAAGGAGGGAACTTGATGGGGATGCTATTTCCTGTCAGGCTCATGAAAAACAGCTGGCTGCTCCAGCCCACCCCCTTCCACACCCCACTCGAGATGAGGCCCCCATGGGCCCCAGGCCCTGAGCGGCTGGGAGCCAAGCTCTGTCCCCAGTCTAGGCTGGCCCGAGTGGGAGGCGGCCTGCTCCACGGCAGGGGCATGCCACTTATGACCTCTGGTCGACCTTCGGCCCTTCCCCCAAGCAGCCGCACCCAGTCAGGCTCAGTCCAGCTAGAAGCCCAGTGGGATCCAGGCCTCCACCTCCCAAGAACCCAGGCGTCCAGCCCCCAGCCCAGCCCAGTCTAGCCCGCCAGCCAGGAGGGGCGGCCGCTCCTATTGGCTGGGAGGGCTGGGCAGGCGGTGAGGAATTCAGATGTGGGAGGAATGAGCTGCAGCACCCCCTCTGCCCTTGCACACGGCAGAGGGAGCCGAGGTCCTCTGGAGCCGGGCTTGGCGGCTGGCTGGCCGTCGGGGCTGTCCGCACGGCTCCGCGGCAGCCCCCGCCCCTCGCTCCCTCGGCCCCTCTCTCCTCCTCTGTCCTTCTTCCTCCCTCTTCTCTCTCTCGGGTGGCCCCCACCTGGGAACTCCTTCGTCCCCAGCCCCCCCCCCCTCGGGCTGACCCCCTCCCTGCCCCTCAGGCCCTGTGTGCCGCAGTCACCACCTCAGACCTGGCTGAGACCCAGGCGCTCCTGGGCTGTGGGGCTGCAGTCAACTGCTTCTCAGGGGACCCTGGGGCCCCCACGCCCCTGGCTCTGGCTGAGCAGGCGGGACAGACCCTGCAGATGGAATTCCTTCGGAACAACCGAACCACGGGTGAGTGGCTGCACATGTACTTGGAGCGGCCGCCCTGCGGCCGGGGTCTGGCTCTTTGGAGGGGAGGGTGGTCGCGGGGTGCCAGGGCCTGCGTGTCACCCTGTGACATCTGTCTGACTGACTGCCCTCGAGCTGTAACTGCAGCTCCTCAAGGGACCCTGGTGCCACCGTGTGTGTGACTTTGGGTGTGTTTCGGGTTTGCACGTCAGTGTACCTTTGTGCCTCTGGCTTCCCCTTCGTGTGTGTCCCTCTGTGTGTCTCTCTGTGTGTTTCTGGTTCCCTCCCTGACCCGCGGGGTGGGCCCTCAGGACGGCGTCCGTGTGCCAGCGTCTGTCCGTCTCTGAGCTGCTGCGGCTCTGCTTCCTTGCACCGGGGGGTGTCGAGAGCCTCGGGGTTCGTGCAAGTGCAGAGTGTGTCTGTGGCTTTGGGGGTGGTGCCGCATCTCCCCTTATGCGGGGCACCTACCTCCACCGCCCTGTCTGCCGCCCTGTCTGGAAGGGGCTCTGTCACAGACGGGTTGGGTCCCATTTGGCTCCCAGGCTTGAGGTGGGGCAGTGGGGGTGAGCACCGCTGGTCACAGCCCAGCGCTGGCCACTGCGGCCACCTCCCAGGCCCCAGGGTGGAGCTCGGCGGCCAGGGCTCTGGGCGCGGGGCCACGGATGGGGCGGGGACTGGGCTGGGGAGAGCCCAGGTGGCTGGGCAGGCACAGGAGACCACCCGGCTGGCCTGGACTTTGGGGCCGCTGGGAGCAGGGCTGGAGCCAGGCCGCTTCCTTAGGCTTTGTGTTGTCTGAGACAAGCTCCCTCTGGGGATGGTTAGTGGGTTTGCTCGAGGCCCCCCTCATTCTCGTGTGCTGGCCCCGTGCCTCCCACAGGAAGAGCCGGGCTGGGGAGTCAGGGAAGCTCCCTGGACGGAGAGGTCCTGGAGCCGGGCCTTGTGAGTGGGATGGAATTTGTGCAAGTGGGGCAAGGTGGAGAAGGGCCTAGACAAAGTCCTGAATGTGGCAGTAAGACCCCAGGGTGCTAGTCAGGGAGCTGGGCTGGGGAGCGGGGGCTGATGACTTGATTGCCAGCTTAAATACCCACCCTGGGGAGGGTGAGGAGGACACCCTTGGATGGCGAGTGTGACCAGCCACTCTTTCTCCTTCCCCCCAAAGAGGTACCTCGGCTGGATTCAATGAAACCCCTGGAAAAGCACTACTCAGTTGTCCTGCCAACCGTGAGCCACAGTGGCTTCCTCTACAAGACCGCTTCAGCTGGCAAGCCGCTGCAGGACCGCCGGGCCCGGGAAGGTGGGTGCCAGGCCGGACCCTGCCCTGGCCATGGCGTTCTGGCCTGGCGGCAGGGCCAAAGAAGCCAGAGCTGGCCAGGCTGGGGGACCCACGAGGGTGCCAGGTGCCCTGTGGCAGAGTCACCCTGCTGGGCTTCCTGGCTGTGGTCTCGGGTACACAGTAGGTGCTTAATAAGTGGGCTGATTGGGGCAGGAGTGGGGCATGGCACTGGAGAGCAGGTCACTGGCAGAGTTTCCTTTAGGCCAAGGAAGGCTTCGGCGAGCACGTGCCAGCTGTGGGCCCTGTGCTGGGTGTGCAGTCCTGGGAGGCTGTGGATGCTTAGGAAGCTTGAGGACTAAGCCTAAATCTCCATCCTTCTCTCACCTCGGCCTGCTGTTTGCTCGTCTCTGAGCAGCGCAATCTGCAGCACCACATCTGGCCCTGTCACCTCTCTGCCTCCTGTCCCCTCGCTCACTCTGCTCCAGCTTGACTGGCCGCCTTCCTCTTTCTCGCACATGCGTATTCCTCCTGCCAAGCCCTTTGCACTTGCTGTTCCCTGTGCCCCAAACGCTTTTCCCCACACATGCGCATGGTTAGTCCCTTTCTTCTCTCTGTTTATTATTATTATTTTTTTTGTCTTTTGTCTTTTTTGTTGTTGTTGTTGTTGTTGTTGTTGCTATTTCTTGGGCCACTCCCGCAGCATATGGAGGTTCCCAGGCTAGGGGTCGAATCGGAGCTGTAGCCACCGGCCTACGCCAGAGCCACAGCAACGCGGGATCCAAGCCGCGTCCGCAACCTACACCACAGCTTACGGCAACGCCGGATCGTTAACCCACTGAGCAAGGGCAGGGACCGAACCTGCAACCTCATGGTTCCTAGTCGGATTCGTTAACCACTGCGCCACGACGGGAACTCCTCTTCTCTCTGTTTAAATGTCACTCCTCAGAGACCTCATCCCCAGCCGAAGCAGCAGTCCTTTCCCTCCTTTCTCTCTGCTGTCACACTTCTTATCTGACAGCAGCTGGACGGCTTGTGGGCCTAGTTCTTGATTCTCTGTGCCCCACTAGAATATTAGCTTCTCTTGGCCACCACTGTAGCCGCCAGCACCTGGAACCATGCCTGGCACGCAGTGGGCCCTTGCGCATGTCTGCAGGACGAGGAGTGCCGGAGGCCAGGCTGGCGCTCCTAGAGGGAGCCCAGCCTGAGAGGCAGGCTCTGGGCCACACTGCCCTCCAGGGCAGATGTCGTATCCCTGTAGACAGGATGCGACGGAGTCTGCTGTGAGAGCGCTGTCGAGGCCGTTGCTCACTGCATCCCTCAGCACCGCTGGATGAAGCCCTCCGGCCCCCAAACAGATTTCTTTGGAACTCTGTGCTGTTCGCCACCTCGGTGCCCCTGGGGCACTGCCTCGAGTCTGCCTCCCTCTGCCCAGTAATGTCATTTATATAACTGCCTGAGTCATCCTTTTTGCCCTGGGAGCCAGGAAGCTCTGAGCCAAAGCGATGCTCAGTGCTGTGAACCAGGCGAGCCTGCATGGCCTTTTCAGTGTGTTCTTTCTCCTGCTTTCCTGATCCACGTGCCCGTTTCTGTTCCTTTATGGGGTCAGTCTCCTCAGAGCCGTTATAGGAGAAAGTAGAGCAGAGAGCAGTGGGTCCTGCTGGCAGGGGCGGGGGCACAGGGGGGCTGCCCTTGAAGGACGGAGAGTGTGGGCGAAGGGAACGGGACAGCAAGAGCAGGGGCCGTGCATGTGTCTAGGTGTCCAGAGGCAGCTGGAGGGGCGGGCGGGGGCGGCTGCGGCAGTTCCAGTGGGGGGTGGGCTGGACCGGCTCCTGGGGCTACAGGGAGGAGGACGGATTTGGGGGAGCTTGTGAGTTAGGATGAAGGGACATGGGTCAGGTGGGAGCGGGGGCCCGGGGAGGATGCAGAGGTCAAGTTCAGATGAGGGTGGAGGGCTCCCTCATGGTTCCCTTGCCCACCTTCTCCCCAGAGTTCAGCCGACGCTGGTGTGTCCTTAGCGACGGGGTCCTGAGCTACTATGAGAATGAGCGGGCAGTGACTCCCAACGGGGAGATCCGGGCCAGCGAGATTGTGTGTCTGGCAGTGCCCCCTCCCGACACCCATGGGTGAGCACCCCTGGGCAGCATTGTAGACTGTTACTGATGGAAGGTCCAGCCCGCCACTGGGGAGACGGGGAAATAGGCCCAGAGAGAGACAGGCCCTCCCCAGGGTCGCACAGCAAGCTGGGGCTGTGCATGGGCTGGACCAGGTCACCTGAGTTCCTAGCCAAAGACTTTGCCCCCACCTCTTGGGGGCCAGGGGCAGGGCAGTCACGAGGGCAGTGAGGTGGGGGTGGGCCAGGGCTGGGCCTGAACCCCGACCTGCGTGTCTACAGTTTTGAGCACACCTTCGAGGTGTACACGGAGGGAGAGCGGCTGTACCTGTTTGGGCTGGAGAACGCGGAGCTGGCTCGTGAATGGGTCAAGTGCATTGCTAAGGTGGGCCCTGGTGAGCGGGCAGGCGTGGGAGGAGTCTGACAGGACCAAGGGTAGGCGGGCCTGGCCAATCCCGTGTACCCCAGCCCTCCTACCTCATGGAATGGGGGCTGCATGGAAGGAGCAGACACAGGGCAAGGGCCCAGCGTGGTCTGCAGCCCCCTGGCCGGGGGGGGGGGGGGGCGGGGCGTCAGGGCTCCTGTCTCAATACATGTTTAATAATAAACGGCAGAGCCATCCCAGGATGGACAGTGCTGCCTCCAGGGGAGTGAACTTGTCCCGGAGGAAGGAGGCGGGGAGGCTGCAGAGGAGAGACCTCTGCCCAGCGGCTAAGCAGGCGCTGTCTAGGGTTCCTGCGCATGAGAGCCCCTGATTCTTAGCCTCTTGTTCACTGATCCTCACCCGTGAGCCTCCTGATGGTCAGTCCACAGAGCCCTGGGGACCCAGACGAAGCAGTTTGGTCCCAGCTCCTCAGTGTCTCCCGTGCTGGTAGACAGACAGATGGGGTCCAAAGAGCAAAAACTGTAATTGGTGCTACAACAGCGCAAGGATGCTGTGGTGCCAGGGGGCTCCAGAGGAGAGACATCCCTAATGGTGTGTGGGAAGGTGTGCCAGAGCCAGGCATAGCTGAGTGGGTATCAAGTGGGGCCTGATACCTGAATTAGTTCACTGTGCTGGTTCTGCCCAGGGTAGGGGAGAGGGTAGGTAGCTGGGTGGGAAATGGGTACATGCCCACTAGCCAAAGAGCTGGGCATCCTGTGATCAGTGCCCTTGGCTGACGCAGTCTCCCCGGCCACCTCCCCACCAGGCGTTCGTGCCTCCCCTGGCTGAGGATCTGCTGGCCCGGGATTTCGAGAGGCTTGGGCGCCTACCCTACAAAGCTGGCCTGAGCCTGCAACGGGCCCAGGAAGGCTGGTTCTCCCTCACTGGCTCTGAGCTCCACGCTGTCTTCCCAGAGGGGCCCTGTGAGGAGCCACTGCAACTTCGGAAACTGCAGGAGCTTTGTGCGTGGACCCGGACCTGGGCCCCCAACCTCCAGGGCACCCTCTCCTGGGCCCCCCCCGGGTCCCCAGCCCCTCCCCAGAAGCCTGAACTCGAGCCAGCCTGCCCTCTCATGTCCTCCCCTGTCCTTGGGGTGCATCTCAGCCACTCCATGAGTCGGCGGCTGGGTCCCAGGGGTGTGTGGGCCCAGATCGCCTCAGGAGGGGGGCAGTTGGGGACCATCAGCAAAGCCTCACCTCAGCTTTGCTCCTCCACAGCCGTCCAAGGGGACAGCGAGAACCAGGTGCTGGTGCTGGTGGAGCGAAGGAGGTGAGCCCTGGCCTCCCTGAGGGGCTCAGAGAAGCCTGTGGCTGTCGGGCTGGGACGGCCGGGGCAGGGGTAGGCTCCCAAGTGACGGGCCGTCTCCCGCCCAGGACGCTGTACATCCAGGGAGAGCGGCGGCTGGACTTCACAGGCTGGCTGGGCGCCATCCAGAAAGCAGCAGCCAGCTCAGGGGACACGCTGTCGGAACAGCAACTCGGAGACTCGGATATCCCGGTGATTGTGTACCGCTGTGTGGACTACATCACCCAGTGCGGTGAGCCCCGCCCCCCTGGCAAGGCCCCGCCCCGCCCCGCCCAGAGACCCCTTAACCTCGCCCTCCCAGGAGCTCAGAGCCTCGCGAGGCCCGCCCTTGACCAATGCCCTCAGCCCCTCACTTTTGGCCCCGCCCCCAGCCCGGCTCAGCCCCGCCCCTCTCCAGGCCTGACTTCCGAGGGCATCTACCGCAAGTGCGGGCAGACCTCGAAGACGCAGCGGCTGCTGGAGAGCCTGCGGCAGGACGCTCGATCTGTGCGCCTCAAGGAGGGCGAGCAGCACGTGGACGACGTCTCCTCCGCGCTCAAGCGCTTCCTGCGAGACCTGCCTGATGGGCTCTTCACTCGAGTCCAGCGCCTCTCCTGGCTGGAGGCCTCAGGTGGGCCCCTGCGGCCGGGACCCAGCCTGAGCCCCCGGCCGGTGCTGCTGCCTTGTCTACGCCGAGCTCGGTTCCCCTCGCCTCCCCGTCGTGCACGTGGACTGGGCGTGCCCCAGCGCTGGGCTCCAGCCCCTTCCGTCACCTCTTTTCATGCCCATTGTCACTCTAGACAGAGCCCCGGGTCCCTTGGAGTTGGAGCATTCTTTGTCTCTGCTGTTACCCAGCCCGATTTGACCTGGAGGGGCAGGGGGCGCTGTCACCTAGGATGATAGGCAGAGGGGTGGGACAGGGAGGCGGTTACAGAGGGTTCCTGACCTGTTCTATCTCCCCCGCAACCAGAGATTGAGGATGAGGAGGAGAAGATCGCCAGGTACCGAGAGCTGCTGGCGCGCCTGCCCCCAGTCAACCGGGCCACCGTGAAGGCCCTGATCAGCCACCTGTACTGGTGAGGAGCGGCAGCACTGGCCGGGGGCGCTGTTCTACTCCCACCCTGGTGACTGCTCTCCCCTGGGACCCAGCAGGCTGGGAACCGAGTGCTGACTTATGAGTGCCCTGGCCTGGGATGCTTTGTCCCCCAGCTCCCTGCTGGAGGCTGAGAGAATAGAGGAGGTCGCAGCCAGAGGCCAGCTCGCTCAGCTTCCCAGCCCTGCTTCTCCCCAGGCCCCAGGATGTGGCCAAAAAGACTGTCCCCTCTTCCCTTAGTTAGCGGTCCTCTCTCACCAGGACCTACCTTGGCTTCACTCCAAGGCCATTCGTGGGCCCGTCAGGAACAGGGCGGGACAGGGGGAGTTCAGGGCTGGAGTCCTCACTCTGGGCTCCCGTCCTTCCCTGTCCAGTGTCCAGTGCTTCTCCGACACGAACCAGATGAACACGCACAACCTGGCTATTGTGTTCGGGCCCACGCTCTTCCAGACAGACGGGCAGGACTACAAGGCTGGCCGTGTGGTGGAAGACCTCATCAGCCGCTACGTGGTGGTGTTCAGTGTGCGTCCCCGGCCGCGGGCGGTGGAGGGCAGCGCTGAGCCTCCTGGGTGGCAGTGACCGTCTGTCCCTGTCCCTTCCCCTCCCCAGGTGGACGAGGAGGAGCTAAGGAAGCAGCGGGACGAGATCACTGCCATCGTGAAGATGCGTGTGGCTGGCACGGCCAGTGGGACCCAGGTACAGGACAGGGCCTGGGGTAGGGGACTCAGACCAGCTGCCTGGGCCTGCGCCCGCGCCCCCAGGCCTCTTGCTAAGCCCTTTCTCCCCACAGCACGCTGGTGACTTCATTTGCACGGTGTACCTGGAAGAGAAGAAGGCGGAGGCAGAGCAACATGTCAAGGTGGGGGTTGGGGATCTAGAAGCCCAGGGGCCAGGAGAACCCAGCTGGGCTGCGCACAGGCTCAGATGACAACCGGGGAGCTTGGCTCTTGTCCCAAGGGGAGTCCCAGTGTGGGACCTGAATCAGGCCGGTGCCTTGGCCTGTCTCTCATCTCCCCACCCAGCTCATCAGTGCTGCTCAGAGACATCCCGCGTCGTCCCAGGATGCCAGCAGACCCCGAGAGGGGTGGGCACAGCCCCTGGGTCACAGGGCAAGGTTGTGGCACAGCCGGGCCAGCGTGGGGTAGGCTGATGTCCTCTTCCTCCATCTCCACAGATCCCAGCATCCATGACAGCTGAGGAGCTCACACTGGAGATCTTGGATCGCAGGAATGTGGGCATCAGGGAGAAGGACTACTGGACCTGCTTCGAGGTCAATGAGAGGGAGGAGGCAGGTGGGTGACCAGCAGGCTTGGTGCAGGGAAGGGCGGCCTGTCTGTCTGCCTCTACACCACAGTGTGGCCACAGTGGTGGTAAGGGGGGTTTGGAGTGACGGATGTTGCTGTCACACTGACCTCAGTGATGGTGATGACAGCGTGCTGGCAGGGCTTTTAGGTGGCAGCTGTAATGTGGCTAACGGGAAGGACTGTGAGGGGGTAGATGGGGTCGGCCCTGACGCTTTCTGGGTGTCCGTGAGGATGGTGTTGCTTGCCGGGGGGGTGATGCCGGTGATAACGGGATTGTGGGTGCCGGCGCTGGAGGCGAAGGGGGCTGTGGGTGATGATGAGCTTGCAAGAGGAGTGGGTGGGTGGTGGTGTAGGTAGGGTGGTTGTGATGGTGTTGCGGTGCCCAAGGGAGTGATAGAGACATTTTAGGATGAAGGGCAGTGGCAGTGGGGGCTGGGAGGTGTCCGTTCATTTGTTTGACTGTCATTCGTAGAGTGCCAGGCCCTGAGCTGGGGAGCCGGACACACAGTCCCTGCCCTCGCGGGGCTTGGTGCCGGGTGCAGTCAAGACGCCGACCCCGTGATCTCGCTGATAAACGCTCAACTCCAGCCAGGTTACCTGCCGCGAGGGACAGGGCCACCACGGCGCTGCTCGAGCTTGTAACGGGGTCTCTGGCTTGGAGTCCTCGGACTAGAAGGTCCAGGACCAGTAGCAGTTGCCTGGTGAAGCGGCGGGGAAAGTCCTGCCGCGCGGTGGGAACAACATGGGCAAAAGCCCTGCGGTGGCCAAGGACACCCTCCTTTCAAGGAGCTTGAGCTGAGGGCAGTGAGGGTTTGGCCCGGGGTTGGGGGAGCTGGAGACAGAGGCAGAGGCGGCCGCTGAAGGGTTAGTGCTTGGGAGTTGGAAAGGCTCGCTGCTGCTGGAGAGACCCGTGGAGGGGTGAGCGCCCCGCGGCAGGCTGCGGCTGGGCCGCAGGGTTGGCTCAAGACAAAGAGGATCTCAGGGCCCAGGTGGCTGCAGGGAGACGACAGAAGCAGAGATTGGACACGTGAGAGGGAGGAGGGCTTGTTTCCGCCCCCCCGGCCTGGCAGGGGTGCTCTTCTCCCTGAGGCCCCCAGGGAAGCTCATGGGCTTGGTTTTGGACGTGTTGGGTCAGAGCAGGTTGGTCCTGGCCGATGTGTGAGGCCTGAAGCTTGGGCGTGGGGGCGGTCGCGGCCGTGATGTGACGTCCTCTTGGAGGCAGAGGGAGCAGGCGGTGCCACTGGGCACTAGATGAGGGGTGCCCTTGGGCCAGCCCTCAGTGGCCTCAGGCCATGTGGTCCTGGTGACTGACAGCAGGTGTGACCTCTCCCCAGAGCGCCCCCTGCACTTTGCGGAGAAGGTGCTGCCCATCCTGCACGGGCTGGGCACAGACAGCTACCTGGTGGTGAAGAAGCACCAGTCCATGGAGGCCATGCTGCTCTACCTGGGTAGGTGCGATCCCCCCCACAGGGCTGGGCAGGCTGGTGGGGTCCCTCCATCTGGAGCGGGCACAGGGGACCTGGTGGCGCTGGGCAGGAGCAGCTCAGGCAGAGGGCACCGGGCGGGCAGGCCTCTTCAGAGGGTGGAGCAGTGTCCTGGGACCCCGCCCTGGGTGTCAGTCTGTGGGCAGGGGTAGTGCAGCCTGTGCCCACCCCTCTCCTCCCCCAGCCAGCCACGTGGGCGAGACCAAGCACGGCATGATGAAGTTCCGCGAGGACCGCAGCCTCCTGGGCCTAGGCCTGCCCTCAGGCGGCTTCCACGATCGCTACTTCATCCTCAACAGCAGCTGCCTGCGGCTCTACAAGGAGGTCCGGGTACGTGATCCCTGGGTCCTGCCCCGTGACGGGCAGCCACGCTCAAGCATCCCCCCAGGCCTCATGGGAGCGTCCCTGGCACGGGGTCTTGGGATGGCTCTGCACTGGGAGAGAGCTCTGGACCCTCGGACCTTCCTGCTGTGGCTCTGGGGGCTCACTCCGCTTTGGCCTGGAGCCCCCCCCAGTAGGTCCTGGTACCTGGATGCCACTGTATCCAGGTACCCGATGTGTGTGCTTCTGTCTCACCTGTGCCCGGTCCACAGCATCCACAAGAACATGGCACATGGTGACAGCCCCAAGGCGTGGCCCACGCATGCATTGTCGTTACATAGGCCATGCCCCTCGGCCCACTCCGACCACATGCCAGGCGTCCTCCCAGACCGGACTCCGTGTCCTTCCCAGCACCTCCCCCACTGCCCTCGCTTAGTCTCTCGCGCACACATGCCACGTGCCATCGTGCACCCCACACGCTGTTCTAGCTCTGAACTGGGCCTGCTTCTTCCTTAACCCTGATCCTCTATCAAACAGAGCCAGAGGCCGTGGAGCGGGGCCCCTGAGACCGTGAGTAGCTGTGGGCCAGCTGCCAGCTGCCTTACACCGCCTGGGGGCCGAGTGAGCCTGGCGGGAGTGTGGGGACCCAGCCAGAGCTTCTGGCCATCTCCAGGCATGGCTTCCTGGCCTCTTGCCATCAGCACTGGCCTCCACCCTGGGGCTTGTGGCTTAGGCTCCTGCTCTCCATCCCCAACCCTGCCCCAGAGTCCTTCCCCCAAGGTAGGGGCCCCCATCGGTGTGATGCTCGAGGCTTTTCCAGAGGACTCAGTGCGAGGCCGTGGAGCCAGTTAGTGGAGGCTCCTGGGCTCAAATTAGAGCTCTGGTCTTCATCTCCTGCCACTGCTTCTAGGGCTGTCAGAATGCCTTGCTACTGCCCTTTTCCTGAAATGCCGGAGCGAGGCCACGGCAGGCGAGTGGCACGTTCCCCATCTGTGCTAGGAGTTCCCGCTCAGCCTCTCAGCCTCCCTAGCTGCTCTCTGGTCTTTGTTCGCACACCGCTGGGGAGGGGAGCTCACTGTCTCCTCCCTGGGGGCTGCCCTATCCCTGGAATGATGCTCTTGCCTGGGAGAAAGGCCTTGCTAGGGACCCGCGGAGACCTGCCTCCCATGATACCCCTGCGGGTCCCAGCGCTGCCTTGGAAGCCAGAGTACAGGTGTTCTGCAGAGACAGGCCGCAGAAACAGGTCTCCAAGCCCAGGGGTTGAGCCTGGGCTCCCACACTGGCCCCCACTAGTGTCTCCAGCCCTTCCTACCCGTTCGGTCTCCCCAGGCCATCTGGACAGGTCTGGCTGACATGGAGGGAGCAGAGCAGAACCCTCACCTCCCTCTCTCTGCACATCTTACCTCTATTCATGCAGCCTGTGCTCCTGCTGACCCTCGTGGGCAGTGCCTCCTCTTCTCTCTTCTGCCACTTCCTGTGATCACGTCCTTACTTCTGGGCCTGTCCCCTCCTCCAGGCAGCCCCCCTTGGTCCTGGGATATTACTTCCTTGGCCCCTTTCTGCTAGGGCTACTTAGCCCAGTGGAGCAGAATAAGAAGGTCAGTGTGGGCAGAGAGGTGGGAGCGGGGCTGAGGCACCGGGAGAAGCAGCCTTGGTCCTTTCGTGTGGAGGAGGAGATGCCACGAGAGCTAAAAAGGGGGGCCGAGCTAGTGTTTATCCAGCCCAGGTGGTGCGGTGGTGCTGTGAGAAGGGGCATTGCTCCAGGCCGCAGGTGAGAGCGCGGGCCTCGGGAGGGCCCAGGGCCATCCGGGAGGTAGCCTGGGATTCAGACCCCGAGGACGTTAGCCTCACAGCTCCAGCTTTTTATTCCTTGAGGTGGGAATCAGGGAATGAAGGCCTCGGCAGCGAAGGCTGATCAGCGCAGGGCTGCGCCGTGCTCTCCAGGGCTGGGCGGCTGCTCTTGGTCTCGCAGGAGCCCCAGGAAGGTGTGTCGTGGCTAGTAGTCATGGCATTTGTTGGCTTATGGAGCAGTGGGAAAGAAGACTTGAAACTGGGACAGTTCTGACAGCTGAGGGTCACCCAAGCCCCCTGCTGGGGCCTCCCATTGTTAGGAGTCCTGAGGCACCTGGGAAAGGCACGCTCTAGAAAGCTCTTGGTTCCAGCAAAGGTCTTTGAGCATCAGGAACTGAGCTTGGTTCTCTGCCAGTGAGCTCATGCCTCAGAGCTGCTGGAAACACGAGCTGTCTGATCAGAACTGAAGGGACACTGGATGGTGCTCCCCTTGCCCCGCCAGCTCCCCGGCCTCCTGCCTCGGCCATGCTCAGGTCACATGCCTGCAGCACGTGTGCCAGGCACACTGGCACCCAAGGAAGCCGAGGCACGTGTTATTTTTCCGGATCCACAAGGAGCCACAACCTGGTTGACCCCGTTAATTCCCGCGTCCTCTCCACACCCCGACTGCAGCCCCCCGGCTCTGCCCACGCTGGATTCCCTTTACGCCTTGCTTCAGTTCTCTTCCCCTCATGCCCGCAGCCTGATTTCTTCCTAGCCTGCAGCCTGATTTTCATTCCTTCAGCCTGATTCCTTCCCCACCTGTAGCCGTTTCCCCCACATCTTTCCTCCTCTCCCGCCCAGTGCTGGATGTTCTCCAGGCCTGCGGCCTGACTTTTATGGCCTCTTTTTCAAGTCTCCCCAGTCCCGCTGCCGAGTTTCTTCCAGCCCGCAGTCTGATTTCTCCGGTGCGCTCAGCCTTGCATCTGCCCTGACTGCATGTAGGCGTCTTCTTTGTCGTCTTCTCCCCACTCCGCATTCCCCCATATCAGCCTCCTCTCCCAAACCACCATCCAGTTTCCTCCCTGCCTGCAGCCCTGATCATCCTGTGCCTGAAGCCCAGCTTGTTCCTGGCCGTTTGGGGCACTTGGCCATTGTCAGATCAGGTGCTATGTGCAGGAGACGTGGGGCTCCCCCATCACGGGCTGGGTCATTAGGGGAGAAAGCAGGGTGGGGGGTCCCAGTAAGCCCCCTACAAACCACACCCCCCGTGACAGCACTGAGGTCTCCACTGATCCCTTGGCGGCCCATCCTTCTTCGACCTCACAGGGAGGGCCACCGATTCCCGAAAGTCCATCTCTCCTCCACGTCCCCTGGTCCCCTGGTCCCCTCTTCGTCCCTGCTGAGAGCCATGCCTGGGGGTGGCTGGGAGCAATGGTGGGGAACAGAGTGGAGGTGGCTCAATCTTTGACCCCCAGTTTCGGTTGCAAGTGAATCCCCCTCCCCCGCCATCCACCCTGGTGCCCCTCTGGCACCAGGAGTGCCTGGTGGGGGCAGGGCTTTGAGCAAATGGCTCCCAGAGCAGGAGGAAGGCTCATTAGCTTGACCTCCAACCAGCCTCTTCCCTGGAAGTCGTTGCTCCCATCCCCCTGCCTCTGAGCCAGCCTGCTCCTTCCAAGCCCAGACCCATATGCAGAGGCGGGGACCAGCGGTGAACACGTCAGTGACCTGGTGCCCTCCCCAGCACATCGGTCTCGCTCTCCGGCCTGGACCATCGGGAAGTTCTTCCTGTGGTCTACCGACTGGCCGTCCTGCTTCAGCCTCAGTCATTGGCCTTCACTTTGTGGAACCAAAGAGCCAGTAACTGCTCACCCCACAAGCCTTCTGTTCACACAGTCAACCCTGGAGCCTCCGCGAGGCAGGGAGGGGCGAGGAGGAAACAGCCTGAGATAAATAGCCTCGCGCCGCCAACCGGGGCTCTCAGCTCGCACACGCCTGTGCAGTTTGGGGTCCGAGGACGACGTGCAGTGCGCAGACCTGTCCCGCCACAGACGGTCTGGACCAGCCGGTGCCCTGAGTCAGCTCTCAAGGGCAGGGCAGCAGCGAGGGCCTGGAATCACTGTTCGGGACGTCAGCTGCCTCGGGGACCGGGGGTTGACTGTCTGACGCTGCCGCGGGGAGGGGGGGCTTTGACAGGAAGGCTTCCTGGAGGAGGGCCGCTGGGCTGGGCTGCAGAGGGGGTGGGGAGAGAGCCACCCGCAGGGGAGACCTGCCCCAGGGCCCCCCTGACTGAACCCGCTCCCTCTGCCCGCCCCCACCCAGAGTCACCGGCCTGAGAAGGAGTGGCCCGTCCGGAGTCTCAAAGTCTACCTGGGGGTGAAGAAGAAACTCCGGCCACCCACCTGGTGAGCAGGGGCGAGGAGATGGGCCTGCGGAGCTCGGAGCTGGTGGAGGCGGCACGGCTGAGGGCTGTGACCTTGACCGGTCGGTTCCGTGGTGTCTCCCAGACCACAGCATCCGCATCACCTGGAAGGGCTTAGCAACCCAGGTTCTCGGGCGCTGCCCCAGACCTGCTGAATCGAGGGTTCGGGGGAGGGTGTGCTGTCCCAGGCCACCCAGGGAACTCTGAGGCTTGCTCATATTTGAGCACGACTGGCCTGGATGGAAATCCACTTAGTCACTGACTAACTCTGGGACCTTTCTGGGCCGCACGTCCCACATCCGCAGGATGGGGAAGACAGTGCCGTGCCTGTTCCACAGGCTGGCTCTGTGCGTGTTTCTTCTTTTTTTAATTGCAGTGTAGTCGACAGGGTTGTGTGTTCTAAACATTGAAGAGTGAGGCTTGGCCACTATTAGTGTGGCTAATTGCAGTCACTGGACTTGGGTTCCTGACACTGCCTCCCCCGCCCATGCCGCTTGTCCCTGGGGCACTAGGGCAGCCTGGGGTGGGTCGGGGCTGGGGGGTGGGGGCGCCAAGGGCCTGGGAGACTGGCAGCGGCTGGGATGTGCTGTGCCTGCAGAAGGCCCTGAACTCTGCCCTGGCTCCGGGCCAGGCTTCTGGGCTCTGAGGCCTCTGCAGGCTGTCAAGTAACTCCACCTGCCCGTTCTCTGCAGCTGGGGCTTCACCGTGGTACATGAGACAGAGAAACACGAGAAACAACAGTGGTGAGCAGGAGCCCCAGGCCCAGGAGAGATGGGCGCACGGCCCCCCTGACTGGGTCCCCTCCCTGTCCCGATCTGTGCTCTGCCCCGCGGCTGTGGGCTGGGGAGCCGGGCAGGGTGTCCCCACTCAGCTGGACCCTGGCGGCGTCCAGACCTGTGCCCCCCCCCCCGCCCCCCCGCAGGTACCTGTGCTGCGAGACGCAGATGGAGCTCCGGGAGTGGTTCGCCACCTTCCTCTTCATGCAGGTACCAGGCGCGGGCTGCAGGGTGTGGGGTGGGTCCGGGGAAGCCTCCATCACCAAGAATGGCCGTGTTTGTTCCCTAGTCAGGCCCCCAGTTGCTTCAGGATTTTGAGTTGTTCTTAATTATTGTATTTGCTTATTCTCTTGTAAACCTTTTCTGGTACCTGCTCTGGCCGAGCCCCGAGCCAGGCATGCCAGACACACAGAGGGCCTTCGGAGCCCAGTGCTGGCAGCAGGAAGCCAGGGCCCTGCCTCGCGGAGGTGGTGGGTGGGGTGGGAGGGTGGCAGGGAGAGGGTTTGGTGGAAGCCGAGTCTTTGGAGACCAGCGGGAGAGGGGCGGCCTCCAGGCAGAGGGCCGGGTTCACACACAGCCGAGAGGCCAGGAGGGAGAAGAAGCCAGGCCGTGCTGGAAGCTGGCGCCGGAGGGGGAGTTGGGAGCAGAATCTCCATCTTGAAGGCCACGAAGAAAGCTGACTTTGACCTCGTCGGCAGTTTTACAGGAGAGTTTTGAGCGAAGCGAGAGCGGTGTGCAGGGCTGCGTGCTGGGGGCAGTGGGAACGCGCTGGGGAGGACTTGAAGCCAGAGCAGGGCCAGAGGCCTGGGTTGGACTCTGAGCAGAGGTTTTGTTTTAAGATGAGAGCTCAGAATTGTTTAGGGAGAAGGGAGGTAAAACTGTACGAGGGCCCTGGGCTGAGTTCTTTTCGGCCCGAGCTTCCTGGGACTCGGGGTCTGGAGGGAAACTGGGCAGAGGATGCTGTAGTCCTGTAGTCTCTGGGTTCCTGGCCAGAGAAGGCAGACTTGGTCCCCTGGAACCGCCTGCTTGGCGCAGGGCCTGGGATTGGTGTGTTTGTGGCCGGAGATGAGAGCTGTTGAGGAACACAGCTGGCTGGCTTGTGTGGGGGATCAAAGCTGAGGGTGTCACCTTGGACCCCGGCCGGAGGCGTTTCTGGGAAGGGTGGGTGGATCTGGAGCCGCACGTCTGGGCCAGCGGAAGCCGAGCCCAGGCCCCAGCGCCCCCTTCTCCCCTGCTCCGCAGCACGACGGCCTGGTGTGGCCCTCGGAGCCCTCTCGCGTGTCCCGGGCGGTGCCCGAGGTCCGGCTGGGCAGTGTATCACTGATCCCGCTGCGCGGCAGTGAGAACGAGATGCGCCGGAGTGTGGCCGCCTTTGCCGCCGACCCCCTTTCCGTGAGTGGCTCTGCGTCCCGGGACAGGCTCCCCGCCCCCCCGCCCCATCCCTCCATCCTCAGCGAGCGTCCCGTTAGACCCCTTCGGTTCGCCTGGGTCAGGGGTGCCCCTCTCTCCTGCTCCCTAGCCCCTGCTCCCCAGGGGTCTTCGCCAAGTGCTCATGGGATCTGGGCTTCTGTGCCTTCCCGCAGCTCCTCCGAAACGTCTGAGCACAGGTGGGACTCTGTCGCCGCTGCCACCACCACCACCACCGCCGCCGCCACCACCACGAAGCCTTCCGGGCAGACACCCTCATGCCCTGCATGCCTGGTGTGAGCCAGCAGGGGATGCATGAGGAAGCTGCAACCCTGCACCCCACATCCTGACTGGGCATGGGATTCCCTGGCCGGGACGTGGGGGGCAGGCAGCAGGGTCTGCCTGCCAAGGAGTCCCTTAACCTCTTCCCAGCAGGTGGGAGCTCAGCCCTGCTGGCCTGACCTGCACCCCTACCCCCCGCCGCCCGCCAGGGTCACCTACCCTGAGGTCAGGGGGTCAGAACTCTGGACAAATGCCATCCTTTCAGAGCTTGAGGCCCCGGGGCCCCCGCTGGAAGGGAGCCCACCCCTTTGCCACAAACTCCAGAACAGCCAAGTGTGGGTGCTCTGAAGGATCGCTCAGCTGGGGTGGGACGGGAGCTCTTGGCCGAGAACTGGACTGGGGGGCCTTCAGGCCCCTTTCTGGTCTGGGCTTTACCGGGAGGGCCCAGGCTGCCCGGTGCCCCTTCCCCACTTTGGGGACCTTTTGATAATATAAATATACCTGTATATTTTATCCCCTGGGCCTGAGCCCTGTGCTTGGTTGGGGTTTCAGATGTCCCAGGATAAGAAGGGGACAGGAGGCCCAGAGGTGAGGGCCCTGTGCCCCCCGCTTCCGCCCTGGCGTAGGCAGAACCCCGGCCTGGCTCCACGCCACCCTCACTGTGCTTCTGGTCCTGACTCTGGCCAGGACAGACCCCAGCTGGGACAGGGCCCTCTCCCTGCTGCAGTCTGATTCTGAGCCAGGGCTGGGTGGCCTGTGAGTGACCCCGGGTAGCCATCATCAGCCCCTCTCGAGACACGAGGTCACAGAGTCCAGGGAGCTTTGTTGAACTGGGGAGAAGGACCGCAGGTTACCCTTGGCCCCTGTGCGCGCCCATCAGAGGTGGGCCCTGCCTCTCCTCACACGGCCACCTCCTCCAAGAAGAGGCCCTGGCATGTGGGGGAGATGACGAGCTGCGCGGAGATGGATTTGGGATTCCCTGGGAAGGTGCCAGACACCGCGTTCCTGCCTCTGCCTGGAGCCTCATCCCCAGCCTCTCTCCAGGGGCTCCCCTCCCGGCCTTAGCCAGGGGGGCGGGGGATGGGCCCCATGGCTTCTGACCTCCGGTTGGTTGATCCAGCTCAGTGGGGACGCCCGGGTGTTGGCACAGCTCTTGGGGGCCTGGGCTCTGGGTTCCTTGTCCCCGCCAGGGAGGTAGGTGCCAGGCTGGAGTGGGCTCTCCGGCTGGCCTCACAGGCTGGGACTGAGCCCCTTGAGTGTCCCACCTTTGTCCTGCCCTGGGTGGGCTGCTCCAGGCCAGGCTGATCATTCCACCTCCAGCAGCCACCACAAGACCCTTGTCTGAGTGCTCAGGGGCTGGAATTCTTCCCTGGGTCTGAGGTGACTGCCAAGGCCCAGAGAGGATGGGTGAGAGTGGAGGCTCTAGGCTGCCAGGGGTCGCTTGCCCCAGCTCAGGGACGGGCTGCAGTGACTGCATCAGGCCACCAGGGGGCAGCCACAGACAACATTGCTGGTCCTAGAACAGGTTCTGAGGGCCCCATTGTGGCGTCCTGGCCCTGAGGTTGCTCTCTGGGCGTGTGAGGTGGGACCTGGCCCTGCCTTTGACCCCAAGCCTGGTGATATGGTGGAAGGCAGCGCAGTGCGGGAAGCGCTTTGGACTCCTGGGCTCTGAGAGCCCAGAGGAGGGAGGAAAGGCCATTGCAGGTTAGTGTCTGTGTGCTCCATGCACTGTCTCCTAGCAGAGGAAGAAAGTTAGGCCCAGAGAAGGGAAGCGACTTGCCTGAGGTCACACAGCTTTCCTGAGTCAGGGTCAAAGTCCATTTCCACTGCCCCACTTTGGGTGGGGGTGTTTCTCCTTCTCTACTCCCTTCCTGATTCCATGTCCGTTGTCTCTTCTTATACGTGGCCCCGTTTGTCCCTGAGGAGGGGTCTGAACCATCAAGAGTTAATGACAGCTTAGAGTGCTTTTCCTGGGGAGCGGGGAGGACATCCCAGCAGGAGCCTTTGGAGCCTCAACCATAGTGAATCACGGCAGTGACGTCAGCAACGCGTGGATCGTGGCAGGGGGCTCTGCTGATCTTGGTTCTGAGAATTTCTAGATGCAGGGCCTCTTGAGACCTTGGGTGGTTTGTTCACATATTATTTGAGGTTGGGTTGAGCGTGGTGGATGAGGAGCCTGGAGCTGGCCCTGCGCAGGTGTGGGGAGCAGCTCTTGGAGGGGGGGAGCCTTCCTGGAGGAGGAGGTGCCCCTGAGCTGGCCCTGAAGACTGGAAGCCTCGCCAGGCGCCCTTGGTAAGGAGGGGTGCAGGTTGGGATGAGAACAGGCTGAAGTGTTGGGGGAGGTAGACAGGGCTTCAAGGGTTCCCCCCAGGGCTGGGCCTAATGGCAGGGGACCCGGGGGAGCCCTAGGGGCGAAGGCTGTCAGAGCTCGGGGTCAAAGGCTCTGTGGGTGGAGAGGAGGCTGGCTGGGGGCAGCGGGGGCTGGGCCGGGAGGCGGGGTGGGATGTCTGTCTCCTGCTCCTCCTGCCCACCCTGTAGACTCCTCGGCAGCCCTCCAGCCAGGGCCTCTGGGCCTCGGGAGACCCCTGGGCTCCATGAGAAGTCGATGGGGCAGGGGAGAGGAGGGTGGGCCCCACGTCCTCCTCCCGTTTCTCCTTGAGCCCAGGGAGTGGAGCCGAGGCCTTGTTTCCTGACCCTGTGTTCGCGTGGCTGCCAAGCCCCCTCCCCGCGCAGGTTGTTTTGGGCAAGCATGGGTGTGGATGCCAGCCAGGCGGCTGCTGACACTCCGTGTAGCCTGTAGCTGTGGCCGAGTTCCCGAGGTCTCTGATCTTCAGTGTTCTTTTGAGTCCTTTGGTGACAGTAGCAGTAGCTGCAGTTGGGAGGGTGAGATGAGCTAGTGAGCGGGAAGCGCCCAGCGCTGTCCTCAGTAGCACCCCCCCCCCCCCAGACGTGCCTGGGAGCCGTGGCGGCCTCCAGAGCCCCATCTGTTTTCACTCAGGAAGCGTGTCTTAAACCCCTACTGTGTGCTCACTCAGCGTCGGGGAAGGAGGAGCCCGTCTGGTGGGGGATTGTCCAGGAGCGGCTCCCGGGAGGAGGTGAGCCTTGGAGGACCGTGCACACGGGGTTGAGAAGGACACCATCGGGTGTTAGTGCAAATCCGTGCGTCCGACGCACAGAGAGGCCACACAGACCCAGACATTGGAGCTGGGGGCGGAGAAAGGGTTACCCGCGGGACCCCTGCCCCCAACCCGAATTCCCTGCACCCAAATCCTAAAGCATCTGTAAAAGCCAGATGAGGGAGGGGTGGCAGCTGAGTGAGCGCGCAGGCTGAGGGTGGCCCGGGAGAGGGGAACACACTAGGGTAGGGGCAGATTGGGGTGCCCAGGGTCCCGCGGTACAGTCTCTGGGGGGTTGATGGCAAGGGGACGGGGCGGCGCCCCAGGAGTTAACCCTGTCGGTCCTTAGGTTCCGAGAGGCCCGTGGTCGTGGCAGAGTTGCCATCTTCCATTTGGTGGCGGGGGGGGGGCATGTTTGTAAATGGTCTCGGGCAATGCGCGGCTGACCCTGCCGGCAGGGACTTCAGCGCGAACTAAAGCAGAGGACGAGGCGGGGGCCCGCACTGGGAAGGCCCCCAGGGTCCTGCTTGGTCAGAGCCACAGGCAAGCAGTGTGGCCCCGAGGTGAACACCCTCTTGTGGCTGGAGCTTCCTGCCCCACGGTCGTTCCAGGGCCAGTGCCCCATATGCCTCTGGTGTTGGGGTCTCCGCAGCCAGCTCTGAGAGACCCAGACTTTGATCTGGGGGTGACTGGCTGGCAGGCTGGCATATACGTCTAAGTACAGCTGGCATGAACCTCCCCATCTCCCCTCCAATGTGACACCTCCTTCAGGAAGCTCTTCTGGATTGCTCTTCCATCGTATGTCCTGTGTGCACTTAGGGGGTGTGTGTGTGTGCACACTCGCGCGCACACGCGCGCCCTGGTCACTTGCATCCAGTCCTGGGCTGGATGTCAGGGACCCTGGTGAACCCAGGCTGGCTCAATCCTAGTGTGTCCCCCTCTCCTGGGCCACTCTCAGCCTGTGGAAATTTCCGTATTTTTTCTGCCCTGGTTACGGCTCCTACTGCTGTATTTATCACCCTGGAGACACAGAGGCACAGGCACACACATGCCACACACACTTGTGCCCTGCACACACACACGTGGCGCCTGCACACCTCCTCCTGAACTTCCACACACACACACACACACGCATAGGCGCACATGCACACAGCACGTGGCTGAGCGCCCCCACGCAAAGCTCTCTAGGAAAATTGTCCTCCTTCCAACTCCTCCCCCGCCTCCTCCCCTCTGTCCTCCCACCACCACCCCCCTCAAAACCCTGCGACCTGAGAGATGGGCGGGACGGTGCCTCCCACCACTTGTCAGCCTGGAAGCTCTTCCCGTGGGTCCTTCCCCAGCACCCGCCCTTCCTCTCCTGCGTCTCCCCAGCGGCGCCCCCGCTCCTCTCTGTGTTCCTGTGCCTCTCCCTCCACCTCAGTCACCCGGGGTCCTCCGGTGCCACTCTTTGGACCCTCCGAGTTGGAAGCTGTCCTTCCTCCCTGCCCGGAGACCTGACAGATGCTGATGGAGGCAGAGGGACGAGCCGGGGGGCCAGAGGGCCTGAGCCTCCTCAGCTCCTGTGGTTCCAGTCCCGCCTCCCAGATGAGGGGAGCGCTGTGTGCCTAACACCATGGAGACCAGTGTCATGGCAACACAGCCCAGGTGGGCACAGCCTCCTCTGGGGCCCCCAGAGCTCCCTAGGAGGAGCTGCCAAGAGGCCGGAGGAGGTGGCCTTGTGCTGGTGCCCGGCACTGGCTGCCATGCCCACCTCCAGCTCACGCCACCCCCAGATCACCCCATCCCGACCAGCTCCACTTGCACTGCAGGGTCCAGGGCCACAAGTCCCTGGTCCCAGTGGGGGGACACCTTCTGGCAAATGCACTCCAGAGCTGGGGGACCCTGAGGGCTCATTAAGTGGACTGAGCACCGGAGAGGGGGCAGAGGCTTGCCCAGGGGACCCAGCACTTCCAGACAAGCTTGACTCTGAGGCCTCTGTTCACTGCTCCCCGCTCCCACCCAGCTCAGTGGTCACGGGGCGAAGGGGGTCGGCCCAGCTGCCCTCCAGCCGCCTGGGACTCTGCCAGTCCTTAGGGGTGGCCGCAACGAGGATGAAGTGCGGCTGCTGATAGGCCCTTAGGAAGCACCCGCACCTCCTCCTGGCCTAAGGCTCTGCACGTGTCACGGCCTTTAGTCCTTAGAGCAAAGCCTGTGAGGAAGATGCTTTCTGTTCTCAGTTTCTAGGTGAAGACACCGAGGCGCAGGCTTACCCATGTCAGATGCCTGGTGAGGGGGGAGAGCTGGGACCGGAACAGGTCCTCCCTGGCTGGTGCGGGCCAGCCACGGCGTCGTGCCCGGGGCCCTCCCCAGCAGGCACTCTTTCCCAAACCACTGACAAGTTGTGTTTCCAGTTCTGTCTGTCCTGGAGCATGTTCCTGGGGCCCGGTGTAGATCAGGCTGCAGGACATCTAGAAGACAGGAGGCGGATTGTCTAAGGGATGGAGGGGCCGCAGAGCCTTCCTAGCACGGTTCGCCCTGGGGAAGGCCTCCCCTGCCATCCAGCAAGGCAGGAACCAGCTGGCAGTCCCCGGGGCCTTTTAGAGTCCTGTCTAGACCCAAAGTGGAGCCTGGGGACGAGGGAGGGGACCCTGCCTCCTGGACCCAGACTCGGCTTCTCTCTGGACCCTGGTGGAGTCACGTTGCAGCTGCTCCCTCCTAGCTTATGTAATCATTCAAATATAGCAGCTGCCTTTATCCCACTGAGTCACCCCCTTCCCCCCACCCCTCAGGTGCAAGAAGCTAAGGGGGAAGAGGTGGATTAGGGCTGAGTGGGTGGTTCAGGGCCTCCAGGCAGGAGGATCTGGGTGTGCTGGATTGGAGGTGGTGGAGACGAGGGAGCTGGGCCAGGGCCCTGAGGGAGTGAAACCTTCCCCAGAGTATGAACACCGGGTCGCTTCTGCTCTGACCTAGACACATTTAGGGGGTCCCTTCCCAGGGTCACAAGCTACATCCCCAGCCTTCCCGCCCAGCCCTTGGTGCAGCCAGAGGAGAGGAGCAGGAGGGAGGTTACAGGAGGAGCCAGTCCCGTGGCACGGTGACCAGGAGGCCTTGGTCCTAAGCCCAGCCCTGCCCTTAATTCACTGTGTGACCTGGGCCTCTTTCTGCCCCTTTTCACCTGTTCCCCTCCCTGAACCTGTTGCCTCTTCCAGCGCCTCGTCCCCTTGTTCCGCACGAGTGGGAAGCTTGCTCTCCCCACCTGAGGTCAGCCCCCAGTTCTGTGTCCCCAAGGCCACCTCCCTGAGGTGTAGAAGGAGCCGTTCTGGAGGCCATGGTGGCCTTTTGTTCCTTTGTCAGCAAAGGCCTTGTCACCGCCGTTGTGGTGGGGCCTGTGCTTAGTACGGAGATGAAGGGGACTAGGCCAGGCCCTTGCCAAGGACATGGCGCTCCTCTGGCCATCGTCCTTGGAGCCACAGGTGGCAGCTTTGGCTGAGGAGGAGGTGGAGAAGCCCTGTGAGATGTTTCCCTCAGAGGCCCCCCACTCCCTCCTGGGCTCTTGTCGCAGGGACCCAGATGCAGACATCCTGGCACCCAGCCAGAGGGAGTCACTCGGGGCTTTTCAGGCCAAGCCTCCGTGAAATCCATGTTCCGCCAATTACCGGCCTTCCCCTGGGGAGGGAGGGCTGTCTCAAGCTCCGCAGCCTCAGTCTTCCCTGGAGGGGAGGCAAACTCCCACGGAGCAGAAGAGAGGCCCCCACACCACCGGCAGCCTCTTAGCGAGGACTTGTCCCTGTGTGTTCTGGGCTGGGCTCCGAAGGGCACCCTCTGCCCCGCTCACCGTGTCTCCTTCCACCCCTCCGTCAGCACCTCTCACCTGTACCTGGTGAGGCTGCGGCCTGGGTCTGAGGGGAATAGGACTCTGGCCTGTTCTTGAGGAGGATGTGATCTGGCAGGAAAAAGGGGATGAACTTGAGCATGGGGATGGGATGGGGGGACAGGTGGCAAGTCACAGGGGGAGAGGCAGCAAGGCCTGGTCCACCCAGAATCCAGCGGCACTCCCGCCCCGCCTACCTTGTTCCCCGTGCGCAGGGGCAGGTGTGTGATGAACTGGCCCAGGGAGACGGGGGCCCGGATTTGCGATGGGCAGAGAAAGGAAGCGGAGACGGAAGCAGCCTGGGGAGGGACAGACTGTACCAAGTCGAGGAGGCGAGGCTGGCCATGTGCGCAGGGACCACCTGCTCCACCTGGAGCTGAGGACGGAGTGGTCGGCCAGGGTCAACCACGAGAGACCTCGTGCCAGGCCGGGGAGCTTGGCCTTGACCCTGAGAGTCCTGGGAGCCGTGTAGAGGCCTCGAGGAGGAGTTACACGACCAGCTAGATGTCTGAGAAAATCAGTGCTGGGTGCAAGATGGAGTTGGAATAAAGGGGTCGAGTTGGGGTAGGGCCTGGAGAATGGCCAGAAGAGGGGCAGTAAATTGGGGCGAGGAGAGAGTGGGCAGAGGTGAGGAAATTACAGAGGGCCAATTGACAGGCCTTCGTGACAGATTCGACACAGGAAGGGAAGGGGAGCAAAGAGGCGAAGCAACTTTGCACTTTTCAGACCAGGGATGGGATGTTTGCTGATGCTTTTGTGGAGACGAAAGATGTGCTGAATGTTGGGTATGTGAGTGTGAGGGTCCTGTGGGATGTTTCCAGAGAACCTGTTCAGGAGGCCGCCCGAACTGGACATCTGGAGCTGCAGGGAGACCACGGGGGGGGGGGGGGGCGCTCAGAGCCGGTGTGTTGGGGGGAAGGCGTGGGGGGCGGGGAGTAGAGAATGAGGGGAGACCGGTCCGGTGCTCCAGTGAGGAGCACCTCTGTTGAGGGGGTGAAAATAGCAAGAACCAGTGAGCAAGACAGAGGAGGGGCAGCTGGGAAGGCAGGAGGGAAACAGCGGGGAGGGCACCGAAAGAAGCCGCCTTCTCTTGCGACCAGGAGGTAGCTGGAGCCTGTGGAGCCTGCAGTCCTCGCGAGGCTGTGGGTGCAGGGCCGAGGCTGGGTCGCCGAGGCCGCATCCTCCCATCGCCTCGAGCAGCCGCTTGGCCCGCCCAGGAGCATCCTGCTTTCTCCCATCTTCCTCCAGATCCCCAACTCGCAAAAAGCAGTGTCTGCTGACGCCTGCGGGGCCTCAGGCCGGGGAGTGCGACCGTGGCCGGCGCTGATCAGCACCCTGGAGAGCGGCCGGGGGGCGGGGCCCGCGGTGGGCGGAGCTTCGCTGCAACCGCACGGGGCCTTTAGTTCCTGCCCCGGCTGCTCTTGCAGGCTGGTTCGAGGTGGAGGAGGGAAGAGCAGGCGTGGGAAGCCTCAGGCCTCCCCCCGCCCCCCCGCACCTCCGCTCACCCGGCAGTGCCCGGTAGGAGCCCCTACCCCAGCATTCAGGGTTGTTTCTCAGCCACATCAATTCCACCCCTGGAGGGGAGGGGAGGGGAGGGGTACGCTCTTTACTGGAAACTTGACAGATGGTCCCCAAACCTCACAACTCTTTGAGCTTAGAGTTTGCAACCTCATTTTGCGGATAAGAAGACTAAATCGAAGTTCAGAGAGGTTAAATAACTTCCCCTGGGCACATGGCAGCTGGGATTTGAACTCCCACCTGCCTGGCCCTAAGTCCTGAAATTCACAGATTCTCGCATCTTGCACCTCCTTCCTGCAGACCCCTTACTTCTGGGACAGCGGTGGAAGCTGCTGGGCCGGTGGGATGGGGACACCACCCTCCCGGCCACCTGACTTGCTGCACGTGTTCCCAGGAGGCTTCTGAAGCCGAGGCCCCCTGACCCTCTCCAGACAGGAGAGCAGACAGGGGGCTGAGGGCCACGTGAGGCCTCCCCGCCCAGAAGGCACCCTCCTTTGACCTCCTCTGACTCACCCCAGGCTCCTTAGGGCATGAGGGGAGCTATGAGAGACCCAGACTGGCTTTTGGAGCCCCCGGGTCCCTGGGCTGGTTCAGGCTGAGGAAACAGTTTGCCCAGAGCTTCCAAAGATCTAAAATTCTACCTTCTGGGGCCACAGTGGGGAGCAAAAGTCTCCCTCACGTTTTCTTTGCTAACGCTTCGCCAACAACTGCTTCCTCTAGCACTCAACGTGGCAGGCCTCCTGCCCGAGCCCGGTTTCCTGCCCATCCTGCACCCTGTGCCCATGCGCAGGCCAGGTGTCCACTTGACCTCGTGGGCTTTTCTCATGGGCTTTTGCCTAGAGCTTGGTGTGTGTGGCAGGGCTTACTCCCCTGACAGCTCCGAGAGGTGGGGTTCCTGGTGAGGGGTCCGCTAGCTCCCCTAGCCTGGAATCACCCCCTTTGTCCTGGGTCCTCCTCGCCTTTGAAAGCCCAGCTGACATCCTCTCTTCTGGAAATGCTCCCCTGGATCAGGGGCTCCCTTGGGCACCAAAGACCCCCGCTTCCCTTTGTCACACAGCAAGTCCCCCCCACCCATGCCCGGTTGCTTCTCCGAGGCAAGGAACAGTCCGAGTCATATCTGATGACGTTGGCCAGTGCTAGGTGTTTGTGAATGAATGAATGAATAAGTTAGTGGTGGAACCAAGACTTGAACCCTCATCTCCTGCCTCAAAGTGTGGAGCTTTGTCTCTGTCCAACAGGAGCTCTGTTGAAAGAGCTTCCTACCTGTCTCTTTGCCTAAAACGCCCCTATTCATTGGGGTCAGGAGCCCATCTGCCCTTAGGGACAGGGCAGAGGTGCCGCAGGCACTCCTCCAAGCTGATAGCCTGTGAACCGTGAAGCCTCGTGGGGCGTGCAGTGACCTGGGCGCCCACATCGCCTAGCAGAAGTCCGTGCTCAAGCATCAGCTCCTGCAGTGTCCTGCTAAGCAGAGCCCCGTGATGAGACTTTGACACCCCCCCCCCAGAGCCTCATGCATGCCCAGCTCCATGCTGGGGCTCCGCCCTGGCTCATGATACAGACCCCGGTAAGGGGGCCCAGAGGAGCTAGATCTGCTGGGAGGCCTGGCCCCTCCGTGCTTGAGCGGGGCACAGGGTCCCCTTCCCTGAGCGCCTCTCTGAGGGTCTGGGTTCTGCCCACCTGCCCCTCATCCCCAGGTCCCCTCCAGCCCAAGAGCCTTGCAAACCCCTCAAAGCCCCCCATCCTCACACCGTCTGGGCTCCTCCGACTGTTCCTCTCTTCCTCTCCCTCACCCCCTCCATTTCCATCTTTGCTTTTTTTCCTCCTTTTTCTTTCCTGTCTTTGTTCCTCTGTGTGTGGTTCCCTGCGCCTCTCTGATCTCTTTGTATTTCCATCTCGATCTCTGCGGGGCCCTGATCCCTCTCTCCTCTCCTTGTGCGTTTCTCTCCCTTCCTGTCTCTGTCTGTTTCTCCCTCTAGTCTCTCCCTCTGTGTGTGAGTCTTTTGCTCTCTCCCAGCCAGAGTCTCTCCCCACCCCTCCCTCTCTGTCTGGGCCTCTCTGTTCCTCCTCCCTCCTCCCTCCCCCTTCTGCATTATCAGACCTGCTCCAGCCTCCTCCCAGAGCCAGCCTAGCGGCAGAGGCATTGGTAGCGGGAGAAGCGGGAGCAGCCGGGGTTGCAGAGCTGGTGGATTGATTGGGGTGTTAAGTCCAGACTGAGTCGAGGACAGGCCGCTGCTCGGGTCCCCGTGCCTGCTGGGCCAGGCGCCCTGCCTGGAACCCCGGGCAGGGTGGACAGGGCGAGGTGCCACTTTAGTCTGGCTGGGGAGGCAGATGATGAGGAGCGATGGGGCAGGCATGCGGCCACTCCATCCTCTGCAGGAGCCAGCAGTACCCGGCAGCGAGACCGGCTGAGCCGTGAGTACTATCGAGGGGTTGGGGTCTGGGTGAGTAGCTGCAGGAGGTGCCGTGGACAGGGTCCCCCGGGAGTCCCTCCGAGGAGCTGGGGTTAGTGTGGAGCTGAGCCACGTGGGAGGATCAATTCTGCTCCTAGGCGCCTGGTTACTGGGCTGTAGTATGGGGGGGGGGGGTCTCTGTGTCTGGTGGGGGTGCTGACATCACCTAAGGCGTGTTGGGGCTGGGGTCCCACTGAAGATGCTGGTGCCTGGGGAGGCGTTGGTAATAAACCTAAACCATCCCTTCGGGGCTGGGGAGGGGGAGTTAAGGGGGGAGGGAGGTGGCTTGGGAGGGTGCAGGCAGTGTTCCAAGACGCTCTGGAGTCTGATAGATTCAGGACCCTGGAGAGGGATGATGTCCAGGGCCCTGGGGGTGTGTGTGTGAGAGAGAGAGGGAGAGAGGGAGAGAGGGCATGAATTATGAATAAGAGTGGACTTGGAGCAGGAAAGGGTCTGGGGCAACTGCCCTTCATGGACTGGGGATTGGGATTCAGAGACTCCGATTTAGGCAACTTTGTCCCCAGAGCCTCTGTCCCAGAGAGAGCTGGGAATAGGATTGGTTGGAATGGGGTCCCCTGTGCACCAGGCTCGTGAGCACCCGTGTGCAGGAGGCTGCTTGTGCAGTGAGTGGAGGGGTCTGTGGAGGTGCCTTTCCATTGTCTGAGGGCTGCTAAGGTGGCAGCTGAGTGACATACATCTCCAAGTCGGTGGCGACACAGGTCTGTGCCAGGCTGTGAGAGGGTGTGTATGTGTGTGCGTGCACGTGTGAGGTGTAGACTTCTGGGGTCCTTGGTGGTTGGATGTGCAAGCAGCTTATTAGGGTGTGTGAGCCTCGTGGTGGGACTCTGAGAGTCTACACGAGCGTTTGTGTGAAGGAGTGTGTGTGTCCCACGTGGGTGTCTGTGTTAGCGCCAGTGTTATGGGTGTGTGGTCACGGTGCTGGTGTGCATGAGTATGTATCTTGGCGCTTGTGTGGCTGGTGTGTGTGTGTGTCTGTAGGCGCGTGTTCATCTGAGTGCGTGTGGGTGGCGGTTTCCTTCCCCTGGTGGTCGAGGACCCAGCTGGGATACTGTGGCCCACAGAGGCAGGGTGGGGGTGGCTAAGTGTGTGCCCACCTCCATGAGCCCATGCCAATTCATCCTGCACCCTGTGGGGAGATGCACAAAAGAAATCGGCAATGCTGGCTCTGTTCTGGGGCCTCCCAAGCTTCCTAGCATAAAATAGCTTGAAAAGAATTAAGCAGCAAAGACCAGGATCCAGCTAACAGGTGGGCGGGGGGAGGGGGGCGCAGCATAAGCAAAGGCCCTGGGTTGGGACTGGCACGTGCCTGGAGCTGTGAGGAGGCTGGAGGGCTAAGTGGGAACCACATCTGGCAGGACTTGACCTCCAGGCCTCTTGGGCTTTATCCCGAGGGCCCCGGAGAGTTCGGGAAGGTTTTGCTCAATGCGGAGACATAATCAGATGTGAGATTTAGACAGTTGCCTCAATGGTACTGTCAAGGTTGAACTGGAAGGGAGGGGCGGGGGCCCGGGGGCTAGTGTGGAGGCCAGACCAAGGGAGGGGGACATCAGTGAGGCCCGGGCCCAAGTGGGCCAAGGGCCAGAGGAGACCGGGGCCTTTATGAAGAGAGCACGGAGGTGGCTCGGGCTGGGACTGGAGCTGGGGGTGCGGTGCTGAGACATCAGACGGTCCGGATGTCTGAAAGCTAAAACTCTTGGAAGGCAGGGCAGGTGGTGGAGGGACCCCTGGAGGGTCTCCGGCCCAGGTGCAGGGGGTCGGAGATCGGGAGCCATCTCTTCCCAGACAGGGAAACCAAGGCTGTGGCTTTGTCACCCCTCTGGCTGTGAGGCTGGGGCTGAAGCTCTTCACCAGATCTGAGCCTCAGTCCCCTTCCCCCTCGGGCCTGTGCGGGACCTCTTGCTGCCTGAGCTGGGCAGGCTCCGTGAGGGTTAACTGCCTGTAGCTCCTGCAACTCCCAGCTCCCCCTGCCACTCTTCCTGCTTCCCACGCCAGCCTCTGGTCCCTGGGGAGTCCTGATGGCTTGGCTGGGATCTAGCCAAATGGGGGAGGCAGAACTCCGATAATACCCCTCTTCAGTCTTAATGGCCTGGGAGTCTCCCCTCCGCCGGGCTGCTGTCGGTCCGGCCTGCACACCTCAGGCTTCTGCCGCTTCAGCCTCTGCAATCTGCCTGCTCAGCAAGCTTTGTTCTAGCACCCAGCCATTCATTTATTCCATCCTTTACGCAACAGAGGTCCCCCAGGGCCTGCTTGGTGCCCCCTGGGCTGGCCTCTGAGCACACGGAGAGGACTCGGCCCCAGCCCTTGCCCTCAGGGAGCGCCCAGTCTGATGAGGGAGGCAGAAGGAGAATCGACAGCCCCGCAGTGAACAGGGCTGGGCAGAGGGGAACTGTGGGATTCAAGGGGGCCCCCCACCAAGCCAGGGCTGCTGAGGGAGACATTCGAGCTGGATCTTGAAGGATGGCCAGGAGTTGCCCGGGCAGGGAAGGGGCACCGGAAACGGCCTGTAGATGTGGGGAGACGTGCGAAAATGCAGTGTGTGTGCACAGGACAGAAAGAGTCTGGGTTGGTGGCAGGAGCGAGCAGGAAGTTGAGAAGAGGAAGAGGGGCGGAAGCGACCACATTCTGTAGGGTCTCAAGCCCCAGGCTCAGGGGCTGGTAAAGGGCTTGAACTTGTCCTTGTAGAATTAGGGAGCTGGGGAAGGGCTTCTGAATAGGAAGCCTCCACTAGGAAGCCCTCCTTGATTCCCCTCTCCCTCTGAGCCCAAGACCTGCCCTGAAGTCCCTCTCCCTGACAGCACAGGATCAGTCACGCAGCCCCAGGAATTCTCCTGGGGCACAGCCGGTTAAGGATCTGGTGTTGCCACTGCAGTGGCTTGGGTCGCTGCTGTGGTGCAGGTTCAATTCCTGGCCTGGGAACTTCCACATGCTGCCAATTCAGCCAAAAAAAAAAAAAAAATGCAGTCCTGGCTCAGCCCTCCCCCTGCCTCCCCCTGCATGTCCCTGTGTGCAAGCTTCTTACCCAGCCAGCCAAGCAGTTCCTCAAAGGCAAGAGCCATCGGCCTGTCCTCCCCCACCCGACTCCCAGCACAGGGCTGGGTACCCAGGCTCAGGGCAGCCTCTGAGGGGGAGGGGACATGATAGCATCTGGACCACCTTCTTTCTAGCAGTTGCTTCTTTCCTCTCTTCAGCTTGCCCGCGGGCCTCCCCGGCCCTGCTTCCAGGCCCCAGGAACGGGATTCTCATCCCATCCCTCTTGGGCAGCCCTTCCCTGGTAGGGCTGGGCCACCCCAGGCTGCCCAGCCTGGTGTCATTTCTTCACCCTGAGTCACCATCCTTCTGCCTAAGTGGGGCCAGGCTGGGACATAGTGGTCCAGGAGGTTCTGTGGACACCTGAACACCCTCTGCACAGAGCATGGGGAGAGAGAGCAGCCTTTACTCCAACTACAGGTGGTAAAGTCACATGGGGCTGTCCCTGAGCCCTCAGCAAAGTGATGATAAAGAAGCAGGCATCCATGGGGTTGCAGGTTTGATCCCTGGCCTCATTCAGTGGGTCAGGGATCCGGCGTTGCCGTGAGCTGTGGTGTAGGTCACAGATACGGCTTTGGATCTGGCGTTATGGCTGTGGTGTAGGCCGGCAGCTGCAGCTCCGATTTGACCCCTAGCGCCTGGGAACTTCCACATGCTGCAGGTGCGGCCCTGAAAAGCAAAAAAAAAGAAAAAGAAAGAAAGAAAAGAAGCAGCAGCGGGCACGGCCGGATTAAGGAGATAGGGAGAGAGGATAGACAGCGAGGAGAACTTCCAGCAGCGCAGAGGGGCTGTGGAATCTGGCTTCACAAGAGCGGGCTCTGGGCATGAGGGGGAGTAGAAGGCCGGGGCACCCTTGAGCCCTCCCTCCTGCAGGTGATGGATGCCATCCAGGGAGAGGGGACTGGAGGGGCTCAGCAGGGGGGGGATCAGGGTTCCGTCCTCCCTTCAGCAGCCATTCAATGGATTGCCACCCAGCAAGCAGGGCCATCCTGTGGGGACAGGGACAGCCAGTGCTCGCTGCTCAGAGGGAAGCCCCGGTAAAGACTGGCCAGGAAGAGGGACCACAAAGGCCTTGAGGTGAGCGCAGCACGGCTTTGTTCAGTGAGGAGCCCAGGGGTTCCGGGTGGCCAAGCATGAAGTTCAAGGGCAGAGGAAGGACGGGACAGAGACAGGCGGGAGAGGAGCAAGGAGAGGGAAGCCTTGACAGGTGGCATGCCTGGTGCTCCTTCTTGGTCTCTCCCAGTGCCCCCAGCAGGGCCTGCTGAGGGTCTCCTCCTGGCCGGAGAGTGGGGTGTTCAGGGAACAAACAGAGACCCTGGGAATAAGGGAGAAGCAGCGGCCGAAGAAGATGGGCCCCTTCCAGAAAGTGGCATGCAAATGAATGCAAAGTAATATGCAAATAGGCCAGCTTGGGCTTGGCAGCTTTGGCTGGAGGAGAGTCACCCGCTTCCAGACTGGCCTCCCACCCGCCTCTGCCCCAGCCCCCGGACGGCCAGCCCCAGCCGGAGCTGCCTTGTCTGCTGCTCTGAGCACTCTGGCTTGTCTGAGCCACAAGATTGCGGCCTCCAGGGTGGGGGCCATGGGCTCCCTGTCGGCACCCTCATCCTCTCGGGAAGATATATTTAGTAACAGGGATGTTTTCAACACGTTTATCTCCCATTGTTCAGCTGCCCCTCTCTGGGAAAGGCCACATCTCCAGGGAGGTGACCCACTTCTTTTAAGTCCCCGAAGTCACCCTCCTCACTGCCTTCCCTGAAAAAGAGGAGGCAACCGGGGCTTGGTGCAGCTGAAAGGATTTAAGTCAGACAACTGGGAGGACTTCCCAACCGAATAGTTGCTGGGATATGAGAACCCTGGGGCTGCTAGGCTCTCACTCTGTGGATGGCTACTCTGGGTGTAGAGAAGGCTCTGAACGCAGAATAGAGAAGGTGGCAGACAGATGTAAGTTCAGTTTCAGCAACTTTGCTCTGTAGCTGAGTGGTCCTGGGCAACTCAATTTCTCTGGACCCCATGTGAATAGTGGAGCGGGAATAATAATACTTTTCTGGCACGATGACTGGGAAGTATCTGGAAGGAGAGTGCTGAGTGCCAGGCATGCAGCAGGTGCTCATAAAGGTTCGCTGCTGCCATCATGAGCCACCCACACTCACCTACTCTTTTAGAAAGATTCAGTGGGGGGCCAGAGCGGGAGAGACCAGAGCTAGTGTGCCCAGAAGCTGTCATCGTGTGGGAGAGACAAGGCGGACTCAGACAGAACCGTGGTGGTGGGACTGGTGAGAAGGGTGGGGGCTCCGTGGGAGGGGACACGGGGTCTCAGAGACTTGGGACCACCTCCCTAGGCTGCCGGTCTCCGTCTGGTCTCGGCTGAGCCGAATCCCCAGGGAACGCGATGGAGGAAGGGACCAGCTGAGGGCTTCAGCCTGTGGCCACGCCCATGGCCGCCTGTGAGTCATTCTGGGAGTTGTAGTTGTGAATTTGCAGTGAGTACACTTTGTGCTCCCTCCGTGGAGCCAAATCCTCACCCTGCTGCCTGCCGAGGGCTGCCCGGGGCAGGCCCTGGGGAGGCAGCCTCCGTCCCTTCCCTTGGGCATCGCTCACCCCCTCCCATGTGTTGGTGGGTGCAGGTGGGTGCAGGGATAAAAGGATTAAGCCGTAATTATGACTCTTCACACATTCACACAGAAGTTGACAGCTTCCAGAGCACTGCTTCCACATCTCTGATCTCATTTAATCCTCACCACACACCCAAGAGATTGCTGTCTTCTGGATGAAGAGATAGAGGATCTGATCGGGGAAATAACTTGCCCAGAGGTGCTCAGGCCATACGTGGAGCCCCGGTCCATCTGCCCCCAAAGCTCCTACCCTTTCCATGGGGTTTTGTCCCAGATGGCAAGGGCAGACCTCGAAGGACAGGCAAGCTATGGACAACTAGACATCTCAGCAGAGGAGCAGGCGAACGAGCCCTGGCTCAAAGGACAGACAGCGAGGGCTGGGCTCCTTGGCACGTGAGGCTAAGAGGTGGACTGACCAGCCCCAGAAATCTGACTCCAGGCTGAGCTTGGCCTTCCTGCTGTGGCCCAAGGGTTTTGAGCAGAGGCAGAGTGTGATTCGAGTTGGGCTTTGGGGGGATTGATCTTGCAGCCTGGGCTGACTGGATCGGAGAGAAGAAACCCAAGACAGCTTGAGGCTTCTGAACTCCATTTGGTTTTGCTTTGTTTTATTTTGTTTGTTGGTCTTTCAGGGCCGCATCCGCAGCATATGGAGGTTCCCAGACTAGGGGTCTGATTGGAGCCGTAGCTGCCGGCCTACACCACAGCCACAGCAACACGGGATCTGAGCCGCGTCTGCCACCTACACCACAGCTCACGGCAACGCCAGATCCTTAACCCACTGAGCGAGGCCAGGGATTGAACCCACAACCTCATGGTTCCTAGTCAGATTCCTTTCTGCTGCACTGCAATGGGAACTCCTGAACTCTATTCTTGGTGCTGCCAGAATCTTGCTCCTCCTCCGCCGCCGCACTTCTCAACCTCTTCTTGGTCCTCTCCGCCTTCCTCTTCTCCCTCTCCCTTCCTCCCTGCGCCGCTCCACCTCGGCCTGGGGACCGCCATAAAGCTGTGCTGTAACGCCACCTGCCTCCAGCAGGGGTCGCTGTCGCACACGGTCCATTCCAGCCCGGATCTTAGGTTTGCGGAGGCTGGAGGAGGAGGAGCAGAGGTGAAGGTGCGGGGAGGGCCGCCCACCGTTCTCCTCTTGCTGGGCTGCAGGCGGGAGCGCCTTGCTGCAATGGCAAAGGGAGAAAGGCTAAAGGGAGAGGCGAGACCCCACCCGGCAGGGACAGACACACTGGAGAGGTTAAGCCTGAAGATAAGAAATTCTTTCCTCTCGGTTCTGGGGCGGGCTTAGCTCTGGAAAGTACTTAGACTGATGTATTTAGTATTTAGTCGGCGTCTGGATTTCTACTGGATCGTGCTTTCCTTGACACGGAGATGGGGGTGAGATTGGTTGGTTTCTTGGTGTCTGAGGCTGCATGTGTGGGAATGCGAACGTCCAGTCAGTCGGACAAGTGTGTAAATGGGACTGAGAGGGTGTGAGTCAATGTTTGTATGAAAGTGTGGACATAGTCACAGATGTGAACACGTGACTGTCCATTCTCGTGCCAGTTTATTGGTGCCTGGTCACCTGTGTGTATGTGCGGCTTCTGTGTGTGGAGTGCTGTGCACATCCTTCTGCAAAGCTGTGAGTGGATCCGTCTGTCTGTGTACGTGGGTGTCCCTGTCCCAGCAGGAGCGCGTGGGGAGGGGGCATGTGCGAAGGCAAGGCCACGCCCGAGGTCTGGCTACTCAGCACTTTCTTTCCTGGGTCCCACCTGCCTGAAGAGAGTGAAAAGATGTACGTGGACTCAGGCTGAAGCTGCTGTCCTGTGCGGGGCTGGGCTTCCCCCAGGAGACTCTGGCCCGCTCCTGGTTGGTGGACCCAGAAGGTATAGGTTATCTTTGTGTTTAGGCTCGGGTGGGAATTGCCGGGATCCTGGGCCATCAGGTTGAGATGCTTGACATGGCTGAGAGATGGAGAGATGCCTAGCTTCCGTTCTCCCTGGGAACTCTTCATGGCCACACCTGTACCCCACTAGAGAGGTTCAGGGACTCCCAGCCCAGTCTTCTTGTTATATAGATGCAAATACTGAAGCCCAGAGAGAGGGAGTGATTAACCCAAGGCTACACAGCAGGATCGGGGCGGCCGGATGGCAGGGCTTGGAGCAGAGAGAGGTGTGTCTGGCCTGGACGTCCTCCCTCCCTTCCTCCAGCCTCTAGAGCAGGCGGGGAGCTCAGAGTGGGATCCAAGTCTGTGGCCTGAGGCCGCGTCCTGCACCCTGGCGTCTCCACTCCTCCCAGGCCTCAGAGGCGGACTTTGAAGTTCCTGCCAGAGCTTACGCCTGCTGTGAGCCTCCTCCAGGATCGGGAATCGGGGAAGTCTGTCGCTTGTCCAGCAGTGGGGTGGGAACAGGGGAGGGGCCTCTTCTAGAAGCCTCCATGCCTCATCTTTGTAGTCGATGCTTGTTTACGTTCTCCTGTTCTGCCAGTCAAGGCTTTCCCTGCAGCCTCTCCTAGGGCTCTTAATACTGGGGTAGCGCTGGGATTTGGGTGGGGGGGCTCCTGGAGGCCCAGCTTGGCTCAGGGTGAGGGGGCGGGGCAGTTCCAAAGGGAAGGAGGGAGGGGCTTCCTGTCCCTGCGGTGGGAGGGCATGAGCAGGGGCGTGGTTAGAGGTGGCCGTGGCAGCGGATGCGACTCCTGCCCCAGCAAACTCCCTGAAGTTCCCGCAAGCTTTAGCTGCCGGTGGAGGGGAGGCTATGCCCCCGCCCACGCAGTATGGGGGGGCTCGAGCCCCAGGGCGCCTCCCCTGGTGGCCTGGGCAGCCAAAGGTGAGATGTTAGATTGTCCAGCTGGAAGCAGGGAGAGCTCCCCTTCCTTGGGGGATCTAGACAGAAATGTGTCTTCCTGGAGATTTGGGGTTGGAGGCAGGGGGCTAGGTGTGAGGACACTGGTGGGAGGGAGCCAACAGCAGGTGCAGTCCTGGGAGATCTAGGGTTGGGAGGCCCCTGGCTGAAGGCTCAGATGGTGGCTCTGGGTGGGGCAGAGGCAGAGGCTTCCTGGAGGCTGGGCAGGAGGAGAGCAGAGGAGAGAAGCAGGCAGCCCAGTATCGCATCCTTCCAAAACCAGAGCTGTCTTGGAGTTCCCGTTGTGGCTCAGTGGTTACAAACCCTGAGGACGCAGGTTCAATCCCTGGCCTTGCTCAGTGGGTTAAAGGATCCAGCCTTGCCATGAGCTGTGGTAGGCTGGAGACGAGGCTCGGATCCCGCGTTGCTGTGGCTGTGGTGTTGGCTGGCAGCAGTAGCTCGGATTCGACCCCTAGCCTGGGAACTTCCATAGGCCACATGTGCTGCCCTAAAAAGCACATGAAACAAAGCAAAGCCAGAGCGATCTTAAAACTTTAAGGGGGGTGGGGTTTGGGGGCTAGACGGACAGAACTAACGTTTCCAGAGAGCCCCGAATACCGTTGTCCTTCAGTATCCTGGTGGGAGAGCGATTCCAGGACCCTCTGTGGATACCAGACTCCTAGGATAATGCTCAAGTCTCTTATAGAAAATGGCACAATATTTGCGTATAACCTGTGTACCTCCTCCTGTAGGCATTAAATCATCTCTAGATTATTTATGATACCTAAGGTAATGTAAATGCCATGTAAGTAGTTTAAATACAATACGAATGCTATGTACATGGTTGCCTGCAAGGGGCAAGTTCAAGTTTTGCTTTTTGGAACTTTCTGGAAAATTTTTTTTTTTTGTAAGTATGTCCAATCCGTGGTTGGTTGACCCCATGGATGCAGAACCTGGGGGCCCAGGGTGTGTTTAAAGTCCCTTCCTTTAATCATTTCACTGCCCTTCAAGGAGCTAGCCGGTTTTTTTGCAGTGGGGAAACAGATGACACAAGTGGTTTAATTGAAGGCAGTTTGGTGAATCAATTACGGAGGTGGGGCAGGATTAAAGGAAGCAGCAGGGCATGTGGAGGTAATTAGGACTGGCATCCAGGAGGCCCAAGGGGCAAGGAGAGGGCTTCAGATCCAAGCCAGGCTCCTGGATGAGGGCTGCCCTACAGAGGCTGTCGGGGGGGAGGTGGGGTAGGTGAGGGTACAGGTGTCCTGAGCCACCTGACTTCTCACTCTGCTCTCCTGTCCTCACTGGCAGAACCGGATTGGAAGCTGGGGGCCAGGGAAGCTGGCAAAGCTGGGGCACAGAGCACGGCCGGAAAGGGTGGAGGTTTGGAGGGACAAAGAGAGGATGGGAAACTGAAGTCCAGAGAGGGTGCCCACTTGCTCTAGGTCACACAGCCGATAGGCCTCAGAGCTGGAGCCAGAAGCCAGGCCCGGCCTCTGAACACCCACTTTGTCACGTCCACTGAGGCCTGGTGGTGCACCTTGTCACCTGCTGCTGGGCTGGAGCTACTTCCTGCTGTGACCGCCCTGCTCCCTGGCTGGGCAGCCTGGGGGCTGCTGAAGAATGTTGCTCAGGCCATGGTCACATTGGGGTTTAGGGAGCTCCAGCGGAGGGTGAGTTAGAGGGGTCAGCGAGGAGGTTGCCGTGGAGACCCAAATGAGAGGCCAGAAGGTTGCTTCAGGGGCGGCTGAAGACGTGCGAGTTGCGTGGACGTCCCCAGCCCTCAGCCCACCTGCCCGAGCTGTGGCCTGAATTCCGGTGTCTGCCCACCTCTGCAGGGATGTGTGACGACTCTAGGTCCCTCTCCAAGGGCATTCGTCCCTGCCTCATTCTGCCTCGGGAGTCTACTCCCCCTCCCGCCCCCGAGCACCCATCTATGGCACCCACAAGCCACCCCCTCAGACCGTGGTCCCCAAGAGCAAAGCTGTGTCACTGCTGCTTCCTCTCTTAAGGACAAGTATGGCCTGTCCACTGCCAAGTCCAACAGAAGTCCTCCTCTTGGAGTTCGAGCTCCGTCCTCCTGGCCGTTTAGAGCCTGGGCCTTGGGCCTTCCTGGGAGATGAATCAGTGAGCTGGGGGTGGCTGGGGCCTCGGCCCCGCCAGCTCATCCGAGTGCCCTGTGCCAGCGGGGACTCACTTCCAGCCTCTGCTGGGCCTCAGGCCGCTGACTCATGATCAGCGGTAATTAGTATCTGCAGGGCAACCCCCGCCCCACTAAGTGCTTGACCATCATCAGGTGCTCTCGCGCCCGCCCCGGCCTGAGGCCTCTGCTCCAGGACGAAATGCCCGGCCACAAACACACAGCTCCACAAACGGGGAGACAAACCCACAAAAAGAGAAAAACAGACCCAGAAGCCAACACACCAAGAAGCAGACCGCAGCCCACAGACATGGGGAGACCCACAGACGTGGAGGGGTCAGCGGACATCGACAGACACCAAGAAACAGACACAGGATGAATTTAAAAACTGGCCTAGGAGAGAGTTCCCGTCGTGGCACAGCAGAAACGAATCCGACTAGGATCCATGAGGATGCAGGTTCGAGCCCTGGCCTCGCTCAGTGGGTCAGGGACCCGGCATGGCCATGAGCTGTGGTATAGGTCGCAGACGTGGCTCGGATCCGGAGAGGCTGTGGCTGTGGTGTAGGCCGGCAGCTGTAACTCCAATTCGAACCCTCTCCTGGGAACCTCCATATGCTGCAGATGTGTCCCTAGTAAAAAAAAAATTGACCTAAACACCAAAGAAACAGAGTGACCCGCGGCGCCCTTGCGAATGACCCAGGGCTCTAATGCAGATGTACGACTCGTCAGATTCAGCACGGGCTGGATGGCACCCACCGAGAAACACCCACACTCAACACAGAATACCCTCAGGTAGGCAGATCCAGCTGTCTTCGCTTCTCCACCTCTCCTCTGAGCTCCTGCACATGCTGTTCCTTTTGCCTGGAACGCCCTTCCCCGATGCCCCCTCCCCTCCCTGGCTAACTGCTGTCATTCTTCAGGTCTTGGCAGCCCTTCCACACTCCCCAAGCTCAGAGGCCATATGGCATCCTCCATGGTTTTCTTCACGGGTTGGGGGCTGCGGGCTTTTTGCCTGTGCCCAGTGAGGTGGTTCTGAGTGGGCACTGGGGGCCAGAAACAAGGCAGAGACAGATTGTGAGGGGAATGGGTCAGGACTAGCAGTGAGGGCGCTGGCTCCTCGGGGCCTGAGCCGGCATTTCGCTGGATGCCCTCTGCCTCAGGTTTTCAGACCCGGTCTGATTTCCTCTGGGTTTCTGCCGGGTCTGTTGCCTCCTTCCCCAGGCCAGCTCGGCCTCGCGCCACCTCTCCGGGATCACTGGCCCTCCTGTGCGTGCGTGTGCGTGAGTGTGTGTGCCCGTGCGTGCGCGCGTGCATGTGTTCTGCCCCTATTTGCCTAGGGAGAACCTCGTGATTGAAGGCCTGGGGTCAGAGGCACGCCCTCCTTGCGCGGCTTCCTAACCTGTGCCACTTGGTGTGGGGAAGGGAGGTGGAAGATGCCCGCGATCATGAGCCCAAGCCTTGGGGGCCGCCTCCACGTTCCGCTCTCGGCTCCCCGACTCCTTGGCTGCGGGGCCTGTGTGAGCTCTGCCACCTTTGTCCCCTCCTCTGTGAAAGGGAGCAAGAAGAACAGAGCCCGCCTCACTGGGCTGCGGGGAGAATTAACTGCGACAAAGCCTGGGGTGCGCGTGGCGCCGCAGTTCGGCTTCATCCCGGGGCTGCGGCTGCGGCTGCGCTGCGGGGGCGTGAGAGCAGGGGGAGCACTACTGAGGTCGAGGCCAGTGCACCCAGGAGGTGTCCAGTGATCCCTTGCTAATTGGAGCTGAGGGAAACCGACATCCGAGGTGTGAGCACCTACTATGTGCTCTCTCTAGCTGGTTCTTGGCGCCTCCCGCCTCAGTTTCTGCAGGGCTGCTCATTCTGCCCGACTCTTGTGCCCTGAGGGTCCAGAAAGTGGGCAGGTGGGGGAGGGTGACTTTTTGCATTTTTATTTTTACCTACAAATTTTATTTATTTATTTTTTTTGGCCGTGCCTGTGGCATGTGGAAGTTACTGGGCCGGGGATGGAACCTGCGCCACAGCGGTGACCTGAGCCTCTGCAAAACATCAGATCTTTAACCCATGGTGCTGCAAGGGAACACCCAAATTTTATTTTTATTTTTTACACCCATTTTATTGAGGTATAATTTACGTACAATAAAATCACCAATTCAAGGTGTATGATTTGGTGAATTCTGATAAATCTATACAGTCATCTAGCCACCATTTCAATCGAGAAAAGAATATTTTTTTTATCATCCCCTCAAGTTTCACCTGTGCCCTCTGCATTGTGGGGGTGGGTGACTTCTTACAGGGCTGTGACAGGTGCTGGGTTTTCCTCGAGCTGAGGAACATAGGGGGCGCTGCCTCTGACATGCTGGGTGACACCAAGGAACGGCTTGCCCTCTCTGAGCTTTGACTGCTGTGGACTGGCAGAGGCAATGAGGCCAGGGAAGGAAAGGGAGGCTCAGGCTGGAGGCTCCGGAGAGTAGGCTCAGGGTCCGAGGGCTGGGTCTGCTGGGAGTGCTGGCCTCAGAAATTGCCAAAGTGGCAACAGAGGAAGACCGTTGCTGTCCCCCAGACCCACTGGCCTCAGGTCAGGTGTGCCCCGGGGTCCAGGTGGAAATGGCCACGTGTTGGTCCAGACGGAGCTGGGGCTCTGGCTCAACATGGCTCTGCTTCTTATGTCCCCAGCCAGGGGCCATAAACCCCTCTGGGGACCAGCAGTTCCCCCAAAGGAAGAGGGGCTCTTTTGTTCCCCGGTTTGGGAACCAAATATTAAAGCAATTATGTAACTAGCAATAAATTACTTAAAGTAGTGACTCACTCAGCTTAATTAGAGCGCGAGCAGGGAGGGATTAAGGTATTTTTAGAGCACATACCTCACTCCCTCCTGTGGCGGGAGGCCTCCGTGCAAGGTGGGGGTGGAGAGAGGCCTGGGAACACCCCAGGTGTCAGCAGGCACCCAGATGAAAGCTGATCCTCGGCCGCTGAGGTCCCAGCAGAGAGGGGCTGAGACAGAGCTGCTGCAGGAGGGGTTCAGATCAGATTCAAGGCACATCTCCTAGTGACGATTCCTGGGGACCTGGACAGATAAACTAGACTATGAACTCTTTGAGGGCAGGGACTGTGTCTGTGGTCTCTCTGCCCAGGAAGGGAACAAGACCAAGACTTGGGATCAGACTGGTGCCAGCTGTGAGGCCTTAGGCAGTTCCTTTATCGCCCTAAGCGCCAGTCTCCTTTACTGTAAACTGGACCTAATAATATCCACCCTCATATATGTTGTAAGGAGCAGGTGGGTTCATCTGACACCTAAAGCAGACCACGGCCCCGACTTTACAGGACCCAGATCTCCAAAAGGGCGGGAGTTAGGTCTGCTTGGCTTGCTATTGCCACCCAAGCTCCATCCACAGGGCCACTCAGAGTCGCTGTTCAGTAACTGCTAGTTGAGTGAATATATTTTAGTCTCATTTCCATTCCCCGGCTCCATTGGGTTCCGTGTTTCGAGGTTTTGCGAGTAAAGGAACCAGGTGAGAGGAGCACAGGGGGCATCGCAGGTGGAGTCTGGCCTTTCTCTGCCCAGGCTGAGGAACAGGAACCCTCCCATGGAAACAAGCCCGACTCGCAGGGAAGGCGTGGGAGGGATCAGAACCATGGACAGCCGCGACCCCCGTTAGTGGGCTTGGGCTTCCTGTCCTGGCCTTCGCTGACCCTGCCCTCCCCCCCCCCCGGCGGGGCTGAGATGGACACACAGTGGGTGCACAGGCCGCAGTGGGGGCGAGTCTGGGCTCCTGCTTCCTACCAGGGCATCAGAAGCCTGAGGGAAGGCCACAGCTGGACCTGGGGTGGTGGTTTAACCCCTGACCCTCCCCCAGGGCCACAGCCCCAAAACCCCTGCCCCCAGCAGCCTCTCTGACCAGTTCTGTCCAGTTCTTCTCACACCTCGCTGACCTCCCAGGGCTCAGGCGATGAATTAGTGATGACAGCGTGGCAGCATCGCTATGACGACCGGGCACGTTCTTAGCTTCCAGTCAGAGTGTGGCGGCGGCAGAGGCCAGAGACCCCTTCGGCTCTGGGCTTTTGTGCTGGTGTGTGTGACAGGGGCCAAAGGGGAGTGGGGGATGGGCAGGACCGGGCGTGGGGCTCCGTCCGTGGCGGGCTGGGGTTCATTCTGATTGTTAGCTCCGAGGGGACCTTGGGGACCGTTGTTTCTCTCCCTCTTTCCTTTCTTCTCCTCTTTCTTTTCTTTCCTTCCGCCCTCCCTCCATCCAGTGTCTCTAAGCCCTACCTCTGGGGCAGACCCCGAGCAGCCCACCCTCCCCAGCCCAGCCTGGCCCTCACGTAGGATCTCAGAATGAGATGGGGATATAGACACCTCCTGGTCCAGGTTGCAGAGGAGCTGTGCAAATGGCTTTGCAGAGCAGGTGATGCCTTTGGCTCCGTTGAGCGAGGAGGAGATTTCTCCAGAAGAGAGGCAGGGGTCCAGAGGTGAACTGGACCCACGAGGCATGAGTCCAGAGGCGGAATGCGAAGATGGGCGAGGGATTTGCCAAAAGTCCAGAACAGCCTGCGTGGGGGCTCCACGGTGGGGAACCAGGAGGAGCAGAGCTGGGAAGGGCAGGGAGGGGCTAGACCCAGTGAGAAGCCTGCAGTTTGTCCCACAGGAAGGGGAGCTCCCAAAGAATTGCGTCGTTGCTGCTTGTTTAATTTTAGGGATGGGAAAACTGAGACTCAGCAAAGGAAAGTGACTTGATTAAACCCAAGGAGGTCTTCAGAGACAGCCTGAGACTGTGGACTCTGCTGGGGTCCCATTAGACTCCAGCTAAGGCCTCGCGCCCCAGACTCACTGGCCAGAATTTGTCCAGGTAACCGCGGCCTCCAGAGGGTAGGGAGGGACCTTGGGTGACTTTGCCCTCCGTTGGAATGAAATTTGCATAAGAAAGGGCTGTGCCTATGGCCTTTCCAGCCTGGGATGGATTGGTTGTGTGGGGGAGGGGACATGGGGGAGGGTATTCAGGGAAGGATTCAGGTCAGAAATGGCTTCTAACTTGGGTCTTTGGGGGAGTTCCCGCTGTGCTGCTGTGGGATCGGTGGTATCTCTGCAGTGCCAGGATGCAGGTTCGATCCCCAGCCTGGCACAGTAGGTTAAGGATCACTTGCTGGATCTGATCCCTGGCCAAAACCAAACTTGGGTCTCTGGGCTCCCAGCCCCGACCCAGTGCAATACCCCCTGCTCTGCACCCTCAGAGATCTTTGGCTGAGTTGGGAACGGGTATAGGCGGTAAGGACCCCTCTGTCTTCCTGGCCCTGGCGCCTGATTGAGCTTGCTGAGGCGGGAACTTACCTGAACAGAGGGAGGCATTTAGGCCCATGGTTCTGATGAAGACATCGTGGTCCCAAAGTGAGAGGGATGAAAGCAGGTTGGCCCTAGGCTGGGCCTGGCTGCCTGGCCTCCAGCTCGCCTCCCCTCCCCACCTCCACGCGGTCCTCTGCTTCTCTCCAGCCCGCTGTGCAGTGTTGCTGGGCCTGCCAGCTTTGATGGATGGCCCCATGGCTCAGCCTCTCTCCCATTCTTTCCCGGATGCTGGGCTGTTAGCCTCCTAATCACCAGTCCTGCCTGGTGGCCGCCAAGCCATCCATCTCTCCCACACAGCTTCACCCAGCACAGGTGGGATTCGGGCAGGTCCCCCTTTTCTGAACTGAGAGTGTGGCTGCAGCCTGGGGGAGCCAGAGTTTGTGGAGCAGCTCACACCCCCTTGCCAGAGCACCAGAAACCCCTCCAGAGCTTCCAAGGGAACCTACGCATGCACACACATGCACACACACACATGCACACGCATGCACTCACAATACTAAAACCTTTCATGTATCAAAAAACTCTGTACACCAAGCCCTGCGCCAGAGCTCTGCATACGCAATCTCATTCATTCTGTTAGTTGGATGCTGTTGGTAATCCCGCTGTACAGATAAGGAAACTGAGGCTCAGAGAGGCTAGGGAACGTGCACGGGGTCACATACCCAGAAAATAGAGGAGCTGGGATTTGAACCCAGGTTGTATGGCTCACTTTTGTGCAAATCCTCAGGTCTACTGACTTCCTTATGCATGCACGCACACACACACACACGCACACACACACACATACACACGAGAACATGTACACATGTGTGAACGAACAGCAGCCTCCACGCTGGGCCTTGCACGGCCGGTCAACCTGGCCCGGGTTCCTGAGGGGCAGGGAGAGGACTGGGCTGAGGAAGAGATAAGGAGTCACTGTTTATTGTCCACAGGCTGCCCCAGACTCTCACCGTGACAGTGACACTGATCAGCCGGGGAGGCTGCGTGGAGGAGGCAGCCTCTAGGCAGGAGGAAGGGGAGGCTGGGAGGCTGTCCATTGATCATCTCTGCCACACTGCCTTCCTGGAACTTGGGCCCAGGGGACTGGGGCACCAAGGGGCGATCTTCGGGCTGCAGCCCAGGTTCAGCCTGAGGGCCGTGTGCCTGTGCAGTGAAGCTGGCGTCCCCTGCCTGTGGTCCCCTACCCGCCCCTCCCCCACTCTCCCGTCCCCTCCCTCTCACCTTCAGCCTGCTGACCCTACAACTTTCCTCTGCTCTCTGCCCCCCCCCCCGCCCCTGCAGGTCCCCCCACCCAAACTGCCAGCTCTAGACACCTGTACGCACCCACTGCTGTGTAGCTACCCTGCCCCAGAGGCTGACCCTGGGGGGAGGGCTGCTAGGAGGGGGGCAGGCAGGCACAGAGGGTGCAGGTGCTGCAGGAGGCGGGGAGCCTTCAGAGACCTCTGTGGACGGTTTAATGAGATAACACTCGCAACGTGCTTCCTGCCTCGGGGTGTTCGGTGGGTGCGTAGTCTGTGCCGTTCCTCCGTCGGGAGTCTGGAGAGGGTGAGGGTGGTGGGGGTGGACGAGGTGCCTCTGAGGGCACACGAGCTCCCAGAGTGACTGGCAGGTGCCGCTGACACTGTTAATAATTTAATAATTGCAGGAACAATTATCCCTGAGAGAGAGATTAGTATCTGACAGGTGACAGGGTCTAGCCAAGCCATGTCATCCTTCTGACACGTGGAGGGGGACAGCTGTGTTGGAGGAGTGGTGGCCAGAGCAGGACCCTCCCACCTTCCTTCTGGGAACAGGTCTGGGTCGCCTGTTCAGGTCCTGGAGCAGCTGCCTCCACTCCAACAGAGGGGCCTCCACCAGGCCCTCCAACGTGCACTGGCCCCAGGAGACCTGGGTTCAAGTCCTGGTTCTGGCACCTGCTGGCCGGTGGTGTTATAGGGCAAGTCCCTTTCAGGCACCTCTGTCTTCTCATCTGTAACAGGTTACAGAGAGGATTAAATGCGATGTCACCCGTCAAGGGCCTGCTACTTCCCTGCCCCAAGGGCCAGGCTGCTCAGTGTTCCAGACGCTGCCCCGCTGTAGGAGCTTGGGAAAAACCTGTGTCTCGGGGGTGGGGGGGCGGTAAGCGACATGGAACCTCTCTGACCAGCCGCTTTGCTGGGGGTCTGTGCCCAGATGCCTCTGTCTAGATTCTGTCCCCCTCTCTCTAGGGGACAGGCTGGGTGTTGGGATGGTGGTACAAGGCTGGCAACACCCATGCCATGGGTGGGCAGGCCCAGACGGAGGGGCCAGCCCAGGACCCCTGTGATCTCGGTACCCTTGTCCTCATAGTGCCACCGTCTGGCCCCAGCCGCTGTCTGCGCTGCCTACCGTCCGCCTGCCCCCCCCCCCCCACCCGCCACCCCTCTATCCCTAGTTCTCTCTTCCTTTATTTTCTGGCTCTGTAGTGCCTCCTGCCTTGGGCTTATCTCCGCCTGTCATACTTCCATCCATCTCTGTCATTGCCAGGCGGCTTCCTCCTGCTCTCTGGCACGCCCCGGCCCCCCAGGAGCTGGGCCGGTCTGGGAGTCAGTCCCTCCCTGCCTGTTGTCTGACTCTGTGGTCTGAGTCTCGGCCCTCCCACCCTCCCACCTCTCCATCTCTCAGATGGTGTCTCTGCCTTTCACGATCTCTGTCCCTTTGTCTGTCTCTGCAAGTCTCTCTCTGCCCTTGTCTCGGGGTCTGTGTCTCTCGGGGCCTGGCTGGTCCCGCTCCCTCTGCCTCCCCTCCTCCCCTTTCAATCCCAGCCCCGCGTCCAGCCCAACACGCTGGAGAACGGGGTGGTCCACCCTCCCTCTCTCCTGCCGCCTGCCTCGGAAGCCCCTGACAGTTGCCCTCCGCCCCACGATGCGACGCATGCAGGCCTCGTCGCTAGGCCATGGGCTGGCAGCACCTGGCTTCCATAGCGACGGGTGCCTAGAAACAAAACGCCGCGACTCCCGGTCCTACATGGAGTCTTTGCAGATCGAGCGCCTTTCGATCAATCAGGACAGGTGACGTGGCCGACTCTGGGCTGCCTCCAGCTTAGAGAGGTGTGAGAAGAGGGACCGTGGTCTCGGCCTTCCAGAGCTTGGGGGGCCCCGGCAGGGGGCGGGGAGCTGCTCCAGTGTGACCCTGGAGCTGCGGAGCGACACCTGCCCTCTCCCTGGGCTCTTCTGAGGAGTCCACCTGCTTCTGGGAGGCTTGGGGTTGCGAGGGGTTCTGCTATTTCTAGCTGTGTCATTTAAACAAATGACCTCAGGTCCCGGGACCTCAGTTTTATCCACTGTAAACTTGGGCTTATAATGTCATGAGGATTAAATGAGAGAATTGCCCAGGGTGGGAGCGGGGGCTGGCACTTCGAAGGTAGCCCCTGATGCCATTGTGCTCCCTGCCCCTTTAGAACAGTCTCAGGTTTAATTAGCAGAGAGGAGGGTGCTGGGAGCCTAGGCAGGGACAGTGGTGTGAGGGGAAGGTGCAGGCTGGAAGGCCCCTGGTGTGTGCAGAGGCTCGCTGGGCCCCCTCCTCACGGAGAATTCAGAGACGCGGTCCACAGACCACCGGGCCCAGGGGGCCTATGCAAACCCTGGCGCTGGAATCCTGGCATTTCAGGCGGTTAGAGTCATAGAGTGTTAGAATCCTGGGTTCCTACCTTCTCAGGACTCCAGGCTCTCACATTCACAGACTGTGCAAAGCGCAGACTCTTCTAATAATGGGCTGTTATAATAGAGGGTCTGATTTTCTTAGATCACAAAAGCTCTGGGAGTTCTTGGAATCCGCAAGCCACGGACTGGGGCTCCCTCTGTGACAGTGACTGAGCTCACAGGGCGTTTTTGGAGCACAGGGCCTTGGCTCCCTGCTGCTTAGAACTCCTTGTGCCCTGGCATCCTCACGGGCTCAGCTCTGAGCAGCCTCGGCGTGGGCTCAGGGACCGATGGCAGCCCGAGGCACCTCTGGAGCAGGGCCAGCCCAGGAATGGCTGGTGAGGGAAAGCTGGGCAGCTCGTGGGCTGCAGCTGTCCAGGTGGGGCTGGGTGGGACTTGGGCAGCCACCTTTGGCTGAAGACCTGTTGGCCTCGGCCCACCCCACAGGGCTCAGGAGGAAGCATCTTCGTGGGACCCTCCGGGCCCCGCAGATGGGAGTGGGCTGGGTGGGGCTGGGGGGTGAGAGAAGGAGCCGGATCGGTGAGGAGGTGGGGTCTGCCGAAGAGTTACTCAGCGCCGCACTCTCCCTGCACTGCCCCTGGTTCCTGGGCATCATGGTTGGGGCTGGGGAAGCGGGCGCACCTTGAACCCACCTGCCTGTGGTAGCCTGGGACAGGCTGAGAGCCAAGAGCTCTTTTTCCCACCTCTGTCCAAAGCTGGAAAGGTTGGTGGAGCCGTTGAGAAAGCTGGGATCTGCCTCTCCTTTTGCTCCTCTTCCTTCCCGGTCTGGTTTCCATGGGAATCATGGCTCAGGATGAGCAGGATTTGACAGGAAGGTGCTGTGGGAGGAGTCAGCGGCTGTGGGAGGAGTCAGCGGCTGTGGGAGGAGTCAGCATCCCGCAGAGCCACCCACACAGGAAGGGGTTGGCTGCTAAGAAAAGGAGCTCCCCATTCCCAGGAGCGGGCAAGCTGGACTGCCAGTCAGGGTGACTTCAGAAAGGTGGGCGAAGGTGGTCAGGAAGCTGCTTCTCCAGGAAAGCGGGGCTTGGTGTGACTGGCCCCAGTGGCTGTCCCTGGCAGATATCCCCTTGCCTCCTTAAGCAGGTCACCTTGCCCTGGGCCCTGCCTCCCCCGCCCCATCCATCCTCCATTCCTGCTCTGTGTGCCCGGCCCGTGCTGGTCATGGACACGCAGAGCTGAATCAGACCCGGTTTCTTCGCGGCTGAGCATGGGCACCGATGGGGGAGGTGCCCCAGGAAACAAACACCATTTCGCAAGTCCTGCATGAGGGGCAGACCAGGCTGGGAGAAACGTCCTGAGTCCTACAGTCCATAGATGTGTTTTTGAGCAATTCCCATGGGTCAAGCCTTGTTCTAGGTCCTGGGGTCACAGCAATGAGCAAAACAGAAAAAGAGTCCTGTACCCTGGAGCCGACAGTGCCTGGCACAAGTGCCGAAGGGGAGTTGCCGTCGTGGCTCAGCAGGTTAAGAACCTGACTCATATCCATGAGGACACAGGTTTGATCCCTGGCCTTGCTCAGTGGGTTAAGGATCCTGCGTTGCCGTGAGCTGTGGTGTAGGTCGCAGATGAGGCTCGGATCTAGTGTTGCTGTGGCTCTGGTGTAGGCTGGCAGTTTTAGCTCTAATTCAACCCCTAGCCTGGGAACCTCCATAGGCTGTGGGTGCGGCCCTTAAAAGACCAAAAAAAAAAAAAAAAGTTCAGGAGTGCCGGGAAGGGCTGGATGGAGGGGTGAGGGGTGAGGGGGTGTGGCCAGAAGGCAGGATGTGGGCGTGGCAGAAGAAAGGACGGTGGAGGATGAGTTAAGGGCCATGAAAGCCAGGACCAGACTCCAACCTTATCCGTGGGGAATGAGTGGGGTGTGGGCGAGGCAGGGTCAGACCTGAGTGAAGAAAAGGGCACCCCAGCAGGTATGAGCCCGGGGGGAAGGAGGTGCAGTGGTCCCCGAAGGGGGCAGACGGCCGGGGTGCCCACCAGGGTGCCGTGTGTAGGAGCCGTGTGAGCGTGTATACAGGGATGTGTGTCTGTGCACGGGAGTGTGTGTAGGTGTGATGGGAGTGTGATGAGGATCTGTGGAAAGACAGTGAGTGTGTGTATGATCGTGTGGGGCCTGGGCGGCCTCGTGTGGCAGAGGCTCTAGGGTGTGCAAACGATAGGAGCAGATACCAGGATGTGCCGAGGCCCGTGTTCCCTGGACCTTAGGTCTGCGGTGACCGGCAGGTCCTAGACTAGTTCTGAGTGGAAGCTTCCAGGTGCCCCTCCCTCTCTCGGGTCATGGAGCTGGCCCGCTGCTGCGCACGGGGCGAATGTGCACCAAATCACAGGGTGATGTCTGAGCCCCCGCACCCCCCGCACCCCCATCCCCTGGGCCTGAAGTCCCTCAGCCTGGGCTCTCTCCCACTCAGAGCTGCAGCCGGGGCCCTGCGAGGAGGTCCCCTCCACTCAGAGCCCACCTCAACCTTGTCCCCAGCCCCTGCCTGCAATAAGGGCCACCCCTGCATCCAGGGCCACCGCCAGCTGACGCAGAGCTGACCTGGGACGTGAGGTGAATTTGAGGGCAAGCAGACGCATGCATTTGCACAGACACATGCCCATGAATGCATCTATGAGCCATGCTTGGATACCTGTGCGCACACATACCTGTGCACCCATGCCTGTCTGCACACACACACACACACACACATTCTTGTAGATACACACACATCAGTACACACGCACCAGGCTAGCTCTGCCCCAGGAACACCACACCTCCTTACAAAGATATAAACTTACCAATGTGTACTCATCTCTCGCCTGCTTTTGCCCACGCCACGCTCACAGACCCTGTGCGGGCCTTACACACCCGCCCACCCCAGGGCTACCTAAGGACCTCGCACTGCGCCGTCTCTGGCGGGGCTGAAGCACTGAGCACAGGCTCCAGCTACACGCAGAAGCCGCGGAGATGTCAGCTTCCTCCAGGATGCTTCTTGGATTGTCCCCGGGCAGGGCCCCTCGGACGGTAGAGCCCTCTCTAGTCTGTGGGCTCTGCCTCAAGTCACACGCTTGCCTCCTGGGAGCTGCTCCCCCCCCCGCCCCCATGTTGGGCTCTGGCCCTTGTTCACAGTCCGTGGGCCTGACATGCCCGGACAGGCCTGCCTGCCCCGGAGAGCTGCCTTCTGCCTGGCCAGGCTGGCCTGGATCCCGCCTCTCTCCCCCTGAGCTGCCTGAGTCCTCAGAGAGAACCAGGCCAAGCTTCGCAAGGCCAGAGCCTTGCCTGAGGTCACCCTGCATGTCCAGACCTGGGCTTCTGGGAGTCCGGCCATGGTCAGAGGCCACTGGACAGGTGCGCGTCAGCGACACACGCAGGCTCTCGGAAGCAGGCCACCGGGTGGAGGGGACAGGAGCAGATTTGAGGCCTATTGGAGGGTCTGCTGATGCCATGCTCTTAAGCAGAGGGATGACGAGCAAGCAGATCTGCCACTAGTCCCGGGTGAGGAAGTGGCTCGCAGAGGCGTCAGTATTGGGAACAAGGGACAGGGCCCGAGGTCGAGTGGCCCGGTACCCAGGTTGACAGACTCTCAGCTGAGTCACCTTTTCCTGAAACACCCAGTCTGAGTTAGCTGGGCCACGGGGCAGCTTGGTGTGGGGAGATGAAAAGACGTGGCGGAGGTGGGGGGGCTGGGCCAGCCACCCCCAAGTGGGTTTCCTCATGGCAGAGATGGACAGGGCGCTCAGGGACCGAGGCTGTGTGACCCTGACTGCATCCTTGGGGACACAAGGAGAGGTGGGAAACGGGGCTTTCGCCCATGCCTTTCCTCAAGAGCCGGGGGATCAGTTGAAAGCACAGGTTGGAGCCAGATGGCCTGGGTTTGAATTCTGGCCCTTCTACTTACGAGCTGTGTGCCTGTAGGCAAGTTACTTCGTCTCTGGGCCTCAGTTTTCCTTATCTGTAAAATGTGGCGAATGAATAGATCCTACCTTGTACTGTTGCTGAGCAGATGAACTGTGAGGCACAGAGGAAGTGCCCCGCAAATGCCAAAGCCCAAGAGAAGGGAGCTGTGCCAGGCCAGGGTTGGCTCTTGACTAGGGGGTCTGAGATGTCCTCTCCCGAAGAACAAAGAGCTCTGGCCCGTGGCTGTAAGAGACCCCCCTGCCCCCCATCCCTGTGTCCTGCCTGGACTCTCCAGAGCAAAAAAGAGAAGGAAAGCCCATGCTGTTTTCTACAGCATCGATAAGCAGGACTAATTGCCCCCAGTCTGGAGATGCAGTAAAATACACTGATTTGTCCTGGATCGTTTGGTGACAGAGATGTTCCCATTTCCCCCCACCCCCGGCTCCCAGACGTGATTCCTAGGAAAGAAGCAGGAGGGGGACCCAAAGGACGAAGCACCCAGGGAAGGCCTCCTGGAGGAGGCGGGCTTCTGGCTCCTGAAAGATAAGCAGGCTGAAAGCATCTGGAGGGCATCGGGGCTGGGGCGGCTGGGAAAAGGCCTGGAGGTGAGAATGAGCCCATCATCCATCTGAGGAGAGCAAGAAGCATACATTTAAGGAACAGCAGTGAGAAAGTCAAAACTGGGAAAATAAGTTGGGGCGAAGTTCCAGAGAGTTTGCCGGTCCGGCTGAGGGCTTGGGCTTTATTGCGCTGATGGTTGGGGGTCACTGAAGGTATGCAGGCAGGGGAGACACAGGTCCTGAGTGGGACCTCAGAAAGAAAGGCGGGACAGTTCTTGGCATGGAGGCTCTCCCCCTGAGCTGGTGGCACAGCCAGGACTCTGCCCAGCCCGTGTGCCAGGTGCCTGGACTGTGTCCAGGGCTGGGTTCAATGACTCAACCTTGAGGAAGTTGTTCCCCAGGGAGAAAGGGCCCAGATGAATCAGCCCAGTGCGGTGGGGAGCTGGGAAGCTGGGAAGCTGGGGGCTCCCTGAGTCACCCTCCGAGAGGGCTGGGGTTTGGGGGTAGCGGGTAAGGGGGAGCTGCAGGGAGAGGGGACCGCAGTGCAGTGGCAAGGATTGGAGTCAGACCACAGCGAGGGCTGTCAGGGAACTCCGACCGCCTTCACACCGCTGTGGGGTCCACTCTCCTGGCGTTCTGGTGAAGGAAAGGGGAAAACTGAAGCCCGGAACCCGAGGTGGGGATCTGACCAAGGTCATGCAGTAAGGAGCTAGCTGGCAAAGGCCAGCAGAGACTCAAGAGCACTCTCCAGTCCAGACACGTCCCACCGCCCCAGCCGACCTCATCGCAAAGGGAGGTTAGGAAGCGGGTTGGTCCAGGCAGGGAGCTGGCCCAGCTGACCCCTTCCGCCTCTGACTCCCGCGACCCCACCCCCGCCGCGGACGGCAAATCGGGCCGGGCTGCGCCGCCGGGATGGGACAGCAGGGGGCGCAGGAGCGTCGCGGCTGCAGCCGGCGCCTGAGCACAGAGGCCGCTCTGCGGAGAACTGCGCTCCCGGCTCGCAAGTCCACTTCACCGCGGAACTGTGGACTCTGTGGTCGTGTGGCCTGCACCCTCCCCGGCCTGCGGGGATGCCAACGCAGACGTTCCTGCCTGGTGCTGGGGGCCCAGCGCCCCTACCCCCGACTCAGCAGGGGTGCGCCTGTCTCGCGTGTCTGTGTGCACGTGTCTCCCTTCTAGATTTGCTCCTGCTCCCAGGGCCGGTCCCACTCGGAGCGACCTCTAAACATTTCCCAGACTTCCTCCTTCTTCCTGGAGGAAGATCAAGTCCTGGGCTCTTTGCGTCGGGTCCCGGGTCCCTGCCCCTCTATCTCCCCCTCCGGACTGACCGCACCCCGCACCCCGCCCCCCGCCCCAAACGCGCGCACACACACACCCCTTCACTGCGCTGGTCTCTGCTTTGGGGCTCTGGCCTGGCTCGAGGACTTTCTAAGTGGGGGCGGAAGAGGATGTGATCAGACAGGAGAGGGGCTCTGAGAGGAGACCCATGCGAGGGAGCGACAGGAGGGAAAGGGGCAAGAGGAGCGAGCGGAGGCTGGGAGCTGGCTACCTGGGGATCTAAGAGCGGGACGAGCTGGAAGAATCTTGCGAGCGAAGAGGTACGGGAGGTGGGAGACAGCAGAGGGCTCGAGGCGAGGTCCGAAAAGCGGACCAGCCGAGAGGTGCCGTCCACCGCGGCGGGGCCGTGGGCGGGGCCGAGGCGGTCGGAGGCGGGGAGTGGGCGGGCCGGGGCGGGGCCGGGGCGGACACCAGCTCAGACCCGGCGAAGCTGCCGCGGACGCGCTGACCGAGTGCAGCGGCCGGGCCGGCGGGCGGGCGGGCGGCTGCGAGCATGGTCCTGGTGCTGCACCACATCCTCATCGCTGTTGTCCAATTCCTCAGGCGGGGCCAGCAGGTCTTCCTCAAGCCGGACGAGCCGCCGCCGCCGCCGCCGCCGCCGCAGCCATGCGCCGACAGCCTGCAGGTAGGGGGGGCCCCCCCCAGCTCTGGGCACGAGGGGAACGGGGTGTTGGGTGAGCGCCCGGCCCGGTCCTCCGCGGAGCGTGCAGTCGCCGGCCCCACGGTCCACCCTGGCCCTGGAACCTCCTAGGGTGGGGACCCCCTGCCCTAGTTGTAAACCCCACTCCTGTGCTGGGACTGCAGCCCATACCCGGAGACCTCGAATCCCCAGCTCACAGTCCAAACCGAAAGCCAGACTCTGAACCCCTTTCAGATCCAGGACTCCACCCCAAGCTCTGAACTCCCAGTCCACAGTGGGACCCCCCCATTCAAGCCTGGAACCCCCTGCCTCCCAGATTAATGGAGGACCCCTCCCCACGCCCTTGAGCCCCATGTGTGTGTGTGTGTGTGTGTGTGACCGCAAGCACACCCAGAACACTTGAACCCCCAGCTCTTAGCCAGGACCTCACCTCGGAGCTGGGGCCTCATTCTAAACCCCTGAACCCCTACTCCACAGCCTCATCAGTGCCCCCACCCAGATTCCCACTCAAACGTCTGGACCCTGGAGACCCCCCACTCCAGGGTCCAGACACCTCTTTCCATCACAGTGCTGCTCTCCCTGCAGGATCCCTCCCTCCCTTCCTGCTCTCCCTCCTCCCTCCCGCATCGGAGATCCCAGTTTTTTTCCGGCTTGTCTCGCCCTCCCCTCTTGTATCTCTCCGGTATGGTGGCCCCACGTTATTCTCTGGCTTCTCCAAGTCTTTCTGGGGAACCTCTCTCTCTGCCCCCCTCTTTCTCTCTTGTTTGGTCTCTTACCCATGTGCCCACCTCTCACTGGCTGCCCACCACTCCCCCCACTTCTCGAGGTTTCTATCTTCGTTCTAGAGCCTTTTTCTTGGTCATCTCTTCCCCTTACACTGGCCTTTGCCTTTGGGTGGAGAGGGGACTCGCTCAGAGTGCCAGGCCCGTGTCCCCAGGACCTCTAGCCCTCCCTGTGGTGTCAGGCATAGCATGGCGTGGGTGCTGGTGGAAGGGGCTAAACATGGAGCATGCAGCCCTTGGGTGGTGCCCAGGGGTTTAAGGCGGGTGGGGATTGCACGTGGGGCACTAAGGTTTATCACTTCCAACCCCCTCATCCCCACTGTCCTGGCCTTGACTTGAGGAAGCAGGAGCCTGAGATGGAGGAGGGGAGCCGTGGTCAGTCACCTGTGGTGGGAGGTGGGCGGGCTGGGTGAGTCTGGGAGGGGGCGCTCGAGTAGGATGCGTTGGGGGGGGTGTCGGGTGTGCCTCGTGTGTGAGCATGTGTGTTGTGTCATGCAGTATGATGTGCATGTCATCACGAGTGGGCTTATTTGGGGGACTCGTGGGGGCTTTGGAGGGTGAGGATGGTGCGTGTGGCATTTGGGTGGCCTCGTCGTCGGTGAAGGGTGGCGGCTGTGTGAGTGACTGTTGTGTCTGGGGGGGGGACATGTGTTCATGGTTGTGTGTGTATCAGGGTGGGATGGGGAGTTTGCAGGGGCAGCTTACACGGAGGGCCGCGTGTGCATTTGTGTGTGTTCGAAGCTGTTGTGTGAAACCGGAAGGGCCACCGGAGGGGCCTGAGGGGAGGGTTGTCTGGGCGCGTTGGGGGGGCGGGGGAGGGGCTGCGAGTGGCCCGGTGTGTCTGCAGCCCAGGGGACTGGCTCCGTCATCGAGTTCCATCCTGGAGTGGCTCAGGAAATCAGGACCTGTGTGTTGGTGTTGGAGTGTCACGTGTTTGTGTGGTGGCTGATTGTGCAGCTCTAGGTAGGAAACAGTGCAGCAGCCGAGGCGCAGGGGTCCGCGCGTGTGCACCCCCAGTGTGTGTGGGGAGGAGGCAGTGTGCATGCAGGACTGTGTGCTGAGGAGCTGTGTGTGCCCCCACCCTGTGCCGTTTTGGGGTGACGTGAAGTGGGCACATTATCTATGCGGGTGTGTCTCTGTCTGGGTGGCATGTGTGTGTGTGGAATGTAATTGGATGTGTGTGTGTGTGTGTGTGCGCGCGCGCGCGCTTGGCGCGGTGTATGTAGGGTCTGCGAGGTGCCTGTGGGAGGGTGGGGGTGAGGGTGGCGTGTAAGTGGGGGCGGGTGGGCTCTGTGACTTTTCGATGTGACACATGGAATGCGTGATCTTTTCTCCCTGAGAGCTGTTCACGTGTGTGGTGAGCAGTGTGGGACGCGGGTCCAGGGGGCTGGGGTGTGGGGTGCGAGGCGGGGTGGGGGGGCTGTGGAAGGCACTGCAGGGGGTGCAGGCGTGTGTACAGAAGGTGTGGGGGGTGAGGAATGAGGGGTGTGATGTTTGTGGTGGCAGAATACAGCTGGTGTCCCATAAATGTTTGTGGAGTGACGTGTGTGTGTGTGTGTGTGTGTGTGTGTGTGTGTGTGTGTGTAGGGAGGGCTTGGCTGCCATCCTGTCCTTGCTTCCCTCCCATTAGGTCCCCAGAGATGCCCAGGCCAGGCTGCCTCTCCCCTTTGCCCTTCGTCCCCCTCGCTTTGACCAAGGCCTTTGTCTTGGGTTTCCGGCCAGGCGGGCGCTGGACAGACGGCCGATGTCACGCTCCGGGAAGCTTTGTTCTTTTCCTCTTCGCCTGTGTTTGGGGCTGGGATGGGGAGGGACGGGGAGAGGATGCGCATGTCGCGGGGTTGCTGTGCTGACCGCCACCTCGCAGTGCTCCGCAGAGGGCAGGGGTCTGGGTGCAGGCCGAGGCCTGGGTGGTTGCCCAGGGGGGGGGTGCCAGGAGCAGGGCGCCGGGGGGCAGAGGAGCCCAAGAGCAGCTGGAGCGGGGCTTGGGGTTGGGCGGGTTTGCCACCCCTGAGGTCTTAGTCCCATGCGGGTCCCAGTGCCCTTCCTGCTCACGTCATCTCCGGGGTGCTGAGCAGCCAAGCGCCCCCTTCTGCCTGCTGGCTGGTCCTCTTCTCTTCTCTGGGTGGCGCCCAGGAGGGTCCCGGGCTGGGGGGCAACCAGGAAGACCTCGACGTATCTCTAATTTTGTTGACCCCACATCTGATTTGGGTCGGGGGGAGAGTTCCTGTCCTCACAGAGACGTTTCTCTGAAAAAGGAGGCCTGATCACGCCTTTGGATCTAGTCTGATGGTTCCGTAGGAGAACCCAGGGCGTACCCTCCACAGAAAGCTCTGGGGAGGCCTTGGTGCCGAAAGGCCAGCCTGCTGACAGGTTTGCGAGTGTGCGGGGCCAGGACTCCCTGTGGTTGGAAGACGCAGAGACCCCCAGAGTCAGTGAGGGGAGCTGGAGGCCAGCGCCTCAGCACCACATTCCAGAAGGTTCTCTGAAGTGAGTGGACTTAAGCTGAGCCTTGGAGCAGGTATGGGATGGGCAGAGAAATGTGGCCTTGGGCTGAGGAAGATTATGGCCCAACTGGAAAAAGGGATTGCGAAGGCTGGCGCTCACTCCCAGGCGGGGCTGGTGGGCTCTTGGCGGCCACGGGCCTCCTGCCTGCTCAGGCTTCTACCGTCGCGTTGTCTTTGGCCAGGGTCACTGTTGTCCTCGTCCTCACCGTCACATTTTAGGCAGCTCTTTCCAAATGCCAAGCTCCTTTCACAAGCGTCTCCTTTAACAGATGGACTCTTTCTGGTCTCCATAAGTATTGAGCACCTGCTGTGTACCAGGCGGGCACGGTTTTAAGTTCTGGGGTCAGACCAGTGGCCAGATAGGCCTCGCAGGGCTCCCACGTCCTGTGTCTGAGAAGCCCTGCCTTTCCAGCCCCCCAGGCCCTAGCGGACCGTCCGCCCTTGGGTTCCCACCGTCCGATGGGCTCCAGGCCTGCACTCCACTGTGTTGGGGTCTGGCTCCCCCAGAAGCTGAGCCCTGCGGAGCCTGGGTTGGGTCTGCCCATGCCATGTGACCTGAGCTCGGCTCAGCAGGGCCCAGATGCTCATCCTGACCATCGAGGCACCTCGCCCCTGTGGGGCTGGCAGCCCCTCGCCCCCTGTGGGGCTGGCAGCCCAGGTGCCACCTAGGGAAACTGAGGCCCAGAGCCGAGAAGTCGGTAGCGACCTTCCTTTCACCAGCATTAGGGGAGACCAGGAGAGCGCAGGTGGCACGTGCAGGTTCCCCAGCAAGGTGGCAGAGCTGGGCCTGGAACATAGCTCTCCCGGCTGCCAGGCTGGGCTCCGGCCCCGGCCCCGTGCTGCTCCCTGGCTGGCCTCTGTGCTGCCTGTGGCGGGTAAACGATTATTAATGACCCCCTGGCAAGGAGACAGGAAACATTTCCCAACCACAGCTGGGGATCTGCTCCCTGCCAGCCCCAGCCATCCATACCCACCCTGGCTATGGTGGCGGCACTGAGGTTATCTCTGTGCCTCCTTGGCTTCTTCCTTTCCTCCTGCCCATCCAACTCCCGCTTCTCTTTCCTCTCAGGGGTAAAGGACGACAAGGAGCTGGGCTTTCTCTTTCCCATCTCTCTCTCCAGCCCGGCTCATCTCCACCTTCTCCCCTGCCCCCTGTTTCACCGGAAGTGGCCCCTCCTCCGGGAAGCCTTCCCTGACTGCCCTGCCAGCATCTCTGGGGGCCCTGTCCTGTGCTCTGGTCACCAAATCTCCCTCATTGCAGACTCTGGCCAGGCTCTGATGGCCCTAATGTGGGCCGGGGACTTCCTGGGGCCTGATCTCAGTGGCTGTCTTAGGACTGACACACGGACCATCGTTCCAGATGCCTCCTCTAGGACGTCCCCAGCCCAGCCCAGGGACTCTCGCTTCCTCTGGGCACACCAGGCCACCCTGTCCATGCCACACACTGTGTACTGCCAGGCCTTTATGGATGGCCATTTAGTGAGCACCTCCTCTGTGCCCAACGGAGAGGGTGGGTAGAGAGCACTGCGAGCATTTTAAGGTTCGGCCACACATGCTGAGCAACAAGGCATTTGTCCCTCGGCAGGTAGACTGACCCAGGTACCAGGGCCACCAGGGGACAGGTGATGGGGTGGAGGAGGGGCAGAGACAAAGGCTGAGGCTGACAGTTCGTGTGGGGAAGGCGATGCTGGAGGGAAACTCGGGGGCCGTGGTAGAACAGAACAGGGGCCCCTAATTCAGCGAGAGGGAGGGCAAACTGGGGAGTTTCCAAGAGGAAACATATCTAAATGGAGAACCGAGGGATGAGCCAGGAGAAAGTTCTGGACAGAAAGGAGGAGAGAATGGCGAATGTGAAGCCTTGCTGGTGACAGACAGAGGGAGGGGACCATTCCATGGAGCTGGATCCGGAACTGCCAGGGTGGCTGAGGGCTGGGAAGCCAGGGCCAGGGAGGGTGGAGCCTCAGGAGATGAGGCTGGCGAGGCTGGCAGGGGCCAAATTGTGCAGGACTTTGCTGCCATGTCAAGGAACTTGGTGGACTTTCTCCAGGGGAACCGGGCACTAGGGGATGAGTTGAAAGCAAGGCAGGCCTGGAGTTCCCGCTGTGGCTCAGTGGTAAAGAAGCCAGCTACTATCCACGAGGATGAGGGTTCAATCCCTGGCCCTGTTCAGTGGGGTAAGGATCCGGTGTTGCCATGAGCTGTGGTGAAGGTCGCAGACGCAGCTCAGATCCCAAGTTGCTGTAGCTCCGATTAGACCCCTAGCCTGGGAGCTTCCATATGCTTTGGGTGTGGCCATAAAAAGCAAAAAAAAAGAAAAAGAAAAAGAAAAGAAAAAAATGCGGACAGGACTGCTCAGATCCACCTGTGAGGGAGCTCCCTGGGCCACGGACGGAGTGGAGCGCACCTAGCAGGGGTGAGGCGGGAGGCTGGGTCAGTGTGGTTCAGATGAAGGATGACAAGGCTGAACGGGAAAAAGCCAGAAAGGGAAGTGAAGGCACAGAGGGGCAGAGGCGGGGAAAGCAGCCGTCAGCTGGAGCGGTGACCCGGGGGAGAGCGCCGGCCTGGGGTCTGAGGGGCCACGTGAGGGCAGACAGGACGTAAGGGCAGATGCCTGGGCCTGGTCAGGGTCTCTGAGGAGCAGAAGGTCTCAGGACGGCCTCCCTGGTCAAGAGCTTTGAGGCTAAACAGACCAGGAGCCCCCCTGGGGGCTGCCGCATCCTCATCTGTGGTTTGGGGACTCGGGATCCGTCCGGGGCAAAGAGCGTTCAGAATTCAAACATTAAAACAATCTGCAAAATGTAATAGTGAATAAAATTCAAATTCAAAAATGTATGAGTACATCCCAAGATGAGTTAAAATGTAAATTCATGAAGATGCTACGCATACATTTGTGATGCTTCTAATACCGACGGCAAGCCTCCACCGCATTCCTCCCCTTTGGATCTGGGTCCCTTGAAGCTGCTGCTCTGGTGTGGCTGGACCCCCGGGGGACTCCAGGACCTTCTGGCCTCTTGTTCAGGGCACTTCCTCTGGGAAGCCGGTCCTCTGGCTGGTGGCTTCAAGTGGCAGGCATTTTGCTTTTCCTGTCCCCTACCCTGAGGGACTGTCCCCTTGAACTTCACCCATCTATGGCTGCCTTTATTCGAGGGGCCCGGGTACAGACCCCAGGAGGAAGTTGTAGGAATTGAGGGTACGAGGGGCCGGAGATGAGGTGCTTGCTGCGGGGCCCCGTTGGGGTGGTGGGTGGGAGGCAGCAGCAGAGAAGGGGGAAGGCGGAGTGAGCAGGGTTAAAAGAGCACCTTCCCTTGGATTCTGTATCCCAAAAGCAAAAGCTGGGCCATTTCCGGAAAACCGGGGTGCTGAGGTCCCGAATTATGATCTCAGGCTGGGCAGTGCTTGGTTCCCACTGTTCCGCGATCTTGACTCAGGCTACTTTCTGGGCTGAATTTTCTCACCCACACAAGGAGGACGTTGGGATGGACGGGCTCGCGGGGTGTAGGGCCCTCGGGGAAATCTGGCATTGTCATTGTATGGGGTTCCAGCCTTCCGAGGCTCTCAGCTCGCAGCCAGGGCGGTGTGGATGTGTGGTTGTGTGATCCGACATTCTGTAACTTTAAGATGCTGAGACTCCGGGAGCCAAAGACGCGGACAGTCTGTGATTCCAGGATTCTAGGATTTGATGATTTGATGATTCAATGATTCTAAATGGGGTTGCTGGGAAGAGCTGCAACCACCTGCCTTGTTAATGTCGACGTTCAGTTTTAAAAACATAACAAGAAGCCGTGGAGACAGCTCTGGTTGGCGGGCATCCCTCAGCCCCTGGGAGGGCGGAGGGGCTGGCATTTACGGGGTAGGAGACCCTCTCAAGCTGGGTCCCACGGGCAGTTTCTCCTGCCGCAGCATTCTGACGTGTGTGCACACGCGGGATCCGCCCCTCCCTGAGCTGGCAGGGTACGGGGTGGTTCCCTTCGTCCCCCTGCCTCCCATCTCCAGTCATTTCTGACCGTGGCAGAGAGGGGAGCAGCTGTCCTCCGAGCCCCCAAAGTCTTTGGGAGAAACCTCGGGCCGAGGAGGAAGGAGGAGCCTGCTGGCCCCCATCCGCTCCATCCCTGGCAGTCCTGGCCTGAGGGGGAAACAGGAGACAGCGCTTCCTGGACACACACACACACACACGCATGCACGCACGCACGCACACACGGGAATGCACTTGCCCCGGCCGGCGGGGACCCAAGACAGAAGACTAGGGCAGAGGCCAGGCAGCCAGAGGGGCAGTGTGGGCATCGGCTGCGGACCCGTTGGCACCCTTAGAGCGCAGGCCAAGGTGGAAGGATCCTGCTTGTGCCCTAGAATGGCTACAAGAAGGGCTTAAGGAAGGGAGTCCCAAGCCGGGGGCCTGGAGGCTGATGACCCATGGGGCTCCCCTGAAGTGTGCCCTGCGCATGGCTGGCTCATCTGTCCGGCGGCTGGCTTCTCTGGGGTTGCGCCCAGTCTCGGCACCCACATCAGAGGCAGGGAAAGAACCTCCAAGCAGGAGAGAAGGACCTCGGCCCTCTAGAGAGCCATCCTGGTGGGTCCCTCGGAATGCAATACCACTGCGCCATACCCAGCCCAGTATGTCCACGGATCAACTGACAGAGGCTGGAAGCTGGCCCGGGTCACACAGCACAGCAGGGCCTGATGCCCAGTCCGGGCCGTTCCCCACTGCCCGCAGCTCCCCCCGTCCCCAGAACACCTGGAGAGCTGGAGCGGAGGCAGGACTCGGGGTGGGGGGCTTAGCCTTTGTCTGTCCCCCTTGGTCCTTCCCCTCCCATTGGCCAGGAGGCAGGTGGGGTGGGGACAACTACTGTCTGCCATCGCCAGGCTCCATTGTCTACCACATCCTGTCGTGGCCCTGAGGATAGGGTCCCCAGCCGGGAGCTCCTCCCCAGATGCCTGACCCACAGGGGCCTCGAGCGCTTTCCTCTCATCCTCCTGCTGTCCCAGCCCTCTCACTCTCTCTGCTTCCCCGCGGCCACTCTCCCGTCCCTCTATGTCCCCATCTCTGTCTGTGTCCGTCTCTCCGAAACACCATTAGGCTTGGAAGGGCCCTAGGAGGTCATCAAGTCCATCTCGTTTATTCTTCAGATGAGGGCAGTAGCCCAGAGAGGGCACGGTCCTGCCTGAAGTTGCCCAGTGGCAGAGCCCAGGTCACGGAAGCACACTGTCTTGGCCACAGGCACCGAGGGTTTGAGGACTGACTCCGTTATGACCAAACCGAGAGGCCTCCTCTCCCTTCTGCTTCTTTGCACTCTTCTCTGTCACTGTGCCTGCTGCCTGGCTGACCCCTACCTCGGGCAGACCCTGCCCTTGGGGACAGACCCGAGCTCAGGGCTCCATGACTGCACACCCGTGCCCACATGGACACACAGACACCTGCAACCACGTGCGAGTCCCAGGTATAAACCTATATCGCAGAGTGGGGAGGCTGTCCGGGTACCTAGTGTTCTCTTCCTGTGAGGCACCACACCTCCTCCAGGAAGGCCCCCAGGAGCTCTCTGCTATCTCCATTGCACCAGCCCCTTTGTGACAACTGAGTTCCATGAGCCTAGGTCCCTCTTCTGTGGCCCCAAGCGCATGGCTGAGTCTCCCGCGAGTCCTGGAGTCCCTTCTTGAGTGTTCCCTCCTTCTGTCTCCAGGAGGGGCTCAGCTTCCTGTGGTTGGGTGGGGAGCGTCTTGAGGTCCCCAGAGGACAGTGGACAATGGGGAGGCAGTGACAGATGAGACATTGCGTCTTTCCCAAAGTAGGCGCCACCCTACCCTGACCTCTTGGCTGATGTCTGGGGCACAGCTCTGGCCTGTGGGCCCCTTAGGACCAGGGTCCTGGTCTGACCCTACACCCCTGCCCTCTCAGTGCAGAGGTCAGAACATGAGCACCCCTGACCTCCAGTAGCAGGTGTCTGACCAGAGGCCGTGGAGTCCAGGTTCCCCAGGGCTGTCTGCATGTTAACGAGTGGGCCTCCGAGTGGGGGGTGGGCAGGAGGGTGGTTAGATTATGGAGGAGCTGTGGATGCCTAGCCGAGACACCCCTCATCCTGTCCACCTCCCCTGTGCTTGCAGGGGGTGATGGGGACAGAATGGGGCAGGAGCCTCTCCAGGGAGAGCCCGGGGGGCAGTTAGCGTCCAGCGAAACTAGCACTGCCTCTTCTTGGGGCAGGGAAGGGGGCTGTCCCGGGGCAGTGCGAGGGTGGCTGTGGGTGGAAAAGAAGCCTTTGGCTTGCAGACAAAGGGATGGGCCCTGAGGTCAGGCGCTTATCTTGGCCTGCGTCATATCCTCTGCCGGACGTGACTGGGTTAGCGGGTCATCGCACAGAGGGAAGAAACGGGCCGAGACAATGCACACGGGCGAGCTTGTCAGCCCTGGGCTGCAATCAGTCCCCCAATCGAGGCCCAGCCGCGGGGTCACAGTCGCTCTGGGAGATGACCCCATCTAGACACTCACAGACCCCATCATGCTGGGCCACGTGGGCCCAGCTGAAGGCACTGCTGCGGAGGGAGACCCCACAGGACACAGGGACAGGGGGGACAACTGGACCCGTCCGCAGCCACACCACAAGCGTCCACACACCAGGTGCGGCTACTGTGACCACTGTGGTGACCCAGGGAGAACCGGAGATGCCAGCGGTCACAGCCAGGTGTCCAGGGAGAAGAAGGGGGCGCCAGGCAGGGAACCAGGACCCCCACCCCCCACCCCGCGCTGCTAGCCTGTGCCCTCCCTGCAGCTCGCTGAGTGCCCGAGGCTGTTTATTCCCTAGCAGGGATGGGTGTCTCATCCCCCTCCCCGCCTCCCCCTCCCCGCCGCACGCTTCGAAGCTGCCAAATCAAATCAGCCCCTGTGCCCGCGCCAGGCTGGCATGGCGGCCAGCAGCTGACGGGAACCAAGCCAGGCTCAGAATATCCCGCCGCCTGTGCCTGTCCGATGCCTGGGTGCGCTTATGGGTGGGGGTGGGGAGCGACAGCCGGGCCCTGGGCAGCGCCTCCCAGAGGGGCTGGGGTTCTGGAGGCCACCTGGGCGGCAGGGGGACGCTCTTGAGACCTGGAGTGAATGAGCGGGTCCAGGTGTGTCTGCCAGCACGTGGGAGCAGTGGCCTCGTGCTGATGGGCCCAGGCTGGGGGCTGAGGACTCACACATGCCACCCCATTCACTTAGGATTCACAGCCACCCCAGCTGGGAGCCCAGTCCAGTGCCCGGGTGAACTGGCTGTTACAAATCCCATTTTATAGATGCGGAAGCTGAGGCTGAGAGAGCAGAAGGGAAGGGAGGGAAGCAGAAGTGGAGGGGGCCACAGAGGGGGGACAAATGCAGTCATTTCCCCTCCCAAGGAGCCCGAGGCTGAAAGTTAGGCTCTGTTCTCAGAGTTCGGGGACTGAAGATACGCCAGAGCCAGAGGCGCCCCTGGGAAGTGGGGTGCAATCCAGCAGGGCTCCCTGGAGGAGGCCGCCTGGGGGAGACAGGAAGCCCCAGGTCTGCCAGGGGCCGGGGGAGGGGCAGGATGAGGAGAAGGGGAGAGGGCCTGGCAGGCCTCAGCCCCTGGCCTTCTTGTCTCTGCAGCCGGCTGGGACCTCCATGCACAGGAGCCAGTGCCCCCAGGGAGTAGAGACCGCCCACTGCAGGTGAGAGCTCAGCGGAGGGAGAGTGGGTGGGCTTGGGGCTGGGGGGGCGCAGGTGGGGGTCAGTCTGAGCATTGCCCCCACCCCTGGGAGGACTGGGAGGCTGGAGCCGAATCTCAGCCCCACTCCCTCCGGCCTCGGGTCACCCCCTACCAAGACCACCTCTCCCACCCTACTCCTGCCTGGGGTCCCGTCCTACACGTCACCTGGGAGACCACGCAGACAGTTCCCTGGTCCTCCCCGCCCTCATCCAGCAACTCCCTGCTGATGCTCTGCCCTCCTCGCCCGCTCTCCATTCCCCTGCCTGACCCAGTCTGGACGGGTCGTTTCCCCTGGACGGCTCGCTGGCCGGCTGCTTTCCGGTGCCCCTCTTCTCCATGTGGCTTCCAGGAAGATCTTTCGAACCCACAAACCTGAACTGGTCCTTTTCTGCTCAAAAATTCTCCACGCTCCCCTCCCCCGTTCCCTCTGTAGCCCCCGCCGGGTCCCAGGCCCTCCTTCCTCCGCTCCCGCCTCCCTCAGACCTCTCCCGCCGGCCTCTTTCCCTTCAGCTTCCCGATCCTTCTGGGCTCAGTTCTAGCCTCCCCTCCTCCAGGAAGCCCTCCCTGCCTCATGCTCCCTCCTCTGAGCTCTCCTGCCCTGGCGGTCAGTCGCTAGGGCATTCTGCTGTCTGTGCCATGAGTGCCCTCTGTTCCATGCCATGTGGCTCTGTACCTCTTTCCCTGTGGACAGTGGACATCTCGAGCCTGGGGATGTGCCTTTTTCATCCCTGAGGGTCATCACGGGCTCCTCGCTGGGACATGGAGCCCAGCCCTGAGGATGCGCCTGCAGCTGGGAGCTGGGGAGGGGAGAAAGGAAGGGGCTGGAAAGTCATTATTAATTTATTTGTGGCTGTGGCATTCCCCATGGGGCGGGGGCTCCCCCCGGAGCTGGGCCAGATGGTGTTCCTGGGAGCCAGCCGTGCCTCGGCAGCCGCTGCCACCTGCCAGGAAAGGCTGGATCTATCATCCTCCCAGGAAACGGAGACCCTCCTGGGCCAAGGGAGCCGGGCCCGAGGGAAGGAGCCAGGCCCAGGCTCCTCATTCATGCCTCTGTGCACTGCGCCCTTGCCCTAGGCCCTGGGGCCTGCTCCCTACAAGTTCAAGTTCTGCCCTCCTTTTTAGCACCAAGTCTCACTCTCCCTGAAGCATCCCCAGGTCATCCTTTGCCTGGGTCCCCCGGCCCCTCCCTCAGACGGAGGATCTCCAGCTCTGAGCCCCTCGGTTCTCAGCTCTGTCCTGCCCCCCAGCCTCTCACACGCCGTGAAAATGGCAGGTGTCTGCCTGGTCTCTGGGCAGAGCCTGATCCGTTTCTGGGTTCGGTCAACACCCCTTCCCAAGTGTCCAGGGCCACGCTCAGCCCTGCTGGGGAGAGACTGGTTGTGCCCCTGGGGACTCCCCAACATCGGATAGGATTGGAGAGAGCAGGGGCCTGGGGTGGACGACTGCGGGGACCACCGGATGGAAGGACAGAAGAGGGACGGGAGACCGATAAGGAGCCCTCCTGTCAGGTGGCGCTGGGGAGATAAGACGGCCTCATCCAGCAGACAGACCATGGGGTCAGACGGGCATCCGTTCAAGTCCCAGCTTCACCACTTCCTAGGTGTGTGACCTTGTCGCTTAACCAGCCTGAGCATCAGTCGCCTCACCTGTCCAAAGGGGATAAGAAGGAGTTCCTGCTGTGGCTCCAGTGGTAACGAACCCACCTAGCATCCATGAGGATGTGGGTTCCATCCCGGCTTGGCTCAGTGGGTGAAGGATCCAGCGTTGCCGTGAGCTGTGGTGTAGGTTGCAGATGCAGCTTGGATCCCGCGTTGCTGTGGCTGTGATGGATGCCGGCAGCTGTAGCTCTGATTCGACCCCTGGCCTGGGAACCTCCATATGCCATGGGTGCGGCCCTAAAAAGCAAAAAAAAAAAAAAGGTTGGGGGGATAAGAAGCTCCATCCTTGTTGGACATAATCCCTGTTATTGGACGTAATCAAGGAGAGCTACTGGGAGAAGTTACAAAGAGTATGTGTGAGGCGCCTGCTCCAGGCCTGGCCCCCAGAGGGTCCTTGGAGGGAACTGACACCCTCACTGCTTCCCTCCCGGGTGAGATCCTTGGAGCCAAGTCCAGGCTGTGCTCTGCTGGACAGGGCGGGGCTGGGGTTCGTGGAGGTTCTGCGGACACAGCCCGTTCCCCTGGCACTGACAACAGGACAGCCATGAGAGCAGCGCTGCTGGTACCCACCTGCACCTAGCAGGCGTCCGTTCAGCACACCCTCTCGGGACGGCTCCCTGGGCCTGTGCCAGGTAGCCCGCGTGGAGAAGGGGCTCCTCAGGCTCGGCCCAGACTCCTCCTTTGGTGCAGGGCCATCCCTCTCTCGAGATGTCGAGCTGAGGCAGTTCAAGCATGGAGCTGAGCCTGCAAGGTCTGTGCCCTCTCTGTCTGGCTCTCAGGGCCCAGACAAGGAGCCCCACCTGGGGCAGGGGCTGGGGCGAGGCAGGCAGGGACAAGGGTATGAGTAGCCGTACCGAGCCTCCTAATGCTCTGCCTGGCACCAGGCGTTAGCATCTGCTGCTGCTCGCGGATGGACAACACCCCAGCATGGCATCGTTCCCCTCATGCCCCCTCCTGGCCCTCAGACATGGCAGGGCTCACTACCAGGATACTAGCTCTTCTGGGCCTCCCTGACTTAGTTCGCACTGACCCCTCTCTCTGGAGGGCCTGTCCCTTTGTTCTCTACCTACTCCCTTTCCAAGCCCAGATTTGATGTCACCTCCTCTGTGAAGTCCTCTCAGATTGCTCCCTCCACCCCAGGTCAGATCAGCCTGCCTTCATTCGTGGGCACTCACAGCCCCAAGCTCCCCTGAACTTGTTACCCCAGGCGGTTATATATCCTTTCCCACACAGGGGTAAACGCCTGGTGGGAAGGAACCAAGGCTGAGTCCCCTTTGTCTCTTCTGGGCCCACATGGGGCCTGGCATAGGCCTGTGTATAGTAGGTGCTCAATAAATGCTTCTTGATGGGAGGAGAATGGCTGTGAGGGGGTTGGAGGTGTTCTAAGAAGGGGGCAAGTGCTGGATGGGATGCAGTCTTGGAGCCTTCCTGGAGGAGGCAGCCTTGGGACTTTGAAGGATGGGAAGGGTCAAGGCCACTGACTGATGAGGCCAGGCATCAGCTGGATAGTCACAGAGGTCCATGTGGTCAGCTTCTGAGGGGACCACGGGGGGGGCCCCAAGGACCAGCCCAGGCCCAGGACCAAACACACAAAGGCGCCTGGAACAAAGACTCAGAGGGGCTGCAAGAGGCTGGCTTGGTGCTGAGAACCCATCTCGAAAAATCTCTTTGCCCATGGGTCCTGGTCTGAGGAGCATTTGGTCTCCGAGTTTGGAGTAAGGCCGAGGCCGGCCCTGGTGGGTGAGTGGGAGAGCCCCAGACAGTGGCAGGAGCCAGGGTGGTCCTGGCTGGTAGCGTCGCCACGGGGTGGGGAAAGCCACGCAGATGCGAGGAGCAGTTCGTGCAGGGGCATGTGGCCCGATGTCCCCAGGCCTCCACAGGAGAAGGCAAACGTGTGAGCGGAACCCAGGTTACCATGCAAGGGGCGTTGGGGTGAGGCTGGCGGGGCGGCTGCAGGCAGCGATTTTCAGCCTTGGATTTAAAATCCTTCCGTGAATGCGCCTAACTGCGCAGCCTCCTCCCGGCTTCTGCACACCGGGAACTAGTGACTCGGTGATGCCCCACAGCCCCGAGGGAGCTGCTGCCAGCAAGTTGGCTACAGCATCTGGCATCCACGAGGCCCGAGGTCCTGCCATCTGTCTGCGCCCACCTGTCGGGCTACACAGGCCCGGGGTGTGCAGGAACTTAGGGCCAGGAGGCATTCTCAGCTGCCACTGCCGCCTGTGTCTCTGTCTGTCTGTCCCTCCATCTGTCCACACCCCCCACTGGCCAAGGACAGGGCGGAGATGGGCCGACACAGGTCCGGCCATTAGGAAGCCTAGTCTGAAGGCCGAGGCCTCCAGCACCAGGAATTGCACGGAGGAAAGGTGCAGTGGGCCGGGGGCAAGGCTGGTGGGCAGGCCAAGGCCCAGGGAGGTCCCCTTGAGGGCTCCGAGAGGCGGGGACTGGCTCAGCGGCGCACAGCAGGTCTGAGGCCAGGCTGGGCCAGATGCTGCGGGGCCGGGACTGGACGGGGTTCCTCTGGCTGCCCTCCCCCCACCGCCTGGCCCTTGGCTGTAAACACAGAGAGGACAAGTTCCGTTTCCCTGGAAATGTTTATCTCAGGCCGTGTGGGGAGCGTGCGCTGGCCTCTGCCTGTCCTTCCTGCGGGCTGGCCTGGGGCAGGAGGTGAGGGGCTTGACAGCCTCGGGGGGCAATCGGTGGGGCGCCTAAGGCAGGGCCAGGAAGGGTGTGCCCCGAGCCTCCCGCCTGGAGCTGGAGTCTGAGGGCTGCTGCGGTGGGGCGCGGTGGGGGTGGGGAGGAGTGGGAGGGGCGCCCGCAGGGTGACCGCTTTCCTGGGGTTCCCTTCTCATCCCCGGCAACCTGCCTCCAAGCCTTCGCTCCTGCCTGAAGCCTTTTCTTCGACCTCCTTCTGGTCCCAGTGCTCCGCTGGCATCCTTGGAAAGGCGTCCCCAATTTCTCTAGCCACTTAAGCCTTGTCTCCCCCTTTCATGGCCCGTCCCTCTTCTCTGGCTGCCCCCAGCCCCACAGCCCAGCTACGGTCTTGTCCCAAGCCGCTCAGATGGTGCAGACAGCTGCATCCAGGCTGCCCCGGAGTCCTGGTCCTGGGCGTGGGGCAGGGCCCAGAGGGCATCTCCTTTCAGCGGGCACAGTACAAGCCCAGGCCCACGGGATGCAGGTTGCTGGGTGGGGAAAAATCCCACCGGCCCAGCGAGGGCGGGGCGGGCAGAGGGCCCGGGGCTCCTGCCCGCTCTTGGCCTTTAGGCTGCGGATCCCAGGCTGGGCCAGGCCTGACGGGGCCCTGACAACAGGAAATTCTTGAGGAACAGGCAGTGGCTGAGGACTCTGAGCACAACAACAGGAAACAGCCTTGACACGGGGCAGCAGCTCCTGCGACTGTACCCAGCGGGGGGGTGGGGGCGGGCAGGGGGGGAGTGGCTCGTGGGACCCAGGGTGATGCTGAGGGTGACATACACCGGGACCCTGACTGTGGGGCAGCAGGTGTTCTCCTGGGTGACACGGAGCTTGGGATGCTGTATGTTATCAAGTGTGACTTCGATCTCGGGATACTGTGTGGAGAGCGGGGGAGTCACTGAATGCAGCACTGCGTGTGTGACATGGAGCGACACCAAGTGTGTGACACCACTTGTCCAGGACTGTGCGGGACAGCGGATGTGCCACCGACTGTGGGACACCGTGCTGCTGTCTGGTACTGGCTGTGTGATGCCGAATGATACCGAGCGTGACACCGTGAGGCTCAAATATGTAAACACAGGCGAATGACACTGGGCAGCACCGGGTGTGGGCCTGAGTTTGGGGCTCAAGTGTCTGACCCTGAATTGTCATCGTGGGCTCCAAGCACACGGTGAAGCTGAGTGTGCAACCGGGAGGGTAACACGGAGTGACACCAAGCACGTGAAAACCAGTGTGTGACCCTGGGCCTGACGTCGCGTGTGTGATGCTGTGCGTGATGGTTGTGACAATGTGAAATGTGAGCACACGACCCCGTGTGTGACGCTCTCACGGGAAGGCGCCGATGGCTTCAGGCAGGGAAGTGACAAGGTCCAATTTATTTATTTTTAATTTTTTTAATTTTTTTTTTTTTGCTTTTTAGGGCTGCACCCACGTCATATGGAGGTTCCCAGACTAGGGGTAGAATCCGAGCTATAGCTGTCGGCCTACGCCACAGCCACAGCAACGCAGGATCCAAGCCGCATCTGACCTACACCACAGCTCACGGCAATGCTGCATCCTGAACCCACTGAGTGAGGCCAGGGAGCGAACCCACCCTCATGGTTCCTAGTCAGATTCCTTTCCACTGCACCACGATGGGAACGCCAAGGTCCAATTTATGATTTTGAAAGATTGCTTCGGCTGCAGTGTGTATACGTGGGGGATTGTTCGGAGGTGCTGAGAGGAGGCGGGCAGACAAGTGGAGGCCACTGCAGCCGCCCAGGCAGGAGATGGTGGTGGGGGCTGGGGGACGGCAAGAAGAGCTGGAGAGACATGGACAGACTTTGGAGATATTTGCAAAGAGAAATGACGGAACTTGCTGATGGATCAGAGACTGGACCGGGAGAAAGAACAGAGGATGGCTCCCAGGTCTCGGGCGTGAAGAGCCAAGCGATGGTTGGTGGGGATGTTACTGGGCTGCGTGGGGACCAGGGGAAGGTCAGGGTCAGCGGGATGGGAGACGACACCTGAGACTGGCTTTGGATGCTAAGTCAAACATCCAGGTGAAGTTTCCAGTGGGCAGCAGAGGCCAGGCTGGGGGGTAGATTTGGTGCTTAGCAGGCAGGGCTGGTTTGTTTTATTTTATTTTATGTCATTTTAGGGCCGCATCCACGGCATATATACGTTCCCAGGCTAGGGGTCTAATTGGAGCTGTAGCTGCCGTCCTACGCCACAGCCACAGCAACACCAGATTTGAGCCACATCTGCCACCTACACCACAGCTCATGGCAATACCAGATCCTTAACCCTCTGAGCGAGGCCAGGGATTGAACCTGCGTCCTTATAGATGCTGGTCAGATTCTCTTTCTGCTGAGCCACGACAGGAACTCCAGGGCTGGTTTATTAAACCATGGACCTGGCTGGGGTGACCTAGGGAGAGGGCATAGTGAGGGGACGATGGAGGGCTGAGCCCGGAAATGAAGGGAGCAGCAAAGAGTCAGAGGCGGGGCAGCTAGGGAGGTGGAGGAGACCAGCTGGCAGTCGCCCGAGGGGAGAGAGTCACTGGGAAGGGATGCTGGTGCGGGAGGGCCATCAGGTAAGGCGGGAACAAGGAGATTATGCTGGGCTGGGCGACATGCACCAATTAGCCTGACTAGAGCCACATGGGTGATGGTGGGGCCAGAAGCCCGATGGCCTGGGTGGGTGGCCAGGGAGGTAAAGACAGCATCGTCAGCCCTTTGGAGACCTTTGGCTGTGAAGGATGCAGAGAAGCACGGTTGCTGCAAAGAGATGTGAGGTCAGGGGAGAGTACAATTGTTTTTATTACGGAATATTTTAAACACACGAGAGTAGGGAGAATAATGCAATAAGCTTGCCATGTACTCATCACCGAAGTCTAACAGTTATTAAGATTTAGATATACTTAGCTCATCTACTCCTCTGTTTTTTTCCCCCTTCTGAAAGTACTTTATTTTTTTTTTCTTTTTCTTTTTTGGCCTCCCTGTGGCATATGGAGTTCCCGGGCCAGGGATCAGTTTCCACCTGCAGCATAGGTTGTCACTGCAGCAACACTGAGTCCCTGACTCTCGTCTCAGCACTGCAGAGATGCCGTGATGCTGCAGGGAAGAGGGCCCCAAACCCTACCCACTAGATCACCAGGGAATTCCCTGTTGTAACCATTTTAAAATGTAGAGTTCCGCGGTATTCACGTCACCATGCAACCCTTTTCCAGAACTTCTTTCATTTTCATAACCGAAAAGTATACTCATTAAACGACTCCCCCTCCCCCCAGTCCCGATAACCTCTATTCTACTTTCTATGAATCTGAATATCCTAGTGCCTCATATAAACGGAGTCATGCAGTATGTATGCTTTCATGACTGACATTTCATTCAGCATAATAACCTCAAGGGTCACCCCTGGTGTGTCGTAACTTATATCAGAATTTCCTTCCTTTTCGAGGCTGAGTAATATTTCACCATTAAACCACATTTTGTTTATTCAGCCACTGATGGACGTTTGGGTTACTTCCCCTTTCTGACTTTTATGAATAAGGCGGCCGTGAACCTGGGTGTACCAGTATCTTGTTAAGATGCTGCTTTCAGGTCTTTCGGGTACCTACGCAGAAGTGGGATTGTCTTTAATTTTTGAGGAACCACCATCCTGTCTTCCCTAGCAGCTGTACCATTTTGCATCCCCTCCAACAGCGTGCTAGTGTTCCGGTTTCTCCACATCTTCGCCAGCACTGATTTTCTGTTTTTTTCTCTTTTTTTCTTCATAGCAGTCACCCTGAGAGGTCTGAGCTGGCATCTCATTGTGGTTTTAATTTGCATCTCCCAGTGATTAGTGAGGCCGAGCATCTTTTCGGGTGCCTGTTGGCCGTTCGTACATCTGCTTTCGGGAAATGTCTATGGAAGGCCTTCTCCCATAATAAAATCAGGTTGTTTGTTTATGTTGGGGTTGAGCTGCAGGACTTCTTCACGTATTCTAGATGTTTGCCCCTCTTCGGATATATGATGTGCAAGTATTTTCTCCCATTTTATTGGTTTCTTTGCTGAAGAATTTTCATGCACATCTCAGACATGATGTCATTTCCGCAAAGGCGGATATTTTAAGGTCAAAAGTCCTGGATGACACTGCAAATGAGACGGTGCAACACAGAGCCCGCTGGGAACTGTGTGTATGAGGCTGTGTGAGGGTGGCACCGGGGACCTTGGGAACACGGTGTGTGACACTGAGGGTGGGCCACCCCGAGCGAGGGTGAAAGTCATAGTTTCTCCCCGTGTGTGGCTCTGTGACACTCAGTGATGTGTGACATGATGGATACTGTGAAATGTGTCGTTGAGTATGTGGGACATGCCAGGTGAAGGTGGCAGCGATGCTGTCCCTGTGTGTCACCCTGAGGCGATGACTGTGATACGGAGTGGATGCTGCGTGGGAAGGAGAGAGGTCACAGGTGCTCTGTGAGTGATGGGGCGGGTGTGCGATGGTGTCAGATGAGCCCCAGCCTCAGCTGCTGACCGTCAGACAAAGGACAGACACCGCAGAGTGGCTGAGGGGAAGTGGGGACAGAAATGGCATCTGGGCCCAAGTATGGGGGGGGCGTGAGGCCCCAGGAAGGCTTCCTGGAGGTGGGCTGGGAGCCTGGCAGTGGGGTGCCACAGGTACCCGGTGAGAGCAAAGGCTGTGGTGTCAGACAGCCCCGTCTGGCTCTGACATTTAGCAAAAGTCTTTTCATCTTTTGAGCCTCAGTTCCCTCAAGTGTAAACTGGGGCTGTTGGGAGGATTACCTGAAACGGTGCTTTTAAGTGAACGCAGTGCTTGGCACTAAACGAATGCTCAGTGGTCTCTTGGGAAGAGCGCCTGTCACATCCCTGTGCCCAGGCGCCCTGTGTGGCGGGAGCTCAGTGGGTGTGCAGGCGGCGTGCCCCGAGTGAGTGATGTGCTCTGTGCCCACAGCCCTCCCCCTCCCTCTCTCACCCCTTCTGTGCCCTGCTGCCCAGCATTGTCAGCAACCCCCCCAACTTGTTCCCAGCCCCTCCTCTCCCGGCTCCTGCCATCCTCACCCGCTGTCAGCCTCCAGCCCCGGCTCCTGCAGCCTCATTCAATTAGGCCGATGCAATTTGCTCAAGAAAAAATGCCATAATTCGGTTAATCACACCAGCAGGGAATCTGGCCCCGGTGGGTGGCCCGGGGGGTCGGGGGGGAGGGGATCCTCGCCAACAGCTGAGGACTCGGGTCTGGAAGAGCCTGTCCCTTGGGAGCCACGCCTACTCCCTTGGGCTCCATTCCGGAGCCAATGCAGTTCAGAGCTCGGGTCTCCCCAACTCCACGACCGAGGTCTTGAGACTGGGTTGGACTGGCTGGGTTGAGCTCTGTCCCTGGGAGAGTCCCCTCCGTGGCCCCCTCCAGGTCACAGTCTCCCTGTCTCACAGCGCAGCTGGGCAGCGGTGTGGAGAGTGGCTTCTGAGCCTCTGCTGCCCCCCCATTCCTTGGCCTGCCAGTCTCCCTCATGGCTTCTAGGAGGATCTCCTCTTGTGCATTGGAGAGGGCAGGGTGGCCTGGGTGAAGGGGACAGAGTCCCAGGGGAAGATGGCAGGGGGAGGGTGTCCTCAGAGCCTGGCATGCATCAGAGACCCTCTATTCCCGGGCTACATACCTGCAGCTGGGGCAGGAAGAAAGGAGGCTGCTAGTTCTTGCTCACCTGCAGGACCGCAGCTTCTCACCTCTCAGGTTGTACCTTGCTGGCACAGGGCTCCAGCAGAGGCAGGGCGGCGCTGAGACCCGGCTTACTCCCCACCACCCCAACCAATCCTCGCCTCTCAGGCTGCATTTGCCCAGAGGGTTGGGGTCACCTCTTTGTAACTTGCGCAGAGGTGGCTTCACCCCCTGCTAGGAACAGCTTAGGCTTCTTAGTGGCTCTGGGAGAAGGCACCATTTTATAGATGAGGAAACGGAGCCCAGGAAGGGGAACTTGTCCAGTGCCACACAGGTGACACGTGGCAGGGTAGGGACGTGAGCAGAGGTGATGGGGCGCCCAGGGAAAGAGACTCAGATCCCTCACAAGTGCAGCTGCCAGCCCCCAGCCATAAACCCATTCACTGGTTCGCACATGAAATCAGCCACTGGTGCACTCGCAGTCCTGCAGACACAGCTACACGCTCCCTGCTCACACCCAGGCTCACGTGGGTGTGAACAACCCACATCACATCCTGGGCACCTGCACGCACAGACGGCTCGTGCACAGATGTGGTCTCGGGGTGCTCACGCATTTACACTCTCACACGCATTCTCCCACAGTCACAAACCAACATGCTGTGTGACATCCTGCTAAGGACCCAAGGGACTTCTTGGGCTGTGGTCACATGATGGCCCATAGGGACATGCGTTACGGACAGCTAATGGGCAGGTCACATCTGCGCTTAGGTCACCAGCAAAGCAGGAGCTCCCTGCAAAGTGGGGGGAAAGAGGCCGTTATGATGAGTGTATGCAGAATTTTGCAATCAGAAAAGTCGCACGAGGAGTTCTCACTGTGGCTCTGTAAGTTAAGAACCCAACATAGTGTCCATGAGGACACAGGTCCAATCCCTGGCCCAGCTCAGTGGGTTAAGAATCCAGCGTTGCCACAGGCTGTGGTATAGGTCGCTGATGTGGCTCAGATCTGGTGTTGCTGCGGCTGCAGCTGTGGCTGTGGCCTGCACCCGCAGCTCCGATTGGACCCCTAGCCTGGGAACCTCCATATGCTTCAGGTGCTGCCGTAAAAGAGAAAAAAAAAAAAAGACACTAAAAAAAAAAAAAAAGTCACACAAAAGAGTTTAGTGTTCATTTCTGAGACGAAGTGTAAGGTCTGGGGACACCGTTGTCTCTTCTGGCCCTGAGCAGATTCGTAGGCACAGCAACCTTATGAGATCTCCCGGGCTGGCATGTTCACCTGGCCCTGGGCTCCCTCTGTGTGTGTTTGGGGGGGGGGGGGGCACGCGCTCAGTGGCTCCCGGACCCTGGGATATGAGGCGGGAGAGCAGGGGAAGCTCTGCAGATCCCGGATGTTTGCTCTCCGGCTTCCCGGGCCCTCCAAAGGCAAATAAGGTTGGAGGCCAGCCTCCCCCACAGCGGGCTGGGCGGGGCGGTGGGTCGTGAGGAGCCTGGCCCGGGCCCTGGAGCCCCGCTGTTGGGGTCCCTGCAGAGGAGGCAGTGTAACGCAGGCCCACGGGCAGCTCCGTGGCTGTGGGGCCCCCTCTCCTCCCCTCCCCTCTCTGGGGCTCGGTTCCCCCGTCTGAGAAATGGAGGCAGAGAGGAGGTGAGGCTGGATGGGCCTTTCCCCCAGAGACTGGAGCCGAGGGACGTTCCAGGTGCGGGGTGCAGAGGGAGAACCAGAGCGAGGTGGGGAGATGGAGGGCCTGAGAGGGTCCAGGGTTCGAGGCACGGCCGTGGGCCCTAGGCCTGCCGTGTCTGTGCTTACGTCTCGTGGGGGGCCCAGCCCTTGCTGACCCGCCGAGGGGAGCAGTGGAGGGGAGATGGGGCTGAGAGCACCTGGCATGGGGGACAGGAGGGACAAGAGAGGACACCTCGGGGCCAGAAATGGAGATGGAGGAGCCAAGGCCTGGAGGTGGGGGAATGAGGGCGTGGGGAGCACGGTCAGAGGGGGAGTTCCCGTTGTGGTGCAGCAGAAACGAATCCAACTAGGAACCATGGGGTTGCGGGTTCGATCCCTGGCCTTGCTCAGTGGGTTAAGGATCCAGTGTTGGCGTGAGCTGTGGTGTAGGTCACAGATGCGGCTCAGATCCCGCGTTGCTGTGGCTGTGGTGTAGGCCAGCGGCTATAGCTCCGATTAGACCCCTAGCCTGGGAACCTCCATATGCCACGGGTGCCAGGGGGCTCTCCCTGGCTCTGACCTGAGCTCTCTGTCAAAAGACAGAAAAAAAGAGATTGGGAAGAGGCTAGAGCTTGGGGCCCGGCCTGGGGCCTCAGTAGGAACAGTGCTGGCGCCTCTGAGGTGCTGTGCGATTTACGAACAACTCCTACACAACTGGGAGCTCAGAGCAGATCCTGCGACCTGGGGGCCACAGCAGTCCTCTGCCAGGGAGGGATACAGCCAGACCTGCTGCAGGCAGAGGAGGGGGGGCTCAGAGATGCCCCTACTCTGGGGCACAGAGTGGGTGGGAGCCCAGAGGCAGGGGGCGGGCCTGAGATGAAGGCTGCCCAGATTTCTCATTCCAACCCCCAGTACAGTGGAGCTATTTTTAGGAAGGACGAAAGCACCCCTGCATTCCTTCAGGGGAAGGGGGGCCAGGAGCCAGGGCAGAGGGAGCGGCCGACCCCACTCCTCCCTCTGGCTCTGGCTGGGTCCCCAGGGCCTTTCCCTTGGGGCTGGGGAGGCTTCTGACCCCGGCCAGCCCCATCCCCAGGGTCCCCTCCGGGCTCTTAGATCCGTCCCTCTGCCTCTGAGTCGGTCCTTATCTCTGTCCCAGGCCTTTTCCCTTACCACCCCCCAACCCCAGGATTTGGGGAACAGCCAGGATGGGCCAGGCCCTGAAAACAGAGCCAAATACAGTCATGGTAGCCAGCAGTGAGGCTGCGGGGGAGACACACACCAGAGTAGAAGGAGCATGGGGTGCACAGACACGCTGAGAGGGAAACAGAGAGCTCAGGTCAGGGCGGGGGAGAGCCCCCGGCACGGGCAGCCCCTCTGTGCCCTGCTCTCCATCTCGCACTGGAGGAGACGCTCTGCCAGGCCCGCCTTCGCGTCACCCCCGCCAGCCCCTCTCCAGGCTGGCCCTTCCCCATGCCCTCTGCAGGCCCTCACTGACCCCACGCCAGGCAGGTGCCATCCAGCATTGCCCTCCCACTGTGGGCACCGTGTCTGACACAGAGAGAGAGACCCGAGGCCCTGTCCCTGGCCTGGAGGGAGACACTCAGCGTCACCTGGCATCTGAGAGGGGCTCAGCCCATCCGCTGGCCCAGGTGTGGGACTGGAGGGACCCCTAAGACAAACAGCAGCGAGGGGTGTCCTAAAGGGCTCTGGCCTGGGGCAACAGCCTCCTGAGTCCAGGCGAGACCCTGGTCATGTCCTTTCCCGCCTCTCCTGGCCTTAGCCTTACCCGTCCAGCTGGGAACTGGACACCGAGGGCCCTGTAAACTCTGGCCCTGCGGGAATTTTCAGGAGGAGGACAAATGACCCACCCAGGAAGGCTGCCTGGAGGAGGGGCCCTCACTCATGAAAGAAGGTAATAAGGACAGTGCTCCCCTCGGGGAAGAGCCCCTCCCTCCTGACACGCTGTCCGCTGCCCTGTGGGCACCGGGGGGTGATTCTGAGGCAGAAGGGCCTCCTGGCCTGCAGAGCGGCCTTGGAAAGGTCGCCAGAATTCTCAGCACAAGTCATCGTCGTTCCTGAGGCTCCTTTAAGACAGTCAGTGCGCCAGCCTTGGGAGACTTTGAGAGGGTTCTGTTGTCTTCCCGGCCTGGGGGCCTCCAGAGCTCATGGGGTCCACCCCTCTGCTCACTGATGGCATACAGCCCAACAGCCCGACGGCCCCGGGCACTCAGAAGTGCCAATCATTTTATGGCTCAGCAGACGCCTCCTGACACCTGTGGTGGGCTGCGTGACACTGGGGTCCCTGGGGGGAGGAGGACCTGGCTCTGCCCTGTAGGAGCCCCGGGTCTGATGAGGGGGCCCGACCCACAGGAGTGGCAATTCCGCACGCCGCGCCATCAAAGGGAGCCCAGGGCTGGAAGAGCCCTGGGTGGGAGGCTCAGATTTGCCCGAGAGGGGGGGCAATGACAAAATGTTCCCGGAGGGAAGCCAGAGAAAGGAGGCCAGTCACCCATTCACTCGTTCATTCATTCTTTCATTCGTTCATTCATTCATTCATCTGTTCATTCGTTCATTCACTCATTCATTCGTTCCTTCATTTGTTCATTCATTCACTTGTTCTTTCATTCATTCATTCAATCATTCATTCATTCATTCGTTTGTTCATTCACTCGGCTCATTCGTTCCTTCCTTCGCTCATTCATTCATTCGTTCATTCATTCACTCTTTCATTCATTCGTTCATTTATGCATGTATCCACTTGTTCCCGTGGCCATCATTTCCTGAGAGGCATAAACTCTTTCCTGACACTGATCCAGCCGGTCACTCAGTGCCATCCTCCCAGCCACGTGGGCCACTGTGCCCGCCTCTCAGAGGCTCCTGGAATTGCTTTGTCCAGCTCCCAGCCCACCATGAAGGCCATGGGAGTGGGTAACGCTGAGGAGGCTTTGAAGACATTAAGGGTCCTGGAACCCGGAGCTGAAGGCCGGCCAGGCCCCCCAAGCCCTTTCTCAGGGCACAGACCCCCGGGCAGAGCCCCTGTCCTCACACACCGCTGGGCACAGGGCCCTCCCCTCCCTCCTGCCCAGCTTCCCCTTCTGTGGTGTGACTGACTCCCAGCAAGGCGTTTCCGTCTGTCTGCCTCCCTGTGACTACAAGGCGGTGCCTAACAGCCCGCATGGGCTCAGGAGCAAGGCTGGGGTGTCGCCGAGCAGAGCTCAGGCTGTGGGGGTGGAGGTCACGACCGGCTCTGCCCTCTAAACGAGGCAGCGGGACGTGGGGTTGGGGGAGCAGCTCCCGAGCCGGTCCTGGGCCCCTTGATCTGCTGTCTGCCTCCCGGGCCGTCTCCCCCATCCCTCACGTGGCTCTGGCCTCCCTCCATGCTCTTCTCCCCATCTTTCTGCACCCCGACCCTGTGCAAGGGACTGAGGGGTCCCGGGAGTCAGGCGCTCAGAGAACCGACTGTTCATACGATTCCTACCTTCCTTCCCCACCTCCCTCCCCTTCCCCTCCTTCATCCACCCCCCAAACCTAGCCCTTGAGGAACCTGGGGGGGCCTGGGACAGGCAGGAAGGCATTTAAGAGGAGGCTGGAGCTAGAGGAGAAGCCGCAACTGGCTTGGACCAGGTGGCGGGGCTGGGCAGAGCTATTGTGAATATCGGCTCCTGCAGTGTTCTCACTATATCCTGCCGAGGAGACCACAGGGTGGGGGCCGAGCTCATCGGGCAGCTGGTGGGGGGGCGGTCGGGGGTGCCCAGGAGCGGGCTCAGGTGTATTCTACAGTGCACGTGTCTCCAGTGTGGCTCGGAGGCTGGAGACGCGGCCCTGTTGGAGTAACAACTGATGCCAGAGTCTGCGAGGGGCAGGGAGCGGAAGAGGGGCACGCAGGAGGGAGGAGAGGGAGAGGACGGGCTGGGGGGGTCTTCCTTTAGGACTGGGCCCCTGCGCTCCAAGGGGCCCCTCCCACACACCCTGGTCCTGTGTCGCCGCACGGCCCCACCTCACTGTCTCCTTCCAGGACCCCTGCTTCTCCCTTCCTTTGGGACCTTCCCCGAGGAGTCCCCCTCACGAGGTGGCGGTAGCAGGGACTGGCGGCCAGGGGCTGGGTCCTTCTCACCCAAGCAAGGCCTCCCTCCTCTGATCCTTATCCACGGAATGCAGTGGTCAAGACAGGTGCCTCCCGGGTTTCAGAGGAGGATTAGGGCACGTGTGTCGTGGGGTCTCCAAGGGTGGTCCCTGGGCCAGCCGCCCCAGCATCGTCTAGGCATGTGTTGGAAATGCAAGTTCTTTTTTTTTTTTTTTGTCTTTTTGCTATTTCTTCGGCTGCTCCCGCGGCATATGGAGAATCCCAGGCTAGGGGTCCAATCGGAGCTGCAGCCACCAGCCTATGACAGAGCCACAGCAACGCGGGATCTGAGCCGTGCCTGCGACCTACACCACAGCTCACGGCAACGCCGGATCCTTAACCCACTGAACAAAGGCAGGGACCGAACCCGCAACCTCATGGTTCCTAGTCGGATTCGTTAACCACTGAGCCACGACAGGAACTCCCGGAAATGCAAGTTCTTGGCCTCATCCCAGACCTCTTGGTGTGTCACCAAGCCCTCCGGGGGCTTCTGGGGCTCATTCAAGTTGGAGAACCACAGGTGGCACCTCGAATGCTCAGTACGTGCTTGAGAAACATGCCTTTTCTTCCCCGAAGCCTGATGCCCCACTAAAGCAGGGCACTGGCATGTGAGCCTGTCCAGCTGCGGCCTGGGTCTCTCTCCTGATGGTTCCTTCACATCAGGTCCCCAAGGGCCACCAAGTCCCTTTCCTCTATTTTCCGGCCCCTGATCCAGCTCAGCCTTGTGAGGGGAGGTCTTGGGCTGCAACATCTTAGCACAGATCTTGTCGGTGTATTTAAGCAAGAGCAGCTCTTGTCGCGTCTTTGAGGCACCAGTGTCATTCACAGAGGCAGCTCCTTGTGCAGGTGGCAGGCCTGGGCAGGCGGGCGGGAGGGGCTGCCTCTCCGGCTTCCTTGCTGTCTCCCGAATGTGGGGCCAGGCGCGCCATGAGGGTGGTGAGTGTCACAGAGTAAGCTTGGGGTGATTGGGCTCGGGCTGGGGGCCGAGGCCCAGCCCAGGGGAGCTTTTCTGGCCTGAGCCCCCAGGAGGCTTCCTTTGGGGAGCTTTGCCAGGTACACTCTGGGCACAAAGACAGGGATGCTCCTTCGCCCTTGAAGGCTGTTTTCTGGGAAGAGGAGAGATGGTGCATCATGCCCACCGGGATGGGAAGCAAAGCGAGTGTGCAGGTGGCATCTGTGGGGCACCTCTGCCCTCCCCCATCATGGCCCCCTTCCTGGGCTCCCTCGTTCTATGGGTGTCCTCTTGAGTTGGGGGCTTTCTCCCTAAGTTCTCAAGGTCATGCCTCGGGGGTTTGGGGAGGGAGTGGGCAGAAGCCGTCAGAGAGGAGAGAGGATTTGGAGGTGGGAAAAGACTCGTGGAGACCAGACAGGAGGGCCGCCTGCGACAGAGGTGGAGGCCGACTCGGGGAGGCGTGGAGAGAAGGAGAGAGAGACCGAGCCTGAGCCAGGGACAGCCCCAGAGGAAGGAAAGGGAGCAGAGAGGGAGAGGGGCCCAAGGTCCTGGGGATCCTGAAGGACCCCCTTTAGAGATCAGGCCACCAAAGCCCAGTGAGAGAGGAGGGCTCCCCACTCAGGACACCCAGGGCACCCAGCACAGGTACAGTGGGAAGAGGCAGTAGGCATGGCCGGTCCCAGTCATATAACGAGCCTCGGGAGGAAGCTGACTGTTGGGTTTGATGTTATCCCCTTCCAGGCTCCCGTGGGGCACCGCGTTTCCCTCCAGAGAGGGCGGGTGGGCTCTGGGTTCCAGACAGCAGGAAGGGTCACAGGAGGGGAAAGACATGGAGGTGTCTTCATGGAGGTGGGGAAAGACATCGAGACTCATGGAGACAAGACAGGAGAGCAGCTTGTGACAGTGGCACTGACCTTTAAGAAGGCCAACAGTCCCTGTGCTGGTGGCTCCCGTAGGGATGGGCCAGGGTCTCTGGCTCCGTATAATCCATTAAGGGGTTAGGAGTAATTTTGTCCAGATCCTCTCCCCGTTGCCCAAACAAGTGCAGGAAGGCTGATCCCGGCCCAGTGCTGGCTCCAGAGGCGCCCTCGCTCGGAACAGTCTCCCCTGTATTGGTGTGTGGAGTGAAAGACGGGTGTATGGGGAATGGCCCTGTCTATAGTGCTGAGTGGACCTACCTCCAACCACAGAGCTGCAGGTGGGGATCTGGGGAAAGCGGGAAGGCACCATCCCCTTCATCCAGCCATCCACCTGTCCCACCATCCATCCACCCACTTATCCATCCATCCATCCGTCCATCCATCCACCCACTTATCCATCCATCCATTTATCCATTTATCTATCCATCCATCCATCCATCTTTCCTTCCTTCCTTCCATACTGCTACCCACTCGCATATCCATCCACCCATCCTCATTGAATTAAGAGACAAAAATGGAGTTCCCTGGTGACCTAGTGGTTAAGGATTTGGCATTGTCACTGCTGTGGCTCAGGTTTGATCCTTGGCTTGGGAACTTTCACATGCCATAAGTGCAGCCACACACACACACCCACACACACAGAATCATAGACCTATAGGTTGCAAGCTGGAAGGGCCCATTTTTACTCACTGAGGAAACTGAGGCTCAGAAGAGGAAAGGGGCCTGCTATGGCCTCACAGGGCTTCCACAGGCAAGGATGTGGGACAGGACTGGAAATTGCTATACTTTTATACACGACACAGATTCTCCTCTGGGGTCTGGGAAATTGCCTGGTTGTTGTGCTGATATTTATACCAATGATGTTTGTTCAAAAAAGCTGCAAGGGCAGGAAATGTGACCTCTTTCACCCCACCCTGAGGCCGGCTATGTGTGTGAGTGAGTGTGTGTACATGCCTGAGTGCACACTTAAGTGTGCATTGTACACAGGGTTACGTTCCTATCTGTGTGTGTGTGAGGCTGTGTGTGTGGGTGTGATGCACGCAGATGTGCATGAGAGCAGGCATGGCGCTGCCTGTACTTGGCCGTTCCTCATCTTTTAGGACTTCTGGGGTTCTAGCCTTGACTTGAGCTTCGTTAGTTCCCCACCTGGGCCCTCCACACTGGGACTTGTCCCATGTCCCATTCTCAGCTGCTCCCCATTGATCCTCTTCTCCCTGGGCAGCCACTCAGCCCCCCTCTGAGCCCAGACCTCCTGGGCTTTGGAATTCGAGCTATTTCCTCCCTGAGTTGATGCAAGAGGTGAAGTTGGCTTTGAGATCTGGGGAAAGTGGCCTGTGAGTAAGTCTTGAAGGCCAAGTATGGTGTGGCCCTTCCCAGCTGGGGTTCTTGTATTCAACACCCCCAACTCCTGTGGTGGGCAGAGCGGGGCAGGTCCAGGAGGTGGGTGGACAGAGGATGCCAGGCAGAGAGCCCTGGGCTCCATCAGCCATGGCTGCATCCAGCCCACTCGGGGCCCCCTCCCTCCTGCTGCCCCAGTTCTCCCCAAGTTTCCTTTCCCATTGCCCCCTCACCACCCTTGTCCCGCCTTTAGCCTGAGGAGTCACAGAAAACTGACCAATCCAAACAAAGGCCGGCCGGGCGCCCACCAATCCAGTAAAGGGCAGGTCTGGGCATCCCCCAGTCTAAGAAAAGGACAGGTTGAGGAGCCACCAATCAGAACAAAAGACAGACTATTCTCTCTAAGCCTCCTGGGGAGGGAGCTGGGGGTCTAGTGCAGAGCAGGAGCAAGATGGGGGCTGGAGATCCAGAGACCTGGGTTCTGGACCTGGCTCCACCCTGACTGGCTGGCTGACCACAGAGGGGGCGTTGCTTCTTTTGGCGCCTCAGTTTCCTCATCTGTCAAATGGGGAGACTTCGTTGTCCTAAGCCTGTGGCTTTGAGAAAATTCTTCCCCAGTATCAGCGCTCACACCATCACTTTGGTCCCCCTTCTCCAACATCCACGAGACACACAGAAACTCCGCTGGAGGGCAGGGCCCCTCAGGGCTTAGCTTGTCCATCCCCGCTGCCTCAAGGGAGGAACAGACCTAACCCAGCCCATCCCCTGGGGCTGGGCCCTGGGAGCCCTGGTCTCGGGAGCCTGGGTTGGTAGAGACTTTATATCAGGATTATTTGGATCCTCCCCTCTTGAGTCTGCAGAATTGACCTCAAAAGGCCACAACAGCCCACGTGTTTACTATGTGTGCAGCTGTTACTGAGCCCTGGGAGCTGCACCCAGGGGAGCCTAGATGTGGGTGTACCTGGAGGGTGCCTGAAGGCAGGCCGGGCTGTTTCTGGGAGGCTAGGATGGACTATGGCTGCGTGGCTGGGTGTTCGTGGTGCGGGGGGGGGGGGGGGGGGCGTGTGTGAGCTATGACAGGGAGTGCCCGAGAGTCACAGGACAATTGATCCAGTTTGGAGATTGTGGTGTTTGGAGTCAGCAGCTTCTGATGTCCAAGGACAGAGACGTATCTCCCTGGACCCAAATGAGCCACGGGAGGGATCAGAGGGAGGCTAGGGGTTGGGGATGCGATGCCAAGTGAGAGAAATCCCACAGCTGCCCTCTGGCCTGGAACCTGGGACTGGGTGAGACAGGGGTAGGGGAGCAAACTGAAGCCAAGAAGATACAAGGGGGAAATCTGGAGCCCCGTGTAGGACTCCCCTGCGTAGCCTCTCTGAAAAACGGGCCTCTAGCTTATTTTTGCATACCTCCAGGTATGGGGAGCTCATTCCCTCTCCCTCTCCTGGTGGCCTCTGCCTGGAAGAAGGTCTTTCATCCCACGAGGCCAAGGCGAGCCTCCTGGGAAATCCTCTGGATCTCCAGGGTGTCCCTGGGCCATAGAGTCCAGTCCCCCTGCCCAGAAAAGCCTGAGATGTTGGAGACGGAGCCCCCCAGGGTCTGTTCTGCTTCAGGCTGGGCACACCCGGATTCTCCAGGCTTAGTCACACACCCAACTTGGTTTCCAGGTCCCTCTATGTGGGCACCTCCTCTGAACGAGTCTCACCTTGTCCTTACCCGGGACACAGTGCCCTGGGGCTGATCTACCAGCCCGTGGACGTGGATTAGCAGCTCTTTATGAATACGGCCTGCAGTCTTCGCATCGTAATATATGACCAGCCATGCTCACACTATGGGCTCCTGCTGAGCCGAGGGTCCACTCAGACCCTCAGGCTCCCATGATTTTCACAGGAATGGGGCCAGGCCATGTCCCCGCCCCATCCACGTCCCTCCTGGTATAGATGGGGAGCTGGGACTCTGAGAAGGGCCAGGGACAGAGCAAAAACTCACGGTGAGTCAAGCGGTCAAGTCCCGACCAGCGCTCAGATCTTAAACCGTGAATCACTTTGCTGTTTGGACGCAGACCCAGCCGTCCACAGGGAAGACATCAGACAGGACTTCCAGGGGCTGGCGGGGAGGGCACGGCTGAGAGGAGGGTATGAGTCACGATGCGGCCTTGGCCCCAGATCCTCTGATCCGTTACCTTTCTCTTTGATCCCCACGGTTCTGGCCGAGTTAATAGAGCGAGAAGCAGGGAGCTTCCTTGTCTCGGTTCCGGCTCTCCAAGGACGAGGCCTGTGCTTGCGGCAGGAAGGCTGCCCAATTTCTTGCCCTCCTCCCGCACCCGGGGCTGGCCTGACTGGGTTTCTCCCGTCCCGTGGGCTCATGCCCCGCTTAGACTCCTGCCACTTGCAGTCCCTCGCTAGGCTGAGACCATGCGAGGCCACCGCCCTCCTCGGGGAAGTGGGACCCAGATTCAGCAAACGCTGAGCTGGGCACCTAGGCCGTGCGGGGACCCCGTGAGGCCCTTCTGGGACTCGATGTCATTTTACCTTCGCCTCAGCCTGAGGGGGAGACAGCCTCAGTCACCCCCGGTTACACACAGAAGGCTGAGCTCAGCGACATGAACAAGATGTCCCCGCTAAGAAACAGTGGCGCGCTGGGATTCACATTTGGTGGGGGCGGGGCGGGGGGGGGAGGGGGCGTTGGCCAGGTTGGCTATGTGGTCCTGCGGAAGTTTGGGCTCTCTTCACTAGGCCGGAGCTGTCCTTGGCTCAAGGGTATAAGATCTGGGGCCCGGGAGTCCCCTTTGTAGGTTAGAACCCAACTAGTATCCATGAGGATGCAGGTTCCATCCCTGGCCTCGCTCAGTGCGTTAAGAATCTGGCGTTGCTGTGAGCTGTGGTGTAGGTCACAGATGCAGCTCCAATCCAGTGTTGCTGGGGCTATGGTGTGGGCCAGCAGCTATAGCTCTGATTTGACCCCTAGCCTGGAAACTTCCATAGGCCATGGATGTGGCCCTACAGAAAGAAAGAAAAAAAGATACCTGAGCTCTAGTCTGGACTTGACCTCTTGACTCACTGTGAGTTTTTGCTCCGTGCCTGGCCCTCCTCGGAGTCCCAGTCTCCCCATCTATACCATGAGGGACGTGGACATTCTGGGGCTTTAAGACTGGTGGCTGCCGAGGTCCTAAGGTCCTGGGACTCCCGTGTCTGAGCGCCTCGGCCTCTGGTTTCAGCTGGGAGTTTGTGTTCACAGCCCCCTGGGCAGGGGGGCTGCCCGGGCTTGTCTGGCAAAGGCCCTCACCGCCCTTCCCTCTCTTCCAGGATGCGTTGCTGAATCTGGGCTCCGTCCTCGACGTTGCAGGCTTGCAACGGGCTGTCAAAGAGGCCCTGTCAGCCGTGCTCCCCAGAGTGGTAGGTACCTTGCCCCACATTTGCCCTAAACCTTTGTCCAGCTCTTTGCTGTACCTACAGGGTTGAGAAGGAAGGAAGAGACAGGTCCCCACCCGGAGGATGCTTGTGGGGAAGTGAGGGGTTGGGCGAATGCTCTGAGAGGGCTTCCTGGAGGAGGGGGGCTGAAGCGAAGGCCCAAAGCTTGAACTTCTACGGGAATCCCGGAATGTCTGAGACAGAGGGGGCTTAGAGCTTATTGGAACGATCATGTCTCAGATAATGAAGTGGATTCACCTAGGATAACAGCTAGGACATAGGAGAGTCATTTGGAACATGTACAGCAGGAAGGATCGAGAGGAGACATGCAGAAGGACTTCCTTGATGCCAGATCCGGGAGGTGCTGGAATGGGGCTCCGCCTTGATGAATGGATCTGTGCCAAGCTAAAGTGGGACAAGAGGATCTATAGACATTTTTAAGCTTCTCTCTGACCCATCCCAACACCATGGATGAGATTGCAAATTGGGGGCAGGTAGAGGGTGGTTGCTTGGGCCCACGGGTACCCGGTTACACGGTGGCCTAGGCCTGGAGTGCCTTGATGACAGGACTGTGCCCCTCTTCAGCTGCCCCAGGCCACCCCCAACCTGGCTCCAATGGTCACTGTCCATCCCTTAGGCAGTAGGATGGATAAACTGGCCCTCAAGACCCAAAGCAGCAGTACTTCCCTTGTGCCAGATCAAGGCAAGCCGGGGATTGTCCATCTGGGGAGGGGGCCCTGATTTTACCCTAAGGAGCCCGGAAGACTTCCTGGAGGAGGAGGTGCCTAGACTGAGTCTCGTAGCCTGGACTGGCCCCCTCCCCTACTCCAGATTCCAGCCAAGGGCGGTCTTTGCTCCAAGAAATAAGATTAATTCAAGCCCCTCTACTGGTCCCCCGCTCCTCCATAGCAGAGCCTGCTGTGCCTGAATCTGCTGGATGGATGGACGACCTGAGGCCCAGAGAGGGAGGGCACATCCCGCAAGGTCACACAGCATGGCAGGAACAAATGGGGCTTGGCGCCTGAGCACCCGCATTCCCTTTCCTCGCTCTGCCTTCTCAAAACCTCCTGGAAGTTCAGAGCCAGGAGGAGGGCTAATGAGTGAGCTTTATTGAGCGTGAAATTGGTAGGAAGTGGGTGGTGTGTTGGCTCCCAAAATAAATCCTCCCGGAGATGGGACTGAGGCAACATCTGGCCTGGGGTGAAGAAACATCTGGAAAGCAGGGGGTGGGGAGGTTGGCTGGTCAATGTCCCCAAGGCTGCCCAGAGAGTGGGGAAGAGATGGTGACTGGCCCCAGGCATCCTGGGCAGGATACCTGGGGATTGTGGGGGGACAGCTGCCCTGCACAGGGTGTATCGCATCCGTGAAGCTGGAGGCTGGGAAGCCAGCTCGGATCCGGGCCACTAGGTTCCCGGGACAGTGGAAATGTCCTTGGCTCACCCGGGGGACCTGTATGAGCTAGAGGAACCCTGACTTTGGGGAGCTCTGCCTGGATGGCAGGAGGGGCTCAGCCCTCCCCCCCCCCTCGGGGGGGGGGCGATGGGAGGCCTGCACTGTCCCCAGGGAGGGGTGGGGCGGTGGAGGGGGGTCCCAGGGAGGGGAGCCGCTGCACCTGGCTCCCTCATCAGCACCCATTGTGACAGGCCGCCGCAAATGCAGATGGTGCTGCTGATGTGTCTGAAATCGGTCCCTCCTTCTCGCCGATAAACTCGGCTAATTTTAACCGGGAGATCTGCGAGCGCGGGGGCGGGAGGCAGACGGAGACCCGGAAGTGAGGTGCGGCTCGGTCCTCCCGCCTCCCCGCCCTCGGGTTGCCCACTCCTCTGCCAGCGCGGGACCCTCTGGGTGACCCGGTGCTGGGTGGTGTGTTAACCTCTTCCAGGAGGGGCAGCTCCCTCAGGCCCCTCCCAGGCCGCTTAAGGGGTCGGTGGACCAGAAGGAGGCTGGATGCTGGGGAGGCGGGGGTCCCTCCCACTGATTTATTCCTCCCTGAACTCCCCCAACTAGACCCCCACCCAGGGGCACAAGGGGCTCCAGGCCTTCCTGTGTTGGCCCCTCTTACTGTCCTCAGGCCCTGTCATTCCCAGCCCACGCCACCCCTGAGCTTGGCTCAGGTTCTCTGGACACAGGACCAGGACTGGGACACCTCCTGGAGTTGGGAGAGGGTGGGGCTGGCTGGGGACAGCCAAAGGCACCAAGCGTGGCTGGCAGGATTGTGGAGACTCCTCGTCCTGAGAGGCAGCTGCTCTGCTGAGAAGGATTCCACGCTTACTGAGGGCGGGCCCTCAGCACCTGGCCCCAGGGTCACCTCCTCCAGAAGCCCTCCCTGATACGGTCAGCAGAGAGGACAGCGCTCCATTCTCCTGCTGAGAAAACACCTGCCTTTCAGGACACTTAGCCAGACAAGAGGGTGCCCCCTCGTTGGGACGTGGGCTCGGCTGGGCGTCCGGGTCTCCCAGCATCACGTACAGTGTGGGCAGTGGAGACACTGTGTGAGGTTGTGATGAACGGGAGTTGGCTGTGGGTCCCCAGGAGGAGCCAGCCCTGCTTGGAGGAAATGTGGATTTCTGCCGGTGGGTCAGTGAGGGTGACTGCCTCTGCGGGGCCATGGTCTGGACCTGGGGCTGAGACCGCTCTGGGCCCTTGGGGAGGGCAGGTTGACAAGCTGCAGATTTGACATACTTGAACACGGCTTTGCTCTCACGCTGGGGAGTGATCACGGCAAAATACAAATCAGCTCCCGTCTCACAGGGCTCACCAGCCCCTCCGTCCCTGCAGCAGCTCCCGGTGGCAACCTCCCCCAGCTCCCTTCCAGTTCAGCCCCGCTGACCCCAAGCCCACCTCCTGTGCCCCCAGCGCCCACGGTCAGTTGCATAGATGCTCTGGGCTCTTTACGCAGAAGCCATTCTTCTGTGCCTCACCCTCTTCCTGAATGCGTCTAACTCCCACGGAAGTTACAGCTCAAAAGTCACTCCCTCCAGGAAGCCCTCCGGGCTTGGGTCACAGTGTGTGATTGCTTACAGAGCTGTTTGTGTATCTGAGGTAGGAGGGAAGCCTCCCAGGCATTCTGAGCGCCCCCTGCAGTCCCATCTGGAGGGGATGCCCGGTTGTCATTTGCTGAGGCTGGAGTCTCAGCGGGGAAGTGTCCCGGGGTGGGGGTGGGGTTTGTCTGCCCTTCAGCCCTTCAGATCCTCTCCCCGGCACCTCGGGTTTGGGGTGATAAGAGGGAGGCTGGCAGGGTCGTGCATCACTGCCGCCCAGAGTCCCTCCAGGGTGAGATGCTGACACCCCGGCTGCATGGAAGCATCTCCAGAGGAGTGAAAGCAAACTGATGCTTGAGCCTGCTCCCGAGGACCTGGGACGGGCTGGGACGGGGCAGCGGGGGCGGGGGGAGAAGGGGCTCTCCCCAGGGTCTTACGAGTGCCTTCCGTCCCAGGAGACTGTCTACACCTACCTGCGGGACGGGGAATCCCGGCTGGTGTGTGAGGAGCCCTGCCACGAGCTGCCCCAGGAGGGCAAAGTGAGGTGAGCTGTTCTGCATTCGGCCCCTCTCACACCGTCGAGGGTCTCCGGCCTGGGGCACCCTCTGAGGTCATAAAGTCTGACCCTCCCCGTCTGACCTTGACCTCGGCCTCCCTGCTGGGTGGGCTCCCTTAGCGGGGTCGCTGATGCCAGCCTAGAGGAGAGAAGCCGTGTCTCCTCCTGCGTGTGTTAGGAGTGGCGGGCACGGTGGAAGTGCCAGCTGCCGGGCTCTCGCTGCGTCCTTGCTGAATTGCGAGTCTCAGAAGGTCGGGGCCACGGTTTATCCGTTAGAACCCCCGCAGGCTACGCGAACTGGAGGTTCTCTCAGAATCACGGGCTTTGGAATCACAGGATGCTGGGGCGGCTCGGTGTCAACTCGGAATCTGGGAACAGGGAGATCAGAGGCGGTGTCCTGCTGTGGGCTCTGGAACCTGACTGCTTGGATTCAAACCCCAGGTCCCGTTAATTACCGAGGGCAAGGTCCTGAGCCTCTCTCTGCCCTCGCTGTCCTGCTTGCAAAACGGCAATAACAGTAGCACTGATCTTGCAGGGGATGATGAGCGGAGTCGTGGGAGGACTGAGTGAGTTGAACGCATGCAAAGCACTTAACACCGCGTCTGTAAGGAAAGCTGAATGTCGGGCTTCCTTTTCCTTACGATGCAACCCTGGAATCACGGACTTTAGGGAGACGGGCTCAGCGCCCTGTAGTCCCCGACGCACCTCTGAGCCTACTGAATGCAGACTCCCTGTTTTCCAGATGGGCAACCATCGTGAGCTGTGTCTGATGCCACGTACCGGCTACGAGGCAGAGCCAGGTCTGGGACATGGTCCCCTGGCTCCTGGCTGTCCGGGGCACAGTGAGGGGAAGTGGAGCTTGTCCGATAAGAAAGTCTTGACAAGCAAGAGTGCTGGCTCAGAGGAGGGCAGGCCTCGGAGGAGGATGCAGCCCTGCCTTCTAAGCACTGTGGCAGGGCCCCTGGGGGTGCAGCGAGTGCGGGGTTGGGAGCCGATGGCTCAGTGGACACCAGTGGGGTGTTCCCGGAAGGCAACGCTCCACCCCAACGGGCCAGGCAGTCAGGGAGGCGGCTGTTCCAGGTCACCTTTCACAGAGGCCCAGGGAAGAACTGATGCTTGAGGATGCCAGGGGGACTGAGGCTGGGGATGCTGGCGGTCCTGAGGCCCCTCCTGGCACTTGGAACCCTGGATTCCTTGCTGCTGTTCTCCCCCCACCGCCATCCCCCCGGGAAGGGGCTGGGGCCTCTCCCATAGCTCAGAGACTTCCCGCTTCCTGTTCTCCCATGCGATTCCCCCACGGGGTGGGTGGTGGGTGTCACTGTTCTCTTCAGCATCTCTGACAACTCGCCCCACCCCTCGAGGACAGTGGAAGCCAAGCCAGCCTGCTCTCTGGCCCCTAGTGCCCCACCCGCAAGAAGGCAGATTGGGCTGGAAGGTCTTTGGAATCTTAAGGGGAAAAAAATGCTACCATGTCCCCTTTTCTCCTTGAGCCTGCACCCCCACCAATCCTCAGGCACTTTGCTTAATATGCGCTTGCCCCATCCGGGAAGTTTCTTCATAGCAGCTGGGAAGGGCCTCTTGAGAGATGGGCGGGCGCAGGATCTGGGCTCAGAAGGCAGGAGGGGGCATCCTGCAGGCTTTCTTCTGCTTCTTCTGCCTGCGATGCTCCCTGTAGGCCTTCCACCGCAAGCTGCGGCAGGGGGCCTGTGGTCCAGGCTTTGGAGGGGGCTCGGGTCCTCTGCATGAGCAGCCCTTTCAGTGGCCCCAGCCCCAGGAAAAGCTTTGGAAAAAGTGCCCCCCTCCCCAAAAAAGCAATCCAAAGGGAGTGTTGCAGTGCAGTTCGCCTGGGTGGGGTGCAGATGGGGAGGTGAGTGCCGGCTGGGAGTTGGGGGTGGCGGTGGGGGGGGTGCTCCGGAATCCCTGGAGGCCCAGGAGGCCAGACGGGTGGGGGTGGGGTGGGGTGGGGAGGCAGTGGGGGAGTCTCACCAGCAAGAATTGGAGGTGAAAGTTCAGGCCAGTCCTGTCTTTTGAAATCCGTGCTTGGCCCCCTGCCCCCACCCGTGTGTCTGATGGTGACCTGCCTCCTGAGCTTAGGCTGAGCCCAAGGTTTGTGGGAGAGGGAAGAGCACTCAACTGGGAGTCAGCCAGGCCAGGATTCGAGCACCGCCCCATCCTTGCTTCACTGGGTCCCCCCTCTTCCAAACCTCTCTGCTTAACTATAGAATGGAGATAATGGGCCCTGTGTTGGCTTAAGGGGATAGTAGATGCCCAGGGCTTCGCCCAGAGCCAGCACACAGTAGGAGCTTAATGGTTGCTGGTTGCCCTCCACCCCCTCGTCCAAACACACTTACTCATTGGGTGACCTTGAGAAAACTACTTCCCTTTTGGCCTCAACCTCTTTTTCTGTAAAATGGGTGGGGTTGGCTCCAGGGTCCTTCTAAAGGTGACCTCTGTGGCCCTGGCCCCATCAGGAGACCAGGCACGGCCCCTGCTGGGGTGGAACCTGAGCTCTGGCTGCCCCCTGCGGAGGGGATGCTCTTCCAGGAAACCCTGGAGGGCTGGCAGGGCTGGCAAACAGCAGCAGGTGTGAAGTGGAGGCAGACTATAGAGACAGATAACGGCCCAGGGTGGTGCGGGCGGCGGGTGGAGGGGGACCATGGCAGCCAGGGGCCCCGCCAGCCACACAGCCCCTCCTGCCTCTGCTCCCTACCCTCTGTGGGCTCAGGCTCGGGGCTTCCTGCCTCCCTGTGCTTGCTGGCAGGTTCTCCTCCCCGCAGAGTCCTGCCCGGAGCCCTTTCCCTCTCCAAGCCACTTCTGTATCTGCCTCGGCCCAGCCAGAGGGCCGCTAGGAAGCCCGCTCCATGGCTCCCCAGCACCGAAGAGGCTCCAATTTTCAGAAAAGGCATGTGGGATGGGTCTGTCCACCAGAAGGACCCTGGGCTGGCAGTGGGGAGAGCCTGGATCCTGGACAGCACGGCTGTGGTCAGTCTCATGCAGTCTCTGTGGGCCTGTCTCCACTTCTGGGACGTGGTAGATGGGACTCCGTGATGTCTGTGGGCTGGTCCTGCTCTGAATCCTGAGGGGCTGCAAGGGGGCTTCAGGGCTGGAGGGGAGAATCCTGGAGGGCTGCCTGGGTGAGGAGCCTCCTGGAAGCCTTCGCCTTCCCCTCTCTCTCTTGATTTTCTTTTATGGACACTCCGTGGCACATGGAAGTTCCCAGGCCAGGGATGGAATCTGAGCAGCGCGCCGGGGATGGAACCTGGGCCTCCGCCGTCACCCAAGCCACCGCAGTTGGATTCTTAACCCTCTGTGCCACAGCGGGAACTCCTGGCCTCCCTCCTCCGGGTGCTGCAATCTCCCAGCCTGTTTCAGCCCCCGGCCCTGCTGCCCTCCTCTTCTTATGGTGTCTCCTGCCATCTCAAGGCCTTGGATTACTGGCTGCTAAGGGCAGGGAGATCTGGGGCTTTGCAGGTGCATTGGAGACGCTGCCCACAGCAGCCCCAGCTGGTGGTCCCCCTCTGCTACCAGCGGGGGGGGGGGGGGGGGGGGGACAGGGCCCAACCCTGAGAAATGTCTTCTTTGAAGCGGACCTGGTCCCCGCTCACTGCAGAATCAGTCTGTCCTTCTGATTTCTCTCAAGGGACACAGAGAATTGTCCGTTCTTGTCCCTGGAGCCTCACATTCTGGGGGGGTGGGGGGAGGCAGAGGAGGGTCCAGGTCCCGGCCTGAATCATAACTAGTCTCCAGGAGAGGGAAGGCGAGGGGGAGGCTGAGGCCCCAGGAGGCGAGGTGGAGCGCTCACCTGAGAAGGGGCTCTGAGGACTGGAAGAGGGCCCGGCACTCACTCGTTCCAGGCCATTGACCCCACCACCTCTCTCCCCTAAGCAAATAGTCGTTAAAGGAATGGAAGCGTCATAAACTCCACGCCCCATGTGCCCATCTGTCTTTATCTGCACCGAGGCAGCCCATGCCCGCCCTGGCACCCGGGGCGGAGTCATTAGCCTTCAACCTGGACAGCTGGCCCTGGGCTGTGGCTTCCCCCCTCACCTCCAGCATCCGCCTGGTTGGGGGGGGGGCAGGGGAGTGGCAGGGAGAGGTGGCAGGGCGGGGGCTCTGAGTGGAGGGGAAGTCACGGGGGATGTGAGCAGTAGACGAAGCCCCCAGCCCCATTTGGGTGGGGGAGGCTCCGCCTCGGGGTCCCCTCCCCCTTCTGGCCTCTTTGAAACCTCCAGGGGGAGGGGGGAGGCAGAGGGCAAGGGCTCACACGGGGCTGGGTTGAGCTGAGCGTGGTCTGGCACAGCCCTGCCTGGGGCTGTGGGGTGTGGCCGGGCCAGGCGAGGCCCAAGGTGCCAGGACTCCTGAGGGTGGAGGATCTTTGAGGCCCCAGCGCTTGGGGAAGATCTGGACCCAGTTAAGGTGCCCTGCCCTGGCCGAGCCTCTCCTCTGCTGTCCAGGGACCGCTGTGACTCTGGGGCCCTCACTGAAACCCAGTTCCTGCCTCTCAGGACCTCCCTCTCGAGGGAGAGTTCGACTCAGCAGCCAGCATCATCAGCCTGAAACTGAACCTTCTCCGGCTCAAGGCCCTCCCGGAGCTGCCACTGTCCTCAGGACCACGCCCAGCTCCGCAGGGCACTCGCCCTCCCCAGCCTTGCTCCTTGTCGTCCAGCCGCACTAAGCTCCTGGTCCTGGGACTGTCTTCTAGGACTCAACTCAGGCCTCTCCTCCTCCGGGAAGCCTTTTCTTTCTCTTTTTTCTTTTTAGGGCCGTACCCATGACACATGGAAGCTCTCAGGCTAGGGGTCAGGTGGGAGCTGCACCTGCCGGCCTATGCCAGAGCCAGAGATGCAGGATCTGGGCTGTATCTGTGACCACAGCTTGTGACAACCCCAGATCATTTACCCACTGAGGGAGGCCGAGGATCGAACCCGAATCCTCATGGAGACAACGTCGGGTTCTTAACCTGCTGTGCCACAGCGGGAACTCCTCCAGGAAGCCTTTTCTGATCTCACTTCTGTCCTGCACCTGGGTAGCAGGGCCTCCGCTTCCCTCCTTTGTCAGAGCCCTCGTCCCTGCCCTCAGCCGTGTGTCTGTATGTCTGTCCCCGCACGACGCCACGACTCCTCTTCTGATCTCCGTCCTCAGTACCGAGCCTGACCCAGAAGGACTCTGAGGAACGAGTGAATATTCTGTGGAAGGAAAGACTTTACGGGGAAGGTTCCCACAGGCGTTTCGATCGAGAACACTCGCCTGGCTCTGGAAGGGGGGACGGAGTTAACAGGAGGCGAGGGGAGAGGCTGTGGCGGGATCTGGGGAGAGGTGTCTCCATCGGAGCTGGGCAGTAGCCTGGGAACAGAGAGCAGGGGACAGTTGCGAGAGATGCGTGGGAGGCGACCCACCCTTTGGGTGAGGGAGGTGAGAAGAGGGGGGCGGCCGGGACCTTTTGTGGACAAGCCGCAGGGGACCCGGGGCTGGTTGTGCCATTCGGGGGTAGCGGAGGAGAGGGTAAGTTGTTCCTATTGGCACTGGGTGCCTTTGGCGACTCCAGGGACACCCAGGGCGGCCCCCAGGAGGCCTTTGGATGTCTGGCTTCTAGAGCCCAAGAGCATGGGAGCTGGAGAGGCATGGGGCCAGGAAGGCCGAGGAGAAAGGCTGAGGGTAATTCTTTCATCAGGGTCCCTGGAGGTGGGGGCGAGGAGGAGAGGGAGCGGCCAAGGCCACCACACTCTGAGCTGGGAACCAGGAGTCAGTGGGACAAAGCTGCAGGGCTCGGGGACCAGCCGCGCAGGGACCAGCGCCGCCTTGTGGCGGCCCAGGAACCAGATTGTCTGAAGCCAAGAGTCTGGGGTGGGGTCCCCTAGAAGGGGTTTGGCTGAGGGTCACTAAGGGCAGCCCCCCCCCTCCGTGAAGCCCCAGCCTTTGTCAACTCAGTCACGAGGAAATGTGCCTCCTGCCACCCTAGATCCTTGCGCCTTCCTGGGGTGAGTGGCACAGTTGGACAGCTCAGAAGAGGAGCCCATACTGCAGGAGCCTAAAGGTCCAGGTGCCAGGGCTGGCAGGTGGGAGACACCCCTGCTTATTGGAGATTCTGAACTAAGGGGCCAGGCGCGCATGTTCAGAATGCTGCATGAGCTTTTGACGGAGATACTTAACCTCTGGTCCTCGATTTCTCTGTGACCCCTGACCTGGAGCCTTGCCGGCCACCCCCTCTTTTTTCCTCACCTGTCCTTCACTGGGCTCCCCTTGGTGACCCCAACATGAACACATCAGAGTCCCAGGTCCCCTGAATTCGCTCCTTTCCAGGCCAGGCAGTTCCTACAAACACAATTAAGTGGAGGCAGCATGAGGGATGAAGAACCCAGGACAATTAATCATCGGAGAGTGACATTTGGTGAAAAATCAGGCGCTTAATTAAGCAGGAAGAGCCAGAGGCCGGGGGGTGGGGTGGGGAGAGTGGGACGTGTGAGGGCAGAGAAGCTCATTCTTCCCGCAGCAGAGCCTCCCCTGTCTGGGTTCCCACCTCCCTCCCGCCCCATCACGCCTGGCCTTTTGCCGCCTTGACACTCATCCCAGGCCCTGTTGGAGGCTCAGTTCCCTTCAGCTCTTTAGGAAGAAGATTCAAGGGTGCTGGATAGGAGTCTGGGCTCTGGGGCCAACTGCCAAGTTCAAGTCCTGGCTCTCTCGCTCATTAGCTGTGGGGCCTTGGAGAGGTTACTTAACCTCTCGGCGCCCTAGTTTCTCCACCTGGACCACGGGAGTGATGATAATATTTAATCCATAGGATAGCTGGGAATTCCGATGCATCTGGGCGAGGTGCTTGGACTGTGTGAGGTCGTCCATCCAGTAGCCTTCCGGAGTTCCCTGCTGGTACTTTGGCCTCACAAGATGCTCCAAAATGATTTTCTGAGGATGCTGCTGTCTAGGAATCTACTCTCTCCACCCTAGGTCTCCTGGGGAGGCTCGGAGAGGCCAGGTCACTTGCCCAAGGTCAAGTGGTAGCTGCGGCAGGATTTAACCCAGACAGTCTTGCTCTGAGCCCCGGCTTCGCTTGCTCTGGGAGATTTGTGCTGGACCCTGAAGGCCCTTTCCCGAATCTACCAGCAGGAAGCACCAGAGGCCAGACAGTAGCTGCCTGCTCCTCTCCGTGGGGAGGGGGAGTCAGCCCCCCCCACCCCGCCCACCCCTGACTCTTGTTTTTGCCCTCCTCATATCCACCCTGCAGCGTGTCAGCTTGTCCAGACCCTGGAAGATGTGCAGGGTCCAGCCCGCTGTGTGTCCCCAAGGTGGGGCCTGCGCCTCTCGGATCCAGGGACTGAGAGGTAGCATCATCTCCTCTTTTCAGAGAGGCTGTGATCTCCCGGAAGCGGGTGGGCTGCAATGGATTGAGCCCCTCGGACCTGCAGGGGAGGCCCTTGGCCAGGCTGGTGGCTCCACTGGCTCCTGACACCCAAGGTAAGGCTGGGAGCTGGGCCGGGGCAGGGAGGGACCATCTGTCTTCTCTCCCTGTCTCCATCCCTCTGTCTCCTTCTTTCTCTTGCTCTGTGTCTCTAGCAAAGCCACCATCTAGTTCTCTCTCTATTGGGCTACTAACCTCTCTGCGCCTCAATTTCCTGATCTGTAAAACGGGCACAACAGGACCTAGCTTGAGGGGGTGTTGCTTGTACCAGTGGCTAGCTGGGCCGTTGTCATTGTCATGCTCTCTCTGTCACTGTCTGTTTTTCTTTCTCTTCCTCTCCATGCCCCTCGTCCGCCATGTCCCTCTGCCTCGTGTCTCAGTCTCTCTAGGTCTCTGTCCTCTGTCTCGATGTGGAAAGTGCACAAGACTGGGAGTCAGGAGACCTGACTTGCTGTGTGATCTTGGGCAAGTCACTTCCCCTTTCGGAACCTCAGTTTCCCAATCTGAAAACTAGGGGTGCTCAGCCTTATCTGCCTCCCTCCATCCCAGGGTTGCCGGGAGGACCACGAGAAAGGTGTCCAGTGAGGGGGTCTCCTTCCGTGCAGGGCTCGTTACCGTGGTCGCTGTTGTCTCCGCCTCAGGACCCGTCTCTCCGGGTCTCTGGGTCTCTCTGTGTCTCTGTCCGGGCCTCTCTCCGTCTGTGTCTTTGTCTCCCTCCCTGGGTCTGAGCCTCACTGGCCCCGCAGGACCGCCTCATTGCCCTCTCCCCCTCAGTGCTGGTCATTCCGCTGGTGGACGAGGAGGCCGGGGCTCTGGCAGCTGTCGTCTTGGTAAGAGCAGGTGTGGGTGGCATGTGGGGAGAGGAGAGCAGGGGAGGGAGCGCTGGATGGAGCCTCGCTGGAGTGTGAGTGTGTGTGTGTGTGTGTGTGTGTGTGTGAGAGAGAGAGAGAGAGAGAGAGAGAGAGAGAGAAACAGGCTGGGCTGCAGTTGGGGGAGTGGGGGGCCTGGGAGGAGCCCTCTGCACCACTCAAATGGCAGGATGAAGTTGCCCACCCCGTCTAAAACTCGCCGCAGATGTATAAGCCCCGTCCGGGGTCTGGTCCCCAGAGCAGCCCGGACCTTGTGTCCTCTTCGGCGTCCTCTGGGATGGGTTGGGGGCAGTGTTCTGAGAGGGCCTCCATGCGGTGAGGGGGGAAAGGGCTGAGAGACCCTGAGGAGAGATGGGCAGAGAGGACACCTACCGACCGTGTGGGAAGCCACTCAGAGACCCGAGTGGCTGGAGCTAGGGGGCAGGAGGAGATGAGGCCCCACGCGGAAGAGCTGCCCGGGCAGGCGTCCAGCCCCAGCTAGACCCACGGCTGAGGCTGGGACAGACGCCAGGCAGCAGGACGGGCTTCCTGGGTCGCTGATGGAGGAGGGGGGGAGCCTCAGCTGGAGGGCGGATGCGCTGCTGGGGGGTGCTGGGCGGGCAGCCTGGGCCGAGACCCCCCTCGCTCTCTGCTGCCCCCTGGCGGAGCTCCCCACGTTCGGCTCTCTGTGGGTTTGGGCGGAGTTTTGCGGCTCTTGCGGGTCTTTCCCAGGGTGTGGAGGTGGGCGCTCAAAATCTTTGTCGCATCCGGAAAGGTTCGCTGCCACAGATCGCCGTTATTGGGGACCAGCTTCCGCCAAGGCGGCCGCCACTTCAGTAAGGGGCGCCGACAGATACATGAGCTGGTCTTGGTGCGCCCGCCCCGGGGACTCCTCCCGAGCTCATTAAAACGGAATTAAAGGTTTCCGAGGCGCCTGACCTTTCCCGAGCCGCTGGCGGGGGAGGGCGGTGGGAGTGGGGGGCGGCCGCGCGGGGAGAAGACGGAAGGGGTACTTGGCTGGCTCTCCCAGGCGCCCCATCTGCCTGATTGAGGGGGACGCGGCCCCCTTGGTTTCTCCCGCAAGCTGCTCCCCCCACTCTCAGCTTCTGTTCCTGCAGGGAACAGATCTGCTGTTGGCACCTTCTCAGCGCCGCTTCCCTCTCTCCTTTGGCCCCAGTCTGTACCAGAGCTGGTCCCTTGGAGGAGGAGCAAGGCTGGGGACACTGTGCAGAGGTGGGGGTGGGAGATGATGGCTTTGATCACTCACCTCTGTTGGTGGAAAGGGGTCTGGGGGCGGGCAGCTTCCTGAGAAGGACTTCCTGGTTTGGGGCTGTGGGGGCTGCATCAGTAAGGAAGCAGCTCTTGCAACAGGGAAGACACTTGGAAAGCTGTTGTCTCGTGGGCAGGAAGGTGGTTGCCATGACTGCTGGACGCTGTGGCTGAGGTTAGGCCAGGAATTCAGGCTTCAGCCTTCTCCTGGGAGGAGAAAAGGCCCGAGGGTGTGTAGCGGTGGGAGGGGGGGAGGTCAGATCACTGAAAAGTACCCTGCCCTAGAGAAACCCACTCTGGGCCTTGCTCCAGGCCTGTGCAGCGACAGAGAGATAAGTCAGACCTATTTCTGCCTTCTAGAAGCTTAGTCTAGGGGAAGGCAGGGTCACTCTCAGACCACCACTGGCCAAATAATGTTGGGAGTTCCTGCTGTGGTCCTGATGCGGGCGGGCTAATGATGCGGCTTGTCTCTGTGGCGGCACCGGTTTGATCTCCAGCCTGGCACAGGGGGCTAAGGATCCTACATTGCTGCAGGTGCAGCTTCGGTCGATTGGATCCCTGGCCTGGGGAACTTCTGAGGCTACGGTCGAAAAAGGGAAAAAAGAAAAAAATGTTGCTGGCAGGAGCTCCATTGTCAGAGGCTGGAGCTGCAAGGGGTGCCTTGCAGTGGAGACAGCCTTTGAATGGGGCTTTGGGTTGCAAGTGGAGGGGGGAACAGGCAGAGAAGAAGGGAGGGGCTCTTCTAGACAGAGGGAGCCTCAGGAGCAGAGGCAGTGTGATCCCGGCAAGGCTGGGGAGTGGGCCGTGTGCCACTGACCTGCAGCTTTGGCTGCCAGAAGTTCCCTCACCTCCTCAAAACCCTGGGCAGCGAAGGGCTCTGGAAAGGTGTTTGGAGGATTTTCGGTCTACTTCTCCTCCAGGACACCCCCTCCCTCATGCACACATGTCTGACAGATCTGGTCCTACTGCTCCACCCCCGTGTTCCTGGGGCCACAGGGTCTCGCCTCCTCTGGGAGGAAGCACAGGCAGCTGGGGGTCCTCCTAGCTGCTGCCAGATCCTGCGGGCTCAGGGTCTGGAGGGAAATGGGGGGGGGGGCACAGGGCAGATCTCTTTGGAGGGCTGACTCCGTGGCTCCTTCCTCGACAAGCCTCATTCTCCTCTGTCTCTGCTCTTGTATTATCGTCCCTCCATCCATCAATTGAAGGCAGACTTCTTGGGTACCGCCGGACACTGAGCACTGGTGCTATGGACACAGCGGCAGTGGCCGAGCAGTCCAGACAGGCCCTGCACTACCAGACAACACGGTCTGCAGGGCTGGGCGTGCTGGACATTAAACAGGCTCGCAAAACAGGGAGGGCACTGCGAGTGATGGCCAGGGCTAGCCAGGAAACCAGGGAGCCAGCAAGGAATATGGGGGCGGGGGGAATGGCCCTAATAGAGATCGGGTCGGAGACGGGGCGTGTGGGGGGGCTCCCAGGAATATGCCGTTCAGAGCAGGGCTGCTTGGCTGAGCTCTGGGCCTCTGCAGCTTGCGGTTCAAGGTGCCTTGATTGCACGTTCTTTGTGTGGCGTCTTTGGCTCTGTTCTTCAATTCCGGGATAATAAGTCCCTTTGAGGAGCAGGCAGCCCTTGGTCTCTGGCATTTGATGTGTGATTTGCACCCACTCTTCCCCCGAGCCGTGCCAGCCGCACCAGATCCTTCCACGAGGGTGGGGTGTTCATGAGCTAAGTCACATTTAGCTTGGTGTGGCTGAGGGGGGTGGGGGCTGTGTGGGGCTTTTCACCTTCTCTGCAGCCCCAGCGCCCACTCTTGCGTGTTCCCACTGGGCCCCAGACCCACCCGTGATCAGCAAGAGTGGGTGCTACGGTATGTGTTCCTACGGTGAGCAGAAGCCATGTGTGTGTGTGTGTGCTGGTGATTGTGTCTGTATATGGGGGGGGGGGCGTGTGCATGGCTCATCCTGTCAACAGGTTCAAATGTGCACCGTGGATGGCAGTCACTGAGCGTGTGGGTGCGTGTGGGTGTGGGTGTGTGTTCGGGGGCTCTGAGGGTCTCCATGAGAGTGGGTCTGTGCACATTCGGGGAGGGGATGGGCTGAGGCAGCAGGAGGGGGTGCAGGGAGGGGCAGGCCCAGTGGGTGGGGGAGCGAGGCCCCCACCATTCCTTCCTTCCCTCCAGTCTTCCGAGCCTCTCACTGGGTCTCCCAGCTCTGTACGGGGACCAGGCTGTTTTGCCAGCCCAGGGACGGGTTGCCCCCACGGCCCTAGGGGGGGTCCCAACCTCCTCTTTTCCTGAGAGATGAGTCCAGGTGGAAGGAACACGAAGGATGTCTCCCCACATCTCTTACCAGTAAAATGCCACCACGTTTCTGCAAACCACGTGCAAATGAACCACGTCCCCAGCCCCTTAGACAGCCTGTCTCCTGGGAGTTATAGACGGAGCCTCACCAGGACTTCACCTTCCACCCCACCCTTGGCAGCCTGGGCCTCTCCAGGTCTTCCTGCCTCCAGTCCGACTCCCTCCGATCCGCCGGACCTTAGAGGCCATGGTCTGCAGATGCTAAAGTCTGCCGGGGAGCCCCAGGATGGTTAAGCTACAGTCCAATTCCTTAGCCTTGCTCTCAGGCCCGTCCCCCCTGGTACTGCGGCCAGCACCCTGTCCAGGTCCTCTCCTCCCCATCCCACGGACTCCCCAGCCCTGCCAGGACGGCCTTCTGCGCCCATTCCAGTGGCCTCCAGGAACCCACCCTCTCTGTGCTCCCACAGTCGTTAAGCTCCCCCCCCACCCAGTCTTCCCTGTCCTTCCTCCTCAGACATGCAGCCCTGCAGCCCCCCGTCCCATCCCTACTCCATCCCACCCCAGCCAGCCTGAGAGCTTCCTGAGACCTGCTGGTCTCCTCCTCTCCATCTGTTCCTGGCAGGGGACCCAGAGCAGAGGCGGGCAGGGGCTGCTGAGCAGGGAGGGAAGGTGAAGGAGACCCCAAGGCAAGCACTGTGGGGAGCCCCGCAGGGGGTGCGCAGCTCTGAGTAGGCGCCGGAACCTGGTGATGAAGGTGGGAGCCTTGCTGGCTGGGCGGGCCGTGGGCCCCCCTCAGCTCTCATTTCCCTTGCTGAGCACCCGAGCGGGGTTGAGGGAGGGGGCCTCACAAAGTATGAAACATGGGCCGAGGGGATTCCAGGTGACCCACACAGGGAAGTTGGAGAGGGGCGGGATGATGGGGCTGGTGGTGAAAATGGATCTAGAGAAGGGAAGCTATAGGCGGAGAAGGGGAGGGAGTTCGTGGTGCTGTCCCAACTCTGTCACTTTTGGCTGTGTGACCTTGGGCAAGTCACCCAACCTTTCTGGGCCTTGGTTCATCTGCAAGGTGGAAGCTTGCACACAGGTTGGTGAGAATCACACTCGAGGTAAAGCACTTTATCACTCCATTCATTCATTCATTCGTTCATCCACCCTCTAAGGCTTAGCAGATACATCATTAACGTCAGACCTCTGCCTCTGCCCGCACTTAGGGGTGGCTCACATCCCACTCAGAAAGGGCGAGGCTGGGAGGCCGAGGCCGATACCACTGATTCCATAATCAGGACCTGAAGGGCTCCGTGGACGGAGAGATGGAGAGGGGTCCAAGGTCGCCCCCTTTCCCTCACCATCCACTGGAATTGTGCGATTGGTGGGGCAGTGGCTGAAAAGGGAGAGATCAGAAAAAGCCTACTTCTTTGGATTAGTCCTAGAAGGCTTCTTGGAGGAGAGGATTTTCCCAGAGCCATCTGCCGGGGCAGAGAATGGGCTTATCAGAGAGGCCCACAGGCTGAAGTGTGTATGTGTTGGTGGGGAGAGGTGTGTGCTGGGCATGGGAAGGGTGCTCTGGCAGAAAGGAGAGGCTAGAGGAGGTCACGCTGGTCCCCATCTCACTTCCCCGCAGGTGCACTGTGGCCAGTTGAGTGACAGCGATGAGTGGAGCCTGCAAGCCGTGGAGAAGCATGTGAGTGGGCGTAGTGCCGGGTAGGATGCGGGCAGCTGAAGACAGTTGTCACAAGTGATGGGAAGATGGTCCAGCCAGGGAGCTTGACATGCCTGGGTTCCAGTCCACAGCTTTTGGGCTGTGTGACCTTGAGCAAATCACTTAACCTCTCTGAGCCTCAGTTGCACATCTGAAAATGAGGCCAAGAATAGTGCCGCCTTAGGGTACAGGTGAAATCAGGCGAGTCAAACAGCTTGTTAATACACAAGAAGGACTATCTACCTAATGATTTTGAGGCTCTTTCTTGAGAGTCTGACTTTGTGACTTTAACAAGAATTGACCACTCCTTGTGGGTGCCAGAGGCGGAGAAATCCGGCCCTCTTCTGTCTTGGAAGAGTCTGGGGGCTAGGAATGGAGACCAACCCTGTACTCCGCTGATCACAGACCCGAGGGACGCCGCAGGGGCAGTGGAAGCCGGCAGGAGAGCGGGGCGCTAAGGGATGGGTTGTTTGGGACCCGGGGGCGTGGGGGTGTGAGGCGATGGCCCCGCGGGCAGAGGAAGTCGCTCGAGCAAAGGAGCAAAGGCTCGAGATAGCGAGCGAGATAAAGGTGGGGCGGCGTGTGTCTCACCTTCTGCGCGGCCCGCCCCAGACCCTGGTGGCCCTGAAAAGGGTGCAGGCTCTGCAGCAGCGCGGGCCCGGCGCGGCCCCCGAAGCGGCCCAGAAGCCCCCGGAGGGGGTGGCAGGAGACCAGAAGGGCGGAGTCGGGTACACAGACCAAGACCGAAAGATCCTGCAACTTTGCGGTGAGGACCTGGCGGGGGGGCGGGGCCGAGCCTGGAGGGGAGGAGCCGTGGGTGGGCGGGGCCTGAGAGTGGGGCGCGGCCAGGGGCGGGGCCGGGGGAGCGGTGCGAACCCAGGTCCGGAGCCGGCCGGCGCGGGCTGGGGGAGGCTCTGGGCCCTCTCTCTGACCCGCGCCCCGGGGCCTTTGCAGGGGAGCTCTACGACCTGGATGCCTCTTCCCTGCAGCTCAAAGTCCTCCAATACGTGAGTCCCGGCGCCCTTCCCACTGCGTCCCTCCCGGGACCCACGTCCCTGTCAGCCCTTCGTCTCAGTTCAGATTCCGACGGCCTCCCTGTCCCTCTTCTCCACCTCCTTGAGGAGCCCCAGAGAGGCGAGAGGGTGGGGAGTGGGGGTGGCCTCCAGATCCCGGGTCAGCCGCTCGCTGTGTCCTCCCCTCTCAGCTGCAGCAGGAGACCCAGGCGTCCCGCTGCTGTCTCCTGCTGGTCTCCGAGGACAACCTCCAGCTTTCCTGCAAGGTGAGGGCCCGGCTCCACTGGGGGGGCAGGGCAAGGGCCCTGGGTCTCTGGGAGGAATAGTCCTTGCCTATCTTTTAACCAGTGCACGTGGCTCTGCCCATCAGGTCATCGGAGATAAAGTGCTGCAGGAGGAGACCAGCTTCCCAGTGAGTCCTGCACACATCTCCCGTGTGGAGTCTGGAGGGTTGTGGAAGTAGCCTGACGCCAGCTAAGCACTCCTGGGGTCTGCCCAGAGAGGCTGGGACCTGCTAGAATCTCCCGGCATCTGATGGAATTATCTGGATCTTGGGACCTACTTAGAAACGTTATGTGAGATCAGAGCGTCTCACGATCAGGATCCATTAGGAGAAATCTCCTCCAGTCTGCAGAAAGGCTTACTGGGACCAGTTCACTTCTGCTGGAGTATATCTGGATTTGGCTTCCTTAGCATCTGTTAGGATCAGTGAGAATCCTCGGCTTCGGCTCTGTCTCCTAGTTAGGCAAAGCCCTCAAGACCTCCGTAGGGGATTCTGGCCAAGAGCCGACTCCCCTACACTCACCAGCCCTCACACCTTAGTTTATTCCATCCACCATGTGCCCTGACTGAAGAGGCAGTTGAAACCTCCAGAGTTGGTGGGGAGGGGTCTGAGACTGCCTGATCCTGGGAAGAGCTGGACCCTGACTGGCTTTCCTCACTCCACAGTTGACGACAGGACGCCTGGGCCAGGTGGTGGAAGACAAGAAGTCCATCCATCTGCAAGACCTCACCTCTGTAAGCCATGGCCTGGCAGGACCAGAGGAGGGGACAAGGGGAGAGACCACTGCCGGGTCCCCAGGGCCAGGGTCTCTGGGCCAGGGCAGCCTAGTGATGGGGAGACCACCAGCCCCGTGTCACGGCACTTCCCACGCTGCAGGAGCCCTTCAGCCCCTCCTTTTGCATAGTGGGGGAGGTGGGGGGGTGTAGTCCCTTCCTCCTTCTCCATGCTGACTTGCCTCCCGTTGCCCCCCCCCCCCCGTGTTTGCAGGAGGATGTGCAACAGCTGGAAAGTATGTTGGGCTGCGAGCTGCAGGCCATGCTCTGTGTCCCTGTCATTAGCCGAGCCACGGACCAGGTGGTGGCTTTGGCCTGCGCCTTCAACAAGCTCGGAGGAGACTTGTGAGTCCCGGATGGAGGGATGCGGGTCTGGAGGTGGAGCCGAGAGGCTGGGCAGGGCTTGACCAGGGTAACAGTGTAGGAAGGGTACCCGGCAGGCGGTACTGTTCCAGCAGCAGCGGCGGCCGGCTGAATGGTTTGTCCGCGCAAGAGACGAGAGGCTTCTGGGAGTGATGGTCCCTTGTCGCTGCTCCGTCCTGGCTTTCTAAAATCCTGGGGAGGTCCAGGAGAGTTCTCCGCTGTTTGCCTGCTTCCTGTGGTTTGGATTACCGGCTCGTAGACCCTGGCTCTCTCCCTCTTGCCACCCCTGGCTTTGGCATTTCTGCTGGGAACTGCCTGCTGGAGGGGCAGTGAGCTTGAGGATGGGTGACCTCTCTGCACAGTTTCACTGCCACGGTGGACGGTGACTCACGGGAAGAGGCATGGGGACTGGGCTAAGCTGAGGGGCTTTAGAGGTGTTGATGGAGCAGCTGGAAGAACCAGGTGAGAGGGAGTGGGCAGGACACAGTGTCTCAACAGGCTGAGGAAGCCTGTCTCAAGAACGGGGTGTATCATAGATTTTCCTACGCCCACTCATTAATGGGTAGCAGCTGCCTGAAGCGCTGTATTAGTTTGCGAGCCACAGCGATGGGATTGAGTAGGTCTGTCCCGGGTGCAGGTTCAGGATGTGAAGGCTGCCACACCTGGGCCAGCCATAGGGAGCAGCAGGCAGGTGAGGCATTGAGTTCTGATTCCGGATAGAGAGTGATGCTGACAAGATGCTTGGCCCCTGGGGCCCAAGCAAGCAGGCTGGGTTCGAGGGCCTGGAGCTCCTGCAGGAGGAGGAGGCTGGAGATGTTGGGCCGAGAGAGGTGTCAGAAGCACAAGGATGGAGTCTGCAGAGGGGACACAGGGATCTGGGCGTCATAGGTCTGAGTCGTAGGGCCTCCCAGCAAGGACCTCTGTTGGCAGTTGGCTGGGCCTGGGGAAATGAAGCCAGGGACAAGACAGAGGCGGCTGAGCCGGAGAGCAGATGGGATCTGTGCCATTTGGGGCCCCCTCGTGTGGGGAGAATTTGTGCCAGGCAGTAAACACACATCGAAGACCTGCTGTATCTGATCCTGTGCTGGTCAGATGGCTTTAAAAGGCGTTTAGGGAGGGGAGTGTGGGGGGCGGGTGGGGGGATGTCCAGCAGGGGCTGGGATCTCTGGCTGCTGGCTGTAGGCCTGGGTCTGAGATGGTCCTGGCCTAGGGGTGGGGGGTGGGGGGTATCAGAAGGGAAAGGAGATGGGGACTCAGTGGTAACTGTGAGGCCCAGGCCAAGGGCAAGTTCAGCTCTGGGTTCTGCATATTTCAGGGAGTGAGTGCTGAACACCTGCAAGAGCCAAGGTGGCTCTCAGCTCAGAGCAGGCCCTGCAGTTTCTGCTGCTGGGAACCCAGGGAGCAGGGACCCCAACAGCTCCTCTGTCGGGGGTGTGATGGGGCTGGGGCCAAGGGCAGAGGTACAGTTAAGACACTGAGCAAACACTTCCCAAATATCTCCCCTGTACCAGGCTGTGCATCGGACAGAGGGGGGATGCAGTCATGGTGCTGCCTTTAAGACTGGAGGTTTATTTTTAGGGCAGAGAGGGAGGAGGGTGGGAAAGGTATTCTAGGCAGAGCGAACAGTGTGGGAAAAGCAGGAAGGTGTGAAAGAGCCTGAGGTTTTCTCCGAATGCTGAGGATCTTAGTGCGGCTGAGGCTGAGACACCCGGAGATGAGGGGAGAGGGGTGGATGAGCCCAGACGGAGGGGATTCAGATGCCACGGGAAGGAGGGTGGGCGGCAGATGCAGCGGGTTGGGGACCAGGGTCTGGACCCGGATCACTGACAGCAAGCACAAGTGTGGGTACCCCAGCCGAGAGCAGCGCTGATCTGGCCCCCAAATGACAGGAAAATTTAGGGGCTGAGAAAGGGTCCCGATCTCTGAGGAAGCTCCATCTCCCCATCATCCCCACCTGGAGAGGCACACGCACATCCCCGGCCCAGGTCCCACCCCAGCTTGGTCCATCCAGTCCCACAAAACTCCCTGGTGACAAAACACCTGGTGGCCGGATGGCAGGACCTCCTCAGGAGAGGGGGCTGATCTCGAGAGAGCCAGCTCCGTGTGTCTGAAGGGCACGGGCCTGGCCACAGCTACTGTAGGATCTTGGGGGGTACCAAACCAGTGCCCACAGTGTCCAGGGAGGGTCAGATGGTGACAGGAACTGCACGAGACAGGCCAGCGCCGCTGCTCCTACCTTCCCTGAGGTTGGAGGGAGCCCTGGAGAAGAGCAGGACACCCAGCCCTGGCCTGGGCGCATCTCCAGTCTGAGGACGGAGACCCAGCTCAGTCCGGGCACATCAAGTTAGAGGAGGGAGACGTGACTCTGGCTTCGAGAAGCAATAGTCTGAGGAGGAATACACACTTTGGTCAGAGAAAGGTTAGAACCCCACTCACCCACCCACCCAGGAGGCCCTAGTCCGAGGGGGAAGCTGGCCCAAGCCGGCTGTGTGTGAGCATCCCCAGCAGAGGAGAGGGATGTAGCCGGGGATTCCGGAGCGGGCGTCCTGGAGGAATGGAAGCAGGTGGATTGGGGAGAGCCATCGACTGCCCCCCCGTCTGGCCCCTCTCTGGTGACCCTGCCCCCCCGCCAGGTTCACAGACCAGGACGAGCATGTGATCCAGCACTGCTTCCACTACACCAGCACCGTGCTCACCAGCACCCTGGCCTTCCAGAAGGAGCAGAAACTCAAGTGTGAGTGCCAGGTGAGTGGCCTGCTTTGCACCTCTCTCGGGGACCAGGTCGCCTCGCCCGGCTCTCAGCCCCAGAGAGTCAAACACAAGGGAAAAGCCCGCATCTCTTTGTACCACTAGTTAGGGAGGCTACCTAGTGCCCTGGAGGCTTCTTCCAGAGGGAACTCAGCGGCGCCAAAGGTCGGCACCTGGGGCTGCAGGCACTGTACGCGCTCGCCCTCTAGTGTTCAGGTCGCGCACTACAGTAACATCTGGGGAGCCGGAGCGGCAGGTGAACACGCACGAGACTCGGGATAACTATGCGCCTTCACCGGGGCTCTTCCTCCCACTCCTTCACGTAGTAGCCCAATGATGTAATTAGACTCGGCCCATCTCCAGCCGGTCCGGAGAGCCCTAGGGGAAGGATGAAAAGACCCCAGGTCTGGTGGAGGCAGGGGGCTAGAGAGGGCGGCCACCTGCAACCTGAACCCATTTCTCCATCCCAGGCTCTTCTCCAAGTGGCCAAAAACCTCTTCACTCACCTGGGTGAGTGCACTGCCCTCCTCCAAGCCTGGCTGTGGGTGGGAGTGAGGGCTGGCGTTTTGAGGAGGGGCGGTGGTGGGGCTCAGCCCTCTCGCCCAGTCTCACCGCTGTCCCCTGCCTCTTCCTCCCGTAGACGACGTCTCTGTCCTGCTCCAGGAGATCATCACTGAGGCCAGAAACCTTAGCAACGCTGAGATGTGAGTGAGTCCAGCCCGAGGCGGGGCGGCAGAGGCCAGGGGCCAGTCCTCCCCTCTCCTCCCCTCTTTCCCCCACTCCACTGCCTTCTTGTGGGGCCCTGTCACAGTCTCTGTGGTCCTTTGTTTCATGCCTGTGTCCCTCACTAGACTGTAGCATCCAGCGACAGCAGGGGTGAGGCTTTGCTGGCCATGGGTCCTCAGCTCCCAACACAGGGCATGGCACATAGTAGGTGCCACACACACACACACACACACACACGTTGGTCTGGAGGAGAGTCTCACACCACAAGTCACTCCCTCCAGCCTCAGAAATCCAGGCTTTGCCTTATGCCCAGATTTGAGGGGTTGTGGGAGAGCCATGTCAGGGCCCTGGGGACCAAGGCCCTCTCTCCACAGCTGCTCCGTGTTCCTGCTGGATCAGAACGAGCTGGTGGCCAAAGTGTTCGACGGGGGCGTGGTGGATGACGAGGTGAGGCAGGGCGGCGCAGAGCGAGGGTGTGGCCTCCGTCCTGGCGGCCGGGAGTCCGCAGGGGACGCTGGGGAGCAGGCCTGCTCTGTGGCCCGCCACTAACTTTCTCTACTCCGTCCCCGCACCGGCAGAGCTATGAGATCCGCATCCCGGCGGATCAGGGCATCGCGGGCCACGTGGCGACCACGGGCCAGATTCTGAACATCCCGGACGCATACGCACACCCACTTTTCTACCGCGGCGTGGATGACAGCACCGGCTTCCGGACGCGCAACATCCTCTGCTTCCCCATCAAGAACGAGAACCAGGGTGCCTTCTTCGGCCTCTGGGCGCGGGGCGGGAGGCGGGGGGGGGGGGGCGAGGCGGGGCCTGAGCAGGATGGGGGCGGAGTCGACCCGAGGGTCCACAAGGTTTCTGCGCCCTAGCGTCCCAAAGCAGTAGGGACCAGGTTTCCCAGGCGTGGGACGTCCCTTGAGGACACTCTGGGAGGGTAGATTTCCGTCAGACACATCCACGGACCCCTCCTAACCCTTCTTTGGTCCCCAGAGGTCATCGGTGTGGCCGAGCTGGTGAACAAGATCAATGGACCGTGGTTCAGCAAGTTCGATGAGGACCTGGCCACAGCCTTCTCCATCTACTGCGGCATCAGCATCGCCCATGTGAGCAGCTCATGGGCGGGACCCGTGCACGACCTTCTGTTTCCCTCTCCACACTGGTCCGTGCCCCCGCCTGGGACTCAGGGCCCTGCTGCCGGGTGGCTGAGCAGCCTTCAGTACCTCTGGCATCAATTCACCATCAGAAAGCTGGAGATACGCTTTCCTGTCTTATCCAGTTAGCCTGCCAGGACATGGGAGACCCGTGTTGCTTCCCCCATCTCCGGAAGCAACCTCAATCCAAGCCCCCCGGTCAGCTTCTTTTTGGGACATGTTGGGTCTCATTGTCCAGAGCCGGCAGCTCCAGCCTGGGAATCCAAAACCTAGGTCCCTGACCACCAGCCACGCATCCCTCTGCTTCTCCTTCTCTGTTGTGGCTCTCAGGCTCCATCACCGAAGACAGGGGCAGACTCAGGAGAGCCTGCAAACGCCAGAGGCCTGGAGAGGGGGCGCAGGGGAGATCTGGATGAAAGTCGTAGCGGCCTCCTTGCTCTCCTGGGGCCTGCGTGGCACAGGAGGGAGGGGTTCTATCTGATCCCTGGGCCCCAGTCCTGGGCACTCAGAGATTTCACAGCCGCCTTGCTTGACCCCCATCTGTTCCTCTTTCCCCCCAGTCCCTCCTGTACAAGAAAGTGAATGAGGCCCAGTATCGCAGCCACCTAGCCAATGAGATGATGATGTACCACATGAAGGTAAGCCCCGCCCACAGGAAGGGAAGCCCCGCCCACGGGAAGGGAAGCCCCGCCCAGAGCTTCTGCCCTCCTTCCCGAGCCTGCAGAATGCGCACGTTCCTCCACTGCCTCCCGGATCCTCAGGGGCCCAAGCCCAGCTTGGGCTTTCCGATCACCCTCTCTTGGAAATAAGAAGGTAGAGCCAGAGCAATGCCTGGCCTTTTGCTCTCCTGCTCTCCTGCGGGGCAGCCCCTCTTCAAAGCAGTTTCCAGTTCAGTCCCCAGGCTGGCAAGACTCAGCCCAGGGGAGAATGCGATTCATGCAGGTGTTCCCCGTGTCCAGGGATGACTCCTACCCTGGGACTTACTGAAGGCTGGGAAGCCCGCTCAGGGCCCACCCCAGCGCCTTGGCACGGTGGTCAGGCAGACCTGGGCAGTCTGCTGGTCTTCTGTCCATTGCCAGACTCCGCGCAGGAAAGCTGGCCCAGACTTCAGTTCAGAGTGTGCGGTGTCATTGCTCATTGGGACGTTTCCTCTCATCTGTGTACAAAGCAAAGCGCCCCAGATTTTGTGGCTAGGGTCAGAGCTGTAGCAGGAAGGGTTGAGGCTAGACTGGGATGGTTCTCCCAAAAGAAAGGAAGGAATCTTTGAGGGAGTTCCCTGGTGGTGCAGAGGGTTGAGGATCTGGCCTTGTCACTACTGTGGTGCAGGTTTGACCCCTGGCCCAGGAATTTCTGGATGCTGAGGGCACGTGCACCGCACCCCATCCCACCCCAAAAAAGAAGAAGAAGGAATCTTTGAGTTATTGCCTATGAAAGGCTGCCATGGTTTGGGGGTGTCACAACGAGGTGTTGTCTGTCTTTGACAAGGCTAGGTTGTCACAGATGAGGGTGGCGACAGGCAAGGAGGCGCAGGATGCGGGCTGCAGGACAATGAAGGGAGGGTGGTGGTCTCCTGCCCACTGAGAGCCGTGGAGTGGATGGCCCCCCAGGCACATGCTGAGCGGGAGGTCCCGCCACTGTGGGAACTTGAGGTCGCAGGCCCTGGATGGGGTGTCTTGTCTTCTACTGCCCTGGCTGGTCCCCTCTAGGTCTCTGATGACGAATACACCAAACTTCTCCATGATGGGATCCAGCCCGTGGCTGCCATTGACTCCAATTTTGCCAGTTTCACCTACACCCCTCGCTCTCTGCCCGAGGATGACACGTCCATGGTGAGCTGGCCTGTCCCCACTTGACTGCGGAGCTGGGGGCTGTATAGCTGGAGCTTCCAGTTAGATGTGCCTAGGAATTTCCTGGCAAGACGGAGTCATCGAGGAAGGCCACGGCGTCTTTCTCAGAGATGGAGCAGGCACGTGGTCTGCCAGCAGGGGCCACAGGTCCTGCCCAGAGCCAGGGGCTGGACTCGAACCAACCATGGCCTCAGGGCTGGCACCTCCCTCCATGTTTTTCTAAGATTTTATTTGAGCGGGGTTCCAAGAGTTCTTAGAGCTCATATTTCTAAGTTCATGGCTCTAAGAATGCTTGGCTTTACCGTTTTGTGCTTCTGTAGTTTAGATTCGAAGTTCTAAGATGCTGAAATTTTGGAGGCCTCAAGAGGGGCCGGGGCAGGGGGCTTATCTTGAAACTGACAGTCTCTGCTCCCTCTTTTCCGCCCTCTGCAGGCCATCCTGAGCATGCTGCAGGACATGAATTTCATCAATAACTACAAAATTGACTGCCCAACACTGGCCCGGTGTGTGCCCCCCGCCCTCCCCTCCGCATGCAGGCAGCCCCGTCTCTGCCTTCCTCTGTCCCTACCCTCCCATCCATTGCCCCCCCGTGCTCTGGGAAGGGCTCTCTGAGGATGGCCGGGGGGAGGCCCAGTCTTATGGACCAGGGAAGATCCGCGAGTGAGAGGCAATTCCCAGACCCTGGCACCAAGAGGAAAGGAGAGGAATGGGGGCAGGGAAGAGCCTGGTGGGCTCCCTGGAAGAGGCGAGCCTGAGGTCCTGCGCTGCCCCCTCCGCTCCCCCAGGTTCTGTCTGATGGTGAAGAAGGGCTACCGGGATCCTCCCTACCACAACTGGATGCACGCCTTTTCTGTCTCCCACTTCTGCTACCTGCTCTACAAGAACCTGGAGCTCACCAACTACCTCGAGTGAGTGGCAGCCCTTCCCCCACATCTGGCAGCCATGCGGTGGGGGGGGGGGGTCCCCTGCCCTGGGACAGGACAGCGCTTCCTGTGTGGCAGCTGTCTTTACCTGCACCACCTCATGGGACCCTCTTAACAGCCTCGGTGAGAAAGGTGCAGCACCTCTTTCCAAGAAGGGGACCAGGGGTCCTGAGCTCCGGTCCGGTGACTCCTGGACCTCTCAGCCAGCCGGCCCTCCTCTGGAGGGGCGTGCCTGACCTGCCTGTCCTCCGTCTCCCATCCAGGGACATCGAGATCTTTGCCTTGTTTATTTCCTGCATGTGTCACGACCTGGACCACAGAGGCACGAACAACTCCTTCCAGGTGGCCTCGGTGAGACCCGACGCTCCTCCCGCTGGGCACCTTCCCCCCCGGGTGTCTGGGAGTCCCACCCCTCCAACCTGAGGGTGAGGCCAGGAGCCAGTTGAGAGACAGGCGGAGGCGCCCGCAGGCTCTGGGAGACGGGGGAGCACTTGCGGCGGAGGAGCGGGGCAGTTCTTAGCCTCATGTGGTGGCTCTTGCCTCTGGACACGAGGAGTGATGGCTTTGTTTTGGGCTTTTCCAGAAATCTGTGCTGGCCGCGCTCTACAGCTCCGAGGGCTCTGTCATGGAGGTACCACTGTTCTGCCCACTATCCCTGTCCCCACCATCCCCTTAAGGCCACTGACTTACAAAATTGAGGCCCAGCGCCTGCCCTTCCCAAGCCCCGCCCTCCAGACCGGCCTTGAGCACTGGAGCCAGCCCGGAGCACATCTGGCTTATTCCACGCAGATGCACTTGGGCAGGTGCGGGTCGGGCTGCAGGTTGTGCCCGGCCAGCTTCGCCAAAGGAGCACCTGTGTTAGCACATCTCTCTCTGTGTGTCAAGGACGCCCTGTGGGCACGGGCTCCACTCCTATCACACTCAGCTCTGCCTTTGATTGGGGCCCCCTCGCCCCAGATGGGAGCTCCTATGGGCAGAGAGACAAACGCAGAGACTGCTCTGAGCTCCTTGCACTTGGCACAGAGCGTGGCACAGGATGGGAGCTAAACTCCAAGGTCACCTTGGCCCACGCTGCCCTCCAGAGACTGCTCCTGCTTCGCACACTTGCCAGGATGAGGGCTGGCTTCCTCCGGGGCAGCCTGGTGGTGGCCTTGCTTGTGCCCTCCGCGCCCTGGGCTAAGCCTGCTTCGTCTCTGAGTGACAGCCCTTCGGCGTCAGGAGACAGGGGCCTGGCCCTCTCCTCATCGCTGCCCTTTCTTGTCAGCCCACAAATGGCTGCATGAATTAACGTCCGGGACTCGGAGGAATCATTTCAGAATTGTTCCAGCTTGAGAGGCCCTCAGAGCTTGGCTTGTCATGTCCCTCCGTGTGACAGCTGAGGAGTCTGAGGCCCAGAGCCGGCCAGGGACTTGGCCAGGGCTTCATAGAGGGTTGAAACAGAGCCCAGAAAGGGAACGGTCCCCCCACCCCCAGTTCTGCTTGCTGTGCTCACCTCGGGGATTGGGGCTGGGCCAGCCAGGGCTGCTCCTCCCTTGGGGTCAGTGGTGAGGGGCGCCCCCCCGCCCCAGCTGGCCCCACTTCACTCTCCCCCCAGAGGCACCACTTCGCTCAGGCCATCGCCATTCTCAACACCCACGGCTGCAACATCTTTGACCACTTTTCCCGGAAGGTGATGGGGTCGGGGGTGGGGGTGGGGCAGTGGGACCTGGGAGCTGGCCTGAGATGGGAGAAGGAGCGCGGAGCCCAGCCTGTGGGGGCTTCTGAGTCTGGGGGAGGGGGCGGGGCGCCTGGCCAGAGGCCCTGACACCACACACACCCCGCTGCCCCCGGCCCAGGACTATCAGCGCATGTTGGACCTGATGCGGGATATCATCCTGGCCACGGACCTGGCCCATCACCTCCGCATCTTCAAGGACCTCCAGAAGATGGCCGAAGGTGCCTGCCTTTAGCCCAGGCCTCGGGGTTTGGACGGACCCCAAGAGGGGGAATCTCAGACCCCCCCCCCCCAGCCTCAACCCACCAGGCAGACGCAGCCCTGCATCCCTGGCTCCCATCCAGGGTGCTGAGTTCCCTGCCCTCAGAGAGCAGGTGCCAGGAGGCTGGGCCCCTCTCCTAACCCACTCCTCTCCCGACAGTGGGCTATGACCGAACCAACAAGCAGCACCACAGCCTCCTTCTCTGCCTCCTCATGACCTCCTGCGACCTCTCCGACCAGACCAAGGGCTGGAAGACCACGCGGAAGATTGCGGTAGGTGCCGCCCCTCCCTAGGAAGGCGCACGCTGCACCTGCCAGCCCAGGGCGGCTCCTGCAGCCCCAACACCCTCCCTGTCTGAGCTCAGCCCGGCTGCCTGTTGGGGGGACAGATACCGAGAGGTGACAGATGGGGAGACGGATGGAGGGGCACGGATCCACACAGCAAGTCTGTGGCGGGTGGAAGGTGGGCCAGGATCCAGCCACTCCCCTTCTGGGGCCGTCCCCCTGCCAGGTGGGGACGGTGAGGACAGGCCCTGAGTGAGGCCTCAGCTTGCCCCCTTGGGAATGGGCTGTGGGGGAGCGTGGGTGGCTGGATGCCACTCACAGGAGGTGATGAGACTGTTGGCCTTTCAGGAGCTGATCTACAAAGAGTTCTTCTCCCAGGGAGACCTGGTAGGTGGGGAGTGGCCTCAGGGGGTCCGGGCTGGGGGCGGGCTCCCGGTCTGGGGCTGGGAGGGGCAGGCTCCCGGCCTGGGGCTGGGAGGCGCTGGGTGAACTGGATGGAGGAAGGGGAGGCCAGGCCTGATGGCTGGATGGCTGCAGGAGAAGGCCATGGGCAACAGGCCGATGGAGATGATGGACCGTGAGAAGGCCTACATCCCCGAGCTGCAGATCAGCTTCATGGAGCACATTGCCATGCCCATCTACAAGTGAGTGCGCTCGCGGCCCGCTGGGACCCCGCCCAGAGACAGTGGGGTGGGTGGGACGGGGCTGGCCTGGCCCGGCGCCAGCTGATCCACCTCTGGACTCCGCTGTCTCCAGCTTTGCCCCTAAACGGGCCCTTTGCGTCATCCTCGGTCCCTCATGGCAAGAGACCGTTGTGCTGCCCTTGAGCTTCCCGTCCGATATGATATGCCTCACCTCTCTCGTGGAAGTTCTACCTGTCGTCCAGCCCTAATCTTTCTTGCTGCTCACTGTCTGACTTGCCTCTGACCCCCCGCCCCCACCCCACCCCACCAGGCTGCTGCAGGACCTGTTCCCCAAGGCGGCAGAGCTGTATGAACGTGTGGCCTCTAACCGTGAGCACTGGACCAAGGTGTCACACAAGTTCACCATCCGCGGCCTCCCAAGCAACAACTCGCTGGACTTCCTGGATGAGGAGTACGAGATGCACGAGCTGGGCAGTGCCAGGGCCCCCGTCAATGGCTGTTGCAGCCTTGATGCTGAGTGAGCCCCTCCTGGGACCTCTCCCCGCCCAGGCCTCCTCCCACAACCCGCCCCTGGCCTGGCCACACACCCTGCGACCAGAGCCACGGGTCCTGGATTCCAGACCAGAACGTCCCGTGGGACCCTGGCCAAGGGCTGACGTTCCAGGCCTCAGTTTTCTCATCTGTATAATGGAGACAAGACTTCTGGCCTCACCGAGACTTTGTCATTTGTCCTCTGAGAGCACTGGCTGACCAATGAGCACCTCTGACCACACCCTGGCAAGTCCCCACCCCCCACAAGCCACTCCCTCTCGGAGGCAGCCTGGTGTTTCTCCTGGGTCCCATTCCCGCCCCACCAGATCTGTGTCCTTTTTCCTCTGGGGGCACCCCCTGCCCCCCAGGATCTTCATACAAGGAGGTGGGATCTCGTTGTGGGTCTTAAGAGACAGTCATCAGCTTGGCTGGAGGTCCAGACGTGGCCATGGGCCAGTGGGTAGCCCAGGGGCTGCGCTGTGTTTATGCTGGAGACTGGGTCCCAGGGAGATGCAGGGGCCCCGGGAGGAAGCTGCCGGCGGGGGTGGGGGCAGCTCAGCACCACAGGGAGAGGGGGCTCAGGAAGAGGGCAGGATAGGCGCAGTGGGCAGGCAGGGTCCCTGGGTTGGGACGCAGGCCTGGGGTGGGTCAGCAGTGCTTCCTCTCGGCTGTGCCACCCTGGGCAAGTCCCTTCTTCTCTCTGGGTGAGACAGGAGGCTGAGACAATCTCTTCCCTTACATCCATTTTAGATCAAAGTCCCCATGGCTCTGTGGAGTCCCAGGAGAGGCCATGGAGTGTCCCTGGCACCCTGGGGCAGAGAGCTGAGGACGCTGAGTCTCTGGCTAGCCCCCTGAGTGTACCCCTTGGCCAGAGCCCCTCCCCTACCCCTGCAGCCAGAGGGGCACCTGGCCTCTCTCCTCTTCAAGGCCATGTCCGCCCGTGCTCCGGGGCTTGGGAGACCCCACAGGGCCAGGCCTCTGGGGTCACCCCAGCTGCCAGCTTCTCCCTTCTCTGTTTTATTCTGGGAGTGTCGTGGGTGGGGGGAGGGGGGCCACCTGCCTTACCTATTCTGAGTTGCCTTTAGAGAGATGCGTTTTTCTAGGACTCTGTGCAACTGTTGTATATGGTCCCGTGGGCTGACCGCTTTGTACATGAGAATAAATCTATTTCTTTCTACCAACCCTCCCCCAAGGGGCCGTGTGCAGACTTTGTGCAAGTGGTTGAGGGGGGAGGCACAGCATGGGGAGCGGCAATGCCTTTTAGAACTCCCTGGCCACTGGAGCTCCCACCTCTGCTGCTTAGCCCTCTTTGGGAGGAAGCCTAGACCTGTTGGGGTACCCCTGGACCAGTCCTGTGCCAGATAGTGGGGACTTAGGTGTGGATGGCAGATGCAGAGACCTGAGCATGGGGCAGCGAGTGGGAACTAGAAAGGAAGAATTGAGGGGCTGAAGCAATCAAGGAGGCTGCCTGGAGGAGGTGGCCTGGTGCTCCTCCCAGACCCCCTGTCTGCTGGTTTACCCTAGTCATGAGCCAAAGCCTGGGCCTCTGAACCCCTTCCTATTCACACAGGTACCTGCCTGTGTCCCTGTTACTCGAGCCACAGGGGTATCCCTGAGTCTGACTCTATATCAGATATGGTCCAGGGTTGTATCTGCGGGGTTAGTTCCCTGCTCTCCTGGCTGTGAGAGGGTCAGCTTCTGCAGACGGAGGGGGCAGACTGCAGAGTGGGGACCACGAGGAGGCCCTGACTGGCACAGCCTCCAGTTCCCAGCCCCCAGTGGCCTTCCCCCTCCCATCCCCTCCTGGTTCACCTCCCCCACATCAGTAAAGGTTGGGGCCGAGCACTGGACTCTCCTTTCTAGGGGAGGGACGCCTGGGAAGAGATGGCCAGGGCCATGCTGTGACCACCCACCGTGGCCCTGGGGACCCAGCCTTGCCTTTGGAGTCACAGTCTCTGTCTGCTGCTCCTGCCCGGCAGGTTGTCCTAGTTCGGATTCTGTTCCTTGGGGCTGAATGGTCCCAGGGCTTCTGGCCTCCCCCGGGGCCATGGGGTCCAGGCCCTTCCCCTGCCCAGCCCTTGCTTTGGGCTCCCCTGGTCTGTCTGTCCCCTCACAGCACAGGACCCAGGCTGATCAGTGGGCCCCAGGTGGCAGTGAGTCAGCCCCAAGGCTGGCATGTGAGGGCTGTGTGCTGACACAGTGGCTCCTTTAGGGAGTGTGTGTATGTGAGTGTGTGTGTGTGTGTGTGTGTGTGTGTTCCTCTCCCACAAGCCTTTGGGCAAAGTGGAAGCACAACCTGGGTACCCACCCCTGGGCCTTAGTCTCCCTCCCCTACCTCTGCTGTCCCCAGCCCAGCTCTCCCCAGAGGATGCTTACTCCTGTTCGAGGCCCATGCTGTGACACATCCCTCTGCCACCAAATTCAGCAACTCACAAATATTTCTTCATGCAGGTGGGGCCCTGTGCTGGGGCCCAGAGCTAAATTCGTCCCTGTCCCTGGTCTGGAGGGTCTAAGACCCTGGTAGAGGGGACAGATCCAAACTCAGGCACAGGCCATCTCACCTTTGGCCCCAGGTGTGGGGCCTGAGAAAACCACAGCGCGGGCTGGAAGATGAGCAGGGGGTGTCGTCCTGCGGGCGGAGGGGGACAGGCCGTCCTGGAAGGAACGGCCCAGCAAAGGCACGGAGAACGGGAGTGGAACCAGGGGTGGAGGGCGAGCTAAGGCCGGATCAGGGGGCGCCAGGAATACCCGGCTGTGGAGTTCGGCCTGACTTTGTGGGCACAGGGGTGCCGGGAAAGGTTTTGGGCGGAGACTGGCTTCACGTGCTCTTGAGAAAGCTCCAGGGGGTGGGCAGAGCCAGAACCACGGGAGAGGGTGGGCGGGGGTCGTCCCGGGGCGGAGGCTCCGTGCCCTGGGCGGGGCGAGGGAGCAGGCGTGCAAGACGCGTCGGATTGACAGAGCTTCTGACCAATGGGATGGGGGCGGGGGCGGGGGCGGTGAGAGGACCCGCAAGGGCCCCGGAAAACTCCGCCCCGCAGCTCAACGCCCCTCTCACCTGCTGCCAGGTGAAGGGTGGAGCCCCTGCTGCCAGGTGAGGTGAGCTCCCTGGGGAGATGGGCAGGGCAGCTGCTTGGGGGTGCCAGGGAGGGGACGGGAGTGGGAGTGGGAGGACAGATGGGAGGAGGGCCTTGCCCCGCGCTGAGCCTGCGGGCAGCCCTCCCCCGTTCAGAGAAGGCAAGGCTTGGCCCCGGGCTTCTGGTTGCTGCCGTGCCCTCCCAACTGAATGGTTTCCTTTTACAGGAAACCTCACCTTGATTCTGTGCCTAGATACTATTATCTCCTTCTGTAGCCGAGAAGCTTGAGGTTCAGGAGGTTAAGGAATCGGCCGTGGGCGCCGTGAGCGCCTGCCTCCTCTCCAAGGGCTCTTTCTCAGGGACAGACGAAGGAGATTCAGGAGGGCGGGGTCCCCGTCTGCCTCCGGAGGACTGTCGTGGAGGGTAGGGGTGGTGAGCAAGTGGGTGGGGGCCCCAGAGAGGGTCTGGGGTCCACTCTGCGCCCCCGGGTGGCCGGGGCGGGTGGGGCGTGAGGAAGGCGACGAAGGGGACGGTGGCTTGTAGTGCAGCTCACAGCCACCAGGTGGCGCCCCGAACCCCCCGATGGCCTCACCTCCCCCGCGGTCTGGGGGGGGCACGTGGGAGGGCGGGGTAGCCTGCCACCTGTCCACGCGCACACGGGTGTCATCCTTGCACACGCAGGTGCCTTCTCACGCAGGCACACGCACACCCAGACTCACATGCTCATTCTCTTACACACGGACACGCTCTCGATGTAGACCGTACAGTCTACACCGAATGTCTGCAGACTCCACAGGGAAGATGGGAAATGCTTCCCGCGAGCCTCTGGCCGCTTTCGCTGCTCCCCGAACAGGACTGGGGTCCATCACCTCTACCCGAGGGAGACCCCGTGGCCCCCGGGGGTGTGGGCCGCTCAGCGGCCCGGGTCAGGTGTGGGCAGCACCCCTCCTGACCTGAAGCAGCGAGAGGGAGCCTGGAAGGCTTGGTCCTGCGCCGTGAGATGCAGAGCAGGAAGGCGGGAGCATGAAGGGGCCTCAGGAGGAGGCTGGGGCTCAGGGGCCCTGGCTCTTAGGACGGCGGGGACTGGGCCGGAGGAGAGGGCTTTGCAGACCCAGGCAGGTCGGGCCGGGTGGTGGGAGGCACGGGGGTCGTGCCCAAGGCCTCAGCGCGCCCTCGGGGCTCAGCCTCTCAGGGCTCAGTCTGCTTGAGACAGGGGTGCGTGTGTGCGCTGGGCCTGCAGGTGGGAAGGGGAGGCCAGAGGATGGCGTGAGGTGGCCCAGCGCCCTGGGGGGTGCGTGTGAGAGGGGATGGCCCGAGATACTGGTCACAGCCTGAGCTGCAGCCAGGGGTGCAGGGAGGAGAAGGGTTAGGCCTGTTCTGAGCAGAAGAAGTTGGGCCCTCTGGGGAGTCGGGCAGCCCGGCCAGACTCTGGACTGGCACCTGCGGAGAAGAGGGAGAGTTGGGGTTGAGGTGGGCCTCGGGAGAGGGGGAGGAGGGAGAATGTCCGGGAGGCTTCCTACCCGGCAGGAATTTGCACTGCTGAGTCCTCTCTCCCGAAACACAAACAAGGGTTCTGGTGGAGCACTGGAACCCCCACTCTCTGGGCAGCGCCTCCAAGACTCCCTTTTCTCCTGGCAGGCTGAGCACTGGGATTCCTCACTGGTCTCTTTTGCTGTCTGTAAGCCCGGGTGATGTGTTCTCTGGAGGCCTTCAAGGTACAGGAGGTGAGGGAAGGCTGCCGGGTTCCGCGAAGTTTTGTGGGTAAATCCGCTTATAGAGGACACAGCCGGATTGTTCTCTGGGGGCACATCAGGATGGGTGCCTCCAGGATGCAAGGACACTATCAAGTTTGAATAGTGGTGGGGTGGGTGAGAGGAGGGGGGTTGAGGGTCCTTGGTGGGGTGGTGAGAGGAGGAGGGTTGAGGGTGATTGGTGGGGTGGGTGAGAGAAGGGGTTTGGGGGTGATTGGTGGTGAGAGGAGGGGGGTTGGGGGTGCTTGGTGGGGTGGGTGAGAGGAGGGGGGCTTGGAGGGTTGCAACTTCCTGACAAGATGACCGCCGCTCCATCCCTAAATCGCCCCTGGAGAAACCATAGGACCGACCAGGAAGCGTGGAATTCTAGGAACTAACAAAAACAGGCTGGGGCACAGGGTGGTGGGAGTTGGGGGAGTTAAAAGTGAGCTGCTGGGTTGGCAGAGGGCACTTGCCTCGTCGCCTGGGACCTTGGACAGTGGATCATGGCGGGTCCCCCATCTCTGCATCACCTTGGGGGCTTCTCCACGCCTTTGGGCAGCAGCTGGAGGGAAAGAATGACCAGTTGATTGGGAGGCTCTCCCAAGGATAGGCAGGGATCATTGTCCCCTTTGTGGGCAAGAGACACTGAGACCCAGAAGCTCAGCTGGTGGGAACCTCCCTGAGTGAAAGGAGCTTGGGGGCACACCCACCCAACCCGGTCAGATGAGGAAACTGGGACCGGGAAAGGGCAGAGACCGCTAAGCCCACACAACCATCCAGCGGCGGAGCAGGGATGGGGAGCACCTCCCAGGTCCTGGTCCAGGGTCTCCCCACTTCCTCAGGGGCGGGGGGCAGGCTTTGCTTCCTCAGGCCCCACCTAGGACTCACACTGCCCACTAGACCTGGGGAGCCGGTCTGTGTCTCCCACACCACCGCCCCCCCCCATCCGTGCTGTGCTGGGGTCAAGGGTGGGGAGGGGCCCGTGCAGGTTAGAACAGCCACCCTCTTTTCTCTTCACATCCACCCTGAACCGTTCCTCTGGCTCTCAGCTTAGACACCCTGGGTGGTTGTGCCTGCTGGGTGCAGGCAGCATCTCTCCTCACGTGCACCCAGAGCCCCGGAAGGGCAGGAGCAGATCTGCCTCAGCTCCCGTTTCCCACGTCCGCCTTCAGAATCTGGCACAGGGCAGGTGCTCGGAACAGCCACGCTGACTGCTAGGAAGTGGCAGAGTCGGGACTCCAAAGCACGTGTTGATCAAGATGCAGCTGAACAATGAGGGGGACCCTCTGCAAAGCCCCACACTCCTCTCTCTCTGCAGCTCTTTCATCTCTAGCCCTCTGCCCTGTGCGCGCTCGCCAGCTGGCCTGTTCAGACTCCCAGACCCAGCTCCTCAATTCAGGGGCACTTCCAGGCTTCATCTGGGTTCACTCGGCCTGTGGGGTGGCCCGGAAACCCTGCCCCCCTCCCGCCCCGCTGTAGGGACCATGGTAGGATTTGCATATTTTCTGCCTATCTTAGGATCCCATTCACCATGTCCAGTGCCCTGAAAACCTTTATGTCATCCGTTTTGTCCAGTTTTATTGTTGCGGCTCTTTCAGGCAGGAGGGTAAAATCTAGTCTTTTTTTTTTGTCTTTTTATCTTTTAGAGCCGCACCTGCGGCATATGGAGGTTCCCAGTCTGGGGGTCTAATCGAAGCTGTAGCCACTGGCCTACAACCACAGCCACAGCAATGCCAGATCCAAGGCGCATCTGCGACCTGCACCACAGCTCACGGCAACGATCCTTAACCCACTGAGCAAGGCCAGGGATGGAACCCGCAACCTCATGGTTCCTAGTTGGATTCGTTAACCACTGCGCCACGATGGGAACTCCTAAAATCTAGTCTTTATTAGTCCATCTTTGACGGGCATGTAAGTCTGTGTTATTAGCTGTCGTTGCAGCGTGGTCACCACGGGGGAATGTTGACAGACAGCTGGGTAGTAATGTTCTGGCTGCGAGAAATCACGACCTCACGACGGTTATTCTGTATGCATGTATCTTGTGTAGTCCATCATGGGAATTTATTTATTTATTTATTTTGCTTGTTAGGGGCACTCCCATGGCATATGGAGGTTCCCAGGCTAGGGGTCCCATTGGAGCTACAGCTGCCGGCCTACACCAGAGCCACAGCCACGCGGGATCTGAGCCGCGTCTTTGACCTACACCACAGCTCACGGCAACACCGGATCCTTAACCCACTGAGGGAGGCCCGGGATCGCACCTGCAGCCTCATGGTTCCTAGTTGGGTTCCTTTCCGCTGCGCCACAACGGGACCTCCTCCATATCTTTATTTATCTGCCTCTGTTGTTGATGTGTTATCTTCTGGCTTCCATCTGGAACCATCCTTTCCGCCTGAAAACACTCTTGGCGCATTCCCTTTCGTGCAGATGTGCTGATGGCGAATTCTTCTGGCTTTGTTAGTTTGAGAATATCTTTGTTTTCCCTTTATCCTTGAAGGATGCTTTTGCAGCTACTGAAGTCTAGGTTAGTGGTATTTTAGCGCTTTGTTTGTTTACTTTCTGCTTTTGAGGGCCACACTTTCAGCATATGGCAGTTCCCAGGCTAGGGGTGGAATTGGAGCCACAGTAGGCCCTTGTCATTTCTGCTGTGCCTCTGTGAATCCCAAACTCCCCATCCTTCCCTCCCCTGCCCCCCTCCTCCTCGGCAAACGGCGGTTCCCTTGAAGCCCTGATCCCATTGGTTGCAATGGTTTTTCTTCCCCCATAAAATGTGAGCTCCTTGAGGGGAGCGTATGGTGCCCAACACAGAGCCTAAGACAGAGTAGGCACACAGCAGAATTTACTGACTGCTTAAATGAAATGTTAGGCTCTATGAATCCGCCCCGAGTGACTGCGTCCTCCGAGGCGGCTGGGGCCAACCTGCATATCTTGAGGCGTGTCTCTGCAATGATCCTGGTCACGCACGAGTTACCCCATTCGGCGGAAGAAAATCATCTTCTCCGCAAAACCATGCCGGCGTGACCAGCAGTCGGCCTCCCATCAGAGGAAACATGTCCACGGTAGGATCACGCTGGCGTGACCGGCTCTGAGCATCAGTCAAAACAAACCGGCTTCCCAAACCCCAGCAGGTTCTAGGAGGCAAGATGATACTCGCCAGGAAGCAGCGTATAAAAGAAGGATCGAGAGAGAGAACTGAATTCATATTCTATCATCATCGAACCAATCGAAAATTATCACCGGTGGAGTTCCTGCTGCGGCGCAGTGGGTTAAGAATCTGACTTCGGCGGCACAGTGGGTTAACAGGATCCAGCGCAGCTGCAGCTGGACAATCCATTTCTGTTGTTCGAAGCCTCCCGGTTTGTGGCGCTTTGTTAGGAAAGGGCACAGCAGGTGAGGCAGGGGGCAGGGTACCTCCACTCACAGGGTGGATGCAGTGGAGAGAGGACGGGACGTGGCTGACCATCATTTCCCCCCTTGAAGTCTTGGGGCCGCTTGGCAGGACACTTAGTCACTGAAGACCATCTGAGACACACACACATGGCGTTCCTGTCGTGGCTCAGTGGAAATGAATCTGACTAGCATCCATGAGGACACAGGTTCAATCCCTGGCCTTACTCAGTGGGTTACGGATCCGGCATTGCTGTGAGCTGTGGTGTAGGTCTCAGACACAGCTTGGATCCCCTCTTGTTGTGGCTGTGGTGGAGGCCAGGTGGCTGTAGCTCCGATTGGACCCCTAGCCTGGGCATCTCCGTATGCTGTGAGTGCGGCCCTCAAAAGACAAATAAATAAATAAATGAGACATACACACAAAAGCTGGGTCCTCTTGCCTCAAAATAGGACATCGCTTCAGTACAACCCCTGATTCATGCTCCAGACCCTCCTTCCCCACCAGGCCGAGGCTGGGGTCCCCTTAGGCCACTTCTGTCCTCAGCTCTTGCCCTTTCCTGTCCTGCTTGCCTCACCCCCCTCACAGGAGTTACACGCCCACCCCCACCCCCCCGGAGGTCACTGTCCCTCGGAATGTTCCTTACACTCTTCCCCAGGCTCAGCCCCACGGGTGCCCTGGCTGCCGGCAGCCTGTGGTGGTGCATTAAGGCGGGGCCCTGCCTGAGGAGGTTGACAGTAACCTGGGTGACATGTGAATTTATTGATTAATCAACTAGTTACTGAAATGAATTGAACACACATTTGTTGAAAACACACTCTGCCATCCCTGGCTGGGCAGTGGAGGGACGGCAGAGATGGACAACGACCAAAAAAACAGATGCCAGGCTTACAGACGGATGGACAAGCAAACTGAGACAGGCTGGGGCCCGGGACCCTTGACTGGAGTGCCTGCTGCTGGACACCTGTCACCTCCAGCAGCAGAAGGCAGACACTATGAGGGCCTGCCCATTTGGGCAACGAGGAACCATCGGATACAACCCCCCCCCCACAAACAAACTGCCACTTCGGAGGTGCCCAGAGCAAAAGCAGGGCACTGCGTGTGGTCCCTGCACACAGCACCACCAAGGGGGGGGGGGCAGGCAGGCCACCTAAGCCACCCCTCCTGCCTTACCCACCATTCCCCCCCCACACACGCTATTGAAGGAACCAGCCCACCGTCCTCGGAGCACGCAGGGCACCTGCTCTGTGTTTTCATTCTCTGCTGCAGCACGAGCCCCACTAAAGCCTTGTGTGAATTCCTGGCCTCTCATCAATGTCTGTGGATTCAAAGGTCCAAGGGCCCGAGTCAGGGGTGACAGAACCAACTCAGAAGCAGACGTAGATCTGCGTAGGAGCCCCCGGGGCCACGAAGGAAAAGCAGGTGTTGCTACAAGAGCCTCTGCGGGGGGTGGGGGGATCCGACTTGGTCGTGGTGGTCGTCGGCGGAGCCTTAATAAGAGGGAGGCGGGGCTGAGGCCTGAGGTGAGAGGTCGCAGGCGGAGGGGGGGTCCTGCGGCTGGAGGGACTTCGGGAAGGTCAGTGGAGGGGCGGCTGGGAGACTACGAGGCGAGAGGGGGTGGTGTGTGAGAGACGAGGCAGGAGGAAGCCAGGCTGTGTCTGAGTTGGGGCTTTAGCCCCAAAGGAATGAACATTAAGGGGTTTCAGGAGGCCGGGGGGCCTGGGCAGAAACGGAGACAGCCCCACCCCACCCCACCCCCGCCGGCTGCAGCATGGGGAGGGGCCTGGAGGGCGGCTTCAGCGCTGGGGGCCGACCAGGGAGGGCGCTCTTGCAGCGGTTGAGGTGAGAACGCCATCTGAACGTGGGCCAGGGTCACCGGGGATGGAAAGAAAGATTTGAGAGACAGCCTTGGGCATGCGCTGGACATGGTGTGTGGGAGAAAGCGAGGCGGATGGCGACTCCTAGTTCTCTGGTTGCGCAAACGGCTAGATGGTGGTGCTGTTTGCTGGGAGAAGGATCCCTGGAAGAGGACCAAATCTGGGGGAGAAAATTCTAAATTCAGGCAAAAGTTTGTATAAACCCTATGATTGAGGGATATCAGCTGTTACCATCCACTCATTCAAAGAGTATTTAATGAGGGCTTGCTGTGTGCCGGGCCTGTGCCGGGTGCTGGAGATGAAAGGGAAGGAAATTAACATTGCAAGGCAGTGGGGCAGGGAGATGGAGAGGCATGGTTTGGTTCCTGTTGTGGCTCATCAGAAACCAACCCGGCTAGTATCCATGGGGACGGGGGTTCAATCCCTGGCCCTGCTCAGTGGGTTAAGGATCCAGCATTGTCTTGAGCTGTGGTGTAGGTCGAAGGCTAAGCGCTGCAGCTTGGATTTGACCCCTAGTCTGGAAACTTCCATATGCCCCAGGTGCAGCCCTAAACCCCCCTCACACCCCGCCCCCCCAAAAATATATGGTCATCACAGTGTTCAATTTGGCTTTGAGACCTGGCTCCATGGCTTTCTCGTTGTATGACCTTGGGCACATTACCCGGCCTCTTTGTGTCTCAGGAATCTCTGTGGCATCTGTCTCCTGGAATGTTGTTTGGATGTGGTGAGAATACTGTAATAGCTTTAGCACCGTGCTTGGCACACAGTAAGTGCTTAATAAAAAGATGCTGTTGTTGGTTTTCCGTGTAAGGCACGGTCACCTGTCCTATCCAGTCCTCCCCGCCACCTCGCCGGGAGCGAATGACCACTGCATCTCATTTCCCAGAAGAGGCAGCGCTGCTGAGCGCCGCCCCAGCAGCCTTTCCCTCTTCCTCGCCGTGAGGAGTTGGGAAGTTTGTGCAGGTGGTTCTCATTCTGCATTCAGGAAAGCTGGCTCCCTAGCCTGTTTCGGCGTCTAAGTCCCGATGCGTCTAAGCTCATCGTGGTGCATCCGTTCCCCTGTCTGTGGATGGATGTAGGCAGTGCTCAGGTCCGTTCCCATCCAGCTACGAACTCATTCAAGTCGCCCAGGAATGTCCTGGTTTTAGTGCTGTTAGTGCCGGATCCCAGGAAACATCAGTCCTGGGCAGACGGGGTGGACTGGGCAGACTGGGTAGACTGGGTTGGTTGGTCACCCTGCTTAGCCAGAGACCTGGGGAGGAGACGTCTTCTATAGAGGTGTGAGGGTGTGTGTGAGTGTGTGTGTGTGTGTGTGTGTGTGTGTGTGTGTTGGAGATGGAGATGGGGCATCTGGAAAACTTACTGTTTGCTAACAATCAGTGGTCAAGGCTACACACGTGGAGGACATGTCCCTCTTTGCAGGAGGTCTTTGTTTCTGTGTGCTGTGCTCGGAGGTGCTGGAGCCATCCTGCCACCACGAGACGAGTTAAGCAACACGCTGAAGACAGCAGGGTGAAGGAATGGAAAACATTTGGGTCCTGGAAAACACTGCTGGGCCAGAAGCTCTTAGCTCAGGCGTCGTTGCTGTCAGAATGATGGACCACAATCTCTGCTGATGGGTTACTTGCAGCCAGAACAGCACCCAGCTGGAAAGAGGCAGAGCTGGGTATGAGCCTGTCTCCATCCTGCTGTTCACGTCTTAGTACTAAACACCAGGACAGAGAGAAGACAAACTCCAGGAACGATTCGCCTGGGACAGCATTTCTCCAATTGTGTTACTTCCACACGATGCTCTCCACACAGGGATTCCATGGTCAGATGGGCTGGGGTGACAGGACATGTGATATTCTCACTAATACCTGGTCATCTTGGATTGACCCAGCGTTTCTCAAAATCAGTCCGATGTGGAATTTGTAGTTTCTTTTTTGTCCCTATTGATACCTCCCAGGTGTTCCCTGGTTTGGGAAACGGCGAGGTGACAGAGGAAGCGGCTGTCTGGAGCATCCGACCTCAGCGTTGGGCTCTGGCTAGGAGGCCACACACGCCTTGGTTTGCCGGTCCTCTGAGGTGATTATTAAGAGCGGCCCTGTCCCTCCTCACTGTGTCCCAGTTTGGGGTGATCCACTGCGTGGTCCCTGAGCTCTGGACGTGCGGGAGCGCTTCCCGGAGGGGCCCCTTAGGCTGAGGGATCAGTGCTGCCACCTTGAGGAGAAGATCGGCGTGGCAGAGGGTGTTGGCTGGGACGATGGCGCAGCCGCCCCGAAGGATGAGGGCCGGGCCGTGTGAAGTGGAGCTTCGGACACGCTGCGTGGGACGTGCAGAGAGGGAGATGGGGCGGTGGATGAGCCTGGAGACGCGGGGGTGGGGGGAATGGCCGCCGCAGCAGCAGGGGGTGGCCTGGGCACAGAGGCGGAATGTGGTACCCGCGGTGGTGTCCTCCTGAGTTCTGGTACTTGCCACACTCTCCGGGAAGCAGGGTCACCTTGTGGTTTTCCTCTCATTTGCCACCTGCCTCCCTCCCTGGAGCGGAAGCTCTCTGAGGTTAGGTACTGTGTGTGCTGCCCACACCTGTATCCACAGCATCGGAGGCCATTCCTCATCCACGGTAAAGGCTCAGTAGATATGCGTGAAGTAAATGAATCTGAGAGGGAGGAAGCATCCCCCTAAAGCACCTCGCGTGGAGAATCAGAAGGGCATTAAGACTTAAAGAGCCGCTGCTGTGCCCCAGGGCCTTGTCAGCAGGTTACCTCCTTGTAGCATCCTTACGCCTCCAGGCAGAGATCATGGATGGGCTAATGATGAGTCAGCAAGCCCCCTTCATCTTTCGAGGCTCAAGCCCCTCAGCCTCCAGAAAACCACCCCCGTCTGAGCCACTGCCCCTGCACTAAGCCTCCCCTCCTTGGAGCTTATAAAACCCAGCTCTTGGCTGCCTGCTGTTCGGTGTGGTATTTCATCAGACCGCCTCCCACGTGGCTGTAAACGCTTTAAGAACAGAGGCTCCATCTCTTGTTTCCAAGTCTCCCCCACAGAACCAGGAGCTGAGCTGAAAAACAGCCACCCTCTGTATTCCCTAATTGATAGGTTTGTCCTTAACGCTGGTTCCAGCACGGCCTTGACTTAGACCTCTCTTCTGGCAGTTAGCTCCTGCCGCTCTGTACGTTTTCTCTCGGTCAGGACTGCTTCCTGCCCTGCCCCGGAACACCTGACAAGCCGTGTCTCGAACAATCAGATGCCTTAATTATCTCACACGAGGAGAGGTCTGGAGGCAGGACGCCCAAGGCTGGGGCAGAGCTTCCCAGATGCCATCAGAGGCTCAGGCTCGTGGCTGCTTTTCACTCTGCCGCCCTTGGTGTGCTGGCTGGTTGCCTCGTGGTACAAGGTGGCTGCACAGCTGGGTTCCTGGCAGGAAGAAGGGAGATAGCAGTGAGGCCAGCTCATGTGTCCTTTTGATCAGAGAAGCACAAGCCTTCCCAGAAGGCTCGAGGAGACTTCTGCTTCCCCGTATTGGCCACACTAAATATAAAGGTGGAAACAATTTAAGTTTTCTAGCCTCTGTAGTTAGGGGAACAAGGGAAGTGTGTGAGGATGAGTGTTGCATGAGCCATCAACAGTGATTGCTATGCATTCTCTAGAAAGAAGATAATCAGACTTGTTTTCTCTCAGATTCTGAAATCTCCCCATCCTAAGCAGAACCCTGCTTAGATGTCTTTGTTCCCAGAGAAATACTCTTATGTTCTTTTTGAAATTTTTATTAAAAATTTTTTTATTTAAATATGATTGATTTGCCTTGGGTTAGTTTCAGGTGCACAGCAAAGTGATTCAGTTATACATATGTATATAAATAGATTCTTTTTGAACTTTCTCTTTCATTGGAGGCTCTTAAAGATAGTGAGTATCATTCCCTGTGCTATGCGGTAGGTCCATGTTGGTTATCTATTTTATATGTGGCAGTGTGTATCTAAGTTCTTGATAGTACATAAACATAAAAGACACGGTCCATTTCTTGAAAGAAGACATGCCGTTGGCTAAAAGGCACAGGAGAAGATGCTCCACCTTGCTACTTATTAGAGAAATCAAATCAAAACCACACTGAGGCATCACCTCACACTGGTCGGAATGGCCATCATCAAAAAGTCTACAAATAATAATTGCCGAAGAGGGTGTGGGAAAAAAGGAACCCTCCTACACTGTCGGCACGAATGGCAATTGGAACAGCCACTCTCAAGAACAGTAATGGAAGTTCCTTAAAAAACTAAGAATAGAGCCACCATATGATCCTATGATCTCTCTGCTGGGCATCTATCTAGAGAAAACCATACTTCGAACAGATACGTGCAGTCCAGTGTTCATTGCAGCACTATTACCATAGCCAAGACATGGAAACAACCTAAATGTCCATCAAGAGAGGAATGGATGAAAAAGATGTGGCATAAATATACAATGGAATATAACTCAGCCAGGAAAAAGAATGAACTAGTGCCTTTTGCAGCAATGTGGATAGACCTAGATATTATCATACTAAGTGAAGTGAGTCAATGACAAATACCATATGATATTGCTTATATGTAATATTAAAAAAAGGACATAATCAGCTTATATACAAAACAGAAATAGATCCACAGACATAGAAAACAAATGTATGGTTACCGAAAGGGAAAGGGGGGACATAAATGAGGAGCTTGGGATTAACATATACACACTACTGTATATAAAGCAGATAACCAGCAAGGACCACTGGAGGGCACAGGGACCGCGCCTCGATATTTTGCAATAATGTATAAAGGAAAGGAATCTGAAAAAGAATATATACATATGTATATACAGACACACGCATATAGATATATGAACCATTTTGCTGTGCACCTGAAACAAACACAGCATTGTAAACCAACTGTACTTCCATTGAAAAACAAGTCACAGTCCATGCCCTTCGTGGCCACAGAGCACGTGGGGAGGATGTGACATCACGGCGGAGATAAACAATCCCGACAGGGATGTGTGCCCCATGCTACGGGATGAGGAGAGCCCAATTTCAGGTTAGGGGGGTCAGGGAAGGCTGCCCGGAAGTGGTGACACATGAGCTTGAAGTGGCAGGTAAATATGGGAGGAAGGGGCTGCAGGGGGAGTTCGGGGTAGAAGAACGTACACGGGCAAAGGCGTGGTGTTGGAAAGAGGGCATAGCACCTGTCAGGAGCACCCGAAACTCTGTTTTGCGGGCGTATTGGGTGCGATTGCCGGGGCCAGGTCCCGAAAGGCAGCGTGATGTGTCCCGCTCGGGTGCCTGGAGAGAGATGGTGGTGCCGTTTTCTGAGACAGGAGTTACTGACCGTAGTCGAGTCCTGACTTTGGGAGACTCGCGCTGTGCTTAGTCTCCATGATGTCCGAGCACAGCCCCATCCGCTGCCTTGACTTCAGCTGCCATCTTCCGACTCCAAAATCTGCACGCCCTGTTCAGTTTTCTTTTCTTCTTGGTCTTTTTGTCTTTTCTGGGGCTGCTCCCACGGCATATGGAGGTTCCCCGGCTAGGGGTCGAATGGGAGCTGTAGCTGCCAGCCTACACCACAGCTCACGGCAACATGGGATCGTTAACCCACTGAGCAAGGCCAGGGATGGAACCCGCAACCTCATGGTTCCTAGTCGGATTCGTTAACCACTGCGCCACAATGGGAACTCCAAGTTTTCTCCTCTATATTTCCAGCCTGCATGTCCAATGCAGCTTTTTCTACGTGACAACCATGCCCCACATTGAGTAGCTAAAACTAGAACCATGCTTTTAGTTTCTGAATCTGTAGATGCGCAATTAATTCGGGCTTAGAAGTTAATCTCTCCCTTAAAGACTTAAAGCTAGAGGGGTGATAACTCCAAGTATATCCTCCTTTTAATCCGTCTGTATTTGTGTCTGCAAAAGCCGTTTGCGTGATGCTAGGTCATGTTGGATCTGTCCCTGTGTTCTTCGCAAGCCGCATTAGTGAGGAGAACCCAGAGGCTTTCGAGGTATATGGGAAGAGTAGCCATTCACAGTCATGCCCCAAGACGGTGATAATTGTCCTGCTCCCTGTCACAGTGTCGCCTGCACAGACCACAGTCACGTTGACTTTCTGCAGAACACCGCACGGGTCTCCTGTATTGATGACATCATGCTGATCGGACCTGGTAAACAGAAATATGGTCCTAATAAGACCCAGACGTGCCAGGGCACGGGGAGATAAACTCTTCAAGGATTTAGGCGCCTGCTACATAGGCGAAGGTTTTAGGGGGTCTAGGTCTGAGACATGCTGGGACATCCGTTCTGAGGCCAAGAACAAGTTATCATACCTTCTGCTCCTCCCTGCTAAGCAGGAGATACATGTTGGATGGGTCCTTTGGATTTTGGAAGCAGAATGTGTCACACTGAGGATACTATGCCAGTGTATTTATCAGGTAGTCAGAAGTCTGACAGTTTTGGAGTTCCTGTCATGTCTCAGTGGAAACGAAGCCACCTTAGGAATCATGAGGTTGCGGGTTCAATCCCTGGCCTCGATCAGTGGGTTAAGGATCTAGCGTTGCTGTGAGCTGTGGTCTAGGTTGCAGAAGCTGCTCGAATCCCGTTTCTACCACTTTAGGCTCTGCTGGAAAGAAGCCCTGGCTCCCAGGGAGGGGGCGAGCTCTTTTTATTTTCTTTTTCTTTTTCTAGGGCCACACCCACAGCATATGGAGGTTCCCAGGCTAGGGGTCTAATCAGAGCTGTAGCTGCCAGCCTACACCACAGTCAGAGCAATGTGGGATCCGAGCCACGTCTGCGACACCACAGCCCACGCAACGCCGGATCCTCAACCCACTGAGCAAGGCCAGGGATCAAACCGCAATCTCATGGTTCCCAGTCGGACTCGTTAACCACTGCGCCACCATGGGAACTCCGGGAGGGGTGAGCTCTTCACCAAGGGACACAGGAGGGTCCCACAGAACCCAAACCTATAACTGCCGCCGGTCACTTTTGGGTTCCATACCAGAGGTTCAGAAGGCAGAAGTCACTTGCGATGGTGACGACCCTGATTGTCACAAAGATGCAGGGCTGCTGGCATTCAGAGAGGGGAGTGTCTGGAGGTCACATTCCCTAGGTCGCGTCGTGGTACGTCTGTGCCACCGCCGGGGCCACCGAGGCATCCCTGGCCTGACAAAGGCAAGGCCACCAAGGGCTCAGATCCTTCAGGGACAAGGGTCTGGGCCATCCCCTTGGCAAGCAGCCTGAGGGTGAGGGAAATTTAGAATGGGCCGTGGTGGGGAGAAATGGCAAACAGCTGTTGGAATTGTAAATTCACACCGAGACCATGTCTCACCCATCACATGGCATGAGCCCCACGGTCGGACAACAGTTTCTCTTGATGAGGCTGCAAGGAAAAGGCATGTTCCCCCATCATGGGCAGGGGAGTGCTAAATGGTATGACCCCTCTGGAGGGGACCCGGCAATACCCAGCAACACCCAGCAACATGCCATGTGCACTTACCCACTTCCAGGAACCGGTCCCAAATACCCACCGGCAAAAACCCGAATGGACGCTGGCACAGGATTACTCCCTGTCATACTGTTTGTCTTAGCGAAGGACCCAGAGGAGTATCAGCAAGAAAGCTGCACTTGGCAGCTGTGGGGAGGGGCTGGAATCCGGGCAAAAGGCTGGGTGAGTTATTTGTTTCTAACCAATGTGTCCTGAGTGCCCACGACGTGCTTGGGCGCTCACATATGTCACTCCCTTTAAGCTCCACAGTCTTTCCTCCTTTCTGGAAACAGATTCGTATCTGCCGTCTCCACCACAGAAATTCTAAGAATACATCATGAAAACATAACCAAAAGTGGCAGCCATTCTTTATGCACAAAGATGTTTGCTACAGCATTATTTTTCAGAATTGCTTTTTATATTTTGTCAAAGTTATAGAAGCACACAGTTACAAAAAAAAAAAAAAAAAAAGCCGCCCAGCCGCCCAGAAGGGCTTATAATGGCATCAGCAATACCCGCTCTTCATCTTCCTGTCGCAGCCTGGCCTCCAGAGGCAGCCCCCTTTGAACCGTTTCTGGTTTTAGAGCTTTGAGAGTTTCCTTCTGTATCTTTAAATAGTGTGTTTGTGTGACTTTGCATTTAGCGAGTTTAGATATTATGTATTGGCTTTCTCCTCTAGATGCGATTAGGGCTTGTTCAAGACCAAATATTACTTTTTATTCTCTTTAGAGCCCCAGGACCTAGCCTGGGGACCGGCAGCCAGTACTGAATGCGTGTTTGTTGAATAAAGGAGTAACCGAGGCGGTCAAGGGAGAGAGGACATTGGAAGCGGAGAGAAGGACATGGAGAGGAAAGGGGCAGAGGCCCCTTTTTCGTGACTCACGCACCCGATTCCGGTACAGGGTGGCTTTGTTTCCGCCGACAGGAACTGCTCACCTCCCATACTCCCTTGCAACAAGTAGGACCACGCTGAGTACGGATTTGGGCAAAGGTTTCTCGAGGAAACCTGAGGTAGTTGCCGTATCCTGGGGTCCCTTTTGCTCTTCCTTATTCTTCCTTCCTGGGACAAGGATGTGATTTCCAGAGGCTTGGCAGCCATCTCGCAACCACATCTAAAGACGGGGACCAAGAAGTTGCCCGAGGGCTCAGCGGATTGAGGAGCTGGTGTTGCCACTGTTGTGGCTCAGGTTGCTGCTGTGGCAACAGGTTTGATCCCTGGCCTAGAAACTTCCACATGCTGTGGGCATACCCCCCCCCAAAAAAAAAAAATTAAAGACGGAAGACCAAAACGGTAGAGGGAGCCGAATTTTCAAGATGTCATTCAGATGCACACCAGCCTGGACTGCCTATCTCTAGACTTTATGTAATCTGAGACAAAGAGTGCCTTTCTCTTTATTTTTTGCTTTTTAGGGCCGCGCCTGTGGCATATGGAGGTTCCCAGGCTAGAGGTCCAATCAGAGCTACAGCTACCAGCCTGCACCACAGCCACAGCACCGCTAGATCCGAGCCACATCTGTGACCTGCACCACAGCTCACAGCAACGCCGGATCCTTAACCCACTGAGCGAGGCCAGGGATTGACCCCGCAACCTCATGGTTCCTAGTCGGGTTCATTTCCGCTGCGCCACGACAGGAACTCCAAAGAGTGCCTTTATTTGTAAAGATCATATAATTAGTTTTTCTGTTGCTTGCTCCTTCATGCATTCTTAAGGGAGGGAGATGGAAGAAGAAGAGCCAAAAGTTGATGGTTATTGATAGTACAAGGGGATTCTGAAAATTTTCTGTAGTCAAAGCTTGAAAAGGTCTACAGAAATTTGAGACTCTATATAAATCAACCTTGTAAATATGAGTTCAGAAAAAACTGGCAAGACGTCTAGGCTTCAGAGACTGTCGCCCTGTCTCATAAGTACAACTTAACCTCTAGAAAGTCTGTGATTCCACTGGTGGCCTTAATGACTGAAACTGGTCGTGACCTTTGCATTGATATCTCTGTTTTGGGGAGGGTTACAAACACCTGCGAATTGCCTCTTTTTTCACCAGAAGGGGCTCCCTGGCATGGCATCTTCCTCCACGTACAGGAAGTAAAATAAAACCACGCTGCAGAACTTCTTTTTTTCTTTTTTTTTTCCTGCTTTTCCGGGCCGCACCTGTGGCACATGGAAGTTCCCAGGCTAGGGGTCGAAACGCCAGATCCTTAACCCTCTGATCAAAGTCAGGGATCGAACCTGCAGCCTCATGGATACTAGTTAGGTTCGTTACCGCTGAGCCACCGCAGGAACTCCTGCAGAACTTATGTAAACAAGAGTCTGCGCGTTGTATCTCATTTAAAGTGATAAACAATAAACTAATGAGAAGCTAGGAGCAGGGGTTGGTGACCCCATGCAGAGTTCAGATATGAGCCAACCAAAGGGAGGTGAAATTAATCTTCACGTATTAGACGCTGGTGCCCCGCCTCCCACCCTGTCAGTCCAATTCCAACTCCAGCCAAACTGCTGCTGCAACCAGGTCTGGGTGGGTGTAGCCCCCTCGTGCTGGGGCTCCGCTGCATGGTGTTTCTCTCACTTTCTGCCCGGGGCTTCTTTGAAGCCACAGGGGGAAATGCCTGCGGGAACCCACGGGCCTCGTGCATATGAGCCCCGAAGGTGGGTGGAATGGATGCTCCGAGGGGCAGTGCTTAACTGGTGGGGGGTGAGAACTGGGGGACCAACGCTCCCCAGTTCCAAGACGTACCTTAGAAGGTCCCAGGGGCTCAAACCAACTGCTCAGCTCCGCTTCGAGCTGGTCTCCCTCCTCTGCGGCTGTCACTCCGGCTCCTACAGTGACCGGCTTGTCCCAGTTTGCCTGGGTCTCTCCCGACTTGAGCAAACGAAAGTCTTGCATCTCTGTCCCCTCTGTCCCCGGCCAACTGGTTGCCCTACCGGTTCCTCACTCCTGCACCCTCAGATCTTGCTCTCCAGGCAAGTGCTTTCTCAGGCGCTGTTTTCAGAGGGATCCCAGGCTCTGGCAACCTGTTTGGGTCTCTGGGGGTACCTGCCTGCCTCTGAGACCTGTTTCTAACCAGTTCAAAATAAGGACATCCAGTTGCAGCTGGCTGTCTCCAGAGCATCGACAAGTGAAAAAGTGCAGTTTCTGTTTCTGGTTGTTGTGAATTATTGTCTTGTGGCTTCTGCCAGATGTTCATGGGTATGAATCCCAGGAATACAGGTGGAATCTTACCTGGGAGCCTGCCTGCAGTTAAGAGCAGGTGGAAGAGCTTTGGGGCTTCTGTCTCCCGGAATGAATATTTCTAGTTTCTAGGTTAGAATTTTATGTTCTGAAGCTGGAGTGATTTTTTTTTTTTTTTTCCTGTTCAAATTAAGGCCCAGCTAAGTGAATTTTCCCTGGAGTCTCCAAGAGGCAAAACTCTAGATCGGAGGTTGTTTTCTCCCAGGAACAGGGAACTACTGCCCCCTAGAGGATAAAAAGGTAACTGGTGGTTCAGGGAAGCTGGGACAGCTGTGTATTTTTCTGAATTTATGTGCTGTTTCTTCTCCTTGAGGGGAGAAGAATGCTGCTGCTTAATCTTTAGATTGTTCAATAATTTAATAACTTCTTCTGTTGTTTGAGTGAGAGGTTGGCGTCCCTTGTAAAAGCCCAGCTCTGTTGTGTTTCAAGTGGTGTGAATTGAGGTGTTGGGAGTGGGGAACCCCAATAGATATGGAGTGGGGAACCCCAATAGATATTTCAGCCGGCTGGTTTCCAGAGGATTGGTCTGGGGAAACCACAGATAACGCAGGAATGAGTTAATTAATTAGACCTCTTCTGTAGATTTGTAGAAAATACTTCTGTAATGTCTCTCAATCTCATTGGGTTTCCTATTTGTACTTCAGGGGTTTCTGGAGACCTCTATGTAAGTTGTAGGTTTATATGAAAAGATTCAGTGTCTCCCTGGGTGGGGGTGGAGGATTAAGAACTTCAAGCCAGGAGTTCCCATCATGACTCAGCAGTTAATGAACCCGACTAGCATCCATGAGGACGCAGGTTCGATCCCTGGCCTCACTCGGGGTTAAGGATCTGGCATTGCCTTAAGCTGTGGTGTAGTCGCAGATGTGGCTCAGATCCTACATTGCTGTGGCTGTGGTGTAGGCCAGCGGCTACAGCTCTGATTTGACCTCTAGCCTGGGAACCTCCATATGCCACGGGTGCGGCCCAAAAAAGACAAAAAAAACCCAAGTTCAAGCCACACTTTCAGTACTATAAATGTGCTAGCCCTTTATGAAGAGCCCTCTAGGCTGAGAGAAAAATAAAAGAAAACCTTCCAAATTGCAAAACACCATGTAAACAAAGAGCCTTGCGCTGTAAGTTGCACTCTGTAATTTATGTTAATACATTTAAATAATTAGTCTGCAAAAGAATGAATCTTGTAATAGTTTTCAACTTGGAAAAATGACTTGCAAGTGAAAAAAAAAATGAAACTATTCCATCGAGCATGAAGACCTTTGTGCAAAAGGTAAATTTTGTATTTTTAAAATAATAAAACAGAATATGTGTAAATAACCTTGGAAAATAAACTAGGTTGTTAAGACAAATTTAAACAACGATTCCCATTTTCAAGTCTAAGCCCGTTCTTCAAAGTGTTCTTGGACTGGAAATGGGAAAATCGACGGTTTAATAGCTTCAAGGTTCCTGCTGATTTAACAAAATAAATATGCAGATCCGGCCGGATGATATGTAAATTTACGCCAAGCCAAAAATTGGGTCACAAAGGTTTTAAGAAATGCTTCAGTACTAAAAATTCTAATAAGATTCAAAGAATTCTACTACTCTGTGGAATAAATACAAGGAGGCCTTGATGCCTCTGCCAAGTGGCTGGTCCACAGCCACAGCTCTGCTCCTCCCAGGTCTGGGAATGACGGGGCTTCCTTTTGCTGCTTTCACATAAGACACCCCGCCCAGCTTACATTTTACTGAAGACAGAGATTCAGCATAGTCTTCGTTTGAATTCTCCTGCTGGGAACCCCCAAGCTCCTCCCTCTCCTCTCCAGAGTTCTCTTTTTTCCAAAGTAACTGGTCCCTTGGTTAATTATCTGGAGCGTATGACCAGTAAGTGACAGTGTGTACACAGACTACTGACCATGCACTTCAGTTTCTTAGTTTTAGTCTCTTTAAGGGTATTTTCCCCTTTAATCATGTTGATGACCCACTTTTTCCCAAAGTAAGGGAAACAAGCCCAGGCTGGTCTGACGGTGCGCTGGGTGCTCATCACGCCCCCTGGTGGCCGCACTTGTCTATGGTTTGAGTGGGTCGCGACAGGCTCCATGTTTTGTTTGTTTTTTAGGGCCACATACTCCGCATATGGAAGTTCCCAGGCTAAGGGTCCAAATAGGAGCTGGAGCCCCAGCTGCCGGGTCCACAGCAACTGCGGATCCAAGCCGCATCTATGACCTACACCACAGCTCACAGCAAGGCCACCGAACGACACCAGGGATTGAACCTGCATCTTCATGGACACGATAAAGTCCGACTCATTTCCATTGAGCCACAAGGAAACAGTCCCTAAATGTTTTTTTTTAAATTTTATTGGAATATAGTTGACGTACAAAGTTGTGTTAATTTCAGGTGTAAATAAAAAATTAATTAGTACATCAGTTATGTATATACACTTATATCCATTCCTTTTCCGATTCATTTCCTGTATGGTTGCCATACAGTACTGAGTAAATTTCCCTGTTACCGGATCTATTCTATATATAGTAGTGGGTATGTATCTCTCCCAACCCCCTAATTTCTCCCTCTCCCCCCACATTTCCCCTTTGGTAAATATAAATTTGGTTTTGAAATCTTTGAGTCTGTTTCTGTTTTGTGAATAAGTTCTTTCGTATCATTTCTTACCAGATTCCACATATTAGGGATCTCATATGATATTCGTCTTTCTGACTTCGCTTGCTCTAATAATTTCTGGGTTCATCCATGTTGCTGCAAATGGCATTATTGCCTGCTTTTTATGGCTGAGTAAATTCTGTTATGTATCTTTATCACGTCTTCTTTATCCATTTCTGTTGATGGACATTTTGGTAGCTTTCCTGTCTTGGCTATTGCAATGGTGGGCAATGAACATTGGGGTGCATGTATCTTTTCGAATTATGGTTTTCTCTAGATTCATGCCCAAGAGTGAGATTGCTGGATCATACGGTAGTTCTGAAACAGCAACACCTCTGACTCCAACCCAGCCTAAACCCAGATTGGGACTTGAACCCACGTTTTTTTTTTTTTTTTTTAAATTAGAATCACACCCCTGGTATCTGGACTTACAGAGGCTCAGCTTCTTTGTGTCTCGGCACAGAAGAAACTTGGCGAGACAAAGTGATAGGCAAGAAATAGATTTATTAAGAAAGGGTGCTTGCGAGGGATCCAAGCAGGCAGGCAAGGAGGCTGTGCCCGGAGGATTAGGTGGGCAGCAGTTTTATAATCCAAGGGGAGTGGGGGTGGGAAAGACCACCTTCCCCATTCTTCAGCCAGATGTCAGGCTTACCTCTTTAGCTCCTCCTTCGTACTGGGTAAGAGAGTATTTGACCCTGTGAAGTCAAACTAGGACTGTCAGGATGCTTATTCAAATCAGCAGAAGGCTGGTAACCTACATTTAAGATACGTTGCCTCATCTCAGGTTTTCCGTATCATGAAGGTCTTTTTTTGTTTGTTGGGTTGGTTGGGGTTTTTTTTTTTGCTCTCTCGGGGCCGCATCCACTTTAGAAGTTCCCAGGCTAGGGGTTGAGCTACAGCTGCTGGTCTACACCACAGCCACAGCAACGTGGGGTCCGAGCTACGCCAGAGCAACGCCAGCTCCTTCACCCACTGAACGAGGTCAGGGATGGAATATGTGTCCTCATCTGTGTCCTTCGTTTCCGCTGAGCCACAAGGGGCCCTCCCGGTTCTTGGTTTGAAGGATGATTAGCTTGCTGAACTTGAATGCAGGTCTCATTTTATCTTTCATTTCATGACCTGAGGCATATCTTGGGCTTTTACTGATGGTCTTACGGTTCAGCAAGCCCGCTTGGTTCTGATGCCTTTCTTGAGAGAGTATGAATTTACAGTGTCTGGTCACTGCATAGCGGTGTGTATGTATCTACCCCAAGCCCCTAAATGACCCCTTTCCCCGCTTCTATCCGCTCCTGCACTCAAACGCTTCAGCCAGCATCTCCTGCATGTTTCTCATTGTATCATTTTCTAAGGAAATACCTGGAACGATTCAGCCGTTTGAATTCTGAGAGAAAAATGTTATTTTTCTCCTGAGTGGGTATCTGGCATGTTCATTAGCTCAGCTTCCCCCGCAGCACAGGCCAAGGCTGGGTTTCCCAAGACGAACGTGGGGGACCAACCACCGATTCTGTCTTACCCTCACCCTTGGGGCGTGTCCTCTGTTGGTTTTGTTTGACTGAGAATCATGCCAGGCGTCAAAATCCTGGACTCTCGAGCAGCAGGGGCCCCTGCGAATCCTCGCGGTTAAGAGAAAGAATGTGCTCGGGGTAGGAATGTGCGTTTTGTAGGATCCTGCTCGCTTGAGGAATTAATCTTCGAGCGAGTGTAACCGAGGCCCTCACGGCCAGGATGGGGCTGGATGGAACAGATTCGGACATTGAAGTCAGCTGCTGTTTGTGATTTGGAAATTGGGGGGGGGGGGGGGCGGGAGAAGAAGGGCCAGCCGTCCAGTCTTGCCTGTGTGCCTCCTTTATCTGATGGACGGACATCTGCCTTTTTTGTCCCCGAGGTATTTTATAACAATGCGCCTTTATCAACTCGGAGTTTTACAGGCTAAGTTCGCCAACAGACAGACGTAAAATGGAAAAGTAAATAAACAGCAGGAAATGAAATGCTCGTACCTGTGCCCTGAATCGTCTCAGGCGAGGCCACGTTTTGATAAAATAAATTATACTGTGCATTTTAGTTAAAAGCGTCGTCTTCTTGCATTTACCTCAGTGGGAAATGGACATGCAAGTGTGATATTTTAGCCCCTACAATACTTTGAACGTAACTTCTTCCTTTCCCCCCACCAAAAGCTAAAGGAAGTGGAAATTGCAAGTTTCCTGATTATTGATTATCAGTTACACTAATAGGTAGGCGTATGCACATGAGGATTAAACGAAATGGACTTCTTTTAAAGAATCAAGAGTTTATAAATTGTTGCTTGTACTACTCTATTTCTCTTACAAATGCTTATAATCAATAATCATTGATTGTTATCATTGTATGTTTTCTAAAATCTGTAAATGATTCTGAATCATAGGTGATGAAATATTAAGCTAATTACTAGGTTACTATGGTTTATCTGGAGATTTTTTTTGTCTGGCCGCGCCCACAGCGTGTGGAAGTTCCTGGGCCAGGGATCGAACCTGCGCCGCAGAAGTGACCCCGGCCCCTGCGGTGACAATGCTGGATCCTTAATTGCTGTGTTATAAGAGAACTTCTCTGGAGATTTTGAAAGACATTAAAATCCAGAGAAACGGAAAATAAAGTATGTGGTTACCATATAATCCCCAGGCACATTTCTAACCTGTGTGTTATTTTCTACGGACAAACACATTTGGTCTTTGAGATACTCCAATTAAGAGGGTAAATTAAACAAAGCAAATAAACATTGCTGTATTATAAGGGTGATAATATTATGATTAAAAAGCTAGACATTTTCGTTTCAGCATATTGTTTGGACGATATGTGAGTATGTGCTTAACCTGCGACGTTTGGCTCACATTTGAAGGGGATCAGGATATGGTCCCCCAAAATCTGCCACTTTAGCATAATAGCTATTTTGAGCCGAGGCATTTGAGTTCCCGGGACCTGTTATCTGCTAAAAGCAGAGTCTCCCAAGAGAACTCAAGTGTCATAAATCCCTGCCCTGGGAGCAAGTTGGATCTTGGAGGCTAGAAACTGGCGCCGCATCCATCCAGATCTCCTTAGAAAGACTGTCCTGTCTCCGGTCTGTTCTCCTAAGGGGCCTGTTTATCTCTAAAAAGTTGTTTGTTTTTAAGTGCCCTTTCTTCCCCTCCTCTGCAGCTACTCAGTTAGCTATAGAAGCCTGAATTTTTTTTTTTTTTGTCTTTTGTCTTTTTAGGGCCCCACCTGCAGCACATGGAGGTTCCCAGGCTAGGGGTCCAGTCGGAGCTGTAGCCACCAGCCTACACCAGAGCCACAGCAATGCGGGATCCAAACCGCATCCGCAACCTACACCACAGCTCATGGCAACGCCGGATCCTTAACCCACTGAGCGAGGCCAGGGATCGAACCCACAACCTCATGGTTCCTAGTCGGATTCGTTAACCACCGAGCCACCACAGGAACTCCAAAGCCGGAGATTTTTACTCATCACCAGTACTGCATAGATGCGTGTTACACCTAGAAGTAAACCCTTTTTCTCTCCTTGATCTGTCTTTCGTCAGTTTAATTCCCAGGCTCCAGTGACTGGACAGAAGGGAGTAGTTCCCCCCACTCCACATTTAGGCGGCCTGTTGGGGAAGGGGTCCTAACTGCAGAAGGTCAGGGCCTAGAGGGGGGAGTGGGGCAGGCAGCCAGGCCCGTGGCCTGGGCGACTGCGGCTTGATTCTGTGGGGCCCTGCGAGCTTTATGAAGTGAGGCTCAGGCTCGTCCACCTGTGAGACCAAATAGAGACATTTGCCTCCTCTGGCTTGTGACCTCCATTGGTTAAGGGTTGTCCCCGTGGAAGTGGCACTTCCCTGCCCTTCCGGCTTGCACAGGCCTGAGGGGAACGTGGATTCTCCCAGGCTTCCAGGGCCCTGTGTTAGATTAGATGAGAAGCAAGAGGCCGAGCACATCTGGGGAGAGTGTGTCAACAGGAGCCGGCAGGGGACAGTTCCCTGCAGATGTGGTGGGACTTGTGGGCGAGGCGGAGAGAATCTGAGGTGGTGCGCACGCATACAGCACAGGTAGGGGCTGAAAACCCCTCCCGAACAGTGACGGGTGGCTCAGAGGAAAGGAAAACGGCCTTGGGTTATGCAGTCCGCTGGTAACATGGGGTAGTGAGATTTCCTCTCTATTTTCTGCTCTGGTAGCAAAATCTGTACTTCCTGAATCTGCAGTCTCACTTCTTAAATTCTGCTCACGGGAGTTCCCATTGTGGCTCAGAGGAAACAAACCTGACTAGCATCCACGAGGATGTGGGTTCGATCCCTGGCCTCGCTCAGTGGGTTAAGGATCCGGCCTTGCCGTGAGCTGTGGTGTAGGTCACAGACATGGCTTGGATCCAGCATTGCTGTGGCTGTGGTGTAGACTGGAAGCTACAGCTCTGATTCAGCCTCTAGCCCAGGAACTTCCATATGCCATGGATGCAGCCCTAAAATAACAACAACAACAAAAATTCTGTTCACGTTTGTATTGGTTCTCACCGTGCTTTTGAGTACTCCATGACCTTAGACAATTGTGAAAAAATACCCACTATTTCCTCACTAGGGAAGGAACGAAAATTTCTTTTCCTTCCTTCCTTCCCTTGATTGCAGCATATGGAAGTTCCCAGGCCTGGGATCCTATCGGAGCTGCAGGTGCCGGCCTATGCCGTGTCTGTGACCTACACCACAGCTCAGGGCAATACGGCATCCCCGACCCACTGAGCGAGGCCAGGGATCAAACCCGCATCCTCATGAATCCTAGCCAGGTTCTTAACCCACTGAGCCACAACAGGAACTCCGGAACTAAAATTTCCTCTGGTCTCATTTTACCTTTTATTGTGACGGCCATAAAATACCTTTTCTCTGATGAATAACTCAGTAGGCTTTGGCCATTTCCTCTTCTCAGACACTTCTGTTCTCATTTTTAATCAACTGGCATCTCCCAGCATCTCTTTCAGATGTTGCTTCACTCTAAGATCGGGCTCTGTATTCATGGCCTTTGGGGACGGAGCAGGGCATCTTTTTGCCCAGATCACCCTCAGTGTGCCCTAGATGGCCGGGAGGCAGCACCAAGGGTTTCTCGTTCCCTGGGCCCATCACCCTGAGCCTGACATCCATAAACACACGGAATCCAGAAATGGTGAGCATATGTTGGAATGCACAAGAATTCTCAGCACTTTGCAACATTATTATAAGAACTATATGTTTTTCAAGACTACAACGTGGGAAAAAGCTGTTAAGATGAGAAGAGAGACTTAACTCCTATTTCCCCCCCGCCGCCACCCCTCCGAAACCGGCCCCAGCTTGGGAAAAGATAATTTTATACCCATGAATAGATTTTAATAACTGCATGCACTTTTAAAGCAAGTCCAGGTGCAAGCATTGACACAATGTCTGTTGGCAAAGAGTTCTGCAGCTTTTCTAAAGGTTTATTTTTAAGCTTGGATTAACCTTGTCTATGAATAATTTGTAAAGCCCTGTTGATTCAGGCAGGCCTTTATTTATCTGGAATCAGAGAAGGTGGTGAAACTTCAAAATGGAATTCTGGAGCTCCCGTCGTGGCTCAGAGGTCAGTGAACCCGACTAGCATCTGTGTGGATGCGGGTTCGATCCCTGGCCTTGCTCGGTGGGTTAAAGATCCAGCATTGCCATGAGCTGTGGTGTAGGTCGCAGATGCGACTTGGATCCTGTGTTGCTGTGGCTGTGGTGTAGGCCGGTGGCTTCAGCTCTGATTCAGCCCCTAGCCTGGGAACCTCCATAGGCTGTGGGTGTGGCCCTAAAAAGACAAAAGACCAAAAAAAAAAAAAAAAGCCAGAAAACAAATGGAATTCTAAAGAAGATGAACTCGTCAGGGTTTAAGGAGAAACGGGACTAGAGGGGCCAGACACCCTCCTGAGCATGACATTGCCACCAGTGAAGACCAGGACTCTGCACCTGATCCAGCTATGGGGGGCCTGTGCAATTTTTGGTTCCTCCCCCACGGGCACTCCCCGGCTATACCATTTGTGGGCAAGGGGATGTTGTGTCAGTTATTTCAAAGCACTAAGGATGCACATCTAAGCATTCTATACCCAGTGCACCTGACCGCCATAGACAGAGGAATGGCAAAGGCTGTTGACTGAGATCACGTATCGTTTGTCACAGGAAGATGTGGCTGGAACTTCCTTGGAAGGGACCCTGTTAAGCCTTGCTAAGTGCTACCTGGCTGACAGGTGCCAGAGACTTTCATCTTCGATTCCATGTTCTCACTCAAAGAAAATATCCCCCATCCATCGAACAGCCTTTGGCTATGAATCTCTGCTTTTCTAACCACAAGGACCAAGGGCTTCTCAGTGGAGGTCCAGGGAGGATAGGACAGCTTCCAGGAAACTCCTGGCCGTCGTACAGAGCCGCAGGCTGGTCCTCTGTTCTAACCCCGATCTGCGCTTCGTTGGATTTCTATGTGAATAACGATGAAATTTGACTTCTCCTTCAGTCATACTCCCAAATCAGTTCCAAGTGGGTTGGTGATCTACATGTGACAAAATAACAAGCCTTCTAGAGGATGACGTTGGAAAAAGTCTTAATCTTGGAATAGAGAAGATTTTCTTAAACTGGGCACAGTAAGCACCCACCATAAAAAAAGAGAATAAATGGGACAACATTAAAATGAAAAACTTCTATAAAAGCAATACCTTTAAGAGAGTGAAAAAGTAAGCCACAGCATGGGTAATGATATTTGCAACATATATAGCCAAAACAGGGCTCGTTTAAAGAATAAATAAAGAACTCCAGCATATGAATAAGAGAAATACTCAAAACCCAGTGGACAACTGGGCAGTAGGCATGAATGTCCCCTCACAAAAGCGGATATCAAAAGATCAGTAAGCACGGGAAAAAAAAACCCAACTTCAGCGGATATCAGGAAAATGCAAATAAAACCACAATGAGATACCCACGAGAATGGCCAGATTTAAAAGATCAGCAAAAGCAAGTATTGATGACAAAATGGAGCAGTCGGAGCTTCATTTGCTTCTGGTAGGAGTGTAGACTAATAGAACCATTCTGGAAGATTCTTTGGCTGTATCTACTAAAGCTGAACACCAGCTTATGAGATATGTGTATATCATATGTCCCAGTAGACCAGCTCCTAAGTATGTACCCAACAGAGCTGAGTGACGTGTAAAATCATGTGTACACAGGTAGACGGTGTGTATACGCCATGTACAATGATGTTCAGTGTAGCATTATTCCAAACAGCTCAAATTTGGAAAGATCAACATGGGCAGCAGAATATGGGCAAATAAATCATCATATATCCACACCATGGAATATAATAGAGCAATGAAAATGGAAAAAAGTAATACCCTTAAAGGTCAGCCTTCAGAAAGCTCCTGGTCCATGCCACTCCCTCTCCCTTGGCAACCACGAGTCTGTTCTCTCTGTCCTTGAGTGTGTTTCTGTTGTGTAGATAGGTTCCTTTGGGCCATATTTTAGATTCCTCATGTAAGTGGTATCATATGGCATTTGTCTTTCTCTTTCTGACTTATTTCACTCAGTATGAGAGTCACTAGTTGCATCCATGTTGCTGCAAATGGTATTCTTTTGTTCTTTTTTATGGCTGAGTAGTATCCCATTGTGTATTTGTACCACTTATTTTTTTCTTTTTTTGCTGTTTAGGGCCGCACGTGAGGCACATGGAGGTTCCCAGGCTAGGGGTCTAATCGGAGCTGCAGCTGCCAGCCTGCACCACAGCCACAGCAATGCCCGATCTGAGCCTCATCTGCGACACCACAGCTTGTGCCAATGCCGGATCCTTAACCCACTGAGCAAGGCCAGGGATGGAACCTACAGCCTCATAGATACTAGTAGGGTTCTTAACCTGCTGAGTCACAATAGGAAGTCCCAATAAAACCCATGAAGTTAACGCAGTTCCCTCCTCTACCCCCCGTTCCCTGGATTTTAGTCCAGGTCTACCTCTTCTGGGTTGGATGCCTGGACATCCTCTTCTGCACCTTAGTTGCCCCATTTGTAGAATGAAGACAATGCATTTATTCAATAAAGGTTTCCTAAGCCCTTAATATATGCCAGGCATTGTTCCAAGTGCTTGGGACTGATCGGTAAGGTAAATACACAGAGATCCTTGCCCTCTTGAAGCTTAAAATCTAGAAATGGGGGCGAGACAGGCAACAAACAAATAAATGGTATAGGATGCTTGCAGGTATACCTGCCATGGCAAAAAGAATACATAGAGCAGGACAAGAAGGACTAGGAGTGTGGAGCAGGCATGTTGCGATGTGAAATATATATATTATTTTGTGACAAATGCTAAGGAGAAGCATAAAGCAGGAGGTGTGTTTGTGCGTGTGTTGTGTGTGTGGGAATTACAATCTCGGATCAACGTGGCATATGCCTCACGGAGAAGGAGGCCTTTGAATAAAGACCTGGAGTAGGCTGTCAGCCAGGCAGATATCTGGGGGAAGTAAACTCCAGGCACCAAGATCTCAAATCAAAGCCTCTGAAGCTGAGAATATGACAAAAACGTGCCTCTGCGTCTCCGAAATTCCAAGGAGGTTGGTGCAGCTGGAGCGGTGGGAGCGCAGAAGAAGAGGCGCTCCGAATATTTACGGGCTGTCACATCAGATATGGCTCTTTCGGAACATCGTGAGGACTTTGGCTGTTAGCCACCGAGGATGTGAGCAAAGAAAGGACATTTTTAGACTCAGCCGTTGTGGTGGGTGAGAGTAGGATCAGGAGGTGAGTGAGGAGGTTGTGTCCGTGCAGGTCCTGTGAGGGAAGCTGGCTCTGCTCAGGTGTTTTACGCAGAAAGAGATGCCATAGACGGAAGGAGACGCGTGCGAAACTGTTGAAAGGGCTGGAGGAGCAGAGGGCAGGGGTCCCCCTGGCACAGGACCTTGAAGTCTCACCTCTGTGATGAAACCCAAGTGGCAGAAAACCGTTCTCCTCTGGCACTTCCCGCTGTGTCCACAGCTGGTTCTCACCTCCACGGAGCTGGTGGAGAGGCCTCGCAAGGCACAGGGAGCCCAGGCTCTCACCCCCAACAGAGTCCCGTCCGCCTGCCTTTGCCCCTGGCCGTCACAGCGGCAAAAGGATGACCTCCACTTCCCACAACACGACACTTCTGTGTCGTGTGTGTGTGATTGTCCTTAGGCACTAACTGACACGTCCTAGTGGCAGTGGTGTCTAGGAAATGTGGTGGGATTTTTTGCTTGTTTGTTTTTGTTTCTTTGCTTTTCAAAGCCACGCCTGAGGTAAATAGAAGTTCCCAGGCTAGGGGTCGAATCTGAGCTACAGCTGCCAGCCTACACCGCAGCCACAGCAAGGTGGGATCCGAGCCGAATCCGTGATGGACCCCGCAGCTCACGGCAACGCCAGATCCTTAACCCACTGAGCGAGGCCAGGGATCGAACGTGCATCCCCATGGATACTAGTCAGATTGGTAACCTGCTGAGCCACAGTGGGAACTCCTGGAAATGAGGTTTTTTTTTTCCCACTGTACAGCAAGGGGGTCAGGTTATCCTTACATGTATACATTACAATTACGAAATGAGGTTTTTATCATCCATCCTCTGCAAGAGTGAGGAGAACAATGAGGGGTTTGAGAAAGACAGTCTGGTTACTGTCTGCAGCAGAGATCCCTGAAATCACCCAGGTGAGGAATAGCTGGGGCTGAGACCAAGGTCATAGCGGGCAGTGGCGACAGGTGGTTGTGTTGGATCTGGTATACAGTTGGCAGGTAGAAGCAGCACACTTGGCTCATGGACCAGATGTGAGGCATGAGGGCAAGAGAGGCGTCAAGGCTCGCTCTGAGTTCCTTAGCTGCAGCCTTGGAAGGTCATGCTCCAGTTAGAGCAGGACGGCGAGGGCAGCCATCAGGGGCATTTTACTTGCCATTCATGAGTTCCGGGGGGGCACACGGAGACGCTTCAGCAGGTAAGTGGGATACGGGATTACAGATGGAAGGTGTGGCGCTCTCTGTGGCTGATCTGGAAAACCTCAGCTTCATAAACAGGGGCCAAGATGAGACTGGCCCTTACGGTTCCCAGGCAGAAAGGGGTGATGAGGCTGTGAATGTTGAGGTGAGAGATCCATCAAAACGAACGTGTCTGGGGCTCCCCCTTGAACCCTTCCTGCTGGAACTTTGTGAACCAGGGTGTATAACCGATCATCCTAACAATCGGACCCTTGTGACTATGACATCACATTGTCCCTAAGTAAATAAGCCCTGTCTGTGCCTCATGATCCCGGGGAGCAGTTAGGACCTAAGGCACCTCTGGCTTCTCCCACCTGCCCCTCCAGGCTGGCATCGGTGAACCCACAACAAGCAGCCAGATCCTGCCACGAGCTGAGCCAGACTCCCACAAGCATCGTTGCTCTGGGCTATCACAACCTTATTTCCTAAAGCAGCCCCTCCAGTGGCTTCTCCATGAAACCTTGGCTGGTCTTCGTCTTTGCCCCCTCCATTTTCTTCTCTTGCTCTTTGCGCTTCAAGCTCCAGCCCATAACCCCTGAAAACCTTCTGGCTTTTCAATCAGCAGAAACATTCCCCCAGAAAATACATGTCTCATTTCTTCCCAGAATCCCCCTGATGGTGAACAATCGTAGTGGAAACTACTGGACAGGTTGTTGAGTCTGGGTATGGCTGGGGTGGACGAGACCCCTGGTGCCCAAGAGAACAGGAGAAGCCTGAACACAGACCCTTGTCTTCTGCCGTTTAGGGTTTGTGTTTAAGTCCAGTCACAATTTATTGAGCAGACTAAGGAGAAAGCAAAGGTGTCTTCAGAATGACTCTGAATCCCAGCGGGCTCCTCCCTCATAGGGCAGGTGTTCCAAGGAGGCCCGAGCCTCCGCCCACGGCTGACCTCTCCTGCAGGTTCCTGTCTGATGGGCGGACAGGCAATGATTGGAACAAAAAGGAGTTTGTGCAAGTGCGATCGTGCAAAGGGAAAAGCAGAGGCGGCGGAAGAGAGAGAGGTCTGATGGAACCCATAGAACGAGGTCTGGTCGGTGGATGTTTGGAGGCAGTAGAAAAAAGAAAAAAAAAGATAAGAGGCCTCCCACACTCTGAACTCATGCATTGCTGAACTGAATGAAAACCAGTGCCAGAGCGGGCACTGGTGTGGAAATAGTAGAGTTTACGTCACCGTATTGCTTAGTAAACAGCACATCCGCTATGGCCTCAAACCCTCCTTCTTAGGATGTTAGATAAACGGGGGCCACTGAAAGGAAAATGTAAGAACCAAAGGTATGGGAGTTCCATTGTGGCTCAGCAGGTTAATGTCCTGATGTTGTCTCTGTGAGGCTGCAGGTTCAATCCCTGGCCTGGCTCAGTGGGTTAAGGATCCATCATTGCTATAAGCAGCAGCATAGGTCACAGATGCCGCTCAGATCTGATGTGGCTGTGGCTGTGGCATAGGCTGCAGCTGCAGCTCCAATTTGACTTCTGGGAATGTCCATATGCCACAGGTGGGGGTCGTTTAAAAAAAAAGAAAAAAGAACCAGAGCTGTAGAGAAGTATGGGGGAGTTTCCGCTGTGGCACAGTGGAGATGAATCTGACTAGTATCCATGAGGAGGCAGGTTCGATCCCTGGCTTCGCTCAGCGGGTTAAGGATCCAGCTTTGCTGTGAGCTGCCATGTAGGTGGCAAACACAGCTCAGATCCCACGTTGTTGTGGCTCTGGCGTAGGCCAGCAGCTGCAGCTCTGATTTGACCCCTAGCCTGGGACTCTCCATATGCCACGGGTGCGGCCCTAAAAATAAAAGAAAAAAACAAAAAAGCAAAAAAAGAACCAGAGGTATGTAATCTCATGCAGCTTCAAATCTAGGATGAGATTATGGCTTAAATAGCGACAGCTTGATAAGGTCTAATGGCCAATCTTTTAGGTATAAAGTAATATTCCATTTCAATTTGCATGTCTATTGTGGTTTATATAAAAAGGAACATTTTTAAATGTCGGTTTTTCTCACTGATTCATTGCCTGTTGATGTGTTTTCCAGACTTTTTTGTTTGTCTTTTTGTTGACTTAACAGATGTTCTTTCCATGTTATAAATCTTGCAAAGATCTTTCCTGGTCTGCTTCTGCATTTTAAGTTTGTTTGCAGTATCTTTTGTCGTTGAGCAGTTTACATGTTTGACACTGGCTTCATTTACTAGCTGTGTTAAAGGAAAAATTCGATTTATGGAAGCGTTTCCCGAGGAGGTAGTAAAATAGAATGTTTTATTTTTTTCACGAGTGGTTCTTTCCTGCTGAAGTTGATAATCATGAATTTTTTTAGGACCCCTGTATGCCAGATTCTAACTGAAGACTCTGGTTCTAACCAAAGAACCGTAGACTGTATCGTTGCCAGCGGCGTGTGGACCTCTGGACTCCATCCCTCTTGTCTGGAATGCTAGTTTTCACTGCTTCATCAGCATAACCCCTCAACACCTCCACAGTCCCCGGTGCCCCCACTCTGTTCCCTTCCCTTGTTTCTTATGTTTGTTTTGCTCTTCCACCAATTACAGCACCTCTCACTGCCCCGACCAGAAAATCGGAAAGTCATAGGATTTACATCAGAGAATTATGATGAGGAGTCTTACTCTGAGGTAAGAAATATCTTCCTTCTCTGAAGTTCAAAAAAAATTCTTCTCTATGTTTGGTAATAGTTTTGGGAGTGGATTTTTCATATTTAGGCCTTTAATTTCTTTGTGATTATTTGCATGTATGGTGCAATATAGGACTCCAATTCCTTTATTTTTTTAATTTTTATTTAAAATTTGTTATTATTATTTTTTTTTGCAAAAAATAGACTTATTAGGATAGGACACTTGTGAGAGATGCAAGCAGGCAGGCAAGGAGGCTCTGCCTATTTTTATTTTTATTTTTTATTTTTGTCTTTTTAGGTTGCACCCACGGCATATGGAGGTTCCCAGGCTAGGGGTCGGATGGGGGCTACAGCTGCTGGCTTACACCACAGCCACAGCCACAGCCACGCCGGAGGCTTAACTCACTGTTTGAGGCCAAGGATCGAACCTGCATCCTCATGGATACTAGTCAGATTCATTTCTGCTGAGCCACAGTGGGAACTCCCAGTTCCTTTTTTCGTTTTCTGTCATGTGGAGAGCCATTCGTCCCAATACCATGCAATGACTCATCCTGTCATAGAGAAGAACACATCTGACTCCATATTAGACCTGTTCCTTTTACTTTAACCTTCTTTTTTTTTTTTTTTTTTTTTTTTTGCCATTTCTTGGGCCGCTCCCGCGGCATATGGGAGGTTCCCAGGCTAGGGGTCGAATCGGAGCTGTAGCCACCCGCCTACACCAGAGCCATAGCAACGCGGGATCCAAGCCGAGTCTGCAACCTACACCACAGCTCACAGCAACACCGGGTCCCCAACCCACTGAGCAAGGGCAGGGATCGAACCCGCAACCTCATGGTTCCTAGTCGGATTCGTTAACCACCGAGCCACGATGGCAACTCCTGACCTTCACATTCTATTGCCTTTGCTATAAGTTTAGAATGTTGCCTGGAGTTCCCATCGTAGGTCAACGGTTAATGAATCTGACTTGCATCTATGAGGATGCAGGTTCGATCCCTGGCCTCTCGCAGTGGGTTGAGGATCTGGCATTGCCATGAGCTGCGGTGTGGGTCGCAGAAGCGTCTCAGATCTGGTGTTGCGGTGGCTGTGGTGTAGGTCAGCGGCTGCAAGCTCCAATTTGACCCCTAGCCTGGGAACCTCCATATGCTGTGGGTGTGGCCCTAAAATAGAAAAAAAAAAAAAAAAAAGAATGTTGCCTATAGCCTGAAATATACAGGATAACCCTTTCTCAAGGCTCTGACCCTTAAAGATCTAACACCCTTCCATTCTCAGAGAGGTAAAAAGTTGCAGAACGGAGAATAGCATTCATCCTGTTGGAGGTTTACAGGAACCTTGTGACTTGACCTGGGTGCACAGACAGAAGAACAAAGGATTCTCACACCAAGAAGTTTGCAACAACCAGTCCCCTCCCTCCCTCCCCTTTTAGAATAAAAGAAGCCGGATTCTCACTCCAGTAAGATGGCTGATGGTTCTTCGGGGCACGAGTTCCCCATCTTCTCAGTCTGCTGGCTTTTTGTCCCAGGTCAGGGATTGAAGCCCAGCTACAGCAGTGACAACACTGAATCCTTGGCTGCTAGGCCAGTTAAGCTGCCTTTCCAAATAAAGTCACACTTCCTTTTGTCCCAACACCTCCTCTCTTGATTTATGGGCCTGTCGTGGGACAGGGTAAGCTTGGACTTGCTAACTGTCCTGGCCTCCTTGGTTTGTGAGACTCCCCTGCCGCATCTGGAGGGCTGGACTTGCTCGGGTCTTCTTCTTGAGCTTTTGTTCTCTCTGAGATCTTTTTGTCTGTTATCATACCATTTTATGATATGATTTTACTTAGGATTTCTCTGTAATTTGTCTCAGTAGCTGGTAGGCCAAGAGCAGGGGGATTCTTTTTTTTGCTTTTTTTTTTTTTTGCTTTTTAGGGCCGCACCCGCAGCATATGGAGGGTCCCAGGCTAGGGGTCCAATTGGAGCTACAGCCGCCAGCCTGCACCAGAGCCATAGCAACGCAGGATCCAAGCCACATTTGCGACCTACACCACAGCTCACGGCAACGTCGGATCCTTAACCTGCTGAGTGAGGCCAGCTAGCAAACCTGCGTCCTTGTGGATACTAGGTGGGTTCATTAACCACTGAGCCAAGACAGGAACTCCAAGAGCAGGGATTCCTCCACAGGGAGTGGTAAGTCCTCTATCCTCTGAGTCATACCCAGCCTTGGTCCAGGCTCGGGGGCTAGATGTCCTGGCTCTCTGCACATCAGCATGTGCCTGTCTATTTCCACAGGGATAATTGAGTGAGAAGCAAGGAATAGATTTGGGAGCTATTATTAAACTTAGGTGGCAGAGCTTGGTAAGTGCTGCGATTTCTAGGGGGCAGTGTGGGAAGAGGGATTGATCTGAGACAGCTCTTGTGTTTCTGGCTCCATGAATCTGGGCTTCAGGAATACCTGTGACAAGGGTAAGACATGAACCGCCTCAGCTGTGAAAATGCCAGCATTGAATCGAAGGCTTTGGGAGAACGCCTTGAGCGAGTTATACAACCTGTAGAAATACAGCGTTAAGCAAGGTGTGATTATAACTGGTTTTTTCTTTGGATTATAACATTCAGCACAACGAAGTTGCATTTTTAAGATTGCTGACAGTGCATAAAAACATTGCTTTTTAATCACAGCCAAGTGTCACGGGGCTGGGGACTTGGGAGATGCGAAGATGGAGCCTACACTGTTGCAGTCAGATCCTGCAGGTCCCTCAGAGGTCTTAGGCGACATGTGCACTGACGTGGACTCCAAAAATGATCCTGTGTCCCAGCCCCTCCGAATACAGTCATCCCTCAATGATTGTGGGCAATTGGTTCCAGGAGCCCTGCAGATGCTAAAATCCAAGGATGCCCAAGTCCCTTCTATAAAATGGCATAGTATTGGCATATCTATCAAATCATCCTCGAATTCCTTATAATAGCTCATACCATGTAAATCCCGTGTAAATAGTTATAAATACCATATAAGTCCAATGTAAATAGCTGCTGGGTGCATGGTAGATTCAAGTTTTGCTTTGTGGAAATTGCTTCAATTTTCCTCCCCGTATTTTCAATCCGTGGTTGGTTGAGCGGGTGAATGTGAAAGTCCGATGCTCTGCTGATGCTGGCAAGCCAGTCGGCTCCCTGCCCCTTTGCCTCCCCTCCCCCATCCCTCTTTACAAACCCCCAGGCAGAACCAGGCACCAGGCCCTGGAGGGTTACAGCTCATCAGGGAGGAGCAGCGGGACCAGGTGGCAAGGCAGCAGCAGAAGGAACGTAGGGCTTTCTCTGGGTCCTGCCGACAGAGGAAGAGAAGGAAGGGTTCTCTATAGGGTTGCTCAAGATGGGAGCCTCCCAAGCTTTTTGAGCTTTACATTATGATCAAATCCCAAGAGGGGGAGTTCCTGTCGTGGCTCAGCAGAAAGGAATCTGACTAGCATCCATCCTTGGCCTCGCTCCGGGGGTTAAGGATCCAGTGGTGCTGTGAGCTGTGGTGTAGGTTGCAGGCGTGGCTTGGATCTGGCGTTGCTGTGGCTGTGGTGTAGGCCAGCAGCTGTAGCTCTGATTTGACCCCTAGCCTGGGAACCTCCATGTGCTGCAGGTGTGGCCCTAAAAAAAAACCCAAAACTAAGAGGTTGGGCTCTAGGGACGCCATATACTTGGCCAGCAACTAGACTCTCCTCCTGCCTTTCATGGACTCCTAAGGTACTCAGGGACCCCGGGGAAAGGGTGGACCATAAGGACGCACCCATTTGGTTCTGAACTTAAGATCACCTCAAGCTGAATGAGCTCTCAGGCCTGATGGGCCCCTCAGCCTCTCCCACAGCCCCATGTACCATGATATATGTACCTGGCTCAGGGAGCCTTTCCCTACCCGAGGCCCGTGGCTCCCTGGCCATTGTGGGGCCCTTCCGTGCTTGTCTTTGTCTACCCAGGAAGGTGTTTCTGGGTCTGGACCTCATGTAGGTTCATCTTTTGCACCAACGTAGATACTCTCTCCTCTCCTAACCAGTCTTAACTGGAGTCTGACTCTTGGTGGGATCTGGCTTCCTCTCCTGGGGTCTTCAGCCTGCCTCAGTTTGAATGAATACCAACTCCAGTCCAGCTTTCTGCTGCTGGATGGTTTACGTGGCCATCAGACTTTCCTTAGGCTTGATCCAAATTAAAAATTCCTCTCTGTAGAAGCATGGAGTGCCCCAGTAGACACGCTCTGTGGTCCCATTTCCACTCTGAATAGTTCTCTTTTTTTCCAGGATCCGTTTAGAGCCTAAGGACTAATTTGGTTGAAACTTGTGCACTTGGTCCCTAGGCAGCTCGCTTCCACTTCTGGCTGGATCCTGGCATCTCAACAAAACTTAACTTACTTCAACAGCAGGTACTGGGGCCCTGATTCAAGCCGGGAATTAATGTCAGGCTCTGGATGCAAGCAGATCAGCGAGAAAATAGCTCTGGCATTAAAATGATCCCCAGACTTTAAAAACATGGTTATCATAGAGATGGAATGCCTGAGACATGCACAAGGTTCTCCCTGGAAAAAAGACAGTACTTGTTAAGCAATGTCTATGTGCCAGGCAGTAAGTGATAGACTTCTCTCTTAATTCTCCCAGAAACACTACTGTGTATTTATTATTTGTGTCTCCATTTTGCAAAGGAAGCAATTGAGGCACAGATTGGAGGTAACTAGGCCAGGGTCACAGGGCCCGTGGTGGTTGAGCCTGGGTTACCACTGAGGCCATCTGACCCCAGACCTGGGGCCTGGATCATAAATTTTGCCTGAAATTATCAATGAAGGCTTACCATTGGAAGTGGTATTTGAGCGACATCTTAAAAGGCAAGTAGTGAACTAATAGTGTCTTAGCCTGGATGAAGATGACATGAATCAAAGACCCCAGGCCGGAAGGAACAATCTGTGTAAATGCACCGAAACCTGAGAGCCAGGGCACCTTGGGAAAGGTTGGGTAAAGGAGAGGCTGCTCCTGGTGGCACTTCTCAACTATCCCGGGGCTGGAGACGTAAGGCTTTCTCTGTGCTTTCCATGGCTAGAGAAAGACATCTCTGATCTGCCTTCGCAGAGGTTTGTATGCTCTGGTTTTCGCATCTCTAACCTCCATCAGGCCAGGTATCACCTGTGCGTGTGGCCTCCTACATGGACCACTCATGCAAAACCTTTCAGATACTTTTATTTATTTTTTTTTTGTCTTCATCTTGGGGCCTCACCCGCAGCATATGGAGGCTCCTAGGCTAGGGGTCAAATCAGAGCTGTAGCCGCCGGCCTACACCATAGCCATGGCAATGCAGCATCCAAGCCACTTCTGCAACCTACAGCACAGCTCACGGCAATGCTGGACCCTTAACCCACTGAGCGAGGCCAGGGATCGAACGTGTGTCCTCACGGGTGCTAGTCAGATTCGTTTCCCCTGAGCCACGACAGGAACTCCCCAAACCTTTCATATCTTTGATCTCTTTGGCTCCAATACTGTTCATTTCCTCTTCTTTCTAGCCACCCGCTTTGATGGAAATGTCTTCTAACCTACTCAGAACCTGCAAACTATCCACACTGGGGATCTCAAGGTCCAGCAGCCTCATCCTCCTTTCTGGCCACACACTTTTCCCTCTCTTTCTCCTGGAACACCTCCTGGAAATACCAGTTCCCTGACCTCCATTGATCACCACGGCCCCTGCTGCAGTTCAGGCACCTGGATATTTGTCTGGATTCCTTCAGTGGCCACACCATTCTGCCTAGAATCAGGTTTCCCAACTCCCCTAATCCTTGTCATTGCCACACGCTCTGGTTCTTTCCATGACTTGTGTTCCCTGGTGCCCAGCAGGTCTTTTGGCCCAGTGGGGAGGTTGGAGGCTTAGCTGGACTGGCATTGCCAGGAGTCTCCAGGCCTGAGTTCTGATTTCTATTCTGGAACACCAGTTCTTTATCAGGGACTGTTGACAGTTGTCTGCTCTGGGCAGCTTCTGGTAAAATAGCACTCCCCTCCGGGTGGTCCCGCCACTCCCATCTCAAGCACAGACCTTGACTCACCTGAACTCCTGACCTTGGAAGTCGTCCGTCCTCCAATTACTTTTCAAGCTATTATAGAAATTACTCATCTTTTGGGGGATCATCAAGTGTCATTTCAAAGTTATTTTTCCTTTTTCAGTGACTTTTTGATATACCTTATACCCTGGAATCAATACTTCTTCATGTGGGCAGCAAGAATATTCTTTAATGGGAACATCCAAGCGAGTGGTGATTTTAAAGACGTTCCAATGGCATTTTTTCCAAATGAAAGGACACGTACCTCTTCTTTTAGACAAAGTCGATACGATAAATCCCCCCAAATATACATCTCCACTCCCATTGTAATGAGACATGGGGACAGAGCATTTATGTTCTGTATAACAATCTCCTTGATTAAGAAGCTGAACAGCTCTTGTCAGATAAGAATGGAAGGCTTTGAATGGTAAACTGCCTGAATCGTTGCGAAATCCTCTCACGGCTCTATTAAATTCTGTGCTGTCCCTGCTAGAAGAGGCACTAGAGCTGTGCCATGAAAATCACTGAGTTTCTTTGAAGCACTATTTGTGTTCTTTATGTAGTTCCATTTCTCTGATACCCATTTTCATTCGGTTGAAAAGCCTTTATATGCCTCCAGTTCTTCTCGTAACAGCTGGGGTGCTCTTCCTCCATTTCTTCGGTACCGCCGACCTACTGATCATCAAATGCGTTGTCAGCCGTGTCTAGGTCCACCCGATTAGACACCTGTAGAGAAGGAGCAGTGTCGCTTGAAGGGGAGCAGAATACGCCACCCCAAAATGTGCCACTTTGGCATGTGGATTAGTTTGAGGTGAAAGCAATCAAGAACCAGCAGACTCAGGAAAAACTTTTATCTCTTCCTTAACTGCCTAAAAGAGTTCAGACAGGGGGCCTGTATAAGAGAAGAAACTATTACCGGAGATGATTTTTTTTTTTATCTGAAAGACAACATCTACATTGCAGGGCAAACATTTGATGAGCAGACATGTGCTCTTCTTATCTTCCTGTGACTTCCCCTCTTCCCCTCTGAAGCCCCAGATCCCTCTTGCATTTCTTAGCCCAGGATGGCTTATAAGCCTCACACGTGTGACTTGACTTTGCGTCTCACGTCTTTGTGCACTTCTGTACGTACATAATCAACTTTGTCTTTCTCCTGTTCATCTGTCTTATGTCAGTGTAATCCTTAGACCAGCCAAAGAACCTAGAAGGGAAGAGGGCAAGCTTTTCTGCCCCTACACTCTCGTCACATTGACCGAGGAGCCGGCACGCTCTCCATCCTCCACAGAAGCCAGTTTATGTGTGCCTGGCTCAGCATGATATACATGCCACGTGCCATGGTCCCATAGCTCATGAATGACATACGCGTGTGTGCGGGATGGCTGCATACTACTTACACTCTGAAACAATTGAGCTTCATAGCGTTTACTTAGCTTCTTGATCTCATCTTTACAATTTCTACCAGGCCCTATTCACCGAGCCCACCCTCCGAGGCCTCTTTGCCTCCAGATGCTGTGGGAGGAGCGCAGGGGGCGCCAGGGGGCGCCAGGGGTTCATGGGCAGGAAATGTCACCTGTACTTTCAGACACCAAGTCAGGATTGAAACGCGAGCCCCTGCACGGAGGCCCGATGCCATCCTCAAGGTCGGCTGGGGCTGCGAAGGAACGCATGCCTTCAAAGTGAGGTGTGAAAATGTAGCTTCATTGTACGTATGTCAGCGCATCCCTTCTGCGCTGGCAGAGCCCAGCTTCGAATCTGTGAAGTTCAACTATTCCAGGCTCCTCTCTTTCTCATCCCTCCTCGACGACTAGCCTGGATGCCCTGGAAACCACGGTCTGAATCTTACATACAGGGTTGCGGTGAACCTGGCTTTGGTCCTGCCTGAGAGAGGACCCCCGATGGAAAAAGGCACCCTCCCAGGTAGACAGCTTTTTACTGTGCAGACACTTGTTAGCGAAAACCATGAGATCCCGCAAGCCCTTCATAGTCTCATTGTATTTTCTCCTCCTAGGTGAATACTGCGACTCCTTTCAAAAGTATGCTATCAGTGGTCTTTCTTCTTACTCATTTTTTTCTTTTTTGGCCATCTGACCACACATGGAGTTCCCGGGCCAGGGGTGAGATCTGAGGAGCAGTTGCAACCTAAGCCGCAGCTGTGAAACGCCAGGTCCTTAACCCACTGTGCAGGGCTGGGGATTGAACCTACGTCCCAGGGCTCCTTAGATGCCACTGATCCCATTGCACCACAGCGGCAAGTCCTCAATAGTCTTTACAAGTAGGTCTTGCAATTTGCTAGGGCTCCCGAATACCAGAGTTATGAGCTTTCCCCAGGACCAGCTTGCCTCAGTACTTAATACTTTGTTTTTCACTTTCCTCTTCTTTACACAAAAGATGCATTTAACAAGGCGAGGCAAGCAGGTAACTTCAGTTATCCGTCCTTTCCGCAGGCAGCAGAATATGCCACCCCAAAATATGCCACTTGGGCATACTAATTATTTTGAATTACATTTACTTATGAAATAGCCAGCGCAAGGACACTCTGGCTGCCTTTGTTCCTCTGAAGGCACGTAAAAGTTACCCTCCCTGTACTGAGAGGAAGAGAGACATACTTATCACTGGAGATGGGAAATTTATTGCCAAGACGGCCGTGTCCACACATCTTGTTCCGCCTTTACTAATTTACTACCCAAGCCCAAACTTCTTTGTCTTGTCAGTCCTTCCCAAACTCACTGTTTCTTTGACTGAAAGGTATAAACGCTGCCTGCTTCGGTCAATTCTTTAGGTCTCGTGTTTTTATGGGCTCCCGTACGTATGAAATTAAAATGGTTTTTCTCTTGTAAATCTGTCTTATGCCAATTTAATTATCAGGGCAGCCCAAGAACCTTGAAGAGAAGAAGGGAAACGTTTTCTTCCTCTACCCAGAGCTGAGGAAATGAGAAGATCCTCATTGTGCATAGGTTTTGCTCCTTCCCGTAGAGTTGAGAGCTGGCCTTGGCAGAATACGGAGCAACCCAGAGCTGGAGAAAGACAGAGCTCGCAGGCGATGCTGACAGCGCAGTGGTCCCTCCCTCCCCTCCCCAGGTCGGACTGCCCACAGGATGGTCTCGGAGCCCGTTTTGATTCCAAAGGCTTTGCTATTTCCAGTAGGGATCCCAAGCCGAGCCTTTCCATTTTGTTCCCGTAGAAAAGTACCATGACCTCTTGCAAAGGTGCGTTCTTTGTCTTCTTGACAAATGAGTCTCAGCATTTGCCAATATAGGGCTTCGATTTTATGTCAACACAACAGAAAACATTTCGGTGTTGTAATCTCTTGCTCAGACGCAAACTGCCTGTGATTAACTGCACCTAAATAAACTCCATTACTCCTGTTTTAAGGACACAAACCACATCCCTGGCAAGGTGAGTCACGGGTCTGAGAGTATCATCCAGCTGCTTCTTGGTGAGCCCGTACCTATTCCTTCCTGCATGGCCCTCTTAGCAAGGAACAAAATTTTAACTCTCACCTTTGGCCTGTGATCCTATTTTCCCCAACATTGTACTATATTCTTGGCTGGATCTGGAAGAACTCAGAGCCTGTGATTCATGGAGGGAGCCTGCAGTGTAGGGACCACACATGCCCGGCAACCCTTCCACTGCCTGAGTTTCTGTTCCTTCTACTTCATTGGACTCTTTCTTTCTTAGAGTGAAGTTCTTGTGGTAGAAGTGTCTCTTATTTATGTATTTATTGGCTACGCTGGCGGCATGCAGAAGTTCCTGGGCCAGGGATTGAACCCACACCCCAGCAGTGATCTGAGTCACAGTGCTGACAATGCCAGATTCTTAACCATGAGGCCTCTAGGGAACTATTCCTCATCTTAGAGAGCTTTGCTATTTTTTCTTTTTTGGCCACACCCTTGGCATGTGGAAGTTTCCAGGCCAGGGACTGAACCTGTGCCACAGCAGCGACCCAAGCCCCTGCAGTGACAATGCTGGATCCTTAAACCACTGGGCTCTGAGTGCTACCATTTCTTGGAGGGATTGTAAAGGGAGCCCTCCCACATTGTATTTTTCCTGTGTAATCTCATAAACACATTGGGAGGAGTCTGCAAACAAAAGAAGAACAAATAGCAATTTGCTCACCATCCAGTTCTGCAGAGATTAGTTTACTGCAGTCGCCGACCAACTGCGCGCTATGTGCTTCAGACAGAAGAGATTAAGCCAATAACAGAAGGAAGCAGCCTGTGATTCGGAGGAAATGAAAGATGCTAACAGGATGTTCTGTGCTTGGGAGAGCAGATCTCTTAGATAGCTTGATGTATCTCAGGAAGAATTTTAATGAACCCAGCTGCTTGCACCTTTCCATACCTAGAAAAGCGCTAGCGTCATTAACCTGAGATATCTATTCTTGGTGACGGGTAGTAATCTCTTACCAGGTTGTATACTTGAATGCATGTATTCCCCAGCCAGAAACCACAGATATGCTCGCCCCCCTGCATCTCTTTGGAGCACTTACTGAGAAGTACTTCCTAGGCTATAGTCCCCAGTAAGTCTCTGGATAAAACTTAACTCAGACCCCTTACCTTGTGCATTTTTCCTTCAGTTGACAAGTCTTAACTCTGCTCGATGTACATATGGCAGTTGTGGTCCCCGGTCTTTAGTATTTTTTTTTTTAAATCATGGAATTGGTATAAACTATGAAGCTGATCCAAAATTAGAATTAGCCCTGTAGTTTCCTTTTTTTTTTTTTTTTTGGTCTTTTTAGGGCCACACCTGTGGCATGCAGACGTTCCCAGACTAGGGGTTGACTTGGAGCTGCAGCTGTTGGACTACACCACAGCCACACCAGATCCTAGCCATGTCTGCAACCTATACCACAGCTCATGGCAACACCGGATCCTTAACCCACTGAGCAAGGCCAGGGATCAAACCTGTGTTCTCATGGATACTAGTCAGATTTGTTTCCGCTGAGCCACGACAGGAATGCCTACATTTTTTTTTCTTTCTTTCTTTTTTTTTTTTTGTATTTTTGCCTTTTCTAGGGCCGCTCCCGCGGCATATGGAGGTTCCCAGGCTAGGAGTCGAATCCGTGCTCTAGCCGCTGGCCTACACCAGAGCCACAGCAACGCGGGATCCGAGCCGTGTCTGCGACCTACACCACAGCTCACAGCAATGCGGGATCCTTAACACACTGAGCAAGATCAGGGATTGAACCCAGAACCTCATGGTTCCTAGTCGGATTCATTAACCACTGAGCCACGACGGGAACTCCAACATTTTTTTTTTTAATTCAAGTATAGTTGATTTACAATGTTGTGCCAATTTCTGCTCTAAGTGGTTTCCTTCTTATGGTAAAATAAGAAACCTATTTGCTCTTCCTTTCTCCTTCCCAGCTCTCTCTCCCTTAGAGCTCCTAAAACCCTAGGGATTTCCTGGGTGATAGGAGTGTCTTTGTTATTCAAAACAGGCTCTTTCCATCACGGCTAAGTTTATGCTAATGAGATGACTGAGGATGCGGTCTCTTAGGGTGTGGCTTGTCACCAGAAAGACGAATTGATTAGGGGGTTGGAACGTTCAGCCTCATTCCTGCACCTCCAGAGGACTGGGGGACCTCATAAGGAGACCTTGAATGGAAGCCTTTTGAGATAGACTTGATTGTCCATTCCCCACTGCTCTTTCTAAAACTGGCTCCTGAGACCATCTCAATCTCTACCCAGGTAATATCTAAGCATCTCCTGGCCAGTCCAGTGCCTCCTCTTCCACTGCCCCTGAAGTGACCTTAAACCACCCTTTTTCCACGTCTCAGTTTCACACCCAGGAATGCTGCGAACTCCTGGGTCAGGTCCTCTCCGCATAAGAAGCTCTCAAGACATCACCAGAGTCCCTGAGCATGTAGGAGACCAATTCTGAAACATAATACATTTAGAATATTTACCAATGTGGTCATCTTTTGACCTGATCAACTTGTACCCAAAGAAAGTTTTTTGCTCTCTTTTGAAGATAGAAACCGCATATCTAGTGAGGAAAATAAAGTGCCGTCTAGTGGAGTCTATACCTTGGTGAAATCCATACTCTGCATAGGTTAGCTCAGGACTGGAGAGAATTATTAAAGTTCATAATAACATAATTGTCATAAGTTTTTGTTTGAGGAAATTAGCTTCAGAGTAGTCATTCTGTGCGTGTGTGTACAGCTCTATCAATGCGGCATTGAGGACGGGCTGCCCAAAAGTCATAAAATGTGTTTTGTGTGTAGCAAAGAATATAGAGGAATAATAGAATTTTGTTTGCTTCTTAAAAGTAAGGCATTTTAAACTAGAATCTTATCAAAAAGGAGATATTCTTCCCTCCCAGCACGCCTAGAATGTAAAAGGCCAAAGGAGGCAGAAACTGTTTAAAGAATCCTCATCTGTTTTTATATACAGGAGATACTTGGCTGCCCCATGGATATGGAGTTCCCGGGGCCAGGGATCAGACCTGACTCACAGCTGCAGTGACAATGTCAGGTCCTTAACCAGCTGTGCCACGTGGGAACTCCAAAAACGTTTGAGAGCAATTTTGTTTTTCTCAGTTGCTGCCTAGACATTTTACAGTATGACACTCATACTCAGAAGATGGACATTTAGATAGGGACTTGAATTTTGGATGCTCTCCCTAAGTTCCTGCTTTGCCTGCATCTTTTAAAATAAACACTTAAAGTTAAGTCCAGGACAAGTTAGGGACCTCCACCCCAACCACCCTATAAGTAAATGTGCTTGCTCCTCGGCTGTCTATCTCCTGCTCCCTCATCTCATGACCTAGGCTGCAGGGCTGCTTCCCCCCCCCCCCCGGGGGGGGGGTGGCTGTTGGGTGGGGGTGGGGAGAGCACTTCTTATATTTCTTATTATCTGTAAGTAGTAATACATTTTTTGACTGACTCTACTTCCTACGTGTGAGTCTATTGACACTTCCCCTTCAATCAAAACAACCCTCTGTGGGTTTAACTTCCCCAAAGTGGAAGCCAGGACGCTGAGGGAGGCACCTGCCCTCAGGTGTGGATGATTTGTGCCTCCTTATTGAGCAGGGCTTAAGCTGCATTTTTTTATTCAACACACCTGTTTGGGCTTCTCAGAACAACTGGCGACAAGGAGGATAGAAAGGTGGGCACAGTATGTGGCCCCCCCCCCCCCCCCAGTGCCTTGGAGGTGCGAATGGCACCCTAACTTTCTCTCCCAGACTGTTCAGTCTCTCGCGGCTTGCTGGGGGTCTGCGGCTGCTGAGTATGATTGTTGCCGCCTGTTGCTGCAAATCCCCCTACATTGCTGGTGCCGTAAGAGGTCAGACTCCCCTGCAGAGACCCAGGAGCAGGCCCCAGTCTAAGGTGAGTGTATTGCCTATTAGTCTCTAAAGGAGACCCCCTCTGGGTGTCGGGGCCGGAGGCGATGGGCTATAACCATATGGGAAAATCCTGATGTTTGGCCACCCGGGACGGTAGGGCTCTGCCTTTTCCTCCTCAGCAAGCACCAGGGCGAGGATCAGGTCCTAATGTTCCCTGGGCCCTTGGACCCTTTAATCCACAGAAATTGATAAGAGGCCACATGAGAATTTCAGGCAGGTCTTTGTTGGGGTTTGAGCTTCAGCACATGGAGGCGGCAACAAGGAGCAGATGCTCTTGTTCATTTTGCGGAGAGCCAGCTGGTCCCTTAAATGGGGCGAGGGGAGGGGACAGGATGACGGGCTGGGCGGGAGGTGTGGGCTGGGCGGACTGTTCAGCCCTCTTAGGGCAGCGGGTTCAACGACGTGGGGGGACGCATGCAATCCCTAATCTCTGCACCCGCCCCCTCAGACACGGTGGGCAAGCTCATTACTGCCTCCCTGGGACGGTTGGAGAGTGGTCACAATCTCCTCATCTGCGCATGCGTGAGGTTGCCTTGCGCAGGCGTGCAGTTGTTGGCTCACTTGTAGCTTGTAGATTTTTTTGCATACTCTTGCTCAAAGAGATGGTGGTGCAGGTGCAAGCATTGCAGCGGAGGATTCTAGGTCCCAGCTGCTCTCTCAGGGGGCAAAGGCAGTTCCTCTAGCTTAGTGCTTGTACGGGAGGCCGGCGACTGGGCCCACTGTGTCGGTGAGGCGGGTCTGGGGTGTTGAACTTGGGGAGCCAGCTCTAACCCGTCAGAGGCAACTCTACCTGGTGCAGTATGGCACCCCAGGATTGGGGATGGCGCCTGTTCGAAGTCAGCCACAGAGGGGCTGTGCCTGAAATGCCACCAGGTATAACTACTAGCGGGGGCGGGGGCGGGGGCGTTCAAGCTGGCTATCTTTTGGGGGGTGGGGTGGGGTGGAGCGCAGCTTTCAGAGGATTGATGTGGGATCTTAGTTCCCAGGCCGAGGATTGAAACAGGGTTCCAGCAGAGAAAGCGCCAGACGGCTAGACCACCGGGGAACTCCCCCGAAATCCCCCGTCTTAAATGGGACGATGTCACGTATGCGTCACGGTCCCCAGTCCTGCCCAAGTGGTCGCCGACATCCTGACCTAAGGCCATTGGCCCTTGCATTGCCCTGATTTCAATCCTCTTTGGCGTCAGCTTCTGCAGTTCAGACTCAACTCTGGTAATACAGGGCTGAACATTAAATTGTTGGGAGCATGTAACTAAATTTTCTTGAAGGCTACACATGTGCTTCCAACCTTGACTGTTCGTAGGTGGAAGCTGCCTTTGCCTTGGAGGAGAGCCCCGCTCCATCATTTGCAAGGCACCACCCTGCGTGCTGCCTCTGGAACCTTCCACCAGGGCAGAGATGACTCCAGGAAGACCTGGCGCGGATGACGGTAAGCCCTTTCCGGGACTTGATTGCTAAACTGAGCCCTCGTTTATCTAAATTCTCTGCTGAGGAACCCCCTTGAGTGGCATTTTGCAGAGTTAACTGTGTGTTTACCCATCTTACTCCAGCGCTTGCTGCCTGGCAGGAGGCGGTGCTCGCTAGGCTGCTGTTTGTGCTGCGCGTTTGGGGAGCGCAAGGCCATATGGTTTGTGTCAGGTCTCACACCCCCATGGCAGTTAGGAGTCCCTTAAACACGTCACAGATTGCTCGCCTTCACTGCACCTGTTAGATTGGCCCATGTTACGCATCCTGCTGGGAGTTCCTGAACTTAATTTCTGCGGGGAGGACCCCCTCCCCCTGCCCCCCTACATCCTCCAGAGCCGCAGCCACAGGGTCACCTCCCTCCACCACCTAAGGGGACCCTTCTCTGCAGTCACCACTCAGGCCCCACAATAGTTTATACAATGGGCACAAATGGGAGCTCACTTCGGGGGCCGCTGGAATTGTTGCGAATGTCATCCGCTCAGCAAAGACTGTTTCTGAGTCAGTGGTCTTTGGGCTGATTTACTGACCCTGTCGCTGTCTACCCAACAGAAGGCACCCCCTGTGTCCCTGTGCTTGTCTGGGTACTCTGTGGTGTTCAGCTGCTCCCATGCAGGACACTCTGCCATGCTGTATGTGGCACCTGCCGGGAGCCGTCACGTGCCCTTTATAATCCTCCGTATCTGTCCAGGTAGCAGCTCCACCTGGATGAATGTGGCCTACACCTCATCCCAACGAGCACAGTCCCCGTGGTCGTCTTCGGCCTCACGGCCCGGCCATCCAGGGGGAGTCCCAGCTTGTTTCAGCGTCCCTGATAGGGCAGTCGGTGTCCACTGTGAGTGGCCTGGGGCTGTCACACAGTGATTCTGTGTGTGTGCACGTCTCTTTCCCTGCAATGTATCTGTCTCAGTGCCGCCCTCAGGGAACCGTGTCTGTTCACGCCAATGTGCCTTCGTCTCCTCGCGACTACCCGTACCAATCACTGAACAGAATCCCTGATACATCCCTCCCTGTGCCCCTCTGCCATCAGTAGCCTGCAGCTCCATTGTGTTGGGCTTCATTGCATTGGAATAAGGGTGCTACGACCCTTACTGGGACTGGACTAGGCGCCACCATGTTGGACATACAACATCAGATTGTTAAGGCGACACCAACCTGTCAGCCACCCCGGCTGAGCACATGGGGCTGTGACACCAATGCCCAGCCTTAGTGCAGCACCCGTGTGATTCTTGAGTGGAGGTGGTTGTGGATAACTTTAGCTTTCGATGACTCACTGGCCACGAAGGGAGGTGTATGAGCTCTAAAGGGCACAACTTGTCACATGTACAGGACAAATTCTGGACAAATTCAGACAGATTTACACAAGATGGCCCGGGGTACAGGAAGTCCGTAATGTTGCCTACATTTTTAATCAAAGACCTACCTTAACTTTACCCAAGGGCTGTGATTTACTTTCCTGGCTGGACCACGACAAATGGGGGACTGGTGACAGAGAGGATTTCAAACTGTCGTTTGTCTGTTGATGCCATGGATGGGTGTTTCGGCCTTGCTCCAATAGTTCACACACTTGATGACCAGAACCCTGCCAGTTGGTTTTAAATATCTCCAGCATTCAGACGGTGTGTGTAATTTTCCTTATGGATTAATGCCTAGGCATCACGGGGTCAATTGTGATGAGAAAAACAACTTTTGAGAAAAACGACTTGTTTTTCTTAGTTGCTGCCCAGGCATTTTACACCATGATAACCCTGCTTACACCGAGTCTGGACATTTAGATAAAGACTTGCATTTGGGACACCTGCTGTAAGTTCCCACTTTGTCTTTCTTGGGACATCTGTTAAAATAACCGCTGATAATTAAGCCTGGGAAGAGTTGGTGACCTCTGCCCCACCCACCGTATGCGTAATCGGTGCTCGCTACCCTGCTTTGGGTCCCCTGCTCACCGCTGACCGGGACATGGGACTGCCTCTACCCCCGCTCATTTTGCTGCCCCCACACGCTTCCTGCTTCTGGGATCTGCAAATTGTCATCCATGTGGTGACTCTACTTGCTTTGGGTTGAGTGTATCGACCCTGCACTTTGAACCCAAAGTGGGAGCTCCCAAGCCGGGGGAGCAACCTGTCACCCCCGTGGGGTGGCTTGTGCCTCCTCACTCAGCAGGTCATAACCTGCATATTTTTAATTAAATACCCTGGCCCCGGCCTCTCACTGCAGGAGAAGACTCAGAAAGGTCTTGCTTCCGTAGAGGGAGATAATTAGCCCTGCACCAAATGCCTCTTTCGTCTCACCTAACAAATCCTGAAAACAAGACCCAAAAGGACCAAGCTGTTTTCAGATAATTTAGCTGTGTCCCAGAACGAAGCCCAAGAATAGCTACAGGAAAACAAAATACCTACTATCCAGTAAGATAAAAACCACAGTGTCTGGAATCTAACTACATATCAGCATCCTGTTTTTGAAACCTGAAATTCAAAATTCTTGCTGGCTGTCTTCAAAAGGTATTAACAGGGAAGGAGTGTGACAGAGAGGAGGGTTTGTGTTTCAGTGAGAAAGAGGGAAAGAGAGAAAATAAGGTGATGAATGTTTTGGAAAAGAAACCAAAAGAGGGTAGAAGTGAGAAACGAAAGTCCTTGTTTAAAGCTCTCGTGAGCACACCTGGAATTCTCATGTGGAACAGAAGCAAAGACAGCAAAGAGATGGGCTACACAAAAGATCCAAAGGGAACAGGAAGAAACTGGTTTTTTTGTTTTTCCCCCTCCTTGTGTCCAACTTTAGCCTGATTTTTAATTTGATCTTTCTCTATGATGGTATCAGCTGTTAAACATGGCAGAATATTCAGCTGAACAAAAACCCCTGGCAGTAGGATGAATGTATGGCGTAATTTGTTTGCAAGAATGTGAATTGCAGTTAGCCATCAAAGCTGTAACATACACCTCGTGGTAAGCACAATGGCAACTTATGTATATATGTATATGTATTGTTACGTGTGCACATGTGTGCGTGCATGCTGGCCACCTGTTGTCAATTTAGTAGCACCACCGCTTTCTTCTACAGCTGAGAACAATTCTCCCCACAGTCTGTGTGCTCTGGCTTAGCACTTGTTAATGGAAAAACTCATAAGAAACTTGGAAGGTAGAGGGAAAAAAGTTGACATAAAAAAAAAAAAAGCCCCAGGGACATATGTCCTGTCATGAGGAGCAAAATCAGAAATTGAAATGACAGAGAACAAAAGATATTAGAATTAGCAGACAAGGACATGAAAATAGTTGTTACAACTGTATTTCATAAGTTCAAAACACTGGAGGAAAGATTGATTGCATTAAATGGTGACATGGACGATATTAAAGAGGTCCAAATTGGATTTCTAGAGATGAAACTGCAATGTCTGAGATGGATTTTTGCCCGTGTTTGGGAGAAACAATATTTCAGTGTATTTAAAATTTATATTTCTCTTATTTGCAAGGTTAAATAACTTCTGTTATATTTAAGGGCTACTTGTAATTCTTTTTCTGTGAGTTGACTGTACCTCTAGCGCCCATTTTTCATAGGATTGTTGGTTTTATTTCTTCTCAATTCTTAAATGCCTTCTGCATATTAGAAAAATTAATCCTTGGTCTGTGATAGGAGTTGTAAATATTTCTCTCAGTGGGTCCTCTGTCTTTTTATTGTGTTTGCCATGATTTCTGATTTTTTTCTTATTGCTAATGTAAAGTATTTCCTACTTTTCCTCTCTTGCTTCTAGATCTTGAGTCAGAGTTAGAAAAATGTTCGCCATCCCCGCGTGCTGGAGGAGTTCACCCTGTTTTCTTCCATCCGTGTGTGGTTTCACTTAGCACTAAGGTGAATGGGCTCATCTCGGAGCCATGTGGAACTTCTTTTGAGGAAAAACATTAGATCTAATTTTGTCTTTGTGTGTGTCAATGGGGAAAAAAAACAATAAACCATCTATAGTAAGAATAGAGGAGAGTTTCATCTGAGCCAAACTAGGACTATAGCTTGGGAGACAGCCTCTCGGAGAGCTCTGAGGAACTGTTTTGGAGAGGCATGGTTTTCAGCACAGGTTAATAGTCAGAACAAAAGACCGTCAAACATGAAGGGGCGCGTTTCTTCCAGATTTCAAAAAAGATCAGCACATATACAGTGGGTAGGTATGGCCCTGTCACCTGGGAAGGGAGCCTTAGCATTGAAGGAATACTAGCACGGGTGTCCCAGGGAGGGAGGCACTTAATCTTTCTCTTCAAAACAAACTTTTTTTACTTTTGTTCAGTGTACCTTTTTCTTTCAAACTTAAACAGGTGTACAATGTATGTTTAGTAGGTCACAAAACAGGCTGTTCTAGTTAGCATAAAGTTTGTTAAATCATGTCTAAGCCAGAATGACTTCCCTATACCCCAGCATGTGAAAATTTCTTCCGTTATGTGTGTGTGTGTGTGTGTGTGTTCCACAGAGAACTCAGTTGTGTGCATTTGCCAACCTGATGAACTAAATATGGAATTACCAATCAGATAAGCCAAATATGAAAACTGAAAACTGGCATTTAGAAACTTCTATAACAATTGGACATTTTCGGAGTTCCCGTCATGGTGCAGCAGAAACGAATCTGACTAGGAACCATGAGGTTGTGGGTTTGATCCCTGGCCTCGCTCAGTGGGTTAAGGATCCAGCATTGCCATGGGCTGTGGTGTAGGTTGCAGTTGTGGCCCGGATCTGGTGTGGCTGTGGCTGTGGCGTAGGCTGACGGCTACAGCTCTGGTTGGACCTCTAGCCTGGGAACCTCCATATGCCGCAGGTGCAGCCCTAAAACAAAAACAAGACAAAACAAAAAATAAATAAATTGGACATTGCCACAGTATGTAAGCATATGGCCATTTTCCTAGAAATTTGTTTTTATTGTATTTTTTAATTACTCAAATGAATTTATCACATCTGTGATAAATTCTGATTTCCCAGGATTTCCATCCCACAGCCCAAGCACATCCCCCCACCCCCCCAAACTGTCTGTCTCCTTTGGAAACCATAAGTTTTTCAAAGTCTGTGAGTCAGTATCTGTTCTGCAAAGAAGTTCATTGTGTCCTTTTTTCAGATTCCACATGTCAGTGAAAGCATTTGATGTTGGTGTCTCAGTGTCTGACTGACTTCACTTTGCATGATAGTTTCTAGGTCCATCCATGTTGCTAAAAATGCCGGTATTTCGTTCCTTTTTATGGCTGAGTCATATTCCATTGTGTATACGTACCACATCTTCTTGATCTACTCTTCTGTCGATGGACAGTTAGGTTGTTTCCATGTCTTGGCTATTGCAAATAGTGCTGTAGTGAACACCGGAGTACATGTGTCTTTGCGAGTCATGGTGTTCTCTGGATAGATGCCCAGGAGTGGGATTGCTGGATCAAAAGGTAGTTCTATTTTTAGTTTTCTGAGGAATCTCCATACTGCTGTTTTTATTGTATTTTTATAAAGTATCAGTCTGGACTAGTGTTTTCCAGAGAAGGGGAACCACTAGGACGTGTGCATATGCAGACTAGGATTTATTTTAAGGAATTGACTCACTTGATTGTGGAGTGTTGACCAGTCCAAAATACAGACCTGCAGGCTGGAGACCTGGGGAAGAATTTCAGTTCAAGCGCAGAGGCAGAATTTTTCTTCCACTTTTGTCTTTCTGCCCATGCCTACCCAAATGGAAAAAGTTAAATTGAAAAACCAGTTGTTGAAAATGTTTTAATTCACTTCCTATTTCTGGTTCCACACGTAAGGAGCTTAGAAGTTGCCACTCCATCCCAACAAGTAAAAAGCTGAACAGACTGACAGATCAGCAGCTCTTCTTGGATCTGTAAGCACTGGGAGGACACAAGCAAACCACTGCCTCCAGGATTATAGAGACACACAGACAAATACAGGAAGTTTTGGTTTACCAGAGCAGAGACTCACAAGCAAACACGCCTCCTTGGGAACAAGTGCCAAGGTGGGAAAATCTAAACTGTAATTGACGCATCGTTGGAGGCTCAGGGTGAACAAGTCTGAGAGTCAAAGATTCAAGAGGACTCAGTCACTTCGGGGGGTGGGACACCACAATATTGTGAGCTTTACCTCCAAGAGCTCAACTGGGTTCTTAGAATAAATATTGGATAAACAACCATCCCACTCCTGCTTCTGGCTTGAAGAGAGGAAAGAGAACCCTTCTGAAATTTACAAGAACTTTCTGTCCTTCTTAACAAGGCCTGCCTTACCTAGATTTGAGAATCTAGTGAAACAGAGTCTAACCTACTGGGGTATTATCAGAACCTAACTAACCTGGGGGAAGGGAAATACTCAACCCCAGCCCACTCTCCGCCCATCCTATGCCACCTGATCGGGGAGAAAGAGGCTGAGAAACAGCCATCACACTGCTGTGTTTCCTCAAAGGAGAGGGAAACATGTATCTCCACAAAAGCCTGCACAGATATTTACAGCAGCGTTAGTCATGATCGCCAAAACTTGAAAGTAACCAAAATGTGCTTCAGGAGGTGAACAGGTAAATACGCTGTGCTCCATCCAGAAAACTGAGTATTATTCAGCGCTAAAAAGAAATGAGCTACCAAGTGATGAAAAGACCCAGAGGAACCTTAAATACACATTACTAAGAAGTCAAGGTGAAAAGCCTTTATATGTATGATTCCAGCTAGATGGCATTCTGGAAAAAGCCGAGCTCTGGAGACCTTAAAATGATTGGTGGTTGCTAGGGATTGAGGGGGTGGGAGGAGAGAAGACTAGAAATCCCATAAAATTGGATTGTGATGATCATTGTACAACTATAAATGTAATAAATTCATAAATAAATCATTAAAAAAAAAGACTAGGCAGAACACAGGATTTTAGGGCAGTGAAGATCCTCTGTATGATACTCTGATGATGGCTACACGTCATTACACATTTGTCCAAACCCGTAGAACGTACAACACCAAGAATGACCTCTAATGTCAGCTGTGGACTTGAGGTGATAATGATGTGTCCATGCAGTCACCAGTTGTGACAAATGGACCGCTCTGATGGGGGGTGTGGATAGCAGAGGAGGGCGCGCATGTGTATTGGCAAAGGGTATCCGGAAATCTCTGTGCCTTTCTTTTAATTTCGGTGAATTTGAAATTTCTGAAAAATTAAAGTCTTTTAAAAATGTTTTGGTTCATGTGAGGCAGACTTATTCAAGTTCCTAGTTTGAATCAGATGTATCAGAGTCATAGATGTATACTCTCATTTTACGAAGGATGATGAGAAGGGAACATCCCTCTTCATTCTGTGACTTAACAAAGACCTGCCACAAATATTTATCTTTCTAGAGATATGTTGGTATCCAATTCATTATGAAGACAGTCAATTTAAATTTAATAAAGACATTTAAGGCTAGTACCCCGCCTCGTGTACCGCTATGGCACCACCAGCTTTTTACTATAGCAGTCTGATCTGACTTCTCAGTACACGTGCCTTAGGATGTTCTGATTATTTTATACAGCGCTAATGAAGACATGTAATTAGGATGGAAGACTTTTAGGATTAAAAGTTATGTCTTACAAGAATTACCATTACTCTCTTAAATCTATTTATCTAAAAACTCGTTTGTTAAACAGTAAAAGAAGGGAATGATTTCAGTTAAATATTGAAAAACAAGTCTCTTCAAGGGATGGGAGAGTAAGACAGTTTTATGAAAGCCTCCAACCTTATCAAAACTGACTTCATGATGTAGAACAGTATCTTTTTTGCTTAGTTACCACTGCCTGTTATTTCTCTAGCAAAAAATGGGTGTATTTGGGATTAACAAAGAATTACAATTTGGGGTCTACAGACTTGGAGAGTCATGTGCAAGTCCCCAGCAAAAGTGGAGAGGAGAACTCCTTTATAAAGGGGAAAAGGAAGTTGGGAGGGCTGTAATTAACAGAGTCCAGAGCTCTTCATTGGCTGAGTTCTCATTGCCTGAGGAAGTTTTGTTCTTCCTGTTGGGCTCTGCTGTAATTGGAGGGCATGACAACTCTGCTTTCTGACCTCCAAAATCTATTTTAAAGTAGCCTTATGTTTTCTCACAGTAAAAAGGAATGTTTTCTCCTTACTTTTTGAGATTTGTTTTTACAAGCAATTGTTAATAGAAAGGCCAGCGTTTTCAAGAACTAAGTAGAATTGCCAGTTAGCTCCCAAAGAAAAGAATGGACCTGAGAACCTTAAAGTATAGAAAAGGAAAAGGACAAACGAGACTTTTAAATGAATGCAATGTTTTGTTTCTACACTATTGATAAACAGGTTGCTTCTGATTCATCTCTTATAAATAACATCTCAATGAAAGTGCATGTATATTTGTATTTATGAGGATTTTTTTCCAGTAGAATAAATTCATGGAAGTGTAAATGATAGGTCAAGCTATTTTGTATTTAGAATTAGATATATAATGCTAAATTGCTTTCCACAAAAGTTGTACCAATATGCTCTTTTAGTGTGTATTTCTGATATTTTTAAACTTAGAAAATCTGGGCAAAAATGAAGTATTGTTGTTTTAAATTGTAAGTCTTTGATTTTTGGTCACTTGGTTTCAGGAATATCTAGATCCAGGAACACAAATATAACCATCAGTGCTTTCTTGGTATCTCTAGGTTTTGCTTAATTTTGCATATTGGCTTTATTTTATCCAACTGCAAAAGAGCTTTTCCCAGGCAATCTTAGAACACAAGTAGCAGCACCTCGAGAGGACACTGACCCAGCTTAGCATCCCAAGTAGAAATAGCATTCTGCTCACACAGTTGGAACGTAGTGTATTCATAGAAGAGCAGTGATGCTTTCATCTTTGGACATGTGTCCTCAAGACCAAATCACTGTGTTTAGGAGGATGTAGTAATAAGACCGGCCTCGTTGTAGTCAGTTCCCCACTGAACCATGACTAATCTTAACCCTTCTCACTCTGCTTGGCACAACGACGAGGCAGGGCGATGCTTTCATAAATACTATTCTGCATTCGCTTTAGAGGAACTTCGAGAGAGCAGGGTCTTCCATCTCTGGATCAGGGACCTGTCCGTGAAATAGTGCCAACATGCAGAACAGACCAGATACCAAAAACTTGCATTGGTTTACTGGCACTGTCACTTTTGTGCCTTAAGATAAAGGGCAGGCATGCCCATCCCTACTTAGGAATTTCTCAAGCTCTCAAACTTAAAAGTGCACATGTCCGCACAATGTAAAATTTTTGTTCTCTCACCTGAGCCCCTGCCCAGCACCTCACTCTGGATGGTCTCATAGTGTGGCCACTCCTCAGACTATGTTAGGTCTGTCATTCGGACCCTTCCATTATCCTGTTATTATGGTAGGAGTTATAATTTGGTGGCCTAGACGACATCATATTCCTTTGCTGAGAGGTTTTAAATAATTGCACACTATATTATGCTTCTGTGGTCCACACTAGTAATTGCAGGATGAGAATATCCCAGTGTTATTTTGCAGATACTATTTAGGGTTTAGCTGCTCTATCTTATTTTCCCTGACCTTGTAATTTTGGTTCTGCATTTTGCAGGGGATTATTCATCTTGAATTGTTTTTTTTTGCCTTATCTGCCCTTATTTGAAAATTGTATCAAGTTTTAACAAAATTTTTAGATCCTTTTTTTCTTTTCCAAGCATTCCCTTGTTTTATACAAATGTCTTTTCATATGCTGGGATAGCTGTATAAGGACTTGTGCAAATCCTTGTCCCAAAAAGGAATGATAAAACTGGACAAAAAAATACACAAAAAACTGTTTAAATTGACCAAAGGGCCTGCAAGCAATTGAGAAGCATTTATTTTTTAAAAATCCTTGAATATTTGTAAAAATAGTGGAAGCCAAAGTCTGTGGTGGTTTATCCAGTGGCTGCTCTGATTCTCTCCACCTCGTTTCCATGGTGCAGAAGTTCTCTGCGAGATAGGAGTCATAGGCCATGCAGACTGACAGCTCTGCTGCTTTCCCTGAAGGGGATTTTATCTGGATCAGAGCATGGAAAAATTTATGGCCAGTGGCATTGTCAAAAACAACAAAACTTTCAGTGACAAACAATGGAGGAACAATAAAATCACAGAGATATGAATTGGGACAAGCAACCCCCAAGAGACTAGCCAGAAATTTAACAGAAGTATTTAAGGGAAGGAGTTAGATAAAGGAGACCCCATTAAAATCACACTTACCCCCTGTGATTCAGAGGGCTGTGCACATGAGCAAGGCTATAGCAGCTCAGCAAAGACCAGAAAGGACCCTTGCGAGACATGAGTCCCAGGATGAACGTGGAGCAGACTTGTAATCTCCCTGAATTGTGAAAGTATTCTCATAGAGATTCAGCTGCGAAGGGTAGAATTCTTACTGGCTCAAAGTGTTTCAGCACAGCCTCTGACCAGTCATTGCCTGACCACTAAGCCATGCTGACCTAGGGGAAACCTCTAGGAAGCCAGGCTTAAAAATGAGGGGGCAAAAAAAAAACCTGAATTAGGGCATCAGTGGATGCACCTGCAGAGGGAAAATACTCCACAGAATTAGTCTGGGAAAGCAAATGAACAAAACATAGCAACAGGTCCAAAGGAAGGGAAGCAAAACTCAGAGTTGCTATAATAGATTACCTAAAATGTCCAGTTTCGATAAAAATTATAACATGAAAAAGGGAAATGTGACTATACATGGGAAAAAAGTCGCCAGTGTAACTATCTTTTTTGTATTAGAGTATAGCTGATTTACAATGTGTCAATTTCTGTGGTACAGCACAGTGACCCAGTCATATATATTCATGTTCTTTTTCTCATACTACCATTCATACATGTTCTTTTTCTCATACTATCTTCCATCAAGAAATTGGACATAGTTCCCTGTGAACACATAGAGGTTGGACCTAGCGGACAAAAGCTTGAAAGCAGCTGTTATAAGTATATTCAAAGAAACCCTGCCTAAATAGCCAAAGGGAAATATGAGAACCATCTCACAGTTATAATGTATACATAATGTAACAGTAACATTTGAATATATATATATATCCAAATAGAAATATTGGAGTTGAAAAATGCAATAACTGAAATAAAATTTCCCTAGAGGTCATATATACCACATTAACAAAAGAAAAGTCAAAAACCACATGATCATCTCAATAGATGCAGAAAAAGCATTTGACGAAGTCCAATATCCATTCATGATAAAAAATCTTAACAGGAGTTCCCGTCATGGCGCAGTGGTTAACGAATCCAACTAGGAACCATGAGATTGAGGGTTTGATCCCTGCCCTTGCACAGTGGGTTAACGATCTGGCATTGCCGTGAGCTGTGGCCTGGGTCACAGACGTGGCTCAGATCCCGAGTTGCTGTGGCTCTGGTGTAGGCCAGTAGCTATAGCTCCGATTAGACCCCTAGCCTGGGAACCTCCATATGCCGCGGGAGCGGCCCAAGAAACGGCAAAAAGACAAAATAAATAAAAAAACAAAAAACAAAAAAACTCTTACCAAAGTGGGTATAGAGGGAACATACCTTAACACAATAAAAGCCATTTACGACAAACCCACAACAAATATAATACTCAATGGAGAAAAGCTGAAAGCCTTCCCACTAAAATCAGTAACAAGACAGGGATGCCCACTCTCACCACTGTTATTCAACTAGTATTGGAAGTCCTAGCCACAGCAATCAGACAAACAAAAGAAATAAAATGTATCCAAATAGGAAGAGAAGAGGTAGAACTGTCACTGTATGCAGATGACATGATACTATATATAGAAAACCCTAAGGACTCAACCCTAAAACTACTAGAACTGATCAACAAATTCAGCAAAGTAGCAGGATATAAGATTAGCTTTCAGAAATCAGTCACATTTCTGTATACTAACAATGAAATATTAGAAAATACAATACCTTTTAAAATTGCAACCCAAAAAATAAAATACCTGGGAATAAACCTGGCCAAGGAGGTGAAAGACTTATATGCTGAGAACTATACAACATTCACCAAGGAAATTAAAGAGGATTCAAAGAAATGGAAAGATATCCATGCTCCTGGGTGGGAAAAATTAATATTATAAAATGGCCATACCACCCAAAGCACTCTACAGAATCAATGCAATCCCTGTCAAATCTCCCATGACATTTTTCACAGCTAGAACAAACCATCCAAAAATTTATATGGAACCATTAAAGACCCAGAATTGCTAAAGCAATTCTGAGGAACAAAAACCAAGCAGGAGGCATAACTCTCCTAGACTTCAGACAATATTACAAAGCCACAGTCATCAAGACAGTGTAGTACTGATACAAAAACAGACATACAGACCAATGGAACAGAATAGAGAACCCAGAAATAAACCCAGACACCTAGGTCAGTTAATCTTCAACAAAGGAGGCAAGAATATAAAATGGGAAGAAGTCTTTCAGCAAGTGTTGCTGGGAAAACTGGACAGCTGCATGTAAATCAATGAAACTGGAACACACCCTCATACCATGCACAAAAATAAACTCAAAATGGCTTAAAGACTTAAATGTAAGACAAGACAGCGTCAAACTCCTAGAAGAGAACATAGCAAACATTCTCTGACATAAACCTTACAAATGTTTTCTCAGGTCAGTCTCCCAAAGGAACAGAAATAAAAGCAAAAATAAACCAATGGAACCTAATCAAACTGACAAGCTTTGGCACAGCAAAGAAAACCATAAAAAAACCCCAAAAAGACAACTTACAGAATGGGAGAAAATAATTTCAAACGGTGAATCTGTCAAGGGCTTAATCTCTAAAATATACAACAACTTATACAACTCATACAACTCAACAGCAAAAAAGCCAACAACCCAGTGGAAAAATGGGTAAAAGACTTGAATAGACATTTCTTCAAAGAAGATATACAGATGGCCAAAAAGCACAGGAAAAAATGCTCAACACCACTGATTATTAGGGAAATTCAAATCAAAAGTACCCTGAGATACCAGGGTACTCACACCAGTTATAATAACATCATTAATAAGTCCACAAATAACAAATGCTGAAGAGGGTGTAGAGAAAAGGGAACCCTCCTTCACTGATGGTGGGAATGTAAATTGGTACCACCACTATGGAAAACAGTATGGAGGTACCTTAGACAACTGTACATAGAACTACCACATGACCCAGCAATCCCACTCTTGGGCATATATCTGGACAAAACTTTCCTTGAAAAAGACACATGCACCTGCATGTTCATTGCAGCACTATTCGCAATAGCCAAGTCATGGAAACAACCTAAATGTCCATCGACAGATGAGTGGATTAAGAAAATGTTGTATATATATGCAATGGAATACTACTCAGCCATAAAAAACTAAAATAATGCCATTTACAGCAACATGGATGGAACTAGAGAGACTCATACTAAGTAAGAAAGAGAAAGACAGATATGATATCACTTATATCTGGAATCTAATATATGGCACAAATGAACCTTTCCACAGAAAACAAACTCCTAGACTTGCAGAACAGACTTGTGGTTGCCAAGGAGGAGGGGGAGGGAATGGGACAGATTTGGAATTTAGGGTTAATAGATATACACTGTTGCTTTTGGAATGGATGCAATGAGGTCCTGCTGTTTAGCAGTGGGAACTATATCTAGTCACTTATGATGGAGCATGATAATGTGAGAAAAAAGAATATATACATATCTGTGTAGCTGAGTCACCTTGCTGTACAGTAGAGAATTGACAGAACACTGTAAACCAGCTATAATTGAAAAAATAAAAATCATTATAAAAAAATTTTTCCCTAGAGGGACTCAACAGCAGAACTGGGATGGCAGAAGAAAGGATAAGTGACCTTAAAGATGGATTGATATGGATTATCCATCTGAAGAACAGGAAGGAAAAATAATGAAGAAAAATGAACAGAATTTTAAAAGCTTGTAGGATTCCACTAAACATACCAACATACGTGTAATGGGAGTTCCAGAAGGAGAAGGAGAGAGAAAAGATCAGAAAAATAAGAAATGCTTGAAAAAAAAAATCCCTAATTTTGATGAAAAACATTAATCCATACATCCAAGAAGCTCAGCAAAATTTGGGTATTATAGACAAAAAGAACTACACATAAACATATCATAGTCAAACTGTTAAAAGACAAAGAGAATATCTTAAAAGCAGCAGAGTTCCCACTGTGGCTCAGCAGTAGCAAACCTGACTAGTATCCATGAGGACGTAGGTTCCATCCCTGGCACTCAGTGGGTGAAGGATCTGGTGTTGCTGGGCTGCGGTGAGGGTTGCAGACGTGGCTTGGATCTAGCCTTGCTGTGGCTGTGGTATAGCTGGCAATTGCAGCTCTGATTCAACCCATAGCTCGGAAATGTCCACATGCTGTGGGTACGGCCCTGAAAAAAAAAGAAAAGAAAAAAAAATGACTCATCCTGTACAAGTGAACCAAAACCAAAGATTAACAGCTAATTTCTCATCAGAAACAATCAAAGCAAGAAAGCAGTGGGATGGTATAGTCAAAGTGCTGAAAGAAAAATTTGTCAAACCAGAACCCTATACCCATTGAACTGTTCTTTGAAAATAAAGGAAAAATAAATCCTAATTAAAAAAATATTGAGAAGTTCCTATGGTGGCTCAGCAGAACCCGACTTGTATCCATGAGGATGTGAGTTTGATCCCTGGCCTCACTCAGTGGGTTAAGGATCTGGCACCGTGAGCTGTGCTTTAGGTCCCAGATGCGACTCAGATCCCGTGTTGCTGTGGCTGTGGTGCAGGCCTGCAGCTACAACTCTGATTCGACCCCTAACCTGGGAACTTCCATATGCCGCGGGTGTGGCCCTAGAGGAAAAAAAGAAGATAGAGTTAATTTGTTGTTAGGAGACCAGCCTTACAAGAAATACTAAAGGAAGTTCTGAGGCTAAAAGAAGATGGTAATATGAAGCCACATGTAGAAACAAAGGGCACCTGTAAAATTCTGTATATATGTACGGATAACAATAAAAGGTGTATAAATGTGCATTTTTCTCTTTTATTCTCTTAATCGTTTAAAAGCCAATTGCATGAAGCAGTAAATGTAAACATTATATTGTTGAACTTAAATAAAAATGTAATACGTGCAACAATAACAGCACAAAGAAGAGGTAGGGAACGAGGGTATATTTGCGTAAGGAAATGTCACTAGAAGGTCACTCAAATCCAAAGGAAGAAACAAGAGTACAAGCATACCTCAGAGATATCGTGGGTTTGGTTCCAGAACACTAATAAAGTGAAAAAACTGAGTCATAGGAATTTTTTGGTTTTTCGATGCATCTAATAGTTGCGTTGATACTATACTGTAGACTGTTAGGTGTGAAATAGCATTATGTCTTAGAAAACAGGGTCCATACCTTAGTTTAAAAATGTTTTGTTCAAAAAAAAAAAACCCTAGTGATCCTCAGAGCCTTCAGTGGGTCATGATCTTTTTGCTGGTGGCGGGTCTTACCTCAGTGTTGATGGCTGCTGACAGATCAAGGTGGTACTTTCTTAAAACAAGGCAAAATGAAGTCTGTTGCGTCAATGGACTCTTCCTTTCATAAACTGTTTCTCTGTTAGCATGCCTTGTTGTTTCATAGCATAAGTCATGGTAGAACTTTCAAAATTAGTCCTTTCAGAGTTCCCATCGTGGCTCAGTGAAAACAAATCCAACTAGGAACCAGGAAGTTGCAGGTTCGATCCCTGGCCTCGCTCAGTGGGTTAAGGGTCCGGCATGGTCATGAGCTGTGGTGTAGGTCGCAGACACAGCTTGGATCCCGCATTGCTGTGTCTCTGGCGTAGGCCGGTGGCTACAGCTCCGATTGGACCCCTAGCCTGGGAGCCTCCGTATGCCACGTGTGCGGCCCTAAAAAGACAAAAGACCAATAAATAAATAAATACAAACAAAATTAGTCCTTTCAAACAATGCCTTAGCAACCCAGTTTATGTATTATTGTCTTTCTAGGGCTGCACCTATGGCATATGAAAGTTCCCAGGCTAGGGGTTGAGTTGGAGCTGCAGCTGCCGGCCCATGCACAGCAGCACCACATCCCAGCTGAGCCACGTTTGCGACCTACTCCACAGCTCACAGCAATGCTGGATCCTTAATCCACTGAGCAAGGCCAGGGATTGATCCCTCATCCTCATGCATACTAGTCAAGTTTGTCTCCACTGAGCCACGATAGGAACTCCTGTAGTATTTTTTTTCCACATTCTTCTAAAAAAGTATTATTGTCAGTCATGTGTTATCACAGGAGATTGGATAAGTTCCTGTGCTATGCATTAGGACCTTGTTGTTCATCCATTTTAAATATAGTAATTTGCATTTACTAACCCCTTACTCCTAATCCATCCCACTCCCTCCCCCCTCCTCTTTGGCAACCACAAATCTGTTCTCCATGTCTATGAGTCTGTTTCTGTCTTGTTGATAAGTTGATTTGTGCCATATTTTAGAATCCACATATAAGTGATAACATATGGTATTTGTCCTTCTCTTTCTGAGTTACTTCACTAGGTATAAGAATCTCTAGTTCAGCAGTTCCCATCGTGGCTCAGTGATTTAACGAATCCGACTAGGAACCATGGGGTCTTGGGTTCGATCCCTGGCCTTGCTCAGTGGGTTAAGGATCCTGCATTGTCATGGGCTGTGGTGTAGGTGGCAGACACGGCTTGGATCCCGTGTTGCCGTGGCTCTGGTGTAGGCTGGCAGCTGCAGCTCCAATTAGACCCCTAGCCTGGGAACCGCCATATGTCACAGGAGTGGCCCTCGAAAAGGCAAAAATAAAATAAAAAATAAAAAAAAAGAATCTCTAGTTCCATCCATGTTTCTGAAAATGGCATTATTTCATTCTTTTTTATGGCTGAGTAGTAGTCCATCGTGTATTTGTACCACAGCTTCTTAATCCATTCATCTCTTAATGGACTTTTAGGTTGTTTCCATGTCTTGGCTTTTGTGAATAGGGCTTCTATGAATATATGGTACATGTATCTTTTTGTTTTTTGTTTGTTTTGTTGCTTGTTTTTGCCTTTTAGGGCCACACCCACAGCATATGGAGGTTCCCAGGCTAGGAGTCCAGTCAGAGCTACAGCTGCCAGCCTACACCAGAGCCACAGCAACGCCAGATCCCTAACCCACTGAGTGAGGCCAGGGATCGAACCCGCAACCTCATGGTTCCTAGTCAGATTTGATTCCACTGCGCCACAATGGGAACTCTCTGCATGTATCTTTTTGAATTGTAGTTTTAACTGTATATATGTACAGGAGTGGAATTGCTAGATCATATAGCTAGTTCTGTATTTAGTTTTCTGAGGAACCTCCATACTGTTCTCCATAGTGGTTGTGCCAATTTACATTCCCACCAGTAGTGCAGGAGGGTTCCCTTTTCTCCACACCCTCTCCAGCATTTGTTACTTGTAGACTTAATGATGGCCACTCTGACAGGTGTCAGGTGGTACCTCATTGTAGTTTTGATTTGCATTTCTTAATAATTAGTAGTGTTGAGTATCTTTTCATGTGCCTACTGGCCATCTGTATGTCTTCTTTGGAGAGATGTCTAGTTAGGTCTTTTGTACATTTTTCATTTGGGTTACTTGAGTTCTATAAGTAGTTGTTTGTATATTTTAGAGATTAAGTCCTTGTCAGTTGCATTGTTTGCAACTATTTTCTCCCCTTCCTCTTTTTTTTAACTCAATGAATTTTATTACATCTATAGTTGTAAAATGATCATCACAGCCCAATTTCATAGTATTTCCATCCCAAACCCCCAACCTGTCTCCTTTGGAAACCATAAGTTTTTCAAAGTCTATGAGTCAGAATTCTGCAAAGAAGTTCATTGTATCCCCCCTTTTTTTTTTAATTCCACGCATAGGTGACAGCATATGACATTGGTATCTCACATCTAACTAACTTCATTTAGCATGATAATTTCTAAGTCCATCCATGTGGCTGCATATGCCATTATTTCTTTTCTTTTTATGGGTAAATAATATTCTGTTGTGTATGTGTACCACATCTCTTTATCCACTCCTCTGTCAATGGACATTTAGGTTGTTTCCATGTCTTGGCTATTGTATATAGTGCTGCAATGAGCATCAGAGTACATGCGATCTTTTCGAGTCATGGTTTTCTCTGGATAGATGCCCAGGAGTGGGGATGCTGGATCACATGGTAGTTCTATTTTTACTTTTTTAAGGACTCTCCATACTGTTTTCCACAGTGGTTGCACCAATTTATATTCCCACCAACACTGTACTAGGGTTCCTTTTTCTCCACACCCTCTCCAGCACTTCTTCTTTTTTTTTTTTTTTTGCCATTTCTTGGGCCGCTCCCGCGGCATATGGAGAATCCCAGGCTAGGGGTCAGATCAGAGCTGTAGCCTCCGGCCTACGACAGAGCCACAGCAACTCGGGATCCGAGCCGAGTCTGCAACTTACATCACAGCTCACGGCAACGCCGGATCGTTAACCCACTGAGCAAGGGCAGGGACCGAACCCGCAACCTCATGGTTCCTAGTCGGATTCATTAACTACTGAGCCACGACGAGAACTCCAGCCCATTTTTTGATGGGGTTGTTTGTTTTTGGTATTGAGCTGCAAAAGGCGTTCATAAATTTTTTGGAGATTAATCCCTTGTCAGTTGATTCATTTGCAAAGATTTTTCTCCCATTCTGTGGGTTGTCTTTTTGTTTTGTTTAGGGTTTCCTTTGCTGTGCAGAAACTTTTAAGTTTAATTAAGTCCCATTTGTTTATTTTTGTTTTTACTGTCATCACTCTAAGAGGTGGATCTGAGAAGATGTTGCTGTGGTTTATGTCAGAGAGTGTTTGGCCTATGTTTTCCTCTAAGAGTTTTATAGTATCTGGTCTTATATCTAGGTCTTTAATCCATTTGGAGTTTCTTTTTGTGTATGGTGTTTGGGAGTGTTCTAATTTCATTCTTTTACCTGTGCCTGTTCAGTTTTCCCAGCACCACTTATTGAACAGGCTGTCTTCTCCACTGTATATTCTTGCCTCCTTTGTCATAGATGAGTTGGCTATAGGTGCATGGGTTGAATTCTGGGCTTTCTATCCTGTTGCACTGATCTGTATGTCTGTCTTTGTGCCAGTACCATGTGGTTTTGATGAGTGTTGTTTTGTAGTAGGGTCTGAAGTCTGGGAGCCTGATTCCTCCAGCTCCATTTTTCGTTTTCAGGATGTCTTTGGCTATTCTGGGTCTTTTGTGCTTCCAAACAAACTTAAAAATATTTTGTTCGATGTCTGTGAAAAATGTCCTTGGTATTTTGATAGGGATTGCATTGAATCTGTAGATTGCCTTGGGTAGTATAGTCAGTTTGATAATACTGACTCTTCCAATCCAAGAACATGGTATGTCTTTCCATCTGTTTGTGTCATCTTTGATTTCTTTCACCAGTGTCTTATAGTTTTTAGAGTACAGGTCTTTTGTCTCTTTAGGTAGGTTTATTTCTAAGTATTTTATTCTTTTGGATGTGATGGTAAATTGCATTGCTTCCGTAATTTCTCCTTCTGAGCTTTCATTGTCAGTGTGTAGAAATGCTGTTGATTTCTGTGTATTAATTTTGTATCCTGCGACTTTGCCAAATTCATGGATGAGCTCTAACAGTTTTCTGGTAGAGCCTTTAGGATTCTCTAGGTATAGTATCAAGTCACCTGCAAATAGGGATAGTTTTACTTCTTCCTTTCCAATTTGGATTCCTTTTATCTGTTTCACTTCTCTGATTGCTGTGGCCAGGACTTCCAAAACTATGCTGAAGAGTAGTGGCGAGAGTGGACTTCCTTGTCTTATTCCTGATCTCAGCGGGAATTCTTTCAGCTTTTCCCCACTAAGAATGATGTTTGCTGTGGGTTTGTCATATATGGCCTTTATTATGTTGAGGTGGGTTCCCTCTATGCCCACTTTCTGAAGAGTTTTAATCAGAAATGGGTGTTGGATTTTGTCAAAGGCTTTTTCTGCGTCTATTGAGAAGATCATATGGTTTTTATTCTTCAGTTTGTTAATGTGGTGTATCACGCTGATTGATTTGCAGATATTGAAGAATCCTTGCAACCATGGGATAAATCCCACTTGATCATGATGTACAATCCTTTTAGTGTATTCTTGGATTTGGTTTGCTAGAATTTTTTTGAGGATTTTTGCATCTGTGTTCATCAATGAAATTGGCCTGTAATTTTCTTTTTGCGTGTGTGTGGTATCTTTGTCTGGTTTTTGTATCAAGGTGAGGGTGGCCTCATAGAATGAGTTTGGTACTGTTCCTTCCTTTGCAATTTTTTGGAATAGTTTCAGAATGATAGGTGTTAGTTGTTCCCTAAATGTTTGATAGAATTCGCCTGTGAAGCCATCTGATCCTGGACATTTGTTTGTTGGAAGTTTTTAATCACAGTTTCAATTTCAGCACTTGTGATTGGTCCATTCATATTTTCTATTTCATCTTGTTTTAGTGTTGGAAGAGTGCATTTTCCTAATAATTTGTCCATTTCTTCTAGGTTGTCCATTTTATTGGCGTATGGTCGCATGTAGTAGTCTCTTATGATCCTTTGTATTTCTGTGATGTCCGTTATTACTTCTCCTTTTTCATTTCTAATTTTATTGATGCGAGTCCTCTCTGTTTTTTTCTTGATGAGTCTGGCTAAGGGTTTATCAATTTTGTTGATCTTTTCAAAGAACCAGCTTTTCACGTCATTGATCTTTTCTATGGTTTTCCTCGTTTCTATTTCACTGATTTCTGCTCTGATCTTTATGATTTCTTTCCTTCTGCTAACATGAGGCCTTGTCTGTTCTTCTCTCTCGAGCTGCTTTAGATGTAAAGTTAGGTTGTTTATTTGAGGTTTTTCTTGTTTCCTGAGGTGGGCTTGTATTGCTATAAACTTTCCTCTTAGAACGGCTTTTACTGCATCCCATAGGTTTTGGAGTGTCATATCTTTGTTGTCATATGCTTGTAGGTATTTTTTAATTTCCTCTCTGATTTCTTCAGTGGTCCATTGGTTGTTTAGTAGCATGTTGTGTAGTCTCCACATGTTTGTGTTCTTTGCAGTTTTTTTCTTGTTGTTGATTTTTAGCCGTATAGCGTTGTGGTCAGAAAAGATGCTTGATATGATTTCAGTTTTCTTAAAGTTACCAAGGCTTGATTTGTGGCCCAGGATGTGATCAGTCTTAGAGAATGTTCCATGTGTACTTGAGAAGAATGTGTGTTCTGCTGCTTTTGGATGGAATGTCCTATAAATATCTATTAAGTTCTTCTGGTCTAATGCTTTATTCAGGACCTGTATTTCCTTGCTGATTTTCTGTTTGGATGATCTATCCATTGCTGTTAAGTGGGGTGTTAAAGTTTCCCACTATTATTGCATTATTGTCAATTTCTCCTTTTAAAGGCTGTTAGCAGTTGCCTTATATATTGAGGTGATCCTGTTGGGTGCATATGCGTTTACAATTGTTCTGTCTTCTTCTTGGATTCATCCTTTGATCATTATGTAATGTCCTTTCTTGTCTCTTATAATATTCTTTATTTTAATGTCTCTTTTGTCTGATAGGAGTATTGCTACCCCAGCTTTCTTTTAATTCTCATTTGGAATATTTTCTTCTATCCTCTCACTTTCAATTTTTATGTGTCCTTAGAAGTGAAGTGGGTCTCTTGAAGACAGCATATATATGGGTCTTGTTTTTGTATCCATTCAGCCAGTCTATGTCTTTTGGTTGGGGCATTTAGTTCATTAACATTTAAGGTAATTATTGATATGTATGTTCTTATTGCCATTTTATTAACTTTTTTTTTGGTCTTTTTGCCTTTTCTAGGGCTGCTCCAGTGGCATATGGAGGTTCCCAGGCTAAGAGTCTAATCGGAGCTGTAGCCGCTGGCCTACACCAGAGCCACAGCAACACAGGATCCGAGCCATGTCTGCAACATACACCACAGCTCATGGCAACGCTGAATCCTTAACCCACTGAGTGAGGCCAGGGATTGAACCCGCAACCTCATTGTTTCTAGTTGGATTCGTTAACCACTGCACCATGGCGGGAACTCCTATTAACTGTTTTGGATTTGTTTTTGCTGCTCTTTTTTCTTCCCTTCTTCTCTTGTTCTCTCCTGTGACTATTGTTAGTGTTGTATTTGCATTGCTTTTTCTTATTTGTGTGTGTATCAATTGTAGATTTATAGTTTGCAGTTACTCTGAAGTTTTGATATAGGAGTCTCTATATATACGAGATTGTTTTAAGTTGTTGGTCTCTTAATTGCAAGTGCAGCTCCAATGTTCTCCATTTGTACCCTCCTCATCCCATGATTTCTGATTTTGGTGGCATAATTGTGCATGGATGATTTTATATCTTTACTGTATGTATACCTTTACTGGTGAGCCTTGTCATTTGTGGTATTTTTGTTTTTGGTTGTGGCCTTTTTTGCCTAATGAAGTCCCTTTAGTATTTGTTGTAAAGCTGGTTTAGTGTTGCCGAATTCTCTTAGCTTTTGCTTATCTGTGAAGCTTTTGATTTCTCCTTCAAATCTGAATGAGAGCTTTGCTGGGTAAAGTAATCTTGGTTGGAGGTATTTTCCTTTCATCATGTTAAGTGTATCATGCCACTCCCTTCTGGCCTGCAGAGTTTCTGCTGAAAAATCTGCTGATAACCTTATTGGGGTTCCCTTTTAGTTATTTGTTTCTTTTCCCTATTGTTTCTTTTCAATATTTTCTCTTTGTCTTTAATTTGGTCAGTTTTATTAATATGTATGAGTAATATGGTTATGCTTCCTGGATTTGAGTGAGTGGTTCCTTTCCCATATTAGGGAAGTTTTTGGCTATTATCTCTTTGAATATTTTTTTCTGTCCCTTTCTCTCTCTCTCCTCCTTCTGGTACCCCTATAATACAGATGCTGGTGCCTTTAATGTTGTCCCAGAGTTCTCTGAGACTCTCTTCATTTCTTTTCAATCTTTTTTCCCTTTTCTGTTCTGCATCAGTGATTTCCACTAGTCTGTCCTCTGCCTTGCTTATTCATTCGTCTGCCTCCTGTATTCTACTATGGGCTGCTTCTAATGAGTTTTTTATTTCAGTTATTGTATTTTGCATCTCTGCTTGCTTAAGTTTTAAATCTTGTATTTCTTTGCTCAGTGTTTGCTGTAAATTATCCATCTTTGCCTCCAGTTTATTTCTAATATCTTGCATCATCTTCAGCATCATCAATCTAAAGTCTTTTTCCTAGCGGCTGATAATCTCCTGATCACTTAGCTGTTTTTCTGGGTTTTTTTCTTGTTGCCTTATCTGAGTTATAGTTCTCTGCCTTTTCATTTTTATAGGTTTTTGGTGTGGTGTCCTTTTTGCATACAATACAATTGTAGCCTCTCTTACTTCTGGTGTCTGCCCCCCTTGTGGCTGAAGTTGGTAGGGAACTTGCTGTAGGCTTCCTGATGGAAGGGGCTGGTGCCTGCCCACTGGTGAGGGGTGAGGGGCTGATTCCTATCCCTCTGGTGGGTGGGGCTTTGTCTCTGGATAAGGTTAGAGGGGGCTCTATGCCTTGGGGGCCTTTAGGCAGCCTGTTTACTAATGGGTGGGGCTGTGATTCCACCTGGATTATTGTTTGGCCTAGGGCTTCTCAGCACTGATGGCTGGGGCCAGATTTTCCTAAAATGGCCACCTCTAGAGGAACACATGCTGATTCCCTAGAGCTTTGCCTCCAATGTCCTCCCCCCACAATGAGCCACAGTCACTCCCATTTTCCCAATAGATCCTCCAAGAACTGCAGTCAGGTCTGACCCAGATTCCTATGGAGCCTCTGCTTTGCCCTGGGACCAAGTGTACATGAAAGTCTGTTTTCTCCTTTCAAGAATGGGGTCTCCATTTCCCCCAGTCCCATGGAGCTCCTGTGCACAAGCCCCACTTGGCCTTCAGTGCCAGATGCTCCAGGGGCTCTTTCTCCCAGTGCCAGATCCCCAGGTGTGGAGACCTGCCATGGGGCTCAGAACTCTCACTCTTGTAGGTGAGTCTCTGTGATACAGTTACTTTCCAGTCTGTGGGCTTCCCACCTGGCTGCTATGGGGTTGCTTATATCATGTAACTGCCCCTCCTACTTTTTTTTTTTCCTTTTGTCTTTTTAGGCCTGCACTTGCAGCATATGGAGGTTCCCAGGCTAAGGGTCAAATGGGAGCCAGAGCCGCAGGCCTCACCACAGTCATAGCAACACAGGTTCCAAGCCGCATCTGCAACCTACACCGCAGCTTATGGCAATGCCGGATCCTTAACCCACTGAGCGAGGCCAGGGATTGAACCTGCATCATCATGGATGCTAGTCAGACTCATTTTCACTGAGCCACGACGGGAATCCCCCTGCTCCTACCTCTTCATGTGGCCTCCTCTTTGTCTTCTGGAGTAGGATATCTTTTTGAAAGTTTCCAGTCCATTTGGTTGAAGGTTGTTCAGCATCTGGTTGTAATTTTGTTGTTTTTATGAGAGAAGGTGAGCTCCAGGCCTTCTAATCTGCCATCTTAGTCCTGTCCACCATGGATATATTTTAATGGCTACCCTTGCAGCACATGGAAATTCCCAGGCAGGTGTCAAATCAGAGCGGCAGCTGTGGCCTGTGCCATAGCTTACAGCAACACCATATGCTTAACCCAGTGAGTGAGGCCTAGGATCAAACCTCTATGCTTGTAAGGATAACATCGGGTCCTTAACCCACTGAGCCACAACAGGAACTCCTGCCTAAAATTTTGTTAAGAATTTTTGCATCTATATTCATTAAAGACATTGGCCTATAAGTCTTTCTTTCTTTTCTTTCTTTCTCTTTCTTTTTTTCTTTCTTTCTTTCTTTCTTTTTCTTTCCTTCCTTCCTTCCTTCCTTCCTTCCTTCCTTCCTTCCTTCCTTCCTTCCTTCCTTCCTTCCTTCCTTTCTTTCTCTCTCTCTCTCTTTCTCTCTCTCTCTTTCTCTCTTTCTCTACCATATTTATTTAGCTACCAGTCAATCTTATTTAAATCAGGACCGTCCAACAGAAACATTCTGTCAGCCATACATGATCTGAATTCTAGGGTATGAGGTCAGTTTAAACACGGTACACATATAAAAGTCATGACACATTTCAGTCTTATAAGAAATAAGGCAGTGCCAACTTTTACTCATCAGTAGCTTTTTTGAGATAAGCTACCATGTCTTCCCTTTCTCCCTCCTTCTTTATGCCAGCAAAGATCATTTTCGTTCCAGGCATGTACTTCTTGGGATTCTCCAGCCACTCCTTCAGTGTCTCCTCTCCCCCGGGGATGCCTTTGTTCTTGTTGGCATCTGTATAAGTGCATCCAGCAGCCTGACCTGTCTTCCGCCCACACAGACCGGGGCGCTTTGAACCAGTCCTGTGCTTGCCTCCCTTTTCTACATTGTGGCACTGGGCACCCTCCTGAACAAAAATCCTCCTTCTCAACATCACCCATTTAAAAAGCGTTCTTTTGCCAAGTGCAGCAGACAAGTGGTCACTCGCAGGCCAGACGTCCTGCTCTCTAGCCGTCACCCCCTTTTTGAACTCAGTGTCCGTTAGAGTGCGGAGATCTGCTTCATTGCTTCCTCCTCTGGGAGAATGCCCCTGTTCCTTTAACTGGGAATCGTTCTTGAGCTTCTTCATTTTGCTTATGCTTTTCTTCCTCTGTGGGTTTAGGGAAAACCGTCCCTTGCTGTAGTCTGTTTATATGTGGGAGCGTCCCTGGGGCGCTTGTGTGGGTTTACTATTTCTTCGGCATGAGGGCTCCTTTTGGTATGGATTGTTGCTTTCTCTTTCCTCAGTGTGTGCAGGCTGTTATCCCCTTGATGGATGGTGTGTAGGTGCCTGGCCTGCCTGTGCTTCCAGGGAGGTGGGGGCAGTGGGCGATGCCTGCAGCCAGCCCTTGGTCACCAGGTGCTTGGCAATGGTGGTGACCCATAGGGAGGTGGGTGCAAGGGGCCCTCTGCGCGGGTGACCCCTGGGGTGACTGGGGAAGCAGGCAGTGTGTGGTCAAAGGACCCTCAGTGGTAGTGGGGCATGCCCACCTCTGGAGTCTGAGATGGCTGTGGAGGTTGGCACCTGCCCCTGTCCCCCATGCAAGAGGCACCCTGCTGCCTCAGAGCCCACCGCACAGAGGAGGAAGTTGCTATGGCAGCCCTGCCGCCCACTCCTCTCACGCTTCCTCACAACGGTGCTTTGCTTCTCCGGCAGGTCCAGGCCTCCTCCTGCACTCCCTCAGCTGTGGTGCACCGCTCCCGAGCCCCCTCGGGCTGTTTGCACACAGCCAACCCCAGTCCTCTCCCTGGAACTGACCTCTAAAGCCCACGTCTCGGTGCCCAGCCCCTGCCCGAATGTCTCAGACTGCGGTGTGCCAGGGGCGGTACCCATCACCTGTTTTGCCCTCCTCAGTCTGGCTGCTGCACTTTCCTCTGATGCCCTGAGGCTCCTCCCCCATCCCAGCCGATCTCCCACCCGTTAGGTGGCCTCCCGACGTGTGGATCCCTTTCCTCTTTCGTGGCTCCCTCTCAGGAATGCCGGCCCAGTCCTGATTCCTTCTCTTCTCTCCTCTCTCTCCCTTATTTTTCTTTCTCCTGAGTTATGTAGAGGTTTTCTTGCCCTTTTTAAACATCTGAGGTCTTCTGCCAGTGTTCAGACGCTGTTTTGTACAAATTGTTGTACATCTAGGGTTGATTTTTTTTTTTTTTGGATGTGTTTGTGGCAGAGGGTCAGCTCTTCCTCCGCCATCTTGATCCTGGATCCATATTCTTTTTTTTAAGGCTTTTTTTTTTTTCCTGTTTGTTTAGGCCTTTTGGGGGGTAGAGGCGGGCGGGAGCTGTACCTGCATATAGAAGTCCCCAGGCCAGGGATCAAACCTGTGCCACAGCAGTGACCCGATGCACTGCAGTGACAACGCTGGATCCTTAACCCACTGTGCCACCACAAATTTCATAATATTCTAAATCCTTTGGTGTCATTTCAACCGTCTTCACAGCATCTTCACCAGGAGTAGGTTGCATCTCAGAAACCACTTTCTTTGCTCATCATGAGAAACACCTCTTAATCCATTAGAGTCTGATCACGAGATTGCAGCAATTCGGTCACATCTTCAGGCTCTACTTCTAGTTCTCTATAAAAAGAAAACAAAAAGGTCTTTCTAGTACTTCTGCAGTTACTTCCTGCACTGAAGCCTTGAACCGCTCAAAATCATCCACGAGGGCTGGAACCATTTTCTTCCAAACTCCTGTTCCTGTTGCTATTTCGACCTCTTCCGATGAATCGCACATGTTCTTAATGGCGTCTAGAATAGTAAATCCTTTCCAGAAGTTTTTCAGTTTACTCTGATCCAAATAAGGAATCAATATCTATGGCAGTTGTAGCCTTATGACGTGTATTTCTTAAATCATAAAACTTGAACGTTGTGATTACTCCTTGATCCATGGGCTACCGAGTGGATGCTGTGTTAGCAGGCAGGAGAACAGTATTAACGTCACTGCGCATCTCCAGCAGAGCGCTTGGGTGACCAGGTCATTGTCAACAGCAGAAATATTTCGAAAGGAATCTTTTTTTTTTTTTTTTTTTAAGCAGTAGATCTCAACTATGGGCTTAAAATGAGCAGTAAACCACGTTGTAAACAGATGCACTGTTATCCAGGCTTTGTTTTCCATTTATAGAGCAAGGCAGAGTAGATTTAGCATGATTCTCAAAGGGCCTAGGATTTTCAGAGCGGTAAATGAGCACTGGGTTCAACTTACAGCCACCAGCTGCATTAACCCTTAACAAGAGAGTCAGACTGTCCTTTGAAGCTCGGAAGCCAGGCAGTGACGTCTCTGGAGCTCTGAAAGTCCTAGATGGCATCTTCTGATAGAAGGGCTGCTGCACTGAAAAATCTTTTGTTGAGTGTAATCAGCTTCATTAAACGATCTCAGCTCGATCTTCTGGATAACTTGCTGCAGCTGCTGTATCAGCACCTGCTGTTTCACCTTTTACTCTCATGTTGTGGAGATGACTTCTTTCCTTAAACCTCATGAACGAACCTTTTGTCAGCCTCAAACTTTGTCTGAGGCTTCGTCACCTCTCTCAGCCTTCACAGGATTGAAGAAAGTTAGGGTCTTGCTCTGGCTTAGGCCTTAATTTAAGGGAACTTTGTGGCTGGTTTGATCTTTATTCTGGCCACTAAAATGTTCTCCATATCAGCAGTAAGGCTGATGTACTTTATAAAAAATCATTCATGGAGTTCCCGTCGTGGCTCAGTAGTTAACGAACCCGACTAGTATCCAGGAGGATGCAGGTTTGATCCCTGGCCTCACTCAGTGGGTTAAGGATCTGGCTTTGGCGTGAGCTGTGGTGTATATTGCAGACATGGCTCGGATCCTGAGTCACTGTGGCTGTGGTGTAGACCAGCGGCTGCAGCTCCGATTCAAGCCCTAGCCTGGGAACCTCCATATGCTGTGGGTGCGGCCCTAAAAAAACCAACCAACCAAACAACCAAACAAAAAAACCATTCATGTGTTCACTGGAGCAGCACTTTTGAGTTTCTCCAGGAACTTTTCCTTCGCATCACAGCTGTGCTGACTGGTACGGAGGCCTAGATTTCGTCCTCTCTCCTGCTTTTGACACACCTTCCGCACTGAGTTCATCATTTCTAGCTTTGGGTTTAAAACGAGAGACATGCAGCTATTCCTTTAACTTGAACGCTTAGGGGCTATTATAGGTTTTGTTCGTGTTTTCGTTTTCTTTTTTTTTAGGTCCACACCCATGGCCTATGGAAGTTCCCAGGCTAGGGGTCAAAGCAGAGCCGCAGCTGCCAGCCTACACCACAGCCACAGCAGTGCCAGCTATGAGCCAAGTCTGTGACCTATACCACAGCTCCCAGCAATGCTGGATCCTTAACCTGCTGAGCAAGACCAGGGATCGAACCCGCATCCTCATGGATACTAGTCAGATTCCTTTCCACTGCGCCACAGCAGGAACTCCCTATTATAGGGTTCTTATTTAGCCTAATTTTAATATTGTGTTTCAGGGAATAGGGCGGCCCAAGGAGGAGGGAGAGGACATGGGGAATTGCCAGTCAGTGGAACCATCAGAATGCATAGAACACACAATTAAATTTGCTCTCTTATATGGGTACGGTTTGTGGCACCCCAAAACAATTACAATAGTAACATCGGGAGTTCCTGTTGTGGCTCAGTGGGTTGAGAATCCAACTAGTATCCATGAGGATGTGGGCTCCATCCCTGGCCTCACTCAGTAGGTTAAGGATCCAGCTGTTGCTGCAAGCTGCAGATGTGGCTCAGATCTGGCCTTGCTGTGGCCTTGTGGCGTAGGCTGGCAGTTGTGACTCCAATTTGACTCCTGCCCTGGGAACTTCCATATTCACATAGGTGCAATCCTTTAAAAAGAAAAAGAAACAAAAAAAATAGCAACTTCAGGAGTTCCTGTTGTGGCTAGTAGGTTACAAACCTGACTATTATCCCTGAGGATGCAGGTTCAATCCCTGGCCTCACTCCGTGGGTTAAAGATCTGGTGTTGCCATGAGCTGTGGTGTAGGTCACAGATTGCAGCTCGGATCCTATGTTGCTGTGGCTGTGGTGTAGACTGCAGCTGTAGCTCTGATTTGACTCCTAGCCCGGGCAACTTCGATATGCTGCAGGTATGGCCCTAAAAAGAAAAAAAAAAATAGTAGCATCAAAGATCACAGGTGACAGATTGCCATAACAAATATAATAACAATGAGAAAGCTTAAAATATTGCCAGGAATTACCAGAGACACAGAGATGAGAAGTGCAGTACATGCCGTTGGAGAAAGTGGTACCAAAAGATTTGTTTCACGCAGGAAACCATGAGGTTGTGGGTTCAACCCCTGGCTCACTCAGTGGGTTTAGGATTCCCGCGTTGCTGTGAGCTTGTGGTGTAGGTTGCAGACGAGGCTTGGATGTGGTGTTGCTGTGGCTGTGGTGTAGGCTGGCAACGGTAGCTCTGATTTGACCCCTAGCCTGGGAACCTCCATATGCCAAGGGTTGTTGGCCCTAAAAAAAAAGACCAAAAAAAAGGCAGTACAACTTTATTTTCTCCTTTTTTAGCGTCTCTCAAAGTCATCGGACTACATAAAGCGATCGTTATAACACTGTATCATTGGGTGTTAAAGGGAGGTGGTGGTTGGCAGTTACGGCTCTGGGACCCGCCGTGGCAGCAGGTATTGTAGCTCTTTCCCTCATCTTGTGCAGTTTCTCTTTGGGAGATGGGAGCTGCCAAAACCCCAAGATGGGTTGGTCCTAACAGAGGGTGTGAGGGGATCTGGTGTGCTGTACAAGGAGGGTTCAAGGAAACCTTATGCACTCTGTCCAATACTCGCATCTTCGTCTCTATGGTGGCCTCTGCTGCAGACTTTGATTTCATGCAGGTGAAAACTGACATCTCGCCTCCAGCCCATGCTCGGAATTCCTGTCCGATGCCTGACTTGGTATCATGCTGTGTGAACCCAGGTGCTCTCCTGTGCTGACCAGAAGTGCAGCGACAGTAATGCCTTATGGAGGAACTTTTGACCAATGGGGACAAGACTCAATAGATAAATGTTTTCCCCTTTCTTTCACTCTTGAGGTGGTTCAAATTTGGTCGCATTTCCTCAGGGTTCTAAGTCATGTGGGATAGAGCAACTAGTCACTTGTGGTGGCTGCCTTGGTAATGCACCCCTCTGTATGTATACAGTGGAATACTACTCAGCCATGAAAAGGATGAAATAATGTAGCAACACGGGTGGACCTAGAGATTCTCATACTAAATGAAGTAAGTGAGATAACGACAAATACCATATGATATCCCTTGCATATGAAATCTAAACTATGATACAAATGAACTTACAAAGCAAAAACACATTCACAGGCTTAGAAAACAAACTTTATGTTTACCCAAGTGGAAAGGGGGTGGAGGGATAAACTAGGAGTTTGGGATGAGCAGATACAAACTACTACTAAACTATATAGTGTACAGAATAGATGAACAATAAGATCCTACCGAATAGCACTGGGAACAGCATTCAATGTCTTGTAATAAATGATAGTGGAAAGAGTCTGAAAAATAGTATCTATAGCTACATCTATCCCTATCTATCTATCTCTCCACCTGTCTGTAACTGACTCACTTTGCTGTACACCAGAAATTAACACACGATTGGAAATAAACTATACTTCGCTGTTTGGCTTTTCCTTTTCCCCTCTTGCACTCTCTCTGTCACTCCCCTCTACCTCCCCGAAATGGCACTCCCAAGGAAACTTGCCTATAAAGCTTTGCTTCAAGCTCTGTCTTCAGGGAGTCTCAGCCAGACAATTCCTTTGTTTCATTTGATATATTCTCAAGTGATTTCTTTAAATAAGGGAGGTATGACAGATACAATTCCTCACATGTCTGAAAATGTTTCTGTTCTACCTTACACTTGATTTGTTTGGCTGGTTGTAAGATTGTGGATTTAAAGTAATTTCCCTCGGAACTTTGAAGGCGCTACTGGGTCGTTTTCTTTTACTTTCCAGTACTGTTAACGAATCATCTACACCTGAAGCCAGTCTGATGACATCCTTTGTGGGGGCATCTGCTTCTACCCACCCTCTGCTCTGGCGGATTTAAGAATTTTCTCTTTGTTCTTAAGTTTTTGAAATTTCACTGTGATCTATCTAGAGGTGGGGCTTTTAATTCTTTTTTTCTGGGAATGTGCTGGACCTTTTTAATATGCAAACTTGGTTTTTAACCTAGGAAAAGTCTTCCTTTTTTTTTCTTCAGTAATTTCTTGCCTTTGGTTTTCTCTTTTAAGACGTTCTTTTTATTAGAGGTGATACCTCCTAGATTAATCTCTTATTTCTGTTCTCTTTCTCCCGTGTTTATGATCCCTTGCCTTTGTTGTACCCCTGGAGAGATTTACAAGAATTTATCTGCTGCTCTTTCATCGGACTCATGAAAAATTGGGCAAAAGAGCTCATTATTGCCTTCTGACTGTTCCTTTTTTAAAAAATAACTTCTCCTTATTCCATTATCTTGGCCATTCTCTTCTATTTTGCAGGCTGTCTTCACATGTCTGGTTATCTTTATGTTTAAGAATAAAGCCATAAAGATCAGACGTGGGAGGTTGGAGTGCCTCCACTAGTCTTGTTTATTGGCATTTTCCTTGGTACAGCAAATCAGACCTCTTTCCCTGGGGTCAGTACGTATTCATGGCTCGGTTACGGGGGCTTCAACTTCCCTGTCCTAGAGACAGCTACAGAAGGATTGGAGCAAAGAGTAACTTTCCATAGGATAGCTGTAACATCAGTCACATGAGGTCCAGCACGTGACCAGGGCTCTAATATTTGGGGGGGGGGGTCCTTTGTACCACCCTGCACTCCCACTTCCAGACTCTTACCCATCGAAGAAGAATCTTTCTCTCAGTCCTGCGCTCTCAAAGCTATTGCATCAGAAAAGAATTGCTTATAAGTCTTTGGCTTATTTCTCCTAGTACTTAGTTTCAAGGTCTATCATTTGTTTAAGGCACATAGTCACAGACAAAATTTAGGAAATAATCTCTCCCTTGAGTAATTCAGAGATTGGCCTAGGAGGGACCTTCCTCAGTATTTTGCTCATCACATACTTGATGCTCAATGTGTACTTGTTTTGTCAATGACTCTTTAGCTGGAGATGCTTAAATCACACCTCTTCCCCCTTTTAAATTAAAGTATAGTTGATTTACAATGTTGTGCCAATTAAATAACAGGATACATTCCAGATATACAGGTCAGGATACATTCCAGAGAGTGGAGCTGTATTTATTATGCAGATAATATTATGTCTACAGTAGACAGATTGTATCTACAGAGATTGAGAAGTAGTTAGAGCCTCTTGCTGAATGTTTGGGAGAGAGAAAAGACAATTTCTAGAAAGTCTATGGACATCTCAATCTCTCTGACCTTGGTTCTGAAAGGATAGAGCATGTAATGGCACAAAATGTTTACAGAGCATTTTTGTAAGACTGAAATCAGAATCAACATGAATGTTTAAAGGTGGAGGCGTCATTAATGGATGAATATTATATAGTCTTTAAATTATGTGGATTTCCCCTCGTGGCACAGTGGAAACGAATCTGATTAGGAACCATGAGGTTGTGGGTTCGATCCCTTCCTCACTCAGTGGGTTAAGAATCTGGCTTTGCCGTGAGCTGTGGTGTGGGTCACAGATGCGGCTCAGATCTGGCATTACTGTGGCTCTAGCTCTGATTGGACCCCTAGACTGGGAAGCTCCATATGCTGTGGGTGTGGCCCTAAAAAAAAGCAGAAAAAAAATTATGACTATGTAAAAAGCTGTATGCTTATATAAAGACTAAAGAAACATGAAGACATAAAAATAATTTCTGGGTTGGGATACTTGACCTTAAGGGTGAATTTTAAATTATTTTCCTTTTTAATGACATTCTGAGCTGGTTCTGTTAGAAATACTGAAGACATAGCCTTCATCTCTCACCCACCTTGTGCAAATTTTTTGACACATAGACAGCCAGAAAATCTTAACTGCAAGACAGCACAGAGAAGCCACGAGCAGGTTGTTTGGGCTTGTCTGAGGTCTGTCTGCATGCTCGGAGCTGTGGGTGGCATGACATTTTTCTGCCTCCTTCCTCTCTTTCCCCAACTTCTCTCTTAGAATAAAGTGAGATTATTGCTTCATGTTTCCAACTATACAGGAAACATTATCGTGGTTTCTGCCCAGAAGTCTGCCAACCTGGTCAGTTGGCAGGAGACGTTCCTTTGGTACCAGAATGGGCACTCGGGATCCTTGGCTCTTCTCTGTCTCCCCAGGCGCTGCCTTCCTCTTCTTTCAGTGACAGAAATGACCCTGGTGGGTCCTGGCCCTTAACTCTTACATATAAATCTTAGAAGCATCTCAGCAAGTTTCATGAAAACTCTGTTGAGATATTTATTGCAATCACAATGAATTTGCAGCTCATCTCGGGGAGAATGGACTTGTTTATAATGTTCTCTGGAGGGATCTTGAAGAACTTTTGGTATATTCTTCCCAGGGACTTGCTATTCTTTGACAAAACTGTATTTTTAAAACATTTAAATTATATTTCATCATTATTTGCTCCTGGTATATAGAAATTCAAGTGACTTTGGCCTATGAGAGAGTTTTTCAAACGCAGTTAGCTTTTTTGCCGTTGGAGTATTTCAGTACCATACATATTTCCCTTCTCTCCCTCTGGTTCTACCCACACGATCTTCATTCCTGTCTCCACTTTAAAATAGAAAAAGGAGAAGAAAATCCCTAGAGCTTGTCACTAAAATGAAATTTATAGCAAATTCATGAGATAAAGTCTTTTCCTAATCGTGATCCATGAATTTGGTTAACTTCTTAGTGATTCTCTTTCTGTGTAATAAGGCAATTGCAGTTTTCAAAGCATTAAGGCTAATATTAACTTCAGACATTCTCTTGGGTTTCAGGACACTTCTATCTAGTGCTGATTGGGGAAACGTTGTCCAGCTACCTATCTTAAAAAAAACAAACTTGCAGGCACGGTTATGTAAAGTTAAGGGTTATAAGAAAAAAAGGAATCAGTAGAATTAGATAATACTAAAGTTACAGTTGAAAGGATATCCAAGTACATCTTGGTAGTTACTAAAAGAGTTAGAGCTGTGGGCGTTCCCGTTGTGGCTCAGCGGTTGGTGAATCCGACTACGAACCATGAGGTTGCGGGTTCGATCCCTGGCCTTGCTCAGTGGATTAAGGATCTGGCGTTGCCGTGAGCTGTGGTGTAGGTTGCAGACACGGGTCGGATCCTGCCTTGCTGTGTCTCTGGCTTAGCCAACAGCTACAGTTCCGATTCGACCCCTAGCCTGGGAACCTCCATATGCCGAGGGAGTGGCCCCAGAAAAGGCAAAAAGAAAAAAAAAAGAATTAGAGCTGTTATTGCCTTGTATTTACAGCCCTTGTTTCAGGTTTCATGTTGCAAGTCTTAGTCCAATTTTTCTTTTGGACACTTGCCATATTTACTAGTTGTGTTTTGTGTAGTCTGAATTTGAGCAAACATCTTAGGAAGTCATTTGTAATTTATTAAAGTGCTTTCTGTGATGTTCTATACAGCAAATGGAAGTTTAATTATTTTTTATTAAACATATCCTTTGTCTGCCCATGGAAAAAAGAAACGAAAAGAAATTCACGTGACTTTGGTTATCATCTCTATAGTTGTAAAAATTTCTAACAATTTATATGTACATCCATTTGGGCTTGTTATTTTCAAACAATGGTATTTTTATGTCTTCCTTTCCGATCCTTATGCCTTAATGTCCTTTTTTCTTTCTTGTATTGTGTTGGCTAGAATTTCCAATACCCGAGTGAATAACAGCGGTGATGGTGGATGGTCTTGTGCGCTGCTGTCGGTTTCAGAGGGATGTTTCCAAAGTTCCCCTGAGGAGGGGGTTTCGCTCGGTGTTTGTTTGCTTTTGGTTTTTTTTAATCATGACTAAGAGATGGATTTTTATCAAAAGGTGTTTCTGAATCAGTTGACTTGATACTTTTTTTTCTGTTTTAATCAGTTAATGTGATACACATTTGTGGATTTTCTAGTATTAAACTAGCGTGGCATATGTGGGTTAAATTCGGTGTGATTGTTACCACATTCTTAGACTGGATTTGCTAATATTTTAAAAGATTTGCATCCATATTCATGAATGGAACAGGCTTATCATTCTCCTCTCTTGAGATGTCTTTGTCTGGTTGGTAAACCATGACTATTCATCTCTTCTCCTTTGGGCGTCTGTTTACTTCTAGAATTTTGCTGCTATAAACATTCTTATAGCTGCAACTTGATAAATACTTTGGAACACATTGCCTTGTCTTAAAGGTAAGTGAACATTCACTTTGATGAACTAATGATAATATCTTGAGATTTTCTATTGATTGTGTTCATGGTTTTTTTTTTTTTTTTTTTTTTTGTGCCACAACCATGGTATGTGGAAGTTCCAGGGCAGAGATCAAACTCATGCCACAGTTGTGGTCTTTGTCACAGCTGTGGCAACACTGGATACTTAACCCGCTGCACCACATGGGAGCTTCTAGGCATCATTTTCCTTAATATATGAGATCACTGTTACTTTCTAAAAAAAGTAATAGATTTTAATTTTTAGAACAGTTTTTAATTTATAGAAAAATTGAGATAGTACAGAGAATTCTCATATACCCTCTGCACAAAATTTCTCCTGTTACGAAAACCTTACATTAGTGTAATACATTTGTTACAATTAATAAATTAATATTGATACATTATTGTTAACTAAAGCCCCTAATTTATTCAGATTTCTCTAATTTTTACCTAATAAGCTTTTTTTTTTTTGCTCTAGGAGTCCATGCAGGATACCACCATACTCTTAGTTGTTGTGTCTCTTCAGAAGGCCATTGGCTGTGACATTCTCAGACTGTCCTGGTTTTTGATTACCTTGATAGTTTTGAAAAGTATTGATCTGGAGTTCCCGTTGTGGCTCAGCGATAACGATCCCCACTAGTATCCATGAGGACGTGAGTTTGATCCCTGGCCTTGCTCAGTGGGTTAAGGATCTGGTGTAGGCGGGCAGCAGCCACTCCAGTTTGACCCCTAGCCTGGGAACTTCCATGTGCTGTGGGTATGGCCTAAAAAGCAAAAAAAAAGTACTGTTCAGTTATATTGTTAGAATGCCCCCAAGAATACTTTATCTGGTATTAATATAGTTATGTACGCTTTTTTTTTTTTTTCTTTTTAGGGCTGTGCCCACAGCACATGAAGATTCCCAGGTTAGGGGTCTAATTGGAGCTATAGCTGCCAGCCTATGCCAGAGCCACAGCGACACCAGATCCGAGCTATGTCTGTGACCTACACAGCTGACAGCAATGCTGGATCCTTAACCCACTGAGTGAGACCAGGGATCAAACCCACAATCTCATGGTTCCTAGTCGGATTCATTTCCACTGTGCCGCAATGGGAACTCCTCTGCTTTATTTTGATTAATGTTTTTGAGACATATCTTTTTCTATTTCATTTTCAGTTTGTCTGTGTTTTATGTTTGAAGTGAGTTTCTTAGAGACAACATATAGTTAAAGCATATATTTAAATCTACTCTGCCAATTCCTTTCAATTGGTTTCTTTAAAAACATTTATTATTGGAGTTCCCGTCATGGCTCAGTGGTTAACAAATCCGACTAGGAACCATGAGGTAGCGGGTTTGATCCCTGGCCTTGCTCAGTGGGTTAAAGATCTGGCGTTGCCGTGAGCTGTGGTGTAGGTTGCAGACATGGCTCAGATCCCACGTTGCTGTGGCTCTGGCGTAGGCCGGCAACTACAGCTCCGATTGGACCCCTAGCCTGGGAACCTCCATATGCCGTGGGAGCGGCCCAAGAAATGGCAAAAAGACAAAAAAAAATATTATTAATACACTAAGACTTGTCTGTCATTTTATTTGTTTTTTTTTCCCTCTGTTTTTTAGTTGTTTATTTTTTTTTCTTTCCTGTGGATTATTTGAAAATTTTTCTGAGTTCCATTTTTATTTGCAGTTTTTTGAATGTATATCTTTGTATAGACTTTTGAAAGATTGCTCTAAATAGTACATATATATGTATACACAACTTACAACAGTCTATTGGTATCATCATTTTTCTAATTTGAGTGATATACAGAAATATTACCGCCTTTTGTATCTCTTTATACTCTCCCAGTTATAATTGCCTTATATATTCCTTCTCTATGCAGTTAGGACCATGTCAGAGTTATAATTTTTTGCTATGACTATCAAACAAAATTTATAAACTCAAGAAGGGAAGGAAAGTTATTATCTATGTTTTTGCTTACCATATTTCTTCTTCCTTTTTGATGTAACAAAATTCCTTTTATTGTTTCCATTCTGTTTAGAGAACTTCCTTCAGTCATTCTTTTAGGTAGGTCTGCTGGAGACAAATTCTCTTCATTTTCCTAGATCCAGGAATGTCTTCATTTCTCCTTCATTCCCTATAAATACTTTGTCTGCATATAAGATTCTGGATTGGCAGTTCTTTCCTTTCAGCACTTAAAAAATACTGTGCCACTTTCTTCTAGCCTCCATAGTTTCGGGTGAGAAATCTGCTGCCATTCAGCTGATTTTCTTCTATGAATAAGACATCATTTCTTTCTTATAAAAGAAGTTTGTCTTTAGTTTTCAGAATTTTGACTTTAATATGTCTTAGTGTGTATTTCTTTGAGCTTACCCTATTTGGAGTTTCCTCAGTTTTTTGATTCTGTGGTGTAATGGAAAAGTTTCAGATGTTATGGCTTTAAGTGCTTTTCAACCTCATCCTTTTTTTCCTTTCCTAGGGCTCCATGACACAAATGGTAAACTTTTGCCCCACAGGTCTCTGAGGCTGTATTATTTTTTTTCTTCAGTCTATTTTGTATTGTTGTTCAAATTTTGAGTAGTTTTTTTTTTGTGTGTGTGTCTTTTTGCCTTTTTTAGGGCTGCACCCTGGAACTCCAAATTGAGTAATTTCTGATATTCTATTTTCCAGTTCACTGATTCTCTGTCCTCTCCATTTTGCTATCGAGTCCATCCACTGAGGGTGTTTTTTTATTTCAATCACTGTGTTTTCATTTAAAAATTTTTCATTTGGTTCTTTATGTTTTATATCTTTGAAACATTCTGAGTTTTTTCCATTTGTTTCAGGTGTGTGCGTAATTGCCTAATTTTTACAGTGGCTCCTTGAAAATCTTTGAAGTCTTTGTCAGATAATTCTGAAGTCTCTGTCATATCATCATTGGCATCTATGAGTAGTCCCCCCGCCCCTGCCACCATTGGCTTGAGATATTCCTAGTTCTTGGTATGTGTTACGGACTGCATATGTGTATCTCCCCCAGATTCATATATTGAGGCTCTAACGTCCACTCCCCACCCCCACCACAGTCTGTTGGTATTTGGAGACTGGGCCTTTGGGAGGTAATTAGGGTTTGATGAGGTCAGTGAGGCTGGTGCCCTGATAAGAAGATTTAGCAGAGGACTTGCTCCCTCTCTCTCCCCACATAAGCCCAGAGGAAAGGTGAGGATATGGTGGAAAGCTGGTCATCTCCAAGCCAGGAAGAGAGCTCTCCGCAGAAATTGAACTGGCTTGCACCTTGATCTTGAACTTCCCAGTTTCTCGCACTTCGAGAAATAAATTTTGGTTGTTTATGCCACACAGTCTGTGGTATTTTGTTATGAAAGTCTAAGTGGACTGGTACGGTATGACCAGAGGTTCTCTATTTAAACTGAGAAAATTTGGGTATCATGTTATGAGACTGTGGATCATATCCAAACCTTCTGTTTATCTGGGTTGAGTTTATGTGTGTGTGTGTGGGAGAGAGACAGACAGACACTGCTCTAGCGGGAGTAGGGGAGTGCTGCCACCTCGGTACTGCCAGGTGGTGTTAGAAGCGGAAGTTGGCCATCCAGCCTCTGTTGACACAGGGTGGGAGTGGAAATCCAAACTCCCCATGTGGGCTCCACTGATCTCACAGTAGTAGGGGGTGGGGAGTGGAGCCTTATCACCACCCAGCAAGATGAGAGTCTCAGATCACTCCTGTCTTCTCTGATGCCATCCTGGCAGGAGGGACTTGGGGGTCTCATTGCAGCCTTTGCTGGCATGAGTGGTAGTGGAACCACAGTTTTTCTTCCTTAGTGTTTGGCTAGATTCAGCAGTTAGTGTCTAAAAGTTTTCTGTTTTTCTGTGCTCTTTCCTGGTGCTTTGAGCAGAACGAACAGGCTTTTTTTGGGACTATTTTTGTCTGTGTCTGCTGGCATTTTAAAATGGCTGGACTCTTCAGCACCCATTCTGGGATATGTAAGGGAGAAAGGAAGTGTAGGAACTTGGCACTGTGTTATTCCTTAGGTCCTAAGGCCCCCAGCTGGTCTGACGTCTTCCCTCCATCTTTCAAAGTCTTCTGTTTGTTTTACATACAACTTCCTGTGGTTTTAGTTGTAGTTACCAGGAGATCCAGAGAAAAGTAAGTTTTACTCCATCTTCCTAGAGGTGGAGTTCCCATACGTTGAGTTTTTAATTTTAGTTATTTTGAACTTACTTCTTAAAAACCTATTTCTATTTTTTTTTCTTTTTCAAATCTGCTTGAAAATTCTTTATGGTGTCTTATTTCATATGTATATATATTAAAAGACTTTCTTCTATTTATTTAAACGTACAGAACATGTTATATAAACACTGATAATTCTACTTTGGGAATTTCTTCTGAGTCTATTTCTGCTGGTTCTTGTCCAAGGTACATTATTTTTGCATATAGTTAATTATTTTTCATTGTGAGTCCATTATTTTCCTTTGAATTTTATGTGTGAAACTTTAAAAGGGTTTCCTATTGAAATATAACTACATCAGTAAAGTGCACAGATTTTTTGTTGTTGTTGTCTTTTTGCCATTTCTTGGGCCGCTCCTTTGGCACATGGAGGTTCCCAGGCTGGGGGTCAAATCAGAGCTGTAGCCGCCGGCCTACACCACAGCCACAGCAGCGTGGGATCCGAGCCGTGTCTGCAACCTACACCACAGCTCACGGCAACGCCAGATCCTTAACCCACTGAGCGACGCCAGGGATCGAACCCGCAACCTCATGGTTCCCAGTTGGATTCATTAACCACTGAGCCACGACGGGAACTCCCCAAGTGCACAGATATTAAGGGCTCATTGAATTTTGGCTTATGTGTACGTCTGTGGAACTATCACCCAGGACAAGATAGAGAACACTTCTAGCATTCCAGAGGGCTGCCTCTGTCGTCTGTGGAACTATCACCCAGGACAAGATAGAGAACACTTCTAGCATTCCAGAGGGCTGCCTCTGTCTCTTCCCAATCAGGACCTATACCAGCAGTAACTGCTCTTCTGATCTCTGTCACCATACATTCATTTTGCCATTTTTGAATGTCATATAAATGGAATCATATAATTTGTACTTTTTACATGTCTGGCTTATGTCACCTAATATCATGTCTTTGAGACTCATCCACGTTTTTCATGTATTAGTAGTTCATTAGTTCTCATGGTTGTTTAATGTTTCATATATTTATTACATATACATTCTTAAAAAATCCTATGATTCCTTTGTCAGATATACCTACTGTAAATATTTGCTGCCAGTATATACCTTGCCTTTTTCTTCTCTTAATGGTATCTTTGGATGAACAGGAGTTATTAATTTTAATGAGATCCAATATATCAGTTTTTTCATGTTTTCTTAAAACTTTTCCATCTATATTTTCACCTAGAAACCTTATTGCTTTGTTTTAGAATCCACATTTAAACCTATGATCCCATCATGGTGCAGCAGAAATGAATCTGACTAGGAACCATGAGGTTGTGGGTTCAATCCCTGGCCCACTCAGTGGGTTAAGGATCCAGCATTGCCGTGAGCTGTGGTGTAGGTTGCAGACACGGCTCGGATCTGGTGTTGCTCTGGCTGTAGTGTAGACCGTCGGCTACAGCTCTGATTCAACCCCTAGCCTGGGAACCTCCATATGCTGTGGGTATGGCCCTAAAAAGACAATGAAGGAATGAATGAATGAATGAATAAAGCTATGATCCCTTCTAAATTAATTTTTGAATGTCGTGAATAAGGCGTCAAAGTTCATTTTTTAAAAACCTGGTTATTCAATAAACCCATCTATTTAAATGACCTCTGGGAAACTGCAGTCGAGCCTTTGTCATGAATCCCACACATAAATATACGTGTGGGTCTGTTTCTGGACTTTCTATGCAGTTCTTTTGGTTGATTTGTTTTGTTTTTATTGTTGCCGTTATTCCCAGCGGAGTAATAAAAAAAATCGTACAAAGGAAAAATGAATCAAGTCCTCCTGTCACTTCCTCCTCTGAGGTAAGCGCATCATTACTCTGGGAGGCATCTGTCTCTCCTCCATATGCCTTGACAACAAGCGTGTGCTCACACACAGCGTGCAGCTACACAGTCTCAGTGACAGGGGGAGATGCTGACTTGTAAGCTGAACAGAGTAGAATTTAAATGTTAATGCACCAAACAGCAACAACAGTAATAACAACCAAAAGCACTCGGCATGTGCCAGATGCTCTCCGAGTGCTTCGCATGCGCACAGTCGGCACACAGTGGAGCTCGAGTTCAAACCCAGTCTCTCTGGTTCTAGAGTCCACGCTAGTGACCAAACTAGAACAAGACACGTGAACACGGTGTTTTAGCTCTGCGAGTTAGGATTTTGCTCTTTATCCCTTGCTCGCCACCATGCGCTGTTCTGACTATTAGGGATAAGTTCCTCCCAGCCTCCAGGCCTTTTCGGTCCAACAGACAATTTCTCCATGACCCACTGCTCGAGGAGTTGCTCTCCAATCTTTAACTCTCAGCCCAAACGTTCCTTCCCCGTGAGGTCCGCCTGACTTCCTACACAAGGCTGGCTTCCTCTGCCATGACCTCCTAACTTCCTTTCCCGTGCATCTCCCTTCTGGCACTCAGCATGTACGTACTGATTTCTGGAATAAGTTTATTTCCCTCGTCTGGAGGTCTGTCTTATTCACCTTCAGATGCCCAGAACGACGCCTGACCCACCGTAGGTGCACGTGAGAGTCTTGAGCTCTAGCAAACCAGCAGGGCACACAGGTCAGGCGGGGAAACAGCCTGGAGATCCTTCTCTCTCTCTTCTAATGGGGATGCAGCAAAGGTGCTAGAATCAGACAGACAGCCCTGAGTTAAAACACTGATTCGGCGACCTGTAAAGAGTTGGACTATGACCCAGCATTATGAAATCTGGTTTATCTCATATAATATTGGGTTGAAAATACTACGTTGTACATTCAAGAGTGCCTGACACATAGTAGGTACTCAATAGTTAAATGAATTAATTGAGCATTTTCGGAAGAATTAAAAGTGAATTTTTAGAGAGTTCCTGTTGAGGCTCAGCGGGTTAAGAGCCTGCCTGACTGATATCCATGAGGATGAGGGTTCAGCCCCTGGGCTCGCTCAGTAGATTGATTAAAGGATCCAGTGTTGCCATGAGCTGTGGTACAGGTCACAGACGCGGCTCACATCCAGCGTGGCTGTGGCTGTGGCTGTGGCGTAGGCCAGGAGCTGCAGCTCTGATTTGACCCCTTGCAAATGCTGCAGGAGCGGGCCTAAGGAAAAAAAGAAAAAAATGAATTTTTAAAAGATTCTTAACCTCTCTGTACGTGTTTTCTAATCTATAACATAAGATCGTACATAGCTGCTGGGATTATTGTGAGAATTCAAGGACATAATCGATGCAATGCGCGGAACCCAGTGTCTCGCATGGAGTAAGTGCTCAATAAAGGGTAGCTATGGAGTTCCCGTCGTGGCGCAGTGGTTAATGAATCCGACTAGGAACCATGAGGTTGTGGGTTCCATCCCTGCCCTTGCTCAGTGGGTTAAGGATCTGGCGTTGCCGTGAGCTGTGGTGTAGGTGGTAGACGCGGCTCGGATCCTGCGTTGCTGTGGCTCTGGCGTAGGCTGGCAGCTACAGCTCCGATTCAACCCCTAGCCTGGGAACCTCCATGTGCTGCGGGAACAGCCCTAGAAAAGGCAAAAAGACAAAAGCACACAATAAATAAATAAAGGGTAACTATGATTCTTACCGAAGCTCCCTCTGTGGGCCCGGGGCACAGCGCTGTTCCTCGGTGGGTGACGCCTAGTGCTACCGCCTTGACCTGAGCCCGGTCCTGCCCAGTTCCTCCTAGGTCAGGCCTGGCCCCGGGTGCTCTGCCAAGTTCCAGAGCTGGGGCTTCTCGGACAGAGCGGTGCCCCTGGCCACCCCAAGCCACCGCAGCTTCAGCCTTGGCGCTTTCCTGCTCTGGTGTGACCCTTCCTGGTTCCATCCAAACCTTAGGGACGCCCCTGTGCACTTCCTCAGGAGACCAGGAACACCGCGACAGAGCAGAAGGAATGGATTGGAGAGGGAATTCGAGAGGTCTGTCCAGCAGGACTTTATGCCCAGTGAGATGTCTAGTGGGGGGAGGGAAGTGTCCGCTGTCTAAGGCAGTGGTTTTGCCCGGCAGAGCACATTCGGCAATGTCTGGAGACATTTTTGGTTGTTCCTACTTGGTAGAGGGGGTGTTACTGGCATCTAGTGAGTAGAGACCAGTGATGCTGCCAAATTCAGTGCCCAAAACAGCCCCCTGACGGTAAACAGTTACCAAGCCACCGTGTCCAGTAGCGCCGAGGTTGAGATGCTCTGGTCTAGGATCATTCTTGAGAATTACCAGGGCATTCGGGACACCAGGAAGAGCTGCGAGGGGGTTCCCATTGTGGTTCAGCAGGTTAGGAGCCTGACATGGTCTCTGTGAGGATGTGGGTTCGATCCCTGGTCCCACGCAGTGGGTCAAGGATCTGGCGTTGCTGCAGGCCACAGTGTAGGCCACAGACATGGCTTGGATCTGGCATGGCTGTGGCTGTGGTGTAGGCTGGCAGCTGCAGCTCCACTTGGACCCCTAGCCCGGGAACTTCCATATGCTGCAGGTGTGGCCCTTAAAAAGACGAGAAAGGGAGAGGAAAGGAAGAGAGAGAGGAAGGAGCTCTGAAAAACCCGCCACACGAGCCTGTCGGTGCAGTGTACACCTCAAGGCTCAGATAAGTCTGGGGAAAACCCCACCCAGGACCGTCGGGTTCTCTGAAGTCGCAGAAAGAGAAACATCCTCACAGATCGTTATTTCTGCAGCTTACACTATTTATGATTCCAATATGCATGTTAATATGCTGGTGCTGACGGTATATGCAGTTATTAATCACACTGCGGATTTAAACACAGAATGTATGTCGAATTAGCTAGAAGTGCTCAAAGGATTATAACCTTCCAGTTCGACTAGGAGATCCCTTGAATTTCTATATAAAGCAAACAAAACAAAAAAAAAACGGTAACAGAGCCAAGGAAAGGACTGGGCTTCTGCCGCCTGCTCTTGGCCATAACAAAGGAAGCTGTCAGACCCCCTGCCTTTATTTTTTCACCTGCTCACACTGAAGAAAATGGAAAATCGGGAAGCAGATGAGGACTCCTGCTCAGCAGGAAGCAGTGGGGCCAGAAGACCCGGAAGAAAGGGGAGAAATGGTTCAGAACGTGGGCCCGTCCGATCTCTCCAGCCGCATGCTTCAGTCAGCAATCCTGCAAAGGGCTCTCCAGTCCACTTCGCCAGACGCACAGGTGGCCTCCCCTCTCACCTACCAGGAATTTCTGAGACACCCCGGCTGATCCCACGGATGTTGTCCTGGAGGCCTTGTCCGCTCTAGCGGGAGTCCCAACCCGAGAAAGTCCTCGCGTCGTGCTGTCAGGCCTGATGCACGACTTGGTCCCTTCGCCTTCTGGTGTTTGAGGCTGCAGGTCCTCATCTCTGAGCCATCGGGTACCTGGGTGCTGCTCCCTGTGAGAGAGGCCTTTCCCGGGGGAGCCTGGAGCACCTCTGGCCGTCGTGCTTGTCTCTCTTTACCCCTGCCGGTATCTCTGGCTCCGACCTCCTGGCAGTTCTGTTACTTGCAGCAAATTCTTCTCTGCCCAGTAAGGGGAATATTTGTCCTACCCATAGCGTGTTTTTCTGACTCTTGTTGAAATCTGGCTTTGTCACGAGGGTTTAGTAGTAACTGTTGGATCCAATGGTTGGCTAGCAGCCTTCCTCTGCTGCTGTTTCTCTGTTTCTGTTAAGGTGTGACGTGAATTTTAAAGCTTATAAAAGCTCCTTGCAAAGGCTCAAAGCCCCCCTGGAATCGCTCCTAAGTTTCTATTTCATGTCTTCCAGAATGCTTCGGTTTTCTAGACAAATGTTCAGAGCACACGTCCATGGAAATAGCCTAGAATCTAATCAGCACTGGAAATTACTCCACCTTTAAAATCTCAAGGTCCGGAGTTCCCGTCGTGGCGCAGTGGTTAATGAATCTGACTAGGAACCATGAGGTTGCAGGTTCGGTCCCTGCCCTTGCTCAGTGAGTTAAGGATCCAGCGTTGCCGTGAGCTGTGGTGTAGGTTGCAGACGTGGCTCAGATCCTGCGTTGCTGTGGCTCTGGCGTAGGCTGGTGGCTACGGCTCCGATTAGACCCCTAGCCTGGGAACCTCCATGTGCCGCGGGAGTGGCCCAAGAAATAGCAAAAAGCCAAAAAAAAGGTCCACTAACCTAACCTGTTTTCTGACCACACCCCTCCGTCCGTCTTTTACTTTCTTCCTCCTCCTACACATCGTTGACCCAAAACAGAGAGACCACTAGATATTTCTCTAGCAAAGATGGGTTTATTTGGGGTCAGCAGAGAATTGCAGTTTGGTGTCTGCAGCAAGTGGCAAGCCATGTGCAAGATCCCACAATGCAAAGGAAGGAGAACTCTTTTGTAGAGGGAAAAGGCAGTTGGGAGAGCTATAGCAGAGTCTGTGGCGTTTTGTTGGCTGAGTCCTTGCCAGGGAAGAAGAGGGGGCTTCTGCTCTTGTCACAGTGTGTGAGAGCTCCCCCTAGCGGTATCCTGCCTCTGCCTAATTGAGTTTCTGTTGAATTTTTTTTGCAGCCTCCCTTGATCTCCACAGATCAAGGATACTGCCTGAGTTCAGGAGTCTGCAGGTTGGCCCAGCTCCTTGCAGCAGCCACACCACTCTTCCTGGACCAGCTCTTCCAACTCTCCTGCCCCTTTCATTGCTACACGTTCCAGGTTTTTTTTCCATGAGTCTTTCCAACCCTCTGCACCACAGAAGGGTTGGGAGCTTGTCTGCCCTAGAAGCTGTCTCAGCTGCACTCTATTCCAGGATATCAGCCTGCTCTTTTCCTTCTGCAGTTGGTCGGAGGCCCCATTGTTCTCCGGTAGCCATGGTAGCCGAGCACCCCCTCTTCTATCTCATCACGGCCCCACCACTCCTACCTGGAACGTAGACCCAGACACCTAGATAATAGAGAAGCAGCTGAAGTTATTGTCACTGTAGAAAAAATTTCAAGGTTAATATTTTTAATTATTTTTTTCAAGTCAATGTGTAGAAAAATGTGGAGTTTTGCGTAGGCTTGCACTCTGTAATCACACCTCGTGAGCTAATATTTAACGACACCTCCTGGATAATAATTAGCCATCTCGGCTCCTTACTTGTCATCTGAAAAGTAGAGTCACTGTCCAAGCTTACCAGACACTGTGTTCTCCTCTTTTTTTCCCCCCAGTAACTGAGATATTAATAGTCTTCATTTGAAAAATGCTCTTCCATCCACGCTGAAATTTCAGCCGTGTACCGAATTTCCTGAGTCTTATCAGATGTACTTTGGGTGCAAGAGCAGACTGAAGTATAGTCACTAAAGTTGTCCAATTTTTGGTTTAAATGTATGTTTGAATAGACTGGATTCAGCTGGAAGAATCTGGCTAATTGCAGCGTTTTGGTAAATAGCCTATATTTTCTTCTTAAAAGCCTAGTATAAAGACCCATCCTCTAATGGTTTCTTTTTATTTTTAAAAGTGTAAAATAAGAGAAAATAGAGACTCTTAGCCAGCTCTGGCTCATCCCTACATGGGGCTTTCCCGACAGTCTTTTCAGCGCAAATTTAGACGCTGCTCAGTGATTTTAATGTTTGAATGTTGGGAGATCTCGGTAGGCTCATCGAAATGTCAACTTGCGATGAGGTTATGCTCCATTTCAGGGGACCCCTAGTACCTGAATCAGTGCTGCTGCCGCACTGGGAACCACTGCTCTAGGGACCCCACTTAAAAGGACCAAGGAGGGAGAAATAGATGGTATTGCCTAAGGCTCCAAAGAAGGCCGGATCGCAGAGAGCCAGATGGTGGGTTGTTATAAAACCCGCCAGGACTCCATGCTCCTCCTCCCCCAGCAACTGCTGAACTGTAATAGAGAGAGCAGGTGACCACGCATCAGGAGAGTGGCATCTGAGCCACACCAACGGGACAAGCCAGTGTGTTCACCCACTCTCACCCCTTCCCTCCCTCCTGTCTCTGGCAACCACCGGTCTGTTCTCTGTCCTATGACCTTGATTTTGGTTTTGTTTCGGGGGGAGGGGATCTCACCCATGAGAGGGTTGGTATTGGTCTCTCCGTTGCATGTATTTCACTTTGGTGGTGCCCTCTAGTTCCAGCCACGTTGTTGCAAGTGGCAGGATTTCATTCTTTTTTTTTTTTTTTATGGCTGAAAACAATACATACATATCACGGCTTCTCTATCCGTCCATCCGTCAGTGGCCTCTATAAGTTGCTTTCCATGTCTTGGCCATTGTAAATAACACTGCGGTGAACATGGGTGGTGCAGGTATCTTTTTGAATTAGTGTTTTTGTTTCCTCCAGATAAATATCCAGGAGAGGATTGCTGATCATACGATAGTTTCTATTTTTAATTTTGTAAGGAACCTCCATACTGCTTTCCACGGTGGATGTAGCAGTTGACATTCTCACCAACATGTAAAGATTTCCCTTTTCTCACGACACGGGTTTTTTTTTTGTCGTTGTTGCTAATAGCCATTCTAACAGGTGTGAAGTGATACCTCTTTGTGGTTTTTACCTGGGTTTTTTTTACCCCACTACAGTTTATTTATTTTAATTAAAAAAAATTTTTTTTGTCTTTTTTCTTTTTAGGGCTGTACCCATGCATGGCACATGGAGGTTCCCAAGCTAGGGGTCCAATCGGAGCTGTAGCTGCCAGCCTACACAAGAGCCACAGCAATGCCAAATCCGAGCTGCATCTGTGACCTACACCACAGCTCATGGCAGCGCTGGATCCTTAACCCACTGAGCAAGGCCAGGGATCGAACCTGCGTCCTCGTGATGGATACTAGTCAGATTCATTTCCACTGAGCCACGACAGGAACTCCTTAATTTTTAATTATAGTTGATTTACAATGTTCTGTCAATTTCTGCTGTACAGCAAAGTAACCCAGTTATACACACACACACACACACACACACACACACACACACACACACATATAGATTCTTTTTCTCGCATTATCCTCCATCATGTTCCATCACAAGTGAATACATATAGTCCCTGTGCTATGCAGCAGGATCTCATTGCTTATCCACTCCATATGCTATCGTTGCCTCTACTAATCCCAAGCTCCCAGTTCATCCCACTACCCCTGCCCTTGGCGACCACACGTCTGTTCTCCATGTCCATGAGTTTCTTTTCCATACATAGGTTTACTTGTGCCATATATTAGATTCCACATGTAAGTGAAGTCATGTGGTATTTGTCTTCCCTTTCTGACTTAATTTCACTTAGTATGAAGTCTCTACTTCCATCCATGTTGCTGCAAGTGATATTATTTTGTTCTTCTTTATGGTTGAGTAGTCTTCCATTGTGTATATAAACCACATCTCCTTTTTCTTTTTTCTGTCTTTTTAGGGCCGCACCTGTGGCACATGGAGGTTCCCAGGCTAGGGATCAAATCAGAGCTATAGCTGCTGGCCTATGTCACAGCCACAGCAATGCCAGATCTGAGCCATGTCTGCAACCTGCACCCACAACTCATGGCAACACAAGATCCTTACCTGCTGAGCAAGGCCAGGGATCAAACCCACAACCTCATGGTTCCTAGTCAGATTCATTTCCACTGAGCCACAACGGGAACTCCATATACCACATCTTCTTAATCTGCTCATCTGTTGATGGACATTTAGGTTGTTTCCATGTCTTGGCTATTGTGAATCCTGCTGCAGTGAACATAGGGATGCATGTATCTTTTTGAATGAAAGTTTGTACAGATATATGCCCAGGGAGTGGGATTGCTGGATCAACCGGTAGATCTGTATTTTGTTTTCTGAGGGTACCTCCATACTGTTTCCATAGTGGTGGGTACCAGTTTACATTCCCAACAACAGTGTAGGAGGTTCCCTCTTCGCCCACCACCCAGTGCAGCATTTGTTGTTTGTGACTAACTAATGATGGCCATTCTGACTGGTGGGAAGTGGTACCTCCCTGTAGTTTTGATTTGCATTTCTCTAATAATTAGTGATGTTGAGCATTTTTTCATGTGCCTATTGGCATCCGTATGTCCTCTTTGGAGAAATGTCTTCTGCCCATTTTTCAGTTGGGTTGTTTGGGGTTTTTTTTTGCTGTTGAGTTGTATGAGTTGTTTGTATATTTTGGAGATTAACCCTTGTTGGTTGCATACTATTTTCTCCCATTCCATAGGTTGTCTTTTGGGGTTTTTTTATGGTTTCCTTTGCTGTGCCAAAGCTTGTCAGTTTGATTAGGTCTCATTTGTTTTATTTTTGTTTTTATTTCTATTGCTTTGGGAAACTGACCTAAGAAAACATTGTATGGTTTATGTCAGGGAATGTTTTGTCTATGTTCTCTTCAAGGAGTTTCATGGTGTCTTGTCTTATGTTTAAGTCTTTAAGCCATTTTGAGTTTATTTTTGTGCATGGTGTGAGGGTGTGTCTAGTTTCATTGATTTGCATGCAGCTGTCCAGTTTTCCCAGCACCACTTGCTGAAGAGACTTTTTCCCATTTTATATTCTTGCCTCTTTTGTCAAAGATTAATTGACCGTAGCTATCTGGGTTTATTTCTGGGTTCTCTGTTCTGTTCCATTGGTCTGTATGTCTGTTTTTGTACCAGTACCACACTGCCTTGATTACTGTAGCTTGTAATATTGTTCGAAGTCTGGGAGAGTTAGGCCTCCTGCTTGGGATTTGTTTTTTTTGTTTTTTTGTTTGTTTGCTTGTTTTTTTTTGGTTTTTGTTCCTCAGGATTGCGTTGGCAATCTGGGGCTTTTATGGTTCCATATAATAAATTTTTGGATTGTTTGTCTAGCTGTGAAAAACGTCATGGGAGATCTGACAGGGATGCATTTGAATCTGTAGATTGCTTTGGACAGTATGCCATTTTAACAATATTAATTCTTCCAATCCAGGAGCATGGAATATCTTTCCATTCTTTGAATCCTCTTTAATTTCCTTGATTAATGTTGTGTAGTTCTCAGTGTGGTTTTGGCTTGTATTTCTCTGGTGATTAATGATGTTGAGTATCTTTTCATGTATCTCTATGTGTTCTCTGGGACAATGTATGTTCAGGTCCTTTGCAGTTTTTTGATTGGATTGATGTTTTGTTTAGGCTTGGATTGTTTGGTTTTTGCTAAGTTATATCAATTCGTTATATATATTTGATATTAGTTCGTTATCAGATATATGACTTGGTAGTTATTTTTCTCCCATTCAATAGGCTGCCTTTTCCTTTTGTTCGTGGTTTCTTTTTAGTGCTTTTTGGTTTTTGCTCTTGTTGCTTCTGCTTTTGGTATCAGATTAAAAAACCGTCACCAAGACCTATATCAAGGAACTTACCACCTATCTTTTCTTCTAGGAGTTTTGTTTCAGGTCTCATTTTCAAGTCTTTAATCCATTTTGAGGTAATTTTTGAATATGGTATAAGAATTGGTCCACTTCCCTTCTCTTGCAGTGGCTGTCCAATTTTCCCTGCCCTACTTTGTCATGAACAATTGACTGTATGTGTTGTGGGTTAATTTTGGGCTCTCTTTTCTATTCCTGTGATCTATGTGTCTCTATTTATGTCAGTATCATACTGTTTTAATTACTGTAGCATTGTAATATAGTTTGAAATGCCTTCAGTATTCTTCTCTCTCTCAAGTGCTCTGGCTATTTAGGGTCTTTTGTGGCTCCACACAATTTTAGAATCATTCGTTTCTATTTTTATGAAAAATGCCATTGGAATTTTGATAGGGATTATATTGAGTCTGTATATTTCTTTGGGTAGTATGAACATTTTAACATATTAAGTCTTACAGTCCATGAATATAGAATCTTTCCATTTATTTGTGTCATCTTTAATTTTCTTTCACTAGTGTCTTAAGGCCTTCAGTATACAAATATTTTACCTCCTTGGTTAAATTTATTCCTTAAGTATTTTATTCTTTTTGATGCAATTTTAAGTGGGATTGTTTTCTTAATTTCTTTTTCTGACAGTATGGTACTTTCTTATATTTTCCATCTCTTTGTTGAAATTCTCTTCATTCATTCTTCTCTCCAGTTTCAGTGGGCATCTTTATAGCAGTTACTTTGAACTCTTTATCAAGTAAACTACTTATCCCTGTTTCATTAAGGCATTTTCCCCTGAGATTTTTATCTTGTTCGTTCATTTGGAACATATATTCTTCTGTTTCTTCATTCTGCTTGACTCTGTGTTGGTTTCTATACAGTATGTGAAAAAAACCACCCCTCCTCCATGTAGGAGTTGAACCGTGTCATTCAACCCTGCCCCAGCTCTTGGTTGTTTGTCAAATCTCCGCGCTCATCTGGGTAGCCCAGTGTAGTTGTAATAGCGCCCAGTAGTTGATGATGTGCCAAGACCTGCCAGTGTTGCACAGAGGAGAGTCTCAACACCTGGATTCAGGCTGCCTGGAAGCCAGACCCTTAGGGAATAGCTTTTCAAAGTATGCAAATACCTGCAGTCCTGTGGGGTTGCAGGTGTAAACCCATTGGCCACCAGTGCCAGGCAATCTGGAAGTTCCCCCTGGGTGGCATTGGCAAAAAACTGGGCTCCAGGTGAATGTATAAGCACTTTTCTCGAAGATACTGGAGAGCTGGAGCAGTGTGGTGGGATAGTGCCAAGACCATGTCCACAGACTAAGTTCCTAGGGAACAGCTCTGTAGGCCCCTGGATGTGTGCAAAACCTGAAGCCTGCCCCTCAGGATGAAGCTCCAGGACAAAGCAGTCTCCTTCACAGAAAGACTAGGGGTATGCCTCAGTCTGCTGTCTGTGCAGTGCCCTGGGGGTGGTAGCCTGCCAAGAACCATCTCTCCAATTGCCATGGTCCTGTGGGACCCAGGACTGCAAACCCCTCTGGCCGTCAGAGCCAGGCAACTTGGGAATGTTCCTTTGGGACAGCTGCAAAACCCCAGGCACTATCCCTGCAAACTGGAGTACCAGACACAGAGAACTCTCCCCTGCGGGAGATACTCTGGAGCACCGCAGGGGGCGAGAGAAGAAGCCCCCACCCTCAGAGGTCTCTGGAGAGGCTCTCAGGCAGCCACTAGATGCTGTTTAACTAGAAGTCTGTCCCTCAGTCCTCACGATGATTAGCTAATAGGCCTCCTTCACAGAAAGACTGAGTTCCAGGATCTGCGTCCTTCGGCTGTGCCCCCGGGGTGGCAGCTGTTTTAAGAACTCTTTCTTCCATTTGGTTATAGTCCTATGGGACCCAGGAGTGTAACCCCCTACTACCCTACCAGAGCAGGGGAGGATAGAGGTGTCCCTGGCAGCAGCCACAAAAATCAGGGCAACGGCAGCGGTATGAGCTTCGTTCTGGGTGTTGCCGCTATAATCTCATGGAACAGGGAACACAGATTCCCCTGGTCTCCAGAGCCAAGTGATCCAGGGGTGTCTCTTGGACAGCAGCTGCAAAAATCAGGCACAAGATGCACATAAAACTCTTTCCAGAAAATACAGGTGCTCTAGGGCACAGCAAAGGGGCAGTGCAAAGATGGCGCCCCCTCGTGTCTGTTCATGGGAGTGTTCAGCAGGCTGCAGGGAGTGTTGAATTAGATGCCTGCCTCTCAGGCCAAGGTTTTTTTGTTTTTTTACTTCCTTCCTTTTTGTCTTTTTTGCCATTTCTGGGCCACTCCCCGCAGCATATGGAAGTTCCCAGGCTAGGGGTCAAATCGGAGCTACAAGCCACTGGCCTACACCAGAGCCACAGCAATGCTGGATCCGAGCCGCATCTGCAACCTACACCACAGCTCACAGCAACACGGGATCCTCAACCCACTGAGCAAGGGCAGGGACCGAACCCGCAACCTCATGGTTCCTAGTCAGATTCGTTAACCACTTCGCCACGACGGGAACTCCCTTTTTTTTTTTTTTTTTTTTATTTTATGTATTGAAGTATAGGTGACTTACAGTGTTCTTCAATTCTGGTGTACAGCAAAATGACCCAGTCATACACATACATACATTCTTTTTTTTCATACTCTCTTCCATCACGTTCCAACCCAAGAGACTGGACATGAGTTCCTGTGCTGTACAGCAGGACCCCATTGCTTGTCTATTCTCAATGTAATAGTTTTGCATCTACCAACCCCACACTCTCCATCCTTCACTCCCTCCCCTTTCCTTCCGGGCAAAACACAAGTCTGCTGTCCATGTCTGTGATCTGTTTGTTTTGTAAATAGGATCATTTGTGCCGTGTTTTAGATTCCACATATAAGTGATATCATATGATATGTGTCTCTTTCTGATTTCACTTAGTATGAGAATCTCTAGTTGCATCCATGTTGCTGCAAATGGCATCATTTAGTCCTTTTTTATGGCCGAGTAGTATTCCATTGTGTGTATGTACCACATTTTCTTAATCCATTCATCTGTCAGGCCAAGGTTTTAATATAAGCAGGTGAGCCTCCTTCACTTTAAGTCTTCCCTAGGCCAGGTGAGTCCCAACATATGAACTCTTTAAGAGCAATTTCTCAGACTGCTACCATCTTATGGGTCTTGGGACATGAGCCCTGATTTCAAAATTAGATATTAGAGGGGCTCACCTCTCAAATGTATGTCTTAAAAGTGTGGTGCCCAATGTGGGGTTTGAACTCGGTTTCTCCTCCAGGAGAAGCTCCAGAAGGAGTTCCCTCCTAGGCGTGAGTTCCTTGCTGGGGATGGGGTTTATAGCAAGACTCTGTCCCACCCTCTCCTGCATACTTCACTGTGGTCCTTATTTGTAGCAAGTGTAGGCTTGACTCAGTCAGCCCTTGTGTTTTTTTGGGGGGTTTGTGGTTTTTTTTTTTTTTCTTTCTGCCATTTTCTTGGGCCGCTCCCGCGGCATATGGAGGTTCCCCGGCTAGGGGTCGAATCGGAGCTGTAGCTGCCAGCCTACGCCAGAGCCACAGCAACTCGGGATCCAAGCCGTGTCTGCAACCTACACCACAGCTCACGGCAATGCCGGATCCTTAACCCACTGAGCAAGGGCAGGGATGGAACCCGCAACCTCATAGTTCCTAGTCAGATTCGTTAATCATTGCACCACGACGGGAACTCCGCCCTTGTGTTTTTTAAAGAGGAAATTATTCTATATGTGGCTTTAGACTCTGTTCATGGGAGGAAGTAATTTGAAGATCTTCATATATCACTGTCTTGAACAGAAACCCCTTAATTAATATTTTAATGTTAATATTTAATTTTTTTTCTTTGTCTCTTTTTAATCCAGGAAATTTTATTTAAAATTTTGTTTATTCTCAAAATTTTCAGAATTGTCTTTTTTAATGGTGAGATTCTAAAACTCAGAGCCTAGATTTCAGCACTTTATCTTCATATCAAAGGGCTATTCTTTAGTATAAATTTCAAGAAAATTCTGATCTCAAAGACTGATCCCTCTCCATTAAAATACAGTGGATGAGTCGCCATTGGTTGAGAAAAGATATGTGAGGTCAATTGCACAAATGTGTATTTCCTCTTCCACTCTGGTGAAATTTGATGGGAGAGCCTCTATAAATTGTGTAACAAGTCCCTGGTTGAGAAGTTAAAGAGTTTCTGTGTCAAAATCATATGGAAGCTTTGAACCGAAAGTTTGTGAATTTTGATGTGAAAATCGCCTGTGGCTCTCCTAATTCCTTTGCAGGGTGCCCTACGTAGGCCACTAGGGTTGTTCCACAGAAATCACTGAATTACATATTCTGTTTTTTTTCACCTTCCATTTTTCATCTGCTCTTTACAGTCAATTAAATGTTTTCCTTTGCTTGCAGTTGTCCCTTCAATGGCTGGAGTGGCTTTTCCTCCACGCCTTCAGTGTAGCCCACAGAGTCATCAGGTGTGTTGGCAGCCACGTCTGTTGCACACAGCCCTCAGCCTGAGCCTCTTGCTCAGTCTGAAATTTCATGCTTTCAGATCACAACTCTTGTGTGTGTGAAACAGGAACCTTGACGGGAACTCCAAAGGGTTTTCTTCTCTCTCTCTCTCTCTCTCTCTCTCTCACTTTTTTTTTTTGTCTTTTTGCCTTTTCTTGAGCCATTCCCTCGGCATATGGAGGTTCCCAGGCTCAGGGTCTAATCGGAGCCGTAGCCACCAGCCTATGCCAGAGCCACAGCAATGCGGGATCCAAGCCGCGTCTGCAACCCACACCACAGCTGACGCCAACGCTGGATCCCCAACCCACTGAGCAAGGGCAAGGACTGAAGGCGCAACCTCATGGTTCCTAGTCGGATTCACTAACCACTGCGCCACGACGGGAACTCCTCCAAAGGGTTTTCTTTAGATGCATAAATCATAAGACAGCCTACACAAACCAAAGGATCGCACCATTGAGAAATTTCCCATGGAACTTATTAAGATCAAAGGTGTTGGGAGCTCCCGTTGTGGCTCAATGGTAATGAACCTGACAAGTATCCATGAGGATGCAGGTTCCATCCCTGGCCTTGCTCAGTGGGTTAAGGATCCTGTGTTGCCGTGAGCTGTGGTATAGGTCATAGACTTGGCTCGGATCCCTCGTTGCTGTGGCTGTGGTGTAGGCTGGTAGCTACCTGCAGCTCCAATTGGACCCCTAGCCTGGGAACCTCTGTATGCCACGGGTGCAGCCCTAAAAAGACAGAAAAGACAAAGAAAGAAAACTCTTTACCTTTTGTTTTTCTTCTTGGAAGACATAGCACCAGGCCTAGCAAACAAGTTAAGGAATTGCTTCTCTCTGATGCTTTCCACTTCTTCCTGCATGATGCTTATCTTAGATGGTTGACTCTTACTGCCATCTTTCTGTTTGCGGTGACGTTTTTCGACCACGAGGTGACGTCGTTGCACGGCAGAATCTGGAGTGGACCCCAGAGCCTGGGAATGAACGAGGGCCCTGTCAGCCAAGGGCTGAGAGTTCCTGGCGAGCTTCTCTGTGATCTTGGCGTTCTCCCCGCTCTGACCCTCTTTCTGAGCAGCCTTTGTATCAGAAGTCTTTGCGGTTTCAGGCAGTGATCAGAAGCTGAGCCTCTCCCCTTCTGATATTCTCCTACGTGCCTCGTAAAAAGACTGAGTTTTCTGTTTTTATCCCCAGGCGAGACTCACCTTTCGTAGGCCTTCCCTGGGCCAAAGATTGAAAGGGCATCCCCTCTGTGCACACAGACGGTCACGTTACTTTAAAGTCATCGCTGTACCAGAGATGACTCTAACTTAGCGTTTCTCCCCGATGCTTCCTTGGACCGCAGCATCCTGAAACATCCATTAACCTGCTTATCCCTTGACAATCAGGATGAGTTATCCCAGCCAAGCGAGTAACCCACCTCTGCCCGTTGGCTCAGTGACATGAAGAGACCAAATGACAACTGAGCAGACTCAGCTTCTGATTGTTTGAGACCATGACTGTGTTTCTTGTGAAAAGTGTTTTCTCACTTAGGAGTTGAGACTTAAAAAAATTCTTGTTTATTGAAGTAGAGTCGATTTACAATGTTGTGTTAATTTCCGGTGTATAACAAGGTGACTCCGTCTTATGTGATGTGTGTGTGTGTACACATATGTATATGTGTATATATTCTTTTTCAGATTCTTTTCCTTATAGGTTATTTCAGAATATTTAGTATATTTCTTGTGCTATGCGGTGGGTCCTGGTTGGTTATCTGTCTATATAGAGTCGTATACATATGTTAAATCCCAGTCTCCTAACGTATCCCTCCTTACCTTCCCCTTAGTAACCATAAGCGTGGTTTCTATGTGGGCCTGTTTCTATTTTGCATATAAGTTAATTTATATCATTTTTTAGATTACACATATAAGAGATATCACATGATATTGGTCTTTGTCTGGCTTACTTCACTTAGTGTGATAAACTCCAGGTCCAACCACATTGTTGCAAATGGCATTATTTCATTCTTTTTTTACAGCTGAGTAATACTTAAGAATTCAGACTTCTATGGAGTTTCTGTCGTGGTTCAGTGGTTAACGAATCCCACCAGGAACCATGAGGTTGCGGGTTCGATCTCTGGCCTCGCTCAGTGGGTTAAGGATCTGGCATTGCCGTGAGCTGTGGTGTAGGTTGCAGGCACAGCTCGGATCCTGCATTGCTGTGGCTCTGGCGTAGGCCGGCGGCTACAGCTCCAATTAGATCCCTAGTCTGGAAACCTCCATATGCTGTGGGTGCGGCCCTAAAAAGACAAAAAAAAAAAAAAAAGACTTCTAAACCTGCCAAGACCAAAACTTGAGAGGACAAGAATCAAATATTCCTTAACTGGATTATTAGATGTGCTCACCGAAGGGGCCGCTTTTACTTCTACCTCTTTTTTCCTATACGTGTGTGTCTCAGCTGTGGAGGAAATAATGTCACCTATGGGTTGCTGGTTTAAAGCATATCCGCATCCACTCTCGGAAGCTGTCTCTCCCCAGTGTGTTAGGGTCATGTCATTCCACTGTCCTTTACTACCGACGTCTGAGTGAGAATGTGTATTTTAAAACTAGTAATTCCGTGGTTTGAGCCAGTTGCCACATCCCCTTCATTATAAAATCAGCTTTTTAGAAGAAATGTTACATGAGATATGGTGGTAAAGGAACAGTCTTTGTAAGTCTTTGAATGACGATTCAGGAGGAAGCATTGGGAGAAGGGGAGGAAAATCTGGAAACAGAACTATTCCCACGAGGACGCTTTTCTTCTCAAAGAAGGAAGGGTTCTTCTGACATCAGTTTATCACCAGTTGGCTGGCTGGTCTCCCCAGGATATGGTGCCATGTTAGGGGCACCGTATTGGCTTCTGCGGTTGGCACTCACCAGTGATGGCAGCCAGATGAGCTTGGGTGAGGGAAATCCATGCTGTGAAGTTTGAGTGTAGCATTCATCTCTGCTACCATATGCCATTTTGTACTTGGCCCACTGAGCAACCACTGGAGTGGCTGCGGAAGAGGCCAGCTAACACCTGAATGACGCGACTTGTCCATCTGACTTTGTGTGGCTCGGGATGCAGGGGATCCCTTCTACTGGGCATTCTGTAGGACATCGTCGTTTTCACACTGTGTCCATTGCCAAGAGGCCCATCTCTGAATCTCTTCTCCAGACCGTCCTTGTCCTGAGGTCAAAGAGACCGTGGAGTAGACTGAAGAAGAGACAGGCAAGCAATGGGTCAGATAAAGGAATTCAGCTAGTTGCTAAATACGTCTACTTTAACTATATATTCAAGAACTGGGGAAATAACTAGGTCCATTGGATCCGCTGTGCAGATGGACTGAGGCCAAGACTCCATTTATCATGGCTTTCATCAGCCTTCATTCTAATTCGTCGGTCAGAGTGGTATTTTGTACCCCAGTGATTAGCAAACTCAGAACTAATATCAGTATCGAATAGCTCCCCAATGTCTGGGGCATCTGACTTCCCAATGAACAGTCATTTTAGTAATTGGTTCCAGTTCTTTCTGGGGGGGGGAGGCTTGGAAGAAAGTGTGTCATGTAGACTTATGGCCATATTGCGGAGTCCTTCCTTAAAGGATGCAGCCTTCCCTTCCGTCAAGGGCCTCTAGGCTTATCATGGCCCTTCTCTCCCTGGGGTCTGTTAGGATAATTCCCCACACTGACTCGGAAGTAAAGTCACCACTTGGCCTTTGCCAGTTCAGAATCCTGTTAGTTGCGCTGAAATCGAAGCCCAGTTCTAAGGTGGGATCTCTTCCTGCCATCCCTGGCTTTGCTTTTCATACGCGCTTTCATTGCCGGAGTACCTCTCATGCTTTGGTAAGTGGAGCATCCCCTGGACCGTCCCAGAGCTGCGGATGGGGGTGGCTGGGGAAGGTGTACATTCAGGTCCCCTCCAAGATTCTTATCTCCCTGAAGTTTTGGCCCTTTGACACCTCAATATCTGTAGTCCAGGTTTCAATAAACTAGCCAAGTAAGCTGTTAAAGCCAGTTACAGGTGCTCAAGTTAAATACTGTAGCCCAAATCCATATACATACACCCCTGTGGATAATTTCATGACTATTCAAACTTACATTTGTCCTCTTCAGTCTAAGGTACTTAGATTCCACTTCCACGGTGCTCTCCAGCTTTTCCAGCTCGAATGCAACAGTCTCTGCATATTCTGACCTACATACAGGCTAACCCCGAAAAGAAATCAATTTTAGAACTTTCAAAATAACATAGGGTAAATTGGGATTTAAAAAAAAAAAAAACACAACTAAACTCCTGCTGGACAGGACACTTCTCTTTTGGCTCACAATGCTCTCCTCGTAGAATATCCTTCCACTGCTCTTTGACTGTCAGAAGGGTCATGGTCACGTTGAGGAACCCTCCCCTGTAAACATGGAAATCAGAGAAATGAGGAGCCCAGAAGAGTTAGTGCTTTAGAACAGCGCACAATGAATCAGAGAAGGAACATAAATCATTCTGAGGAGGAGGAGAGTACCCAAGCCAGCAGGGGTGACTGTTGTTTGTTTTTTAATTAAAAAAAAAATTTTTTTTTCTTTGCTTGCCTTTTTTTTTTTTTTTTTAATTAAAGTGTTGTACCTGCGGTGTATGGAGGTTCCCAGGCTAGGGGTAGAATCAGAGCTACAGCTGCCAGCCTACACCACAGCCACAGCAACACCACATCCGAGCCTCGTCTGCGACCTACACCACAGCTCACCGCATCACCGGATCCTTAACCCACTGAACGAGGCCAGGGATCAAACCCACGTCCTCATGGATCCTCGTCAGACTCGTTTCTGCTGCGCCGCGCCGGGAACCCCCAAGATTGACTTTGTATTGCCGGTTCTTAACCTTGTTTGAAAACAAATACATTCGAAAATCTGATAAAAGCTATGAATCCTCTCTAGAGAAAATGTGCATGGATACAAAATATGTGTTCAATTTTCAGGTGCCCAAGAATCCCCAGTTATCCCATTCATAACGCCCTGGTTAAGAACCCATAGCCTTCTGGATGGGTTCAGTGTACTAAACATATCTAAAGAAATTGTCCAGGAGTTCCCGTCATGGCTCAGTGGTTAACAAACCCAACTAGTATCCATGAGGACGTGGGTTCGATCCCTGGCCTCGCTCAGTGATTTAAGGATCTGGTGTTGCATGAGCTGTGGTGTAGGTCACAGACACGGCTCAGACCTGGTGTTGCTGTGGCTGCGGTGTAGGCCGGCAGCTGCAGCTCCGATTCAGCCCCTAGCCTGGGAACTTCCATATGCTGCGGGTGTGGCCCGAAAAACCAAAAAACGAAAGAAAGAAAGAATATGAACTCTGTGAGAGTTGCAATGTGAATTAACAAACTGATACTCTGTTGTTTAATAGCCATCTCTGTGAGTTTGGTTAATAAGAGTCCACTACAAAAGATGATTCTAGGTTTCTGAACTTGCAGAGCAGAGGGCATTACTTCTATGGAAGACTGATCCTGGTTGCTAGGTCTGCAAGGCAGAGAAAATATGATAGATTTGCCAAGTTTCTAATTTAAATCTCTCGAATGTGCTGTCTTAAGATGAAGAGTCTGCGGGAGTCACTGACTTTTATTAATTTTATCCCGGGTCTAAATGAGAAGAGACAGATATAGAACTTGGAGTTTCTTCTACAGAACAAAGGGATTTAAGCTATTTATATACCTTTAGGAGTTACGGGCACCAGTTACAGTCATGCAGTTTCCCATGACAACCAATTATTATGCAATTCTTTTGAGATTCACCATTTCCTACCAGAGGAAATAATATTAAATTTTTGAAGACCCATGTTTTTCGGAGACTTTTCAGATAAATGTACAAAGCCACTTTTTAAAAAGGCTGTAAAACATGAAACAGGATGGATACAAATACAAATCCTCTCAGGAGAGCTACAGTCTCATGACTCTTCTCAGCCTTCATCTTTCTCTAACAAGGTCCTGAGAATGGCTTCATAGCTCCGAATCTCATCTCTTATGCCTTACGAGCATTTTCGAATGGGTAAAAAGACTGCCATCCCTTGACTTCAGGCAGGATTTCACTAGCCAGAAGTCAATGGAAAATGCAGGATTGGCAGAAATCTAGGAATTGGTAATCAAATGTGCAAATAATAAATTATAGGAAAAATACTCATCAACCACCCAGTTCACGAATGGTCTCCTGAATCGAGTCTAAGCTCTCAGCCTTCAATCCAAGTCCTTAAACAAATTGCCCCCCGGCCCATGTCTTTGTTCCCTTCGGTCTCCAGTGCTCTCTGCTCCAGCGAGCCAAACGGTGTCTGCTTACCGGTTTCCTCGGAGGCTGATGGCAGGTCTCCAGTGTGGGTAGTTGATTTGGGAGGTGGAGGCGCCCTCTGCAGGGAAGTCAGGGGAATGACACAGGGAAAGGGAGGCAGCCAGTAAAGGGTGTTACTAAGCCATCTGCCACAAAGGTCAGCTAGAACATCATTCCACAGAAAATTCTGGAAAAAGGGTATAAAGCACACTTCAGCATCATCTCACTGAGAGACAGGGGAGCTGGAATATTTCACTCCAAGTCTCAATAGTCTTTGTCTGAGGCCTGACCTAGAGGGATTAATTCCCCCAGCATGCCCAGCACGCTGCGTTTGGGTGAGCAAGGCGGCCTTCTGTGGTTCTGGAACAGCCTCAGGTGCAGAGATGCTTCAGAGACAGGAAGATGGCAGAGCCTGAGGGGGACGCAAGCAGGGCCCTGAGAGTCTGTCATACTTCAGCCCTGCACTAAGTAAGTCTGGGACACTCCCAGCTTCTCTCTAAAAAACCAACTCCTTTTCTCCTTCAGAATTTTCTGGAACTCCTCCTCTCCCAAGAAGCCTTCTCTGAGTAACCCTAACCCACAGTCTGGGTGTCCGATAAGAGTAATGCCTTAAATAAATGAAGAAGCCTCCTACATGGACAAGCTAGACGAAGTGCCTCTGAGCAGATGCAGCCCGCGGGGGCCAGAGCTTTGGTCAAAGAGAGAAAATGGTGCTCCTTCTGAAGCAGCTCCTACACGTGTACACTGCTTGGGGGGGGTTAAACTGGGAACTGGACTTGGATCCTCTCTCACTAGCTCATCAGCCAGCATTTTAGGCAGTGCACGAACTGGACAGCAGTACCACGGCAGCCCCGCCTGCTCTGATCACTCCTTTCTCTAGAGCCAGCCAGACCATACATGTAGTAGAACTTTCCGGGAGAACTTGATCAGATATTGGGTGTGTGGTAGTTCCCATTGTGGCTCAGTGAGTTAAGAACCCAACTGGTATCCATGAGGATGTGGGTTCGATCCCTGGTCTCGCCCAGTGGGTTATGGATCTGGCGTTGCCCTGAGCTGTGGCGTAGGTTGCAGATGTGGCTTGGATCCCCTGTTGCTGTGGCTGTGGTGTAGGCTGGCAACTGTAGCTCCAATTAGACCCCTACTCTGGGAACCTCCACATGCCGCTGGTGTGGCCTTTTAGAAAAAAAGAAGAAGAAATTGAATGTGTAAACTTGGCAGCTGCTCCTTCAGTATCCGTTTGTATAAACTGATGCGTCTTGTGACTAAAGGAAACGAGAGAGTAGATGGTCCAAAACCAACTGGGGGAAAAGACAGGCGATTGAAGATAATATGTTGTTTGTGCTCCCGTTGTCCCTAGATACGTCCTCCTGGAGGCTTGCAAAACATTCTCCACCCAACTTCCAAGACACTGAAGACAGATCTCTGTCTGAATTTGACATGCCAATGTGGAAAGTTCAGTGGGTTCTTTCTTTCTTTTTCTCTTTTTAAGGCCATACCCGCAGCATATGGAGGTTCCTAGCCTAGGGGTCTAATCAGAGCTACAGCTGCTGGCCTCCACCACAGCTCAATGGCAATGCCGGATCCTTAACCCACTGAGGGAGGCCAGGGATCGACTCCGCATCCTCATGGATCCTAGTTGGGTTCATTAACTGCTGAGCCACCAAGGGAATTCCCTCAATTATTTTCTCGTCTTGACGTCTCTGAGTGCTGTGTTTGAGACCCACCCCCATTGTAACAAACTCAGTAAAACTCACCGTCACTCAAGTGTAACAGAACGTTTCATCGGGCCTAAGTGCACGTGGAGGTATAAAGCCCACGGCTTTCCTCTGTACGTTACCCCGCATCAAAGAGCATCTACTTTAATGACTTGACTCTGTGGTTTTCATGTCCAATAAAAAGCTAACTGAAGGAAAAAGGAGGTGGTCGAGCCAGAGGAATCTGAATGGGGGATGAGAGAAAGGTGGGAAATAGAGTTTTCCTGCTCACCAGCTGCCCTGGGTCTCACCATTTTGACAAAGAGTCTCCGGTTCCGGTAACCAGTAGAGCTCTTCAGGGAGAATTATGTGACACGGTTAAATTTTAGACTTGCCTGAAAGGTTATTGCTTCTGCACTTGAAATGCATCCTGCCAAGTACAGAATTTGGGAGTTCCCGTCGTGGCGCAGTGGTTAACGAATCCGACTAGAAACGATGAGGTTGTGGGTTTGGTCCCTGCCCTTGCTCAGTGGGTTAACGATCCGGCGTTGCCATGAGCTGTGGTGTAGGTTGCAGACATGGCTTGGATCCCACGTTGCTGTGGCTCTGGTGTAGGCCGGTGGCTACAGCTCCGATTCGACCCCTAGCCTGGGAACCTCCATATGCCGCAGGAGCGGCCCTAAAAAAGGAAAAAAAAAAAAAAAGAGCAAGTACAGAATTTGGTTTTTCACTCCCATCCCCAACCCCCAGCTCCCACCCAGCCCTCAACTCTTCCTCAAACCTCCCCCTAAATTCTCATTTTCAGAGGACTTAGTTTTCCTTAGACTCCCATTTCTTACGGATAGACCCCACAGTTATTTTAGAGCTTCCAGGTAACTGATTCCTTAGGAGCTCTAACCATTTATAATCTTGGGGCAAGCATATACTTTTGCTTAAAGATGAATTTGATGGTCTGTTTTTGGTTCCCTTGCTTGTTGCTGTCTCTCTCTCTCTTTAACCTCCAAAGCCTCTCAGCTTAAGTTAGTTTTGCTCACGAGTATGCCCCTTTGGGTATATTTCAGGGACACGTTATCCAGTTCCTTTGCCCAGCCAGGAAATTTGAATTCTATTCCCACCATGCCTCCTGCTTCTCTCCTCCATCCCAACCTAATAGCTCTTATCAGGCTCCTCAGCTGAGCTTGATACGTGTGGCCAAGGACATCTTAATGTGCAGGGCTTCTCTGCCTTCCTCCCCGCCACGCATTTCTTGTTATGGGAGCAAGCCTTCCAAGGAAGAATCCCACTTGAGAGGCTCCTCAAGTCTCAGTGGCATCTGTAAGATGTATCTGTCTCCTTCACTGAAGTGTTTTTCACTTGAGGTTGATTCCATCATCCTTTCTGGCTCATGGTCCTCTTTCATCATTGGTCCACTCGAAGCCTCTTCCTTCTTTATTTACTTATTTTTCCCTTGTATTCCCTCCCATTCTTCTCTCCAAATAGGCAACTGCTCTAATATTTGATGTTCATCTTTTATTTGTATGTTTCTGTAAATGTATTATGTTATATGAATGTATTTTTTCTTTTTTCTTTTTATTACTCAATGAATTATTACATTTATAGTTGTACAATGATCATCACATCCAATTTTATAGGGTTTTCATCCCACACCCCCAGCGTATCCCCCAACCCCCCAAACTGTCTCCTTTGGAAACCATAAGTTTTTCAAAGTCTGTGAGTCAGTATCTGTTCTGCAAAGAAGTTCACTGTGTCCTTTTTTCAGATTCACATGTCAGTGAAAGCATTTGATGTGGTGTCTCAGTGTCTGACTGACTTCACTTCGCATGATAATTTCTAAGTCCATCCATGTTGCTAAAAATGCCGGTATTTCGTTCCTTTTAATGCTGTGAGTCATAATCCATTGTATATATGTACCACATCTTCTGGATCCACTCCTCTGTCGATGGACATTTAGGTTGTTTCCATGTCTTGGCTATGTAAATAGTGTGTAGTGAACATTGGAGTACATGTGTCTTTGTGAGTCATGTTTCTCTGGATAGATGCTCAGGAGGGGATTGCTGGATCAAATGGATGGTCTATGTTTTAGTTTTCTGAAGACTCTCCATATGTTTTCCACAGTGGTTGCACCAATTTACAATCCCACCAACAGTGTAAGAGGGTTCCTTCTTCTCCACACCCTCGCCAGCACTTACTGTTTGTAGACTTTGGATGATGGCCATTGGCTTGTGTAAGGTGGTACCTCCTAGTGGTTCTGATTTGATTTCTCTAATCATGAGTGATGTTGAACATCTTCATGTGTTTTTTGGCCATCGTATGTCTTCTTTGGAGAACTGTCTGTTTAGATTTCTGCCCATTTTTGGATGGGGTTGTTTCGGGTTTTTTTTTTTTTTTTTAGTATTGAGCTGTAGGAGGTGGGGTGTTTATAAATTTTGTCAGTCGTTCATTTGCAAAGATTTTTCTCCCATTCTGTGGGTTGTTTTTTGTTTGTTTAAGGTTTCCTTTGCTGTGCAGAAACTTTTAAGTTTAATTAAGTCCATTTGTTTATTTTTGTTTTTACTGTCATTACTCTAAGGGGTGAATCTGAGAAGATGTTGCTGTGGTTATGTCAGAGAGTGTTTGACCTATGTTTTCCTCTAAGATTTTATAGTGTCTGGTCTTATATCTAGGTCTAAAATCCATTTGGAGTTTATTTTTGTGTGTGGTATTAGGGAGTGTTCCAATTTCATTCTTTACATGTGACCGTCCAGTTTTGCCAGCACCACTTATTGAACAGGCTGTCTTTCTCCATTGTATATTCTTGCCTCCTTTGTCATAGATGAGTGGCTATAGGTGCGTGGGTGAATTCTGGGTTCTATCCTGTTGCATGATCTATATGTCTGTCTTTGTGCCAATGCCATACGGTTTTGATGAGTGTGTTTTGTAGTAGGGTCTGAAGTCTGGGAGCCTGATTCTCCAGGCTCCATTTTTCGTTTTCAGGATGTCTTTGGCTATTCTGGGTCTTTTGTGCTTCCAAAACAAACTTAAAATATTTTGTTCGAGGTCTGTGAAAAATGTCCTTGGTATTTGATAGGGATTGCATTGAATGTAGATTGCCTTGGGTAGTAGAGCCATTTTGGTAATATTGACTCTTCCAAACCAAGAGCGTGGTGTGTCTTCCATCTATATGTGTCATCTTTGATTTCTTTCATCAGTGTCATGGTTTTCAGAGTACAGGTTTTGTCTCTTTAGGTAGGTTTATTTTCTAAGTATTTATTCTTTTGGATGTGTGATGGTAAATTGCATTGCTTCCTAATTTCTCTTTCTGCTTCATGTCAGTGTGTAGAAATGCTGTGATTTCTGGTATTAATTTTGTATCCTGCGACTTTGCCAAATTCATGGATGAGCTCTAACAGTTTTCTGGTAGAGCCTTTAGGATTCTCTAGGTAGTATCAAGTCACCTGCAAATAGGGATAGTTTTACTTCTTCCTTCCAATTTGGATTCCTTTTATCTGTTTCACTTCTCTGATTGCTGTGGCCAGGACTTCCAAAACTATGCTGAAGAGTAGTGGCGAGAGTGGACTTCCTTGTCTTATTCCTGATCTCAGTGGAATTCTTTCAGCTTTTCCCCACTAAGAATGATGTTTGCTGTGGGTTTGTCATATATGGCCTTCATTATGTTGAGGTGGGTTCCCTCTATGCCCACTTTCTGAAGGGTTTTAATCAAGATTTAGTCAAAGGCTTTTTCTGCGTCTATTGAGAGGATCATATGGTTTTTATTCTTCAGTTTATTAATGTGGTGTATCATACTGATTGATTTGCGGATATTGAAGAATCCTTGCATCTCTGGGATAAATCCCACTTGATCATGATGTACAATCCTTTTAGTGTATTCTTGGACTTGGTTTGCTAGAATTTTTTGAGGATTTTGCATATATTCATCAGTGAAATTGGCCTGTAGTTTTCTTTTTGTGGTATCTTTGTCTGGTTTTGGTATCAGGGTAATGGTGGCTATAGAATGAGTTTGGGAGCATCCTTCAAATGTGATTTTTTGGAATAGTTTCATAAGAATAGGTGTTAGCTCTACTCTAAATATTTGATAGAATTTTCCTCTGATTCCATCTGGTCCTGGACTTTGTTTGTTGGAAGTTTTTAATCACAGTTTCAATTTCAGCACTTGTGATTGGTCCATTCATATTTCTATTTCATCTTGTTTTAGTGTTGGAAGATTGTACTTTCTAAGAATTTATGCATTTCTTCTAGGTTGTCCATTTTATTGGCATATTAGGTGCATACAGCAGTCTCTTATGATCCTTTGTATTTCTGTGATGTCCGTTATTACTTCTCCTTTTCATTTCTAATTTTATTGATGCGAGTCCTCTCTGTTTTTTCTTGATGAGTCTGGCTAAGGGTTATCAATTTTGTTGATCTTTTCAAAGAACCGGCTTTTCACGTCATTGATCTTTTCTATGGTTTTCCTCATTCTATTTCATTGATTCTGCTCTGATCTTTATGATTTCTTTCCTTCTGCTAACATGAGGCCTTGTCTGTTCTTCTCTCTCGAGCTGCTTTAGATGTAAAGTTAGGTTGTTTATTTGAGCTTTTTCTTGTTTCCTGAGGTGGGCTTGTATTGCTATAAACTTTCCTCTTAGAACGGCTTTTGCTGCATCCCATAGGTTTTGGAGTGTCATATCTTGTTGTCATATGCTTGTAGGTATTTTTAATTTCCTCTCTGATTTCTTCAGTGGTCCATTGGTTGTTTAGTAGCATGTTGTGTAGTCTACACATGTTTGTGTTCTTTGCAGTTTTTTTTGTTGTTGATTTTTATTTATAGCGTTGTGGTCAGAAAAGATGCTTGATATGATTTCATTTCTTAAAGTTACCAAGGCTTGATTTGTGGCCCAGGATGTGATCAGTCTTAGAGAATGTTCCATGTGTACTTGAGAAGAATGTGTATTCTGTTGCTTTTGGATGGAATGTCTATAAATATCTATAAGTCCATATGGTCTAATGCTTCATTCAGGGCTGTGTTTCCTTATGATTTCTGTCTGGTTGATCGTTTGTTGTTGTAAGTGGCGTGTTAAAGTGCCCCACTCTTATTGTGTTATTGTCAATTTCTCCTTTTAAGGTTGTTAGCAGTTGCCTTATATATTGTGGTGAACCTATGTTGGGTGCATAGATATTTTAAATTGTTATATCTTCTTCTTGGATTGATCCTTTGGTCATTCGGCAGTGACCTTCCTTGCCCCTTAAAATAGTCTTCATTTTAAGGTCTATTTTGTCTGATATGAGTATTGCTACTCTAGCTTTCTTTTGATTCCTGTTTGCATGGAATATTTTCTTCCATTCCCTCCACTTTCAATTTGTATGTGTCCGTAGAAGTGAAGTGGGTCTCTTGAAGACAGCATATATATGGGTCTTGTCTTTGTATCCATTCAGCCAGTCTATGTCTTTTGGTTGGGGCGTTTAGTCCATTAACATTTAAGGTAATTATTGATATGTATGTTTTTTTGTCTTTTTGCCATTTCTAGGGCTGCTCCAGTGGCATATGGAGGTTCCTAGGCTAGGGGTCTAATTGGAGCTGTAGCTGCCAGCCTATGCCAGAGCCACAGCAACACAGGATCCGAGCCGCATCTGCAGCCTACACCACAGCTCATGGCAATGCCGGATCATTAACCCACTGAGCAAGGGCAGGGATCAAACCGAAACCTCATGGTTTCTAGTCGGATTTGTTAACCACTGTGGCACGACGGGAACTCCGATATGTATGTTCTTATTGCCATTTTATTAATTGCTTTGCATTTGTTTTTGTTGCTCTTTTTTCTTCCCTCCTTCTCTTGTTCTCTCCTGTTGTGGTTTGATGACTATCTTTAGTGTTGTATTTGAGTCAATTTTTCTTATATGTTTGTGTAGAAATTGTAGATTTTTGTTTTGCAGTTACTCTGAAGTTTTGATATGAGTCTATACATATACAGAATTATTTTAGGTTGTTGGTCTCTCTTTTTTTTTTTTGTCTTTTTTTTTTGCTATTTCTTGGGCTGCTCCCATGGCATATGGAGGTTCCCAGGCTAGGGGTCGAATCGGAGCTGTAGCCACCAGCCTGCGCCAGAGCCACAGCAACGCAGGGTCTGAGCCGCGTCTGCAACCTACACCACAGCTCACAGCAACGCCAGATCCTTAACCCACTGAGCAAGGGCAGGGACCGAACCCACAACCTCATGGTCGGATTTGTTAACCGCTGCACCATGACGGGAACTCCAGTTGTTGGTCTCTTAATTGCAAGTGCATCTCCAGTGTCCTGCATTTGTAGTCTCCTCTTCTCACTATTTCTGATTTTGGTGACATAATTGTGCATGGATGATTTTGTATCTTTACTGTATATATACCTTTACTGGTGAGCCTTGTCATTTGTGGTATATTTGTTTCCTGTTGCGGCCTTTTCTTTTCTGCCTAGAAAAGTTCCTTTGGTATTTGTCATAAAGCTGGTTTAGTGTTGCTGAATTCTCTTAGCTTTTGCTTATCTGTGAAGCTTTTGATTTCTCCTTCAAATCTGAATGAGAGCCTTGCTGGGTACAGTAATCTTGGTTGGAGATTTTTTCCTTTCAACATGTTAAGTATATCATGTCAGTCCTTCTGGCCTGCAGAGTTTCTGCTGAAAAATCTGCTGATAACCTTATTGGGGTTCCCTTGAATGTTATTTGTTTCTTTTCCCTAGCTGCTTTCAAGATTTTCTTTGTCTTTAATTTTGGTCAGTTCGAATAACATGTGTCTTGGCGTATTCCTCCTTGAGTTTATTTTATATGATACTCATTGCACTTCCTGGATTTGAGTGAGTGGTTCCTTTCCCATGTTAGGGAAATTTTCGGCTGTTATCTCTTCGAATATTTTTTCTGTTCCCTTCTTTCTCCCTTCTCCTTCTGGCACCCCTATAATATGGATGTTGGTGTTTACATTGTCCCAGAGTTCTCTGAGACTCTCTTCATTTGTTTTCAATCTTTTTTCTGTTCTGCATCCGTAATTTCCACAATCTGTCCTCCACCTCGCTTGTTTGTTCCTCTGTCTCCTGTATTCTGCTGTTAGCTGCTTCTAATGAATTTTTTATTTCAGTTATTGTATTTTGCATCTCTTCTTGTTTAAGTTTTATATCTTGTATATCTTTGCTTAGTGTTTCCTGTAAATTATCCATCTTTTTGTCTTTTTGCCTTTTTTGGGGCCACTCCCATGGCATATAGAGGTTCCCAGGCTAGGGGTCTAATCAGAGCTGTAGCCACTGGCCTACACCAGAGCCACAGCAATGCCAGATCCAAGCCGCATCTGCAACCTACACCACAGCTCATGGCAACGCTGGATCATTAACCCACTGAGCAAAGCCAGGGACCAAACCTGCAACCTCATGGTTCCTAGTCGGATTTGTTAACTACTGTGCCACAACAGGAACTCCAGTATAAATGTATTTTTAATTTATATAAATGGTCTTGTGCTTTGGCTCACTATTTCTTTCTTAGGATGTACTGTGGTTTAAGACCTAGCCATGGTGCTGGATGTCCATCTGGTTTGTTCTTTCTAACTGATATATAGTGTTCCACTGGGTACAGCCCCTACGTATTACCCATTCACTCCCCCATCCGTAGTGATGGGTAGGTAGATCGCTTCTGAGTCATCACTTCTTTTTTTCATTAAAGTATAGGTGATTTACAGTGTTGTGCCAATTTCTGCTGTACAGCAAAGTGATTCAGAAATACACACACACACACACGCACATTCTTTGTTAAAATATTATTTTCCATCATGGTCTATCCCATAAGATTGGATATGGTTCCCTGTCCTATATAGTAGGATCTTACTGTTTATCCACTCTAAATATAATATTTTGCATCCACTAACCCCAAAATCCAAGTCCATCTCACTCCCTCCTTCCTCTCCCTTGGCCACCACAAGTCTGTTCTCTATGTCTGTGAGTCTGTTTCTATTTTGTAGATAGGTTCATCTGTGCCATATTTTAGATTCCACATATAAGTGATTTCAGATTGTATTTGTCTTTCTCTTTCTGACTTATTTCACTTAGTTTGATAATCTCTGTGTCCATTCATGTTGCTGCAAATGGCATTACTTCATTTTTTTATGAGTATTATTCCATCGTGTGTATGTACCACATCTAATCCATTCATCTGTTGATGGACATTAGGTTGTTTCCATGTCTTGGATATTGTGAGTAGTGCGGCAGTGAACATAGGTGTGCATGTATCTTTTGGAATTGTGGTTTTCTTCAGATGTATGCCCAGGAGTGGAATTGCTGGATCATATGGTAGTTCTATATTTAGTTTTCTGAAGATCCTCTATATTGTATTCCATAGTGGTTGTACCAGTTTACATTCCCACCAACAGTGTAGGAGGGTTTCCTTTTCTTCACACCCTCTTCAGCATTTATTATTTGCGGACTTATTAATGATGGCCATTCTGACTGGTGTGAGGTAGTACCTCATTGTAGTTTTGATTTGCATTTCTCTAATATTTAGTAATATTGAGCATCTTTTCATGTGCCTGATGGCCATCTATATGTCTTCTTCAGAGAAATGTCTATTTAAACCTTCTGCCCATTTTTCAATTGGATTGTCTTTTTGTTGTTGTTGAGTTGTATGTGTAGTTGTGTATATTTTTTGCTGTTAAGCCCATCAGTTGCATCATTTACAACTATTTTTTCCCATTCTGTAGGTTGTCTTTTTTTTTTAATGCTTTCCTTTGCTGTGCAAAAGCTTGTTAATTTGATTAGCTCCCATTTGTTTATTTTTGTTTTTATTTCTGTTGAGTTGGGAGACTGACCTAATAAAACATTTGTACAGTGTTGTCAGAGAATGTTTTGCCTTATATTTTCTTCTAGGAGTTTTATGTCATGTGTTAGGTTTAAGTCTTTAAGCCATTTTGAGTTTATTATTGTATATAGTGTAAGGGTGTGTTCTGCTTTCATTGATTTACATGCAGCTGTCCAGGTGTGTGAACACCACTTGCTGAAGAGACTGTCTTTTTCTTGCCTTCTTTGTCAAAGATTAATTGACCCAAGGTGTCTGGGTTTATTTTTGGGCTCTCTATTCTGTTCCATTGATCCAAATGTCTGTTTTTGTACCAATACCACAATGTTTTGATTACTGTAGCTTTATAATATTGTCTGAAGTCTGGTAGAGTTATGCTGCCTGCTTTTTTTTCCCCCTCAAGATTTCTCTGGCAATTCTAGGTCTTTTACGGTTCCATTAAATTTTTGGATTGTTTGTTCTGGTTCTCTGAAAAACGTCATGGGTAGTTTAATAGGGACTGCATTAAATATGTAGATTGCTTTGGACAGTATGGCCATTTTAACAATGTTAATTCTTCCAATTCAGGAGCATGGGGTATCTTTCCATTTATTTGAATCCTCTTTAATTTCCTTTATTAATTAATTCCTTTATTAATGGTTTATAGTTCTCAGTGTATAAGTCTTTTACCTCCTTGGGCAGGTTCATTCCTAAGTATTTAATTTTTTTTCAAACAATTTTAAAAGGCATTGTTTTTTTTTTTCTCAGCCCAGAGCTCTTTTATTCAGTTAATTTTGGTTTTGTGGCCTACCACTGCTTCAAATTAAATATCCTTTACATGATTTATTGCTGCCAAGGCATATTCAGAAGGAAATCTCTCTAGTGTTAGAGAGATACTGAGATAGGATGGAACAGAAATCATTTTCTTATGGGTAAGTATTCCATCTACCAAGCTTCTTGCAACTTGATCTATCTCCAGTACAGGCCACAGTCTTGTGCTTGGGTTTTTGGTGAACCCGGTATTCACAGAAACTGGGCAGATGCCTGAGGTTTTGATACTAGTTTTTCCAAGTTCTTATGTCATGGCTATGCGAAAGCCAATAGCAGCAAATTTGCTGGAATAATATAAGGAATCACTCCATGAAGGCATTGTTTTTTTAAATATTCCTTTTCTAATATTTCATGGTTAGTATACAGAAATGCAACCAATTTCTGAAGGTTAATCTTTTTTTATGATTTTTATTTTTTCTACCATAGCTGGTTTACAGTGAGTGTTCTGTCAATTTTTACTGCATAGGAAGGTGACCCAATCACACATACATATATACATTCTTTTTCTCACATTATCATGCTCCATCCTAAGTGACTAGATATAGTTCCCAGTGTTATACAGCAGGATCTCATTGCTTATCCATTCCAAAGGCAATAGTTTGCATCTGTTAACCCCAAATTCCCAGTCCCTTAACAGTGAAGCAAGCCAAGGGACATGGAATGAGATCTGCCCTTTCCTGGAGAGAAGGCTCGCCCCTGCTGTCCTTTCCCCATTAATACTGAATGAGTGCCTGGTGGGCAGAGAACCATGCCTCTGCCAGGAAAAGCCTCATTAGCAGCTGGGAGAAGCCCGACTCACCTACTCCATCATCTCCCGAGCTGTCACTGACACCTTGCTGGAGATATCATGCTCTCCATGGCCTCACAATACACTTACATGCTCTGCTCTGGGCTGCAGGCACTTAGCTTCCTGGGTTCTCCAGTGGGCTCATGGACTGTGAAGCACGGACAGACACTTGCTCAGATGTGGCAGAGACAAGCGCAGTGTGCTGGGGCTCAGCTCACCTGGTGGCTTGGAGAGAGGGAGTCCAAAACTGAATGTTAATCTTGTATCCTGCTGCTTTGCTGAATTCATTTATCAGATCGAGTAGTTTTTGTGTGGAGTCCTTAGAGTCTTTCTTTCTTTCTTTTTTTTTTTTTTTTTTGCTCTTTAGGGCTCTTTAGGGCTGCACCCACAGCATATGGAGATTCCTAGGGGTCGAATGGGAGCTACAGCTGCTGTCCTACATCACAGCCACAGCAACTACAGATCCGAGCCATGTCTGCAACCTACACGACAGCTCACAGCAATGCTTGATCCTTAACCCACTGAGCAAGGCCAGGGATTGAACCTGCAAACTCATGGTTCCTAATCAGATTCATTTCCACTGCACCATGATGGGAATGCCTAGAGTTTTCTATATATAGTATCACGTCATCTGCATATAGTGACAGTTTTAACTCCTCTCTTCCAATTTGAATACCTTTTATTTCTTTTTCTTGTCTGATTGCTGTGGCTAGGACTTCCAATATTACGTTGAATAAAACTGGTGAGTGTGGGCATCCTTGTCTTGTTCCAGATTTTAGTGGGAAGGCTTTCAACTTTTCTCCATTGAGTATTATATTGGCTGTGGGTTTGTCATAAATGGCTTTGATTATGTTGAGATATGTTGTTCCCTCTGTACCCACTCTGGTAAGGGTTTTTGTCATGAATGGATGTTAGATTTTGTCAAATGCTTTTTCTGCATCTATTGAGATTATCACATAGTTTTTGACTATTGTTTTGTTAATGTGGTATATTACATTAATTTGTGCAACTCATCACTTCTTAAAGAAAAAACTTGGGAGTTCCTGCTGTGGCTCGGTGGTAAAAAATCTGACTAGTATCATGAGGACATAGGTTTGATCCCTGGCCTTCCTCGGGGGTTAAGGATCCAGTGTTGCCGTGAGCTGTGGTGTAGATTGCTGATGCGGCTCAGATCTGGAATTGCTGTGTCTGGGGCCTGGGCCACTGGCTATAGCTCCAATTTGACCCCTAACCTGGGAAACTCCATATGCTGTGAGTGTGGGCCTAAAAAGACAGACAGACAGACAGAAAGAAAGAAAAAACTTACAATGAGAGCCCTCATATATCATCTCCTCGAACATGTATAAAAATATACTTTGGATATAGGAGAGAAAAGATTGGTTAATGAGGCACAGACAACCTTAATTTTACCTAGTAGTGCCAGGCTGGAGCTCAGAATGGTGTATCAGTCTGTTCTGCCACTGGCTGCTGGCAGTATGTAAGTATCCCTATATCCCTGTATCTCTCATAACACTTAGCATTAATTAGCTTCTGATTTTTGCCGATATGAAGGGTAAAGAGTGATGCAACCAAATTTTATTTATACAGTAACACAATGGAAATGGCACAGATGGAGTCTTGGCTTTCCATCAACTTAAACCTCTTTCTCGTGTCTCATGCCTACTCAGTTCTTAAAGCTCATCAATTTGCTGCTGCACATCCCCAAACACACGCTCTCTTCTTCTTTGCCGTGATCTGGGAGAAATTTCTTTCCTTTCACTATCGCATCTGCTTCTTAATTTGTCTCTTAGTATTCAGATTCCACCCCATTCCCTGTCTGCTACAGAATGAATATTCCAGAAGCACAGTTCTTTGAGGGAAGAATGAAGATGTTATAAATGAATAATGGCGAAGATTTTTTTAACCTAAAGCTCTGATTCAGGAGTTAATAAAAATTTTCTCTCCAGAAAGGATATCTGAGCTTAATGAAATTTCCATCAAAGATGGTATTCCTGGAGTTCCTGCTGTGGCTCAGCAGAAACAAATCTGATTAGTATCCATGAGGAAACAGGTTCGATCCCTGGCCTCACTCAGAGGGTTAAGGATCCGGCATTGCCGAGAGTTGTGGTATAGGTTGCAGACACAGCTTGGTTCTGGCATTGCTGTTGGCTCTGGCGTTGGCGGAAACCCCAAAGCCTTGGAACCCCTATGCCTGCCCTAGCCTGGGAACCTCTATATGCCACGGGTATGGCCCTAAAAAAAAAAAAAAAAGATAGTATTCCTGTGTAAATCTCTATAGGGGAATTTATGAAAAGCTATTATCACACCCTGAAAGCACAAATGTTTCTCACAGGAGCCAAGGGGGCGGTGCAGTCAGATGTCAGGAGGAGCATTTGAAAGCTGCAGACCACGTGGCAGACTGGCACTGCCCCACAGGTCCAAATGCTACAGATGCCACAGTCCACAGAAGCAAACTCAATTCTCCTTTTGCCTTAGGATTATCTCCCTTTTCCAAGCAACTTGGATTTCTGTCACTCAAGAGGCCCGACAATTCAGATGTCGATAGCAGAAATGACGCGTTGCTAATGACAGCCTTAACATTTGGGGAAAGGTGGGTGGCAGTGGGCGCCTTCTTTACTTAGCCCGGGAGTTGTTGGAGCCTGAGAAACAGTATCCAGACCGGATGCAGCTTGTATCCAGAGACCCTGGACTTGGAGCTGGATGTATCAGTTTCATGTGACTAAATCATCACCCCCTAGTGATTTTGCGGTGGTATGTGGACTGTGTCCATGGGGAAGTGGGGGTTATGGATGAGAAGTCAGGCATGTATGCTGAGCAGCTAAGGGGTGGGCTGGGTGAACACGAGCTTTTTAAGGGCCAGAAGTTGAAATGGCATCCATCACGTCCGCCCTGATTCCTCTGCTAGAACTCAGCCATATGAACACACCCACCTGCAAGGCCCCCGCTGGGAAGTGTACTCCAGATACGTTCCAGGCAGCTGGTGTGAATCGAGCACCCTCTGCCGCAAAGGCCTTGCACTGCTGCGAAAGAGCGTCACACCTCTTTAAATTCCCAAAAGTCTCCTTTGTCCTCCCCTTCTCTCTATCCTGTCTACTATTCCGGCTGGTGGCGTGTCCAGCAGAGTCAAGCCGAGTCTGGGCGTATGAGGGACATGAATTCGTTCTATATCGGTGGGGGGGTGGGGGGGTGATTTGTTACTGAAGAAAGGGAGAAAGGTAGCTGCCTGGGGGCGAAAAATAAAGAAAAATAGGGAAATAAACGAGCACATGGTGCTCTTCCCTAGCTGGATCAAGGACTGTCTCCTCTCAGCCTCTGAAAGCGCGAGAATTCCAGGCTCAGGAATTGACAACAGACTTCTCTGTCTAAACCAGAGGCACTGCTTTATCTCAGCCTCAAAATAATGGGGAGGAGGAAGAGATGAAGGGTTCAGAAATGTCATTGTATTCACAGTTCAGAGCATCCTACCGAGCCTCCCATCAGGCTCCAGATGCCCGCTTATGCGTCCCCATCGGCTGTGTTGGAGTTGATTCTGTAGGCTCTTGACCTGTGAGTCAAAAACTCTTTGAAATGTGATTTGGAGAGGTGAAGGTAAAGAGTGTCGAATTCATAATTGAATCAGCGTTAGAACGTGATTGACAAAAGAAAATAATGTAAACGTGAATTTCAACTATATAACCTTAGTGCCTCAACACAGTATTTTTATCTCCTTGTGTTTCTTTTTTAATTTTTTATTATAGTTGATTCACAATGTTCTGTCAATGTCTGCTGTACAGCAAAGTGACCCAGTTATACATTTATATACATTCTTTTTTTCACATTATCCTCCATCAGGTTCTATTGCAAGTGATGAGATGTAGTTCCTTTTTTTTTTTTTTTGTCTTTTTGTTATTGTTGTTGCTATTTCTTGGGCCACTCCCGCGGCATATGGAGGTTCCCAGGCTAGGGGTCGAATCGGAGCTGTAGCTACCGGCCTACGCCAGAGCCACAGCAACGCGGGATCCCAGCCGCGTCTGCAACCTACACCACAGCTCACGGCAACGCCAGATCGTTAACCCACTGAGCAAGGGCAGGGACCGAACCCGCAACCTCATGGTTCCCAGTCGGATTCGTTAACCACTGCGCCACGACGGGAACTCCGAGATGTAGTTCCTTAGGCTGTACAACAGGATCTCATTGCTGATCCACTCCAGAGGCAATAGTTTGCATCTACTAACCCCAGAGTCCCAGCCCCTCCCCCTCCCTTCTTTGTGTTTCTTTTCATTCTTTTATTCCCGTGTATAAATACACTTAAGGTATTTTTTTTTTTACATATTCGTTATTTAAAAATTACCTTATAACTACTGTCACAGTCAAAAGGAGCCTAAGACGTGAAGACTAAATATAATGTGCTATTCTAGACGGGATCTTGGAACAGAAAAAGAACGTCAGGCAAAAACTTAAGGAAATCTGAATAAAGTATGGACATGAGTCAATGATAAGGTATCAGTATGAAGTCATTAATTGTGGCAAATATATCACCGTAATGTAAGAAATCAGTAATACAGGAAACAGGGTGGGCTATGTGGGGACTTCCTGCCCTCTCTTCTCAATTCTTCTGTAAATCTAAAACCATTCTGGAAATAAAGTCTATTTTTAAAAAGATTGCATTATTATTCTGTCCAGTGACTGTTTTCCTGGTGTTGGACAGTCATGCTGTTTCTGGTTTTCCAGTGTTAAAAATAATGTTCTGTGAGCATCCTGTGCGGTGACCTTGCAGACGAATTCCGAACCGGAATCCACTTCTGACAGAGCTGAAAGGCAGGTAAACTCTAATGACGGCTCCTTCCCCTTTTGGAAACACTCAACAACAGAATTCCCCCATTTTTAGCCTCTTAGGCCCTGCCCCGTTTCCGTATAGCTTCCGTGACAGCAGAATGAGCGCTATTCTAATCTCTAGAATGAATCCTAACCTGAGAAAAAAATGTATGTATTGGGGGCTTGGGTGGGTTTTTTTTTGAAATGTGGTTGATGCACAGTATTATATAAGTTACAGGTGTACAAGATAGTGAGTCACAATTTTTAAGGGTTATACTCCGTTTATAGTTACTATAAAGTATTGCTTATATTCCCTGTGCTGTGCACTATATCCGTATAGGTTATTTATTTTATGTATGGGAGCTGGTACCTCTTAATCCTTGATGCATGTTGCTCCGTCCCTACTGGTAACCACAAATTTGTTCTCTCTAGGAATCTGTTTCTTTTTTGTTATGCTCACTGTTTGCTGTAGTTTTTTAGATTCCGCATATAGGTAATATCATACACTATCCCATGTCTTTGTCTGACTGACTTCACACAGCATAATACCCTCCAAGCCCGGCCGTGTTGTTACAAATGGCAAAATTTTGTTCTTTTTTATGGCTCAGTAGTCTTCCTATTGCGTGCGTGCGTGTGTGTGTGTGTGTGTGTGTGTGTGTGTGTGTGTGTGTGTGTCTACACACCACATCTTTATCCATTCGCCTGTTGATGGATACTTAGATTGCTTTCGTATCTTGGCAATTATAAGTAATGCTGCTGTGAACACTGGGGCGCATGTATCTTTTCGAATTAGTGTTTTTTCTCTTTCAGATGTGTACCCAAGAGTGAAACTGCTAGGTCGTATAGTAGCTCTATTTTTAGTTTTCTGAGAAATCTCCATACTGTTGTCCGCAGCGGCTGCACCAGTTTGCATTCCCAGCAGCGGTGTACAAGGGTTCCCTTTCTCCACATCCTCTCCAACATTTGTTATTTTGATGAAGGTGTTTTTGGGATGATGGCCATTCTGACGGGTGTGATTTTGATTTGCATTTCCCTGATGATTAGCAGCGTTGACCGTTGACCGTCTTTTCAGGTGCCTGTTGGCCAGCTGCATTTCCTCTTTGGAAAGTGGCTATTCAAGTCTTCTGTTCTTTTGCTTTGTTTTGTTTTTTTAGGGCCACACCTGCGGCATATGGAGGTTCCCAGGCTAGGGATCCAATCGGAGCTACAGCTGCCGGCCTACACCACAGCCATAGCACCTCAGGATCCGAGCCACGTCTGTGACATACACCACAGCTCACCGCAACACTGGATCCGGCCAGGGATTAAACTGCATCCTCATGGATACTAGTTGGGTTCTTTATCACTGAGCCACAATGGGAACTCCTTCTGTTCATTTTTAAAATCATGTTTCAGGTTTTTTTGATGTTGAGGTATATGGGCTGTTTATATATTTTGGGTGTTAACCCCTTATCAGTGGGACACATAGATCAATGGAGCAAAATAGAGAAGCCTGAAATAAACCCACATACTTATGGTCAATTAATCTATGACAAGAATATAAAATAAAGACAGTCTCTTCAATAAGCAATTTTGGGAAAACTGAACAGCTACGTGTCAGATGGAATTAGAACAGCCTCTAACGCCATAGACAAAAATAGACGGAAATGGATTAAAGGCCTAAATGTAAGACCAGAAACCATGTAACTCTTAGAAGAAAACACAGATCTAACACTCTTTGACATGAATTGCAGCAATATTTTTTTGATCTGTCTCCTAAAGCAAAAGAAATAAAATAGAAACAAGTGGACTCTAATTAAACTTAGAAGTTTTTGGACAGCAAAGCAAACCATTGGCAAAACAAAAGGCAACCTGCTCAATGGGAGGAGAAGATATTTGCAAGTGATGTGGCAAATGAAGAGTTAATATCCAAGTTACCTCAATGGCTCCTGTACCTCAGCATCCAGAAACACAACCCAATTTAACAGTGGGCGGGAGTTCCTGTTGGGGCGCAGCAGAAAGGAATCCGACTAGGAACTATGAGGTTGCAGGTTTGACCCCTGGCCTCACTCAGCGGGTTAAGGATCCGGCATTGCCATGAGCTGTGGTGTAGGTCACAGACATGGCTCGGATCTGGTGTTGTTGTGGCTGTGGTGTAGGCCGGCAGCAACAGCTCCGATTGGACCCCTAACCTGGGAACCCCTAACCTGGGAACCTCCATATGCCGAGGGTGCGGCCCTAAGGGTCAGAAAAGACAATAAATAAGTAAATAAATAAATAGGGCAGAAGACCTGAATAGACGTTTCTCCAAAGGTGACATGCAGATGGCCAAATAATATATATTGAAACTCTAGGGAGTTCCCGTCGTGGCGCAGAGGTTAACGAATCCGACTAGGAACCATGAGGTTGCGGGTTCGGTCCCTGCCCTTGCTCAGTGGGTTAACGATCTGGCGTTGCCGTGAGCTGTGGTGTAGGTTGCAGACGCGGCTCAGATCCAGCGTTGCTGTGGCTCTGGCGTAAGCTGGCAGCTACAGCTCCGATTCGATCCCTAGCCAGGGAACCTCCATATGCCACGGGAGCGGCCCAAAGAAATAGCAAAAAGCCAAAAAAAAAGCTAAAAAAAAAAAGAAAGAAACTCTAGGGAGTCCCCACTGTCGTGGGATCCCGTGTTGTCTCCGCAGTGGCTTGAGTCACTGCTGAGGTGCAGGTTTGATCCCTGGCCCGGTGTAGTGGGTTAAGAATCTGGCTTTGCCATAGCTGTGGCTCAGGCCACAGCTGCAGCTTGGACCCAGTCCTTGGCCCAGAAACTTACATAGGCCACGTGTATGACAAAATAAAACATGAAAGCAAAAATCAGTTCTAGGAGTTCCCGTCGTGGCGCAGTGGTTAACGAATCCGACTAGGAACCATAAGGTTGCGGGTTCGGTCCCTGCCCTTGCTCAGTGGGTTAACGATCCGGTGTTGCCGTGAGCTGTGGTGTAGGTTGCAGATGCGGCTCGGATCCAACGTTGCTGTGGCTCTGGTGTAGGCCGGGGGCTACAGCTCTGATTCGACCCCTGGCCTGGGAACCTCCATATGCCGCAGGAGCGGCCCAAGAAATAGCAAAAAAAAAAAAAAAAAAATCAGTTCTAGCCCCAAATTCACTGATTCTGCAAACATCTGTCAAGTACCCACAGTGTGACAGGTAACAACAACAGGTAAACAGCAGGAGCTGTCTGGCAGATACCCACTTTACTTAGGGTGGGAACATTTCATGAAGTTTTCTTCATGGTCATCTAGATTTGAAGGTTTGCATTGAAAAGGTGAAGCCAGTTTCAGAGTTCCCATGGTGGCTCAGTGGTTAATGAATCTGACTAGCATCCATGAGGCCGCAGGTTCAATCCCTGGCCTTGCTTAGTGGGGTAAGGCTCCAGCATTGCCGTGAGCTGTGGTGTAGGTTGCAGATGTGTCTCAGATCCCACGTTGCTGTGGCTCTGGTGTAGGCCAGCATTTACAGCTCCGATTCGACCCCTAGCCTGGGAACCTACGTATGTCACAGGTGTGGCCCTAAAAAGGAAAAAAAAAGGTGAAGCCAGTTTCATCCCATGTGTGGAAGAGAATCTTTTCTTCAGATAGTTTTCCTCTTCTTGAATATAGGAGTGATGTCCAGACTCTCCATATTGATTATGTTTTGGTTCAGAGGGTAGCAGGAATGAAAAGTCATTTGGCGTTTGTCAACATGATTCAGTGGGCCGTGCATTCTAATTTATTAAACTTGAGTCTCTAAGCAAAATTAAATCATTGGGAAGTTCCCTGGGTGGTGCAGTGGGTGAAGGATCCAGCACTGTCGCTGCTGGGGAGTGGGTCATGGCTGTGGCGTGGGTTCGATCCCTGGCCCCAGGACTTCCGCATGCTGCGGGCATGGCCAAAAAAAATTAAATCATCGAGACAAATGGGTATCAGACCATAGCTAATAATAATAACAAGCCAGGGAGTGATAAGTTCTCCTCTTCTGATGGGAAAGCTTTGGGAACGAGAGCCCAGTGAGAGGTGGGCTCACCTGGAATGTTCCGCAGTGAAGAGTGGCGTGACTAGAGAGGGTCTCGCAAAATATCTGACCCCTGGCCATTCACGGGCCGATGCAATTTCTGTGGCATCCGGCCTGTTAGGAAGATCCTTCCACCTCAGCCCTTTCCCGTGGCTCTTTCCCCAAGAGGGAAGACGGAGTCTTGCAGAGTAGCCATTGCCAGCATGTCACTGGTGAGTCACATCCATCATGAGGGGACGCGTACAAAGGGCTTCCCTCTAAGAAGCCGGGTGATACTGAGTGGTTGGAATTCTTTTCTGTATTTTTCTTTGCGTTCTCATACACGGTGGAATAGTCTATTTGCTTCTGATTCAAGATGAGAAACACAAATTTATGTCTGTTCCCACCAAATAACCCATTGTGTGATAGGAAGAAGGCTATAAACCCACACCAAAGAGAAACAAGAGGGGGGATATTAGTGTAAGGGAATATTTCTAGGAGAAGGGAAGTTGATGGAGAAGTGGTGATTGATGAAGTGGGTTTCAGGAAGCTGCAGCCTGGAATATGTGAGAGGGACGGGGGGACAGTTGAGTCACCATTCAAGAGAAACATAAGGAAGTCCCATCATGGTTCAGCGGAAACGAAGTCTGACTGGCATCCTTGAGGCTGCAGGTTCAATCTCTAGCCTCACTCAGTGGGTTAAGGATCCAGCATTGCCGCGAGCTGTAGTGTAGGTCACAGACACGGCTCGGATCTGGCGTTGCTTTGGCCATGGCATAGGCTGGCAGCTGTAGCTCCGATTTGACCCCTAGCCTGGGAACCTCCATATGCCATGGGTGTGGTCCTGAAAAGAAAAGAAAAAAAAAAGAAAAAGAGAGAGAGAACCATGAGACTCAGAAATATCAGGAACAGCAGCAACAGTCGCAGGAAGAAAGGAGTCTTGGACATGGAGTCTGAGAACTACATTGAAGTTCTGAGACAGAACATTGTATCCTCTTGCGCCTCGTCCTGTCCCCACGTAGAAACAGGAGCAGGCAGGCATCTGCCTCTCAAGCCATCTGCCATGGCTGCACTCTGGTCAGCTGGTTTCTGGATCAGCCTGGAACAAAGCCCTCCGATCAACAGGCTGCCACACATTCACAGAGTCCCTTGGCTCATTCTTCAAAATGAACAACTAAGTATTACCAGACATTGAAAGTCTGCAAGATGAGGGTAGCCAAGCCGAAACAAGAACAAGAGGCTATGGAAAAAAAAAAAAAAAAACAATCAGGAAGCAAGAAGGAGCTCCTGGGAACTAAATATAATAATTGATAACAAATAATTCAATAAAATATTGTACAGAGAAAATGTGAGAAAAAAGATTAACACCACTAGAGTAATAGAAATTCTAGGAATTATAAACAGAGGATAGGGAGTTCCCGTCATGGCTCAGTGGTTAATGAATCCGACTAAGAACCATGAGGTTGCAGGTTCCATCCCTGGTCTCACTCAGTGGGTTAAGGATCCCGCATTGCTGTGAACTGTGGTGTAGGTCACAGTTGTGGCTCAGATCCTGTGTTGCTGTGGCTGTGGTGTAGGCCGGCAGCTACAGCTCCGATTAGACCCCTAGCCTGGGAACCTCTATATGCTGCAGGTGTGGCCCTAAAAAGACAAAAACAACAGAGGATGGGACATTAGCAGAGATGATAGGACAGAGATAATAGGACCAGAGCCGAAGGACACAATTGGCCAGACTAACCACCAAATTCCAAGCATGTGAGTGAAAAAAGACTCACATTTTGCTAGATTATTGCAAAGAAATAAGCGATGAAATGACATCTGTTCCCTAGCTAGCTCTATATTTCTCATGAATAAAGAGAAGGTTGTAAAAGATTTCAGAGATGAAGGACCACAAGATGACCTCCCGTTCGACTCATGCGAGAGGCTCACCCATCGTCCTGACTTTAGGTTCCGAGGGAAGCGTTTTCAGTCTGTAGCTTTGCTTCCCACCAGATCTTCTGTCCAGTGTGAAGGCGGACTGACACATCTTCAGACAAACAAGGAGTCCGAAGCTTTCTCTCCAGCAAAGCCCCGTGAGGAGGTTCCCGAGGCTGTGCTCAAATGCAACAAGGGAGTAAACCAGCACCTGCGAAGCCTCAGGACTCAAGCCAGGAGGGTGGTAAGTGAGGTCCCGGGATGAGAGGTCTGCAGGTCGAGTAGGTGGGAACAGGAGGATGGGGGACAGAGAGGGTGGAGCTGGGGGAGACACAGATTCAGGAGATTCCATATCCTCGGTTTGGAGAAACTTCAGAAGGTGATGGAAGCCATGTTTATTTCTAGAAAACCGTTCTCTTCCATTTCTTAAAAAAATTGCTTAAGAGTTCCCGCGTGGCACTTTGGGCTAAGGATTTGGCATCGTCACTGAAGCAGCTGGGGTGACTACTGAGGCCAGGGTTCCATCCCCGGCCTGGGAACTTCCACATGCTGCAGTCGTGGCCCAAAAAAAATTGCTTCAAAACCCCTCCTCGATGCACCTCCCCTGTAGTTCCTTCTCAGCATCCTTTTCAGGAGGTTCTCGGGAGCTGGCTGTCCCAGCAGAGTGGGCGCAGAATTTGAGGGTGCAAAGCCTGAAACCTCCCAGGCATCTCTTTACAGGAATCAGTGTTCATGAGGCGAAAGGAGAGAGGCTTTTGCTTTGGGGCCAAGGAAAGTTGGTGCCTGGAGGATAGACAGGAAAATTGCAAAGAAATAAATCATGAAATAGTATCTGTTCCCTAGCTAGCTCAAGGTCCTTCTCCAGTTAGCCATGTGGTCTGGGTAGGGCTCTGCCCTCAAGTCTAAAGATGCAGCATACTGGCCAAGCTTCAGCCAGATGATACAGAGCACTCACCGGCGACATCATTGGTTAAGAGGCAGCACCTGCTCTAAGACGTCCAAACACAGGCTCTCTCGGGATTGTAGCCGGAAATATTGGGGCACTGTTTTCACTCTTTCCTGCTGGAGGTAAACCTGGAGTCAGTAGCCTCAGAATTCACGGGCAGTCCTAGGAAACCACACAGCAGAGAGGATGAAAGCCACACACAGTGGGGAGCAGAGCCGAGAGATGCAGAGGCCTGCTCTGATGACACTTTACCAGCGCCTGCTCTGAGCTACGTCGACAAGCTGATTCTGGGACTGTTCTGTGTGAGGCTCTAAGCCCGCTTTTTGCTTTTAAAAAAGTTTTCACTTACATGCAACAGAAATACTCTTTTTTTATTTTTAATTTTTGGTCTTTTTAGGACCACACCTGAGCGGTTCCCAGGTAAGGGGTCTAATCGGAGCCACACCTGCCAGCCTCCAGCACAGCCGCAGCAATGCTGAATCTGAGCCACATCTGTGACTTACACCACAGCTCATGGCAATGCCAGATCCCCAACCCACTGAGCGAGGCCAGGGATCAAACCCGCGTCCTCATGGATACCAGTCGGGTTCTTTACCACGGATCCATGTTGGGAACTCCAACAGAAATATTCTCAACTGATGCAGACTTTATATATTTCCATAGTCATTTTCAACTTTTTTCGTTGAACAGGATGTTTCATGGCAACAAAAGAGAATATACATACTTTTAACCTTCACAGTATAAAAATACAGGTACAGAGGATAGAAACAGAAATGGAAGGGGGAAGCAGAGGGAAACGAAGACTAAAGGTACTGATTTCTTTCAGAGTTAAAGAGCTACAGTCTACAGGTACCAGCAATAAAGGTGTAAGTTAGCATTTGAAGCTACAAATGCCGTGAATAAGCGAACCAAAACCAACATTGTAAGCACATCGTCAGGATGATTAGGCAAAAAGGAACTTATGTCCCTGGGATGTATGAGACGATGAGGGGCAGTTCTGAAACCCGCCCCCCATAACCATGACATTTTTTAAGCACCAAGGAAAGGGGAAAACATAAAGGACAAAGCAAATAAATGTAAACTATAAGCTTTAGATGGAGAAAAAGGAGAAGTTGAGATAAAACCTTGAGAAATAGTATTTGTCTCCATTCTTCATTTGCCAGGTGCATGGTCCCCTCAGGTCAGAGTTACTCTGGGAAGGTTGGGATGTCTTTGGGGGTGATTGCTATGTGAATAATTCTTATGAGTCAGGTCATCAGGACATGCACGCTTTGGAGGTCAAAGATGCTTGAGCTGAAGGGAAAAGGAGAAAAAATGGAGCCATAAATTGGAGGGACAAAACGATTACTAAATTATATGGTTTCATTGGCCAATTTCGTACATCAGTGTTGGGATAGAAAAGGGGGCGAGTTGACTAATAACGTCTCACCTACATTAGAGGAAAGTAACTAAAACCTTAGTAAAGCTAGAGGCAACTTGAAAACAATATGATATGCTCATAACTCCTTACAAGAAAAGGGGGTTAAATCCAAAAGGAAGGGCGTTCCCATCGTGGCTCATTGGCAACAAATCCCACTAGTAACCATGAGGTTGCCGGTTTGATCCCTGGCCTTGCTCAGTGGGTTAAGGATCCGGCGTTGCCGTGAGCTGTGGTGTAGGTTGTAGATGCAGCTCGGATCCCGAGTGGCTGTGGCTGTGGCGTAGCTCAGATTCGCCCCCTGGCCTGGGAACTTCCATATGCTGCAGCTGCGGCCCTAAAAAGACCCTGCCCCCTGCCCCCCCAAAAAAATCCGAAAAGAAAACTCTTTCTATGGCATCAAAGTAGCCTAAGAAAACTCTCGTACCAGCCTGCCTTCCTCTGACTGGGGAGCGACACCAGCTCACTTCCAGATTTTGACGCTAATACTTTTCTCCTGGAAGAAGAGCTAGGCTTCTGGGAAAGAAACCAGTCCCCTCTCCTGCAGCAGAAATGATGAGGCGGACGGGAGTTCCCGTCGTGGCGCAGTGGTTAATGAATGAATCCGACTAGGAACCATGAGGTTGCGGGTTCGATCCCTGCCCTTGCTCAGTGGGTTAAGGATCTGGTGTTGCCATGAGCTGTGGTGTAGGTCGCAGATGTGGCTCGGATCCCGCGTTGCTGTGGCTGGTGTAGGCTGGCAGCTACAGCTCCGATTAGACCCCTAGCCTAGGAACCTCCCATATGCCGCGGGAGCGGCCCAAGAAAAGGCAAAAAGACAAAAAATAAATAAATTTTAAAAAAAAGAGAAAAAAAGAAATGATGAGGCAGAGCACATGCTGCCATTCACAGAAGAAAAGCAAGGATGCTTTCCGAGACACCTGGGCAGGGCAGACGAGGTCTGCAAGGCCAGCAGGGCTCCGAGCGGCCAGAGTGACCACGTGGACTCCAAAGAAGGGAACACTGACCCCCGCAAATGAGAATCAGTCACGTCTCTCAAAAGAACCCTGAGCTCACAGTAATCCTCAGAAGTTGGGGGGCAGATGTGAAAGGTGGGGCAACATACACGATAGTTTGTGATCTTTTCGATGTACAGTTTTATAGGGCTCAGCCCAAACTCTGTGAGTCATGCATGGTATTTTGGTCAAACCCCAGAATAAAACTGTAGAAGTCAGCTTAGGACTCCTAGACTCCTAGAAAGACACACGTCGCACTTGGGCAATGTTTATAAAAGGGAGAAGAATGCTTATGGGAGGTGAGGGGATATTTGTAAAAAGTGAGGGTGATTTTGTAGAAGATGAAGGAAGCGCTGTAGGAGGTGGGAAAATCTAAGTAAAAGGGGAGTTTGTAGGTGAGCTTTTTCCTTTTTTTTTAGGAGGCATATGGAGGTTCCCAGGCTAGGGGTCAAACTGGAGCTACAGCTGGCAGCCTACACCACAGCCACAGCAAAGCAGGATCTGAGCCGCATCTGCCACTTACACCACAGCTCATGGCAACACCGGATCCTTAACCCACTGAGCGAGGCCAGGGATCGAACCCGCAACCCATGTCCTAGTCGGATTCACTTCCGCTGTGCCACGACGGGAACTCCTAGGTGAACATTATTGAACAGAGAGGAAATCTGCTGTGTTAGCGAAAGAAAAAGTTCCAAGGTTAGCAGAAACTAAATGCACAAAGATAGTAAATTCAGGTTATTATGTACAGGCCACCAAGTCCCTCCTAAGACTCCGTCAAAAGGAGAAGAGGGGTTTGCACATGGCTTGGAAAAAGTGTCTGGGCTAACTCTGTCCTGCTGGATAAGTTCCCGAAAGCACAAAGCCAGTTAAGGTAAAAGAGGTAGTCAGAGTAACAACAAAAAAAGAACAGTACGTTATGAGAGAAATGTCAAGCAATTTAAAATAGACGCCTTTTCATAAGAAGATAAAGAGTTACATAAACTAGGTGAAGGAAGGACAAGAAAAGTAAAAGGATGTGAAGGTTTGTCTAAGTTTAACGGTGTCTAAGAAGTAATAGAGCTATGCCAGATGCCGGCAAAGAAAAACAGGCCCCTGCCAGAACAAGAACCAGAACACACGGAAAACACAGACCTGCCCAACTGCAGCGCCTGTGACCGCTCCTCTAGGAAGAGAACAGCCGGTGCTAGTATCCTTGCGACCAGCAGGGGGCAGCGTGCGCTCACTCAGCTGGAGCGGACACCTCTGTCCTAGGGGCCTCCTGTTGGCCGAAGTCGCAAGGAAGGAGTCAGAGTGTCCAGGGCAGGACCCCTCGCCAGCACGTGCAGGGCTCTATGCCTCCTTCACTAGGGGTGAGAGGGATCCCCAGACGCGCATACTCCAGGCGGGAGCTCCCACGCCTTGTCTCTCGCACCCTTGCAGCTGCTGCATCACTGGGCCTGGGGCGCATCAGGGCGATCCCCCTGGGCCCTATGGCCCTGTACACGTAGTCACATCCCCGAATCCTCCTCCAGCTTGTGCCTCACCTCTTCTGAACCCCCTCTTCCATAACTCCTGAGACCTGTGCACTGTACCCTTGGGGCTCGAGGTCATTCAGCTGCAGAATGTTCCGTATCCTCGTCTTTCGTGAATACTCTCTTCATCTTGCTCTGCAGTGTCCTTCTCGCCAGAGGGTACTGCTTTCTTTGCAATTCTCTCAAGGGGCAATTGCTCCTCTCCTCCAGCTCTGGTATCACTGGGCCTGGAGGTGAGAGAAAGGCTCTCTCTGGGAGTTCCCGTCATGGCTCAGTGGAAAAGAATCTAACGAGGATCCGTGAGGACGCAGGTTCGATCCCTGGCCTTGCTCAGTGGGTTAAGGATCTGGCGTGGCTGTGGTGGAGGCCGGCAGCTATAGCTCTGATTGGACCCCTATCCTGGGAACCTCCATGCGCTGTGGGTGAGGCCCTAAAAAGACTAAATAAATAAATAAGCAAGCTCTCTCTGCTCCCCACTGCTGATCCTAAATGCCTTCTCTTCCATTCCATAAAGAGACTGTATCCCACAACCCTCTGGATGGGGGCATCTCTGCCCCCCCCCCGCCCCTTGAGGACCGTAGCTGCTGGATGGCTTTCCACAGCCCTGTGACATCACCCGGGGCACCTCCGTATCCACCCGGATGATTGTAAACTCTTGACATTCTCTTTTCCGTGAATCTGTCGTCCATTCCATCTGAGCCCTTACCTTCCAGTGGTACATTCTAGAGCTTGTCATTGTAATAACCTCAGTCCCACCATACATTCTTTTTTGGCCACCGCCGCCGTGGCATATGGAATTCCCAGGCCAGGGGTCAGACCTGAGCCGCAGTTGTGACCTGTGCTGCAGCCATGGCAAGGCCGGACCTTTAACCTGCTGTGCCACCACGACCACTACCCATTTGAGATAGTCCGTTCTCTGACCCCACCTCTTTCCCAACCCAGATCTCCCGGAACACAGCCTGCCTGAGACAAAGCACATGTGCTGATGCTTTATTGGGAAAGAAGCAAGAGTGAGAAAAATGGGACAGTCAGGCAGAAACGTTGGGAGAACACCTGCAGAGAACACCTGCCTTCGCTGAGCAGGCCTGCCTCACAAGCATGCCCGGCTGGGCTGCTGCCGGGACAGCTGTACAAGCGCCCGTGGAACCACTGCATCTAAAGCCAGTCTGTTAGGGAGGAAGAGGAAGCCCTCCGTCTGTCGGCACCTCTATATGTTCCGTTTCTCTTTGACCAGAATTCTCCCCTTGGGATGGTAATTCCCTGTGACCTGCAGCTTGTGTATGTGACCCCTGGGAAACATTGGGGAAGCCACGTTCCCAAGGGTCCAGCGAGGTCCGCTGCAGCTGCTGTGGCTCCTTTGGCGGTGGGTTTGGTAGAAGCTGTGCCCGGTCCACCTAGTCCTGGACCCTGAGGAGCAGGTGACCAGAGCTGGGGGACGCCTTGGCCACGGCTGTGTATTTATTTTCCTGGAATGAAATAAACCATCCCTTAGGCCAGAAAGTAGGGCAAGTGGCCTGGGTTCGCAAGGGGGGCGGAGAGCGGGGGAGTCAGGCCGAACACATCTGGGCAAAGGAAGCGGGATGATGTGTTTTTTTTTTTTTTTTTTTGGTCTTTTTGCCATTTCTTGGGCCGCTCCCGCGGCATATGGAGATTCCCAGGCTAGGGGTCTAATCGGAGCTGTAGCCACCAGTCTACACCAGAGCCACAGCAACGCGTGATCCGAGCCGCATCTGCAACCTACACCACAGCTCACGGCAACGCCGGATCGTTAACCCATTGAGCAAGGGCAGGGACCGAACCTGCAACCTCATGGTTCCTAGTCGGATTCGTTAACCACTGCGCCACGATGGGAACTCCGGGATGATGCATTTTGATCCGTTGCACCACTTAGACCTCTTTATACCCATTGATGTATGGATCTTGTGTGAGAAGAGCTTGTTGCTCCCACTTTTCCCCCAAGAGAGGACGTATAAATCCACGTCTTCAAGCCGATGGCCAGTTGCGTCTCTCTCTCTCTCTCTTTTTTTCTTGTTAGGGCCACATCCAAAGCATATGGAGGTTCCCAGGCTAGGGGTCGAATGGGAGCTACAGCTGCCGGCCTGCACCACAGCCACAGCAACGCAGGATCTGAGCCGTGTGTGCGACCTACAACACAGGTCACGGCAACACAGGATCCTTAACCCACTGATCAAGGCCAGGGATCGAACCCACCGCCTCATGGTTCCTAGTCAGGTTTGTTTCCACTGTGCCACAGCGGGAACTCTTTAAAAAGGAGCCATGAAACCGAGTTAGATCCGGTCTTTCTTTATCCGTCGTGAACTGGCAGCCATCGCTGCTCCTGGGAGTCAGGACCTGCCCTCCTGCCTGTACAGAAGCATCTGTCTTTGTTGGCTGGTCCCCTGAGGCCCGAGTGACCAGACCCCGGTCGCAGCTTCCAGTTCCTTGGTGGAAACACACACACACACACGTGTCAAGGCCTGAGAGGAGAGAACAGGAAACATGAATCTGCTCAGTGGCTCACTGAGGGGATGCTTGCCACGGACAGTTCTGGTTCTACAGCCTCGGAGTTGCCCAGACCCAGGACTTCCAGCTGTCGAAGAGGCAGTGGTCCTGCGTTCCGGAGGGAATGGCAAGGACGGCCCCACCTACAGAGCTGGAAGGATGCGGAGCAGTTATTCCTACCACAGTCCCCCTTTCATTTGTCCTTTTGGCAAAAACTTGGTGGGTTTTGGGGAATAACTAGGGATTATTATAATCAAGCAATGACTCTAGTTACAGCTGTGGTTGTCTTGATTGGAGCAAATCAGTATAGCCTTTGACATCTGGAAAACGTTTGCGGAACATCCGCTTGTGATTGTTAATTCAAGAAAACCAGACATCTCAAGTTAAGGAATCTAGCGATTTTCTGTGTACGGGAAGGTGCAGGAATCTGGGCTCGCTGAAATCATTCCTTTGATATCCACCTCAGCTATCCAGGGCCAATGTCCTGTGCTTTTTCATCCCACGTCTCCTCAGGAGGCATTGTTGGGGGTTGGGACGGGGGGGAGAGTTGGCTGCAGCGGCTGACTGCTAGGTGGCAGGCATCCTGTTTCTTTTGGGGGGACAGGGTGGATGTGTTTCCCATTTTTAAAAATTGCATTGACATATAGTTGATTTACAATGTTGTGATAATTTGTGCTGCACAGCACAGTGATTCAGATATCCACATACCCACATCCATTCTTTTTCAGATTCTTTTCCCATACGGGTTATCATAGCATATTGGGTGGAGTTCCCTGTGCCATACAGCTAGTACCCATTGACCATCCATTCCGTATACAGTGGATTGCACATGCCAATCCCACACCCCCTGTCCAGCCCTCCCCTACCACCTATCCCCTTTGGTAACCATAAATTTGTTTTTGAAGTCTGTGAGTCTGTTTCTGTTTTGCAAGTTCATTTGTATCCTTTTTTTAAGAGTCCACATACAAGTGATATCATATGATGTTTGTCTTTCTCTATCTGACTTACTTCACTTAGTCTGATAATCTCTAGGTCCATCCATGTTGCTGCAAATGGCATTACTTTGTTCTTTTTTAGGGCTGAATAGTATTCCATTGTATGTATGCACCACATCTTCTTAATCCATTCATCTGTCAATGGACATTTGGGTTGTTTCCATGTCTTGGCTATTGCGAATAGTGCTGCAGTGACCATGCGGGTGCATGTGTTTTTTTCAGGGAAAGTTTTGTCTGGATATATGCTCAGTCACATTGGTAGTTCTATGTATAGATTTCTAAGGTTCTTCCATACGGTTCTCCATAGCGGTTATACCATTTTACATTCCCTCCAACAGTGCGGGAGAGTTCCCTTTTCTCCACACCCCTCCAGCATTTGTTATTCGAGGACTTATTAATGATGGCCATTCTGACCGGTGTGAGGTGGTATCTCAGGATAGTTTTGATTTGCATTGCTCTAATAATCCGGGATGTTGAGCATTTTTTCCTGTGCCTGTTGGCCAGCTGTATCTCTTCCTTGGAGAAATGTCTGTTCAGGTCTTTTGCCCATTTTCCAATTGGGTTGTTGGCTTTTTTGCTGTTGAATTGTGTAAGTTGTTTGTATATTTTAGAGATTAAGCTGTTGTCAGTTGCCTCATTTGAAACTATTTTCTGGGGAAGTGCTTGCAGCCTCTGCACTGCCTTCTGGTTGAAGCAGATGGAGGGAGGGAGGAAGCCCAACAGTAAATGGTGGTATTTTACTCGAGAACAGCTGGAAAATAGCACCCCCCCACCCCACCCCCAGGCGACAAGAATCTGCTCCAGGACATGGGCCAATGTCTTAACGTCTCACAATTGACTGTCAACACTGCTATAGTATACATGTCTCAATTCTACGTGATTCAGGCTTTTACACAGTTCCACCAAAACCTGACCTGCAGCATGTGACAGCACCAGATCCTTAACCTGTGAGTCATAAGGGAACTCATTACATTAAAAATAAAACAAGGAGTTCCCGCTGTGGCTGGGTGGAAAAGAATCTGACTAGCATCCACGAGGACACAGGTTCTCTCTCTGGCCTCACTCAGTGGGTTGAGGATCTGGCATTGCCGTGAGCTGTAGTGTAGGCTGCAGACGTGGCTCGGATCCATTGCTGCTGGGACTGTGGTGTAGGCCAGCAGCTGCTGCTCCAATTTGACCCCTGGCCTGGGAACTTCCATCTTCTGTGGGCGTGGCCCTAAATATAAACAAACAAACATTAAAGAAATACAGTGGCACTGAAGAATGAGATGACTTGTGGTGTGTTTGGTGCCACCGCCCTGATTCATACTCAGAACTGGCACTTTCCCCCACTTGTGCTGTCCATACAAGTGCCAACACAGGGGAGAAAGCAAATAAGGTCAGTATTATTACAAAAGGAGTTTGACCTTGTAAAGTCGCTCCAAAGGTTTGGGAACCCCCAGCAGTCCACAGATCCACTTGGAAAATGTCCGACCTCACGAGCTCTTATTCATTCTCCAAAGCCTCCTGAAATGTTCCCTTCCTTGAGAAGCCCAGCGAGGCCCCGCCATTTCTGCCTGACCCAGGACCCTGTGACAGGTCAGGGCTGGCCAAGGCATGGGCAGCTCAGAATTGCAATGCAGTTCCTTCCTCTGTTTGTTTGTTGTCTTTTGTCTTTTTAAGGCCCCACCCTGAGGCACGTGGAGGCTCCCAGGCTAAGGGTGGATTTGGAGCTGTAGCCGCAGGCCTATACCACAGCCTCAGCAATGTGGGATCCGAGCCGCTTCTCTGATCTACACCACAGCACCGGATCCTTAACCCACTGAGTAAGGCCAGGGATTGAACCCCCATCCTCTCTGAGCCCCGACGGGAACGCCCTCTCCTCTGTTGAGCTCCCTCTTCTCTACTGAGCTCTGGTCCCTCCTCCCCCTGCTTCTCTTTACATGTGTTGATCCTGTTAAAAACCAAAATTCCACTCAGTATATCTTAACACTCTTGCTGGCTTTAGGTAACGATTCATGGCTGCGGCAGCGTCCAATCTAGAAGATAAAACGGAGCTCCGGGAGCTGTGCAAAATGAAGGACTTTTACAGGCAGGAGAAAGTGGGGACACATAAGTGACATTAGGCAAAAAAACCAGATTGGTTTTGCAAGGTCACCTTCCCACAGGGGCTGCCAGGGGTTTTCCAGGCAGGTTACTAAATGAATGCTGATCGGGCAGTTCCTGATTGGCTGGTTTAAGATTCCATTTCCAGGAGAGTTAAAACTATAATTAAGCCTTGGTTTGGTTCTGTGGGTCTTAGCATAAGCAACTCCATTTTGAGCCTGTTGTCTGTCTCCTTTTTAACAATCCCTGTGGTTAGAGATGAGACGGCGGGAAGGAGTGGGAGTTTAAGCGCCCGCCCTGGGAAAAGGGCCCTCTCGGCAAATCTGTGGCCGGAATTCACTCTTCTTACTACCAAAAATATGGGCTCTCGAATTTCAGTTGTTCCTTTGCCTTTTTAAGGTTTTTCGTCTTCTGTCATCTTTCTAATAAAGTTACATTTGAAGACTGTCGGCTATCTTAGATAAATGAAAGGCAAAAGGGGGTGGCATCATGCCTGTCCAGTTAGAATGACCAGGGCCCTCCCAGCTTGCGAGCAGTGATGGTGCCACCTCCCGGGTTCTCAGGGAGCAGCTGGCCGGCAGCCAGGCCTCTGGGAGTTCCTCCCTCCCCACTTTCAGGTGTTTGTGGCCTTGGGTCAGTTCCCTGGGACGTCACTGTCACCTGCCGGCTCAGAATGTACCATGTATCGACTCAGCACTGTGATGACCCGTCTTTGGTGTTTTTTTTTCCGCCAGACCTCAGGCAAACTTCAGAAATGTCTACTCCGTATGGATCTGTTTCTTCTCGGCAGCTAGGATTTGGTGGTTATTGAGTCTGGGCTTGGGATTCGGACTGTTCGAGCCCCAGTGTTGCCATTTACAACCTAGATGACACTGATCAATTTACTCAGTCTTTCCACACCTGGGCTTTCTTATCTGTAAAATGGAGATAACATCACCCTCGCAGAGGCTGTTGAGGTTGAGCAAAATAACACAAGTGCTGAAAACAGAATCTCATTCCTCGTACTGTTCAGTAACCCCCCCCACACACACACACACACTCATTGGCACGTGGAGAGATCAGACGTACGGCTACTACTGAGAGACGTCTTTCAAGGTCAGGGCCTGCCCTGCAGAGAGGCTCTGCTGCCGGGGTCAGGGGTCATTCTCCTCTACTGGCTTTATCACTTAGCCACCTCGCCAGTTCCTCTGAGATCTGAATTAGCAACTTGGGGCCCAAAGAGCCTTCCATGGCTCCTCCCCAGCACCAAGGCAGCGGAAAATAAGCAGTGTGGGAAGAGGGAGGGAGAATAGAAGGAAGAAAGGAAAGGAGGGAGGGAGGGGGAGGGAGGGAGGAGGGAGGGAGGAGGAAAGAGGGAGGGTGGGAATGGAGGGGAGGAGGAGGGGAGGGAGGAGGCCCAGCTTGCAGTGCAGCGGGGAAGCGCAGCGTTAGGCCTTAGGCGAGGGCCCAGGCAAGGCTGGCAGAGCAGAATCTTGGTGTCCAGTGGAGGGCGCTTTGGAGTCACGTGATCTTGCGTTCACATTCTTGGCGCCCCAGGCCCCAGGTTCTTGCTGAGAGAACCTAGAGGGTTGCTTGGCCCCCTCTGGTTAAGCCTCATTTCTCACCTTTCCGCCCCTCTTACCAACCGCCCCCCCAACAAGCCTGAACAGGCAGTTCCTCAGATGTGAGTTGCACAAAACAGAACGTCCTGTCTCTGCAGATCTGCACGTGGCATCCGGTCCCTTTACCTGCAGGGACCCCCTGTCCCAGGCCCCCGCCCCACCCCGCTGCCTGTTCCCTTTCTTCTGGCTCGTCCTTGCAGGGCTCAGCGCAGCCGCTCCCAGGGAATCCTGGGCTGTCCCTGTTGGAGCCCCTGGCAGTCTGTCCTGCTGTCCCTGGTGACTGGGGGCCTCCGGGCTAGCTGCCCGTCCAGCCCCGGGTGCCTCACGGCTGTTCCACAAATGAGGCTGAATATCACTGAAACCGTGTCTCTGAAGGACGGGACAGATGCCGGAAAGGGTGGGCGGTCAGCAAGTATTTGGTGACGGGAATGGAGTGGAGTCCAAGAGAACAGAAAATTCTGACTTTGCCATTTAGCAGCGTTATCCTGAAAGTCCACAGGACGTCCAGTGTTTCCACCTGGGAAAAAAGAAAGCCATCTGGCAAGAAAAGCACTCACTTTCTTTGTTGTTTGTTTTTTTGCTTTTTAGGGCCATGCCTATGGCATATGGAAGTTCCCAGGCTAGGGGTCGAATTGGAGCCACAGCCACGTGGGATCTGAGGCATGTCTGCAACCTACACCACAGCTCACGGCGACGCCGGATCCTTAACCCACGGAGCGAGGCTGGGGATCGAACCCACAACCTCATGGATACTAGTCAGGTTTGTTAACCACTGGGCCAGGACGGCAACTCCATGTTTTCATTTTTTAAAGGTTCATTGAAGTATTTGATTTACAGTGTTACATATCCATAATTTTATGTTACAATATTTCGATCTTGTCAGCCCTCCCCTGAGGCTGTACATTTACACCCCCAGCAAAATGTCTTTTTCTTCACCAACTTGCCGCAGATGTGTGTATATATAGCTAGATAGACATATAGCTGCGTATCGATGTATATCTGTATACAAACATATATGGCAATATATAACTTAAGTACATATATGCTTTAAAATATATGAAAATATGTACACTTGCCTGTCTAATAGGTGAACCATGTCTCATTACAGTTTTTTACAAACATTTTATTGGAGCATAACTGACGAAGGGTAAAATGTTTGAAATGTAAACGGAGTCAGTTTTTTGGGGGTTTTTTTTGTCTTTTTTTTTTTTTTTTTTTTTTTTTGCTATTTCTTTGGGCCGCTCCCTCGGCATATGGAGGTTCCCAGGCTAGGGGTCCAATCAGAGCTGTAGCCACTGGCCTACACCAGAGCCACAGCAACGCGGGATCCGAGCCACATCTGCAACCTACACCACAGCTCACGGCAACGCCGGATCGTTAACCCACGGAGCAAGGGCAGGGATGGAACCCGCCACCTCATGGTTCCTAGTCGGGTTCGTCAACCACTGCGCCACGACGGGAACTCCCGGAGTCAGTTGCGACCTGTTTACCCCACACGAAGCCATCATCCCCCCGAGATAATAAACATTTCCATCCCTCCACGGCTGCTTGTGCCCCCTCTGCAGTCCCTCTCTCCACCACACTGGTCTACCCTTTGTTACTAGAAATTCCTTTTTATTTTCTGGGATTTTATATAAATGGGATAATATCGTGTGCAGTCCTTTTTAAATGCTTTTTAGGGCTGCACCCACCGCACATGGAGGTTCCCAGGCTAGGGGTCGAATCGGAGCCATAGCTGCCGGCCTACACCAGAGTCAGAGCCACCCAGGATCCGAGCTGTGTCTTTGACCTACACCACAGTTCACGGCAACGCCGGATCCTTAGCCCACTGAGCGAGGCCAGGGATTGAACCCGTGTCCTCATGGATGCTAGTCGGATTCGTTAACCGCTGAGCCACGATGGGAACTCCCAGTGTGCAGTCTTTTTCATCTGACCTCTTTTCATTCAGCATAATTTTTGAGAATCATCGATGTCATTGCATTTATCAGTAGTTTGTTCCATTTTCATCACTGAATGGTACTCCACTGTATGAATTACACCATGATTTATTTATCCGTTCTTTTTGAGGGGGGATGGGGGCTACACCCGTGGCATATGGAGGTTCCAGGCTAGGGGTCTAATCGGAGCTGTAGCCGCCAGCCTACGCCAGAGCCACAGCAATGAGGGATCTGAACCACGTCTGCGACCTACACTACAGCTCCCGGCAACACCGGATCCTTAACCTGCTGAGCGAGGCCAGGGATTGAACCCATGTCCTCATGGGTACTAGTCACATTCATTACTGCTGAGCCACAACGGGAACTCCTGTTTATCCATTCTTGTGCTAATAGCCATTTCTGTTGTTTCCAGTTTGTAACTATCACAAATAAAACAGTAACTCACAAGTCTTCATATGGACATATGTTTCTACTTCTCTTAAGCAAGTATCTGGAAGTAGAATGCTTGGATCATATGGCACATGTGTATTTAACCATAGAGGAACCGCCATGAGTTCCCTTGTGGTACAGCAGGTTAAGAACCTGTTGTCACTGCTGGGGCTCTAGTGGCTGCTGGGGTGAAGCTTTCAACCCTGGCCCAGGAATTTCTGCAGGCCGCGGGTGTGGTCAAAACAGAAGAAAAAGAAAGTGCCAAACAGTTTCGATCCCACCACCGCCTTCCTATCAGCAGGGTGCAGGGGAGGGGTTTGCTCCGCATTCTCACCAGTGTTTGCTTCGGTCGGTCAGCCTCTTTAACTTTGGACATTCTAATAGATGTGTAATGGGAATTCTTTGCAGTTTTAATTCTCATTTTCCTAAGTGAGTAATGGTGTGGAGGCTCTTGTCATGTGCTTATTTCACGTCGATGAAATGCCCGTTCCAATGTTTTTCCCTTTGAAAAACTGGGTTGTTTTCTTATTCTTGAGTCCTGGGACTTCTTTACATACCGATACAGACTTTTATCGGATATATGATTTGCAAATATTTTCTCCCCTGTTGTGGCTTGTCTGTTCATTCTCTTAATAGTAGCTTTTGAGGAGCAACCGTTCTCAATTTTGACAAAGTCTAATTTATCTCTTTTTTTTTTTTTTTGTCGTGGATATTTTTGCGCTGTATCTAAGAAATCTTTGCCTTAAAGTCACAAAGATTTTCCTTCTGTTTTCTTCTAGAGGTTTTACAGCTTACGTTTCGCATGTGGCTCTATAACCCATTTTGAGCCCGTTTTTGTACATGGCGCAGGATAAAGATCATTATAGTTTTGATGTGTATGTTTCTTACCGCAGGTGTAGCTGAGCATATTTTCATATGGTTAAATATGCTTTTTTTTTCTTGTAAGCTCTTTAGTCAAGTCCTGGATTCCAGGCTACTGTGATTAGATATGCAGTTGATTTGCAGCTCAAAAGCATAAGCCCACAGGCCAAGGGGTGTGTGAGCCCTTTCCCCGGTTAATCCCCAGGGGGACCCTGCAGGCATGCTCTCAGCCAGCACAGGCACTACGGGTATGGGAGCTCTTTGTATCACTTAGCCCTTCATCACTGTGCTATGAATATATTTTTCCCAGATTGTCGTTTATATTTTTCACTGTTGATGATGTTTTTCCATCAGAATTATATTATAGAAACTCAAATAGATCCGTCCTTTCAATTGTGGATTCAGTTTTGTGTCATATTCAGCAAGCTTCTCTACTTCAAAGTAACTTTTGTTTGTTTGTCTTTGCTTTTTGTCTTTCTAGGGCCGTACCCGCTGCCAGCATATGGAGGTTCCCAGGGTAGGAATCACATCATCAAATCAGAGCTGCAGCTGCCAGCCTAACGCCACAGCCACAGCCACGCCAGATCCTTAACCCACTGAGCAAGACCAGGGATCGAACGTGAGTCCTCACGGATAGCAGTCAGATTTGTTATTGCTGAGCCACAATGGCAACCTCCCAAAGTCAGTTTTTAAAAATTACTTCCTGCTTTTTCTAGTATTCTCATGGTTTCTTATTTACATTTCAACATTTTGAGGAGTTCCCATTGTGGCTCAGTGGTTAACGAATCCGACTAGGAACCATGAGGTTGCGGGTTCGATCCCTGCCCTTGCTCAGTGGGTTAAGGATCCGGCGTTGCCGTGAGCTGTGGTGTAGGTGGAGAACGTGGCTCAGATCCCCGCGTTGCTGTGGCTCTGGCATAGGCTGGTGGCTACAGCTCCGATTTGACCCCTAGCCTGGGAACCTCCATATGCCGCAAATGCAGCCCTAGAAAATCCAAAAAAACAAAAACAAAAACCATTTTGATTCAGTAGGCATTTATTTTGGTGAAGGGGTAGGATAGGAATCCAGGTTTTTCCCCAATTGGCTCCCCAGTTTTCTCAATATCATGTACTTATTTTTCCCCCACTTACATAAAATGGCAGGTTTATGTTAAACAAAATTCTCTCATCCTTAGTGTAAAAAAGTAGCCAGGTTACTCTCCCCAGAGGCCACATACCACAAACACTTTTTTTTTTCGGCCTTTTTGTCTTTTTAGGGCCACACCCACAGCATATGGAGGTTCCCAGGCTACGGGATGAATCAGAGCTACAGCTGCTGGCCTACCCCACAGCCACAGCAACACGGGATCTGAGCCGTGTCGGCGACCTACACCACAGCTCGTGGCAACCCCAGATCCTTAACCCACTGAGCGAGGCCAGGGATGGAACCCGCGTCCTCATGGTTGCCAGTCGGGTTTGCCAACTGCTGAGCCACAACGGGAACTCCAGCGCACTTCGATTCAGAGGGAAAGAGGCAGATGAGAAGAAAAGAAGGTGATAGGAGAAATTTCCTCTATGAAATATTTTCCATGTGTGGTTTGGGTTAATGCTCAAGATTTCTACATTTACAATATGGTACAAGAAAATCTGTTATGATATCAATACCCTCAATCATCGGGAAAATATTAAATCATGTCCACTCTCTTCTTTTGTTAATGCAGGAAAGTAGGCAACGTATTTGTGAAAAATAATGCAGACTTTTTTCACATACACCCTACGCACATCGAAACAACACGCACACGCATATGTATGTCTTTCCTTCCCCAGGAGAGCAAGTTGTGTAATGGCTAAGAGTTTGGATTCTGAGTCAGATCAACCTGGAAATATTAAAAGTTATCTAACTCCTAGGGTTAATGTGGGAATTAAGAGAATTTGCTCATACAAAGTGCTTATATGATAAACACTTTATATGATAAGTTTCTCCAAGGTTTCCCAGGTGTAGTCTGAATGCCATGACTGGGCTATTGTGCCTTCGCTGAGTAGATAGATCAGGTAAAAAAGCATCCAGCAAAGTCTAGGAGAAACGTATCTCAGTATTTATAAATATGAGAGGCAGGTAGGTTATTTAGCACAGTGGCTGGAACAGAGTAAATACTTAATAACATTTAGCTACTGTTACTATTAAAAAATCCTTTCATCTCACTTATTCCAAAAAAGAGCTGTGGGAGAGTCAGCACGGAGGTAGGGTTATGGCAGTATCCAGCAGGATCCGCAGGAAGTGAGTTTTTTCTTTTTGGAGGCAGAAGTTCCCCAGCCAGGTATCAAATCCACACCACAGCAGTGACATAAGCAAGCCATAGCAGTGACAAGCCAGATCCTTAACCCCCTGCTCCACCAGGGAGCTCCCACAGGAAGTGAATTTTGTATCTCTAGATCCTATGTACTAACCCCTAGGTATGGTGCTAAATATATTTTAAATGACCTTTTTGACACATGAAAGCTCGCCAAAATGGACTGCTTATCACTCACTCTTGATTTTTGAAAGAATACCTTATTTTAAAATTTTATCTTTTGCTGCTGTTAACTCATCATATAGCTTCTAGGAAAAAAAAAACAACAACATTATTCTGAAAGGTTTCACTGGAATACCAGGAGAGGAGCTAGGGCTCTAGCCACTGTCATCCAGGCCACCTTGAAGTTTGAGAACTCACATATTTTACCTTCAAGAAAAGCCATGCAAAGACCTGAGCAGTCCCCACCTGCCAGCAGCCAGCAAGACAACGGGACCCTTAGTCCTAAGGCTCCTAGGAAATGATTTCTGCCAACAACCTGGTAGACCTTGGAAATGTACTTTTCTCTCATTGAGCCTCCAGATGCATATCTAGCTAGTTGACACCTTAATTTCAATTTTGTCAGGCCCTGAAGAGAGGACCCAGTTAAAATATGCCACACCCCTGACCGACAGAAACTGATATTAAATGGGTCTTATTTCAAGCGGCTGCATTTACGGCGATGTTTTAAGGTAGCAATAGAAAATCTACAAATACTGCTCCGTTATTTGTAGATCATCTCTCACTTTGGGCTTGTCTGATGTTTTCTCCCGACTGGAGTGAGGTTAGGTGTGACTGGTGAGAATGCCACAAAAATGATATTTTGTCCTTATGACCTCATGTCAAGAGATTCGTGACGTCTATGTCTTATTACAAATCCTGTCAGTCCTCAAACTTTTACCCACTGTTTTTAGCATCATCTGTTGATCTTGTCTGAAATATTTGGAACAATGGTATTTGCCTAATGGTAATCTCTATTTCCTTCTTCCTTCTACAGGTATTAACTCATTTTCTCCTGTAAGGAAGAGCTATCTGTTTCCCTCACTCTTCTCCCATTTATTTATTTGATTATTAATATCGGTATGGCTTCCTGGATATTTGTTTTATTCTCTGGGTAAAACCCACATACTGTCATTATCTTTTGCCTAATGGTTCCAGCTTTGGTCATCAGGAAGTTGTCCTCCACATTCCTGCGTTCTTTGGACAAGCCTGTGTCTGGGTTTTCTTCCCTTACTTTCCAGCACACAAGATAGTCCTGGGTTTATCTTGTGTATTTTCAACCCTCATCCTAAAAATAACCATTCCTCCAAGGAGAACTGGTTCCTTTCATGGGAGGATAGTGTTTAGATCTGGGTCCTACGTGCTTTCAGTGTTCAAGGTGTCATTCCTTCTAGACCCTCTCAGGAGACAGAGGTAACGTATGGAATGTACTAACCCATACATACCTAAATCTCTATTTCTGTATTGATATAGCTGTATATATTTTAAAACCATGAGTTTATACTGATACCCCTAATTCCAATCCAGTACCACAAAGCAAGATCACGGTTCAGCTTTTCAACCGAGAGGAAGTCTGTGGGAAAAGAAAGAATTCCTCTTTCAGGCGCATCAGTTACCCTAGAGAGCTTTTCGAAAAGCTGAGCCAGGCTGAAAAGAGAAATAAGCTAAAAGAAATAACTATAAGCGTCATAATGGGCCTCTGCTGAAGAACCTTGTTTAATTTACAATAGTCAGAAATTGCGTCGCGTATTTTAACTAAACTTTGAAAGAGACTCTGGGATTCCAACCTTAATTCTGATCACCGCGCCCGCTGCTGGCTAGTTCCCTCCTTGCCCCGCCCCCTAGCCCGAACTCCATTTCCCAAGATGCTCCGGGCTCCGGTAAATCAGCGGTCATTGTGACGTAAGTTCCACAGCCTTCTGGGCAGTGTAGTTTTTTTGTTCTCCAGCTGCAGCAAGATCTTGGGCCGTGGACTACCACTCCCGTGAGGTAGTGCGTAATGCCCCTCCGCGGCGTCTTCGAACGCGCCGCGGCAGCCATGTTGGACGTGGCAAGCACAGGGGCCGGCACCAGGGGGCTAGCGAAGCAGCTGTCACGATGCTGGGGTCCCTGGTGTTAAGGAAAACAGCGCCTGCGCCGCGGCTCCTCCTCCAGCTGCTTAGGTCCCCATCGCTCCGGAGTACCACTGGCCGGAGTGTGACCACCGGGGGCCGCGGGGAGCCTCAGTGGTTGAGGGCGGCCGTCGGAGGGCGGCATGGAACGTCGCCCGCCTTACTCGCCGAAGGAGGGGCAGCCACCGGGGGGCGCCAGAGAGGACGTACCGAGACCCCGTGCCTCGCAGCCTCCACGTGGGGACGCCTTCCTAGCCCCGAAGACCCACTGCCTGGGCAGGACAGCTGGAACCAGGTCCTCAACAGGGCCGGATTAGGCGTGTGGGCCCTGGCCTCGGCGCTGGTGGCTCACTGTTACAGCAAGAGCCCGACCAACAAGGGTGATTATCGGGACAGTCTGGGTTCGTTTAAGTGAGAGGCGGGAGGAGTGTCCTGACTCTGTATCTTTGGAGAGTGGCAGTTGCTTATAGATTTAGAATACCGGAGCCTCAGTCCTGGAGGGACTCAGACATCTGGTCATAGAGCAGGTTGGGGAGCTCGGTGCCTCTGAGTTGTGTAGTTTACCAAACTATTCAACTATTATTGTATAATAATGCAGTTATGACAGGTCAGCCTCCCTTTTGAGCATCACTTTGTCCATCTGTACAATGGGAGCATTGGACTGAACATGTAACGTTAGAGCATGGTCCTTTTCTCTCATATTCTGCCTGGTTCACTTCCTCTTTTAGACAGCTCCAGGAAACCACAAAGTTTAAGAGCAACCACTAGATGGTTTAGTGAACTTGCCCCGCGTCCCCGGTGGCCTAAGAAAGGAAGAAGAGACTTGGTTTCAGAGCCAGCTTTGGCCCTCCTCACCCCTTGCTCCTCTGGCTTCGGGTTCCCCACTTAGCACAGTGAGGGAACGTGTCTTAGTTCTCTTGCAGTGCTGTTATTTTGACTCCGATTGAAGTTCAGCAGCTTGGGTGTGTCCATCAGAGAGACTCCCGGGGCCTGGCTGTGCCTCGTCTCAGACACTAGGCGATCGTGCTCGGTGGGGCCGTCTGCAGAAGGAAGACAAGGAAGTGGCCCCTGGAGATGCAGAGCAGCCGTGGGGGCTGGCGGACCCAGGGTGGCATCTCCTGTAGGTGCTTGGAGTTGTGCAGGGACTGGGAGAGAGGCAGAGCGCCAGACCGCTGGCTTACGTGAGTCCAGCCGCTCAGGTCCTCAGTTGTTTCTCCAGGGAGAAGAAGGCCGAGGCCTGGTGTTCCCAGACTCCGTGCATCCCGAGCCCTGAGACTTGGGAGCAAGAGGAGGGCTCCCTTGACCCCATGCGTTTACTCAGCAGGCTGAGGGCAGCGGAAAGGGGGGCCTGGGGCCCCGGGGGCCTTGTTTTGGTTGTGCCTCTGACTCCCATGGTGACTTGGAGTGTGGTTCCTCCTCCCTGGCCACCTGTTCCCTCGTCTGCAAGAGGAGCATGTTGGAATAGAGTCCCAGGGCCCTTTTCGCTTAGGCCTGAGATGCTTCTGTTACTTCCAGCACTTTTCTGAACACCCTCTGTGTGCCCGTGTTAGGACTGGATGTAGACCTCTCAACATGATGCCCGTCTCGGGGTCAGTGCCGGCAGCTGGGCCTGTGGGTCTGGTGAGTGGTGTGACAGTGTGTTGTTGGGGGGTCAGAAGGCCACCAGAGTCAGGAAAGCCCTCCTGAGTCACTGGGGACCCCCCTGGAGGATGGGGGGTTGGAACTTGAGTTCTGAAGGGTGAAGCAAGGGATGAAGGGAAGAGTGGCATGGCGAGCTCCTTGGGGACCGGGAGTGTTCGCTGATGTCTTCAGGGTGCTGCTTTCACCGGGTCCGTCCCCCGTGGGCTCTGGTGCTTAGTAGCGACTCAGTAAATGTGCCCAGAGTTGGCCTGTCTTCTCCGCAACGCTTTCCCGGAACAAAGATGAAGGAGTCGCAGGTCAGCGTGTGGCGCGTGTGTGTAGAGGCCGGCAGTGTCCAGCCTGCCTGGAGGACGGCGGGTCTTAGGAGGAGGTGTGAGCAGACGGAGAGGGTGGGGTGCCAGGCACCGGGCTTTGGAAGTTTGGCATTCTCCTGTAGGCGATGGAGAGCCGTGGAACGGCGGTAAGCCGGGCACGTCCTGAGGCCATTGTGTTTGGATGGCTCGGGGGAAGGCGTCCAAGGTCTCGCCTTGGGTTTCCTGGCTTCTCCCGATTGGATGTGGCATGTGAACCCCGGCAAAGAGACCAGGGTCCGTCCACCAGAATAGACGATGACCCAAACTGTGACCAGTCCAGCCTTCTGACCTGCCGGCTCCTGCCCCTGACCTGGAGCTGCGAGCCGAGGCCCCGTGCAGCGTGCTGGACATTGCCCTTCAGGAGCAGGCGGCCCCGGCGCTTGCTCACTCCTCACTCCCTCGGGGACCTTGCAGAAGCCACTTGTTTCTGAAGCGTGAGGGGAGCGTGGACCCAGCCGTATCTGAGTGAGGCTTCTTCTCCTTCCAGCCAGGGGCATCCTGAGCAAGCCGGGAGTGTGCTGGGAGAACGGCTGGGGCAGGGAGCCGAGAAAACCTGGCCCTGGCGTTGAGGCCGGGGTGGGGGGGAGGGATGGAGGCCCAGGCCCAGACCTGAACCGCAGGTGCCGTTTGCACACGCGTGATTAGGTGGGCATCTCATCCCCGTTGTGTGTAGAAGGAGATCCCGGCTCAGAGGTCAGGCACGGTGGCCGCATCACAGAGCAGGTGCCGAGTTAGGACTGGAGCCCAGGCCCGCCCTTTCCGCCCTGCTGCAGTGCTTCTCTCATGTTTCACCCGCGGAGTCGCTTGGTGCACCGTGGGTGCGGGTCTGTCCAGGGCCCATCAGGGTAGCTCAGAGCCGGCTGGGCTCAGAGAGTTCCACCCTCTGGGAAAAGAGTGATGCTTCTGCTCCTGACTTTGGAGGCTTTCTGAGTCGGGCAGTTCTTCCTTAGGGCCACAAGGTGGTGGCAGCAGCCTGCCGGCTGCCCAGGCAGCCCTTCCCTGGGCTGCCAGGGGAGTGTGCAGAGGTTTCGACCACCATTTCGTCTCGTTAGCGTCCTTGTGGGGCTGTCGGGGCAAGGAGTACTGCCTCTGCTTGGTAGTCGGGGAAGCCGGGGTTGCGAGGAAGGGGGGCTGCCACAGTCCACGTGGGCAGGGTGTGTTGGAGCCAGGTCTCCTGGCCTGTGGTCAGGGCTGTCTCTGCTCTCAGAGGGGCCCGCACTCCCTATCCTGTCTCCCCTGCGGGGTCGTGAGCAGGGCCGTGGAGATTCAGCACCAGGCGGAGGAGCTGAACTTAGGGCGAATGGGGAGCAGGGCCGGGCTGGGTGATGCCAGCGGTGGTGTTCCCAGAGACCTGCAGAGCCGCGGGGCTGACGGAGAGCGAGGGCTTCACCGGGCGCTCTAGGCCCCACGTGGTGTAGACACACCACCCGGATCAGCTGCGTGCTGAGGACCCGGAAGCTCGGGCTCCGTGGCAGAAAGATGAGGGGGACAGCTTGTCAACGCCCCTGCCACGCAGGTGGGGACGGCCCGCTTCCTCTTTGTGTATCTGGCATCATTTCATTTGTTTCTGAAGTGCCCGCACTCGCAGTGTCTGCCTGGCCCTGCAGGCAGCCCTGAGCGGGCGGTCCTAGCCGGGGAGCTGACCCGTGCCTCCTCTCTCCTCAGATGCAGCCCTGGTGGAAGCGGCTCGAGCCAACAATGTCCAGGAAGTCCGCAGGTGAGTGCTGAACCGCAGGCCCTGCTCTCCCTCGCCGGACGGCTGGGCCGGGCGGCCCTTGCTCTGGTGGCGACTCTCCCTTGGGGGAGCTCCTCGCACCGAGCTGGGCCCTGAACCGTGTGGCTTCTTTGTAGTCGAGTCATCAGGGTTCCTTTGGCCCAGGTCAGCCCTTAGGTATCTTAAGGTGGAGTGTCAGCCCCTGTGTCTTTTTTCTGACCCCAAACACCCCTGGATCCTTCAGCTGCTTTTTTCCTTGCAGGGCTTGGTTTAAGAGTCCGCCCACCTCCTCTGGTCCTTGCTCCTCTGCGGGATTGGCCACACAGTGCTGGCTTGCTGCCTGGGTGGGGTACAGGTGGGCACCAGCGGAGAGACTTGGGGATTTGGGAGCGAACCGAGAGAGACCTTTCTGCCAGGTCCTCTAGGGCTAGAGAGGCTTGCCTGCAGGACTCGGGTGCACACGCTGGCTGACGGCCTTTCTCCAGCCTCCCTGGCTCAGCTGGTCCCCTGGCACCCCCCTGGCTGGTGAGGTCTGAGGCCTGTTCTTACGCAGGGATAGGACTCAGCTCGGGCCTCAGCCTGGTGCCAGATGCAGGGCAGAGTCTGTGTCCTGGATGGATCCTCAGACATAGGGCTTCAGTATGAGGCTGTGAGTGAGGTAGAAGCTTCATTCTTAGTGAAGCTAGTAGCCCCCCATTAGGCCTAACCGTGGCCTTCGTTTTTTGCCTTTCGTGTAGAGCCGGGTGGCCCTAGGACCCCTCCCTTCCCTGCCGCCGCGGCACGTTTTAGGCAGGAAACCGCTGTGTGGAGGTGGCGGGGATGCCCCAGCGCCACACGATCTCGGTGCTTGTCCCACTCCAGCCACCTCAGCCTCGAGATGGCGTTGAAAGGCAGCTGCAGCCCCCGCCAAGACTTACTGCTTTGATTCTCTTTCATTTTATCTGCAGCATTATTATTGATTCTCAAGGGTGCTTTTGAGTATTAATGTTCAAGGCTTAGTTTTTAATAAACCACTTTTGGAAGTATGGGTTGGGAGTTGTTTTGTAGCCAAATAAATATGATGGAGCAATAGTTTAATAAACATGCAATGATGCATCTTAAAAACCAAGCACAGATGTCAGCTCGTTGTTATAAGAGCCATTCATAACTGCAGGCAGCGCGTGGCATCTTCATTCCCCAGAAACGGATGGGCCTCGTTTCCTTCTGCTGCAGTGCAGTGACACGAGGGGGAGGAGGCTGGCTGTGCTCCCTCCTTTAAGGCGTTTGCTGACCTGGCATCACCTGTGGAGAGCTGTGAGGTTAACTGCTGCCAGGCTGGCAAGCCAGTGTGGGCAGCGCATTGACAGCACAGCAGTGCCACGAATCCACCCAAGGGTTGATTGTTTTTAGTACTTTCAAACGCATGTTTTTCTTTTTTCGTGTGTATATTCCAATAAAACTTTATTTCCAAAGACAGGTGGCAGGCAGGATTGGCCTCTGGCTCACAGTTTGCCTGACCCTGGTCTCGACGCTAGTCTCCCATCTCCCGAGTCAGCATAGACTGGTTCCTCTGAAGAAAGCGATGGCAGAGCTGAGGGCATCGCTTGGGGGTGGCACTTCCCTTCTGATGGCTGGAGACCCGGCCGCTTTTCGAGAAGAAAGCCTGATTCTTGCCTTCTCTTGACTTTCTCATTGCCTTGTTTCCCAGCTCTGTGGCTAGAGGGAGAGGAGAGGGGCTTCGGAGGGGAGGGCTGCCAGCTGGGGATGCCCAGGGGGCAGTGGAAACCACACCTGTCGTCCTGGTACCCCGCACCTCCGGGTCTGCGTAGGAGGAGTGCGCAGAAGAGCTCCTGCGTTCAGTCTTCCCTCCCTCCTCGCTCGCCCGCGAAGGAGCTCGTGGCGTCCCGGGCAGGGAGAAGCAGGTGTGGAAGCTCTTGGTTAAGCAGCTTTCCGTGTGCAGGCTTCTCGAAGTTCTGCAGTGATCACGGGTTGTAACATTACAAGGGGGACAGAATGTTACTATATTTCGCTATAATCACCCTAAGTTTCTTTCTTTCCTTTTTTTTTTTTTGTAGGGGGAGTGCCAAAATAATGATTAGGTGGGGGGGGGGGCAGAGCAATAAGGGTTTCGGCTGGGCAGCGGCGGGCCTTTGAGGCCTGCCTTCCCCCGTCCCCTCTGGGAACCATTCCTGGCCCCTGACCCTTCTCCTTGGGCGTCTTGTCTTAGGGAAACTCCATAGGTGAGTGATGAGAATCTAATTGTCAGATGCATGTTTTTCTCCATAGTAATTAAACCTCTGCCCCCAGGTTATAGGGAGTGATTTGGGGGGTGTGTGCATGTGTGTGTGTCCCCGTCCGGGCCCTCTTTCTGGCCTGTGTGCACAGGGTCTGTAGGGACCGTTCCTGTACATCCGCCGTCTCTCACCTGGTTTCTGCCTCCTGTCGTCCCGTCTCCCTCGGTCCTGGTGACTCGGGCAGAATCCCCTTCACCCCCAGCTCCCCTCCCGCCAGAGAGCAGGGAGCAGGCTGAGCCGAGGCAGCGGGAGGAAGATGCTGGCTGGCTGGCTGCCGGGCCCAGGGTCCCGTCGGTGCTGCTGAGGTGGTGCTTGTGCAGCATTGCGGGCGGGGGGAAGGGGGGGTGACTGGAGAGCCACTGGAAAATGCAAAGCCCGGAGCGCCCGCGGGGTGGGGTTGGAGTTCTTGTGCTGTAAGCACTGGGGAGGGTTTTGAACAGGGCAGTGAGTGAAGCGTGAAGGATGAGGAGAATGAGGGGAGGGCTCGAGGCAGCTCTGAGAAGAGATTGTTTGCACAAGACAAGTTCAAGGTGACAAGGGCCCGAATGGGACAGGCTTTGCTCCTTCTCATCCAGGATAGTCCCTGCCTATGAATGAATGTATAAGCCTCTGTTGGACCCCGGAGATGGGAGTGGGGGCGCCCCAGGCCCTGGTCTCGCGGAACCAAACATGTAACCTACCAGTTGCAGCTCCTCGTGCGCGCAGAGCCAGGCTTGGGGTGCGGGCCTGCAGGCGGGGTGGCGAGGGCCCGGCCATCCTGCTAGAAGGAAACGTGCTTGAAATCTCACAGCGGGTCCTTACTTAGCCTTTTTACACCCTGGACTCTGCACAGGAGCCTTCATTTCTTCCTCTGGGTCCTGGCCTTGAGCTCTGCCCACAGGCCTGCCAGCAGCAGGATGGAAGAATCCCGTCCTCAGTTTCCAGCAGACCTTTTCTCATAGTTTGTACGTGGTTGGGTCACCGTGTGTGTGACCTGTGCTCAGTGACATCAGGGTTTGGGACGAAACTCAGCCGCCGTGGTGCTGTTGTCCCCTCCGCTCGTTCCCCATGCCCTCTCTGGACCTCTGTGCTGTGTGTGTCTCTGCCTCGAGGGCTCCTTCCTTCCTCGGCCCCGAGCCTTGGGAGCGCCCTGGGTAGTGAGCTCTGCTGCTCAGGGCGAGGCGTTTGAGCGTCCTCTTTACGGCTGCCCTGGGGTCTGCAGCTCCGCCAGCCAGACGGCCTCCTGCACCCTGTGCTGGTACCTTCTGCTCAGGTCCTCCGGCCCCTTGGCTCACAGCCCGTGTGGAGCCGCCCTTGACTCCTCCCCGCTGGCATGATCTCCCCCTTTTCCCGAACCTTCCTTCTGGTCTGGGGGGTTTGCGGGTCATGCAGGGCCGTGCCAGCCCGTGGCGGTGAGGAATCCTTTGCTCGAAGGGAAGTTGGACGTCGCGTGGAAGTGGCAGGGCTGGACTGACTGAGGAGGCACTCCGTCCACAGACCGGAGGCCCCGGTCAGGAGCCCGTCAGGAGTGATGCTCATGGAGTAAGAGAGGCTCGAGCCAGCAGCTCAGCGGCACCGGGAGGAGTGGGCACTGCTGGCCCGTCGGGCCTGGAGCCGGCTGCCCGTGTGTGGTGTGGGCGGGCCTGGCCAGGGAAGGTTCTGCCGCTCGCTTGCTCGCTCGCCACACTCTTCTTTGTATCGAGAGGGTGTGGGCTGGACTTCAGCCCACACCCCCGGACTGTGTGCCTTCCCAGGCTTGACGGGGTCTGGCTGCCAGCGTGACTTTTCTTCTCCAGCACCGCGACACTTGGGGGAAACGGCTTTTTACTGACTTTTCAGCACACCTGAGGCAGGCCCTCCAGAGTCGTATTTCCATCCTCCCATGGGGGGACCAGTGGGAGGCTGGGTCCCCGTCTCTTCCCTCCCCCTCCTCCTTTCTCCATGTAGCAGCGGGTTCCTTCCTCCCTCGAGGCACTTACACCTTGTTTGCAAGTTCAGCTCTAGCTCTTAGAGAGTGGAAGCCCAGTCCCTAGGCCCCTGTCTCACCTGTCAGTAGCCTGAGCAGGTGGCCCTGCTCCTGGGCTCAGCCCGAAGCCAAGCCTGGCTTCTGAACTCAGAAACCGCTCACCCGAAACCTAGGGCACAAGGCAGACTGAAGGCACATCTGTCCGGGCTCGGGCTGAGCCTTGTCAGGGCTGGGAGAAGTAAGGCCGCCTCTTCTCTCCGTGGGGATCACATTTCCTTGCAAACAAACTGGGGCGAAAGACTCCATCCGACTCACTCACGTCCCTTCTGGCACAGAGCTGGGCCTCTGCTGAGTGCTTAACCCCGTGGTTCCCATCAGCCCAAGCCTTTTCCAAATGAAAGAAACTGGGGAGCAGCGACCTTGGCCTTCAGACGGCCTGCCCTTTCTCTGCACGGTTCAGTTCTTCATTTGACAGAAGTTTACTGAGTACCTGTCGTATGCTGGGTCCTGTGCTTGGCACAGGGGACCCCTGTCCCAGCATGCCCGCCTGCCCTGATGAAGGGCTCTGGGGAAGACTGTGGCAACACAGTGTGATCAGGGCTCTGCCCGGAGCCCAGGAGATGCCGCTGAGCAACCTGGGGGCCAGAGCAGATGTCCTAGAGGAAATGCCACCAGATCGGAGTCGTAGACATCAGGAGGCTCAGCAAGTCGAAGAGGCGCTCCGGACAAAGGGCACAGCGTGAGTGGTAGCGCCGAGGCAAGAGGCGCCTGGGGTGTGCTGAGCAGGGCCGTTGCCTGCGTGTGGTGATGCTGGATCGCAGTCTGAGGCCAGGAGGGACTGGAGATAGAGACGGACCTGTCCTGCAGGGCGCTGCCCGTTCGCCCCTCCGTCGTTCCTCCGTCCAGCCTGCCCTCGGTGCCCAGCCCTGAGCTGCATTTGCACGGGTGGCGCCGCAGGAAGGAGAAGCAGTCCCTGGTCTGGAGGGGCTCCGGGACCCCCTTCTTAGGTGAGGAGGGGGCACATGAGTCAAAAGTTGAGAACCAGCAAAAAAGCCCGAGGTGTCTGACCTCTGAGCCAGAGTAACGTGGAAATGACCATCTCTGTACTTCAGAGACTCGTAGGGTATTTATTTGTTTTTGTATTACTTTTATTTTTTATTTTCCCAATGCATTGTTTTTTTTCCTACTGTACAGCAATGGTGGCCCAGTGACACATACATGTATACATCCATTTTTCTCACGTTATCATGCTCCATCGTAAGTGACTAGACACAGTTCCCGGTGCTACACAGCAGGGTCTCATTGCTCATCCATTCCAAAGGCAAGAGTCTGCATCTCTTAACCCCAAGCTCCCTGTCCATCCCACTTCCACCCTCTCCCCCTCGGCAACCACAAGTCTATTCCCCAAGTCCATGATTTTCTCTTCTGAGTATTTATTATTAGTTATAAAATTACTATGTAGTTCAGCCAATATATATGAGCGCCTGTTAGGAGCCATGCATTGGGCTGAGTGCTGGCGATACAGGGGTGGTCAAGATTGGTGCAGTTCCTGCCCGCTTGGTACTTGCAGTCGGACTGGGAGCCAGATGACTGTGCAGTTATAATTATGTGCTTCAAAATGCAGTACAGCACAAGTGGTGCTGGGACACCTGGATATCCACATGCAGAAAAATCCAGTTAGAGCCCTACCTCACCTGTACACAAAAATTACCTCAGAATCGATTGTAGACCTAAACGTAAGAGCTTGAAGTATAAAACTCTGGGAAGAAAAACCTGGGAGCAAATCTTTGTGGCTCTGGGCTAGGCAAAGCCTCCCTAGATATGGCTCCAAAAGCACAAAAAGTCAAAAAAAAAGATAATTGGAGTTCATGTCGTGGCGCAGTGGTTAACGAATCCGACTAGGAACCAGGAGGTTGTGCGTTCGGTCCCTGCCCTTGCTCAGTGGGTTAACGATCCGGTGTTGCCGTGAGCTGTGGTGTAGGTTGCAGATGCCGCTCGGATCCCACGTTGCTGTGGCTCTGGCGTAGGCCGGCGGTGCAGCTCCAATTCGACCCCTAGCCTGGGAACCTCCATATCCCGTGGGAGTGGCCCAAAGAAATAGCAAAAAAAAAAAGGACAAAAAAAAAATTGATCTTCATCAAAATTAAAAATTTTTGGAGTTCCCATTGTGGCTCAATGGGTTAAGAACCTGACATAGTGTCTGTGAGTATGAGGGTTCGATCCCTGGCCTCTCTTAGTGGGTTAAGGAACTGGTTTTGCTGCAAAGCTGCAGCATAGGTCGAAGATGTGGCTCAGATACAGTGTTGCTGTGGCTGTGGCGTAGATCAGCAGCTGCAGTTCCAATACACCCCCTAGCCTGGGAACCTCTATATGCCTCAGGTGCGGCCGTGAAAAAAGAAAAAAATTAAAAATTTTTGTGTTCAAAGGACAGTTCAAGACTCTGCCACAAAATGGGAGAATAATCACAAGTTATCTATCTGATAAGAGGTTTGTATCCATAATAATAAAGAATACTGACAACTCAACAATAAAAAGAGAAACCAATTTAAAAATGGACAAAGTATCTGAGTAGACACTTCAACAAAGAAGATACTCAAATGACCGCTAAGCACGTGGCAAGATGCTCAGCATCATCAGCCTTAGGAAAGTGCCCGTCCAGACCTCTCCCCCATTAGGATGGCGCCCATTGGAAAGACGGACGACAGCGGGTGTCGGTGGGCAGAGGGGGAGTTGGAACCCTCTCCTGTTGCTGGCGGGGACGTGAAATGGTGCAGCTCCTTGGGAGAACAGTTGCAGTTCCTCAGAATAATATAGTTACCTTGTGACCCGGCAGGTCCACTCCTAGAGGCATGAAAACATGTGCGTTTACGTATGAGAATGTCCATGGCAGCACCATTCACAATAACCCCACCGGTTAACTGATCCGCGGGTGAACACGTGAGAGCCATTCAGTGGCGTGTCATTCGTCAGTACGGAAGAATGAAATACCGAGGTGTATGTGATACAACACGAATGCACCTTGAACTCATTATGCCAAGTGAGAGAAGCCAGACACAAAAGACCGCATATTATAGGATTCGATTTACAGAAAATATCCAGACCAGATGAACCCATAGAGAGGGACGGTACCGGAGAGCTGGGGTTTGGGCGGGAATCGCCAGGGACGGCTGACGGGCCCAGAGTTTCTTTTCGGGATGTGGAGCCTGGTCTGTGGTGAGTAGGCAGGGTCCTGCACCTCTGAAGCTGCTAGAACGGTTGGGTCACGCACCTCGCGTGGGTACGTTGAGGGGCATCCGAATTACAGCTTAATACAGCTTTTCGACCAAGGAAGTGCAGACCCTTGGGAATGTCACCTTGATGGGGCCGTGGCATCAGGAAGGAAGGCATCCGAGTGAGACTGACGTGAGCCCTGACGGGTGAAGGGAAAGGTGGAAGGAGCTGGAGTTGGAGGGACCGTGGGCAGAAGGCCTGAGTCAGGAAAAGAGGTGAGAGATTGAGGAATTGACAGGAGGCCGGCATGACCGGACTCGAGAGAGTAGCTGGGAGAGGGCACGAGAGAAAGTTGGAAAGCTCAGCAAGGACCAGATCACGGGCCCTGTTGGCCGCGGTCATGATTTTGATTTTTACGAGGCACGGTGAGCAGCCAGTGAAGCATTTGAGGGAGAGGGCGGGAGAGACGCACATGGTGACGGGGGCAGCTCTGCAGTTGTGGGGAGATGGCTCTGGTTGCTCCTTGGGGGATGGATCCGTAGAAGGAGATGGTGCTTGCGGAAGCCTTGGGGAAAGCGGCTGGAGGCGGGCGGGGGGGGCGGTCGACTCGGACGAAGGAGCCGGCAGCAAGCGGAGATGGAGGGGTAAGCCGGACGGGGCTCGGGGACGTTTGGAAGAGCGGGAGTGCCTGGCATGTCACAGGCATTCAGTCTGGGCATCTGGAGTGAATGGGTAGAGTCGGATGGGGTCCATCAGGGAGAGGAAGGTGTTAGGGATGAGGTTCGGGTTGATGAGCTGTGGAGACGCTGTTGCCGTTTGCTGAGATGAAGGTGGTGGAGGAAGACTGGGTTGGGAGGAAAGACGATGAGTTCAGTTTTGAACACGCTGAGCCCGACATTCCCGTGAGAGAGATGATCCAGCGATGCTGCGCGGGCGGGCCGGCGGCGGAGTCTGTCTGACGCCTGCTCTGCCCACCACGCCGCCCCCGTGATCGCTTAGAGCTTGTTTTGACATTTTAATTTCTCGTTTGATGGTTTTAGACAATAAAGTACTTTAGACCAGCTGAAACGTGTTTACTAGATACCTTTGGGGGGAAACGTCTCATTTGGCTTGCAGCACAGGGGAGAGGAAAGCGTTGGATTTTGTCGAGGGCTGAAAACATCTGTTCTAACTCTGCATGGATGCCTTGGTCTGACGCTTGTCCCCAGATGCCCCAGCTTGGGGCTTGAGGCCCTTGCTGTCCATGTGGCAGGATTAAGGTGTCCACAGTGTGCTTAGCTGCAGCACAGGTAAATGTTCTGCACATTGATCCCGGGGTTTATCTAATTAACAAAAGCCCTGGCTGCTAAATACGTTTGGCTGTCTCCGGGCCTCACAGAAGCTGTCTGTTTATTGATCATTGGATCATGTTGGCTGGATGGGAAGATATCAATGATGGCATGAGAGCAACCCAGACATCCAGCTCTCTTAACCTGTAAATACGTAAATGTGCTTGTGGCTTCCAGGAGGTTGAAGCAAAAGCTTTATCCTAGACCAGAGGTCAAGGCCTAGCTGGCATCACTCTTGAATTTTGATGCTTGTTGTGTTTTTCAAATGTTAGGGTGTAACCGACACAGGCTTTTGAATCCTGGGGTGTTGGAAGGCAGCATGATCTTATAGAAGAAGGAGTACAGGATTTTTAGAATGAGAAGACCTGGGTTCCACTCCTGTCACAGTCACTGTGTCTCTGACTCTTAACAGGTCACAGGCCCGCCCTTTTTGAGCCTTCATTCCAAATCTCGTTAGTGGGGTTCCCACTGAGAACTTTGAGATAGGAGCATGAAGCTCTTCTCAGTGTCAAGCCCTGCAGAGACAGTGGTCCTTGGGGGGCCTGGGTCACACACTGACCCTCCGGGCCACGCTCCAGTGCCCCTTCCCGGGGCAGTGCTTCTGCGGGGTGGCCCCGGGGCCTGGCGTCTTTGCTGAGGTGCTGACATGCTTGCTTGTCCCCGAGTGATGGAAGGCAGCCGGGAAGACTGGTTGGCAGCTTCTTCTGAACGTCACGGGTAGGAAACAGCCAGCCAGCTGTTGAGAACCTTAGCAGCGGCAGGCGGTTGGCCAGCGCGGGAGCAGAGGACAGCCAGGGCCTACTGGGCCGGCTTGGGAGGAGGGTGCCTGAGAGGGGGCGCCAGCCCTGGGACTGGGCCTCTGGAGTGCTGGCCCTGGTTGGCTGTGCGGCCGTGGGTGGGCAGGCTCTTCGCTTCCTCAGTGATGTCGACTCTGAGAGACCTGCCCGACCGCCTTCCCCGGATCTCGAGCCTTCCGGGCAGGGGATGTCTCATCATCTGCACGGTTTCTCCTCCTTCGGGTCGTCCTTGCCTCATCTTCCAGGAAGCCTTCCCTAACGCTCCAGGCCCGGGCAGGCTCCCCTAGTACCTCGTGCTCCCTCTGTCACCCTCTTGGGGGTGGATCATCCAGTTGCTTTTCCCTCTCTCTCAGGACCGAGAGTGTCAGAGGTGGCAGACCAGTGCCGTATCGTGCATGCAAATAGTTAAACACTTCGTGAACGTTGTAAAAGTGTTCTGTCGGTGGTAAGCGTTAGGTTGTCATTTACAGTCATAAGGAACCTGTGAGTGGGGGACCCGACCTCTCCTAGAAAAGACATGAAAATGGCCCGCTCCCTCAGCCCTCTGGTCCTTGAGCCGCGGGGCTGCCGTGTGCCAGCCCTGCCCGAGGCCCTGCTGGGTCCGTGGGGAGCTGGACGCGCGCGGGCCTCGCCTCCTGAAGTCGGCCGTTCACCGTGCAGATGGGAGGTTGCAGTGTGGTGGGCACTGCGGAGGCCTGGCGCCGAGAATCCTGAGCGCCTGCGAGAGCCGTCCTGCCCTCAGCGAAGCTTCCCGGGAAGCCCGAGTCCGGGAGGGAGAGGAGGCGTCCGCCCAGGTGAGAGGGCGGAGGCGCTTTCCTCCCGTGGCAGGAGGACAGCAGCAAGTGCCAAGGACCGAAAAGGCCGAAGAGACGGCAGCTCGGGGGTGCCAGGCGCCTGGGGAGCAAGCAGGTGCTTCAGGGCTTGGAGGCCGGAGGGGGGCTGCGGCCAGGAGCTCTGTCCCCTGCCAGCCGCGGTGGCCACTGAGGCGGGGTGGGGCGAGGGTGGTTGCGAGGGGGTTGATGTGCTCAGCGGCCCTGTTGATGCCAAGGAGCCTTAGGAGCCAGCTCGCCAGCTCCAGCATCTTCTGGGCCCCGACCCGGCCCCAGGCAGTGAGGCTACAAAGCTGCAGTCCCCAGGGCTGCCTGGCAGGGCCAGCTTCCAGCTCTGTGTGCACGTCGCCCTCGCTGTGCCCACGTGCTGCTTCTCAAAAGTCCTAGCCATGGCACACATCCTTTCAGCATGGCAGGGAACCAGCTGGATTTTTCCCAAAGAATTTGCCTGGAATCTGAGGAACAGAGAGAAATGCAGGAACATTAAAAACAGCCAAGCTGCTGTGTTCCTGGGTTTAGCATATTCACTTGAGTGTTTTGCCAGTTTCTCCTCTGTCGCGGTCCTGAATGAGGAGCCTTCTCAGAACATCTCACGTCTGAACTTGAGGCCCTTCTCCATCCTGTCCCGTTCCCTTGCCTCCCTTCCGGGCAGGGGTCCCAGGCCCAGAGTCCTCTCCTTGTGCCTCTCTCAGTGGGTCTGCCCGAGAGGCAGGAGTCCTGGGGCTAGAGACCTGAGGAATCTGAGGAGCTGGACTAGATTCCCAGCTGTGAGTCTGAGGAAACAAGGCTTGGATCCGTTCGTTAGCCCTGTGACCTGGGAACGCAGCCTCGCCTCTGGGCCGAGATTCTTCATCTGCCCCGCGGGTGGGGAGTGACCGTGAGCAATAAGTGCGGACCCCGAGAGCGCTGGGCCCAGCTCGAGCAGAGCAGATGCTCAGTGCATCAGGGGAGGTGGGGCTCCTGTTTTTGGCTTCACCCTCAGCAGGTGGAAGTTCCCAGGCCAGGGGTTGAACCCGTGCTGCAGCAGCGATGACAATGCTGGATCCTTAACCGGCTGTGGAGCCGTGGAGCCCAGTAGGTGTTGGTTTTGAGTATTAATTACACCGGGTTTTTTGCTCTTGAGTTAGCAAAATTAAGGTGATAGAATTCTCTGCATATTCAGTTTTTAACATCTATGTTTTCCCTTTTTTTTTTTTTTGCTTTTTAGGGCTGCACTCAAAGCATATGGAAGCTCCCAGGCTAGGGGTCGAATCAGAGTTTCGGCTGCTGGCCTACACCACAAGCACAGCAACGCCAGATCCAAGCCTCGTCTGCAACCTGCACCACAGCTCACGGCAACCCCAGATCTCTGACCCACTGAGCGAGGCCAGGGATCAGACCCACATCCTCATGGATACGAGTCGGATTCGTTTCCACTGTGCCCCAACAGGAACTCCCTACCTGCTATGTTCTTCTAAAGTTCCTGGTGGTGAGACCCCAAAGAGACCCCCACACTAATGGACACAAGCTAAATATGAATATTAAGGGGGAGCAAAAAAAAATCTATCCAGCCCGTCATGCTTGCTTTTACTACTTTTTTTTAAGAACCCACATATTTTTAGTTTCATTGAACTTTTATAGCATATTACTTCACTAACATAACTTTTAATATATTTTACATATACTGTGTATTTGTGTATTATAAAAGCCATAAAATAATGTTTTAATAACCTTGTTAAACATTTCTATCGGTGGCCAGTGTTTGTTGAATGCCTTTTTTTTTGAGATAGGCATTGCGCAAGGGTTTAATCACTGCGTCTGCACAGGTGTGTGTGTGACGTAGCCGCATTTCATAGAGGATAAACCAGACACTTGGGTCCCTTGAGTGCTGTGCCCAAAGCTGCCTGCTTGGGAGCGCCCACCCCCCACCCCCCAGGGAGCCACCCCGGGAGCTCGCCTGGGTCAGGGTCTCCTGGTAGTTTTTCAGGCTCAGGTAGGTGTTTCTTGGCTCAAAGGAGAACCTTACTAGGCATCCACAAGGTTCCCCAAGGTAAACAGCAAAGCCAGATCCCTTCTCTGTCCTGCCCTCAGCTCCACTCAGCATGGACAGGCCCCTCCGCATCCCCGCCAGCCACGCCTGGCTCCCCGCTGCCCAAGACCCCATTCCAACCAGACTGGGCTTCTCCAGTCCTACCTGTGGGTCTGTTCTGTCTAGATCCTGTTCCTGGTTCATCACCGCCTTCAAGCGCTTCTTCCAGAAAGCACAGCCTCTCTAGCATTAACAGCTGCCGTGAGATATCCGCGCCGTGTGCGGCAGGCTGCTAGACAGTGTAGACTGTTGCTGTCATTCTTTGCTGCCTTCTCGCGAAACCGATTGTGTTATGTCCATTTCCCAGTGGAGGCTCAGGTGGATTTAGTGCTTCCTACCCCACGGCTGTTTTAAACCGGGGCCCACATGAGTGCAAAGTATGTGTTTTTCCGAATCTGACTACTATCCATGAGGACGCAGGTTCGATCCCTGGCCTCGCTCAGTGGGTTAAGGATCCAGTGCTGCCGTGAGCTGTGTTGTAGGTCGCAGACAGCGGCTCAGATCTGGCATTGCTGTGGCTGTGGTGTAGGCCGGCAGCTGTAGCTCCAACTGGACACTTGGGAACGTCCATATGCTGCGGGCGTGGCCCTAAAAAAGACCAAAAAAAAAAAAACTTCCCACAGTCTTAAAGTCGGAGCAAATGGTACTGTGTTTCGTGTTCACCTCCTTGTCTTTCTCCGCTGTTGCTTCCTGCCTCTGTCTCTTCACCCAGACCATGCTGTCACAGCAAGGCGGCTGACACCTCTTCCTGCCTCTGCCACAGCCAGTCACACAGGCTGCCTGGCACTCAGAGAGCACACAGTACAGAGTCTGGCCAGTTGATGATTGGCTGAATGAAACCTTGTTTGTTCTCCAGAATCTCCCCAGCAGGAGGCGACAGCAGCTGGGCAGGCTGACTGGTTCCCAGCAGCCTCCATTCGTGCGCATGAGAGGCCCTGGAAGGCTGCATAAGAATCCTCTCTGAGGCTGTGCTGAGCTTCCGTCTCAATGCCCTTTTGTTTGGGGGGACAGCACCCAGGCCTCCCGGGAAGTCGTCCGTGTGTTTGACCAGCCTTTGCACAAAGAGCGTGAGCAGGGACAGAATGGAAAGTGCAACAACGGGGCGGGGGGGGGGGGGCGTCAGGGGTCCAGGGGTCGGAGCCCAGCAGGCAGAGCATCATCCTTCCCGTCCATCGGGGCTCAGGTATGGCCCCCACCTGGGTCAGACGGGGCCCAGGGCCCTGCGTCTGCGGCCTCACTTCCTGGCCAGCGTTTAGGTCTCCTCCTTAGTTCTTGGGCGGCACCAGCAAGCCCACCTCTAGGCAGGAGGCACACTCGGCCTCCTGAGTGATAAGCAGACTCTGATGGAGCAAACATTTGCTCCTTCGTTTATTCTTTTTCCTTTTGAGATCTAATCCACATATCTTAAAATTCACCCTTTTAAAGTCTGCAGCTCAGTGGTTTTTAATATATTTCTAAGATTATGCAACTGTCACCACTAATTCCAAGACATTTTCATGACCCCTTCTCCTCCCCCCAAATCCAGTTCTGTTGCAGTCACTCCCCGTCCCCCTCCCCCAGACCCTGGCAACTGGTGATTGTCTTTCTGTCTCTATGGGTTTGCCTGTCTGGATATTTCGTGTAAATGGACTCATGTAATAGGTGGCCTCTTGTGACAGGCTTGGATTTAGTATGTTTTCAAGGTTTATCTGTGTTGTAGCAGGTATCAGTACATGGTTCCTTTTTATGACTGAATGCTCTTCCATGTATATAAGTTAAGTACGTTTATACGTTCGGCGATTGATAGACATTTGTGGTGGTGTACTTTGGCTGTTATGCATAACCCCGCAGTGGGCATGTGTGTCCAGGTCTTCGTGTGAATGTAATGCTGCGGTGTCTCCTGGGCCGATGCCTAGGATGGAGCCGCTAGGCCACACGGTAACTGCGTCTAACATTTTGAGGAACTTTTTACCAGACCGTCTTCCAAAGTGGCTGCACCATTTTAACATTCTCACCAGCAGTGTGAACTCTGGGGGTTCTGATTTCTCCACATCTTTGTCAACCCTTGTTAACTGTCTTTTTTTGTTAGAGCCATCTTAGTCTGTGTGAAGTGATACCTTATTGTGACTTTTTTTTTTTTTTTGGTCTTTTTAGGGCTGCACCCATGGCACGTGGAGGTTCCCAGGCTAGGGGGAGAATTGGAGCTGCAGCCACCGGCCTCTACCGGAGCCACAGCAGTGCGGGATCCGAGCCACATCTGCGACCTATACCACAGCTCAGGACAACGCCAGATCCTTAACCCACTGAGCAGGCCAGGGATCGAACCCACAGCCTCATGGTTCCTAGTTGGATTTGTTTCTGCTGCGCCACGACGGGAACTCCTCACTGTGACTTCTGACTGGCGTTTTCCCGATGGCGGGTGATGTGGAGCATCTTTTCCTGAGTTTCTTGGCCATTCGTACATTTTCTTTGGCGTTTGTTCGTTCTCAAGGCCCGCCGTGAGCACTCTGCCCCTTTGGCCTGGAGGAGGAGCATACAGCCGCAGCAAGACGATCTGTGCCTTTTCGGGAGTTTGCCGTCTGCTGGAGAAGTGTAGTTAGGACACAGGAAAAGTGAAGGCTCTGTAGACGAGGTGGCCTTTAGTCTGGGCCTGGAGGTGGCTGCATTTGGATACAGGGAGCTGGGTTGCAAGACCTTCCGGGCAGCGGGAGGCCTAGGAGCTTGAGCTCTGTAATCGGAAGAGTAGCTCAGTCCTGACGCCTTGCGAGGGCTGTGGGGGGCCGCGGTTCCGAGGGGAGCCCCCTGCGGCGCCTCCCTTCGGCTCCTGCTCTGCCCCCGAGGACGTCACAGCTGCCCTTTCCCGTTCAGACTTTGAAATACTGAGACAGCTCCAGGCCGCAGAAGCCTTGGTTCCCTCAACTGTGGGTTCAGGTCTCCTCCGCATCACTTTTGAATGAAGCAGCCCTAAGGTTTTGGGCGCCCCTCTGAATTCCAGAGTGGCCTGACGGTGACTGAGGAGCAGGGCGGTGACCCCCGTTTTGGAGACCCCATGAGTCTGCGGACGTGGCCTGAGCCTGCCTGGCTTTCTTGGAGCTGCCTCACGCGCCGGGATTCTGCTCGGCCTGCCGTCGGCCCCGTCTGGCGGGAACCAGGGCTTGGTGCACCGACCCTCCCCTTCCCGTTTGTCTGCCGGGCTCGGGCTCGTGTTAGTCCAAAGGCAAGAGCCCCTTGAAGTGTCGTGTTGCCGTGCGACTGCGAAAGTGGCGGTGACGGTGAGAGAGCGTCGTGCAGAAGGAGGGGGGCTTTGGGCCTCTCCTGGCTTCCGTCTGGGGGAGAGGGGTCTCTTCAGGGAGAAGGTTTTGGAAAGCAGAGCTGGTCAGAGCATCCCCGGCCCTCACGGAACCGCCTGTTCCCCTGAGGCCTTTCCTTCCCCGTCACTTTCGGTCAGCTGCTTAGGCCCTCAGATACTCGTGCTGGTTAGTCCCTCAGATACTCGTGCTGGTTAGTCCCGTCCGTTACTTGTGCTGGATTAGTCCCATCAGATACTTCTGCTGGTTAGTCCCGTCAGTGACTTGTGTTGGGTAGTCCTGTCGGTGACTCGTGCTGGTTAGCCCTGTTAGTTACCTGTGCTGGTTAGCCCCATCAGTTAGTTGTGCTGTGCTGGTTAGTCCTTTCAGTTACTTCAGTTACTTGTGCTAGTTAGCTCTGTCCGTTACCTGTGCCGGTTAGCCCCGTCAGTTACTTCAGTTACTTATGCTGGTTAGCTGGTTAGTCCCGTCGGTTACCAGTTCTGGTTAGCCCTGTCAGATACTTGTGCTGGTTAGTCCTGTCAGTTACCTGTGCAGGTAGGCCCATCAGTTACCAATGCTGGTTAGCTCCGTCAGATGCCTATGCTGGTTAGCCCTGTCAGTTACCTGTGCTGGTTAGTCCCATCAGATACCTGTGCTGGTTAGCCCCATCACTTACCTGTGCTGGTTAGTCCCGTCAGTTACCAGTGCTGGTTAGTCCCGTCAGTTACCAGTGCTGGTTAGTCGCGTCAGATACTTGTTCTGGTTAGCCCCGTCAGATACTTCAGTTACTTGTGCTGGTTAGCCCTGTCTGTTACCTGTGCTGGTTAGTCCCATCAGTTACCTGTGCTGGTTAGTCCCATCAGATACCTGTGCTGGTTAGCCCCATCACTTACCTGTGCTGGTTAGTCCCGTCAGTTACGAGTGCTGGTTAGCCCCGCCAGATACCTGTGCTGGTGCCAGGCTACATGTGGGGCAAAGGGAAGAAGCTGGGCCCTGGGCCCTGCGAGGCAGTGGCTTCAGTGTAGAGAGCCCGGGCTCCTGTCCTAGGCTGCCCCTTGTGGGCCGTGCCATCTTCAGCAGGGCGGGTTCGTCTCTGTGTGACTCAGGCCCCTTCTCTAATCACAGGGTCGGGGAGACTGTAAACGTCAGGTGCCTGAGGCATAGTAGGTTGCTCAGGAAACGGGAAGAGTTTTGTGGGACCTGAGGAGCCAAGCCTGCTGTGTGCTCCCCACCCCGCCAGACAGCTCTCAGAGCACCCGGGATCCTCGGAGCACTTCTCTGTGTCCCTCCCTGCTTGTCCCATTGCCGCCCCCCCCCCCCCCCGGCTCAGTCTAGGAGCTCCCTGTGGGCAAGATCCGCGTCTGATTCCTCTGACCCTCGGTGCCCAGCACGGAGCCTGACTTGGAGAACAAAGCTGAGGTAATCCTGGCGCGTCTTGCCCTCCCGTCTCGAGGGCCGGGTGTGGTGGCTGGCTTTGCACAGTCCCTTCTGCACCGACAGTCTCACAGTGCTCCGGGACTTGGCAGTGGTGGCTCAAGGGCCAGCCCTGTTTAAGAAATTCAAGCCGCTTCTGTGTCTCACCACTGTAGTGTGGCAAGCTTCCTGGCAACCCGCCACTGCCCCACTGCCCTCTGCTGCTGCCTAGACAACCTGCCCTGATGCCAGTAGGTGGCGCTCATGGCCCTTTCCCACAGTTCAGCTGCCTGGACAGACCTTGCCTTCCTGTCACCACATCTCAAAGTGCCTAGAGCCCTGAGCAAGGGTACAAGGGAAGGGTGCCCTGGACCGCACCCTCCCCTTCCTGGCCCTGTATTGCTGCGGTTTGTGTTTTATTGCGTCCCAGCCACAGCACACACTGCTTGGGGAAGTGGAGATGTTTCCTCTGCAAGATCCCGGGAGTTTCTTAGGGCAGTCTGTGCTTCTGCCCATCCTTTCGGGCACGGCTCGTGCCTCTGCCTCCAAGAAGTCATCCCCATGGCACTTGCTCTGACCTGCACTCCCCTGGCACCTTGCCAGGTGTGTGGCTATCCCGCCAACACCGTGGAGGGCAAGGGCCCTGAGAATTGATCAGGTATCCTGCCTGCCCAGAGTCCTGTAATAACCAGCCTCATGGAAAGAGAGAGGAACGAATAGTTTGTGGAGTGAATAGTTGAATGATAGGAAGTGGTGCCTCAAAAAGTTGTTATCCAAATTGCAGAGTAATCTGTAAACTAACCTTACTCTGCAGAAATGTCAGTGTCACGAATATCAAAGACAGCCTGAGAACCTATTCTAGATAAAAAGAAACTGGAGTTCCCATCATGACTCAGTGGTTAGCAAACCTGCCTAGCATTCACAAGGATGTGGGTTCGATTCCTGGCTTCGCTCACTGGGTTAAGGATCCAGCGTTGCCGTGAGCTGTGGTGCAGGTCACAGACACGGCTTGGATCTGGCTGTGGCTGTGGTGTGGGCTGTCAGCTGGAGCTCTGATTGGGCCCCCTAGCCTGGGAACCTCCATATGCCGCGGGTGTGGCCCTAAAAAGACAAAAGGCCAGAAAAATTTAAAAATAAGATCTCTATAGGAAAAATGTATATTTTAAAAAATAATAATAATCTCTTTTTAAGTGTGCCAAGTTCTTGCTAGAAACTGTAAGATAGGACAAAGAATGGTCCCCCCAGCATTGGATTTTATTCTGTTTAATCCAGCAGTGTTCACTGAGGTTCTGCCACAGCCCCTCCACTCTGTGCCTTTGTACACAGAGAACAGAGGGAACCCTGAGAGCTAACGCCTGGAAAATGTAAGCGCTTTCGCACGCATTATTGCCTCCGGTCCTCCGAGCGCCCTGACGGCGTAGGTCTGGCAGCCTGACAGGGTGGGAGCGCTGAGGTTCAGAGAGGTGAGCAGGACCTGCCCGCGGTCACGCAGCCTAGAAGAGACGCGTGCAGGCTTACATCCAGATCGGTCTGTCCCAGGGCTGTCGCTTTCCGAGTCTCCATATCTGTCTGTGCGAGACAAAGGATTGGACAGACTGATCTCAGCAGATCCTTCTTTACGTCTGGAAATTTTAAAACTTTTTGACATGACAGGAAGTGACTGATTATAAAGCAAGCAGGCCCATCACACAGGGCATCTCATTTGCTGTTGGTCCTTCTCCCTGGCTGTCCACTCGCTGCCCTTTGGAGTCTGTGTGTGGCAGTGCCAGGAAGGGCCCCTTCATGGGGCGAGGGCACCTGGGGAGGTGCCTCGGGGCAGGGCCTGAGCCAAGCCTGGAAGGAGGCGCTCTGTTCCAGTAGTGAAAGCAGATGATGCCAGAGAGCCCCGGCGTCTGAGTGGAGCATGGGGTCTGCCCGAAGTCACCCAGGCTGGGGTCCGAGAGCTTGTCCTCCCTTGCCCCTGCCCCCCAGCCCAGGCTGACTGGGTAGATAAGGCACAGATGGAGACTGTGTGTGGATTCTAGCCCCAGGCGCCCTGCCTCTGCTCAGACGGCAGGGCCTGGTGCTGTTATTACTGTAAACAGGACCTTCTGCAAGGCTCCAGCCAGGGCCCTGTTGCCCAGATAGCGATCGTGATTGAGTCTGCATGGCTCACTGCTTCCAGGCCGCTGGTGCAGGTGGGACGGAGCTCCCCACCCGGCAGCCCCCTCCCCAGCTGCAGCTGAGGGCAGCTCGAGTGAAGGATCCGGAAATCAGGGGAACAATGCAGGACTGAAGGTCACGGGCCGCTTTGTATTGATTGGGCCTAAAGAAGGAGGCAGAAAAATCAAGTGGTGCCTCCCCCCCACCCCCGAGCGGAAGAGCGGGTCAAACAGACTCACTCAAACTGTTCCCGGAGCCCCGTCAGAAACCCCTCGCTCCTAAAACGTCCAACCCGAGCAGTTGTCTTTTCCTCGGAAGCCATGCAGGGGCTCAGGTCTGCTGGGAGTTCTCGTCTCAGTTTCGATGCCGTGCATACTTAGATCCTAAGGGATTTCAGGGCTGCCAGGGACTTGAGAAGTTATTTAACGGGGTTCCCTTATTTTGCTGCAGAGAAAAGGGAGCCCCAGAGGCAGGTGGACCCAGGTCTCGTTCCTGAGAGAGCCCAGGCCGGTGTCTAAGCATCCTTGGCCCTGAGAGAAGCGGCCGTGCCCACGCCCTCCCGTACACCCCGAGTTCCTGAAGAGGACGGGCCCAGCCGGGGCGCCAGTGAGAGCTCGTTTGGGGAGGAGCTGCAGACACGGGTTCATCAGGCCCTCTGGTGTGGGTGCCTGTGCCAGCACTGGTGTCAAGGATCACAAGGCACAGCCTCCTTTCTGGGGGCCGCACTGACTCGGGGGGGGGGCGACAAGGAGACCGTGGGACACCTGTTGATTCAGGCCTTCACAGGGCATCATGCCACACTAAGGCTGTCTTAGGGAAGCTTCTGGGAGGAAGAAAGGATAGGTGTTTCCTTTCCTGAGAAAGTGGGTTTGTTTTTTGTTTTGGGGCTTTTTTAAAAAGAGTAATAGTATGTTCATTGTTACAAAAAAGTAGCAACAAAACTTGGAACAGTAGAGACGCATTCACGGCAGGAAGTGGAGGTTGGACCCCTTACCCTCCTCACTGGCGGAGGCGACTACTGGGCCCCCCGCGCTCTCCTGGGTCCCCTTGATCAGCTCCTCTCCCTTGCACCCTCAGCTCTTGGGCCAGGGAGCTTTTATTCCACCTCTGCCCTTGCCTGGGGGGTTGAGGCCGTTCCCCTGTCAGGCCACAGACGCTGGGAGCATTTAGGGTCCCGGTTCCGGCTACCCCTTGGCTGTATCGCCCTGGTTTACTCTGCAGCTTCCTTCAAATGAGGTGCATGCGCTCTTGGAAAGCGATGACGCTGGTGGCACAGGCTCGTCGCTTGTGTAGCGCTTTGTCTCGTACCAGGTGTTCTTACGTTTTGTCTCATTGTTTCTTCCTGGTGTCCCCATGTGACATAGGAAGTAGGGCTGGTGGAGTCCTTTCCTTTTCTGATAGTTGTGGAACAGGCCCAGAGAGCAGGAGCTGTCCCTCTGATGTGGTTGGGAGAGGTTAAGTCGCTCGTCGGTGCCCAGCTCCCCACCCGGGAAGTGGCAGAGCCTGCGTGTGAAGCGAGGTTGGCCCGCCCCGCCCTGCTGCCCGAGAGCCCTGCGAGCGCTGGGATTGGGCTCCGGACCGCTCGTGTGGTCTCTCCATCTTCTCCCCTGGCTCACCCCCAATTAGTGTCACCCACCACTGCCCTGCCTAGCGGGAGACTGAGTTCATTAGGGAAGGGCCCTCCGCGAGTCTGGAGTGAGCCCACAAAGGCCTGCGGTGCCCGCCCCCTCCCCAGCTCCGGGCACCGGCGCTCTGCCCCGCGTGGCAGCCCGCATTAAGCCTCCCACTCATCATCGCAGGGATGATGGAATCCTAACCTTTGTGGAGACACGTGCTCTGTCACAAGCATTGCTCTTTTTAAAGGAGATTGATTCACTTGCTGTGTTTTGTCCATTGGTGAAAATCACAGGGAGAGCTCGGTGGCTTTCTTAGGCCTCAGAGGCCCTTTCAGCCGCTCTCAGCAGGCAGCCACCCGCCCAGCTGGCCCAGGACTTTGAAATGACTGCCCGCTGGGCATTCACTTGGAAAGCCACAGAATGAAATGGAGGAGACCTGGGTTTGTGAAATCCTGACTTTGGGGACAGCTCTGCACGCCGCCCGCCGAGGGGACGTGGGGGAGGGGCCGCCCAGCTCCGAGAGAGGGAAAGTTGCTTGGAGTCAGGGTCACTGGTGGTTTGGTTCCTTCTGGGCCTTCCTGGATCGCCCACTCCTTATGGAGCGCCGCCAGGTGGCATCTCTTTTAGGCCTTCCAGCCACCTTGCAGGCGTGGATTAGTGGCCCCCGTGTCCCAGCTGGTAAGAGACAGAGCCAGAATCTGAACTCCAGCCTTTGAACTCCAGGGCCCTGCTTTTTCCATTACCCCTCAGCCCCAAGAGGCCGCAGAGAATGGCGCTCGGGCAGGGTGCTGGGCTGGGTCTCGCCGAAGACACTCAGATTTGCTTCCTAGGAGGGTGTCCTCAGGCGACCAGAGCCGTTTGCTTCGGATTTCAGTGTCACCTCTTAAAACCCCAGTGGGCCAGTAAAGGGACTGCAGCCCAGGGAAATAATAACCCTTCCGTGGGGGTTAGACTAGGAGGTGGCAGAACGGGGACTGGCGCGTGGGCCTCCTGCCTCTGCCCTGTGCTCTTCCTGCTCTGGTCGTTGACAGCATAGCATGTTTGGAGACGCCTTCTCTCCCAGCCAGCCCTCCTCTGAAAAGAAACCCTGCAGCAGCCTGTGGAAAAGGACACCGCCACGTGCCAGTAGGGGGACAGGTAGTACAGAATTATTGGTAATTGTGCAAATCAAAACAACACCAGGAGAGCCCGTTACATGTATTGAACTTGCAGTTTTAGGAGGCTCCCCCTGCCAGTATCCGCGGTGCACGGGGACACCCGTCCTGCTGGTGGGAGGGTGGGTGGAGCAGCTGTCGCGGGGAGGGCCCTGGCCCTTCAGCTTCATAAGCCACGGGTTGCCCCCCGAGTCTGTGTCCTGCGGAAACACTCACAGATCCGAAAGGGCACGTGTAAGACAATGTCCTCGAGCGTTGCTTTTGGTGGCCGAGAGATCGAGGTTGACTGGATGGGTAGCCCTGGGGAAGCCGAGAAGGAGAATGTGGTGAACGCACTGTGGAGAATTAAGGAGCAACTTTAAGATGGAATTATTGGTGTTTCCATCACGGCTCCGCAGCTTAAGAACCTGACATAGTGTCTGTGAGGATGTGGGTTAGATCCCGGGTCTCGCTCAGTGGGTTAAGGATCCCACCTTGCCACAGGCTGCAGCATACGCCGCAGATGAGGCTTGGATCTGGCATTGCTGTGGCACAGCCAGCAGCAGCTCCGGTTCAGCCCCTGGCCTGGGAACTTCCACATGCTGTGGGTGTGGCCATAAAAAGAAAAAAATGGAATTATTGTGTATTTGTGAAAAAACGGGTCAGTATGCACAGGCATGTTTACGTGTGTGCGCGCGCGCGTGCATGTGTGTGCCTGTGAAGAAAAACACCTCGCTTCACTCAGGCCCTGGAAGGCGAGACCTTCTCTCTCGTCTCCTCCTCAGTGGCCAGCGTGTGCCCAGGTGCACAGGGTGGCTGAGTCATGGACAAAGCAGAGCCAGGAGCCAGGCTGGCCGAGTGACCTGTCGTAGAGTGCCTGGCCCTGGCCAGCCTGCCGCCACCACCTCGAGAGCAGGTCACTTTGTTCCGTCACGGAGATGGAAGCAGGGTCGGGTGGCGGGCGGAAACTGCTCTGCTGAAAACCTGCCGTGTGCCAGGGACTGGGCGGGGGTCCCTGCACGTTAGGGATGATTGCGCCGATTTGAAAGGTGAGGAAACCGAGACTCAGAATTGGTTTGCTCCGCATTATGTAGCCGGACCAGAATTTGAATCCAGGTCTCACTTCCTCCAAAGCCTTTTGTTCATGCTTTTCTTTTTATTACACTCCACGCAGCCCTGAAGAGGCAGGAAGAGGAGGCATTTCAGTCTTCTTTCTCCAGCCCTGCTTCCAGAGGGGAGCTGCTTCCGCCACTCCCAGGGCCCAGGCGGGTGAGCACAGGTCACTGACCCACGGAGACGAGAGGAGTCTGGCCGCGCCGGGTTTCTCCTGGCCGCGCCCGCTCTCTCCGGTCCCCGTGCCAGCTCGCCGTCTCCCTTGTTCTGTGGCACAGCAGCCGCTAAACTGGTCTCCTCATCCCTGCTTTCTGCTCTGACTCCTTTCACATCCAGCCTCCTTCAGCTGTGAGGTTAATTCTGAAATTTCTTTTGCCAAAACTTTGAGTGACAACCCCACTTGCCTGCGGTGAGTGAGAGTCCCCGGAACCACAGGTAGGTCTCCTCTTGGTGCCGGCTGATGGGAACCAGTGTTGAGGAAGATGCTGAGGCTCCTTCAAAGGCTCCTTTGGCAGGAGCTGCTGGGAGAGAGTCATGGCTCATGACTAAGATACAGGAATGCAGGACTTAGATATAGATTGGGTTTATACTTGTATTTTTTATTATATTATTTTTATTTTATTTTATTTTATGTTTGTCTTTTGGTCTTCTGTCTTTTTTTTTTTTTTTAGGACCACACCCGCGGCATATGGAAGTTCCCAGGCTAGGGGTCCAATTGGAGCTGCAGCTGCCGCCCTACGCCAGAGCCACAGCAACACCAGATCCAAGCCACGTCTGCGACCTACGCCACAGCTCACGGCAATGCTGGATCCTTAACCCACTGAGCGAGGCCAGGGATCAAACCTGCAACCTCGTGGTTTCTAGTCGGGTTCTTTTCTGCCGCGCCACGACAGGAACTCCGTATTTTTTAACTAAAAGATAGTTTATTATGAATAGAAATGTACAAAATGAAAGCAGTGCCATAAAACAAAACAAACGATAGTTCATTATTGAAAGTATCACTCTTCATACGTCCTCTCATTAAGATGCTTCAGAAAAGAATGTGGAGGTAGAGGGAACGAGCAGTGGCACACGCGGGTGGCAAAGAACAGGGCACCCACAGCAGTTTGGTCCGTAGCCCCGTGCGGATGTGCACTTGGGCGGTGTGCTCCCCGGAGAACCGTTCCTTGAGGCTCAGAGCGGATGGTCACGAGTACACGTGAACATTATTGTCACGGGGTCCTTGAGACAGACTTTGGTGGCCTTCCTGAAAACCAGAAAAAGAACCGAGGGGTCTTTATTTTGTATCTCACACATGCTGACCCCTCTACCAGCCAGCTCACAGCAGTGATTTTGTGTGCAGCACGAAATAGTGCAACACTCAGAGCACGTGTTCTCCGACACAGTCAACCACAGCGCCCCCTGCAGGTTGTCCGCTGACTGCAGGTGTGTGATCACAGCAAAGAAATGGGATAGAGGTTCAGACCCTGGGAGTATGTATTTCCCAGGCAAAATCATGTAAACTGAGGAGGCTATGAAATCAGAGCATACAATTCCCCACTAGGTGGAGCACTCCGTAGAGGGGGAAAAAATACAAGATACGGAGTTCGGTTACTGTGGGCCCTTGACACAGAATCATGAAGTTACCCACAAATTCAAAGCTAGAGCCGGAAAGCGTCCTGTGTTCTCCCCATGAGGAACTGGGGCTTAAAAGGAGGATCTCTGCCTGCAGTTTTCCTGAGTAACAGTTACGGAAGGTCTCAGGCGCCTCCCTCTTGCCCAGGTGCCTGCCGGGGGCCCCAGAGTCAGAACAGAAGAGGGGTCTGGGCAGACCGCGCGTGGGACAGATCCACGCGGGTTTTGCAGTGTCAGGTGGAATGAAAGAGCAGCCAGTGTTGGCCCATCTCTGCTTCGATCTTCTAAGGACATAAGATGGGGCTGGAACCCCGAGGGCTCAGGGTCTGGACTCTGGAGGCACCAGCTCTGAGCTGGATGGTCTGAGGACGAGAGGTGAGGGGCAGGAGCCCCTTTGAAATAACCCTCTTCGGGCTCCTCAGAATCCAGCAGCCAGCAGTTCCTAGGAGCCAAATGGCAGCGGACAGATGGTGGGGAAGACTTTGCCTTTGTCTCTGGTGGAGCTCTTGTACCACCGGAGGCTGAAACAATGCATTTTACATGTTGAGGAACAGAGTTACAACTCAGAGAGAGGAAAAATGTCCTCTCAGAGTTCACAACAAATAAACTTTTCTTTTCCCAAACCATTTGCCCACGTGGCGGAGTTTCCCAAAGGCTGCCGATGAACACTGGCTGCCTCGCTGTCCTTCTGAGATCTGACCTGCCTTCACACTCTCCATATGTTCCCACCCATTTGGTGTTTTGCTTTTTTTTTTTTTTTTTTTTTTTTTTTTTTGCTTTTTAGGGTCACACCTGCAGCATATGGACATTCCCAGGCTAGGGGTCCAATCTGAGCTGCAGCCGCTGGCCTACGCCACAGTCACAGCAAAACCGGATCTGAGTCACGTCTGTGATTGATGGCACAGCTCACACCCACACGGGATCCTTAACTCACTGAGCAAGGCCAGGGATTGAACCCTAGTCCTCAAGGATACTAGTTGGGTTCGTTACCACTGAGCCGCAACAGGAACTCCCAGAAATGAAATATTTTCAACATTTCCATTTGAGTGTTAGACATACTTAGGTGCTGGGAAAACTCCCGTTATCATGCAGCGGGCAGGTTGTCTGAAGAAAGGAGTTGTTGCCGTCTTGATGCTGTGTCATGAAGCTTTTCTTTTCATGTCTGAGTCACCGTGGCTTTGCGCTCAGTTGAGCAAGGTCGGGGATTCCACAAGGAAAAGGAAAATGCAGAGCTGCTGAAGGGCAGATCCCAGCTTTTCGAGGGAAGTAATCCTCGCCCACGGAGGTCAGGTCCTGTCCCAGGCCCTCTGGGCAGGGTGCAGGCGCCCCCACTCTGGCGGAGAATTTGACGGCCGCATCGTTCACGGCCAGCCATCCCTAAGGAAGGGCCGTTTCTGACTCCTTTTCTTTCTTTAAGGCGTCTTCCTGAGTCTTTAGAAGTCCATCTTCTGCAGCCTGAACTTGATCACACGCTGTTTCCCTAGATTAGGTTTTTACCTTGTGAACCCTGGACATTGTATATATATTTTAAAAATTTACATACAGTGCACTTTTCTGGGGAGAGTCCTCGGCTTTGATCATTTCCGCAGAGGGGCTCGTGGTTCAGGAAGGGTTTCGGCCCACGCCTTGGCTTCCTAGCTTGGCTTTGGAGCCCTGTGGCCCTCGGCCCCGTCTGTCTCTGTACCTTCGCCCCCTTCCCTGCTTCAGCACAGCGCCCTCTGCCTTTCGTCCTGACTGGCACGGACTTCCTCCCTCTTCTCTAAATTATTCCTGTTCTTCGAGGCATGGTTCACGCCTTTTCCCTTAGAAACCTCTGATTTGCTCCAGCCTTTCCTGCATTTCTAGTCTGCGGATCGAGATGCCATCCTGCCAGAATCCTACTTAGACTCAGAACTGTACTCTCCTTGGCACCGCTCGGCCTGCTAAGCACAGAGAGGCTTTGTAGATTGCAAGAAAGTTTTGTGCAAAAAAAGGTTTCTGTCTCACAGAAAATCACCACCAGGGTTCCTGGCCTCTGGTACTTTCTCGGCTACGTGGGCGGTGGTTTCTGGTAAAAGACACTTAACCGCGCCTGTGTTTCAGGGCCCAGGACTTGGACCAGAAGAAGTCTTTCTGACCAGAGGCGAGAAAAGAGGGTTTCCCGCCCTCCTTTCCTGACGCGCTCCCTTCCACCCTGTGCCCCATCACACCAGCCCTCTTTCAGGGCCTCCTGTGTCCTGTGCCACCCTCTCCTCTGGGGGAGAGGCCTTCCCTGCCCGCGACACTCCTCGCCCCGGGGCCCCCTCTCGTCTGGCCGACTCTCTCTGGTCACCTCTCCCGAGGCGCCCCCTGGGTCGTTGAGACGGGTTGGGTTTCCTGGTTGTGCCCCCACAGCCCCTTCCCAGCAGCCTTCCAGCGCAGTGCTGGGCTCGCTGGTCTGTCTGCCCCTGGGGCTCGGATGGTGCCCGGCCTGTTGCTCTGCAGCCGCGTGGGCTGCGTGGGTTCGCAACCCCGGGCTCGGACCACAGGGGTGTTTACTGCAGACTGGGCCCCAGGAGCGGCGCTGGAACTGAAGCCCTGGCCTCTGTGCTGGAACCTCCGGGAGAGCAGCCCGCCTCCTTGTTCCCCCAGACGCCCGGCCCTCAGAAGCAGCTCCTGCCCGGTCGGTGAAGCACCCCTGCCTCACCGTCTCCCCCTCTGCCCCATGGCACTTCTGCTGGGCACCGCACCCGCCGGCTTGGGTTTCCCGCCACCCTGGGTCCTCCCTCCCCAGCCGGATTGCCTGGGGCTGCCCGGGGTAGAATGGAGCACATCCTGCCGATTCCTCCCTGTTCCAGGGTCAGTGCAGAGGAGGGGCGGGGAGGGGGAGGGTCGGGCCGCAGAGCCAGGGTGGACGCGGGTTCGCGGTCACCGCACTGCCCCTTCGCTAGCTTCGTGAGCCCGTCACCTCATCCAGGAAAGGAGCTTAATGAGAGTTCCTTTAGCTGCTGTGAGGCCAGAACGAGAGCAGTCCCCGCTTGCTACAGCAGCTGCGCAGTAGGCGCCGGTTCTCTTCTCTGTCCTCTCTCTCCACCCCCACATCATAGGGGCCCCTGTTACTCGGGCCCAGAACGCAGGCTGTTAGTGGGAGACTTAAAACCTCGTGTGTGTTCATGTCGACAGCAGCGATCGGGCTCCTCTTGTGTCTCAGGCACTCGCATGTAGAGTCAGGGAGACTCAGATGGACTTTGCCGGAAACCTACTCTGGCAGCTCTCTCATTCTTTCCCTCGGTCCTCAGGCTCAAAGAGGTCCAGATTCCAAAGAGCCACCAGCTGAACTTGAGACGTGCACCCTTCTGCAAACCGGGAGCGACGCACATAGGAAGTGTCATTGGGCCTTTGGGGCTCCGCACAGGAGATTCTGGGGAAGGAGGAGAGCTGCGGACTGGGTGAATCGGGGGCGCCTTGGGAGAGAGTCCTCAAGCCAGGATGTAGCCCATCACACGAAGGGGATAGACTAGGCAGAGCGCGTTCTAGACTCTGGGGAGTGTCCGGGCCCCGTGGTAGGAAAGGCACATTCTTCCGCAGAAGGATGGGACGATAACTGGATAACTGGAGAGGAGCCCGATGGATGGGCCGGAGGAGGGAGAGGGCAGAGGGCGCCTGGGGTCAGGGGAGAGTGGTCGGAGGAGCTGGGGTGGGGGTTTTGTTCTCAGAGGCCCGCGACTCTCCCCAGGCGCATCCAGCTTCCCTGCACGCTGACTTCTCATTTCTTCCCCTCTTAGGTCCATGACAAGCCGCATACTGAAAACACGTCTCTGTCTCTTTCTAGGCTGTTGTCACAAGGAGCGGATGTCAATGCGAGGCACAAACTTGGCTGGACAGCGCTCATGGTGGCAGCTATCAGCCGACACGACAGGTGAGAGGGCTTCCACGCGGGGCCCCTTCGCCCGGGCTCTGCAGACCGCAGTCCTGAGGCTTCTCCCACGCCGGCCTGGCCCTCCCCGTCTTCTCCAGAGCAGGGAGGGGACACCGCCTCAGGCGCTGGTCCACCTGGGCGGTGGAGCAGAAGGTGTGGGGAGGGTGGGCATCTGGGTCCCAGTTCCGTCGTTCACTGACTGTGTGGCCTTTGGCGAGTCATCGCTTTGCTGAAGCAACGCAGTGTCTGAAAGCCTGTGGCACGCGGTTAAGTGTCCACGTGCGACTTACTACCCGATTCCGTCGTCCGTGTCTTCCCTTGGAGGAGTCGGCAGCTGCCCTCCCCCAGCAAGGGCTCCACGCGGAGCCGAGGGGAGGGGGAGTGTTCCTTCCGTCCCAGCGGAGGCCCTCCTGTTTTCCTGCCTGCCGCCCCTTCCCCCCAGGGCGCAGCTGTGGTGTGAATATCAAAATAGCCTACTTTTTTTTTTTTTTCTGTTTTGGGTGTTTTGTTTTGCTTTTTAGGGCCGCACCCGTGGCATATGGAGGTTCCCAAGCTGGGGATCCAATCGGAGCTACACCTGCCAGCCTACACCACAGCCACAGCAATGCCTGATCCAAGCCAAGTCTGCAAGCTACACCACAGCTCATGACAGCGCTGGATCCTTAACCCACCGAGTGAGATCAGGGATCAAACTTGCGTCCTCATGGATGCTAGTCAGGTTCGTTTCCACCGAGCCACAAAGGGAACCCCTACGTTTTTGTTTGTTTGTTTGTTTTTTGTCTTTTTGCCATTTTCTTGGGCTGCTCCCGTGGCACATGGAGGTTCCCAGGCGAGGGGTCGAATAGGAGCTATAGCTGCCGGCCTACGCCAGAGCCACAGCAACGTGGGATCCGAGCCGTGTCTGCAACCTACACCACAGCTCACGGCAACGTTGGATCCTTAACCCACTGAGCAAGGGCAGGGATTGAACCCGCAACCTCATGGTTCCTAGTCGGATTCGTTAACCACTGCGCCACGACGGGAACTCTGGGAACCCCTAAATTTTTATTGTGTATTGAAGTGTAGTTGATTTATGGTGTTAGTTGCAGGTGTACAGCAAAGTGATTCCGTTATGCACATACGTATGTCTGTTCTTTTTCGGATGCTTTTCCCATGTAGATTATTACAGAATACTGCGTCTAGTTCCCTGTGCTGTGCAGTAGGTCCTTGCTGATTATCTGTTTTGTACGTAGTAGTGTGTATATGCTAATCCGAAATAGTTTACTTTGTATAGAGAATTATCTCTATTTCTCACAACCACCCACAAGATGTATGGTATTATTTCATTTTGCAGCTGAGAAAACTGAGGCCCAGAGAGAGAAAATGATTCGTCTAGGGCCACACAGATAGGATTTAGCACCTGGTCTGGCGGCCTGCAGTTGGTGCGTTTTACTCCGCCTCCCTCCGCTCTGCCAGATCCCAGGCTCGAGCTGGATGTTGCCGCCACATCCCAGTCTCTAGCTGTGGTTGTGCAAAGGAGCTGATTGAAAAAGAGCAAAGAGATGCTTGCAAAGAAGGCAGGCTGGGTGCTTTAGTAGCAGCCACTGACCTTGCCGTTGGAGGTGCCCGTTTTCACTTCCCCTTCAGGCAGATTTTTAGGCTTTTATCTACCCGTGCTGGTCACCTTCGGAAGGGTCATAAATGTGGTGGAAACCAACCAAATGGGAATTTTTTTTTTTTTTTTTTGACTGTGTCCATGGCATGTGGAAGTTCCCAGGCCAGGGATTGAACCTTCACCACAGTAGCAACCCAGGCCGCTGCAGTGGCAGCACCAGATCCTTAACCCTCTGTGCCAGAGAGGAACTCCCAAATGCGGATTTTATAATGTTGGGGTGGCACTGCCTCAGCCTGGCTGAGAGACTTGGCTGTGCTGAACCGGTCGCCTCGCCTCCTCTGCTGTGAACTCTGTCTCAGCATTCCATCTCCTTCTTTGCCTCTTTAATTCCAAGTGCTTAGTCTCTAAGAGAAAAACTTTGAGGTCAGTAGGCTTTGACCTGGAACCTGGTCCTGGCTCTGACCCTTAGTTGACTCTCAGAGTTCTTTGGACATCTTGTTGCTTCACCTGAAATCAGTGATTTCTGCGAGCATTTGGTGCGACTCTGTGTTAATCACTGGGGAAGCAGAGGCCGTAGGAGCTAGTGGTCTGACACGGAAAAGACCCGCAGGCAGAGAGGCAGAGGGCGCTGTAACCCACAGCGTCAGCACAGTGTGGGCAGGGTCCCATCCCAGCAGGGGGCTGGTAGGGGACCGAATCTGGCAGCAGAGTGGATGGATGGAGTCTCACTGCGTCCTCAGGGGAATCAAGTGAGATAATGTATGTGCTACAGGTGGCAGGTGGTGAGATGATACTCTCTGCTGCCCACGTTAGACCTCTCCACACACACACACACACACTTGTGTTTATTGTGCCGTGTTGGTAAACACCCACCCAGCTCTCCCAGCTTGCGGGTATCTCCATCTATGAGAGATGCCCCCTGGTGGAGGAAGGGTGTGTGCCCTGTGTGCATGGAGACCCCAGGGGACACTGTAGGTCTGCTGCCAGTTAGCGAGCAGAGGGCTAGTCAGTGGGGCTTGAGGACCCTTCTTTCAGAATCTAATGGGGTGTTGGTTTAACTGATTGCCTTGTCTTTATCCAGGGCCGTCAGCACACTAGTGATGCCCATTGAGCTAAGTGAGAGTGTTGGCCGGTGGCCCCTTGGGTCCCGCCACTAACTCCTGGTGTTTAAGCTTCTGTTTTGTGTCCTCCTCTTCCTTTCCGTCCCCAGGGAGGACAGGTTTTTATTGCAAACAATACACTCTCAGGTTGGATGTTTTCATGCATATCACAGAGGAATTTTGATGCCAGAGATGATCTTGACGGACAAAGATCCCTGTCCTCAAAGAGCTCATTTTGTACCAGTGGTGGTCCCTGGTCCCTGGGTAGGGAGAGGCAGGGACGGACGGTAATCAGTAAGTAGAGTGCACCAGGAGAGCGTACAGGGTGCCGGAAGATAAGAAGTACTATGGGGGAAAAGGGAAGAGAAGCATCTGGAAAGAGGGAGTGCCAGGCATACACGGGTCAGGGTGGTGAGTGGCAGAGGGAGCGCTCCCGAGGGTCGTCGCACCCACCCTAGCAAAACCTGCCGGGAAGCTTTTCCTTTCCGTGTGACCGTCTCTCTCATCAGTCACCAGACCCTTCCGGAATCGTGGCGGCCAGGCCCGAAATGCCACCCCCTTTGAATTGGCTTTGGATCCAGGGAAAGTAGAAGGGCAGCATCCTGTGCTTCAACGCTGAAAGCAGAAAACCTCCACCTCCTTTTGAATGTTGGCAGCCCCCAGGCTTAAGGGAGACCCGAGAGAAGCCCTGCCTTCGCCCTCAGCTGCCTTCAGTGCCTTAAGTCCTCGGAGACAGAACACAATAGTCTCTGTCCTTCAGGGGATTAACTTCCTGTGAGCTTTTATTTGCATATGTATTTGTTATTTAATTTTGAATAGTAAAAAAAAAAAGTGCTATTTTATTTAATTTTGAAAAGAAAATACAGTGCTGTAGAGCAAAACATTAAAAGTAAGCATGGGCACTTATTTATAATTACTCCTACCTTTCATTTCCAAAAAGAGTTGGAAGTGACTTAAAAATTCAAATACAAATGTGCACTGGAGAGTTAAAACTGGGTCAAGAGCAGGTAAAAGGATATTGGCAAAAGGAAAGATAATGCCAGCAGGCTGGATTTGGAGATTTTCTTTTACGAAAATAGGTTTATTGTTTCAGTAGAAATAACTTAGAGAAGAAAGTAATCATCGCCTGAATTCTTTCGATTTGGAGACTGACCAGTGTATCTCTGTCCATATGTATACAGTGTCATCTAAGTGGGACCAGTATATCTCTCTCCATAGGTATATAGTGTCATCTAAATGGGACCAGTATATCTCTGTCCATATGTATACAGTGTCATCTAAATGGGACCAGTATATCTCTGTCCGTGTGTATACAGTGTCACCTAAATGGGACCAGTATATCTCTGTCCATATGTATACAGTGTCACCTAAATGGGACCAGTATATCTCTGTCCATATGTATACAGTGTCATCTAAATGGGACCAGTATATCTCTGTCCGTGTGTATGCAGTGTCATCTAAATGGGACCAAGCTGGACTCACGGTAATTCAGGTAATGAGTGGAATCTAGATTGAAGTTTCCTGACAGGCAAGGCAAAAAGGGCTGGAGCGTTTGGGTTCTTCAGGAAAGAGCTTTGTTCTGACGTCCCTTTGTGTTATTGTTTTATGCCTCCAGCAGCCGTTTTAAGAAACCGTATGTGTCACGTGCTGAAGTGTTGGGCCGGCAGCGTGGGGGGTGCTCAGATACTAAGTGAGCATCACGGCCTTTGTCTTAGGAGCTTACTAGGACTGCGGACGTCAAGGCCTCGAGCACCGTGGTGGCCATTGTCTTAAGTAGCCGTTCTGCCAAAGCTTTACCAGTGCTCTGCTGGGACAGTCCTTTTGCCAGCCTGGTAACAGCTTGGGTGTCGTATTGACTTGAGGAGCAGTTGGCGGAGGCCGGCCCCCTCTCCGCAGCGAGCCCTCCAACCGTGGGCGTTTGTTTAGCCGGAGTCTGGGTGCCTCATTCCGTGTTGCACTCTGACCCCGCCCCACTGAAGGCTAAGCCGCAGGATCCCAGGATGACCACTGGGACTTAGCACAGCCTCCACTGGCTCGTGCAAATATACCCAACCTTCAGCTAAATTCAATTAGTTTTTCTTTAAGAAGGGAAAGAAATCCAATTTGACTAAACACGGACAGACGGTGGAAGGCACTTTGATGTTACAACCTCTCGGTGATGCTTTACTTAGTCACAAGTTCATAAGCAAGAAGGCTTAATTACTTGGGAAAACACGAGATTAAAACTGGACACAATGGCTGAGTATCCGTCCTTGGGGGACTTGATTCGAACCCGTGCACCCAGTTCGTGTGTGGTGCAAACTTTGATGTGTGCTGTGACAAGCTGAAAGTCATGACCCCCTCAGGGATGCTCCTTCAGATGGCATTTGCAGGATGTGTAGGCGGAGAGGCAGGGCCTGCCAGGCCTGTTTGCTCAACTTTGATGTCCAGGCAGCCACAGGCTGCACTGTTTGCTCTTTCACTGAGGGATGGATTGGGAGCCTCCTACCTTTCCCAGTGGACAATGGCCAGCAGTGGAGTGTGACCACTGTTGACCATTCCAGGAGCCTGGCGGACCAGAACAGGGCTTTGGGAGGTGCGGAGCCTGGGGGGCCAAAAGCTGTTTCTAGGACAGCCGTTTCTCCAGATGTAGTTTTCCTTAAAGCCTAATGCTGGTTGGGTGCTTAGCGTGGAGGTAAAAATAGTCTCATGGGTTTTAACAGAAACCAAGTACTTCCAGAGCCCTTGTCCAGTGGCGTTAAGGTGTTTGTAAGTTGAAAGTGTATTTCTTTCCTGTTTTCTTCATCAGCATGTATGTGCAGGGGTTAGTGGTTTAAAAGAAAGAATGATATGATTTCTAATTCCTAAAAAAAGAAGCTGTCAAAACGCATGTCCAATGAGGAAATAGTAACCAGAAGATAGAAAGAACTCTTACAAATTAGTAGGAAAAAGATAACCCGACTTAAAATAAATAGACAAAAAGATTTGAGCAAACACTTCACTAAAGAAGAGATGGATGGCAAATAAGCACATGGAAAGGTGCTCAGCATTTAGGAGAATGGAAGTTCAATCACAGTGAGACACCACTACCCACCTACTCCAGTGGCCAAAATTTTAAAAACTGATAATACAAAGTGCTGACAAGGATGCAGAACAATTGTCATCACCACTGATAGGGACGCATAAGGGCGTAGCCACTTGGGAAAACACTTTAGCAGTTTCTTACAAGGTAAGGTGTATATTTATCATACAGCCCAGCAATACTAACTCCTGGGTATTTGTTCATGAGAAATAAAAACATATATTGGCAATAAGACCTGTATGCATATTGGCCTCAAGACCTGTATGTAGATGTTTATAGTAGCTTTATTCATAATCACCCAAAACTTGAAAACACCCAAATGGCCATTATCTAGCGAACGGACAAATCATGCTACATCCATATAGTGGACTACTACTCAGCACTGAAAAAGAACAGACTTCTTGCACATGTAATGTGTAAGCTTTATGCTAAGCTCAAGCCAGACGTGAGAAGCGACCTACAGTGTAATTCCATTTATGTGACAGTCTGGAAGAGGTGATCCTGTGGGGCAGAGGTCGTCTCAGCACTGCTGGGGTTTAGAAGTGGGAGGAAGGGCCCAAAGGAACCCTTGGGGTGATAAAAAATATTCCAAATTTTTATTGTGGTGGTGGTCATACAGCCCATCAAATTTGTGCATCCTAAAGGGATCAGTTTTATTTTGAGTAAATGATACTTTAGTAAACTGACTTAAAAAGGATTTTAAAGCTGCCGTCTCTACTTTGCCTGGTTAATCGGGACCGTTGGTGTACTGAGAATTCATGTCTGTCGTGTCGAAATTAGTTCATACTGATGACGGTCACCTGGGATATTTTGCATTCTCTCTGATGGTATCTTACGTCGGCGTATTGTATGTTCTCATTGTTGGTAGAGCGCGCAGATTGGGGGTTTCACTGAAGTAGAATCACTGATGAAGAGTGACAGAGGCGCTCTGTGAGTGGTATGCAGTGGGCCCATCTACCTTCACAAGCGGCCATGTGACTCTTTCCAGCAAGGAGACAGTGCAGGGGACGGGCCGGGAGCGTCTCTCTCATCCCACATCATTCTTGGATTCCTGGTCCCTGGACTGCCATGCGGGGAGGGCCACCGCAGTGGTGTGGCTGTGGTAGTGCTTCAGGAGCCAGAGATCCTGGAAGAGGGGGCTGGCGGGGGCAGATTCAGATCTGAGTCGGCTTGGGCTTGCTGGTTGCTCCGAAAGCCCCTGCCTGGGAGAAGGCGAGCCTGCCGGGCAGAGGCAAAGCTCCAGCAGAACTGTTTGCAATTCCCCACCGGAGTCTCCCTCCCTCCTGCTGCCGTTTCTCCCGGAGTACATTTCATCAGCCTCGGAAGGACTGCTTCCCGGCACTGCCTCCCCTGCTTGGCCAGGGTCCCTGAGGAGCGGAGCTAATGAGTGGATAACATGCCTTTGCCAAGGCCTTCCTGGACGTGGTACCTGGGCTTTGTTAATTTTAAAATGCCGCCCTCCTTGGCTAAAGACCATTTAATTCTCCTCTCATAGCAGTCATTTATTTTTAGCATTTGCTCCTTTTCTTTCCACCTTACTAAGGGGAGGGGGACATTAAACCCTATTTTTTTGGAGTTCCCGTTGTGGCACAGCAGAAACAGATCCGACTAGGAACCCTGAGGTCATGGGTTCAATCCCTGGCCTCGCTCAGTGGGTTAGGGATCCGGCTTTGTCATGAGCAGTTGCGGCTCGGATCCTGCATTGCTGTGGCTGTGGTGTAGGCCGGCAGCTATAGCTCCGATTTGACCCCTAGCCTGGGACCCTCCGTTTACCACGGGTACAGCCCTGAAAAGACAAAAGAGAACAAAACAAAACCCTAATTTTAAGAACCCAGCAGCCCAAGCCAGATTGCTGTCCTGCAGGAGCAGTTTTATCGGCCTCTCTCTCTGGGGCCAGCAGCTCCACAGGTGTTCTTAGAGCAAAGAGCTGACACTGCTCCTGTAGCTGGACCAGGGCAGAATCCCTAGGAGGCTTTTTTTCCTTGCCAGCTGGCCAGAGGCAGAGCAGGTTGAGTGCCCCTGTACTCGCGCTTTGGCATAGGTCCTTAGGAGGCCTGACAACACTGGGGTCTGTCTGCCTCAGACACCTACAGCCTCTTCCCAGTGTCCCCAGCCTAGTCTCGGCCTGGCTGCTGGCTGCTGAGCGGTGCCTCCTTCAGCCCAAGGAGACTGGCTTTGTGCTGTCTGATCTCCTGACAATAGGGGTGATGATGGCAACAGGTGACAAGACAGCTTCTCTGTGCCAGGCCATGTCGACTACTTCCCGTGTCGGCTCTGATCCTCCCTGCAGTTCTCAAGGGGGAGGGATTATTGTTTCTGTTTTACAGATAAGGACAGTGAAGCTCACAGATGCCCAAGGCTGTCTAGGAAGGGAGAGGGGGAGCCAGGATTTGAAGCCAGGTCCCTCTGGACCCCAAACCCTTGCTCTCTCCATTAGACCACACTGCCTGGTAGGGAAGATGCAGGGAGCAAAGCCACAGGATGAATCGGGCAGTGCCAGGACTAGGAGTCAGGTCAGCTCAAGCAGGGTTTCTTTAGACCGCTGTGTGCGAGACGACCTAGAGAAGTCCATACACTAACAAACTAGTCTCCTTGTCCTCAGAAAAGCTGTCAGGAAGGGGCTGAAACTAGCCCCACTTTAACCGTAGAATGAGGCAGAATATGCTCAGTGCCCCAAAGACCAGCTTTGCGTGCTGAGCCGGTGGCAGGAGCCCATTCACGTCAGGCGGGCCCAGAAGGATGCCCAGGCTTGTGGCGGGGACAGGTGGGCCATTTCCAGAGTAAGGGCGGTCGGGAGCATAGGCTCCTAAAGGTGAGAAAGTAGGGATGGGACCCAAATCACAGGGGACCCGGCAGGGTCCGGAGACCAGCGGTCGTGAAGGACAGGCCCTCCAGCAAGGGCCGTGGGCCTTGCCCGCGCCGGGGCCGTGAGCCCCGGGGCTGTGAGCGCCAGCGCTGGGCTGCCTGGGTCCAGACCAGGCTTTTCCTCTTGGCAGCTTTTTCCCTTCGTTTCCTCAGCCATAAAACGGAGGTGCTAGGCCGAGCTACGTTGAGTGTGTGATACACGCAAAGTGTTTAGAACGGTCCCTGCCCCGTGCCAAGCCCTCGGTAAGGGCTTGCTGCTTGAGTTAACAGTAGTACAGTCGAGGTGGCGGTGCTGGAATTGTTACTACGACGAACACTGCTGCCGCTGGTTGCGAGCCCCGCCGGGGGGTTAGTGCGTCTCCTGTAGGTAAGCCTGTCTTTGGTGGAGCTCGGCTCTTCCTTTGCACCAGTGTCTCCCGGATGCCGCCGAAGCGGAAGGGCTCTGGAGATATGTCTTCCACTCCTTTTCGTCTAAGAAGCTGGGACTAGAACACAGGACCCTAGAGCAGGGGCGCCTTGATGTGGGGCAGGCTCTCATCCCAGGTGGCTACCTGCCCGTGAAACACAGTTGCCAGCATTTCCCAGCAAGGAAGGGTGAGTGCGGGTGCTGGCCAGGCGCCCGGAGTGCCAGCACCGTGACCCCAGAAGAGCGAGCCGAGCTTGATGGCTCTCCCACCGCTGCCACCAAAGTGGCCGATGATCTCTGAGTAACAAAGAATCATTTCTAATCCCATTTGGAATCATTGCCCACGATAATCCTGTTTTGTAGTAATGATATTCCAATTCCAGCAGGCACCCGCTTCTAGTTTGGCAGGCGCATGCGTTGACCTCAGGCCACCCAGCCACTGCTCTCTCGAAAGCGATGCCAGCTCATTTGCCTAACCTGACAGTCTTGGGGAGCCCCCTCTCCAACAGTGCATCCCCTCCTAGGATTCTGTGTTCGCGACTGTCTTCATAGAGAGGACCGCTGGGACCCAAGAGCCTCCACTGCTCATCCTGTTCAGCAGCTTGGGGAGGGTGTTCTGTTCCCTGGGACTGTGGTGTGGTTCTCTCTTGGACCTCTTTAAAGACATCAGGCCCAGGCTGTGAGTCTGCTTATTTGCATAGGGCTGTCAGGTTGCCGGGTCAGGGATGCACCGTAAATACGGTAGGTGCCTGGATTTGGCGCTCTCGTGATATCTGCATGAATAACATAGGACGTAGCAAATAGACTGAGGAATGGTGAAGGATCTGGTTCGTTGTTTATGAATGGGTATTAGACTGGAGAGCAGTCTGTATTGGTGAGCCACAGGGTCTGTTCTATTCAATAGTCATATCACTGACTCTTTTGAGACCATCGATAAATGCCAGCCAAACTGGCAGATTAAATGAAGCTTAAAGACACAGCCGATGTGTTGGGTGAAATAATCAGAGACGTGGGGAAAAAAAAAATAAAAATGCCTCAGTGGACTAGAGCCCTGATTAAATCTGTGGTGATTAAAAATTAGCAGGGATGAGTGTTTCAATCTGTAGTTAGAACCAAAAACCTACTGTAAAAGCCAAGGCGACCCCCGTTGAGCAGTTTTAGCAAGTAAGCCTGGGAGCCGCCTGGACACTCAGTGTGTGCATCAACAGTGCAGTGTTAAGGCCTTGGAAGTTAATTGAGTCACCGAATACACTGGCCTCTACTGGGCCCTGTGTGCACGGGACCAGATGACCAGGCACGGTCCTTAGTTGGGGAGCACAGCCTAGTTGTGTGTGGCCAAGTGGGGAAGAGCAGGAGCAGGGGCCTGAGTTTAAAACCCAGCTCTGCTTCTTAGCAGCTCGGTTTCCTTTTTGGCAAAATGGGAGCAATAAGAGCACCTCCCTCAGCGTAGGGTGGTTTTGAAGATAAAAATGCACATGAGGGAGTTCCCATTGTGGCTCAGTGGTTAATGAACCTGACTAGTATCCATGAGGACGTGGGTTCAATCCCTGGCCTCACTCAGTGGGTTAAGGATCCCGTGTTGCCGTGAGCTGTGGTGTAGGCTGGCAGGTACAGGTGCAGTTTGACCCATAGCCTGGGAATCTCCATATGCCACATGTGCAGTTCTAAAAAAGAAAAAAAAAAAATGCTCATAAGACTGCTTAGTGCATGGTAAGCCTAGGACAAATGCCAGCGCCATCATGCTCTATGGGTCATTTGCCTGGAAGCACCTAGTCTAGCCCATGCTGTGGAAAGAATCCCTAACAACCAGGGCTCGACCACACTGGCCCATCAGTTTGGTGACCATATATTATGAACCACAGATTGAAAGACATGAAAGTGTGTTTAGAACGAGGCTAAGGATGTGAAACTTAGATTGTCCTGAAACCCTGTGACAGGTTATCTTAGTTTCATGGCCCTCTGCTTTTTTTTTTTGGTCCATGCCTATGGCATCCGGAAGTTTTGGGGCCAAGAATCGAACCGTGGTCCTCTGCTTAATGTGCCAGGTCGTCCTTGAGCCTTGCCCAGGTTCTCTCCCCTTGTCTCGGCCCATTGCTGCTTTTGACCCTTGTCCATCTCAATCAGATGCTTTTCCCAGCCAGCTGTTATGACCCTCTGAAAATTATCACTGTCCCTGGTACCTAGTAAGGGCTGAGCAGCTGTGAAATAATAAGACAGACCCATGGATGCTCGGATGGGTGAAAACCAGTGTGGTTTAGGGAAGTGTGGACCAGGTTTGGCCCCAGGCAGACACGGATTTGAATTTGGGTTCCTTGTTTATTTAGTGTGTACACTTGGCCAACTCGCGTTCTCCTGCCGAGCCTCAGTGTACCCATGCGTAAAGGAGCTCCGTGCAAGTGGTCATGAGGATCTGGCCCGGGAGAGGGCTCGCCCCCCGGGGCTGCTCTCTTTCCATTACTCATCTTTGCCTTTGGAGGGAGTGAGCAGGCTGTCACCCTCGCTCAAGGGGACTGGGCACCTGTTCTGCACAGGGGCCTTGCTTCCCGCCCCATCTTTAGTTTGTTGAAGGAAAACGGCCCTCCCGCGCCCAGCTCACGTCCCCACCGCACAGGACCTCCAGATCCCGCCGGGGCCGGGCCTCTGGCTGGGCCGCCCCACCTTCCCCACCCTTCGGACTGGCCGCTGGACCCAGCGAGCCACATGTCCGTCGAGCCACATGTCCGTCGACGTTGCCGCTGACCTCCTGAACCGTGACCTCCTTGCCGCCTCCCCTCTTGGAGCTGTGCGCTGGGCTGCGGATGGGTCACTCTCTGTCTTCTCTTTGGGACACAGTGACGCTGCGCTTGGCTGCGGCGGCAGAGGGGAGGGGCCCTTCTCCTGAAGCGCCGCATTGTGTGGGGACGGCCTGGAGCTGGGATCACTGCCCTTCTTGCTTCACCAACTCCAGCTGCTCGCCAGGCGTCTTTGACACGCGCCTGGCCCAGCCTAGGCCTCAGCTCACGCCACAGGTTTCCTCGCTCTTTCCTAAACAATGTGACAACCCAGAGCCCTCCGGCCACTGAGAGCAGAAAGCCTTAACTTCGATCGAATTAACCGTCCCCGTGCATTGTGATGACCCACTGTCCCCAAAGCGGGAGCGCGTCAGGGCCCCCGGGAGCCAGCTTCCTGCGGGCGCTCCTGCCTCTCATCTAATTCCAACCTGCTGGGGGCTGTGGCTCCGGGGGGAGTAATGTGAGTCCCAGGAGCGGTCACTTAGGGCCACCCGTACATTTCCTCAGCTTTGCTGGGAATTGCTTGGTGGAAGGTAGGAAGGGCCTGGTGCTCAGGAGGGAAGATGGGAGTTTTCCACAGCTGAGCCACCTGCAGCCTCGTTTGTACCCTCGGGTGGGAGAAGGCTGGGCGGGGCTCAGACAGTTGCCGTCCACCTTTCCCCCCATTTCTCACCAAATAAATAATTTCGTGTATGCACACGCTCCTGCAGAAAGCACCTGTGGACCGTTCCTGTGACCCAGGCTCTGGGCGAGGAGCTCGGGAAGACGCTTGAGGCGTGGCCCTTGACCCACCATCTGCTGGGAGAGGAGGCCGGCCCGAGTGAACAGGCAGTCGTGATGTGACAAGCCGAGGGTCGCCTCCCACCACAGTGATCGTTGGCGTCCGTCCACACAGGAGTGGCGTGGACCCAGGCTGGGGGTCGGAGTAGCCTCAGTCGAGTTGGGGGCCACGTCACTAAGGAGCCCTGAAGGGGAACGCGCGCTTACCATTTGCACCGTGGGGGCTCGCCCAGCGGGAGGGGCCGCGTCTGATGGCCTTTGGCGTCTGCTTCAGGGGGTTCATTGGTTTCACTGGGTCCTTATTTCTTCAGCTCCCAAGGTCACCAGGCCAGCATAGGAATTAGAAGTTCTGCAATTGAGAGATTCCCTGAAGGAATAAACTTTCAGAACATGTGGTCACATTCAATGAATGAGTACTAGAAGGGGGTCGGGAATCAACCCTTTTTAAAAAGTCATCTCTTTGTGTTGCTACACGTATATGCAGCCTCTTGCCTCCCCCTGCTGCATGGTTCGTAGTGTATACCTACCCCATCTAACTTAGATCTCCCTCCAGCGACGAGTGCCTGATTGCCTGCAGCTCCCTCTGCCCTTTGTGGGCCTGAGAAGAATTTCACTGAGATACTGGAGTCAGGGGCAGAAGTGCTGGGTCATGGGGTAAGGGAATCTTAACATGACAAGATATGCCAAGATTGGCTTCCAGCACGGCTGCACCAGTCTGTCCCCTGGTGGTACGCAAAGAATCTGAGATCCTCATGGCTTGCCCAGCACTGGGCATTTTTCAGCTTTCTTTTTTTGGGGGGTGGGGCACTCTGTGGCACATGAAGTTCCCAGGCCAGGGATCTGATCCAGGCCGCAGTTGCATCCTACCCAGGTCCTTAAACACACTGTGCTAGGCCAGGGATTGAACCTGCATCCTGGCCCTACAGAGACGCTGCCTATCCCACTGCGCTACGGTGGGAACTCTTTTTTCTTCTTTTTTTTTTTTTTTTTTTTGGCCGTGTCCACTGCACGTGGAAGCTCCCAGGCTAGGGATTGAACCCACACCAAAGCAGCAACCTAAGCCACAGCAGGGACAGTGCTGGATCCTGCACCTGTTGTGCCGCAAGGGGATTCCGGTTTTTCAGCTTTTTCTCACTTGGGCCAATATGTTGAATTTAAAGTGCTATCTCGTTTTTAAAATTTGTCATTTCTCTAATCACAAATGAATTTGAGGATCTCTTCATATACTTAATAACTCTGTTTCCTCCTCTGAGAACTAACACGTCGTATCCTTGCCTCGCTTTTCTGTTGGGCTTCCTGATGGTAGCATTGAGGCTAAAACCCGAGTTGAGGCACCCCGCTCCTACAGACCGTTAGCTACCTGGGGGTCCGTACAGGGACGGGAGAGGCCGTGGAGCAGGGCGCTGACTGCCCTGGTTTGAATCTCGCCTCTGCTCCTTCCAACTGCGGGACCTGGGACAAGGTACTTACTCCTCCTGCCTTGGTCTCTGTCTGTCTGCCGCCACAGAGTTGTTGTGAAGATCAGGAGTTAGTATAGATGCCGTGTTTAAAACGGTGTCTGGCACAAAGGAAGTATATACACGTCCCTGCTCTTACTGTTTGACTGCTGTCTTCCTTCCGTATAGCCCCCCTGTACCCTTGAGAAAATAGATGCTTTTATCAGCAGGCGGTATAACAAAGCAGAAAGAAACCAGCTCTCAGCCTAGGATCCAAGCTCACCACTCCCCTCACACGTGGGACACTTGCCAAGGTCTTGGGCTCTGGAGCTGCGTTCTCGCCGCTGCCTAAGGCTCATCTTCAAGACCTGACCGTTGCTGATGAGCCGGATGTCCGGGCCTGCAGTGCCTGCCCGGCCCCAGCCTGGCCGGCGCTGTGCTGTTGCTGCTTCTCGGCCAGCCTGTCGGCTGGGTGCTGCCCGTCGTGACCTTCACCTTCAGTACTGATGAGGCCCAGCCTTTTTGCCTTGCCCCCGGTGCCAGTGTCTTGCTTGGTTTCTGGTTGCTCCCTGGTTTGGAGCCTACTTTTTCCCTCCACGTGGCCCCAGTCCTTGGCATCTGACCTGGCTCTTAACTCTCCGTTCCCTTTATTCTGTTTCGGCTGTGAACTTCTTGGCACTCCTGGGGCCTGGCCTGCTGCTAAGAAAGCGGCTTGCGTTAGCTTTCTCTGAACGGGCTGGCCGCCTGCCCTCCTTCCGCCTGCTGCATCCCACAGGTCCCCAGCGGTCTTTTGGTCATCAGAGCTAACCAGTCAAGTAGTCCTTTAGCCTGATCCTGGCTGGCTCCCCCCCCCCCCGGAGCTTCGGCCCAGAGCTCTTGAGTTAGGTGCTTTGTAAGTGTGAGACGGCCCTTGGACAGAAAGCCTCCTAGCCATTGGTAAGGTGTTTGGTGCCACGCTTGGCCACTGAGCAGCCACAGTTCCTTTCATCCTAGCTGTACCTCACAGTGGGGCTGCAGCTTTTGAGTTTTATTAAAAGTGAAAGGAATCTTCTCCGAAATTGCAGAATGAGTCACCAGCTTGGATGCTTACCCTTTCTGGACTCCCAGGCTGGTGAAGTGAATTGCCCACCCCCTTGATTGGGTTAGCCGCCCCGGGGCCTCACCGCATCCCTCTCCGCCCCCCCACCCTGCCAGACCACGGTTTGCCCTCTGGGGCCGAGGACAGCATACTTGGTTGCTTGGTCACGTCTTGCAGCCTGCAGATTGGACAGGTGGAATCAATGCTCATGAACCCGGAGAGGCCCAGGTAGCACAGTTAGTGACACTAGCTGCCTGCAGGGACAGCCTGCCACGGGAGAGCGTGTGATTGAACGGTGATTGGACACAGCAGCTGAGGATTAACCAGATTATGTCCCTTTGAGTTTAGATTGACAAACCCCTCTTGATAGATTTTAAAACAAGCCACCTTGTCCAGAATATAGAAGAGCTGCCTCTAAACACAGGGCTGTGCCAGCCTGAGTCGTGGGGGTGGTTAGGTATAGATCTGCAGCCCACCTCAGCCCAGATTCTTGTTACCATCACTGCAGTTGTGTGGACACCCAGAAGGGAGTTCATATTTGTGGATCTTCGATATGCCAGGCGCTGTGGAGTTCACCTACTTAAAACCTCCAAGGGAGGCCTCGTGATCTCTATTATGCTGGCAAGGAAATGGAGTCTCGGCGGTGTGATTGTCCAAATCATAGTAAACGATAGCGCTTTGACTTGAACCCAGGTCTCCCTGTTCTTGGAAAATGTCACACTGTCTTGGAAGTTCCTGTTGTGGCTCAGCGGGTTAAGAACCCGACCAGAGGAACTCCTCTTGCGGCTAGCATCCATGAGGACACAGGTTCGATCCCTGGCCTCCATCAATGGGTTAAGGATCCTGCGTTGCTATGGCTGTGGCATAGACCAGCGGCTACAGCTCTGATTCAACCCCAAGCCTGGGAACCTCCATATGCCGTGGGGTGTGGCCCTAAAAAAAGACAAAAACAAAAACGAAACACCTAATGTTTGTTGAGCGCTAGCCTCACATGTCAGGCACTGTTGGAGCACATTACACACACTTAACACATTCGTGTGAGCTGGAGAGTCTTCATGTCCCTGATAATTATGATTGCAAAGTGATAATTTCCTGACGTCATCATTTGTTTTGTATTAGTTGTCATTCCAGAGTAAAGAAGCGCTTTCCTTCTTGCCCCCTGATTTACCACTTATTTTCAGGATGGACTTGGCGTCTTGGTGTGCTCGATGGGTGATCGCCCGATGGTGTCATTATTCATGCTGATGCTCAGACTTTAAAGCCATCGTCTGACTTGTGTACCGTACTACAGCCTTCTCTTTCAGCTGTTGTTCTTACTGCCTGTAGGTTGCCCATCTCTAACAGCCTTTTTGTACTTCTTAACTTTTAATCTGCTGGGAGACAGGAAGACCGGTATCAATCTCAGCCAAATGACGTGTAAACTATCAGTAAACAGTCTCCAAGTGAGAACCTGACAGACTCTGCTGTGAGTTAAATATCTCAGCTGCTGTGAGCTTTAGGAGTTCTCATTGTGGCTCGGGGGTTAAGGACCTGACATCGTCTTGTGGGGATGCAGGTTCGATCCCCAGCCTCACTCAGTGGGTTGAGGATCTGGCCTTGCCACAAACTGTGGCATAGGTCTCAGATATGGCTCAGATGCGTTGTGGCCATGGCAGTGCCATAGGCTATAGCTGCAGCTCCGATTTGACCCCTGGCCTGGGAACTCCCATATACCACAGGTACAGCCTTAAAAAGAAAAAAAAAAAATCTGAGTTTTAGACATGGATTTTAGCCGCTCAGAGATGCTTCTCATGTCTCTCTGGGATCACAGTTCATATCCTGGATAAATCGCCTGCGAAAGGTAATTCTTAAGCTCCTTTTAGGTAAGGGGAGTGGACACGGGAGACTCCTTGGCCGTGTTAGATCAGATGTGGAAGAACCCCATCTATGTAGGCAATAGAGTCTGAGGGTTTCTGTTTATTCGGGGTTTTTTTGGCTGTGCCCATGGCATGTGGAAGTTTCGGGGCCAGGGACTGAACCTGCATCACACAGTGATCCGAACTGGCACAGTGACAGTGCTGAGTCCTTAACCCACTGCGCCACAAGAGCGCTCCCTCTGGTCTCTGACTTGCATACGAGGACTGTGTGTGCGCGTGGGAGTTAGTGAAATTCATTCACCCATTCAGCAAATAATTGGGCAGGTCCTGTGCCTTTGGAAGCTTATGAAATTCAAGCCAGTTGATACAGGGAAAACCAGCAACACTGCTGTTTACAGATATTGAAAAATTAGCAAAGAAGAGAAACCAGCTATAATTCAGCTTTTGGGCGGTGGGGGCAGCGTGGCATGCAGTGGCTTGATGTGGGATCTCAGTTTCCAGACCAAAGATTGAACCTAGGCTGCGATGGTGAAAACGCAGAAGTCTAACCACTAGATCAGCAAGGAACTCCTTGTAGTCTGGCTTTTTAACAATTACGATTTTTTTAAATGCTTGCCATTTATGCCTTCAAAAGCATTAATAGTTTTGAAGGCCAGTAAGCAAAAAATTAAGATACTAAGAGGAAAATAAGCAAAAGACATTATTCGTGAAAATAAAAACACAGTTGATTTTTATGATTCCTGAAAGAAACACAGCTGACCCTTAAACATTTTTTTAAGTCCAACCTCAGTAGTATTCAGAGAAATGCAAGTTGGAAGCAATGTGATTCCATTTTCTGTTTACCAAAGTCACACATTATGGAAAAAAAACAAAACCAAACCCATTTTGGTGTAAGGAAGGCACACCAGTTAGCATCATCCTTCGTTTGCTAGTAAAAATAAAAATTGGTCCTATCTTCCTGAAAGGCCGTTTAGTAATGCTTATCAAAAGCCTTAAAAATGCTTATGCTCTTGTTCTGAAAATCCATCTCCTGGGGATTTATTCAAAGGAAATAATTAAGGGATTGTTGCTGCAATATTAAAAAGTTGGGGACTGGCTACAGTACAGACTAGCCTTATGATCGTGTGCTGTGCGGTCATTAAAAGCAGTGTGATAGGCAAGTATTTAACACCCGGAAGGGCTGTGTATGTGTGTTTAGGGAGAGGTTATATATGATCTCAGTTTTTGTAAATAAAAGTATGCAGACATTGAAAAAACTGGAAGGCGTAACATATTCCAAAACATTTTTTCTTTTTTTGGCCGCCCTGTGTGCAGCATGTGGCATTCCTGGGCCAGGCAGGGGTCAGATCTGTGCTGTTGTTGCGACCTTAGCCACCATGGCAACGCTGGGGTCTTAACCCACTGTGCTGGGGATTGAACCTGTGTCCCACTGCTCCCAAAACACCGCCCATCCTGTCGCGCCACAGCAGGAACCGCAACGTTTTGTCTTTTGGATTAGCTGTACTTTCTGAATTTCTTACAGTGAACACAAACCTTTTTTTTCCTAGTGACGAAAAGGAAAGTTCTAGCAGGAATGCTGCATACACAGTGGAAGCTAACATACACAGAGCACTTCTGGGTCAAGCACTGTGCTTGGTGCGTCGTCAATTCACCTAATTTAATCTCACTGGCGAGGCTTCTGCCTCCTCATCCTGCTCCCTCCTGTCCGTTCTCGCGCAGCCACAGGAGTGATTCATCTAATAGCAAAGTTTGGGAGGAACCGCACCAAAGTATGAATAGTGGTTACGCTTAGAATTTAGATTAAGGAAATGAAGACTTTCGCTTTCCCACACACTGCTTCAGTGTGATTGGCATTTTGAAGAATATGTTTATCTTGTTTATTGTAAGGGTTTTTTTCTGTTAGAGTTGATTGGCAGTGTTCTGTCAGTTGCTGCTGCACAGCCCAGTGCCCAGTCTGCATCTGTCTCGCGTGGTCCTCCGTCCTGGTGTAGACGTAGTTCCCCGTGCTGCACGGCAGGCTCTCTGCTGATCCCTCCACAGGCGGCAGTTTGCATCTGCCAGCCCCCGACGCCCAGTCCATCCCGCTCTTGCCCGCTCCTTGGCAACCGCAAGTCTGTTCTCCAGGTCCATGAGTTTGTTTCTCTTCTGTGGAGAGGTTCGTTTGTGCCGTGTGTTAGGTTCCAGATAGGAGTGTATCCTATGGTGTTTGTCTTTCTCTTGCTGCCGTATCTCACTCAGGGTGAGAGTCGCCAGTTCCGTCCTAAAACCATGTTTCTCTTTGGAGTGCGGAGGACCGGCCTGTGCTGCCGTGTCGCCTCCCCTCATCCCGTCCCGGGCGCGCCTGTCTCCCTCTTTGCGTCCCCTCGCACCCTCTGCTCCGGCTCGTCTCTCTCCAGGTGAAGCTTCGTGCTCTTCTGCCTCCCGGATTTATCACTTCGCCATCGCGGATCGGGCTCCTCAGCCTTTCTCGAGTCTTCCGTACCTGAACTACCACAGCCTCTGGGAGGCCTGTCTTGATCCCCTCCCTTGGTTTCCCACCGAAATAGCCTTTATCATACTTGGCTGTCATTTTAGGCAGAGTTGTTGTCCCTGAGGCCTGGCCCCTGGCCCCTTCAGCAGTGCCTCGAGGGGCCAGTGCGTGGTAAGTAATTGCTGAGTAAACACTTCGGACTTGACAGCGCGGACAGCGAGCCTTGAGCCTTCGGTGTGAGAGGACTCGTCCAGAACCTCTCAGCCGGGGAAGTTTCTGGCTGCCTTTCCCACCCTTGTCTCCGATGCTCGCCGAGGTCCTGTCCTTTCTGTTGTCCTGCTCACATGAGCAGAGGCAGAGCCAGTCCCCAGACGCGCCTCGGACTCGGGGCCTTCCTGCTTCTGACCCTCGTGTCTCCTGCTCTCCTCCAGCGTGGTGCAGGTCCTGCTTGCTGCCGGTGCGGACCCGAACCTCGGGGATGATTTCAGCAGTGTTTACAAGACCGCCAAGGAGCAGGGGATCCATTCTTTAGAAGGTAAGCATGGGCACCTGCTGTGGCTTCCACGCGGCCCTGCTCTGTGCCGGCTCCACCGGCAGCTCGGGCTGGGAACGCATGCCAAGCCCGGAGGGCTTGGGGCAGCAGCCCTTCACAGCCCCCTCGGGCTTGGTAATTTATGTCCCTTCAAGTCTTGGGGAAGAAAATAGAGGCCCCATTTCGTGACCTTGGGGAGGGGTAGGAAGACCTCTGAACTGCTGTTCTCCCAAAAGTGCCTCAACCCGTGGAGTCTCAGCTGCGTGGACAGGGGAGCAGGTTTCCATGAAATAACGTAAGGCAGCTGCGAGGACTGTGGACCTGTTCTTCCTCCACGTCCTGAGACTTCTAGCCGTCTCAGCCCTGCCCCGGAACCAGAAAGCAGCCTCACCACTGTCCTCAGCCTCTGAGGCCCCTCGGCACTGCTCTGAAGGCTGTTTTTACCCCGCCTGCGTGTGGAACGCGGTCCCCCCTCTGAGACGGGCCCTCACCTTCCTGCGTGACCCAGGACCCGGAGTGGCCCTTGTCTGCGCCTCCTCGATGTCTGTGCTTGGCGACTGGGGTGGTCCCCAGTGCCTCCCTGGGGTGGTGTGGGCGGTTGCCTGGACTTCTCCGGAGAACAGAGGTGGCCCTGTACCGGGGCTTGGTCACGCGGCCGGTGGAGGGTACCTGGGCAAGTTAGTCTGTGTGGCCTCTGGTGAGTAGTGTTTCGAAAGGAGGGTTGAGAAGAGAGCGGGCTGCTTTGATTGCAGACAGAAATGAATATTTTACCTTGGAGCCTTGCTTGTCCAGATCGGCCCTGTTGCCCGGCCCGATCCTGGATCACGCGCTGGGCAGCTGAGCCGCGGCTGCTTTAGGGTTGGCACGGATGCCGGGAGGACAGACCACCTTGCTGACGGCCCGAGGGTCAGGACGTTGCCCTGAGGAGAGGTTCAGCCTCAGTGTGAGGAGTGTGCTCAGGGTCTCGGTCCCTGGAGCTGTCCCCAGTGGGGCTGCAGGGTGGGTCGGGGGTAGGGGTAGCCCAGGGCACGGGGTCCTTGCTGCCCCAGCAGCGTGAGGGAAGAAGTGTCAGGAGCATCAGAGCGGCTGCCCAGCTGCAGGTGAGCTCGCCCTCCGCCTCCGGCCCAGCTCCCTCTCCCGGCAGGCTCCCTGGCTGCGGCGACATCCTTCCCCGAACCTGCATTCTCCTCGGCCGTAGCCCGCCCTCGGCTGCTCTGGTGACTGTTCTCCAAATCCTGGCCCTTTGTGGGGTGGTTTGAACTCTGGTCTGCCCTCTGTCTTTTGTCTCCTCCTCAGCTGCCAGTCCCACGTGCAGGCCATTGATTCCCCATGAGCTGGAGGAATTACACGCCCTCTGTTTCACACAGGAGAATTTCACGAGGATCAGACTTGCCTGCTCTTTCCAGCCTGACGTGTGAGGGCTTAGCTCACAGACCGGCCTCTCCTCACTCGCCAGCCTCCACTCGGTCTTGTGTTCAGGGGCTCTGAGAAAAAGCGAGAAGGGGCATGTGCCAAGAGGGCGGGGCCGGGTGGCAGGGCTGCTCTTGCATCCCGGTGAGCTTTTTCTTTTCTTGTTAGAGCCGCACCTGTGGCACATGGACGCTCCCAGGCCAGGGGTCAAATTGGAGCTGCAGCTGCCAGCCTACACCACAGCCACAGCAACGTAAGATCCTTAACTCACTGAAGCAAGGCCAGGGATTGAACCCACATCCTTACAGATACTCGTCGGGTTCGTAACCCGCTGAGCCGCAGCAGGAACTCCCCAGTAAGCATTTTTGATTTCCTGGAATCGCAGAGCTGTGAAGCCGTCTGGTTCCATCTCTGCTGTCACACCATTCATTGCCCTCGCCTGCCTTGGGGTTTCGTACCTTTCTCTTCTCATAGTCCAGCTTCCCAGGTTGCCGCTCATGCTCAGCTTTCCAGATGAGTGGTCAGCACACTGTTTCTGGAAAGTGCCAGAGAGTAAACATTTTAAGCTTTGTGGGCCAGTGGGTCTCAGGTGTGACTGCCCAGCTTGGCCACTGTAGGACACAACACAGCACACAAGTGCGTGTGCGCGGATGTGTTCCAAGAAAACTATGTACAGAAATCGGCAGCAGGCCGGATTTGGCCCATCGGCTGTGGTTTGCCAGCCCTGTCCTAGGTAGACCCTTTCCTTTCTTCCCTCCCTGCTCTCTTTCCCTCCCTCCGTTCCTTGCTGTCTTTCTCTTTCTTTGCCCTTTTTTCTCAACCTCTTCTGAATTTTTTTCAACCTTTGTGCTAGCCAGCCCACATTCTAAGTAGGTAGATAGCGAGACAACAGAAATCCTGGAACAAGCTAGCATATGCATCACGAAATATGGATAAAAATAGCAAGCATCTCTTCTTATTTCACATGACCTGCAAATTTAGTGACTAGGCTTTCCATGGGTTCATTTATTTATTTAAAAATAATTTTTAAAAAATGTTGCTGATCCCGTTCCTTCCTAGCACGCACTGTTCTAGGCACGAGTGAGTTAGATAAGATGCCTCCCGTCATGTACTTTGTGTGCAAGTCTGTGATTGGAATGTTTACAAGGACTGTTAGGTACAGAGCCCTGGAGCACATGATCAGAGCAATTGAGAGGCATTATTCAGCAGTCACAACTATAAATCCCCCAGACTTCCTTCACTCCGTCTTGTCCCCAAAATTGTAAGCGATTTTCTCAGATTTCTTTCTGGAATAAAAGCATGTTTAATATTTGTCTTATTTTCTTGCACAGTAATTCTTACGCAAGAGCATGTTAGGTTATTCTGGCACTGTTTCACCTTATCCTCGGGGAACCCGTCTTGGTGCCCAGCAATCACCTCAGTGTTTCGGAACCATTGAAAATAAATCAATTCTAGATTTGAATAATCAGTTTCTTCAACATGATAAATTCACTGCTCTGTGGCTTGCAAGATCTCCCTCTCTCTGTAGCTTTTTCTCTTTTTTTAATTGCGGACGGTCTTTGCCAGCCACAGTTTTCCAGCAGCTCATCAGATTTTCCGTGGTGCCTCAGTGCGGCTGTACTGTGCTCTCTGACTTCGTGCACTCTGCTCTCTGATGCTGGACCTGGAGAGTGACAGGCCTTTAAAAATCATCTTGGGCTCTCTTTACCAGCCTAAGCCTTTAGTTCCTTCCTAAACATAGGTTTGGGCCCCCCCGCCCCCCCCACCTTTTCCCTTTAAAGATAGTGCGTTCATTCAACCATTTAGCCAGCATTTATTGGTTGCCCAGCTCTGAGTCATTCTCGTCGAGGAAGTAGACAGAAACAAAAGAATCCTGCGTTTCTTTTTGCTTTAGATTGGACTGTCTTTTCTCCAGGAGGCTCCCCAACTTGCGGGCCTGTGTGAGGAGGTGGAGGCTCCTTGCCCAGGGTGGATTCAGGCACATTCACAGGAAGGTTGCCAGCTGGGGCAGGTCCTTCTGTATCGGAGCATAGTCAGTTCCAAAGTCTGTCAGGTTCCCTAAATTCCTGAGAGCTGTTTCTGCAGGACTCGGCCCGTGCTCAGGAAAGGGAAGTGTGAGCTGTAGTTTGTGACTTCAGCGAGACCCCCCTGGCCCCATGATGCGTCTGCGGTCTGTGTCCTCAGTGGTGGTGTGCCGATGGAGAGCTACAGTGTGCGACGTGTGCATTACTGCACAGCACTCTGCAGCTGGACTCGCGTACTAGTTTTGTTTATTTACAAATCAGCATGCACTTGCTGAGTGTCAGGCACTCTGCCAGATGCCCGGAGAAAATAAATAAAAATGAATAGACATGATCTGGCCCCTGAACAGTGCTCCCAGTCCAGTAAGAAGACAGACCTGTGAGCAGACACCGCAGGGCACGTGATACCTGCAGAGGTCGCTGGATGTACAAAAGCTGTAGATGGCACCGATGTAGGTGGCGATGCCTTCTGTAAGGAGGAAGACTGGTGCCTGGGACGTGTCACAGGGTACATGACTTTTGAATCACGTCTTAAGGATGCGTCAGAGACCGCCAGGCAATCAAAGAGGGCTGGACTTTGCAGGCAGAGGAACAGCGCATGGAGAGACACGGAGCAGGTGGCAGCAGGTGGAGTCATCTGCCAGGGTGCTGAGAACGGCGACAAGTGAGACCAGAGAGGAAGGCGGGATTCTGCATGGGAGGGATCCTGGAAGGCAGTTCAAGGGAGCGTCTTCTGGAGGGCGTTACGGATTCTAAGTCGGGGAATGCTCAGGTCATAGTAGCGTGTTGATGGGGTGTGGATGAACTGGGGGACAGGCAAGCAGTGGTTTTGTGATGTTTTAGGGCCACTGGGCCCCTTTGAGGATTGGATGGGAGGCTGCGCTCCTCTCCCTCAAGATGCACTTCTGATTTCTAGGAATTGCTGAAGGAGATCTTTGGGAATGGAGAGAATAAATATTAGGAGAACATCAGGAGAAGGTTGAGTCTTCAGGGGAATGTGGTCGCTGTTGGAGAAGGAGGAGCTCATCTGTCACCTGAGTCTCTGCTTTGGGTGACCCGTCGGTTGGGTGGGTCTGAAGATAAAGGAGGAGTCTGGCAGGACGTGGGGACATGGGCGTCACCAGCATTTGCTTGGTAATTAAAACAGCGAATGCGACTGAAGGTGCCCGAGAAAAGGCGTTAAAGCGAGAGGGTGGGAAGATGGATCCCAGGTACCAGCCTTCAGGGTGAGAGGAGGAAAGAGGGTCTCTTGCCTCAAAGGTGTCGGAGACGTTGCCTGGTTTTCTCTGAGAGAGGCTCGATGTCTGTTCCGCTTGCTCAGAATGGGCGTAGCCTAGAGAGGAAAGCAACCCCTTTGCCGAGGCTTTGTCATCCGTCCTCCCATTCCTAGTGAGAGGCTTCTCCTGTCTGACGCTTGGCATTGCTCTAGAAGGACGCCTGCCCAGCTGGCACATGACAGTATCTCCCACTCTTGTCCAGGTTGGTGTTTCTGGGCACAGGGCAGCTCTGCTGGTGCAGGTGACGCAGAGATGCTTGGTCTTACCGGCCTGACCTGTCCATTCTCTGCAGTCCTTGGAGGGCATCTTCACAGGCACACGGCGTCCGCAGAAAGGTCAGGCTTCGGTGCCAAGAAGTCATCATCCATCGAAGCTCCGTCACTCACCAGCCGTGTGATCTTAAGCAAGAGGCTAAGGTCTCTGAGTTTTGTTGTCCCCTGTGTAACGTAGGGATAACAGAGGCCCATCCTAAAGGGCCCTTCGCCTGACCAGCGATAACTGTGTGACCTGCGGAAGCGTGTGCTGCACACGTGCTCTGCGGAGTCGGCTGCAGGCGTGCAGCTTCTGGCGGAGTCCGGCCGGCTGCCTGTCGGGGCCATTAGATCACACGGCCTCCCAGGTTCCTGGCAGCTGGGTGATTTCTAAGGTTCTAGAAACTTCAGGCTCACGGTCAGAGCAGGGTGTTACTTAGAAGAAGGAAGCTTTGAGCTGGGCTTTGGAGAGTGAAGGGGAGGGAAAGGAGAAATACGCTGCGCAGGGCTGCGGCTTGAGCAGAGGCGCCCGGAGGGGACTCGTGGAGGGAGGAGGATCGTGGCCGTGTCTCTCCCGCTTCATCCCTGACCTCGACCACGTTCCGTCCAGCGCCTGAGCCCCCCACCCACTCACCCCAGCAGGGTCCCACTTGTGGCTGTGGGTCGTGGGCCCCAGTCCTCAGGTGGAGGAGGCCGTAAATTTGTGGCAACAGTAAACAAGTCACCGGGCCGGGGATGCCGCTGGCTGCTTGTGACTGTTATAAACATTGGGTATCTGGGGCCGTCAGAAATGCAAGCAAGCACTCTGAGCGCCTCTCATATACACAATTAAAACAATAAAACACGGCAGGAACGCGGCCAGAGCAGGCTGTAAATCACCTTCTCGTCTCAGCTCCAAGTGGCAGCTGCATAAAGATGAGCCATGCGAGAGCTGGGCTGGCACAGGGCCCTTCTGGGGGTGGAGAACCTGGCTGGCCCAGCTGGGCCCGCCAAGGCCAACCCTACCAGCCCGGGTAGCCCTCTTCCCACAGCTCCCGGGGCTGCAGGTCCTGGCCTGCTCCACCTGACCTCCCGTCTCTGTATCTTTAGATGGGGGACAGGACGATGCAAGCTGGTACATCACAAAGCAGTGGACAAGGGCCCTGGAGTTCAGGAGGTGGCTAGGAGTCCCCGCTGGCGGTAACAGAACTGCTCTCTCTAATATTTCTCTCCTTTCCCAGGACAGGCTAAGGAGTGGTCTTACTGCAGCTCAGCAACTCAGTGGCTGTTAACACCCAGCACCCACTCCGTGCCTGGCCCTACCTAGGCACAGCAGAGAGAATGAGTACCCTTGGAGACGCATACCCAGTTGGGAGTAATGAGGCTCCCAGGGGCCCAGAATCCCCTAGAGAGCTTGTTGAGACACAGATTCCTGCCCCCCAGCCCCCGCCCCGAGATTCTGGCTCTGTGTCGGGCAGGACGTGAGATTTTGCTTTTCCAATAGGCTCCCGCTCTTCGAGTCGCATCGTCTGGGCTACTTGTGCTCGAGCTGCTTTAAAAGCTCATCTGGCCCTTCTCCTCCCTGAAAGAGACCTTATTTTGCCACCTTAAGTTTCAGTGCTGGAGAGACTGTCTGCTTAATCCACGGTTTATGGGAATACAGAACCCTTACTGGCTGTGACACCTGGAACAGTTTTCCCTACCTCTCAGAGGCTCTGTCTCCTTATTTGTAAAATAAAGGTTATTGGGGAAGTTAGAATAGTGTATTTATCCCTAGCCTAAAACCTCGAACATAGAAGGAATTCTGTTGATATAAATTTCTGTTTTTACATCGTTCTCATCTTCATCATCCTCTTATGGAACTTCATTCAGAGTCTTTGACACCGCTTTCTAAATGCTTTTCAGTGGTAGCAAAGTATTATCTGCAAAGAGCCGGACATTGTTTCAGAATCCGAGGGATGACTTGGCCGTCGCCTAACCGTGTGACCTTGGGCAGTTCTCTGTATCTCTCTGAGCCTTGATTTTCTCATCTGTAGAGAATAATATTTTCTATACCATAGGCTGCTTATAAAGATAAAATCTGAAGCACTTACAAAATATTAGGGAAAACCCGAGGTATTAAGCACGTGTAAGTTGTCGGCAAGAACAGCGATTAATCGTAATGAAGATGGATGACGTGACCAAGGGAGTGTCTGACAAGAGTTCGGTGGGAGGTGCAGGTAACAAGGAGTGTCGCAGCCCAGAGAAGGGGTATGTCACGTCCAAACGTTCAGAGGTGGGAAGCAGGAAACATGCATTTCAGGGCAGCAAGTAAGCTTCTTAGGATGCAGCATCTCTGTAGCAGGAGGTGCGTTGGGCGGAGAGGCGCCATGGAGGTCCTAGCGGAGAGGGGGCTGCAGGAGCTGATTCTTTCCAGGATGGGAAGCAGGGGTGGTGATGATGAGGTGCTGCTACTGCGGCCGCGGCTGCCGATAGCAGCAGGTGACGTTTATGGATGCTTTCTCTGTGCTCCCAGCAACCCTGTGATGTAGGCGCGAAAGGAAACTGAGGCGGAGCGATGATGCCAGGTGCTAGCAGAACTGTCTCCTGCTCTTGGAGAGGACCCGGCAACTCGATCAGCCTCTCTGTGCCCCTTTCCTGGCTCAGAACCTCTGACTCATCCAAAGCCTTGCAAGGCTGGGGCGTCTGCCAGGCTTAAAGCTGTTTGGGCAAGTTATTATTTTTAATAATGTCCCTGCCTTTTCCTCCTCACTGTCAGAGCCTTGTCACACCGCCATCCCCAGTGGTTCTGCATGTCGTTGCTCAGCCCTGTCAGCCACGGTGTGGTCGCTAGGGTGGGTGGACAGTGCCCTGTCCACCCACCCGTCAGGCCTTCTTGGCCAACTGCAGGATTAAGTGTGGCAGCCAGTTAGGTTAATTGCTTCTATTCTTTCCGTCCTCCAGAGCTGTATATCTACGCTTGACTAGGAGAGGGGGACAGACTAGTTGACATGTTTTATTTAAAAGAATGAATTTGATACATTTATAAAAATAAGGGAAAAGTGGGATGGGGTGGCAAAGAACTAGTCTTGCGATTTTTAACTGATTTACATATTTCGCGTATAAATATTTTTTCATCAAAAGTTCCGAATCAGGGATGGGTCCCACACACCACACAAAATATATTAGAGACATTTATATGGATAGCAGGACGGGAGACAGAGGGCTGAAATTTTCCAGGCACCCAGTGATTGATGGGGGCTGAGGCTCCCCCTGACGCTTTATTGAGTTTCCGATGATTATCTCTCGCCGAGACATTTTTTACAGATGACGGTCGAGCTGTCACAATGGACCATGGGGGAAAAAAACCAACAATAATAACACTTTAATCTTTTTACTGCACTGCTCCCTAGTATCTCAGATTCATCTTCCCTGACGCACGCAGTTCATTATTCTGCCCCTCCCTGGATGAGAAATAAAGGAAAATAAATATATATGTAGACACACTTACCCACATACATACACACGCACGGCGTGTATATAAGAGACCACCCCAGAACTAGAGAGGGGCAGAATTTATTGTTCTTTTTGTAAGTGTTGAGGTTTATTAGTAGAGATGCTGGGTTGCCTTGGAATTGGCTATTAATTACAGCGTTTTGTATTTGTTTTTTATTGCAAGTTTTTAACATCTTGAAGAAAAGGCAGAGGCGCGGCAAGCAGGTGCAGAGATGGGGCGCACAGAGGGGCCAGGTTTGACCAGCCAAGTGGCAAGCTGGCTGAGAGGCGGAAAGGGCAGACTCCTTCCTCTTGCTGCCAGCCCTGCCCAGAGGGTGCCTGGGCCTTAAGGAATACTGCCTCGGTAGGGATCAGGGTAGGGGCGGAGGGGTGGGAGCAGGTGAGCTCAGGGCAGCAGTAGGACGGATCAGAGGGACTCCAGATACCCATGCGCGTGCCACTGCTCTTCGAGTCAGGAGAGGGGCGACGTGGTGCACGTTCAGACGGCGCGTCGATGGGTCTGCAGGGAACAGGGGCAGGTTCTTAGGAGTTTGCCCCACTCTTTGACCGGGATGCTGTGCAAGTGAGACATGGGATCTGGGAAGCTCTCCCTGGGCCTCTGGTCGCAGGAGGGTCTGGGGCTGTAGAGCAGGTGCCATGGGCAGCACCAGCCCCCTCCCCCTCCCATCTGAGGTTCCAGGCCGGCCTCCCTGCTCCGCCGCCCCCCTTCCGGGGGTGAGGAAAGGGGGGCTGAGGGTCCCTGTGGGGCGGCCGCCCTCGGCCGGCCCCAGTGGAGTCAGCGCCAGCCCGTCTGCTCTCTGACTCCTGACACCGCCCCGAGCTCCTGCTCCGCGCCCGCTCCCCTGCTTCACGCGATGAGGTGCCGTGAGGAGGGCAGGACCCTGCTCTGGAGGAGAAGCCGCCCCGTCTGCAGGCCGAGAGCAGGGTGTCTGTGGGCACCTTTGCTCTTCTCTTTTTGGGGGGGCGGGGGCACCCCCGCCGCCTGCCAGGGACCCCGCCAGCCCCCTCACCCTCTGCGCCACCCTAGAGCTCCTCTGAGAACCGTTTTCAGGCGGCAGCGGGTCCTCCAGCCAGAGGCCCGCCTCGCTGACTGCTCTCGAGGTCAAGGACGAAGCGCCGTGAGGCCAGGGCCCGCCCCGCAGGAGCCCGTTCTCTGCCGGGAGGGACCGGCCTGCCGTCCTTCGCCAACCAAGCGCGTGTCGCCCCCTGGGACGCGCGAGCGCCTCTGCGTGAGGCGGGCTGAGCACACGCGCCGCGGACGAGGGCCAGGGTCGGCCGCCCCGATGTGGACGTCCGGTCCTCGAGCAGCGAGCCGGGGACAGCGGCGACGGCCAGGCTTCTGGAGGGCTCACCGGTGGTGCCCCGGCATCCTGGGCCTCCCTAGCGCAGGACCGGGCGTCTGGAGCGGGGCCGGCTCGGGCCCGCCTCGCCCCTCTGTCGTGCTCCTCCTCGCGGGAAGCCTGGGGTGAGAAGGCCCCTCGGAGACCAGACCTCGGCGCCGCGCCCAGTGCTTCCCAGACTTGCCCTGAGGAACCAGCGCAGGGGGCTTCTGCCGCCGTGCGGTTCCGGACCCTGCCTGTTGAATCCAAAGTGCCGAAGGGGAGCCTGTGAGTCAGCGTGGTGTGGTGTGGCTTGATTTGGCTCAGTTCATTTGACGAGTCACCCACGTGATTCTGCTGCCACGAAGGTTTAAGAACCACTGATACGAAAAACTCCTCTACTTTAAAAATAGACAGTCTGGGACATAGAGGGATTGAGACACATCACGTTTAGTGAAAGACCTGGGGGTTTTGTTTATTTGTTTTTTGGTCTTTTGAGGGCCTCGTCCTCAGCATATAGAGAGTCCCAGGCTGGGGGTTGAATTGGAGCTGCAGCTGCTGGCCTGCATCACAGCCACGGCCACACAGGATCCAAGCCACGTCTGCGACCTACACCACGGATCATGGCAACGCCAGGTCCTTAACCCACTGAGCAAGGCCAGGAATCGAACCCACATTCTTATAGATACTAGTTGGGTTCGTTACCACTGAGCCACAACAGGAACTCCCTGAAAGATCCATTTTTGAACCCAGTTCGCTTATCTCCAGGTCTCTTTTTCCTGCTGTTCTGCATGCTCCTTAATTCATCAACAAAAACCACTGCATGCCCATAGGTTTCAGCATGGAGTCCACACCTTTCTCAGGATTAGGTCTCTGACTGCCTGGGCAACCTCTTCTGTGGCCACTGCTCCACCCTCATTCGCTCAGCACCCCAAGTTCACTGAAGGACTCCCAGTCTCTTGTATGGACAGGTGGTGCCGTCTTTACCCTCTGGCCTTGGCAAATAATGCCTGCTTTCCTAGACTGCCTTTCTCCACCTCATCCTCTAGACTGTTTTCTGGGAGATTCCTCCCCAAGCTGCATCATGTGCTCCCCGTCTTTGCTGCCATCCGACCGTGGGCATGGGGGCCTCTCAGCATTCCCTGCGCAGTGGTGCTCCGTGGGGGCATGCTCCCAGGCATGGGGACACACGAGGGCTCCTGTGTGCTCACTGCAGAAGCTGCTGAGATACTGAGGTGAGGCTGGTGCCATACGTACAGAAAATGTTAGGAGCTGGGTACCGTCATCCGTGAGGAGCCCAGGATCTAACAGGGGGTCAGAAGGGAAATTTTAACACAAGAGAGTATTGAAGAGGTGTTAGAAGACAATAAATAAATACGTGGTGTGCATGAGGCCAGCGAGCGAACCCACGCTCACACACAGCAGCATGCTAGGCATCCAGGGCAGGCCCAGGACGGAGGGACTTCCTGGAAGAGGAGGCTTTGGCTTGAGCTTTAAAGACCAAAGGGTTGGGAGAGGGAGGAGGGTCTTCCTGGCTGCGGAAGGAGATGAAGGGCCTTGCCCTCCCCCGGGGTGGTCTCTCAGGGACCCAGCACAGGGGCCCCCAGCTGGAGACAAACGCAAGCAGCAGAGCTGACAGCGCCCCAAGAAGTTGAGGGGCCACTTGCTGATGCTGGCAGGAGAGCGAGGATTTCATGAGCTGGTAGGTAGGTGACACCTTGTGGGGAGGAGGCGCAGCGCCTAGAGGCTTCTTCCCCAGACTCTGGGTAGGAATTTAGTTTAGTCCCCAGGCTCAGGCCAGCTCAGCTCCGCTGCCGCGGGCTTGTGTGAGGCTGGAGGCTGGGGGCGACGGCGCGGGCAGCCCGGGGACACTCCGTGTCGCACAGGCCGCCCAGCCTCTTGCCTCTGTCCCCTCGTCTGCTTAGGGCAGAGGGTGGTGCGGGGCCTCTCTGCGCCCGCTGGTCCTGGGCGAGGAGACGGGTGCGTGGAAGTTCCATCCAGACTCGCAGGGCCTGGCTTGTGTCCGTCAGGTTGGTGGCGCCGGGGCCTCTCGCGGCGACCTGCTTTCGCGTTTAGAGCACCGGACGTGGCGGCAGGAGGCCGAGCCTGAGGAGCTTTGCTACCCAGACCGCGCGGAAGGCCGCCCGCCCGCCTTTTCCCAACACCGCCTCCAGTGGCTGCAGCAGCGCAAGGACCGAGCCCCATCTGACTCGCCTCTGTGTTCCCGCTGCCCCGCAGGGGGATGGCGACGTTGCTGAATGTCTGTGGCCCCGTTTTCCTAGCAGAGTTGCGTTCCGTAAGAGCTACGTATTCGTACTTGCTTAAATGACACCATCTCAGGTGCTCACTTGTCGTATACCCATTTTGCAGATAAAAGAACTTAGTGGCAGAGCTAAGACTCAGGAGCGTGGGACTCCTTTACCTTGAATTACTGCTTTTCACCGCGGGAGGCGGGGGTTGTTTTTCGGTTTTGTTTTCACATTTTCAGCAGTGCTGGGAATTGGCCAGGGCTGTAGGAAGGGCTTCAGGGACCACTCTTCCCCCTGCCCCTGCCTTGGCACTCCGAGTTCAGGGCATCGAGCTGAGGGTACATCAGGTGTGTAACCTACCTGGGCACAGCACCCCGGCCAGGGCTTTGTGGCATCAGGAGGCAGAGGTGGGAGAAGGATGGCCAAGTGATACTTTGTCATGCTCGCTGTGGCCGCAGGGGTGAAGGAACAGGCATGGCTGGCTTGGAGCGGAAGCAGGAGCCTGAGCACCTCTCGCCCTGTGGTGGAGACAGGCCGGTAGATGTCTGTTGGGAAGTGGGTGGTTCACTGGCCGAGGACCAGCTGTAAACAGGGGTCCTCAAACAAGAACCGTGGTGGCCAGTGGGCGAGCCAGTCCCGGGTGAGTCGTAGCATCTGTGGGTTTACTTCCTCTTTCTGTGGGGGTGCGGGCTGCACCCTCCCACTCTCCTTACTACCTTTAGCCACTTTTTTTTTTTTTTTGGCTAGAGAAGAGTATGAAATAAATGCACTGCTTTACAGGTTGTTATGCACAGCTTCATTGCAAAGAATGTTCCATGGAACAGCAGTCCTGCAGGAGTTTAGCAAGACTTGGGTGGAAAGACGCTGTCAAACATCAAACTGCTGAGTAACACGAAATTCAACAGGTGGTTCTTCCTCAGAACCGTGCCTTTCAGAGGGTGACGTGTAGGTCGGATTCCCCAAACCTCCTTCCATGGGGAGGGGACACTTTTGGAAGCGCAAGACTAGACAAGAATAATAGTTGACATTGACCACGAGGTACTGTTAGGCCCCGTTCCAAGCCCTTTACTCATGATGTCCCGTTTAATCCTCAGAGTGTCCCGTGAGAGGGCACTCTCAGCATCTCTATTTACAGGTCAAGACACCTGACACAGAGAGGTTGGGAAAGTTACCTCGGGTTACCCGTGATTATTTAGTCTGTAGATCCAGACCAGGAACTGTAATGTTATTACAGATTATTAGTCTGTAAATTCAGAACTAGGATCCAAACGCAAGTGGCCTGACTCCAGAGCTCACTTCTTTGATAGCTGAACTTGACTGGCTCCGCTACATGCTGTTGGCTGGTGTTATTATTATTATTCCCCAAACGAGGTCCTGTTAGGGCTTTATTTACATGTTAAGGAATCATTTGCTGACTTGTCGCGTGTTTGTCAGGCACATGTTTATGCCAGACACTGTGGTGGGCCCTAAGGATGCAGCTGGGGGGCAGGGACAGCCACACCCCTGCCCTGCGGCCCCTTTGGTCTAGTGAGGCGCATAGTCAAGTGACCAGGTGCCTGCAGGGGAGCATCTCGGCAACACCGTGATCAGGAGATACACAAAGTGCCCGCGGAGCTGCTACAAGGAATAACTGCCTCAAACTTAGCAGGAATCACCAGAGGAAGTGACTTTTAATCAGAGGCCTAAATGTGAATTGGGGTTAGTCACCTGAAGACATGGGGAGGGGGGGTGTTCCAAGCAGTGGCATAGTATTCGCAAAAGCTCGGGGGCAGGAAAGAGCATTAGGAAGAAGATAGTGAGCAATGAGACCCCAAGGGCAGCAGGGGCTGGTCATGGACAGTCCTTATTAGCTGAGCGGGACACTGCCCCTCTGCTGACCTTTGTCCCTGAGCCAGATAGCCCAGCTGTTTTATCTGCTTTTTATGGCAAGCACTCTGTATAGCTCTATCTTGCACTCGTGAAACAGTGTTATAATTTGTGAAACAGTGTTATAATTTGTCCATTCAGTGATCTGATTCTTGCATTAGACTGTTAACTTCTTAGTCAAGAATTGCGTCTTGGAGTTCCCATCGTGGCTCAGTGGTTAACGAATCCGACTAGGAACCATGACGTTGCAGATTTGATCCCTGGCCTTGCTCAGTGGGTTAAGGATCCATAGTTGCCGTGAGCTATGGTGTAGGTCACAGATGTGGCTCAGATCCTGAGGTGCTATGGCTGTGGTGGAAGCCGGTGGCTGCAGCTCCGATTCGACCCCAGCCTGGGAACCTCCACATGCCGCAGGTGCGGCCCTAGAAAAGACAGAAAGACAAAAAAAAAAAAAAAATTGTGTCTTGGTCGTTCTGTGGTGGCACAGCAGAAACAAATCCAGCTAGTATCCATGAGGATGTGGGTTCGATTCCTGGCCTCCATCAGTGGGTTAAGGATCTGGCGTTGCCATGAACTGTGGTGTAGGTCACAGATGCTGTAGGCTGGCAGCTATAGCTCTGATTTGACCCCTAGCCTGGGAACTTCCATATGCCACAGGTATGGCCCTAAAAAACCAAAAAAAAAAGAAAAAAGAATTGTCTTATTCATTAGTGTATCTCCAAAAGCTATCACCATGCATTGATGTTTATTAAATGTTTATTGTTGAATGAATGATGTATTTTCTTTGTAAAATGGATTGTACCCTACCCTTCTACTTTCTTGAGCCAACTATTCACTTTTCCTCAGGTTCATCATTATATCTAGCAGTTAGTGTCCTATGTGGCAGCTCAGTGGTGCCCTAGGGGCTCTCGAGGTACTGTATTCTGTGTCTTCTTTTTTCAGCTTTTTTTTTTTTTTTGTCTTTTTAGGGCTGCACACCCTACAGAGGTTCCCAGGCTAGGGGGTCTTATCAGAGCTGCAGCCACAGGCCTATGCCAGAGCCACAGCAATGCCAGATCCAAACCCACGTCCAAACCACAGCTCACGGCAATGCCAGATCCTTAACCCACTGAGCAAGGCTGGGGATCAAACCCACAACCTCATGGTTCCTAGTCGGATTCGTTTCCATTGTGCCAGACAGGAGCTCCTTCTTTCAGCTTTTCATTGTGCTGTTCTTTTCTCTCCCTGCCTGGTCAGCATGTGATTGTAAGCAGCAAGCTTGATGCAGAATTCTCGTCCCCTGCATTCTTATTTGCTTCTCCTAATCTGCCATCGGCTGGTAACAAGATCCCTTACTATGATTTGATAAGATTGTTCGCAACTAGGAGTTCATCTCTGACTCAGGTCCTGAAGGGCTCTTTTAGAAGAAAAATGCAGATGCTCTTTCTCAAGGGACTTACATGTTAGCTAATCAGAGGCCACCTTCCTGTTTTCCTTGCTCCAGGCAAGGTCGGATGACACTCCAGGGATGGGGGTTCTCAGTCAGGAGAGCCTCTGCCTGATCCAGGAGAGCCGATGGATCACCTGTTCACTAGACCACAAGAAAGCATGGTCTGTTCTCCAGGTACCCACTCCAGCAACCTCATTTGAGCAAAAATTGAAATGCTTCCACCTGAGTTAGCTTAGCCAAGCGCCAGCTGCAAACCTCAGGCCGACCTCTGTGGGCACACACCACAGAGAGCGCTGCTCCTTCCCTCGAGCCAGGAGAGGAGGAGGAGTGGGGGCCAAGGCTGGAGCTAGAACATCTGGGCTCTGGGCCCTGATTCCTTCATTTTGCAAGTGAGGGTGACAGCATGAGATGCTAAAAGGAGGGAGGACTCAGATTAGACCTGGGTTCTCATCCTTATTCAACCACTAAGTATAACTTCTGTGCCTCAGCTTTCCCTTCTAAAGAATGAGAATTATAATACCTACTATAGAAGGTAGTTAGGGGAATTTTTTTGGCCACACCCACGGCATGTGGGAGTTCCTGGGCCAAGGATCAAACCCATGCCACATCAGTGACAACACCAGGTCCTTAACCTGCCGAGCTGCCAGGGAACTCCAGAGGTAGTTAGGAGAATTAAATAGATTGTTGTGATGTCACCATGCCAGCAACAAAGTAGAGGAAGGTCAATAATAAGAGAAGCCTGTTAGGATTAGGAAGAGGCTTGAAGAGCTTTTGACTTTGGGACTTTTAAATAGGAAGTTCAGGAGTTCCCGTCGTGGCGCAGTGGTTAATGAATCCGACTAGGACCCATGAGGTTGCGGGTTCGATCCCTGGCCTTGCTCAGTGGATTAAGGATCCGGCGTTGCCGTGAGCTGTGATGTGGGTCGCAGACGTGGCTCAGATCCTGCGTTGCTGTGGCTCTGGCGTAGGCTGGCGGCTACAGCTCTGATTCGACCCCTAGCCTGGGAACCTCCATATGCCGCCGGAGTGGCCCAAGAAATGGCAAAAAAACAAAAATGAATAAATAAATAGGAAGTTCAGTTTTGCAGGAGGGGAAGATGCATAGACTCTCTTGCAAGACTGCTTAGAAAAAATGGTTTAGGAATCGTCTGGTGCTTTTGACTGCATAGGCGTGGTTATCTCTTGACTCACTTATACCCCTTTATCCAGTGGGAGGTGGGTAGGCTCCTATGCTGAGGACTCAGGGGGTACAGGCAGGTGGGACCCCCATTCCTCCTCTAACGAACTAACCTCAGAGGGAGCATGAGACAGAAAGAAACCCCATCCCCTCAGCGGGGTCTCAGTTCCCCAGGGAGGGTTCTAGAGGCAGGGTCACCTTCCAGTTACTGTCCAGGCTGGGACTGCAGGACAGCAGGCAGAAACCATGCCTGTCCCGGGTGAACAGTCCATGTGTGGTCACCCAACCAGAAGGTCATGTCGAGGTTCTTGTGTATTAGTTTGGAGAGAGAGTCACCAATATTAGTACTAGAGTGAGTGGGGGGCGGGGGGGGGGGGTGACACCTGAAATGCTTGTTCTTAACCTTCAAAAAAAAAGTTCACAGTATATTTATTAAGGGGAAAAAAGCAGATTACACACTTGCAACATAGCAAATTCCAGTTTTATAGGATGCATGTGTATGTAGAGATATATGTATTGAATAGGACGTGTATGCAGGTGTACCTATAACTCTTTATATCTAGGTAGATACAAGAGGACATACACCAAAATATTAAATGCGGTTTCTCAAGTTGCTGAGATGGGGATGCTTCTTCTTCCTTGTGCTTTCCTGTAGTTTCAAATTGTAATGGCTTTTATATATTTTAAAAGTTCTTTACAAAACAGTAAATGCTCCCTAGATTGTAAACCTCTGCAGAGCAGAGCAGAGGTACGTTACTGTCGTGCCGTGTCCCCCTCCTGACCTGCCCCCGTCACTCCAGCCCTCTTCCTTCACCTGGGTGACCTCTCTCCAGCCTCCAAGATGCTTGCCCTCCGGGACCCTCTCTTCATGCCCAGATTGAGCTGAGCTCCCCTCTGGCTTTGCGTATCACCCTGTGTGACAGTGTGTGTCTCAAACACTGCCGGCCTCCTTTGTCACATCAGGTCAGGGACCACATCTGATTCCATTTCTGTGTCCCCAAATGAATCCTGTCACATGATAGCTGTCAGTAAGCATCTGTGGAACGGACGGCCTCTGCGTCCCCTCCACTTTGCCAGCACGGAAGGCCAGGCGCGTAGCGGGCACCCTGGTATGCTTCGTTAAGTAGCTAGATGAGTCGATGAGGAGGGAGTTAAAGTGCCCGGGGAAAGAAGGTGGGGTTGGCAGCTCGTGGCCATTGTCGCTAATGGAGGGGTTTGTGTTGCTGTCCCCTAGTCCTGGTCACTCGTGAGGATGACTTCAACAACCGGCTGAACAACCGCGCGAGCTTCAAGGGCTGCACGGCGCTGCACTACGCCGCCCTTGCCGACGACTACCGCACCGTCAAGGAGCTGCTGGATGGAGGTGAGGGGCGGGGCGGGGGGGCCGGGAGAGCGGGCGGCCTGCGGCCTCGCTGCTCGGGAAGGTGCCGTGCTTCCGCGGAGCCTTGTGGCCCTCCCAGGCTGGAACCACCTCCAGGGGCCTTCACTTGCTGGGAGTGGCCGGGTGACGTGGGACGTGCCCTTGTGTGGCTGGAGTGTGTTCTCTGCTTACGATTGTGCAGTGACGATGCCATCCTGCCTGTCTGTACCTACTCGAAGAGTTTGCTTGATTGTTGCTCTCCCCAAAAGTGTCCTCTCTTCTCTGCTGTGACCTCCGGGGGAGCACGGCTCGTGGACCAAGGGGGAACCCCTTCAGATCCCTACCTACCCTGGGCTCAGGGATGACCTCCGTGACCCCACCCCCACCCTAGTCTAAGTCGGGCCCCGCCCCTTACTCTGGGTCCTGGCGCCCTCTTCTTTTCCGTCGGCCTGGGCCTGCTTATCACTGTGTGCAGTGGTTTTTGTGCGTTCATTAGCCTTCTCCCTAACTCGACTCTGAGCTTTCCAAAGGCAAGAATCCTGGCTGGGAGTTCCCACTGTGGCTCAGCAGGTTAAGAACCCAACATAGTCTACACAAGGATGTGAATTCCACCCCTGGCCTTGCAAAGTGGGTTAGGGATCCAGCCTTGCCACAAGCTGAGGCCTAAGTCGCCGTTGTGGCCCAGATCCGCCGTAGCTGTGGCGTAGGCCCCAGCTGGAGCTCCAGTGCAGCCCCTCGCCCAGGATCTTCCGTCAAATGCCGCCTCATCCCACCCCAGCACCTAGCATAGTACCTGGCACATGGTAAGCACTCAGTACATCTTCGTGGCGTGATCGATACTCTTCTCTCGGTGGAGAGCAGTTGATTTAATTAGAGAGATGATAGGTGCCATCCCCAGACCCAGGCAGAGAGTTACCTGCCACTCCCCGGAGACCTCCCACACAGTCACCTTGCCCTCGTTCCACCCAGCCTGTCCTCCTGTTGGGAGGGAAGCGTCTTGCCAGGATGTGTGGTGCCCAGGCCCCTGAGTGAACGTGCCACTGGCTGCCGTTCATGCCCCTGCTGCCACTCCTGAAGGTCTGGGACCCTCGCTTGGACCTGGACGCCACGGTGTTCCTCGTCAGTGGTCATTCTTCGTGGAACCGGGGAGGCGGCAGGTCCTCAGGAGTCTTCAGGGTCACCTTGATTGTCTGCCCTCCCCCCTCCCAGCAGGCTGTCGTCGTCTGCTGGCACTTGCTCGGGTTCTGTCAGGACCAAAGGAATCCAGCTTCTTCCCGGGAGCCTGTCCCACTGTAGTTCTTCTCTGACTGGTTGAAATAGATCCTTTTAAATGAGATGTGATTCTCTTCTCTGTAACTACTGTCGGCTGTCCTTTGTACCCAGTCATTTGTTCAAAATCCAGTCTTCAAAGAAAGTTCTTTCAGGAGTTCCCATCGTGGCTAAGTGGAAACAAATCTGAATAGGATCCATGAGGATGCAGGTTTGATCGCAGGCCTCACTCAGTGGGTTAAGGATCCGGCGTTGCCGTGAGCTGTGGTGTAGGGCGCAGATGCAGCTTAGATCTGGCGTTGCTGTGGCTGTGGTGTAGGCCCGCGGCTATGGCTCTGATTCGACCCCTAGCCTGGAACCTCCATATGCCACAGGGGCAGCCCTAAAAAGACAGAAAAAAAGAAAGTTCTTTCAGTTCCAGAGTCTTTGCCTCCCCAGCCCGGCATCCCCGGATCATCTAGTCCTTGTCCTGTGACTGGGCCTGGGGGGCTTTCCCGGTAACTCCCCAGTGCTGCCACCTTCCATCAGCCGCAGTCACACTGGCCTAAGACTCAGGCCCGTCCCATAACCCCAGCCTGAAAGGGAGCTGCCCCAGAGCAGCCAGACTGTGCCTCGGGCTGGGGCATGTGCGCCACGAGGGCGGGACAGCTCGTGGATATGGTGACGGACAGAGCCTGGGATGCCTGAGGCTTTCAGAGCAGGACCTCACTGCTCTCAGACACAGAGACTTAGAAAACACCCCCAAGCAAGACGCTGCTCCCTCCGTCCTTCGGAAGGCCTTCCGACAAGGCACGGGTGGCAGAGAATTGGCGTGTTCACCGCGGGACTTCTCTCTGCCATGCCTTAGAACCAGTTCATACCCCAGCCATTGTCCAGTTTCCCCTCGGCCCTGAACAGACAGGGAGTTCACTCTAAAAAGAGGCCCTGTCCCCAGCCTTCCAGATGGAACACCTTTAAAACGAAGAGGCCTGGGCCTTTTATGAGGCAGCCCTGCCCTCCCCCCAGGCCAGGCCTGGCCCTTTGAGCTGTTGCGGGGCCTGGTTCCTGCCTGTTACTTGGAGCAGATGCCCTTCGGCCCCACCTTAACAGATCGCCCACCTGCCTTTTTCACCCAGAATCCATTTGCACCCCGCCCTACCCCCAGCCTCAAGGGCCAAAACCATTAACCCACTTAGTTCTCCCTTCCCGCCGGAACAAGTGGCCGTCACTCAGGGCCTGCAGGCCTCCCGCGTCTGGCCTCCCTCCCCCCGTGACCTCTCTGCGGCTGCCTGTGTGTGTGACCAGTCAACCGAGAGGCAGGATCCTGCTCCCCTGTCCTAGGGGCTCTTGCCAGTAACATTTCCAGAGTTTCCTGACCTCGGTGACCTCCTCCAGAAGGTTCAGGAAAGACAAGAGGGCCTGCCTTCCTGACCAGCCAGCTTTCTCAGCCTGTGTACCCCACTGGCTTTGCCGCGGCACCTAGGAGGCTTTCTTTGTGAAATCCGAGGCAGGTGTAGACACAGAGCCAGCGTGTGCTCGCAAGGTCCGCTCAGGCCCCTTGTCCTTGAAGCTGCTTAGACCATAGGGATTTCGGGTCCCGAGATCTTAGCGGGTTAGAGATGGGCAGCCCCCACGTGAGGGACGAGAGGCGGTGCAGACAGCGGCGCCAGTCCAATCATGCAGGAGTTCTCTGACCCCTCAGGTGGCCACGCCGAGGGATGGGAAGGACTCCAGGCTTCAGACCCCAGCTCCCCTACCTGCCAGCTCTGTTGCTTTGGACACATTCCCTTGACTTTCTAAGCCTCAGTTTTCTTGTCTGTAAAATAACACCCAGGGAGTTTCTGCCGTGGCAAGGTGGGTTAAGAATATGGCATTGCCACAGCCGTGGCAAAGGAACTTCCGTGTGTTGCAGTTGCAGCCTAGTAATAATAATAATAGCACCTAAGGGAGTTCCCATCGTGGCTCAGTGGTTAACAAACCCAGCTAGCATCCATGAGGATGCATGTTCAATCCCTGGCCTCGCTCAGTGGGTTAAGGATCTGGCACTGCCATGAGCTGTGGTGTAGGTCACAGATGCGGCTTGGATCCCGCGTTGCTCTGGCTGCAGCGTGGGGCGGCGGCTACAGCTCTGATTTGACCCCTAGCCTGGGAACCTCCATATGCGCAGGTGCAGCCCTAAAAGACAAAAAAGCAAAAGCAATAATAATAATAATAGCTCCTGGGAAGTATAACAGAGATTAGTGGGCATGGGGATTAGTGGTGACATGTCTAAAAGCCCCTGGTGCAGGTAGGTGCTCCAGGATGTGTAAAGAAATCAAACTCTCACTCTGCCAGCTGTGATGCCATTCCTGCCCTGTGACACCTGTGCTTCTACCGTGATGGCTTCTTAATTCTGTTTCTGCCGTAACTCCCCCTCCCCTGCAATGCCGCCATGTGCTCTCTCTTCCCGGGCAGATCCTCAGACTCTTCAAGGCCTCGTCCCTCAGGCAGCCTCTCTGGACGTCCTCCCATCGTGCTGCCTCTGAACTCTTCCGTGCTGGGCTGGGGCAGCACAGAAAGGCCACCTCTTCATCTTCGGGAGGCCTCGTAACATAAGGAAAAGAACACAAGCTTGGGAGTCAGACAGACCTGGGTTTATCCACATTTTTTGGGTTTTTTGGTGGCCACACCCACAGCATATGGAAGTTCCCAGGTCAGGGAATAAATCTGAGCCACAGCTGAGACCTATGCCACGCCTGGGGCAACGCCAGCTTCTTTATCCCACTGTGCCGAACTGGGGATCGAACCCATGCCTCTGTAGTGGGCTGAGCTGCGGCAGCCGGATTCTTAACTCCCTGTACCACAGCAGGAATTCCTACCATAATTTTTAAAAATTCTTAGTTGAAGTATCAGTGAGGTACAGTGCTGTATTCATTTCGGCTGTGCAGCAGAGTGACTCAGCTACACGCACATGCACACACACGTTCTTACATTCTTTCCCGTTGCGGTTCATCGCAGGATAGCGAACGTCCCTCCCTGTGCTGTACAGTAGGGCCTGTTGTTTATCCCTGCTGTAGGTAATAATTTGCATCTGCTGACCCCAAACTCCAAGTCCATGCCCACCCCCACTCCCCAGGCAACCACAGGTCTGCTCTCTATGTCTGTGAGTCTGTTTCTAGTTCACAGAGAGGTTCATTTGTGCCATGGCTTAGATTCCACATACAAGTAATACACAGTATTTGTCTTTCTCTTTCTGACTTAGGTCACTTAGTGTGATAATCTCTAGGTCCATGTATGTTGCTGCAAATGGCATTATTTCTTTTTCTCTAAGTAGTATTCTGTTACACATGTACTGCATCTTATTGATTCATTCATCTGTCACTGGACGTTTAGTTTGTTTTCATGTCTTGATTGTTATGAATGGCACTACCGTGAATGCATGTGTCTTTTTTTTTTTTTGGTCTTTTTAGGGCCACACTCACAGCATATGGAAGTTCCCAGGCTGGGGTCAAATCAGAGCTATAACCACCAGCCCACACCACAGCAACACAGGATCCAAGCCACACCTGTGACCTATACCACAGCTCACAGCAATGCCAGATCCTTTAATGTATCTTTTTAAATTACAGTTTTGTCCAGATATATGCCCAAGAATGAGATCTCAGGATCATATGGAAACTCTGATTTGTTTTTGTTTTTGGCCTCACCTGCAGCATGCACAGGTTCCTGGGCCAACAGTGACAGCGCTAAATCCTTTACCTTCTGAGTGACCAGGGGACTCCTCTCTTTTTAGTTTTTTCTGAAGAACCTCCAAACTGTTTTCCCTAGTGGCTGTACCAACTTCTGTTCCCGCCAAGAGTGTAGACCAGCCTTTTCTCCACACCCTCTCCAGCATTTGTTATTTGTAGACTTTTTTTTTTTTTTTTTCCTGGCTACACTTGTGCATCTGGAAGTTCCCAGGCCAGGGACTGCATCCAAGTGAGAGCTGCGACCTGTGCCACAGCTGTAGGCAACACTGGATCCTTAACTCACCGCTCCGAGCTGGGGATCGAACCAGTGTCTCCACAGTGACAAACTGGATCATTAACCCTCTGCACCATTGTGGGAATTCCTGTAGAATTTTTCATGACTGGCCATTCTGACAGGTGTGAGATGGTACCGTCAATTGTAGTTTTGATTTGTATTTCTCCAGTAATTAGCTATGTCGAGCATCTTTTCATGTGCCTATTGGCCATCTCTTTATCTTCTTTGGAGAAATGTCTATTTAGGACTTTGCCTATTTTCAAGTTGGGCTTGTTTTTTTGCTGTCGAGTTGTAGGAGCTGTTTGTATATTGTGGAAATAAAGCCATGTCACCACATCGTTTGCAATTATCTTCTCCCATTCCATAGGTTTTTTTGTTTTGGTTCTGGTTTCCTTTGCTGTACAGAAGCTTGTAAATTTGGTTAGGTCTCATTTGTTTATTTTGTTTTTATTTCTATTGCCTTGGGAGACTGATGTAGGAAAAACAATGGGACAATTTATGTCAGAGAATGTTTTGCCTACGTTCTCTTCTAGGAGTTTAATGGTGTCATGTCTTATGTTTCAAGTCTTTAAGCCATTTTGAGTTTATTTTTGTGTGGTGTTTTTGTGTTGGGCTATATTGTGTTCTAACTTCATTGATTTGCATACATCTGTCCAACTTTCCCAGCTCCACTTGCTGAAGAGACTGTCTTTTTCCCATTGTATATTCTTGCTTCGTTTGTCAAAGATTAATTGACTGTAGGTGTGTGGGCTTATTTCTGGGCTCTCTATTCTGTTCCATTGATCCATGTGTCTATTTTTGTACCAATACCACACTGTTTTGATTACTGTAGCTTTGTAGTATTGTCTGACATCTGGAAGGGTTATGCCTCCTGCTTTCTTCTTTTTCTTCTGGATTGCCTTGGCAATTCTGGGTGTTTTATGGTTCCATATAAATTTTAGGATTATTTGCTCTAGTTCTGTGAAAAATATCATGGGTAATTTGATAGGGGTCACATTAGATCTGTTGATTGCTTTAGGTAGTATGACCATTCTCACAATATTTTTCCAGTGCAGGAACAAGGGATATCACTCCATTTCTTTGAATCCTCTTTAATTTTCTTTATTAATGTTTTATGGTTCTCAGCATAGAAGTCTTTCACCTCCTCAGTCAGGTTTATTCCTAAATTTTTGTTTTTGTTTTTTGGTTCAATTTTTTAAGAAATTTTTTTCACATTTGCTTTCTGATGTTTCATTGTTAGTGTAAAGAAATGTGATCTGTGTGTTAATCTTGTATTTTGCTAATTTGCTGAGTTCATTTACCACTTCAAGTAGTTTGTGTGTGAAGTCTTTAGGGTCTTCTATGTATATAGTGTCATGTCATCTGCATATAGTGACAATTTTACCTCTTCCAATTTGGGTACCTTTTCTTTTTCTTGTCTGATTGCTGTGGCTGGGGCTGCCAGTATTGTGTTGAATGCAGGTGGTGAGAGTGAGCATCTTCATCTGGTGCCAGTTTGTAGCAAGACTTTCAGCTCTTCACCATTGAGTATAATATTAGCTGTGATTTTGTCATAAATAGCTTTTATTATGTTGAAATATGTTCCCTCCATACCCACGTTGATAAGAATCTTTATCATGAATGGATGTTGACTCTTGACAAATGCTTTTTCTGCATCTATTGAGATGATCGTATGGTTTTTGTCTTTTCTTTCATTGATGTAGTTTATCACATTGATTGATTGCCTGTGTTGAACCATCCTTGTGAACTCAGAAAGAATCCCATTTGGTCATGGTTTATGATCTTTTTTATGTGTTGTTGGATTTGCTAATATTTTGTTAAGGATTTTTGCATCTATATTCATTAACTGATGTTGGCCTGTAATTTTCTTTTTTGGTGGTGTCTTTGTCTGGTTTTGGTATCAGGGTGGTGATGGCTTCATAGAATAGCTTTGGGCGTGTTCCTCTTCAGTCTTTTGGGAGAGTTTGAGAGGGACTGATAAAAGTTCCTTGTATGTTTGACAGTTTGCCTGTGAAGCCATCCAGTCCTAGACTTTTGTTTATGAGGAAGTTTTGTATTTTTTGTTTTGGTTTTGTTTTAATTACAGATTCTGTGTCACTTTTAGTGATTGGTCTGTTTAAATTATTCTTGATTTGGTTTTGGTGAGCTGTGTGTTTCTAGAAAGTTGTCCATTTCTTCTAGGTTGTCCTATTCGTTGGCATGTAATTGTTCATAGTATTCTCTCATGGTTATTTTGTATTTTTGTGGTATCACTTGATATTTCTCCTTTCTCATTTCTTATTTTGTTTGCGTTCCTTTTTCCTTCTTGGTAAGCCTGGCCAGAGGTTTGTCAATTTTCTTTACCTTTTTTTTTCTGGGGTTTTTTTTTTTTTTTTTTCTGTTTTTAAAAATCTCTATTCATTTCCTCTCTGATCTTTATTATTTCCTTCCTCCTGCCAACTTTAGGTTTTGTTCTTCTTTTTCTCATTCTTTTAGGTGATAGGTTAGGTTGTTTATTTGAGATTTTTCTTGTTTTTTTGAGGAAGGCCTATATCACTATGAATGTCCCTCTAAGAACTGCTTTTGCTTCATTCTGTGGATTTCATATGGTTGTGTTTTCATTGTCATTTGTCTCCATGCGTTTTTTAATTTCCTCCTTGAGCCTTTGGTTTTTTTGGTAGGCAGACCTGGGCTTAAATCTCACCCTCCAGTGTGACTCTGGGAAAGCCAGTTGCCATCCTGGAGACTGTGGGCCTCAGGATGTCCGAAGGCGGATCCAGCAAACTCGCCCTGACCCTCAGAGACTCAGACCGGTGGAAGAGAGAGAGATGGGAACAGGCGGTGACAGCAGGCAGGTGCGCCAGCAGGGCCCGAGACAAGGGGCTCTGGGGATTCCAGGGAGGAAATACCTGCTTCTACCTGGTGAGCAGGGAGGTGGAGTCACTTACAGAGAGAGCCTCTGAGAGGATGCTGAGCTTTAGCCTCATCAGGGCGGGCTGCTGGGTGTTTGTCAGACAGATTTCTCCAGAAGGTTCTGAGCTCCCTAGTGCCCGTTTTCCACCCCTGACCTCTCCAGAAAAGTAGGTACACTGGCTCCTGCAGGTTTTCACCTCTGAGCATGCTGCTTCTGCCTCTGTTACTGGCTCGTGAGCAGGAAGCCTCTGCTTTAACACTTGACTGCCAAGTACGAGAACAGGCTGGAGGGCGGAAGGAGAGGCAGGACGCCTGGGAGACAAGTGATTAGAGGAGGAGGGAGCCTCCTTCCTCAAGCCCCTGGAGCTGACTCATCTCAGTAGTTCCCAGGCCACCGTTAAGGTGCTTTTGCAGCTTTTTCCTCCCAGGGATGTGAACCCACCACCAGATCCGTCTTCCTAGGAACGCGATGCCATCATGCAGCTTTCTCAGCCGGGGTTCCTCTGGAGGATTAAGCCCTAGTGCTCTGAGGCATCTCTTGCACACAAGGAATTAATTTTTCTCCCAGGCATCTAAAGTGGTATGAGAAATGGACCGTTCTTGGGAGAATTGAGAAAATCATTACTCAAATTATTTCCCATTTGTGGTTCAAAAGCAAAACCCCAGTTAAGAAAGGTCGCAAGGCAAGAGCCAGGCAGTGGAGTCAACAAATGAACACAGCCCCCCCCCCCCCCCCCCGAGGGGCCGTGTGTCCTGGGCCCGCTGGGACCGCGCTCAGGTTTGCTCTCCTCATCTGGGGGTGGGAGTGCGCCCTGCCTTCTGCGCTTTCGCCGGGGTCGGGCAGGTGTAGTCGCGGCAGAGTAGGCGCTCTGCGAATACCTTGCTAACGTCAAAACACCAGTGCTCACTGTGGTAAAACAGCAAAGGAAAAGGGACTCCCACTCCTCCGACGTCTTTAACCCGGTCTCAGAGCAGCTCCAGCCTGACCTCACTGTCCCCACTGCCCCGACGCTCCAGCGACGCCGTGACATCAGTTCCGCATTCCGACTTCAGGGCCTCTGCTCCGCTGGTGCCTCTCCTCTCACTTCCCCTCAAGGACTTTGTTTTTCGGCCGCGTGGAATGCCTTCTACCCGTCAGTCCCCAGCTCTAGGGCCACTTCCCTCCTGAAAGTCCTCCCCGTTCCTGGGGTTTGGGTCCAGCCCCCTCACTAGACTGAGCTCGACGAGGGCCAGGGCGAAGTCTTCCTCCTCGGCCACAGTGTAGGTTAGTACAGTTTGGAGGCGCTGAAGTCGCCAAAGCCACTGTAGGTTTGGATGCCCCCCGAGGTGTGGTGTCTTTGCTCCCTGGCCCGCCTGCCCGTGGTGGCATAATGTGTCTGACTTTTCAGAACTTCACGTGGGACGCTGTCGTCTTTCTCCTGGCAGTCACAGTGCCACTGCCTTTCCAGCCACCATTGCTGCTCACCCCAGAAACATTGGGCTCTTCGAAACCCACTAGCACCTTCCCCAGGGCATTCCTTAGCCGCTTCCCTGCTGGCTTTCTCAGCTCTTCCTTGTCCTTGTGTCCAGGTAAGAGCGTCCTTAAATTCCCCCCATCACCACCTGAGGCCAGGAGCCCTTCCCGTGCGCCGTTTTCCCTTCAGCAGCCTGGGACGTTGCTGTCGGGGCCAGAGGCTTAGGGCTCTGTTTCTTGTTCGGCTTTGCTCTCTGCCCGATGTTGAGGAGTCTGTCTGTCCTTTATAGAAATGTCACCCTTTGATTCCTGCCAGCAAGGCAGGGAAGGAAAACAAGCCCTGGGCGAAGGATCAGAAGCTCTGGCTCTGCCACCAGCAAGCCCTATCTCCTTGAGGCAAAACCCTTCTCCTCCAGAGTAAAATAGAGGAATTGGGGGAGCTGATCCCCAGGACCCCCCCCCCCAGCTCCCGAAACTGCACCACCCCCGGAAGAGCCTCCTTGTTCATTTTTCAGACACTCTCGGAGCTCCTCTCCTGTCGGCCTCGCCCTGTGCGCCTGGAAAGGAAAGGTGATCCCAGAAATAGACCCCGGACGTGGGCTTTGCCCTTAAGGAGCTCATAGGCAGTGAGGAAATCAGACAGTTTAGCAAAAAAGCAAACAAACAAAAATGCTGTGTTGTGGCTCAACGGTAAGGAATCCGACTAGTTTCTGTGAGGACGCAGGTTCGATCCCTGGCCTCGCTCAGTGGGTTAAGGATATGGCATTGCCATGAACTGTGGTGTGGGTCACAGACGCAGCTCGGATCTGGCTGTGCTATAGGCTGGCAGCTGTAGCTCTGATGGGACCCCTAGCCTGGGAACCTCCATGTGTTGTAGATGCGGCCCTAAAAAGACAAAAAAATAAATAAAATAAAATGCTATCTGGAGTATTAATGGAGATGTTTAGAAGGAGCTGATGGATCCCAAAGAAAGGGCCTTTTGAGTCTGTAGGGAGGGCAGGGCAAGCGTGGTGTGGGAGGTGGCGTGCGCCCTGGGTCTTGAAGGGTGAGTGCGCGTTCCCCGAGGCGAGGGGGGACGGCCGAGGGAGCCCCTGCTCGGTCAGGTGCACAGCAGGGAGTCGAGGAGAGCTGAGTTGACTGGGGATGGATTGAAGGGTCGGAAGGCAGGGATGGGAATCGGGAGCCGATAACAAAGCCCTCGAACATAAGCCCCGCCAAGAAAGTAGAACTTTATCCTCTGGGGAGAACCAGTAAGATTAAGGGGAGGGAAGGATGGAGCTTGTGTTTAATGTGAAAGACGGTTTAAAGTTTCAGGAATGTGTATCAGTACTCGAGTGGATAAACACATATTGGATTGTTCACACAGTAGGAAAGTAAGTGAATGAACGAATGAATGCACCAACTCTCGTGCTCTAGAGCAGCACAGGTGACTCACCAGGGTCACGCCCTGGGCACAAGCCGGACATGGGAGAGTGTATAACTGCGGTTATACACAGAATTCAAAACAGACAAACCATCCAGTGTGGAGCAGTCAGGATACTGGCTACCCTCTTGGGGGCAGGTGGTGGCGGAAGAAGGCACCCAGGGGCTCCTGGGGTGTGTCATGTTCTGTGTCTGTGTCCAGACATGGTTATACCCGCACCTGGTGAGAAGTCTTTGAGCTGTATCCACCCTTAGGCATTTCTGGTACATTTCTGTGTCTGTGTGTAGGAAGAAAAGGTGGAGAAAATAGGGAAGAAAGGATAAGGAGGGTATGATTGGAGAAAGGGAAGAAAGCTATTTTAATTGTCTAGGCGAGGTTTAAAGCAAGGCATTTGCAGTGGGAGAGGAGAGGAGACGGCCGGTCCCAGAGAGGTTTAGGAGTGGAGTCGGTAGGATCAGTCTGGGAGCCGGGAGGAGGGGTCGAGGTCGGGTCCACGCTGTGGGTGGGCTGGGCGGCCGAGTGGATGGGGCGCGTCTGCACTGAGGTCCGGAGCCCTGGCCGGGCCAGCGGGTCCCGCGTGGGACACGCTCGTCTCCCTCCTCCCGCTTTCAGGTGTCAGGGTCCCCTGCTTGGACTGTTCCCTTGCTTCTTTCGCTCTTCGTCCGCACCGGATGAAATGCTAACCCCGGTTTAAACTGAAGAGCTGAATGTTGCTAAAGGAAAAAAAAATCACGCGACTGTGCGAACGGGACTCCCTTTATCCCATGTATGGCTGTGAACCTGAGACTCTCGCCACTGCCAGCCACCCTGCTACCCTCCGGGAGTAAAATCCGTCTTATTCAGGACCAAGGCAGCTTTCTTAGACCTTCTTTCTCCTCAAACCTCCAGCGCTCCCCTTTCCCAAGTCCCAGACGATCTCCCCTCCCACGCTGTAGAGGCCACAGACCGCAGAGAGAGAGGCTCTTCCTCCAGCTGGGCCCGTCGTGCTCCGCCGTGCTGCCCGCCTTCCTCTGTCATGCAGGAGCGTCCTGGTGTCAGCTCGGCCTACGGCTCAGGCGCCTCTTTCCTCCTCTCACATCCCCAAATGCGTTTCTCCTCCAGTGACCCCCTTTCTTTCCTGCATTATCTGTTTTCTCCTCCCTGATGCCTCGTTCCCATCAGCATAAAAACATGCCTTAAGAGTTCCCACCGTGGCACAGTGGAAACGAACCCAACTAGGAACCATGAGGTTGGGGTTCGATCCCTGGCCTCGCTCGGTGGGTTAAGGATCCAACGTTGCTGTGAGCTGTGGTGTGGGTTGCAGACACAGCTTGGATTTGGCATCAGGGTTAGGGTTAGGGTTAGGGAGCGATGGAGCTGTAGCTCCGATTAGAGCCCTAGCCTGGGAACCTCCATATGCTGCAGGTGCGGCCCTAAAAAGCAAACAAAACAAAACAAAACAAAAAAAAGTAAACCGAAAAAATCATGCCTTAATATCAAACCGAAAACCCCCCTTGACCTCCGTGTCTTCTCCGGCTGCCGCCCCAGGCCTTGGCATCCCTGCGTGCAAAGGCCGCACGATCGTGACCCCTAACCCCCGGTTTACTTCCCCGGCTCCATTTCTTTCTTCAGTCTCAGCGTCATCATGGCCAAAATATATAATTCCGGTTTTCTCCCAAAATTGGTGTCCCCCAAGTCTTCCCTGTCTCAGTGAATGACACAATCGTCTGCCCCGTTTTCAAACCACAAATCTTAGAGTCCTCCTCGAAGTCTCTTTCCTTTCCACCCCCCGTCAGGTCCTTCGGTGAGTCCTGCAGCTGTGCCTCCAAAGTGCAGCGTGACCTGTGCTGTCCGCCCTGCCCGTTGCCGTAGCTCGAGTCCTGGCTCAGGACCACGATCCGCTTCTCCTGGGCGACCCCCATGCTTCCCGACCGGTGTCGCCATGTCCACCCGTGTCTCCCCGAGTCCATCCACCAAGTAACTGCTAAGAGGTCTTTTTAAAACATAAACCTGGAGTGCCCATTGTGGCGCAGCGGAAATGAACCCGGCTAGGAACCATGAGGTTGCAGGTTCAATCCCTGGCCTCTCTCAGTGGGTTAAGGATCCAGCGTTGCCGTGAGTTGTGGTGTAAGGTAGCAGGTGAGGCTCGGATCCCATGTTGCTGTGGCTGTGGCGTACGTAGACTGGCAGCTGTAATTCCAATGTGACCCCTAGCCTGGGAACCTCCATGTGCCTCAGGTGTGGCCCTAAAAAGCAAAAAAAAAAAAAAAAAAAAAGGAAAAGCAAAAGAAAAAAGAGAAAAACACAAACCCTGTCTTTCTCCTCTTCAGAACCTTCTGTTGGCACAGCAGGGAAACCACAATGAAATCCAAACTCCTTTGCAGAGCGCACAGCTCTTTGCAGGGCACACCCTGCATGCCTGTGTGACCTCATCTCTAGCCACACCCACACCGCCCCCCCCCATTCACTGTTCCTCAGTGGCACTGGCCGTCTTTTGTCCCTCAGGCTCCTCCCCATCTCAGGGCCTCAGTCCCAGCCTCTCCCATTGATGGGAATACTCTGCCCCAGGGGGAGTTGAGGTGTCAGCTCACAGGTCCCTTCCTCAGAGCAGCCTTTCCTGACCACCCTAGTGACAGAACGTCCCTGGCCACCTTCTGTCCTATTGCCTGTTCTGTCTTCTCCATGGACCTTATCAGCCCCTAAAATGACCATGTGTATTTGTTTGCAGGTTTGTCACCTCCCTTTCTGTCCCCACTAGGATGCAAGCCTTGTGATCACAGAGACCTTGTCCCTTATCTTACTGCCGTATTTATGGCTCCTGGGGTGGGGGGACCTCGCAGCTGGCATATGGTAGGTGATGGATAAATGGCCGTTGACCAGCCAGGGAACCTGTGGGACACGCTTGTGAAGGCTGTGTAGCCGGCGGTTGGATCAGTGGTCTGCAGCTCAGGAGAGAGGGGACTGTAAGCTGGTCGTGGAGATTCGAGGACTGTCCGTCTCTTGGGGGCGGCGGACGCTGGCGGCGTCTGAGTTGTCCATGGAAAGTTACGGCTGAGGAGGCCAAAGGACACGACCGAGAGAGCCTGCCTTTCAGGTGCGAGCCTCCGAAGCGGCGCCAGTGTGAGTGGTTCAAGGAAACAGGGAAAGGAGAAGCAGGAGAGAGTGGGGAAGGGGTTGCTCTAAGGCAGTGCCTTTCAGACCATCTGTGAAAAGCCTTTCACAGGTTTTGGTTTTCATAAAATACAATGAAAAGTAACTGTTAGAAAGTTTGTATTTTCAGATGGTGTGCAGAATACAGGCACACGTTTGTCATTAGGCTCAATAGGTAGAATTACTCTTACGTTGCTATAAAAGTTGCAGAACACTTCTCATGCTCATCTCATTGAGGGCTGGCATCGGCGTTCACAGACTAGCATTAGTGTATGGGTGACACTTGAAGCATCCTTGCTCTCGGGGTCCCCCTGGGCAGAAGGGGCGGGCAGATGAGCAGAATCTGACCTCTGCCCTCAAGTAGCTTAAAGTGCAGCGGGGTGGACAGTTTGAGGTACACAGTCTAATGCATGGCATGGGGTACGCGGTCACGCTGGAGGACGTGGGGTACACGCTGTGGCACGGCGATCAAAGCACCAGTAGGATGTGGGCCCTGGGGACCAGGGTCTGCCCCAGCACTGCTGTGTCTGACGCCTCAGGACCTCTGGCAGGTCACAGCCCCTCTGTGGCCTCGCTTTTTTCATCTGTATGAGGAGGAGATAGCTCACATGATTGGAGGCCAAAGTCTTCCAGTTGTTTGGACACTGGCTGCAGTCCCTCCACGCCCGCAGTTTTCTGGGCGGGGCGGGGGGGGGGGTGACGTCTGAGGGGTGCCCAGTTTCTTCAGGGGATGATGAAAGTATGCTGAAAGGACGTTGTGGCGGTGGAGGTTACACTGCTCTGTGAGTAACTTGAAAGGACATTAAGTTGTGTGCTTTAAACGGGTGAGCTTCATGCTATGTAAAGCTATTTTAGAAAGAAGGGAGGGAGGGAGGGAAAGAGGGAAGGAAGGGGAGAAGGAGAGAGAGAGAGAAAGAGAAGGAAGGAAAGAAAAGGAAAGAAGAAAGAAAATTCTTCATGCCCCCTAGAACCAGAAAAGACGGGCTTAGATGGGAGGCTGGTCGCAGGCCAGAAGCCGGCTGGTCCCATAGCTGGGTGCCGGCTGGTGTGCTGTATGCGAAGAGCCCTTGATTGTACAGAAAAGTTTCTTGTTACAGATGACTGTTCAACACTTACCTGTCAGTTTCTCTTGCCCATCAGTATGGCAGCCTTTTTATTGATTTCCAGTTATTACTTTAACAAGTATAGCACTCCTGGAGTTCCTGTGGCTCAACAGGTTGACAGGACATAGTGCCCGTGAGGATGTGGGTTCGATCCCTGGCCTCACTCAGTGGGTTAAGAATCCGGCATTGCTGCAAGCTGCAGCCTGGGTCACAGATGTGGCTCAGATCCGCTGTGGCTGTGGCTGTGGCTGTGGCTATGGCTGGTGGCTACAGCCCTGATTCAGCCTCTGGCCTGAGAACATCCAGATGCCGCAGGTGCGGCTGTTAAGGCGGGGAGGGGAGCGAGCATAGCACTCCCTGTTCTGTGAAGCTTCAAGTCTGGCAGGCAGCGTTCACGCTCAAAGGGGTCGGCAGCGTCTCTTGGAGCTCTGGGATTCAGGTCCAATCCCCACCCCCGCACAGTGGCTTAGGATCCAGCGTTGCTGCTCCTGTGTCATAGGTCACAACTGCAGCTTGGATCTGATCCCGGGAGCTCTGTATGCTGCAGGGCAACCAAATAAATAAATAAGTCCAGCAGAGTGTAGACTTTAGGCACATGACCTCGGAAGTATTCGCTAAATAGTACTGCGACTGGGCATTATTAAGGAGGGTTAGTGGGCGCAGGAGCGAGTGATGGAGACCTAAGCTAGTCCCAGGTGGCTGAGGGGCATCTTCCCTGGGCACAGCGTGTATCCGTGGAGACCTGAACGGTAGATACTAGCCTGTCCCTGAACTTGAGAAGATCCCGTGGAGGGCGGTGGCCGTCAGTCATCCAGGAGGACCTGGCGGTCCCTCAGGGGCATTGTGGGGACAGAGGAATTCCGTGGTGGTGTCATTGCAGTTCATGTGGCAGGTCAGGACGAAAAGGACCCCTCGCTGACCCCGAGCCCTGTCTGCTGCCCTTGGCCCAGTCAGTGCGGTGATGAACCTTCCTCAGACCTCCAGGGAAAGATATTTCTGTATCCCAGATCCTGTGGCCCTCGAGGAGTGCCTGCAGAGTTGAGTTAGAGATGAGAGCGCCTGGGCACCAGGGCCACCTGGCATCCAGCACCCGCATTTCATCAAGGCCTTAATGGGCTCCAAGCCGTCCTCAGCTGAGCCTGGCTGGCATCCGGCATGACCTCACCACTGCCAGCAACTGCAGCCGGAGGCCAAGGCCCCACGGGTGGTGGGGCCGGGGCGGGGGGGGGGGGGGGGGGGGGGGGGGGGGTCAGCAGAGGTCGGGCCAGGTCTGCTCTGCCTGCTCTGCTCTCCCCCGCCTGCCCGCGGCCTGGGAGCATCTGAGCAGGATTCAGGTTTCCCAAGGCAGGGCCAGCTGCCCTTTGCCAGCCCGCTCATGCCCTCCGGTGAATGTGCCCCTGGGTGGAATGCACAGAGAAAGGGCAACGTCAGTCTGAAGGTCAAGGCCTGCGAAAGAGCAGCAGGGGCCCGTTCCCGTCCCCGTGTCAGATGGATCAGAACCAAGGCTCCCTTCCCACGAGGAGGCTGCTTCTAGTATGCGCATGCCCAGAGGGAGCACAGCTAGTATGCGCATGCCCAGAGGGAGCACAGCTAGTATGCGCATGCCCAGAGGGAGCACAGCGAGGCGCGCTGTCAGCTGACCCCACTGGCGCCTTCCGGATCGTTGCGGAGATGAACTCTCTTAAACGTACCAGAAGAAAGGGTCTTACCCCTTGGGGAGTCCCTCAGAAACCCCCTTTGAAGGAATGAACCCCGTGCGGTGGGGAACACGGACTGGGGTCAGGTGCCCTAACTCAGCCTTTCTCTGGGACCTTGAGTGTGTCCCTTTCGCCTCCGTAAGCCTCGTGTCCCCGTCTGTACAATGAGCTGGACTGGAACCTCGAAGCTCCCTTCCCTCTTCAAATTGCAGATCTGAGTGTTCGTGTGTATGCAGCAGCTGTTAATTGTTTCCCTGCAGCCGACAGCACCTCCCACTCCAGGTTCCTTTGCGCTCGGAGCATCCTTTGCTTTATCACACTTAACACAGGTGGCTGTACAGCTATTTGGTGAACAGAGTCCCCTCCCCTAAGCACGCGAGGCCTGGATCTGCAGGGCTCGTGTCCCCAGCCCCGCGCACTGTCCTGGGCATAGCACAGATGCTAAGGACATGCTTGTTATGTTTGTTTATAAATGGGCACTAGACTGTAGGAACAGGGAAAAATGAGACAGGCCCTTCCCTCAGACTGTGCCTTGTGGCGTGATGGTTTGGAGAGAAGCCCATACACAAAGCACATTCGAAAACACAGCAGCCGTGGTAACGGAGGTCTTTTTTTTTTTTTTTTTTTTTGCTTTTTAGGACTGAACCCGTGGCATATGGAGGTTCCCAGGCTAGGGGTCCAATCGGAGCTGAAGCCGCCAGCCTACACCACAGCCACAAGAATGTGAGATCCAAGCCATGTCTGCGCCCTACACCACAGCTCATGGCAACGCCAGATCCTTAACCCACTGAGCAAGGCCAGGGATTGAACCCGCAGCCTCATGGTTCCTAGTCAGATTCGTTCCCGCTGCACCACCACAGGAACGCCGATAACGGAACTCCTGAGTTAAATGTGAGCAAAGGCCAGAAAAAATGGTAAGTGTGATACATGAGGTGAAGGGGAGAAGGCTCAGGGCTGTGGAAGGCTTGGTGGAAGAGGAGCCGGAAGCAGACCCCAAAAGACAGGCAGAGCCCCACTGGCGGTGGGGAGGAGGGAGGCTCTTCAGGTGTGGGAGCAGCAGGAGTGAGCCTTGCATGTTTGAGACCTGAAAGAAACTGCCACCATCGGATGACGGGTGTGGAGGGCCTCGGGGGTGAGCCAGAGGGCGTGAACTCAACTCCCAAGTCAGTAGAGAGCCCCCGAAGTGACTCTGTTGTTGGCTTATTTAGCAACTGTAGTGATTTTTACTTTAAAAAATGTAAAAGAGGCGTTCCCGTCGTGGCGCAGTGGCGACGAATCTGGCTAGGAACCATGAGGTTGCAGGTTCGTTCCCTGGCCTTGCTCAGTGGGTTAAGGATCTGGTGTTGCCGTGAGCTGTGGTGTACGCAGCTCAAATCCCGTATTGCTGTGGCTGTGGTGGAGGCCGGCGGCCGTAGCTCCGATTCAACCCCTAGCCTGGGAACCTCCACATGCCATGGGTGCTGCCCTAAAAAGCAAAAAAAAAAAAGAAAAGATTAAAATGTCAGGCAGCGCCAGAAGATATATATGTAGCGGCACGGACATCTCCCACATCCCTCGTCCCCTCCTCTGAGGCAGCCCTGGTCGCTTTCCTCACTGTGTGCTCCGTGCTGCTGCTGTAAACAAATGTTTACATCGCCGAGTCATTCGTACAGTTCCGCAGATAAGTCTGAAACGGCTCTCACGGGACTCAAATCACGGCGTCGGCGGAGTTGCCTTCCGTGGAGGAGACTCGGCGTCTTCCCTGCCTTTTCCAGCTGGGAGAGGCCGCCCGCATTCCTCCTCTCAGCCCCTTCCCTCCTCAGGCCCGCGGCCGCTCCACGCCGTCTCACCCTTGAGCTCGGGGCACTGCTGCCTCTGCGCCCCTTCCTTATGACGACGTGGGGCCCGCCTGGATGCTCCGGGGTCGTCCTTGCACCTCAGCTGAGCTGATGAGAAACCCTGCTTCCCCTCGGCCGAGGAGTTCTCCCTGCTCCCAGGTTTCGGGGGTTAGAACCTAGACCTCTTTGGGGCCATTATCTGCCTGTCGCAGGGTGGGATACTTTACAAATACTTTATTTTTCTTACTGCCTTCGAGTAGTTAGTTTTGAATAGTTAAGTTGCACACAGTGCAACATTCAAAAGGATTTTCGGTGAAAAGTCTTGGTCCCCCCCCATCCCTGACCCAGGAATTGTCCGGTTTCTCCCCTGTGTCATTATTAATTTTCCCTTGAAATTAATAAGCAGCCTGTGGTGAGGCCACGTCCTTCTCATCCCGACCTCCCTCTAGACTGAGCTTCCATTGCTGGTTCTTCCCGAGTCAGTCTTCATGTAACGGTTACTGAAGCTTCCGTGTTTTCCCCAACTCCAGCGCTCACTCCGCCGTGGACCGGTCGGGGCCTGGCGGTCTCTGCTCTCGAGCGCGCTCCGATTCGCGGCTGTCTCAGTTGTCATGCTGGTGCCAGAGTTGTCGCGGTTTGGTCGGTGTGGCATACCCCTCTATTTTCTTGCTTGCTTTTTTAAATTTCCGTATTTTCTGGTATAACAAGATGTCCACCTTGCTCTTGTCCTGGAACCAGCCACTTCTCTGAGGAGCCCTAAGGGTTTCCAGTGGGCAGTGGGTTTGGGGACCGAGACGGGAGTGCCGGATGTGCTTATTACACACGTGCATAAACACACACACGTACGTGCACATGCACACGCCTGCTTGAGAAGCCCCGAGAACACCGGCACCTCCCCCTCCAGTCATCATTTCAGGCTTCTCCCTGTCTTCTCCTATGTCCACGTCCCTTCTTGTGCAGTGAGAACTCTGGCTCCAAACAGCACGGATACATGTATTCATGTGCTTAACCCTGTAACACACCTAAAACCCTCAGACCTGCTTCACCGTAGCCACTAGAGAAAACACTCACTAAAAAGAGTTTAGGCGGAGTTCCTCTTGTGGCTCAGCGGTAACGAACCTGACTAGTATCCATGAGGACGCGGGTTCAATCCCTGGCCTCACTCAGTGGCTTAAGGATCCAGCGTTGCCGTGAGCTGTGGTGTCGGTGGCAGACGCGGCTTTGATCTGTGTTGTTGTGGCTGTGGTGTAGGCCAGCAGCTGTGGCTCTGATGGAACTGCTAGCCTGGGAACTTCCATATGCTGTCGGGACAGCCCTAAAAAGCAAAAAAAAAGAGAGAGAGTTTGGGTTAGGATTTGTTTACAATCCTTTTTTTGTTTGTTTGTTTCCATTTTTGGCCACCCCATGGCGTCTGGGGCTCCCAGGCCAGGGGTCAGTCCCAACCTCTGCTGCAGCAGTGCCGGGCCCTTAGCCCACCGTGCTAAGCTGGGGTCAAACTGTGTCCCAGCGCTCCCAGGACACCGCCAAGCCCGTTGCACCACAGCGGGCGCTCCCGCTGACAGCTCTCCCGCCCTCCATCCAGGGCTAAGGGTGCCCAGTCCAGTACTGGCTCCTCAGTTCCTCAGGTGGGTGTTTTTCCCTTCAGCGTGTTTATGTTGTTCGTCTGGAATATAGTTGGGTTAATTTTTTCAGTTTGCTTTTGGTTTTGGAGGTTTTGTCCTCTACACACTCTTGTTGTTTTAATGTAGAGAACATTAACTTTTTGCTGAAAACCGTGCATAGAAGGCATATTCAGCGAGGTCGACCTCCCTCCTGTGTCCCTTTCGACCTTCCTTCTGCTCCCCTTGGTGAGCCCTGGCCGCGTGCAAAGAGCAGGTTTTTCGCTTTCTGGTCTGTCCTCTCTGTGTTTGGAATCGCGTGAGCAAATACGTGTATGTTTTCTTGCTTCCCTTCTTCCTACGTAAAAGGTCGTGCATGCTCTTGTGCAGTTTGCTTTTTCCACCTCCCACGTTCCTGGAGCTACTGGGTGGCGCTTCACGGAGATCTTCCTCATTCTCCACGGCCGGGGAGTCAGCTGTCGCGTGTGCGCGCTGTGCATCCTGTGCCTGGTCTCCAGCAGTTGAGAGTTACAGGCGCCGCTCGGGGAATAACCTCTCGTGGACACCTCTGGGACTGTGGGAGGTGGGGCTTTGCCGTGCGGTTCTGGGAGGAGTGTTTCTGGGTCACATGACAAAGGCACTCCCTTGGTTAGATACTGGAAATTTCTCCTCTGCAGAAGCTGTGCCATTTTGCATTCCCACCGTAATGTGTGAACGTGACTGTTTCCTCACAGCCTCGCCCACAGAGTGCATTGCCAAGCTTTTGAGTTTTTGCCAGTCTAGTAAGGTTGAGAAATAGGATTTTAGTTTGTTTTGAGTTTGATTCTCTTATTACGAGTGAAGTAGGCATCGCTGCGCATGTTAGGAGCCGTTTCCTTTCCTTTTGTCAGTCGTCTGTTCGTGCCTTTTGCCCGTTCTCTGTGGGACTTTTGGTCTTTGTTTTCCTCTCGATTTTTATAAGTTCTTTGGAGTTCCCATCGTGGCACAGTGGAAAGGAATCCGACTGGGAACCATGAGGTTGCGGGTTCAATCCCCAGCCTTGCTGAGTGGGTTGAGGATGCGGCATTGCCGTGAGCTGTGGTGTAGGTGGCAGACGCGGCTCGGATCTGGCGTTGCTCTGGCTGTGGTGTAGGCCGGCAGCTGTAGCTCCGATTAGACCCCTAGCCTGGGAACCTCCGTATGCCACAGGTGCAGCCCTAAAAAGCAAAAACAAAACAAAAACAAAAAAAAAACAACAATAGCTATTTGTAGATATAGATATGTATTGCAAATGTTTTCTTCCCTTTTGGACTGATACAAAAGTTTTAATGTTTTTCATATAATCCTGACATACAGCCAGGATTGAGAACCACTGGGATAGTTTGTGCAAATTGGAACTGTTTTTTGTTTTGTTTTCCTTTTTAGGGCCGCACCCGCAGCCTATGGAGGTTCCCAGGCTGGGGGTCCAACCAGAGCTACAGCTGCTGGTCTTCCCTGCAACCACAGCAAACGCAGGATCTGAGCCACGACTGTGACCTGCACCACAGCCACAGCAACGCCAGATCTTTAACCCACTGAGCGAGGCCAGGCATCGAACACACATCCTCATGGATCCTAGTCGGATTCTTAACCCACTGAGCCGCAGCAGGAACCCCTGGCTTTTTGTTTGTTTTTAAGGAGAATGCATACAGAGAAAGAAGGACAGGGGCTGAGGACTCAGCCTCAGGTGTTGCCCGTGACTTAGGACAGGAGAATGAGCAGGAACCTGCCGAAGGAACAAAGGTTTGGGTGCTGCGTGTCACAGGAACAAGGTAGAAGAGAGTCCGGAGGAGGCCGGATGGGGCAGCGGCGGTGGTTGCCACGGCCTCGGGCGGGGCAGAGCTTCCTGGGGTGGCGATGAGGCCCGCAGCCTTACCTCTCCGTCCCGCTCATCGGGCCGAGAGAGGGCTTTTCTGCCGTCTGGGAGCGACGTCGTCCTGCGTCACGAAGGGGCCGTAGGCGGCCTCTCATGATCGCCACATCGAAGGAACACAGCTCAGCGGCGTCGCAGCCGGGGCCGCATGGTTCCGGCAGCAAGCATCTCCTGAGCTCCTTCCCTTCCAGCGCCAGGTGCCCTTTTGGGCCTGGGACACCCCCCGCCCCCCCCCCCCCCCCGCCCCGCCAAGACCTCATGCTGTTTCTCCCTCACCACGTTCTAAAATGTCCCAGGTTTCCTTGAGCCAAGGCCCCCCATCTGTTTTGTCACGCGGCGGCCTCAGCTCTGAGACAGACTTGCTGACATCCTTAGACTCAATCAGGGAAACCAGGCTGGGAAAAAAAACGCCCTCATTAGCACCAGCAAGAGTCCCCACCAAAAATGGTCCTGTCGGCGTAGATTACAAGTCTTTTGCCCTCTTCTTCTTTTCCTCATCTCCCTGCTGCCCTTCCGTGTGTGTGACGCGGTTAGGCATAAAGGGGGCCAGTTAATACTGGAAGAATCCTTCTGGCAGTGGCTTCTGGTTGTTTTCAGAAGCACCAGTTGTATGTGGGAGACGCGTAATCCCTTTCAACCTCGACAGGGTGGAAGAGCAGACATCCGTGCTGCAGCGCCCCTGTGCCCGCAGCTGCAGCCTGTGGCATTTAACGTCAGAGCTGAAAATACCTGCCTCCGTACTCCTGATTCTCTCCATCCTGGGAAGTGCAGTTAGCAAGACTCTTCATCCGTCTCTGTTTCTGCAGGTGTCCTCAAAGCCAGCTCTAAGTAAGGCCTCCCATCTCTCTCAAGGTCCAATATAAAAGCCTGTATGTGCGTGAACTTCATTCCAGCGCGCTTGGCTCACCCGCCGCTCTGACGTACTGATGCTTCTCATCCAAGCAGAAGCCTTCGCGTAGCTTTGGGAATAGACCTGGCGGCTGAGTGGAAGCAGACGCCGTCTCTTGATAACCCCTCTCCCCTGCTCTGGACACTGGGCTGGGATGGGTCAGCAGAAGCTTAAACATCTGGTCAGCTCAGTCCTTGGGGGTGGTGGGTGCTTTGTAGACAACCCATCAAGATTGATGGGCCCTGTAACCAAATTAGCCAGATGTGTGGGCATTGTGAGCCCTTTGCTCAGCCTGCCCTCAGTGTCGTTAGATGGAAGGAGACATGCGATTAGCATGTTTGAGGCTGCTGTGTTTTTAGTGCATGAACAAAAGCTGCTGCCTTCTGCAGACTCTGGCTCTGCCCCAGACACCAGCAGTATAATTACGACTGCTAAATTCAGCCTGGACCCCAGGCTCGGCTGCCTCGGTCTCAGCTGTCATTTGCAGGAGGGGGAGGAGGGTGCTGAAGCCCACGGACCCAGGCTCTTATTAGAGTCCACTTTGAACCCTGCCCGTCCAGAGCCTTTCTCTCCCTGCGGACAGTGGCTCCCAGCTGCTTTCTGGTCTCACAGCCTGCTGCCGCCTCTAAGGGTAGTCTGGGCTGGACTGCGGGGAGTGGGGTGGGGGGGGGCTGGCCTGAAAGCCCACGACGTCCAGGAGCCTTGCCCAAAGTGAAAGTGAGCTAAGGAGCCCCATACTTGCAGTGCCTGTGTCACGTGCTGTTCAGATCACTGTCCCTCGTCTCGAAAATCCTTAGGTTTGCTCGGAACAGAAATCCTTGGCAGGAATTTCGGCCTCTCTCTTTTCCTTGCCTGAGTCTGTATGTGAAACACACGCGAATGGTCCTTTCCACGCTCTTACCCCACCTTTTGTCCAGTGAGAGCAGCCTGCGTACTCGCCTTAGAACAAACCGGCGTGTTCACGTCTCCAGGGACTCTGCTGACGCCTCATGTTCTGTACCATCTGGTACCTGGTGTGTCCACGCCCAGCCCTCCTGAGACTCTGGTCCACATTCCCTCGGGGGCGAATGGCATCGCCATGTTACCCCGACGAGAAAGTGTCTGTGAGTCTGATGACGCGGCCCTCACTTTCTCCCAAGTCCATCCTCTCTCCTGTGTCTCTGCCACCCTCGTCCAGACCTCCTCATTCTCACCCGGACTGTTGTCGGAGCCCTCCTGCTGGTCTCCCTACCTCTTGGCTTTGACCTTGAAAAACCCTGCCATCCCCTGTTGGGAAACCTGCAGTGATTTCTGGTGCATGTGAGATAAGCTCAGCCGTCTAGTCTGCATTCAGGTCTTGCTCCGGTCCCCGTGAAACTTCTGCCAGCCTGTGTCCAAGAGGGGCTGGGGACGATGGTCTGCCTCAGAGTTGGGACCAGAGCTCGGAAGGCCTGCCAGGGGCATGGCTGCAGGCAGCGGGCTCAGGGACACAGAAGCCGCCTCTGCCATGGGCCCCTCCACTGCTCGTTCTCTGGAATGGAGTCCCTGTCGTGTCTAAACCTTTGCTCGTTTACTTTTTTATGCCTAGGCTGCCCTTCCCCCGCTTCTCCACCAGTCAGCCCCCTACTTGGCCTCCAAGGGCCAGCTCATTTGTGTCTCTTGTCACTTTTCCCGGCTTGCCCACATGAAGTGAGTCACTTCTTAGCTCTTAGCCCACAGCAGTTTTATTCTTTTAAAGATTACAGCTGAAGCTTCAAATGGCAGAGCGTAGCGTGTGTCTCCTCATATACCCTCTTCTCTCCATTCCTCGATTCTGCTGCCGGTAGCACTGACTAGGTCTCTAACCCACCGAAGGCCACGCAGTCTCCCTTCTGTCTTCTAAAGAGATGGGGTGTCTGGCTCCCTGCTTAGCACCCCAATCTGCATGTGCCATTGGCGAGACACGTTTCAGGAAGGAATGCTTAGCGGTGGTAATCGTATAAAATGACAGTAGCTGTCGTGTATCAAGTTCGAACTTTGTACCGGGCTCTGGACTAAGGCTTTATCTCTTTTTATACTTAAAATATCTTTGTAAGTTTAGTATTCTCAGTGCCTACCGTTTCCATATGCACATCAGGCTGTTAAGTGAGTTGCCCAAGTTTCATCCTTAGTGGATGGCGGAGCCACTGTGGTGTCTGGGTTTCTGATCTCAAGAGCAGGCTGCCGACCGAGCCTCCAGAGCCTCCGCAGGGTCTCGGATGAGAGAGGTGCTCTGGGATGGTGGCGGGTGGTCCAGTGAACGAATGAATCAGCATTCCTCCCGTTGAACTTGCCTTCAGGCTGAAGGGAGGCTGGCTGAGCATCTGTAGCTTATGCCAAGAAGTATGGATTTCGTCTCATCTCCTCACGCCCAACTACACACAAACACGTTCGCTCCCACTCAGTAACAAACTGCCTGGAACTCTTTGCCGGCTCATATTTACAAGAGAATGTGATAAATTCCGTATTGATCCCTCCTGTTCCACTGTAAATTTTGCAAAAGATGATTAAATAGAGCAATAGAGTCTGCAGGCATTGTGGCTCAATATGTCGTGGAGTGGCGTATCGACCTCCTCCATCCAAAGGCAGCCAGCGCCTAGCCCTGCTGCCCCAGACCAGTAATTAAAATCCTGGGAGACTGGGATTTAAAATCCAATCATATCCCTGAATCAAGCCTTCTAGCCTCCCCGTGTGACGAGTGCAATAAGGTAACGACAGGAGCATGTTTATGTCTGTGCTGAAGCCGTCCCCACAGGGTGGGGAAGCAGTGGAGAGCTGGGCAGCCCTGCTGGCTAAATCACTTCGCCCTGACACCGCCGCCACTTGTAAGACATTCTGTAGGCACGGAAACAAGTCCTCGTGGAACACCAGATTGCCGCTGTAGGAGCGAAATGTGCCCCGAAATTCACAAATGGGCTTCAGCGTCCACTTCTGTTTCCATAGCCAATAGTTGATGTACACAAGTGATTTGGCCTTGATTAAACTGCAGCCTTTAGTACCTAAACATGTGTTTGAAGTTCCATGGGAATTCTTTGATTGAACCCAAGCTGAAGCAGCCTTCCCTGTGCCGAGGCCTGTAATCAGGGCGCGAGATAGCACTGAACTAAACATGTCCATCTGCTCTCAGCACGACCGGGAGCTCCCTGAGAGCAGGGACGGCGTCTCTGTTCCCCTTTGTGTCCCTCGCACGGTACCAGACGAGACTCTCAGAGAGGGGATCTCTGTGAGTTCCTGCTGTGGCGCAACAGGATCGGCGGTGTCTCAGGGGCGCAGGGTCCATCCCCGGCCCAGCACAGCGGTTTAAAGGTCCAGCGTTGCCACACCTGAGCCGTAGGTCGCACCTGTGACTCGGATCTGAGCCCTGGCCAGGGAACTCGTATGCCATGGGGCAGCCACAAGAGAAAGGAAAGTATCCCTGAATGAATTAAGAAACACACAGAAATAGTTTTGAGAAAGACGCCTGTAAACTGCTGTGTAGACCGACCGCATGGTCGCTTAGTCCGTGCTTGACCAGTCACCACCAGCGCTGGGGAACTCACTTGTTCCTGAGGCTGCACAGATGCTCTTTGGACCTTTCTGGTGGTTAAAAATTTCTTTTATGGAGCCACAGTCTACTTCCGGGGGTCTTCGTTTACCACTGGGTTCATAGAGAATGGATGGACGTAATCCCTGGTCCACCTGACACCCTTCAGACACCTGGAGATGCAGGTGCATTCTCCTGAGCCACATTTTCTCCAGCCTAAACCTCCAGTCCCTTAAACCGTTTTTCCTCACGGGGCTCCTAAACCCTCTCTATCTCACTCACCCTTCCTGGGACAGTTTACACTGTCATCCAAACCCCATTCCCCCATTTATCGCCGTTAATTTTCATCTCATTTGTTTCCGCTTCGTAATGTGCCTCTTTCACCATGTGCGTTTGGGGCTCTTCCCCCCCGACTCTGACATCTGTAGATCTCCTGACTGGGCCACCCCCAGGTCAGGGGGACATGCCGACCCAGGACCAAGCCTTTCTGCTGCCACTGGAACCTACCTTCTCCTTCACTCTGACCCGTCCTTTGCTCCGCCCTGCCCCTTGGGTCTGGTTAGTCCACCAGTCACTTACTGGTGTCCACTGTGTCCACGGGGCTGTCCCGAGACACCCCAGCAGACGTCTGAAGAAGTGCACATTCTCCCTCCCTGCCCTGCTCGAGCAGCCCAGGTCGTCTGATGAAGAAGGGAATGCGGCTGGTCTGGTGCGACTTGGTTTCCGGGAGCCCATCCTGAGGCCTGGCGGTCATCAGCAGTTCCTTTTCTGGGCCTTCACCTCGCATCCCTTCAGTAATGCATCCGATTTGGGCGTAAGACGTAGACGGGTTAAAAGCACGCCATCGATGAGCGCTCCGGGGCTTAGCAGAGGAGGCGGCCCGGGTAGGCTGCCGTGGGCCCAGAAGGCCTCGGGGCAGGGCGCTGCAGAGCGTGGGGTCGGGGTGGGAGGCAAAGACAGTCTGGCCCACTGAGAAGTGGCCTGGACCCTCTGGCTCACGCGGTGGGCTTCGTGGCACGGAGCGAGAGCCCTGGACGGGAAGGGCTCGGCGTCCCTGCCCTTGGCCTCCGACCCTGCCTTGCCCAGGCGTCCGCCGGTCTGTTTCCCTCCGAGCTTCCTCGGAACAGCACCTTCTGCTCTCCTCCAGCTCGCGCAGCTTCCCCGTCTCCCCCAGCTCCTCAGCGTGCGGCTTTCTTGGGGGGGCGGGGGGGGGCGGCGTGTCATCCTCTCTCCCCCTCCTCCCGACGCCACACTGTGGTGTCTCTGTTTCGGTCCCTAGCTGGCTCCTGCCAGTCTGGGTTCTCCCTCAGGGCGAGAACTGGTCTGATGCCACGTGCGCCGAGCCCCCGGCCCAGAGTCCGTGCTCGGTGAGTGTCTGCGGGTGGCCCGCACCGTCCAGCCGAGAGGCAGTGGCTCCGTTGCATGGACTTTAGAAATCCACCTCCCTAAGCAGGGCGTCCCAGCGGACTGTGTCTGTCAGCGAGTTAGGATGACAGAGAATTCCAGACGACCTTCTGGAGGCCACCTTTTCCCGACAGGGGAGCCCCGAGTGGGAGGAAAAGGACTTCCATTTTGTACTCTTCCCACAAAGCTCTCTGTCCCAAACCTGCATCTGGAGCCCCCCTCCCCCCCCCCCGCCCTGCCCCCGTCTTGGTTTTTGGAGCATCTGAACACACGGGAAGGGAAGAAGAAAGATGATTTTCCCCTCTTTTGGAGTCCTCGGGCCTTAGGAAGGTAGCACTGTGCAGTAGGAAACTAGACCTGGCTTCATTGAAAAAACAAAATAAAGCAAAAACTTTATTGTGTAAAACTTCAAACATACACACAAAAAGAGTCTAGTATAATAGGTCCCAGATGTACTGTTTATCTGCGGAATGACTGAGCGAAGAATGTCAGCTCTCTGAGCCTCTGGTTTCTCAGTCTTTGCAGGATGAACAAGGGCAATTAACACCCACCCAGGGTCAGCCGTCTCCTTTCACTTCACTCTTTCCCCCGACTCAGTTAACTCCTCTGTAAAATGGAAAAAATACTACCTCTCCTGCTCTGCTCATCAAGTTCTCAGCAGGAATTGAACAGAAGGAAGAAGTCAGCACATGACACGGCGCATGCTGAGCACTCGGGACAGGTTCCTGGCCTCCAGGCATGTCTGCAGGGGCGCGTGTGTGCGCGTCTGGCTTCCTCTGCGAACACCCAGCAGTGCGGTTTGGGGGGAAGCTCAGGGAGCATGCCTCTATTCCCAGGGCTTCTGTACGTCCTTCCACATTCCGGTCAGGCCTTCTCTCTCACCCTCGGCCCCTGGGAACACATGCGAGAACTGGTCTGTCTCCGACCTAAGGATCGCTGTGAGGAGCTGCAGGAAAGGGAGGGGTGGGAGGACAGCTGGAGCCCACAGACGCCGGGCCCTGAGAGCTGGAGGTGGGGGAGGCTCCCCAGAGGAGGGCCTTCAAGAAGGGCACGGGCCTGGATAGTCAGGGAGACCAGGGGCAGGGTCCCAGGCTGAGGAGCGGCCCTGACAACAGTGAGTAAAGATGTGTGTGTGGAGACCCGGCAGGTGCACGGCTTCTCTCAGGTGGGCACCCTGTCTCCCTGGGAGTGCTCCCTGGATGGGGAGCCCAGCCAGAAAGCAGAGACCTCTCCCCACTGACGTATCGGACCGTGAGGAAGCTCTCCCTTGTAGTCAACAAAAACTTCTAATTGGAGAGAATAAACTGTTGAACTGGTGAAAACCAGGATAAAGGTGCTAAAGGAGCAGCCATAAAAATGGAAAGGAAGGGAGTTCCCTATGTGGCTCGGCAGGTTAAGAACCTGACGTGTCCATGAGGACTTGGGTTTGATCCTTGGCCTCGCTCAATGGGTTAAGGATCCTGCATTGCCGCAAGCTGCGGCGTAGGTCAGAGATGTGGCTCAGAACTGGGGTTGCCAGTAGCTGATTCTGATTCTAGGGTTCTGATTGGACCCCTAGCCTGGGAACTTCCATATGCCGCAGGTGCAGCCCTAAAAAAAAAAAAAAAAAAAAGGGAAAGAAAGCGTGAATGTAAAAGTTATGACAAAGAGCATTGTAGAGCCTATACAATCTTTTTCGCCCCAGTCTTTTCCAAGCTTTTTGTCTTCTTCTGTCCAAACAAAACTCCTAAGGTAGACAGGCCAGCGGTCATTACCAGCAGAGAAGTGAAACAAGACCCCAGCCACAAAGCCGGGAGTGGTCACCCCCATCCCCCTGGTTCCCAGACTGTGTGCTCTTTTCGAGGGGTGGCAGGGAGCCAGCTGCAGGTCGGGGTGGGGGTGAGTCATGAAAACTGCAGTGGTGGGAGGTCCGGATCCCTAAAGGCCAGCAGGACTGATAGACCCGCAGGGGTAGGAAGAGTGGGGCAGCGGGCAGTGTTGTCAGTAACAGAGGCTCACACATGTGTATGGGGCCGTTAGCGTGGTGGTTTTTCAGACCCGCTTGTGTACATCATCTTGAATATTCACAGAGGTGGCAGAGGGCCGGGACAGAGTGGTGTCAGGAGGGGGTAACACGCCTGACCAGCCGCGGCCCGACCTCTCCTGGTCCTCGGTCTTGGACGGAGATGGACTGTTCTAGCCCAGTGATCGGTGTCGTGGGGTAGGAGCAGAGGGGCCTGTGGGGGCACAATGGATGGTACCAAGCCTGGGCTGGGAGGGCAACAAGAACGCTCTCCTGGAGAAGAAGCTTGAACTGAGTCTTAAAAGGGGAACAGGTGTTTACCGGAAGTCCAAGGTGGGAGTAGGGCTGGACAGAGCAGTTGGGGCTCAGACCCTGCCCTCAGTTTAGAGGGGAACCTTTGGAGGCCTGTGAGCTTGGGCTTGGGTCCTGGGCATGTTCAGGGGATCCAGGGTGACCCACCTGTTTTGAGTGTGATGGAGGGAGTCTCTTCTTAGGGCTTGGAAGGGCTCATCAGAAAGCCTGCGATTATGTCAGACCAGAGGCAGGAGCTGTGCCAGAGAACAGTCCATGGGCCAGGCCTTCTCCCCATCAGCACCGTTTCCGCTGCCTTACCTGCCCTGGGTGCTGAGACCCAAAGGTGTCACTGGCACCAGCCAGGGCCAGTCCGTGGCCACCCACCCCATCCTACCTGCCTGGCCCCAGCCCTATTGACAGGTCCCCCAGAATCTGAAGGAATTCAAGACAAATGGTTAAGAGGATGGAGTTAATAAAATTTGAAAAATTGAGGCCTGTCACTCCACTAAACTTTTTTCAATACCACTGACAGAAACATATTTCCCCAATGAGTGACCTTCCGCAGCTGTAGCGGGCAGGCACAGCCGCAGCAGCGCTGCCAGGAAGCCAGGCTGCTATTCATCAAATATTATAAGCTGGGACACACTAATCTGGAGCAGGAGCGGAGGGAGGGCCCCGCGCGCTGCTGCCCGGGGTGCTCCAGGTGTTGGCCCCCCGCCCCCGACAGCCGGTGGGAGGTGACGGATGGCCTGCGATTAGGGGTTGCACCTCCACCCGGCCCTCTGCCTCGCTCCTAGAGGCCTGACCCTCCTGACCAGCTGCTCGGCCCGGAGGGGCCCCGGGTGGGAGGTAAGGGAGGTCAGGCCAGGGCACGGGCCATCCCGATGCCCCGGAGAGGGCGGCCGGGGGAGGCCTGGCGTGCTTATTTATTGGAGTGTAATGGTTTGTGGCCGTTGGTCGTGGAGGTGAAATCGATCAGTTGTGGAAGTCAGGTTCTATCAATTATTACAGCAATTAGTCAAGTCGGAGCATCAGAGCAGGGGCACGGGGCGGGGAGACTGGTACTCATGGCTGTTATCCACGGCGCCCCCGCCGCAGCCTGCCTAAGTGGGAGCAGACGTGCGGCCCTGAGGCCCCAGAACCTCGGGGCGCCTGGCTGGCCTCCCCTTTGGGGGGTGGGGGTGAGGTGCTGGCCGAGAGCTTCCTGTGCTGGCTGGCCCAGGTGTAGAGGTGTCCTACCTGTCCCCATCCCACCCTTTATGAGAAGTGACACGACTCCTGCTAGAAATTACTCAGTGGCCGATGTTTATGGCCCACATTTTTCATCTGTAAGCAAATATAGATCACTGACAGCACTTGTTTGAGGTGGCTGCTCTCACCCTCTGTTCCTTCTCCCCCTCCACCCCTGCTCCGGGTTCTTATTCTCTTCTTTATCCATTTCTCACTTTTTATTTTAGCTCTTCTCTTCCTTCCCTTCCAGAGGTCTCTCGCTGATCCCCCTCCCACTTCGGCCCATATTTAGTGACAGAGCTCCCTCCAAGGCTGCCTGAGAAAGGAGAGGTTTTTTTCACCGTGAGAGTGTGGCTCTTTGGGCCCCACCGTGGTCCCGGAGTTTCGGGGGAGGGGAGGACACGCTGTTGGTGCCGAGCCTCGGAGCAAGCAGGGCTGGGCAGGTGCGCAGCCCCGTCCCTTAGCCCGCGGGCCTTCCTGAGCCCCCGGTCCTGCTAGCCGTCCTTCGGCCACCTCTTGTCCCCATGAGATGCTAAAGCGCCAGAACTGTGCCTAGACTCGAACTCTAGAAGAGGAGCCTGCAGAAAGATGGAGACGCAGCAGTCACAGGGGGCGAGGAAAACCCGAAAAGTGGTTTTTGGATCTCGAAGAATTTGCCTGCTAGTTAGAGCCCAGACGTCCTCCTTCCCCGGGCGGTTGCGTTTTATCCTGTGAGCAGTGAAAAGACAGAATGATTGCTCAGGAGGGGTGTGTCATGGCCACCTTGGTGGGAGCATAGAGAATTGGAGGAAAGGAGACCCAGGGTGGGAGTTCCCGCCGTGGCACGATGGGGTTGGCAGCGTCTTGGGAGCACTGGGACTCGGGCTTGATCCCGGCCCGGCACAGTGGGTTAAGGAGACGGCGTTGCTGCTGCTGCAGCTTAGGTCATAGCTACAGGGCAGCCAAAAAAAAGAAGAAAACCCAGGGTGAGTTCAGCTCCTGGTCCAAGCAGATAACCAGCTTTGTGACCGTGGGCAGGTGGCCTCACTCCTGAGTCCAGTCTCCATGTCCACAGCCTGGGGTTCTGATTGCTGCCCCTCAGATGCTGTGAAGATGAAATGCTCTAAGGTGCAGAGAGCACAGCGCCTGGCACGTGGTAAGAGCTCGGTAAACGCCAGGGGCTGTATTATCATGGTCCCCACTTCTAGATACATAACCAGGAGACGTGAAAACATATCTGCACGAAGACCGGTACCTAAATGTTCACAGCAGCCTCACTCATAATAGCCAGACGGGAGAAAGGGCGCAAGTACCCATCAGCCGACGACAGGTCAGCAGCACGGGGCATGTCCACAGAACGGAGGGTTATTCCACCACGGAGCGGAAGCACGTGCTCTCTCCCCACATTCACGCCGTGTCACGGATGACACATGCCGCACGTCAGTGAACCTTGAAACCATGCGAAATGAAAAGAGCCAGATGCAAAAGACCACCACGCTCAGTGTGGTGCCATTTATGTGAAGTGTCACATAGCGGCAACCGCCGGGACAGAAAGGAGACTGACGGTTGGGCAGAGGGACTGTCTCTGATGATGGCCTTGGGGTTTCTTTTCAAGATCATGGAAACGGCGTTAGGTGTGAGGAGGTTGTGTGACACTGCGGATTATTTAAATCCATTGAACTGAAAACTTTAAGAGGTGTGTGAATTATATCTCAGTAAGAAATTATCTGTATTAATGTCTTGTATGAAATTCCTCTTAGAAAATAGGATGATGTCTCCATTTTTCTTACTGATGAGACGTCTCCGTGGCCCGGATCACACTTTCTCCGCTCGGTCCCTTCCCTCCTCCTCCCAGCTCACCTCTTCCTCTGCAGCCCTGCCACTCGGCTGTGTGTAGGTGCTTACTAAACGTTTGCCGTTGTCAATAATAAGTTCACGGTCCTTTAAGGAGCAGAGAGCATCAGTAGGAAGGATGGTTTTATATCATGATATAAGTGTTTCCACAGCCTGGGATTGAGAAACACTGTTTTTTTCTGTCCATGAACAGGCAGTGGCTGGGCAGCCCGCCGAGCCCGGCCTCGTGGCGAGGCGGGCTAGCCTGTGTCTTTAGTGTCCTCGGCCACCTGATTGTCTCCTCACGCCAGGGACTGGGTCTCAACCCTTCTTTACTTCTGGACAGCATTCCCACCGGAGGCGGTCCAGGAGGACTGGCTGACCTTACCTGGACAGTCTCCGCAGTACGTGGTTCGTGCGCATCTGCTCTGTGCTGGTTTCTTGCCTTGAGAGGAGCGCCTTCGGGGCGGGGCCAGACGCGATTCTCCTGTGTCCCCAGGCCCCACTCATTCAAGCTTTGGCAAATTGAATGAGGTGGACGTTTTTGAAGAGGAGAGTGGGCTGAGGGAGGGGGATTCTGACGGCACGGGCCTTAGTGCAGCCTTTCCTCCACGACGGCCAAGGCTTTGCGCCAAGCACACACACTTTTTTTTTTTTGGCTTTTTGCTATTTCTTGGGCCGCTCCCTCGGCATATGGAGGTTCCCAGGCTAGGGGTCGAATCGGAGCTATAGCCACCGGCCTACGCCAGAGCCACAGCAACGCGGGATCCGAGCCATATCTGCAACCTACACCACAGCTCACGGGAAGGCCAGATCGTTAACCCACTGAGTAAGGGCAGGGACCGAACCCGCAACCTCATGGTTCCTAGTCGGATTCGTTAACCACTGCGCCACCACGGGAACTCCCCAAGCACACACTTCATGCGGGCACATCAGCTTCTGCCCCTTAAAAGCAAGTTCCCGTTGTAGTGCAGCAGTAACAAACCCACCTTGTACCCGTGAGGATGCGGGTTCGATCCCTGGCCTCGCTCAGTGGATGAATGATCCAGCGTTGCCGTGAGCTGTGGGGTAGGTTGCAGACGCAGCTCAGATCCTGCGACGCTGTGGCTGTGGTGTAGGCCGGCACCTGCAGCTCGGATTCAACCCACGACCTGGGAACTTTGATATGCCGAGCGTGCGGCCCTAAAAAGACAAAAAAAAGCAAGAGAAGGTGGATGCGTGGTCCCCAGAAAGCCTCCCCCTTTCTCACGCTTAACATCTTTGTCCTTAAATCACAGGAGGTAACATTTGGAGGCAGTGCTTGCCTGCACACACGCTCAGCAGCAGCTGGTGCTGGTAAGGGCCGGCCCCGACAGGTTGCTGGTGGGGCCCTGCCCTTTCAGAGGACTCTGCTGACCCTGGCAGGCAGGAAGTACCTGGAAGGAAGAGAGCATCAAAGGGGAAGGAGGGGCGGGGAGATGAGGGAAAGGGGCCTTTGCATCGTCATTTGTGGTAGTCTGCGCTGTAGGTTTTTATATGATCTTTATGAGTGGATATTCATCTCTGTGCAAATGTTTGATAGTACAGGTGTTTTGATGAATAGTGCATTGGTGTTGGCGTATATTAACCTATGTGCGTGTTTGGTACATCTGTTAGCACGTTCAGCTGCGTGTATTTGTGTACGCACTGCACCCCTGTGTACACAAATGTGTGTGTGTGGCACCCCTCTGTGTGGATAGCATGTTCCTGCACGTGTAGGAGCCTCAGTACCTGACCTCTGTCAGTCAAGAATAGGACGCTGCCCCTTCCATGACCAGTAGAGGCCTGGGGCGCTTCTGACTTCTGAGGACTAACCTTCCAGTTCCGTGTCTGGGTACTGGGCCTTCCTGCTCCTTTTCGTAGGAGGAGGGCGAACAAGGTACCATCTTCAGAGTGGTACTCCTCTCTCAGAGTGGCTTGACCTGTTTTTCAGTCCCTTGGGTTTTTGTTGCTCTGTATCTCCGTGGGCATTACTTAGGCTGAAATCAAGGCCCGGGCCCCTCCGAGGGAGGCTCAGGACCCGCTGATCACTCAGAGACTCTGTTTCTCCTCCCCTCCCGTCAGGAGCCAATCCCCTGCAGAGGAATGAAATGGGACACACACCCTTGGATTATGCTCGAGAAGGGGAAGTGATGAAGCTTTTAAGGACCTCTGAGGCCAAGGTAAGTCCCGAAGGGAGGGGAGGGCCTGTGGGCGCTCCTGCTGCATTTAGTCTTTCACTCATGAAGTTAGGTTGGGCTTCCCACCAAAGTCCATTTCTCCTTAGGGCACTATTGTCTTTTTCTTTTTTTTTTCCTTTTTAGGCCGCACTCATGGCATATGGAAGTTCCCAGGGTGGGGGTCCAGTCAGAGCTGCAGCTGCCGGCCTACACCACAGCCACAGCAATGCCGGATCCTTGACCCACTGAGCAAGGCCAGGGATGGAACCCACATCCTCATGGATACCAGTCGGGTTCGTTACTGCTGTGCCATGACGGGAACTCTGTTGTCCATTTAAGTACACACCCAACCCCAGTCTCATCAAGAATAGGACGCTGCCCCCTCCATGACCAGTAGAGGCCTGGGGCGCTTCTGACTTCTGAGGACTAACCTTCCAGTTCCGTGTCTGGGTACTGGGCCTTCCTGCTCCTTTTCGTAGGAGGAGGGTGAACAAGGTACCATCTTCAGCCTAAGGACCGTTCCCCAGGCCTCGTGTACTCTCTCTGCAGCCTCGTCAGGTAACCTTTTCGCATCATCACTCCTTCCAGAACTGTTCCCTGACCCCTCCCCTCCACACACACTCCAGAGAGCCCCGTATAGAGTCTTGGCCAAAAACTCTGCGTCTGAACCCCCTAAAAACAGGCCACCTTCTGCTCCTCCCAGCCACCAAGTCGAAACTCAGGAAGTCCTCGGCCGAATCCAGGAATGAGATCACAGATATCAGAGCTGGCAGGGACCTGAGAAGTCGCCGCGTTCACTGATGGGAAGTCTTATCAAGTCTAAACAAATAAGTCGGAGGAAAACAGAGCTGCTCTGGGTGCAGGAAAGGCGGCCCGGGGCCCCTCCCGCCTGGCCCAGCCCTTCCTCTGGAACAGCCTCCCTGGCGGCTATGCTGAGACCGAAATGAGGCCTTTCTTCCTGGGGAGGGGGGCAGGGGTCCCGACCTGCCTTTGGTTCCAGAGCGAGTTACTGTCATACTGCAGGGTCCCGCAGCAGGGTCGCAGGCAGGGCCGGAGCTGAGGGCTCAGCTGCCCGTGGCCGTGCCCTTTGCAGCATCGTGGCAATCGGCTGATGGGCTGAGACGATGAAGGGCGCAGGCCCCAGGTAGTGGCAAACACGCTCTGTGTTTCGAGTAAGAGCACCGAGGTCACCAGCCTGAGACCCACGCGGCGAGGGCCGGGGTCCCAGCTCCCTAGCTCGTGCCTGGCTGGCCTGGGCCGGCGCTTCCCCTCGTCCAACCTCAGTTTGTCGCTGGGAGCTGAGAACATTGTGACCAGATGCCGTCTACGGTTCCGTTCAGTGGACGGTGGTCTGCGTGGCAGTCAGGACCGACTAGATTGTGCTGTTTTAACACCCCTGCGTTTCAGTGGCCTAAACAACAAGGTTCATTTTTACCTCCTGCTGCAGGTCCATCGTGGGTCAGCCGAGGAGGGCTCTGTTCGTCCTGGGTCCTCAGGGACCTGACTGGCCCTCTGGGAAACGGCTGCTTCTTGCCAGAGAGAAGAGCGCTCTGGAGGGCCTTGGCCCTGCAGCCAAAGGCCCAGCCTGGAAGCAGGGCCCTTACGTCCACTCCCCACCCACTGGACAGAGCTAACCCCCTTTCCCCGCCCTGGAAGTAAAGTCTGCTTCCCCAATGCCTCCGGGAGGTCCCTGAGCACGTCTCAGAGCACCGTCGGGGCTGCATTCCCATCATCTCTCCCCTTTCGGAGGACCCGGGAGCAAGCGCTGCCCTGGGCCAGGAGTAGCGCGTTTTGTCAGGTGGTGTGACATGGGGCAGGCGCTGGTCTGGTCACCTAACGGAGGGCAGGCTTCATCGCGCCAGCCGAGGTGGAAGGGTCGGGGCTCCTGAGGGACCCTTAACAAAATTGCACTGCCCAAGAAATGCCTCGGTGTCAGCCACGTCGGGGCAAGGCTAGGGTCCCCAGGGAAGGAGGGCCAGTTGCGTCGTCTGTGCCGGTCAGATCCCTCTGGACCACAGAGAGCAGCAGCAGATGCTTCCTTTGGGGTGGACTGAACTCTAAGAATCTGTGCAGAGAGGGGCGGGAAGGGGGCAGGAGGAGCTGTGCCGGGAGAGGAGGCCAAAGGCAGTGGGCGTCTGGCAGAGAGAGGAGCCTGCACGTAGGCACAGGGGCGCCGTGGCTGGGGGGAGAGGCGGCCGGGACGGAGCGGGTTCACGGCTGCAGGAGGAGCGCCCTCCCAGGGCGGCGGCTCCGGGGAGCAGCTGCCGCTCGCAGCTGGAAGAGCAGTCAGAGCCAGCCCGGGGCTCTGTCCCCACTCAGCGGGAAGACCGTTGCTCTGTCGTCACCTCCCGACACTCGGGCTCTGTCGGATCTGGTTGTTCTCCTTCCGATGTCCAGCTGTCCGCTGAGCTCCTCCCGATGGCTCTGCAGTCCCTCACATGGTACCCAGTGAGCCCCCTCGGCCCTCCCAGGCGGCAGCAGCGTGGTCTTCGTCTCCCTTGCTCGGCATCCCCGCGTGCACACGTCCCTCCGCACTGCTTTTTATCCCCCTGCTGGCACACGCCGCCTCTTGGGAAGTGTGAGGAGCTTTCAGGGGAAGGACACTGCGTTAGGCTGCATGGTCTCGCCCTGCTTCTCACTGGACTTAGGTCACGTGGCAGCGCCAGGATGACTCGGGTCTGGAGGGTGCCCCAGCCGGAGACCTCGCCTGCTGGCTCTTGGTCTAGACTCGGGTTACCGCCACTCCGATCTTATCCTCGTCCCCTTCTATCCCTCCGCCCCCCACCCCCACCCCCAGCTCGGCTTCTTCCCCTTGCACCTACCTCTCTGTAGTCAGACATGTGCTCTCCGTAGGAAATCTGTAGTTGTGAAACTCATCTGTCCCATTACGGAAAATTCAGAAAGGAAGATGGAGAGGATTAACTAATTGAGTGCGTGTTTATAAATGCTCTCCGTGTGCCGGGCTCCGGGCTAGGTGGGAGCTCACAGTCTGGGGCAGAGGCAGGCGGTCGTGAACACAACACCACTGAGTCATCAGCCCTAGCAGAGCCCAGGGACTGTGGAAACCCAAGGTGGCTTCTAATCCTGCACGGGAGATCAGGGAAGGCCTCCTGGAAGAGATGTCAGCTGAGCTGAATGACCGTTAAAAGCAGTTTAGGGAGTTCCCATCGTGGCGCAGTGGTTAACGAATCCAACTAGGAACCATGAGGTTGCGGGTTCGGTCCCTGGCCTTGCTCAGTGGGTTAACGATCCAGCGTTGCCATGAGCTGTGGTGTAGGTTGCAGACGTGGCTCGGATCCTGCGTTGCCTGGCTCTGGCGTAGGCTGGCGGCTACAGCTCCGATTCGACCCCTAGCCTGGGAACCTCCATATGCCGTGGGAGCGGGCCTAGAAATGGCAAAAAAAAAAAAAAGCAGTTTAGCCCTACTGCCTCTACCTAACTGCTGTCAGTGTTTTTAATTACTTATAACGATGTAGGTACAATTTATCAAGTGCCTCTAGGTGCTCTAATACATGTTTTATACCGGGTGCTTTTATAGTCTTTCTAATCCTGTAACGAGTCTATGAAGCAGATTTTATTACCCCCATTTTACAGATGAGAAAACTGAAGGTGAAAGAAAGCAGGTGACCTGAAATCAAGTTTTTATAAGTAACTATTGGACTATGAATCAGGTTTCCTCTTACGATACTACATGTGCCGTTTCTAGACCATATCTGTATATATTTATGTAAGTGGCTTTTTTTCTTTCTGTCTTTTTTTTTGGACCACAACTGCAGCATGCAGAAGTTCCTGGGCCAGGGATCGAACCTATGCCATGGCAGTGACAATGCTGGCTCCTTAACCACCAGGCCAGCAGGAACCTAGTTGATAGCCTGCTGTATATACCAGGGGCTCTCAAACTGGCACCCTGTTTTATTGTTCTATTTTGCCAACTCAGAGTTTCTCTTAAATGCGAGTGAAACGCCCTAGAGGTCAGGGCCCAGACTCCCGGCCACGGGCCCTGTCTCCTGTCGTGTCACATGCTTGCCTGTCAGACATTTGTATTTCCTACTTGGTCCTGAAGGCGGTTGAGGTAGGACCCCGGCTCCCTATTTGGAATCTGCTTTTTTTTTTTTTTTTTTTTAACTTATTATTTCTTGATGATTTTCCCACCTTAGCATTATCTGTAAACCTAATTTTTCGTTTTATTCTGCCTTTTCAAATGGGTCACTTATCAAAGAATCTGTTACCTCCAGTGGCCTGAATGATTTTCCAATCACACCTGGTTTGCTCAGCTCTCTCGTCATTTCTGTGTGTGCGGAAGCCTCCTTCGGCCCCTTTGAAGATGCAGGGGCGGTGAAGGCCAGCTCCTCCGTGCCGCGCTGGCCGGTGGTGGAGAGGGTGGGGAGGCGGCTCTCTCAGCTCTGATACCCACCGACTGACCTGTGCCCCGGAAAGGCTCCACGCCGTTTGTGGGACTCCAGGGTCACCTCCAGGCAGAAGGAACAGAGCGGGCTTCGTAGAGAAGGTGGCCCATGCTCTCACTTTGAAGGATTTCAGTGGCTAGAGACCTTAGTACCTAGAGCTTAGACCGTTTTCACATCTTAACTAAGCAACGAAGGAGAGGTAGAAATATATCTCTGTGCACACAATGGCAGATAAAACAAAAATATGGGGAGCTAGCCCGTGATGAATATTCAGCTGAGGGGGACGTGCTGGTGCCAGCCCACGCCTCCGCTCCCAGATCCTCACTCCACCGAGACTCAGCAGGAATTTATTGCTCATTTTAATCACACCCAGAGAATGAATTGGCAGGAATATTAGGCACATGAGCCTATCGTATATATTTTATTTGCATATCCCGGTGGCAGAATCACAAACACGTTTCCTATCTCTGTGCTGTTTCATCTGCTTGAGGGGTAGCCGGGGATGCACTGGTCCCCTGGGCTGCGAGCCTGGGTGCTCCCTTCAGCTCTGCAGGAAGCTGTCAGCAAAGAAGGGGTGAGGTACACAGGAGGGCGAGAGGCTTACTTGCACTCCTGGCCTTGGGTGAAGAGGGGCCCCTTCCCTGCCTTGCCCAGCCTGCTCCCTGCATCACACCTTATCTCAAGTGCCTGGGTGCCAGGCCCGGAGCGGGTGACAGCACCGTCAAACCTTCATTACAGGGCCAGACACGGCACTCCGTGCTTTATGGGGCAAGCTTGTATGTTCTCTTTTTCTTTTAACTTCTTAAGTTTTTATTGAAATATAAGGTGCACCTATCATAAGTACACAGCCTACTGTATTTTCACAAACTGAATGTACCTGCTCAAGAAATAGACTGTTACCACAGTTTGCATTGTGGCACGGCGGAAACGAATCTGACTAGGAACCCTGAGGTTGTGGGTTCGATCCCTGGCCTCGCTCATGGGTTGCAGTGGCAGTGGTATAGGCTGGCAGCTCTACCTCCAAATTGATCCCTGGCCTGGGAACCTCCGTAGGCTGAGGGTGTGGCCCTAAAAAGCAAAAAAAAAAAAAAAGGAAAGAAAAGAAATAGACTATTACAAGCACCTGTTTGTATCATACTCCCTTCCATTCACTACCCACCCCTCAAGGGTAAGCGTCGTCCCGATTGATTACACCTCTATTTTTACATGATTTCGAAAATAGTACAGTGAATTGCCATAAGCCTTCACCGAGATGACCAGCTGTTGACGTTTTATCACACGGGCTTTATTGCTTATGTGTGTATATAAATCAGAGAGAGAGGGAATCTTTTCTGAACCGTTTGAGAGAATGAAGTTATGCCTTTGGTGCCCCTAAATACTTGTATAACTTTCCTAAAAGACAAAAGACATTTTCTTGCATAACCTCAGGCCAGTCCTCAAAGTGTTTATGTTGACATCAGCTCATCTATAGATGACACTCAGATTTCAACAGTTGTCCCAATAATTCTTTTTACGAGAAAAGAAAATGCTGGATGCGAAGTTGGTTTCAGTCGTCATGTCTCTTTAGTCTCCTTTCCTCTGGACTCTGGACGGGTTCTTCGGTCTCTCTTTGGTGACTTCAGCTTCTAACCAGCACAAGCTGGTGGTTCTGTAGACCGCCCGCAGTTAGGGTTTGTCTCATGTCCTTACGATTCAACTCAGATTGCGCGTTTCCAGCAAGAACACCCTCTGGTGTTCATTTTCCAAAAATTCGTGAGGACGCCCCGACGTAGTCGGTGCTTGACGTTTCATCCCCCTCAATAGGCTCTGAGCTCCCCAGAGGCGGGAGCAGGTCTTGTCGTTTCTCTGGGTGGAGAGGTGGCACTGGAGTCAGATTGCAGGGTCGGCCTTCTGCCCTGATCGCTTGCTGCCAGGGAGCCCTGTCCGGACAGCAGGGGAGGAGACGCTCTGAACTCCAGCGACCGTGGGGACTGGAACAGCTGGTTCCAAAGCCGGCGGGACTCGCCAGCACACGGTCAAACCAGGGGCATGGCTGGGCATTTGCGGAGGAACAGGGTATCTACGCAGCGTCCGCGCCCCACCGCCCAAGATCCCTGGTCGTTGCAGAGGGAAGGTGCTGGTGGGGAGAGCCGCACGGACCCTCTAAGCCCGTGATGAAAATTAACTCCCAGCTGCAGGTCCATCGACGTCATGCGCCTCCCGAGGTGACACTGAGGACACAGTCCATTTTCTGACTTTAGCCACGCCCAGCTCCGTGTAGCCTTCCCTCGCTGTCTCGTCTCTGCATCAGCCCGGCTGTTTGCCGACAGGACACCCGGTCTGATGGGATGGATGGAGGCTTTCCTTGGAGGGGACGTGGGCTCCAGGAGCTGGTTCAGGAGACTTTCAGGTTCACTGGACACCCCCTCGTCCCCCAGTCTCCTCTCCCATGTGCTCTGTGTCTCCCAGTCGTCTGTGTCCCTGCCCGGCCCCAGGGCATGGTAGAGGCCCTGACTGTGACATAACCGGGGCTTGGGGCACATCGGAGTCTGAGCAGCCAGTGGGCTCTGTGCCCTCCCCGCCCACAGAGGCCAGCTGCAGCTTGGCCCCTCTTCTCTGCCCCCCCTCACACCTATCCCGCTCTTCTCACTCCACCTCCCATCCCTGCCGTGGCTGCCTTCTCAGGGGACACGGTGCCAGGCTCCTTCTCAGGCCTGTTCCCTGAGGAGTGCCCAGCAGTAGGGGTGCTGCCGTACCCCGCAGAACCACTCAGCCCCGCCACCCACCTCCTAGCAAGCTCGGCTAGGCTTCGTCCCAGCCTCCCAGCCCTTTCCTGTAAATGCACTCCCATCCAGGAGGTGCCACAGTGAATGAGGAAGGATGGAAACCAGGGGCTGCGATTATCCAGCCAAGATGCAGCAAGAGGAGCTGGTCGCTGCTGGCTCCGGGTGAGGGCTTCAGAAGCTAATTGCATGTGGCTTTTATTAAGAAGGTCACTCCCCCACTCCCACTCTCCTGGGTGGCCGCCTCCTAGCGCCCGTCAGCCCAGTACCTCTGCTTTTGCAGGCTGGGTCACCTGCCCTGTCCCCTCCTCTGGTGGAAGCCTCTCCAAGCAGGGCCTTGATCTCAGTCCCCGTAGCCTTCCTCCCCATCTCGAGAAGCCAAGAGCAGCAGTAGCCTGTGTGCATGGAGCCCTGCCACCGTGGGTGCTTTCTCCCTTCCTCTGGCCTCTCCCCCAGGTAGGATGCATACAGGCCAGGTGCTTTCTCCCTTCCTCTGGCCTCTCCCCCAGGTAGGATGCATACAGGCCAGGTGTTTTCTTTCCCTGGGCTCTTCCACTGGCTGGCTTTTCACCAGCCTGAACTCTGAGTGAACGCCGGAAGAAGTCATTCACTCATTCAACATCACTTTTTAACACGATCTCTGCTAATAAGCACTCGGAAAAGGGTGTGAAATGGTACCCTCCTACCTGGTTTAATCCCGTTGTCCTGTACATTTTATCAAAAAGTCTGATCCAGTTCCGGAAATTTTTTGATTAGATAATGTGGGGCTTCTGGCCGGGAGGGAGTATGCTGGCATCGTTGACTTTAGGCCATAGGTTGACTTTAGGCCATAGGTTGACTTTTCCCCAGGCCCACATAGAAAGCACCTGAGAAAGCCGTGTCACAGTGTCCCCTCTCCCCATGGACGTCAAGAACCTCTTCCCCTTGCCCAAGAAAATAACAGGAATGCTGAGCTAACCTACACTCATGAGACTGAGGAGGAGTTACAGGAAGTAGAAATGCTGCCCTGAAGAAGACCAGGAGGCCCTGGTGGCCGCACCCAAACCTGCAGAGTGGCGGGCAGAGCTTAGAGGTAGCGATCTCTCTGTGTCGGAAATCGGCAGGCAGAGCTGAGCCACCGCAGGCCATAGGACCCTCAAGAGCCATAGGACCCTCAAGAGCCACCCTGGGGCAGTGGGGACATCCAGGTGGCCTTGGCTCCTGGCCTCCGTGTGAACCAGAGCAGCTCTTCTCCTTGTATTTGGGGCTCCGTGCAGATTAAATCAGTTGGAAGAGTCCCAGCACCAAAACAAAACAAAGCAATGCACTGGTTAATCAGTTACCAGAACGCAGCAAAGAGAAGTTACACTGATCAAAGGCTTGCCAAGGGCCAGGTCCTAGGCTGGCCCCTGGAGTCTGTCACACAGCCACCTCTCTGCCTGTGAATTTGCCGTGTACCAGACACCAACCAGGAGCTTCGTACTTGTCATCTTACTTAGCCCCCAGCAGCACCTCACAGAGACCTTGCGAGGCAGGGGTGAGTACGCTGCCTGTGTTCGAGGCGAGGAAACTGAAGTCCAGAGAGGCGGATTCGCTTCCCCGGGTCAGCTGGCTGGTACTGACAGGGGTGAGGTCCGAGTCAGGTCTTTCCGGAGCAGAGCTGCTGCTTTCTGCCACACAGTGTCCCCCCCGGTGAACCAGAGAGGAGTCAAGCTTCAGATGGGGCAACTAAGAATTGAGGTACTGTGCCTGGCAGCCAGCAGCCGTTCCCCAAACGGTAGTTAGCGTGTCCAGTTGGCAACATGTATTGAGTCCCGTGAGCCAGGCCCGGGGCTGGGCGCCAGAGCTGTGGGATGCGTAAAACGTGGTCTCTATCACTGGGACCTCACATGTCAAGTCAGGAGACGTAAACAGGCAGGGAAGCAGGTGCCTCGGAAGTCCTGGGGCCGGGGGCCGGCGTGATGCCTTAGCTGGCTCCTTGGACAGTGGCGTATTTAAGCTGAGGTCGCCAGGGCACTTGGAGGTCGGCGGGACTAGAGGAGACGTTTGTGGTGAGGGAGCAGCATGAGCAAAAGGCCCAGGGGTGGGAGGACCCATCACGGAGGCAGAGCGAGGGAACAGACCCCGTGAGCCCGCGGAGGCTGGCCTCCGTCTGAGCCAGTCTGACTGCAGCCGGCCAGGCTGCCAGCCGGTGCCCTGCCAGCCGGTATGTGTGCGGCTCAGCATCGGAGCCTTCCAGCCCAGTGGGCCCATGTGCGGGGAGGAGGAGGAGGCGGCAGATAGATGGCTGGAGTCGGCAGAGCCTGCTGATGTATGTGGCGCCTGAGGGAGCAGCCCGGTGACGCGCTGGATTCCAGCCGGCAAGCGGCGCTCCGCTGGGATCGGTGCCGAATTATTGCTCCATATGAAACCCCGGGACGGATGGGAGCTTTCAGTTACAGGCTGATAGCAACAGCCAAAATTGGATTGTTTGCTATTTATTTTTTTTAACTTCTGTCAAGGTCACTACCGTAACAGGAAAACCCTGCCTGAGCAGCAGGTGTTCTTCGTCCACTCGGCCCAGAAGAGCAATCTGCAGCCACACCTTCTGTGACAGGGCCTTACCGTGGCAGTTCACTTTCGAGAAAGCTGTCAGCGTGACAGGGCCTGGGGGAAAGAAGCCCTGGGTCTTTCTGTCCTCCCCCCCCCCACGCCCCCACCCCCACAAGTGCGTTGTCATCAGACCTGTGGGCTTGGCCCTCCCTGCCTGGTGCTCCAGCCCTTTCAGGCCGCCTGCCTTCCGGAAGCGTCCCGTGCTTTGGGCATCCTTCCCTCTCTGTAGTCCTCCACCTCCCCGTCTGGTTGTCATTCCCTCTTTGTATCTGTCATCAACTTCGCGTTTGCAAACATTCCCCAGCTGCCTGCACTGTGCCAGGACCTGTGCCAGGCATAGCAGTGAGTAAACGGCAGTGCCTGTCTCCGGGGGGTGCATGACTGAGTAGGAAGACAGAGTTGCAGCTATGCAACAAACTTGTTTTCAGGAAACTTCTTTGGTGACAGGTATAGGGCTCGAAATGGGCACACGCGCTGTGGAACCACGAGGTAAATGACCGATTCTGCCTGAGAGTGTTTGGGCAGAGGCTGCCTCACCTCCCCGGCCCAGCCTTGTGCTCTCTGAGGGCACGGCCTGGCTCTCCTCCCTCCCAGCGTGACCAAGCCTAGGCTTTGCCTTCTGCCTTTTCCAAAGTGGACCAAACCGGAGGCCAGACGCACACCAGGCGTGCACGTCATCTGAACTTCCCAGGGGACAGGGTCTAATCCTCCTGCCCCTGCCCCTTTCACGGCAGCCCGGGGCCGGGCACACGTCAGGGCAGCCACTGAAGAGTGTGTTTCATTGAAATGCAGCATCATTGAAGTGCAGGGTGTTCATAGCTCTTTTCAAGAGGATACGTGGAGGAGTTCCCATCGTGGCTCAGCGGCAATGAACCTGACTCGCATCCATGAGGACGCGGGTCTGATCCCTGGCCTCGCTGAGTGGGTTAAGGATCTGGTGTTGCCGTGAGCTGTGCTGTAGGTCGCCAATGGCTGGGATCTCGAGTCACTGTGGCTTGGCTGTGGTCTAGGCTGGCAGCTGTAGCTCTGATTTAACCTTAGCCTGGGAACTTCCATATGCCGAGGGTGTGGCCCTAGAAAAGACAAAAAAAGTAAAAAAAGTAAAAAAAAAAAAAGTGTACTTGGAAAAGGAAAGGAACCTCTGTTTGTAAGCACTCGGTGCCTGCCAGCCGTGACCCTAGGCGCGTTCTGTCCATCGTCATATTTAATCCCCAACTTACAGAGGACAAACCGAGGCAAAGCCTGGCTCTAGGTAATAGACACGTCTTGTAAGCAATAGAGCTGGGTTCAAATCAACCCTTCCGTTGGGCTCCAGAGGCAAGGCTCGGTCTACTAGCAGCACGTATTTCACTATAGGGGAGCCAGCACCCTGAGCGGTGGGCGCCCAAGGTAAGGGGATGAGGTGAGGCCTGGTACGAGGGGTCGGGAACCAGAGCCCCAGACCCGGACTGGGGAGAACAGGAACCAAGGACCCACGGAGCGCTCTCTTCCCGCAGTACCAGGAGAAGCAGCGCAAGCGCGAGGCTGAGGAGCGGCGCCGCTTTCCCCTGGAGCAGCGGCTGAAGGAGCACATCATTGGCCAGGAGAGCGCCATCGCCGCCGTGGGGGCCGGTGAGTGCCACGCGCGGGCCTGCGCCACAGGGCGGTGAGGCCCACGGTCTCCCTGCCGGGGAGGAGCCACAGGAGCTCCCCGTGCGCGTGGCGGCTGAGCTCGGCCTGCGCGCCAGGTGCTGCGTCCTCTCATCCTTACGGCATCCCGATCCGGCTGAGCCCATTCAATCCCCGTCTTCCAGATGAGGACTTGGAGACAGTCATTGGCTCCAGGCTGTTTCCTACACGTCCCCTTTAACTCTGACCTTCATCCTGTCCACGGCCCCCGCCCCACCCCCAGTTGTCCGGGGAGGGGGGAAACTGGGACCCTGCGAGGAGCAGGAGCCTGCCCGTCACTGGTGATGCAGCAGGGGAGCTGGAACTAGCCCTTCCGTCTTCTTCGGTCTCCCAGCCCTGGCCTCTGCCACACCTCAGTATAATTTGTCAGCAACTGGCTCACTTTTAGGAAAAACATCCCCAACAAGTCTTGAGAGCCTTCTTCTCCACAGCGGAAGCTCTCATCCTTTGAGCCCTGGGGGCTGGGCCTCCTCTTGGTGTGACCCCTCATCTGATAGCCTCCTGCCCACGCTCCCCACCGGCTCGTTGATAAAACCGAGGTTCCGCTCGGGCACATGAGTCCCTGGGGGCGACCTCAGGCAGGTGAGGCAAGGGCTGGGGGCCCACGCCCGGCCCTGACAAGGGCCTTTCCCCACGGCAGTGGTTCTCCCAGTGGACCCGCGGCACCAGCCTTCTCCGGGAACTGTTAGAGATGCAGGCCTGAGCCTCACCCAGGCCTGTGGGATCAGAAGTCCGGCAGCAGGGCCCACAAGCCTGTGTTTTAACAGGCCCTTCAGGCAGTCTGCTGCTCAGCGCAAGCTGAAAAACCCCTGCCCTGCAGTGTCTCCGTCCGTCCCACTCGCGTTTTGCGTCTAGCGCCGCATCGCATCGGGTCCCATGGGTGCGGCCCAGCCCCTCCAGGGCCAGCACCGGCCCTGCTCACTGGTGAAGGAGACGTGAGACAGAGGTGGCGGTGTCCCTCTGGAACATTCTGGGGTGGCATGGTCAGCCCTAGGAAACCAATTAGAGGGGTCACCGAGCAGTGTAGGCGTCGCCCCCGTGACACACTGAGCCGAGCCTGATCTGCAGCAGCTTCACGAACCAGTGGGACTCATGCGAGTCGTGAGCCGCTGGATGGGAACCGGACCATCCCCGGCTAAACGTAGCCGTAGCCCAGCGCAGCTTCAGCAGCTGGAGGGCGGAGGGCTGCCTGCAGGCGCATGCGGGAGTCAGGACGAGCTTACAGAAGGCCTGCTGCTCAGGCCCACGCCGAGCCAGGCTGCGCTTTGGGGTCTGGATACAGAAGCCACCCTCAGCCACGACCTGGGAGGTGGCAGCCGCCACTGCTTGGCCAAGGCCGTGTCTGCGCTAGAGGGAGGGAGCCCGTGGGAGACAGATGACCCGGCGGAGATCTGGGGACGCGTATCTGCCGGAGGCTCCAGTCCGCTTGGGCAGGAACCGCGGCCGCCGGCATGGTGGTTTCTCTCCGCTCCCCATGCGGCCCCCTCTCTCCCAGCAGTGGCCTCTCCTCTGACCCGCTTCTCACCAGCCTCTCAGGCCCGTGAGGTAGGAGGCTCCCAAGAGTAGCTGGGGGAAGAGGGAGGAGGCCATCCAGACGCAGGGAGTCCAGTCCGCCGGGGCTCAGGGAGCAAGTGGAGCGCTCACCAGCTGTGCAGCTGCGGCCACTCGCCCGCGCCCCGGGCAGCCAGGCCCAGCACTGGAGGGCCGGGAAGCACGGGCTCTTGCCAGGGTGTTCCAGACGGCGCTCCGTAAAACATCCCCGCCCCTGCGCTGGTTACCGTCTGGCTCAGCCACTGCTCTGTAGGTCAGGCCCACAGCAATTTCCTTCAGCCCAGGACTGAGCCTCGGTCCTGGGTCCAGGCTGGCCTCTCACCTGGTCCCACACCAGCCCCTGCCACACTGCCCTCGCCGCTCCTTGCCGTAGGCCCAGGGCAGGAGTCGGTCCCACTCCCTGCCTCCCAGGGGCCATCAGAGTGTCTGTCCGCAGAGTGCTTCCTTCCACCCACAGCTCCGTCCTGTCATCCGAACGCGTCTCAGATCAGGAAGGCCCTGCCCTGTGCCCTGCGGTGTGTAGGCTGATCCTGTGATGGCTCCTGTGATGCTAGAGAAGCCCCAGAGGCCGTGGGGGCCTGGGCTACGGGGGCTGCTGCCTTCTCTTCCATTCGCAAGGCGGTGACTGGGTGCCCGCCTTGCCGGCAGCCCCGCAGATTGTGTTCAGCTGCCGGCTCAGGTGAGGCGGGAGATACCCTCTGGGCAGGAACCTGGTGGGCAGGCAGCAGCCAGTGCCTCAGGCTCTCCAGATGAGCAGGTGCCCCGGGGGAGGCAGGTCTCAAGGTCGGCCAGGCCTCCCTGGGGCCTCTAGACTAGTGTCGGATGTGTGCTGGGCACTGGCTGGGTGAGCCTGGCACCCCAGGGGTACCATGAGGATGGGCAGCCAGAGAAGTGCCGCAGAATGAATTGATTTGATAAATGGCCATTTATTACCCTCACGAATTGGCTGAAACCAATTTCGGTCACATCAACCCCTGGTAAGTGCTGGGATATTGATTTGTGCAAAGTAATACAGGGAATTTATCAGCGTGAGCCCCAGCTGCAGGGCTTCCAGCAGGGCCGGCGCACCGTTACCGCCTTACAAATGGAGGGATGAAGCACCACCCCTCAGCTCAGGCCTCCTGGCCTCTCTGGTCTTCTGGGGTCACTGGAGCCAAAGCAGGGCCAGCCTGCAGACCACAAGCCAGAGTGCTGACGTTGACAGCAAGACTCCTTCCAGAATCCAGAGCTGTTCTCCATCATGGTGGCGGGGGGGTTGGGGGCAGACCTCTCAGGAGCTCAGAGCCCCTGTGCCCACATCCTCAGAGAGGTGGCCCGCTGTCTGCTCAGCCTGTGCAGAGCTGGACTCCGCCCCCTGTGTTCCTGTCTCGGGAAAGAACCAGTCCCTGGTCTGCTGAGCAGAAAGGTGGACACTTCATCGGTCCTTCCCTCCCCCTCAGCCCTTAGAGCCCTCAGATTCTGCCGTTCTACCTCTTAAATGGGTCGCAAACCCAGCCTCTCCCTGTGTTCCTAGGACCACTGGCCCAGCTCAGGACCTCAGCATCTCCCTTCTGAACCACGCAGTGGCCTCCTCTCTGCTCTGTCTGCCTCTTTTTCTTCCCCTAAAGTCATTTCTCCCAGCTGGAACCACCTTTATTAAGTGGGGGCAAAAAAAAAAAAAAAAAAAACACTATGTCTAAAACCTTCGGGTGGCTGCCCTGGCCTGGCGTACAGCCCCCCAGCCCTGCTCACGGCGGCTGCTCCTGCTTCCCCGCACCTGCTGTCATCTCCTGCTGCCTTCTTGATGCCGTCCCTCTACTGGGGGTTCCCTTCTTCCTGGCCCCTTCCCCACCCCAGCCCTGCCCGTTCTCCACACTCTGGCTGGTTTTTACTTCATCTGACTCACTTCAGGAGCCATAGACTGCAGGCTCCTGAGGGCAGAGACCAGGCCTGAACCATGTTTGTTTTCCTAGTTCCTGGCACAACCCTCTGCTCGAAGTAGGTGCTCCGTGCAGTTTGTCAAAGCACTTGTTTCTGTGGGCCCCTTGTCTGTCTCTGTGGTGACCTCCGAGGAAAGGAGAGAAGCCGTAGGTCTTTCTTCTAGTTGTTCCCAAGCATGCTGGGAACGTGACTGCCGTGCAGTGTGTAATCCCAGCACCGCTACTGCGCAGCCGTTGACCCCTTGGGCAGACGGGCCATTCCTAGACCAATTCCAAGAAGCCTCCCCAGGGCAGCAGGGCAGCCTGCAGGTCTGGAAGCTTCCCTGAGGCTCCCTCCGAGCAGGGCCTGTCCCCCAAACCCATTGTATCTGGTCCCAGTGGACTCTGAAGCCCATGAACCCCCAGGAAGGCTCCGCCTACCACCTTGACGACTCCTCAAGCCCGCGTCTGGCCGGAACTCAGAATCCGCGCGTCAACCACAAGGGACCATGCCCCCTCATGCTCCACCTGCCCTTGACTCATCCACACATGTGATCTCGCCCAGCAGCTCGGCTCCCTGGACCTTCCCTGGAGCCCCGTTTCCCACGCAAGAAGAACATCCAGGTGGCCCCCGAGTTGAGGAGTGGCAGTGGTTGACTTCGGAACTGCAACCAGCAACCCCTCACCACTGCGGTGCCCCTCCTGTGCCCCGCGGTTCTCAGCACCTGGACTGCCCCACCCTCCCCTCGCCCGCTGGGACCCCAACACCCAGGCCTCCTCCAGGAAGCCTTGCTCAGGTGCAGAATGGTGCAGAGCCATTCTTTTTATCACCCAGTTTCCCACGTAGCCTCTGTCTGTATCTCTTTCTCCCTGAAGAGCTCAGGAACCAGCTCTCATTCGGCTCTGGTTCCCTGGGATGGGCCCACAGGTGTACAAAAGGCCGGTGAGCTCACGTGACCAGAGGCTGAGCCCATCTTGACATTGTGCCTTTGCTCAGCACAGATTCTGATCCCTCGGCCCTCCAGGAAGGATGTCTCTCTCCCCCCAGTGCTCCGTGGCCCGCGGATACACACGTGCACACACAGTAGGCGGGCTCCACAAAGGGTGTTCTTTTTGTCTTTAATGTATTAGCTCCTGAGCAGCAGCAGTTGTCTTCAGAAAGACTGAGCCTTACAGACTGAGAACTCCCAGCATCCGCCAAACCCGAGGCACCAGTAGCCACGTGGTCAGCAGGTGCCTCGCAAGCACTGGCTGTGCTCCTTGAACCTATAAGCTTAGACAGGAAATTGCTAATAGACATTTGGGTGACTCAGCCATCGAAGTCCCTCTGAAGGATGGGTTCCCCTAGCATGGAACAAACAGGTTCCAGTTGAGGTTAAAAAGCTCTCTGACGCTGGATCACTAGAACCTGCCAGAAAGGATGAGTCACTGTGCCCCAGAACCTTGAGCTAGATGGGGGCAAAGGCCTGGCATGGGAGGAGGTGGCGGTTCTCTCATCCCACTTGGGTTTTGCACACACTGGGCTCTCCTCCTGGAATGCCCCCTCGTGCCCAGGCTGCCTCCACAGGTCGTAGTTGGGCACAAATGGCTCTTCCCCCACTTCTCCAGGTGCTCCCATCCCACTGGGAACCCGCAGTTTTCACAGCAGCCTTCACCCAAACAGTGCAGGTCTGGCGTTGGGCTTTTCTGACACAGAGCTTACTGGCTGAGCGGTAGCTAAGGCTTCGTGGACGAGAAGAAGAGGTTGGAAGCTCTTGGGGCTGTAAGAGACTCCAGGGTCCAGGCCTCACTTTTCTCTCTAAAATGGGAATTGAAGTGTCAGGGTTTTCCCTTCTGTTTCCGGAAAGACCAGGAGTTAATTCATTTAGTCAGCAACCACTCTGCTAGCGGTGGGCAAGAGCCCTGCACCCTGCACCCAGATTGGGGCTCTTCTCCCCTGGGTACAAGGCAAGGTGGTGAACCCCGCTACACTGCCCCTCTCTGAGCCTCAGTCCCTTCGCCACCAAATGGAGGTAAAACCTACTTCTCTGAATTATCATCAGGTTGGAAGAGCTCTGTGAGATATCAGAGCTGAGGGCTGCTGCAACTACTCCAACTGTGATTACTGTTTGTTTTTTTTTTTTCTTTTTTTAGGGCGAACCTGCGGCATATGGAGATCCCCGGGCTAGGGGTCGAATCGGAGCTTCAGCCGCCGACGTCCACCACAGCCACAGCAACGCGGGATCCGAGCCGCGTCTGCGACCTACACCACAGCTCACGGCAACGCCGGATCCTTAACCCACTGAGCGAGGCCAGGGATCGAACCTGCGTCCCCATGGATGTTAGTCAGGTTCGGTAACCGCTGAGCCGTGAGGGGAACTCCCTGACGACTATTCTCTTTATTCCATTCTGTGCCACTTACAAAATACTTTCATAACCGTGAACTCATTTTAATCTTGGTATTGGGCTGACTGAATATGTTTAGCTGTTCCCATTTTACAAATGAAGACACCAAGCTCTGAAAGAATAAGAGTTTTACTCAGAGTCAATCAGCTAATCAGGGCCAGGGCCAGGGCTCCAGCCTAAATCCTGTAGCTCCTCCCCCATAGCATCCGGATACGAACCCGTGCAGGTGGGGCAGGTGTGCTGTGGTGGCGCTACCAGAGGAGAGCTGCTGCGGGGGGACGTAGAAGGGTCCAGCAGGGGGCCGTGGCGCCAGCCCAGCTCGTGGAGAGGCTGCCAAGCGTCTTGGAGCTTTCAGTGATGGGTCTGGTCGGGGATGGGGCTGAGCTGCCTGCTCCGGGGATCCTGACCCCCGGCTCAAGGCTCAAGCGCAGAGCCGTCGTCAGGAGCCGGTCAGAGCCGGGGCCCCCTGAGACCACGTGGGGAAGGGCGGAGGCCGCTCGACGGGGAAACTGCAGGGGACGGGCCTTCCAGGGGAGGGGAGGGGGGAGAAAGGGGTGGGGGGCAACTCCTTGTAAACTCCCGTCGCGCCGGGTCAGGCTCGGGCGAACCAGGGCTGGGCCGAAGCCCGGGTTCGTCTGTATTCCCGGGGAACCTCGAGCGGGCCACCCAGCTTCTCTCTGTACAGCGGGAATCGGGCTCCCCAGCTGCCTCCTCGTGGGTTCCTCACCAGCCTCACACGGAGGGGTTCGCTCCAGAGAGCCTGGGTAGATGCCCAAGCGCTGGCCGAGGAAGCCCGCATGTGCTCGGCCACAGCGGTCCCTCCCCCCAGGGGTCCCGTCCATGGGCGGGCTGGCCCAGCCTCTGCCCCAGCCTGACGGGACCCCGAGGCACACCCCCTGGGGCCGGCCAGCCTTCCCCAGTCCTTCCCAGCTGCTTCCATTTTTCATTCTGTCGGACGCCATCTGCTTGGCCGTTCTTCTCTTCAGATATTGTTAGAAATATCCAGGGTCGTAATTGTTTAATGGTTGGCACTTTGCCTGTTTCACGGGGGCCCAGATCAAGCCCAGCCCGGACTCGGGCCCTGGGTCTGGCAGAATTGACCAGGGGCAGCTATGCCGTGGGCCTGCCTGGCATCATAAGGAGCTCTCCCAGGGGCTTCGTTAGACGGCAGGGGAAGGGTGGCCCCCGGCCTAATCCACTTCCACCCTCTCAGCCCAGCAGCCCCCAGCGGGCTGAGCGGCCTCCTGAAGCAGATCCGAGCCCCCAGTCGTGATACCTGGGGCCCCTGTTCTCCGGGGCCACTTGTCTGAGTGGCGCCTGCTGAGCCAGCCTCCCTAAAGCCCCCCACGAAGCCTGAACCCAGTTTCTGCTGAGCCTCCTTCCCGCTTCTGTGTTAAATGGGGCAACTTCCAAGGACCCCGCTGTCCCTCTCGCCTCGACGCCCCTGCACACACCGTGTTCACAGAAGCCCAGCCTTTTTCATCTTACAGCATCCGCTCCTCCTCCAGCCCCCCCCCACCCCCACCCCCCAGCTCTCGTTTCTGTCGGGACCCCAAGGGCCCCTCTCAGTTAGGCCGGGGCTCCTCTGCCTCCGCCCGCCGCCACCTGTGCGGCCCGCGGGCTCCCGTCCTGAGCAGACCTTGGGGAGAACCGAGCCAGCCTGTTCGTTCCGAGCCGGCCGGAGGCCGAGCTCAGACCGAGTGTTTTCTCAGCCCCTACGGAGGCTCGGGAGTCTTCTGGGCAGTCGAGGGGCTGGCTGATATCCCCGAGGTTGCCCAGTTTCTCCTTCTGCTGAGGCCAGGAACAAAGTATTTTGAGGTCGGAGCATTAGGAAGTGAGGAGAAAGAGCCCACAGCACGGACCTGAACTCCCGAGGCAGGGATCCGGGACCCCCGGGGTCTGATCCACCTGCTGCCTCTCTCTCACCTTCCCTCCTGTCTCTCCAGCTCCGCCACGCTGCCCCCCACCCCGCCTCTGTGACGTCTTCAGTCCCGTCTTCCAGAGCCTTCTCTGACCTCTCCAGCTGCTGCTTGGAAACCCAGCCCTGCGGGCTCTACCCCACAGTGTGGCATTTAGGGTCTTTGTACCTCCAGACGGGCAGCCACGTCCATACGACTGTCCACTCTTCCTCCACGGACTGCGTTTCCAGGCCTGTCCTCTGACCTAGGCCCCTTGGCTGACCATCCGTCGGCTCTCTGGGGACCAGAGCATACATGCTGTTCCATCTCCAGGGCGACCTTGACGCTGCACACGCCTCGTCCCCGTCCTGCCTCTCTGCCGTGTTTCTGTGCACGCAACCCGAGTTGAGACTCGGTTTTTTAAGCAGCCATATTTGACCAAAAGAAAGATGAAGACGACAGTTTGAGAGGTGTGACCTCCAGTCAGCGTGTGATCTAGTAGTTGTGTCTCTTGGGCAGGTCTCATCTCTCGCTTCGGTTTCCTGTTAAGCATGATGGAGCTGAGAAGAACTTTCCACTCAGGTTATCCGTGCGGGTCTCGAGGAATAAAGTGTGGGCGATTTTTCCATTGGTCCCGCCGGAGAGCGTGTTCAGGGAATGAGTCTTCTTGTGGTTCTGCCTCAGTCCACTCCTTATCCTCACACTCGAGTGGCGCTTCTGAGCCTGACTCTCGGCTCAGTGGCCTGGCGCTTGACTTCCCCGCGGTGCGTGCGAAGCCCTTGGTCACATGCCTCCTCCTGCAGGGGAGACGCCAGCGCTCCTCCAGCAGAGCACGTCCCCGGGGAGCCTGGCGGGTGTCTCTCCCGCTCCCCACCTCTGCCCTCCCGGGGAGGCCACCGTCGGTCGGTCGGTGGAGACGCTCACTAACCACGCGGCCCGGCCTTCTGTGCCCTCAGCTGGCTTCCAGAAAGCTCTGGTGACTCTGTTTGCTAACGGCAGGCCAGACCTTGGTTTCCCCAGCGCTCACACCGCAGATCCCCAGGGGCCTGCCTCTCCCATTTGCGTGGGGCAGCCTCGGCCTCCCAGCAGCGCCGAGTAGGTGGGCGCCCAGGCGGGCGCCGAGTTCCTCTCGAATGCTCCCTCGCCAGCCCCGCCCCCTTCACCGCCAGTCACCAGCCACCCGCCTCGCGGTTTCCCTGGCAACGCTGAGTGCTCATCCTGGAAAACTTTATCCGAAATCTGCTCTGGGCAGCTTTCCAAATCCATGCTAACCTGATTAGGTGTCTCTGGGGGCCTTGCCAGCTAATCAGATTAGGCAGCACTAATGGCAGTGAGGACTTTGAGTGGGCGCAGAGCAGTAAAACATATTGTATACTTAGTGATAATTATCCTGCCTTTTGTGTCATTGATTTATCTGCCTCCCTCCCCGTGCTCCCGGCTTGCGTGTTTGGCCGCAGCGATCCGGAGGAAGGAGAACGGCTGGTATGACGAAGAGCACCCTCTGGTCTTCCTCTTCCTGGGATCGTCGGGAATAGGTAACTGCAAGGAGAGCAGCCTGCGGGGAAGCAGAGCGGGGGGAGCCCCGGCAGCCCACCTCGAGTTCCACGCCAGCTCCCCAGACGGCTTCCTCCAAATTCTGGCGCCGGCAAGAGGCTCATCTGTCCCATGAGGGGCGGCTGGAGTTAGGCCTCTCCCTCAGGAAGCTGTGGGGAGGGCTCCATACACCTGGAGGCCGGGCCCTGCCGGTCCTGCGGGTCCTGCGGGTCCTGGTCTGGCCACCGCGTCCCCAGAGGCTGCCCTTTGGGAACAGTCGTAGCACCTCCAGGGCCCAGGGCGCCCGCCTCATCTAGTGTCCCCTGGGGCCTAGCCCCCTAGGAAGCTGAAGAGAGCCCCAGCGGCCAGCACAGCCCTCAGCGAGGGCACAGCAGGATCGGCTGCAGTGAAGCGGCTCGGGGGTTTCTGTGGCCCATTGGGCTGGAGTATCTGAGGCGTTTTCACACCCTCAAGACCGCTCTTCCTCCACAGTCACCCCCCGTTGTCTTGATGGGGGTTCACGCGTCTGCTGTCCCCTCTTCCCCTCAGCATCTTCATGGGCCCAGCGCGCCCTCAGATGGAGGGTCCCAGAGGGTTACCGTCAGCTCCCACGCTACCATTGAACTTGACCCGTACAAGTCAGTGACTTCCAAAGACTTGACCATCACACCCCATGGCCCTTCAGAGCCACCCCTTTGGTCCTGCCATTCCTTCTTTATGTTACAAAGAAAGGCTGCAGAGCCGAGAGGAAAGTCCGCTCATCCCCCGCCCAGCCTCTGGTCTGTGGCTCCGGGGCCCGGCTGGATGCAAGACCATGGGGGTCTAGAGAGAGAGTGCAGTGCGCCGGGAAGTCAGGGGCGCCGGGAGGGGCAGGGTCTGTGCAGGGGCACAGAGGGCCAGCTGGCTCTGGGTTATAAGGGTCACCCTCCCAGCTCAGGACGTGCTGTAGGGGGGAGGCCTCAGTGCGGGTCCCAGCTTTGCTGCTAACGCCTCTGTGACTTCGGGAGAGTCACCGGACCCCTCGGAGCCCCGCGTTCCCATCTGCAGACGTGATCGCCGGCCTGCACGCGTGGCCGAGGTTCTCTCGTTCCGGGAGATCGGCGGCGGGGCCCTACCTGACACTCCTCCTTTCCTTGTTCTTAGGAAAAACGGAGCTGGCCAAGCAGACAGCCAGATACATGCACAAAGATGCCAAGAAGGTAAGGGCTGGACCTGCACCCACGGGGCAGACTGTGGAGAGCTCGCCACGCCTGCTAGCCCCCAGATCCCCGACTCCCCGAATCAGGCGAGAGCCGGTCGAAAAGATGGGCCCTGGAGCAGGCAGCTGGCCACCGCTTGCTCCAGGAATTTGGGCGAGTAATTCAGCCTCTTTGTGCCTCAGTTTCTTCATCTGTGAACGGATCCCTGCCTTGCCTGACGCTCAGGGCCCTGGGGGGACCTCGGGGAGATTCAGCGATAGAACATTCCAGAGCTTCTGCCAGTGCCAGGTCCTGGTGGTAGAGCGTCAGCAGGATGCTCGTCCTGTCCTGAGGCGCTCAGTCCGGAGGGGAAGCAGCTTGAGAAACACACCGTTACGTCCAGCGCCCTCAGGGCCATCGGCTGGGGGGAGACTTGGGCCTGTAGGAGAAAACGGGGAGGAATCCAAGGAGCTCCTCTTCCCCATCCGACAGGAGCTTTCACTTGTTTCTTTTCTTTCTTTTTTTTTTTTTTTCTTTTTTCTTTTTTGTCTTTGGTCCTTTTCAGGGCCACAACCACGGCATGTGGAGGTTCCCAGGTTAGGGGTCTAATCAGAGCTGTAGCCACCGGCCCACACCACAGCCACAGCGACGCCAGATCCGAGCCGCGTCTGCGACCTACGCCATGTGGTTTCTTATGCTGTGAGCTGAGGGGTGGTCACAGGCCCCTCTGCCCCCTACTCGGAGGCCTGGGTCCTTACTGGAGAGGGCCATCCCTTCCCCTTGTTCAGACTCTGGCTTCCCAAGGCTTTTGCCCAATTCGCCTTTCGAGGCTGACAGGAAATGCTTTCACGCGGAGGGGAATGTCAGAGCAGCCCTTGGAGACTGCAGGGACATCTCAGCTTAGAACCAAACATTCTTCTCCCTGCTGGCCTGCCCAGCCTGGAAGCACCACAGGTTGCCCGTGAGCCCTGAGGCCCTGGCCGGATTTCTTCGGGACCCCTGATTTCTTTGAGAAATTGCCCAGGCCTCTGCCATACTGCCCAGCAGCAGAGTCCTGGCCCCGTCTCTCTTGCTCCAGCCTGGCCTCCCCTTCACCACCTCCCCAGGACCTGGCAGCCACAGAAGCGGGTGCTCCGGCTCTGATCTCCGGAGCCACATGCACGGCCCCCTTCCGCCTGATCACTGGCCAAAGGGTCCTTGGCCTCTCCTACTGCCAGGAGCTAGCTCTGCGCTGCCTCGGCCCAAGCCAGAGCAGACCCACCCGACAGGCGGACAGGCAAGAGGCAGTGCACGGCGTGCTAACACACTCCACCCCAAACCGCATCTTTAAGCCACTTCATCAGGCTGGCAGCCATTGAAACAATTAGCACACTGGGAAGGGCATAAACTAGCCAGACTATTAGGGGAGATGCAGTTACTGGCAGGAACCACCTGATTAGGGATGAAGAATGCGGAGTGGTTTAATTTTAATACTGTCAGAAAGGTTAATATTTAATTACAAATTATAATCTCCTTATCCGCGCTGTCTTAATATGTCTTCATACACAGTGGAAGGAAGGTATCTGCTGACTCGCGGGTGTAGAAAGGAGAAAGGGCTTGATAAAAGACGGGCGATGCGAGTCATTTTTCAGTCGGAGCCTGTAAACAGGAGGCAGATTTCCAGCAGTGCTGGATGCCCCGCGAGCCGGTAGGCCGTGCCTTCCCCAGGAGCGGAGGTAACACCATCACCGCGTAGAGGCGGTGAGCGAGGCCACCACGGCTCTGGAGTCAGCCATCCGTGGCACCAGCTCCAGTGCTGCTTCCTCCTGGCCCCACGCGCTTGCTCTGCCCCCTCCGGGTGTGCGCTCTCTTGCCCCAGAGGGAAGCTCGTGAGTCCTGTGTGTGAGGTTGGCTGAGCCTCCGGGGAGGGGCGGAGTCGCAGCTGGCTCGGCTCCCGCAGCCCGCAAGCCTGACGCTTGAGCCTCGCCTCTTACCTTGCCTGGCAGGGCCCCGCCCACGGTCCAGGGAAGGCGGCCTGCATGCTAGGTCGGACCCCCTTTCCGATGAGAAGACGAAGACCCTGCCGGGTTCGAGGTCCAGGGCCACCTGTTAGAGGAAGAAGTCGAGTCAGAATCCAGCCTCCCAACTCTAAACAGGAAGCTAGACTGTGGACTTGTCCGTTTGTCCCCATGTCGCTTAGGGAGATGAGGGGCCTGAGAAGCCCAACCTAACCACCCATGCATTTTATTTTTAAATCGTAGGTCGTGTTTCTGTAAAATTCCTACCCTCACTCGCCCTGCAAGCCAGCTCATTAAAAAATCTGTGTCTAGCCCAGGCTGAAGGAGAGCTGAGCGAGTGAGCTGAGCCCAGGGCCCGGGCTGAAGGCGGGCTGGCTGACGGAGCACAGGGCCTGAGAGTCAGTGACTTGAATTTGACTTGGGGTGCTCTGATCCTTAGTTTCCTCGTGTGTAAAAAGGCACTGATCCCTCCACACCTGGCTGCCTCACAAGGTCTTTATCAGACCCATGAGCTTGGCTTTTTTCCTCTCTAACCTCTCCCGTGTCTCCCCAGTTGAGCAGCTCTGTTCACTCCCGTCACGAGTGTTAATAACCCCAAGAGCAAACCGGGTGGCGTCCCGCGGCCACGTCCAGAAGCCGGGCTGCTGGGGCCCCAGGACGGCGGTTGGCGGTGAGAGCGGCAGCACAGTGAAGGGGTCAGGAGCGCGGACTGGAGCCCACCTGCCTGCGGTCGGGTCCCACCTCCGAACTGCTCCGTGGACTTGACCGAGGGCTCCGTTTACCTGCGTTTTCTCATCCGTAAAGCGGGTTCAGGAGCGGTGCCTGTCTCTCTAGGTTGTCGTGACGTTAGGTGAGATGACGGTGTAAAAACTAAATGCCAGGCTTGGCGCATAGTAAAAGCCATCAGTACAGGTCGGAAGCTGTGGTTGCCTCACTTCTAGAAACCCTCAGATACGAGCCTGTGAAACCAGAATTTTTCCAGCCGAGAAAATCAAGCCCTGAGGCCTGTTCAGAGTTACTTAGCCAGTCAGTGGGAGGCCTGGGGCAGGAACCCAGGTCACTTGACATAAGCGCAAGCAAGCGCTGAAGTCACTGTTCCTTGTGTCCTGGGACATTGATTGACCCTGATTCTGGGCACAAAGTCAGAACCCTTCAGGTGAAGTCAGCCAGAAGCCCAGCCAGTGGACAACAGGTGGGAAGTACTAGGTTTGGAGTGTGTGGCTAAGAGCACAGCCTTGGAGCCAGATTGTCACGTCACGCTTCAGGGACCTTGGGCAGGTGACCTCAGTCTGTGCCTCCGTTTTCTCATCTGTAAGGTGGGTCTGTTAATATACTTACCTCGTAGAGGTGTGCAGGTTCTAAGCCCTTTGTAGTTTGCTTCTTAGACCGTTGCCAGGCACACGCCAAGTGTCCAGTGAGTGTCGGCTCTCAGATCAGATGCCCATCCCGTGCCTTCAGCCCGTCACTCCCTCTGGGCACCTCCCAGCCTGCTGTGTCCATCTGCCCGTCCTCCTGAAGCCCGTGTTTCTCTTGGCCACGCTGCCCCAAGTCTTCTGAGAGGCTTGCTGGCCAGAGCTCCCTGTGCTCTGATGGCAGCCATCACCCGACATGGCCTTAACTTCTCCAAGAACCTTCCCACCTCTTGGGTTAAGTCCTCTCCTCTGTCCTCAGGCTCCTGGTGGAGCAGGGAGAGGGCATAAGGGCCTGTGAACATGGGAGGAAGCCGCAGCTCACAGGGAGGCCGGTGGAGACCTGGGGCCGGAAGCCGAGCCCGGGGCTCTTTCTGTCAGCCTGTACCTCGGGACAGAGGGACGGGACAGAGGGAAAACTAGAATACGTCACAGACCAACGTTCAGACCAGCGCTGAACCAGAGCATGGCCTGCATTTCAGACACGGTTACCTGCCTCTCAGGTGTTGGCGCCCCTCTTCCCAGCTCTCAGGAGTCACAGGGCTTAGATGCCACCAGGGGTCCTGGGAGAGCAGCTGGGCAGTCCCTGGGGAACGCTAAGGTGAGAGGAGGGACGGGGCACCTCCAAATGCTCTCATCACAGCCCGAGTCCCTAAATTCTTCGTGCAGAGCAGTGGGCACTCTGCTTGGCTTAACTCACAAAGCCCACCCTGGAAGGAGTTCTTTTCCCCGGGGCTGATTGTGGTCAGGGCTCACCCGGGGGCCCCTGCAAGTCACCCTGCGGCTCCACGGTGGAGAGGGACAGGCTGCCACCAAGCTACATCGTGAATAGCTCCGAAGTGAAGTGAAAGCATGGAAGTAAATGAAAGGATTTATTAGTGTAAAAAAAATTGAGCTATGAGTTCCTGCTGTGGCGCAGCAGGCTCAGAACCTAACACGGCCTCTGCGGTTCCATCCCCAGCCTGACTCAGTAGGCTAAGGATCCAGTGTTGCCACAAGCTGTGGTGTAGGTCACAGCTGCACCTCAGATTTAATCCCTGGCCAGGAACTTCCATGCGCTGTGAGTGTGAAGGGAGAAGGAAGGGAAGGCGTTAAGCTGTGGGCATGTACAGGCACTGCGGGGTTTCCTTAAAAAGCTGAAAATAGATCCCACAGCTCCACTCTTGGGCATATGACTAGAAAAGACAAAAACTCTAATTCAAAAAGATACATGCAGGAGTTCCCGTCGTGGCACAGCAGAAAAAAATCCAACTAGGAACCATGAGGTTGCAGGTTCCACCCCTGGCCTCGCTCAGTGGATTAAGGATCTGGCGTGGCCGTGAGCTGTGGTGTAGGTCAAAGACGAAGCTCGGATCTGGCGTTGCTGTGGCTGTGGTGTGTGTGGGCTGGCGGCTACAGCTCCAATTCGACCCCTAGCCTGGGAACCTCCAAGTGCTGCAGTGTGGCCCTAAAGAGCAAGGAGAAAAAAGTACACACACACACACACACATCTGCACCCCGGTGTTCACTGCAGCACTGTTTACAGTCGTCAGGACATGGAAACAATCTGAATGTCCGTGAGCAAAGGAGTAGCTAAAGATGTGGTGAGTTGCAGGAGTGGGGAGCACGTGCGCACACACACCCACCGTGGAATATTACTCAGCCATAAAAAAGAATGAAATAGGCATTCCCGCCGTGACTCTGGAAACGAATCTGACAAGCATCCATGAGGACGCAGGTCCAATCCCTGGCTTCGCTCAGTGGGTTAAGGATCCGGCATGGCCGTGAGCTGTGGTGTAGGCCACAGACGCAGTTCGCATCCGGCATTGCTGTGGCCGTGGCGTAGTTCCAGCATCTGTAGCTCTGACTCGACCCCTAGCCTGGGAGCCTCCGTATGCCGGGGGTGTGGCCCTGACGAAAAAAGAGACTGAGATGCAAGACCTTGGCTTGGTGTGGTTTGGAGGCCTGGAAGAGGTTTGAGATGCTCTCCTCCTCAACCCTCCGCCCGGCCTTCCTGCCTCCAAACGGACTCCGCTTGCTTCCACACAGGGTTTCATCAGGCTGGACATGTCCGAGTTCCAGGAGCGGCATGAGGTGAGTGAGAGTCCTCAGTGAGGTCCCGCGGCCTGGCTGTTTCCATGTGACTTGTCACTTAGGCCTGTGGCGCTGCCAGCAGCCTTGGGCCTTGTCCTGTGTACGCAGCAGGGGCGCTGACGAGTTTGGCTCTGAAGAGCAAACATAGGGAAGATGTGCCGGCTGTCCATCGCGGCAGGGCCCCTTCCACCCAGGAGAAGCCCCGCTGTCCCGTTGAGACAGGCAGTCTCGACAGCGGTGGAGGCCTCTTCCCTGCCGCCCACGTCGGACACAAGAGCGTGGGACGGCCCGGCTAACATCGTTGCTCCCTCCCCAGGTGGCCAAGTTTATAGGGTCCCCACCAGGCTACGTTGGCCACGAGGAGGGTGGCCAGCTGACCAAGAAGCTGAAGCAGTGCCCCAACGCCGTGGTGCTCTTCGATGAGGTGGACAAAGCCCATCCAGATGTGCTGACCATCATGCTGCAGCTGTTTGACGAGGTGAGAATCAGCTGGGACGGGGCTGGAGAGGGGGCAGCGGGAGGGATGGGGGCTGGGACGGCAGGACCCGAGGGCCCAGGGTTGAGCCTTCCTCGCCTCTTGATGCTTCCTCCGGGGTGTGTCCCGTCACGCAGCCGCTCTGGCTTCGCCCCTTCTCTGGCGGGGTGGGTGGGGGGCCCAGACCGAGCCCCCGAGGCACGGCCGGCACTGGCCCTGCCTGAGAGGTGAATTGCGTGGCTCCCGGACCACCTTCTCGGGAGACCGAGGAGGGCGGGGTGCGGGAGAGAGAGGTGAAGTTCAAGTTCCCGCTCTGATGTGACAGACAGGGAGGCGGGAGCCCATAAGCTCCAGGAACCTTCCTGGCTCAGCTCCTGCCCTGGCCTCGCCTGCCGCTGTCTTTCAAACGCCCTTGGTGTTGAGAATGGTGGCGGCCGCGCCCTAGCTTGTGGAACCCTTTTCCCCTGAGGAGCTCCGGCTCGTCCCGAACAAGGGCAGCCTCCCTCTCAGCAGCGGGGTCAGCTCTAAATGAGCACGGCTTCCTTTTATCCACACGGTCTGCGTGCTGCGTGCACTGAGCGCTTCACAGGTGGTGGTGTTCACCACCACGACAGCCGGGCACAGTGGAGAGCATCTTTTTTTTTCACATTTTTTTTTTCCCGCCGTACAGCATGGAGACCCAGTTACACGTGCATGTGTACATAATTTTTTCTCGCATTGTCGTGCTGTGTTGTAAATATCTAGACATAGTTCTCCGTGCTACACAGCAGGATCTCGTTGTCAGTCCATTCCAGAAGCAATGGTTTGCATCCATAGACCCCAAGCTCCCAGTCCCTCCCCCTCCCCCGGGCAACCACAAGTCTATTCTCCAAGTCCATGAGTTTCTTCTCTGTGGAAAGGTTCCTTTGTGTTGTATATTAGATACCAGATATGAGTGATGTCATATGGTATTTGTCTTTCTCTTTCTGACTTACTTCACTCAGGATGAGTCTTTAGTTCCATCCATGTTGCTGCAAATGGCATTATTTTGCCCTTTTTTATGGCTGAGTAGTATTCCATTGTGTATATATACCACATCTTCCTAATCCAGTCATCTGTCAGTGGACATTGCGGTTGTTTCCATGTCTTGGCTATTGTGAATAGAGCTGCAATGAACATGTGGGTGCCTGTGTCTTTTTTAAGGAAAGTTTTGTCTGGATATATGCCCAAGAGTGGGACTGCTGGGTCATGTGGTAGTTCTATGTATAGATTTCTTTTTTTTTTTTTTTTGTCTTTTTGCTATTTCTTGGGCCGCTCCCGCAGCATATGGAGGTTCCCAGGCTAGGGGTCGAATCAGAGCTGTAGCCACTGGCCTACGCCAGAGCCACAGCAACGAGGGATCCGAGCTGTGTCTGCAACCTACACCGCAGCTCACGGCAACGCCGGATCATTAACCCACTGAGCAGGGGCAGGGACCGAACCCGCAACCTTATGGTTCCTAGTCGGATTCGTTAACCACTGCGCCACGACGGGAACTCCCTATGTATAGATTTCTAAGGTACCTCCATACTGTTCTCCATAGTGGCTGTACCAGCTTACATTCCCACCAACAGAAAGCGTTTTTTACAGATGAAGAAACTGAGGTTCAGCGAGGTCGTAAATGACTTGCCCAAGGCCACAGAGCCGCTGTGAGGAGGAGCCAGTAGTGGGCTGTACTGTACCACTGGATGTACCAGCTTCTGCCCTGAGCAGGGACAGAGAGCCTCAGACCACGGAGGGGCTGGCATTCGCCCTCTCCAGAGGCCCTGCTGTCTGCTCCCGTCTGCCCGTGGCCAGCCCACCCCCCCACCTTGGCCCCTCCAGCCCTGGGAAAATGGAAAGGAGTCTTGCTTCCCACGTCACAGGTGCACTAACAAGATGGAGCAGGGACACCCCTGGACCAGATTGCACACTGGGTGCCAGGCCAGGAAGAACCAGACCCAGGTGTCCCACAGCTTCCCACCTGGCCTAGCATCCGTGGCCCTGCCCCAGGGTCATCGCTGTCTTCCCAACCTCTCAGCGGTTCCCTGTCCGCAGACCCTCGACTGAGGGGTAAGAGCCAGTGCTTCACGGCTCACACGTTCTGTTTCCCACACCTGTGCGCTGAGGCCTCCCACCACTTTCCAGCCCGAGGCGGGAGGGCGGTCCACAGCCGCAGGCCCAATCCAGACTGGCCCTCTGGGAATTCCTCGCCTGGGCGACGGTGGAAAGATGAGATGACGTTGACGTTTTTGTGCTTGGAGTGCCAGGCGCGGTGCTGAGAAACTTGCATGGATCCTCCCTTTACCCTCCCAGGGACCCTGGGAAGACAGTTGGCTATTACGGCTCCAGGTGACAAGTGTAGAAACGGAAGTAAAGTGAGGTAACTAATTTAGCCACGGTGACGCATTCCCTGGAAAGAGGGACTCCCGGATTTGGACCCAGGCTGTCCGTTTCCAGAGCCTGCAACTTAACTAAAAGCTCCCGTGCAGCCAGGGTCGGAAGAGACCGTAGACGAGGAGTGGGGCCTTCGCAGAAGGGGGATCGGGCCCAGCTCGGGGGTTGGGGGGAAGCTCAGCAGCCTGTCGGACCTCCTCTGTCCCTGGAGAGGTTCCTGGTCCAGAAAGAGGGAAGGCACCTGCTGGCCGCAGTAGAAGCCGCCCCGCGTGTGAGCCCCGGCCGGCCTCCCCTGCTGCGCTCACTCCCCCGGCTCCTTAGGCAGCGGGTCGGAATCCCTTCCTGCAGCCACCCGCCTCCGGTTTCTCATGTTTACGCCCTTGGTGCCATTGACGAAAGCTGCCATTTTTAGCCCCATTTACGCATATTTGCTTCTTGAGGACAGAGACCTCGTCTCGCTGCAGCCACTCTCAGGCCCCCGGCTCCGGAAGAAATGCTCCGTGGACTGAGGTCACTGAGCACTAGTTGCGCCGCCCTTCCAAGGATGAGGCCGTGTCTGCCAGGTGGACGGAGCGGAGCAGGGCCGGCAGAGGGGCGCTGGGGCGCGAGGCCGCCCGGGGTGTCCGGGGACCCCAGCTGCTCCGTGTTGCCGACTGCAGCACGAGACAGCGAGACAGAACGAAGCCGGGGGCACCGTGGACGGGCGGCTGGGAAAGCCGGGCTAAGGCGTGTGCCTTTATGTATCCGCTGGGTAGTGAGAGTCTCTGAAGACTTCAGGCGAGATAGCAGTTGGGGCCAGAGGTTCACTTGATAGAGCTCCCCTCTGGGCAGTGGTGAGAAAAGGGACCAGGAGGAGAAAGAGGGCCCAGCGAGGAGAGGAGAGTCCGGGGAGGGGCTGGGGGTTCTGCTCCAAGACAGGCCCGGGTCGGGAGCGACCGGGCGCAAGGAGACAGCAAGGGGCCAGGGATGACAGGCGGCAGGATGTGGGAGCCGCGAGCCGTGGCTGCCGCCGCCCGCCCACCCGCAGCCGCCACTCGAGCGCAGGGATGAGCAGCAGATGGGCGGGAAGGCGAGGAGCTACGGTTTGGAGACGCTGGAAGTGAGACGCCTGGGCCACGTCCACGCAGGTGTCCAAGAGGTCGTCTGGAGTTGGGGGGCAGCCTGCACAGGAGTGGGGATACGGGAAGGCTCAGCGCGGAGAGAGTGGCCGAAACCCCAGGAAGGCCTGAGCGAGCGTCTGGTGTGCAGAGAAGAGAGGTGAGAGGACGGCCTTGCAACTGTGGCGACCTCTCCAGAAGGAGAAGGAGGCCGGCCAAGAGAATGTGGTTCGGGGCCCGGCAGAGTGGACGGGCCAGAACAGGCACGGGCCCCGCCTCGCTGTTCAGGTGAAGCGCACGCAGGCAGCAGGAGCGGTTGAGGCGCTGCGGTGAGTGCCGCGCTCACGTAGGTAGGAGCTGGAAGGGCACCCCATCCAGCTGGGGGTGTAGGGAAGCCTCCACATCCACGCAGCCCAGTTCTCCCAGGCCTGGACCCCGAAAGCAGGAGCCCTAACACTCTCACCGAAACCCAAGCAGAGCTAATGTCATCACGTCCCAGTTAGCCCGGGTCTATAGCACCTGCTCACCTGCTGCCCCTCTTTGAGGACACTTGCGGGGGAGACCAGAAATGCAGCATGCACGCCCACCCAGGATGTGCTGGAGGTGGGACCGCAACAGCTGTCTCTTGGGGACATGTTTTATTGCCAAGGACTCTGAGGAAAAGGAGACAGGAACACTGCGAAAGTCCGCCTTTGGGTCAGCGTCGCACTGCACCTGCTCCTCACCCACCTGGGACCCATCCTCGGGCCCAGGCGTGAGCAGAGCTTTGATCCCTGAGTGCAGCAGCCGCCGGTTGCCACCCTGGCCGGTACAGCCGTGTGTGTGCTCAGCCCTCGGACGAGCTCTGCAAACACACGTGGGGTCACCTGCCCACACGCAGACCTGTCCCCAGCCTGGAATTGCCCTCCGTGGATTCCGTCGTGTTGTCACCCTCAGCAGGGGTGAGATGGGACGCTAACAGCCACACTCGGAAGAGCCACTTGCACCGTCCCCGTCCCCTCTTCCCGCCCAGGGCTGGGACCGGAGACTGACCACGACCTGGATCTTGAGGCCCCTTTTGAACAAACACTGTCTGAGAGACCCGTGCCAAGGGCCCGGGCAGAGTGAGGCAGAAGAGGACCTGGTACCGTGCCCGGCCCGCGGGAGTTGCTGCTCAGCAGGCGCACGTTTCCTTGGTGCCTCGGAAGCCTGGGCCGGTCGGCCTTGGTGTCGCTTTAGAAGCAAGGGCTGACCCTGACTGAATCTCTTGCCCCCAGGGAAAGGGAACCCCTCAAGGAGGGTTGGTTCCCGGCTGGGCCTGGGGCAGGGCCCAGCGCTGCTGGCTTGGGCAGACGCCGACAGGCCGAGGTCAGTGCCGTGTCCCAGAGCTGTGTCCTAAGACTTGGCGGGAGCTATGCTTCACCTGCAGCCCAGATGAACCCCCAGGCAGGTCTGCCTCTCCCCACACCTGTCCCGATTGCTTCTCTCAGTCAAGCTCAAAGAATGCAAACTGAGTTTGGCAGAATTCTGAGAAATTTTTATTTAGGAAAAGAACATTTCAGGACGCCTCATTTATCCTGTTCTGTTGGTGCGACCCCACTAGCCTGGTGCACGGTGAAGGGCATGGGTTCTGGGGTCGGACAGGTTCGGTAGAGCTTCCGCTCTGCTGTCTTCTAGCTGTGAAATCTGGAGCAAATTCCCTAACCTTTCTGAGCTCAGTTTTCTTTGTAGGGGTTTTGAGGGTTCGAGCATTCAACAAACGGTACTAAACGCCTGCTATATTCCAGACGCTATTCTAGGCCCCAGTGAGAACAAGACCCAGCCTCTGCCCTCGTGGAGGGACCTTCTGGTGGGCAGAGTGCAGTAAGGCACAGGAGGCACTCACCAGACCCACCCAGTCACCCTCCATACGTTCCTCCCAGTGGGGCCCCAGGCATTGCTCTTTTATAAATGACCCAAAGTGCTGTTGTGCTGCTGATGGCCTTGAGGCTCCCTGAGTGGGCAGAGTTCCTTGCCCTTGAACTGAATGGTCCCCGACAGCTACACTCTTCTCATCCATCCATCTGCCTCTTCCCCCTGCTGTCACCTGTTTTGTCTTTCCTTGGTTCATCTGTGTCTGGTAAAGATACTTTCTTCTGTGTCACTTCTAGAAAAAGCTTAAGATTCCAAGGAAACTTCCCACGTTGGTTACAGGAGCCTTATTTTCTCTGCCCCGCCAGGGGATGGCTTCAGAGATGCGGAGATTATTGCTGTTCTAGTTCATTTACTGGGTCCTCGCAGTACCCTCCTCTGACCTCCCACGCCGCCTGGCCTTCCCTTTGCCATACGCTCGTCTCCTGGCCTCACCCCTTCTCTAGAGGCTTAGTGAGTCCCTGGTGCCGCAACACAGGGCCTGGCCCAGAGTGGGCCTCCGAGAGAACATGTTGGGTGGGTGCTGGGTGCCCTGAGAGGTGCCAGACAGCAGGTGCCACCTGGCCTGGGGGCTCTCAGGATGTGAGCATGGCAGCGGAGGGGTGAGAGCAGAGAGCCCAGAGGAACGAGCCCCTGATCTGCCCAAGGGGGGCGGGCACGGGCGTCTGCAGAGGAGGTGCCCAGCCTTGCCGCCCCTGACCGTGCAGTCGCCATCCCTCCCCAGGGCCGGCTGACTGACGGCAAAGGGAAGACCATCGACTGCAAGGACGCCATCTTCATCATGACCTCCAACGTGGCCAGTGACGAGATAGCGCAGCACGCGCTGCAGCTGAGGCAGGAGGCTCTGGAGATGAGCCGTAACCGGATCGCCGAGAACCTCGGTATGGCGCGTGGCCCGAGCTGCCTCGGCGGCCGGACGTCTCCTGGGGGCCAGGACGGCACTGAGATCTCGAGGCCGGCTGAGGTCCTGGTGGCCGTCTTTGGCCCGAGCCGGCCCTGTGCAGGCACCAGCACCTCGCTGGACAGTGCCCCCTTCCTCAGGAAAGCCCCCGGTCTCCTGGAGGACAGAAGGGCTCCAGATGGAGGACTGGACAGAGCCACCCCAGGGGTGAGGCCAGGAAGAGGCCAGGGACTGAGGGACTCAGCAGATAGGGACACTTCGATGCAGTGGGGGCGGGGGTTGGGGGACAAGAGTTCAGAAGCCGTACGGAAGTGGGCACAGCCTCTGTCAGCCAGGGTGCCTCCCTGCGTGCCTGGGCCCTGAGAGAGCCGGGAGGGAGGAGCGCTTCAGGCCAGAGCCTGTGTCCTAAGAGAGAACCTTCCAGCCCCCTTCCTACGAGTCAGAACTCACGTCTTGGCCCTGACCCTTCTCTCCCCTCTGCTCCTTCATAAGCTCCTCCTGGTACCTGAGCCCTGGAAGGGCCTCGAAAGTACCCGTCCAGTCCCCTCGTGGGCCTGTGAGGAGGCGCCCGAGGCCCAAGGAGCCTGAGCCCTTGACCAGCATCCCAGCCCGTCAGGGCCAGGACCCGGGAGCAGCTCCCAGAGGCCCCGGGGGTGGGGAGCAGGCCGCTGACGATTCTGTCTCCGCAGGGGACGTCCAGAGTGGTGACAAGATCACCATCTCAAAGAACTTTAAGGAGAACGTGATCCGCCCCATCCTGAAAGTAAGGGTTCCTTGTCCTTCCTGCTGGAGCCTCGGGTCGGGGGGCCCCCTTAGCCCTCACAGTCTTCCCCGGGGGGTCCAGCAGGTCCCCTCCCCGTCTGGGTCACCGAGCCCACCCCTTCCCTGACGTGGCTCTGCAGGCTCACTTCCGGAGAGATGAGTTTCTGGGACGAATCAATGAAATCGTCTACTTTCTCCCCTTCTGCCACTCGGAGCTCATCCAACTCGTCAACAAGGAGCTGAACTTCTGGGCCAAGAGAGTAAGAGCGGGGACTGCCCGTGGGTGGGGGCAAGACGTCTGCCCACTGGAAGTCAGGGAGCGCTGGGCCGGGAGCACCCCCAAAAAGAGACCACGCAGGGGGCTGGGGCGGGGGCCGTGGGGCCACAGTCCCTCACTGGCCAGGCCTCGGCCCAGAGCGCTGAGCCGTGGACAGCCCCGGGCCGCATGCGCGTGCTTCTGTCCGCCCCGTCTCAGGCCAAGCAGAGGCACAACATCACGCTGCTGTGGGACCGCGAGGTGGCGGACGTGCTGGTCGACGGCTACAATGTGCACTACGGCGCCCGCTCCATTAAGCACGAGGTGAGCACAGGAGAGGAGCGGGCACCCCGCCCCCCACCACCGCATCCCTCCCGGTGCCCCCAGCCCCACGGCCTGGGCTCCCCGCCAGCCAGACAGGCTGGCATCATGCTTACCCAGAGTGGACCCCTTTTGGTGCCGAAAGCGAAACCCCCCTCCTGGAGGGTGACTGGGTCAGAACTGCTGCCCGCGTGGGGAGGCGGGCTGGGAACCCGAGTCACTGGCGCAGCCCTGGGCTGCTAGAAAACGGGAAGCTCTGAGTCAGCGTGCGCTTGAGCGGCAGGGCCGAGAGCCGCCTCCGGGCTCAGGCGTGACGGCCCCTCGCCCGCTGCCCGCCCGCAGGTGGAGCGCCGGGTGGTGAACCAGCTGGCGGCCGCCTACGAGCAAGACCTGCTGCCGGAGGGCTGCTGCCTGCGCATCTCCGTGGAGGATTCGGACGCACAGCTGCTCACAGGGCCCGAGCTGCCCCCGCCCGGGGCTGAGAAGCGTCCGCCCAAGCTGCGGCTGGAGATCATTGATAAGGACAGCAAGAGCCACAAACTGGACATCCGGGCACCACTGCACCCGGAGAAGGTGTGCCACACCCTCTAGCGCCCACCCACCTGGCTGACCTGCCCTCGGCACCCAATAAAGCCCCCTCGGCCGTGGCGTGGCAACCCAGCTACCTGCCCCTCGTGCCTCGCGTCCAGCCCAAGGCCTCTTCCCTCCGCACAGCCCCTGAGTGGCCCTGCTCGGCCCCAGAGTCAAATGCAGGGCCTTTGCCCTCCCCTGATGCCTACGGTGTGGGCCCCCGTGTGCTGACGGGTTTCCGGGAGGGGACCTGCCCCTCCGTCCCCTCAGGCAGCGGGAAGAGGGAGGCCCCTGTGTCTGTCCTTCAGCCCCAGGCCCCTTAGTTCTCTGGAACCTTGTCATCTTTCTCGGGAGCTCAGAGCACGGCAGCCAGGAACAGAGCTGGCTGAAAGAACCCAGGACCGGCTGGGACAGGGCCCCTGCCGGCCCCACAGTGTCTCCACTGGGAGCAGAGTGCAGAGGCGCGGGCACCAAGTTCTGCGTTTAGGCCGCAGCTTCCTCTGCCGGGCCCGAGAATCCCAAGGGCGAGACTCAGAGAAACCAGCCATTGCCGCGTCATAGCTGCTGTCCCCCCGACCCCGTGTCCTGGGGTCAGGCCAGACGGTGTCTCTCCAGCCCTGGAACTAGGCTAGCATAGGGCGCCTTGAGGAGGAAGGCGGACTGGGCACTGCCCTGCCCCTCAGTGGGACTGGGCAGACGTACCAGGTGGCCAGGGGAGGGGAAGCTGTCGGAGGAGGGTCATGGTCGGGGCGCTGCCTGGATGGCCATGGCATCTGCCTGGGCCCCGTCTGTCCTGTGGGCCCAGCTGTGTGAACCTGGAACCAGTGGCTCCCCTCTGCAGTCTGCATGTGAGCCCCTAAGCAGAGGCACCGCACCATCCGCCAGGGCCTTCACAGAGCAGACATGTTTGAGCCTCAGCCCAGCAGGCCCAGCAGGGCTCAGCCCATCCTTGGGCCCCATCATGGGCCACCATTGATAGCCACGCTGTCACCCTCCCCTGCAGGGCCATTTGGAATCCTCCTTGGGTGTTAGCAAGTCTCTTTCAGAAAGCAGGCAATGGGGGCGTTTCCCTTGGGTGATGGAAGGATGTCAGGACAAGATGGCACGAGGCCGCGAGCAGCCAGAGCTTCTCCCGCAGTCACCGTCCCGCCGCGAGGAGTTGGCCGCTGCTTCATACCTCAGTAACTGCTAGTCTTTTTTAAGTTGTTATTTTTTTTTTACTTATTCTGAAATAATTTTAGACTTACAGGAAGTTGCAGAAATAGTAGGCTTCCCATGCACCCTTCACCTAGCTTCTCTTAACATCTAAAAAGAATATTAAATTAGGATTATTCAAAGCAGGAAGTTCACCTGATACAGCGCTGCTACTGACGTGTAGCCAGTCAGCTCTGGCCGTTCTCCCTTCTCGTGTGCGTTTCCTGGCCCAGGATCCAGTCTGAGAGCCTGTGTCGCATTGTGTCGTTTCCTTCATCTCCTTCAGCCTGTGGCAGGACCTCTGGCTTTTCTTGCCTTGTGCGACCTTGACGCTTGTAAAATGTCCAGGTCGGTTATTCTGTAGACTGTCCCTTAGGGTGGGCTCGTCTGCTGCTCTCCTGTGATCGATTGAGGTGTCCCTTTGGGCAGGGCCAGCCCGCAAACACTGAGCTGTGCCCCGCCTCGTGCCTCACAGCAGGGAGCGCCCAGGTAGGGTTGTGCATGCCACTGCTCCACCGCGAGAGTTCTGCTTTCCCCTCCGAAATTAGTAAGAAGCTCGTGGGGAAAGAGAAGCTGTTCAGATGTCTTGGCCTTAGAATTTTGCCCACCGATTTTAGCATCCATCACTGGTTCTTGCTTAGAACAAGCATTGTTGTATTTGCCTGATGACGACTTTCAGTTTTCTTAGTGCATCTGCATTCATCCGTTGGTATTCTCCTACAAGGAACAGTGGTCTCTTCTCCTGTTTATTTATTTAATAATTTATATCAGTACAGATGGATATTTTTCTTTTAGTCTATGGGTTATAATCTAATACTGACAGAGTATATGTTGTTGCTTATATTGGCCTAGATTTGGCCACTGGAAACGCTTAGGGTGGTTTTTGCGTTGTTGCGGCCTTGCCCCATCATCTTTTTCAGTGTTTCCATACTTTCTGGCATCGAAAGGTGCTCTAAGCTCACTCATGCTTTTCTTGTCCCAGCTCGGACGCGAGCCATTCCTCTGACGGCTCCTGCTCTTTTCGTTTGAGGCTGGTACTTAGAAACCAAGGTGGCGTATTCATGGCTGCTGGAGTGTCATTGCTTCTAGGCCCTTTCCACCCACGTTGCCAGGAGATCGATCTGTGTATGTGAACACATGCGTCGCACGCAATTGAGCGGATTGCTGTATCTGTCCATCTGCATGTTATTAAAACCCATGAGTCCGTACTGATGCCTGCAGTTCTGATCCAAAACCGCAGGGTTCACGACCTGCCGGTACTGTTAAGACTATACTGTTCTTATTCTGCTTCTTCCTCTCCTGCTCTATTTTTAATCCTTTCCCTTTTTTTTGTTTTGTTTTGTTCAGACTTCCCTTAGAGACGCTAAGTCAGCCCGTGACCCTGCTGTACGGAACATTCCTATCGAATAAAATGCTCATGCCTGCCTGTCAGTTCCCTCGTTCATTCAGCCGCGGCCAGGAGCAGACAACTTTCAGACAGGGAAACCTAATGGCCACCCTTCTGAGCGCAGGGTAGGGGACGGGTAGGCGCTCAGATTCCGAGGGACCTGAGAACCCCTGCGCGGGACTCTTAGCTCGCTAGACCTCCTGGGCAATGGGGGACCCCCACCGTACACTTCCATAGCGTCCTAGGCAGTGCTCAGCCCACTTGCAGGACTTGTTCTGTGTCTGTCTGTGTCAGTGGAGTGTAAGAGCCGAGAGGCAGATAGCAGTTGCTGCGCTTACTATCCTGTTCAGAGAAGCTACCTGCACGGAGCCACCCCGAGCCGGCCTCCTCAGGTACTGGGTGGGTGAGTGGGCTCTGCAGCAGGCACAGGGCTTCAGGGTGAGTCCGGGGAAGAGCAGCGTCGTTTGTTCACTGAGTACACGTTTGCTTTGTGCTTCTGGCCGGGCAGCAGGACCCAGCAGACCCTGAGCGGGTGAGGCAAAGGCCCCGCATACCTCCCCGAGTATCCAGAATTGCTTGAGGCTAGACCTGGAAATGAAAATATAACATCTTCGTTGTTCAAAGGAAAAACTCAAAGATGTATACGATTGTTTTATAAAGTAAAAAAAAAAAAAAAAAACATTTAAACAATAAGAAAATAGAAAACGGGCCAAATAAAGATGAAATCTGAAGTTAAATAGGAACATTAAAAAAAAAAAAAAGGAGAAAGGATAAATAGAAAATGGTTCTTTTTGAAACACCAGTAAAATAGAAAATATCTCGGAGTTCCCGTCTTGGGTCAGTGGTAACAAACCCAGCTAGTACCCATGGGGACGTGAGTTCGATCCCTGCCCTCGCTCAGTGGGTTAAGGATCCCAAGTTGCTGCAGGCTGCTGCAGAGTTGCTGTGGCTGTGACATGGGGCGTAGGCCAGGAACTGCAGCTCCAATTCAGTCCCTAGCCAAGGAACTTTCATTTGCCATGTGCCTTGGGTGAAGCCCAAAAAAAATAAAAAAAGATAATATCTCTTAAGCCTGATAAAGGTGAAAAATAAAAAAAAAAGATTAGGAGTGAGAGATCAGACATAACCACGCATATGGAAGAATTTTAAATAATATTAGAATTCTGTAGCCACAATTTTTTGTGTGTGTGTCTTTTTTTTTTTTAGGGCCACACCCGCGGCATATGGAGGCTCCCAGGTTAGGGGTCGAATCTGAGCTACAGCTGCCAGCCTACACCACAGCCACAGCAACGCCAGATCCTTAACCCACTGAGCGAGGCCAGGGCTCAAACTCACAACCTCATGGTTCCTAGTCGGATTTGTTTCCACTGCACCACAACAGGAACTCCTGTATCAGTTTTATTTCAGCAATGTAAGCCTCAGTATCAGGAAATTTATTAATGTAATACACTACACCAAGAGCGTGAGGATTATTTAAATGTCTGTAGATTAGTTAATTTTCTTATTTTGATAATATTTCTTATGTGATTGTGTATCCTTGTTGTTAGAAAATGTACATTGAAATATTTAAAGACAATTGACAAATGTTTCAGGAAAGTCTAAATTACATATGTACATCTACACATACCAAAATACACACAATGGTAAAACGGCAGTATTCACATCGGGGAAATCTGAGTGAAGGGTATCCAGGAGTTCTTTGTATGGTTTTTGCAACTTTTCTATAAGTCTGAAATTATTTCAGAGTAATAATTTGAAAGGAGAGAAAACATTTTATCAGTGTATGCTAAAAAAATTGGATAAAATTTTACAGCTTTAAGTTACGATTTTGGATAAAATTAAAGCTCCAAGTAAAAGAAACTCTTCGCCAAAAATCAATAGTAAACATCTTTAAATGTAAATACTAAAGCTACTTCTGTTAGCGTCTGAAATAAGACAAGTTTCAACAGTACTTTGAAAATTCAGGTGAAAGTAATTAGGCAAGAAAACTAAGTAGTTGATACAGATGTTGGAGAATAATTATTTTGTTGACTTGTGACTGTTGAGGAAATCTACAAGGCCGTATGGTGAAACTCACTAGCATTCATAAGGAAATCTGGTGAGTGTCTGAATAAAAGATAAATGTACAAAAATGAAGGTTTTTTCCTAAACCAGAAGCGGTAAGCAGTGTACTCCGTTCACAGCGCCGTGGCGGGTGCGTGTATTTGACATACACGTAACATAGACTGTCGGGAGGAGGAGGGACTGAACAGAGAGGAGGAGGCCTGGAAGGGCAGATTCACTGTATCCGTTTTTATAATTTTAAATTTTGAACCGCATTAATGTGTTACCTGTTCACAGTTAGTGAAATGCTAAGTTTAGTTGAACAAGATAAAATCACACTGAGAGCATAAAGTAAGGTCTCCCATGCAAAGACACACCAGGTTCTTGGAAGGGAAGACGTAATATCACTTGAGTGTCGACTCTTTAATTAACGCCCAATTCCATGCAGTGTCCTTAGACTCAGCAGCGTTGTCAGCTGAATAAATTGGAGGAGCGTTGCGCCGCAGCGTGCAGCGCATCCTCCTGCGGAGCTGCTGTTTCCACATCGCGACGTCAGGGCCGTGCTGTCTTGAGGGCATGCGGCCTAGAGCGTAAGTACGTGTAACTGCTGTCCACACACACCCCCGAACGCCGTGACGGGAGAGCGGAGGAGAAGCGGCAGTGCCTGTGACTGGACCTGAGAGACGGTGGGTGTGGGGAAGCGGACAGAGGGGTGGGAAGTGCAGCTGGAGGGCAAGGATCCTGATTTCACAGGGCCTTGCATGTCGTGTTCAGGGAATGAAATGGCCATGTTTGTGTTTTCCAAAGACCACTTTGGAGTTCCCTGGTGGCACAGTGGGTTAAGGATCTGGTGTTGTCACTGCGGGGGCACAGGTTTGAACCCTGGCCCCAGATCTTCCACATGCTGTGGAATACATAAACAAACACCCTCTGATTGCAGCAGAATGGTTTGCTGTGACGTCTGACCCATACACAACAGGCAGAGTAGTTCCAGGCAGACTTCCTTCCCACCTCAAATATAGAGATAATTGAATGGTATTTTTTTTTAATTTATTTATTTGTCTTTTTGCTATTTCTTTGGGCTGCTCCCGCGGCATATGGAGGTTCCCAGGCTAGGAGTCGAATCGGAGCTGTAGCCACCGGCCTACGCCAGAGCCACAGCAATGCAGGATCCGAGCCGCGTCTGCAACCTACACCACAGGTCACGGCAATGCCGGATCGTTAACCCACTGAGCAAGGGCAGGGACCGAACCCGCAACCTCATGGTTCCCAGTCGGATTTGTCAACCACTGCGCCACGATGGGAACCCCAAATGGTATTTTTTTAAAAAAAGGTTTGACACTCAACTGGGCTTGAAACTAAAAATCGGAAATCCCGCGGTGCCAGAAGTGGAGAGGAACAGTCAGAAAGTGTGAGAGAGAGGTCCTGGCATTCACAGAGACCTGGGGACCCAGAAGTAGGCCCGATGGCTGCACGCTGGGGCTTCAGCACTGAGACAGGAGCCGCAAAGGACCACTTCCATGTGAAATGAACCCTAGAAAAACACTGCTCATTGCCCTGGGAACCAGAAGGGGAATACACGAAAATCTAATTCCTGCAGATGCAGCTTGGATCGGGTGTTGCTGTGGCTGTGGCGTAGGCCGGCAGCTACAGCTCAGATTCCACCCCCAGCCTGGGAACTTCCATGTGCTGCGGGCGCGGCCATAAAAAAACAAAAAAAAAACGTTCATAGGCCCGAAGACTAGAAACCATAAGGCCACAAGACAAGAAAGGGGACAGTATGAAAAAAGAATGGGTGGATTTGAAAAAACATTCTAGGTGGTTTTCTCAGATTTATTTCCATGGGTTTTTTGGTTTGTTTGCTTTTTTAGGGCTGCACCAGTGGCATATGGAGGTGCCAGGCTAGGGGTCGAATCGGAGCTGCAGCTACCGGCCTACACCACAGCCACAGCAACGCAGGATCCAAGCCGCGTCTGCGACCTACACCACAGCTCACGGCAACGCCAGATCCTTAACCCCCTGAGCGAGGCCCGGGCTCAAACCCCAACCCCACGTTTCCTAGTCGGATACGTTTCCGCTGCGCCACGGCAAGGACTCTTCCATGGGTGTTTGTTTGTTTTTTTTTTAATATTTCAACGGTTTTTTTAAACTGTTGTCCTAATTGATTTGGGAATTAGAGAACAGGCCCACTGAGTTCCCAGAGTCCCTAAAGAATGGTGATCTGGGTCACCCACCGGGCCGTCTCAGGAGCTGACCCGGGACGCTGAGAATGCCCCCTGGGGGTGCGCGAGGCAGGAAGTCACCGTAGTGCCACCTCCAGGGCCAACCCCAGTCGCAGAAATCAGGAACGTAGACTCCACCGCGGCCATGCGTTCGTTGCTCACCCTCCTCCAAGAGTGGTCCCCGTCTGATCCTACTGTGCCTCGCGGGTTCGTCACAGGAACTGAACCTCAGTAGCCATCACCTCGTCACGTGGGGCCCCCCCATACTTCCTTCAATAATCAACAGGTTTTTTCTATCTAAACATCTTGTTGGAATGTTTGCTTTATCTCTTCATCTTTTGGTTGTCTTTGAAATACAGTAGACTCAGAGTACTGTGTTAGGTTCAGGTATAAACCACAGTGATTCAGTTACGCCCTTTTTAAAATACTCACTCATGATTTACTGTAAGATACGAATGTCGTTCTCCATGCCACAGTAGGTCCCTGTCTTTTACAGGTGGCAGTGTACATCTGCTAATCCCAAACTCCCAATTTATCCCTCCCCTCTTCCCCTTTAGTGACCATTAAGTTTGTTTTCTGTGTCTGTGAGTCTTTCCCTTTTTGAGGTAAGTTCATTTGTACTATTTTTCAGATTCCACATATAAGCGGGATGATATTTGTCTTTCTCTGACTGACCTCCCTTGGTATGATAATCTGCCGGTCCTCCACGTTTCTGCAAATGACATTACTTCATTCTTTTTTATGGCTGCGTAGTATTCCTGTGGGGTGGGGGGTGTGTGTGGGCGTCTTGGCTTCCCTGTCTTGGCTATGGTAAATAATGAAGCTATGAGCATTAGGGTACATGTATCTTTTCAAATTAGAGCTTTCATTTTTTTCAGCCATAGGCCCAGGAATGGGATTATTGGATCACACAGTAACTGCACTTTGACTTTTTGAAGGAACCCTCCATGCTGTTTTCCATAGTGGCTGCGCCAACGACATAGGAGTGTTTTCTCTGTACCCGCTCCAGCATTTGTCATTTATAAACTGGATGATGGTCATTCTGATTGGTGTGAGGTGACACCTCTTTGTAGTTTTTTTGTTGGTTTGGTTTTGTCTTGTTTTGTCTTTTTAGGGGTGCACCCGAGGCACGTGGAAGTTCCCAGGCTAGGGGGTAGAATCAGAGCTGCAGCGGCCTTTGCCACCCAGATCCGAGCCACATCCGCAACCTACACCACAGCTCACAGCAACACCGGATCCTTAACCCACTGAGAAACGCCAGGGATCGAACCACGTCCTCATGGATACTAGCTGGGTTCGTTGCCTCTGTGCCATTTCGGGAGCTCCCCTCATTGCAGCTTAGATTTGCACTTCTCTAATGATGAGGAGTGTTGAGCAGCTCCTCATGTGCCTATAGGCCCTCGGTATGTCGTCTTTGGAGAAATGTCTATTTAGGGCTTTTGCCCCTTTTTTGCTACTGAGGTGTATGAGCTATTTGTCTATTTTAGAAGTTAAGTCATTGTCAGTTGAGTCGTTTGCAAATATTTTCTTCCAGTCATTGGGTTGTCTTTTTGTTCTGTTGATGGTTTCCTTTGCTGTGCAAGAGCTTCTAAGTTTGATTAGGTTCCACTTGTCTATTTTTGCTTTTACTTCTGTTGCCTTGGGAGACTGACCTGAGAAGACACGGCTATAATTCATGTCAGGTGAATGTTATTCGCTTTAACTGTCCCCTAAGGACATTGTTTACTCTGGCGGTCCCTTGAGATTCTTCTTGCCCTGGAGCCCTCTTAGGCAGGAGCTGCTGTTACCGTCAGACCCAGCAGTGAGCCCCCACTGCTGCGCTGTGGTCGTTGCCCATCCTTCCACCTCGATCTTAAAATTCACTATCCAGCCCTTCTGTCCTTGCCTCATCTACTGACCTCCCAGTAACTGACCCTCCTAGGAAGCTCTCAGCGCTTTCTCCCTCCACCAACTCGGGAATCAAGTTAAGGAGATCAGAGAGTTCCCTGGTAGTCAGGTGGTTAGAACTGGCGCTTACACCACTGCAGCCCTGGTCTGGGAGCTGAGATACCACCTCAAGCAAAAAAAAAAAAAGGAAAATAAGACTGGATTTAACTTCCATCTTCCTGTTGCTGTGTGTATATGACTTCCTCAGAATTGGAATATTTACTTCGGGAGTTCTCTGCACCTGCTACAAACTTCCAGTCTGATGGCTTCTAAGCCTTTGTGCCTGTATTTTTGGTGCCTTGTTCCCAGTGTGTTTCTGTCACCTTGAGGAGGCGGCAGATGGAGCCGGAATTTGGGATGGCAAGTGTTTACCGATCTGCCTACCCTTTCCCTCCCCTCCCCCAGCTGCCCTGAGCCAGAGTGTGCTGTGTCACAACCACGTGCAAAGTGCCTGCTGCTTCCTGCAGTAACGGGGTGGCGTCGTGTGTGTGTTCTCTCTCAGTTTCAGTTGCCTGCATAAAGTCGGGTCGTCACCAGGGGCACCCGTGGAGGGTCCCATGTTACAGAATCTGTATCCTTGAGCTCAAGTCCATTCTTCTGTTACAGTAATTGCACAGTATTCACTGTGTCATCTCTTTTTTCTTTGGCCACGTCTGTAGGGAGTGAAAGTGCCCAGGCCAGGGGTCAAACCCATACCACACCAGCAACCCACCCCTGCAGCAACAACCAGATCCTTGCCCCCTGGCACCGCAAGGGAACTCCTCACCGCTTCATCTCTGTGTCGGAGATCTGCTTGCTTGTCACATTGGCCGATTCATGTAGAAGTGGTCACGGACTTCATTTGTCTCTTTAGGGAGAACCGTTTCGTAAACCCTAATACTAGTGTAGCTGTGTAGGTGTCTTAACCTGACCGTGTAGATAACAAGAGAAAATGTATAATTCAAAAAAGGACAACACACGAATGCTTTTCAAGGTCGCTGCCATATTACACTGTGATACTGCTCTCTAGGTACATTTTATTGACCCTATTGTGACAGCCTGGCTGACCCAAGCTGAGCCGATCAGACTCCCGTCTCCCCCAGCAACTTGCAAAGCAGAGCTGAGAAAGCGCCTCTCTTCAGGGGGCCCCACGAGGACGTGCAGCTCTGGGGCAGCCTGGCCGTGTTGTCTCCTCTGCCGGCGGAAGCTCGGAGACTTGACCTGCTGGTGGGACCAGAGGACAGAGCGCGGGAGGAGCAGAGCCGACAATCGGGCCGTTCCCACGCGCCAGCCCCGGGCCCGATGCTTCCTCCAGCGCACCTGCCGCAGGGGCCTGCAAGACCGCAGATTATCCCTGAAACCAACCTTCCTCTTTCCTTTAGCAGGAGCTTCCCTTCAGGTGGAGTTTGTTTCTTTCAGCCACATTTTTCCATCATTTTGCTCACTGCCTCGCTGAGTATTTCACTGGAAACCCCATAACTACATATAGAGTCAGCTGAACTTAGAGGTGGGGTGGCTTTAAGAAAGGGTGATGTATTAAAATACAGGTGTACAAACCTGAAAATTTAACGGATAAGTATTCATTACCTCGAAACAATTGTTGGTTCCGCAGAGAGTTAACTAGAGGAGGTCCTTTATATTTTGTCTAGGGCTCTAAAAATGCTGTTTTAAAACCAACATGTCCAGTTGTCTGGTGGCTCTCAGCGGGTTAAGGATCCAGCGTTGTCACTGCTGTGGTGCTGGTTACTGCTGTGGTGTGGGTTCAGTCCTTGGCTGGGGAACTTGGCGTGCCATGGGTGTGGCCAAAAAAAGAAAGGGAAACAGCATGTCCATTGCAGTAAATGACGACGCAGCTTGTCCAGTGGAATTGCTGTACAACTATAACCAGAAATAATAGAGTGAGTCTGCATGTGCCAATATGGAAATATCTCCAGGAATATTATGGGAAAAAACCGAATCCACCTACAGCACAGTTTTATCCCTCTGTGCATGTGCACTTTGACACACACATTCTTGCACCTTTTTTTTTTTTAATTTCCAAGAGACAGCAGGAAAATGCTCACAAAGGTTACCTTTTGAGAGAGGGACTGGGGAAGAAAGGCGGCTTTCACTTTTTATTTTTACTTGCCTTTCTATTCCTAATTTACGTTTTGAGTCATGTGGCCTGGTGTGTGTGTTTTCAGTGTGTGGTTAGTGAAATTATAAGCTTTATTCTCTCTAATACATTTCTGTACTCTACTAAAAAAAAAAGACACTAAAAAATGTATAGAGAAAGCAGAACCGAGAAAAACGAATAGCAGAACTGAGAGAACGGAACAGCCATGGCTACGGAATGGATGTCAGGAAATCAGATTCATAGCCCAGAACCCCAGAACCGTTCAGGAATGTGGAGCACCCGGTGCTCTGAGAATGTGGGGTGAGACCTGGGGCTGGACATACAGGAAATGATGGAAAATGTACTTTTAAGATCCCTCCTGGTCAGCCACTCACCCCTTCCCGCCGAGAGGGAAGCGCTAGCCTGCGGAGAAAGCCAACCAGACAGTTTCCATGCCAGGGCCACCAGGAACAGCAACGAGAGGGGACCAAGAGCTGTGCCTCGAACTGAGAAATTGACGAGTCGGCTAGCGGACCCCAGCCCCTCCGCCGTGTAGCTGCGGGAGCAGTGGCAGCCAGGCAGGTTTCTGTCCCGGGAAGAACCTTGAAAGGTTGGTCTCCAGATCCTAAATGCCCCTCCCCAGAGAAGAGAGCTCCAGGGGCAACATTTTGCATTTTCTCAAAAAACAAACAAAAAAAAAAAAACAAGGCCATGCCCCTATCCAGTCACCATTCAGTGGAACCATTTCACACGCTCTGCCCACAAAGAGCTTCAAACAAATTTTTGGATACTTCAGTCTTCATATAAAAGGAAACGAGACACCAGACCCGTGGAGAACACTTGAACAGGAGAGGCAAAACTGCAACCAGGAAAAAGAAAAAGAGGAAGCCGAAACAACACAGAAAACAACAGTGGAAAACGTCCCCCCAAACCTAGACTATCTAGAGAGGGGGGAAAAAAAAGTTGAGTGATGAAGCCTAAACGAGACCCTTTTAAAAGCAACCATCACAGAAAAGAAAGAACTTCTGGAATTTTAAGATACAGTAAATTTTTTAGCCCATAAAGTAACTGGAAGATAAACTTGAGAAAGTCTCCCAAGATGTAGAATGAAAAGAAATGGAAAAGATGAGAGAAAAAGTAAAGTTAGAAGAAGCAATTAATCCAACATCCGCCTAACAGGAGTTTCAAAAAGAAAGCGATCAAGGAGGCAGAGAAAATCATCAGCGGGCACAGGACGTTTTCTGCCGCCAAAGGAGACGCGTTTTCAGACCGAAGGGACCCACCAAATGCCCAGTGATGGAAAACATGTTCCTACCCAGGCCTATCATCATGAAATAGCAAAACCCTCAGGACATGAAGAAGATTCTCAAAGCTTCCAAAGGAAGAACGAAGTCACTTACAAAGAGCAGGGATCGTAATGGCCTCCCTCAGAAGCACGTAGGAAGCCGAACGACAATGGGAACTGCCTTCAGATCATGAGAGAAAAGTGACTTCAGTCGCAAAGCACAAACCTAGCCAAATTACTCATCAAGTGCAGTGGCTCCATGGACATGTCCAGATGAGGCATATAGCTCAAGAAATACTCCTGCCCTGCACCCACTCTCGGGAAGCCACGGGAGGATGTACTCCATTAAAACGAGGAAATAAGCCAAGGAAAAGTAAGTCCCAAAATTCAATAAATGGGAAGCCTGGCCCGGGAGATAGGCAGAGGGACGCCTCAGGACAGTGGCGCTGCGGAGCATCAGCTAAGCCAGGTTCCCACAGGAGGGCGGAGGGTATAGGGGCGAGTCTCTTCGGTGTAATAAAACCTCAAAACCTCAGATATCTGTCATGTCCGTGGGCCTTCCTGTTGGCTGGGGTTCAGTTCACACAGCTGCACTCGGCTGGGCTTGGCTCCAGACCGAGGTCTGGGTTCAGGTCTTCCCTGTGTTTTCTAGTTCTCCTTGAACCATCAGCTGTCAAACCATGACCTCGTCCTGGTGGATCGCAAAAGCTCAAGAAAGAAACCTGCTGTCTCTCACGGCCACTGATATTCTTGAGCCAAAGCGAGGCACTGGGCTGAGCTCAACAACCATAGGGAAGGAAGACACATCCCCCCAGTCCAGGGAGGGAGACTACAGAGTCACATGGCAGAAAGCAGGGGTATATGCTTCTCTCCCAGCAGGAAGGTGAAGCACTGGGAACAGTAGTCCAGTCCATCCCAGAAAGCTCCAGGAGCAACGTCTCCAGGAAAAAAAAAAAAAAAAAAAACAATGGGACTGACGGAAGGCTTGACGTGTGTGACTCCGTAGAAAAGAGCCATGGTTCCTTAGGAGAGTGAGAGGGATAGAGGCTTAGGAAACCAAGCAAATGAAAAATAGGCAATTACTACTTCTAGGAAAAGCAAAAATTCATACAAGGAAATTAACCATGATCCGTATAGGATACATACGTGACTCGGACATAAAGTCCAGCAAAATGCTGACATAACTAAAATTTGTTTACAACTACAGTGTTTCATGGGTTCCAAGATGTGCCTGTTATCAAACTGGGACCTAAACATCTAAAGTCAAGATCCATCACAGGCAGGCAGTGGTTGTGACATAAATGCCATTGCCATGTGCAAACATGATTGTCACTTCTAGGGGCATGACCGGAGGAGAGCGGCCGCTCCTGGACGTATCAGTCCACAAACCATTCAAGTATCATCTGAGGAAGCAATCCAAGCCCAGGTGTGGTCTAAGAAGTTTTTATTTATACCTTCTGGGAAAAGCAGGAAAGTGCCCGTATAAAAACTTGCAGAAGGAATGTGAATAGCTTGGAAGGTAGTTCCACTGATGACAGTAGATCCCTCTTTTTTCAAATGCTGTTATCACCCATCCTCTTGAAGTTTCAGTGTATGGTACTGTGTTAAAATAATTACATGTGTGCATTGACAGCTTTGAGGCAAAAGTGGTTCAGAAAATGAGATTCCGAATATAAGGAAGTTTTAGAAATTCTGGAACCAATTTATTTGCTTATATAGTTTTTATTGCTTGCAGTCACAGAAGTAATGAATTATGCGTCGAAGGCTAAAGGATCTCTTTCAAGAAATAGAAAAATTCTAAGTGAAAAGGCATTCAGGTTATTTTGGTTCTTTTTTCTGTTTTAGTGGTCTGTGAAGGTGTGGCTTATAATCAGTGAGGTCTCAGATGCAGTGCAGTATGGCACACTGGGATCCTGGAGGGAGACACCCCAGGGGCTTGGGGGGTGTGATGGGAATTCTTCGTACCAGGAAGCCAATAGTCTAAAATCAGTAAATCAAGAAATCACAGGGTAGGGAGTTCCCTGGCAGCCTAGCAGCTAAGGGTCCAGTGTTTTCACTGCTGTGGCTCAGGTTGGATCCCCAGCCTAGAAACTTTAGCATGCCGCAGGTGTGGCCAAAAATAAAGAAAGAAAGAAATCACAGGGTAAACGTTACGCTGAGAGAAGACATTGCCTGAGGTTAAATCCCAGCTCTGCCAGTTGCTAACCCTGTGACTACTCAATTCCCCAACCCCTCTGTGACTCAGTTTTTCTCATCTCTAAAGTAGGAATAGAAATAATGCCTGCAGTATAAAGTACTTACAGGGTCAGATCAGACAGTGCAGGCAAAGCGCTTGGGACAGAGCCTGACGCACGGTGAAGGTTATAGCTAAACCGGGTATTTCTCTAAGTGGATGGCAGTCGGTACCAAAAGGAACAACTGAAATGGTTTGGAGCGTGGAATCTGAGTTCCGGGGGTAAAGGGAGGAGAGAAGAAGATTGGTGCTTTTCATTATATCTTGATTGTTTTTTAATTCTCTACCTTTAGCTTGATAAAGTAATTATTAAAAATACACATGTAAATGATGGTAGACCAGAACGTACACTGCAAAACCATAAAACCGGATAACAGAAGGTAGACGATAACAGAGGTGACCTTGGCTTTGGCAACGCCTGTTTGCATCCAAACCGAAAGCACAACCTATGAAAGGAAAAACAGATAAGTGGACTTCATTAAAATTAAGAAGTTCTGTTCTGCAAAAACAGTGTTAAGAGAATGAAAGGACAAGCCACAGCTTGGGAGAAAATCTTTGCAAAACACACACCCGACTAGTATCTGAAATACTCAAAGAACCTGTAACACCCAACAATAAGAAAACAACCTGATTTTTAAATAGGTGAAAGATCTGAACAGACGCTTCACCAAAGATGATATACCGATAGCAAACAAGCACATGAAATAAGGTTATCAGGAGTTCCCATCGTGGCGCAGTGGTTAACGAATCCGACTAGGAACCATGAGGTTGCGGGTTCAGTCCCTGCCCTTGCTCAGTGGGTTAACGATCCGGCGTTGCCGTGAGCTGTGGTGTAGGTTGCGGACGCGGCTCAGATCCCGCGTTGCTGTGGCTCTGGCGTAGGCCGGTGGCTACGGCTCCGATTAGACCCCTAGCCTGGGAATCTCCATACGCCGCGGGAGCGGCCCAAGAAATGGCAAAAAGACAAAAAAAAAAAAAAGGTTATCAGAGAATTTCAAAGTAAAACAATGAGCTACCACTACAAGACGTGTTCTAAAATGACTCAAATCCCCACCACTGACGACACCAACTCACCGAGACGTGCAGAGTACCCGGTATTCCGGCCACTTAGGTTTTATCAGCATGTTGTCGTAATCGCCGTGGACCAGGAGGATGTCTTATGCGACGTGAAAGTGATCAGAGTCCTGCAGACTAAATTCTGGCCCAGAGGCAAAGTTCACGTGGTCCTGAAACAACATAGTGAAGTCGTACTTCTGCCCTTGGCCGCCTTCGCTTATGGAAATAGGAAAGCATTTGCTAGTTAATGACTTTCTTACAGGTGGCAGAGGCTCTGTAATTTTGCTCTAGTAAAGAAACCGGATCGGGAAGAGCAGGACAGTTGGCGCCATCACCTGTCTTAACCTTTCAGCAAATCTGCTGTTATTCTCCAAGGCCCTTCTGTCGTCCGCTTGAGCCAGAGAGTATAAGCTAAGGGTCTCAGGAACAGGAATGACCCCCTCTGAACTGTCAGGTCTTCGATGGTTACCGAGTCTTGCATGTCCCCCCAGCAACGCATTACTGCTTTTTGTTTATAATTTTGGTGGGAAGGAAGCCGTAGGCCTTCCGTTCAGGCCTTCCTTTCAGCCAGAGTAGCTGTATTCCCTGCATCAGAGAAACTCATTCTGCCGCTTGCTGACTCTCCCTAGTCTGTGCTCTGGAACAAGAGATCACAGAGAAGAGGCTTCAAGGACCGGACTGACGGTGGAGGAGAACAGAGTCAAGTCAGTTTATCACTTCACTCCGAAGCCTCCCCTTTGAACCGTGGACCGCTGTGCCAGTGACAGCCCTGGTCAGCGTTAGAGCCAGTGGCAGCACTCCCAGCGTCAGTCATTCTGTCCATTCCCTAGGGCTGCCCAGACAAAGTACCACTAACTGGGTGACTTAACAGAAATGTATGCTCTTGTGGTTTTGGAGAACAGAAGTCCAAAGTCAAAGTGTTGACAGGGCTGGTTCGGTCTGAGGCTCTGAGGGCATCTGGTCTGTGCCACTCTCCCAGCTCCTGGAGGTTACCAGCAGCCCTTGGCCTTCCTCTGCTTGCAGTCGCATCACTCCCACCTCTGCTTCCAGCCGCCTGTGGTGGTCTCTCTGTGTGTCTCTGCCCCATTTCCCCCTTCGTATGAGGTCATCAGCCACTGGATCAGGGCCACACTATCCCCATGGGACCTCATCTTAAACCTTTACATCTGCCGGCCTGCAGCCACCAATTGCCACAGCACTTTCCAAAGATGCCATCACTCCCTCTAAATGTATGTCTCAGCACCTTGGTGACGACAGTGTCATCTGAGTCCTCTTAGAGGATGGAATTGGGGGTAGATGACGTTGACCTAGAAGGAGAGGTTTATAAGCCAGCATTCCTGTCTCCCTAAGCATTTGGAGTCTTTCTTCTTCATTGTACCAGAGGATTCTTGGCACCTCAATTTCATCTAACGTCTTCAGTGAATCCAGGTGTTAGTCAACCAACTAGAAAAGCAAGTCCATTGTACAGCCGCCAGGATGGAAAAGCTTAAAAAAGACTGACACTCTCTGACATTGAAGAGGAGGAGCAACCAGAATTCAGATATGTGATTGGTGAGAGTGTAAAATGGCACAGCCACTTTAGGAAAAGATCTGAAAATGTCTTAGAAAACTAAATATACATCTATCCTATGACCCCACAATTCCATTTCAGGAGAAATGGAAACACACACACACACACACAAAGACTTGTACATAAATGCCCATGATAGCCCTACCATAATTGTCCAAACGAGTGATAACCTATGTGTCCATCCAAAGAGAATGGCCAGACAAGTCAGGTATTGTGTTAGTGTGCTGTTGCTGTGTAACACATAATTCCACCCTCGGCAGCTCAAAACGACCTTGATTTCAGCTCGCAGTCCTGTAATCCAAAGTCTGGCACAGTTCTCATCTGCTCAGAACGTGGCTGGGTTATCACCTGCCCAGGACCTCGCAGTGTCAGCTGAGCTGAATTCGGCTCCCTGTGACTTTAGGACTGAGGTCCTCTCTTCTTACTTGCTGTCAGCTGGAAACCACCCTCAGCTCCTAGGCATCACCTGCATTCTTTGCAATGTGGCCCCTCCATCCAACAATGAAGATCTCCCCCCTGCTGAGTATCTGTCATGCTTCAAATCTCTCCGCCTTCACTGTTTAAGACCTCTGGACCCAAGTGTAAAAGTGTCATGTCACTAGGTCAGATCCACCCGGATAATCCCCCCTTTAAAAGTCGAGTGTGCAATATGACGTCACGTGACCATGGGAGTGCTGCGCCATCGCAGGCACAGCCCTGGGCATGGCACAGGCCACGTGCACCCGGAGGCAGGAATCCTGGGTGACATCTTAGAACTCTGCTTCCACAGGCGTATTCTTCCAGTGAAGCACTCCTCCGCGATAAAAAGTAATGAAATGAACTGCTGATACACACAGGGACAAATACCAAAAATACCACGCTGCGTAAAAAAGGCGTCCATAACGAGTACTCAGAGGAATTCAAGAGCAGACCACGTTAATCTGTAGTGGAAAAGAATCCGAAGAGTGGTTGCCTCTGAGGGAGGAGGCTTGGGATTGGTTGGGAAGAGGCCTGGAAGAACGTTCTGGGATGGAGGGGGGGTTAGACGACACAGATGTTGGCCTGCGTCAAACCCGATGAAGGGTACACCTCGCTTTATGCATTTCTCTATGTGAAAAATTTAGTACTTTTCTCTACTTGGTGATAAGCATGCTGAGGTGTTAAGGGCCAAGTGTATGGATGTCGCATCAAAAAATACAGGGGGTTGACAGATGGAGAGATGGACGGATGTGTGATAAAGTGAGTATGATAAGATGCTAGACTCCAGGAAAAATTAACTCATCTTTTTTTTTTTTTTTAAGGCAATTAGAACTCCTAGCCCTTATAATCAGCACATGGAATCCAGGCTCTCTGGTAGTGGCACCCATATTGGTCGGTCCAGCCTACTTTTAAATCGTGGTCCTCCTCCTTAGTCCAGCACCTTCAGAATCCATTCCCGTCTGTATTGGCCAGACTTGACTGATAAACATTTGAAAAATCTTTTCGTTCTTTTACTAGGAAGGCCTTCTCGTGAATGCGGCCTCGTTTCTGCCCCGATGCATGCTGGGGCCTGATTCTGGCACTGAGTGTGGCGAGAGTTAAGTCGGTGGGATGGAGGGGGGAGACTTGGCTTCCCCCCCGCCCCCCCCACAGGGGCGTCTACACACGGTCTTGAAACAAGAGCGAAGCCACCTCACTGACAGGCAGAGGGCGCTCTCATCTCTGGCTCTTTTCAGGGGGAGGCTGGGGTTGTACCCAATCCCGTTGCCTGCTGGGGCAGACAGCTTTCACCTTGACGCCCAGAGACCCTGCCTCCTGGTGCTCACGCTCTCGTGTGACCCCCTCTCTCTGAGTGTGAGCAGCAGGACAGAGCAACCTGCTTCTAAGGAAAAGAAAGGGCAAAAGTGTCAGAATGTCATTTCTAAGGTTAGGTTATAAAAGCCTGACCTCAGCCTCGCTGGCATTCTCCCTGGCTCTTCTTACCTGCTCGCCCTGATGGAGAAGCCCGTGTGGTGGGGAACAGAGGGCGACCTCTGACCAGCATCCGGTACAGACTGAGCCCTGCCGTCCAGCAGCCCTCGAGGAACTGAGTCCCAACAGAGCCACGTGAGTGAGCTTGGAAGCTAGCGCTGCTCAGTCAAGCCTTCATGTGAGACTGCAGATCTGGCACCTTGATTGCAGCCTTGGGAGCAGCCCTGGAGCAGAAGACTCAAGTAAGCCATGCCCGGATGCCTGACCCATAGAAACTGTGAGTTAACAATCGTGTGTCGTTTTCATGTAGTAAGTTTGGGGTCATTTGTAATGCAGCAATAGATAACTAATACATAGCAACAGAGACTCTATTTTATTTGGGACACTAATGTGCCCGGCTAAAATCATGGCTTTCCTAACCTCTTATTACATCTGATATGACATATGACTAAGTTCAGGCAGAAAAGGAGTAAGCAGACGTGTTGCATGGAACTTCTGGAAGGTTCCCTTTAGGGAGATATCCCACTGAGAGATGCACTTTTTCTTTTCCTTCTTCTTCGTTCTTGCTGCCTAGGATGTGGATGTGATGGCTGGAACTCTGGCAGCCATCTCAGGACACAAAGTAACTTTGAGGTTAGAAATCACACCCTAGGAGAAAGACTCTAAGTGCCATGGAGCAGCCACACCAGCACTGGACTCCTAACCCTCAGGCTTAGTTTAAGTGAAGAAGAAATCATCTAGTCTTTCGTTTACACTATTATTATTTTGGAATTGCCCTCACGTGCATCCAACCTAACCGTAACTCATAGAGGGCTCAGGGCTTTCTTAGCCCCTCCAACTTCTCTCCATTGTCACCATCCCACCATGTCCCTCTTCCAAACAATTCTCCACCTTCCACACAGGAGCAACCTTTGAGTTTGATTCCCCCCTTTCTCATTCTCTCTTTAAGCTTCCCACCTCCTCACAGTCCTCAAGTCCCTCCTCCCTCTTTACTGGCCGCTGACAGTGCCCCAGGTCTGGGCTCTCAGAGGACGCTTCCTTCCAGATGCCACTGATAAGAAGTGGAACTCTTCTGCCCCCGCCGAATGCCGCGCCGTCTCTGGGCTTCTGCTGCCTTTAGTCCCCACCAAGCCACACAGCGATTCCCAGATTCCAGCCAGTTCCCCGAGAGTCCGAAGCCCATAGCCAGTCTAGTACCAATTCCTTTATCGTCCGTCTCCGGTTACAAGCAACAGAAACTAACTGCATCTCAGTTAAGCAAAACAGCTTTTCTTGTTTTACATATTACATTGATAAAATACATTAGATATCTCAGAGGGTTGCTGAAATGACCTAGAGGACCAAGCACAGCGCCGCACAATTAGACACAGGGCCCCAAGTTAAGCTGCACTGTTGTCTCCACGAGAACAGCCCGCCACCACTGCCCCTTGCACAGCTGACATGGTTGGTACTCAACCCTCAGTGCCGCCTGAAACAAGACATCAGGGGCCCTGCTGCCCTTAGAACGAGATCTTGCCGCCACCCCACTGGCCCCGGATAAAAGCCTCACTTCCTTAGTTACACACTCCTCAGCTTAGTCCGTGGTCCGGGTACAGAGGGCGCTGAGAAGAGGCCAGTGTCTGCACCCCGGCTGTACCGGGAGGGCAGAGGGCGAGTTTCTGGCATCTCTTAGGTGGGGAATTCCCCCAACTTAGTGGTTTCTGGTGCCAGATGTCAAGGAAAAAAAGGAAAGAAAAAAAAAAAAAATGCCAACCCCTTCCTGCTGTCAGGCCAGGCCACCAGAAGGACCTGGAGATTCAGACTTCCCTAATTCCCCCAGATGTTCCCATTCTGCCGGTCAGACCTTCCCCGTCTCCTAATCAAGGCATCTGCTCTAGAGTGTGACGGAGACCCTGGCTCAGGCCCATCTGCCAATCACCCGACTGTCACTGCTGGCCACAGGCAGAGGCGTCCTTGGCTGAGTTACAGCTTGGAATTTCCTGGTGCTGCCTTGGGTTAAGGCTCCACTACTGTCACTGCCGTGGCTCTCGTCGATGCTATGCTGGGTTCGATCCCCGGCCTGGGAATTTCCAAGTGCTGTGGGTGCAGCTCCCCCTCAAAAAAAAAAAAAAAAAAAAAAGACACGGAGTTACAAATTGTCATGCTGCTCCTTATCCGCTTGTCCCCTTGAAGCACCTTCCCAGGGTTGCCGAATATAAATTCTTTTACCAACATTTTACCATTTTTCCACTTAATCCAGTATTTGACCCCTTTTCTATTTATCCTCAGACGTCGCGCTCAGGGCAGTGGGGACGGTTGAGGTCAAATCCTAAGAGACAACGTGCAGTGGTTTTCCCAGGGATTTCTTCGTCCCCTGCCAAGGACCTCTCATTCCCCGGCTCAGAAGGGAGGCTTCTCACTGCCTCCCGTCCCCTCAACAGGTCAGTTCCGTTCTTCAGGGCCTGCCCTTGGCATCACTGCATACCTTCCACCCGTTTTTTTATTTGAACCTCTTTTTTTTGGAAGTGACAGAAACCCAGCTTGAAATTGATGAAACATAAAGAAGAACGTGTTGGCTAATGAAATCCAGTCAAGGGCTGAACAACTACTCTGCCAAAAGAGTAAGGCTGTCTCCGGAATAACTGGAACTAGGCTCTCAAAGTCCAACGTGGGTCTCTATATGTGTGGTTTCAACGTCTTATTTATTCTTTCTTCACTGCAACCACTTTCCTTCTTTCATGCTGGGACATGGCTGCAAACATTTCCTGCGTTTTATAGCTGTCGCCATTCAGAAGAGAATGACGTGTTTCTCAATTCAAATCAGAAAAAAAAAAAGGATGAGAAAGGGTTTTATTGACACATCTTCAAACAGGCACCCACACCTGGACCAGTTATGGCCGAGAGTAGGATCAGGTAAGAATCGGGGTTCCGGGGGCAGCTGCTCTGTGGATGGGGGAGACAGCACCCAAGAAAAGAGTTGTGCCGGGCTTACCACACCACACGTGAGGGCTGTCCTCCACGGCAGCCCTCAGGTGGGTCCCTTTCCATGCACAGAAGCTTGGCATGGTTGGTGGGATCAAACCGCTTTTTTAAAAAGTGTCAACTTGTCTCACCCTCTGTGTGCCAGGCTCATGCACAAACAAAACATTCTAAGGAGAACCTCCCTATAAATAATAGGCGTTCCCTGGTGCTCAGCAGATTAAGGATCCAGTGTTGTCACTGCTGTGGTGCAGGTTTGACTGCTGGCCCAGGAACTTCTGCGTGCCAGGGCGTGGCCAAATAAGTAAGTGAGTAAATAAACCTACCAGATTGGGAGAGCCTAAAAAAAGCATCCCAGATGCTCAGTTATCCCATGTGTCTAGTGCCCCAAGAGTCCATGGATGAGGCGCTCAGGAAATATTTGTAGAACGAGGTTGAGATCTTTTCTTATTCTTCAGGAATCCCTAGGGAGAAACATTTTGGATCCTGGAAGAGCCTAATGCTAGAAGCTAAAAACAAAAAAATGGGAATGGGTGGAAGGCTGTATAGCCTAAGGCACTAGTGGGAGGAGGAAAATGGCCACCCAGGTGTTTCCGCAGAACAGAGAGATGAACAAGAGGGTGCAGGTGCTGATGGGCGGTTTGGGAACATACAGCCAACCTGTTTGCCTCTGACACTCCCTGGACCAGAAACTAGAGCAGGGAGATTGGGGGTTTGGAGAGAGGTTGCTGATAGAGTTGGTAGGGACGTGGGGATGGAAGGAGTTCTCAGGTCCTCTGGTCAGCAGGGCCAGAAATGCGGTAACTGTTTGCTGACAGACAAGGTCCATCCCTTCTTAGAAGGGAGCTATGGGCTATCCGATCCAGCTCGTCTGCAGTCCGCGTCGCACAATGATGACACCAAGGACACTGCTTCAGAGTGCGAGAAGGTGCCTTTCAAAGGTACAGAGGAGCCACTGCTCCGTGCTCTCCCCACCTAGGAGAGGAGGGCTGAATAAATCCGCCGAGGGGTCCTCTCGTGGCACGGCGGGTTAAGGACCTGGCATTGTCACTGCCGATCCTTGCTCAGAATTTGGAGGGAAGGCTTCGATCTGTGGCTGCTCCCAGAAGAAGCCTGGGAATTCTCCAAATGACCACAGGCAGCAAGAGTCCTCTGGGACTTGGGTCTCTTCTCATCTTTTTTGAAGGGAATTCCACGGTCCAGGTTCATAGAGTTGGGATCAGAGCAGAAGAAAAAGGACGGTGCCCCCTGAACCCCTCCCCACGTCCTTCTGGCATGCTGCTCCCTCTGTGGAGGGAGTCCCCCCACTGTGACACTGCCACTGTCTTTACTTTCACTCTTCCTATAGGACACTCCCCCCCACCCCACCCCCTGCCACCAGGCATCAGCTTCTCCACCGGCAGAAACTAAGGGGCAGGCTGAGGATCTCTGCAGGGCCCTGAGGTGTTCTGATCTCTTGAGGTAGAGGCGACGCTGCAGTGCGAGGACAGGGGTCCATTTCCACATCGTATGTCCATGTGGAGCAGGCACAGCAGACAGAGAGGCCGGAGCCCAGTGTGAGCTCCATCCAGGGCTCCGTCGCCCGGGGAGGGAGAGAAGTGGTGGTGGCGGTGGGGGGAGCTAACTTATTAAATGTTTACTCTGGGCCACGCACTGTCGATTTTAATTCGTCTCATCATGAAGATAAACCAGGTTATAGGTGAGAAAGCTGAGGCCCCAGAGAGGCTGAGGAACTTACCTTAAGTCACCCAGCTTGGAGGTGGCAGTGCCAGAGCTGGAATGCAGCAGTCAGGCTCCAGAATGTCATCTGTTATGGAAGTGAAGACGCCGTGCTCAGCGAGGGGGCTTCCCAGCAGGACTGCTGTGACATCGTCTCAGGTCGGAGCATCTTTAGTTCCCCCCACCATGACCCACGGCCACTGGAGGGGAGGGTGTCATGGTGGGGGGCCCTCCCGTCTCTTTCTCTTTTTTTTTTTTTGTCTTTTGTCTTTGTTGTTGTTGTTGTTGCTATTTCTTGGGCTGCTCCCGTGGCATATGGAGGTTCCCAGGCCAGGGGTTGAATTGGAGCTGTAGCCACCGGCCTACGCCAGAGCCACAGCAACGCGGGATCCGAGCCGCGTCTGCAACCTACACCACAGGTCACGGCAACGCCGGATCGTTAGCCCACTGAGCAAGGGCAGGGACCGAACCCACAACCTCATGGTTCCTAGTCGGATTCGTTAACCACTGCGCCACGACGGGAACTCCCCCGTCTCTTTCTCTTATATCGAGTTCTCAGGAAGCCCTCTTGCCTGCCTCCACATCACACACACACACACACACACACACACACACACACACACCTACACCTGCACGTGCACAGTCTGGCCTCCAAATTCCTCCACCATCTGAAACACTTGAACCCAGCAGTGGACAGGGTTCAAAGCATTTTCTTGGGATTTATCTCAGTTTCAGTGCCAATTCAGTAGATACAAATGGCTCCTTGCAGAAAGAGGCGCCAGAGTTGCCATCATGGCCCAGCAGGTTAAGAACCTGACATAGTGTCTGTGAGGAAGCAGGTTCGATCCCTGGCGTCGCTCAGTGGGTTAAGGATCTGACATTGCTGCAAGCTGTGCTGTAGGTCACAGATGCAGCTCCGATCCTGCATTGCTGCGGCTGTAACAGAGGCCTGCAGCTGCAGCTCTGATTCGACCCCTAGTCCTGGAACTTCCATATGCTGATGGTTTGGCCCTTAAAAAAAAAAAAAAAAGGCGGGGGGGGAGCCTCCGACTCCACAGCCCTGAGTCAGGAGAAGACCAGCTCCTGCCCAGCTGACATGCATGTTTCCATGAAACAGCCAGTGCCTACAATGATTTGATTACCTATAAAGGTGTTAGGCATTTACAGATTATCTTGGCCAGAACTCTCTTTCGGTGGCAAGTTATAGCAGCTTAGACAAAAGAGTAATTTGTTGGCTCAGTGACCAAACTGTAACCTGTAGCAAGGACAGGGATGGATCACGGAGGTGGAGACAAATGGAACCAGGGCCTCGTATCTCCGCTGGACCCTGCACATAAGCTTCAGCTGCTCCGTTGCTTCAGCTTTGTCCCTGTGGAAGGGACGTGGCGCCTTGAAAATTCCTCAGATGAGAAAGGAACTTCCCCCAGGCAGAAGGGTGGCCCAGAGGGAGGAAACTGTCCCTGGGGAGCGAGGGAATGAAGAAGAGAGGACGGCCCCTTTCCAGAGAGCAGGGAGCGGGAGGCCAGGGATCAGGAGTCCTTCCCTGGAAACAAGGGCCGCATTCTCCAACACAAAGATTTCAGCCCGGCCTTCCTTCATTCATTCAACAAACAGGTATGGGGAGACCTGGGATGCGCCTGGCACCGTGGAAGGGCTGGGGAGAAAGTGATCCGCGGGAGCATACAGTGCTGCCCTGAGACCTTGCACTTGACTTCAAAGCTCAACCAGGTGAGTCACCCAAGGAGGGGGAGGTACTGTGGAATGCTGGTCGAAGGCTATCAGGGAGGGCTTCCGGGAAGCGGTGATATCCAAGCCAAGACCCAGTGGACAAACCAGCTTTGGATTTGTGTGTGTGTGTCTGTGTGAGGAGGAGTGTGGTGGGGCAGAGACTGGAATGAACATCGCAGCCAGAGACACAAGCGCTCTGGACTAAAAGATGAGTGTGCGCGGCTGCACAGACACCCACGGTGCGGGAGGCCGGCTGCAGCCCTGGCCTGGACGATGCTGCGGTTCACCGTGAGGACTTGGCTTTGATCCAGAGGGCGGCGGAGCGCCATGGGAAGGCCGAGGAGGGGCGCGATGGCACCGGCTGGTTTCCCAGCACTAAGATCCCTGGGGCCCCCTGCAGAGAAAATGTCCAGGCGACGAGGTCCACCTCCCATGCCAGCGCAGGGAATTGTGGAATCGGTTTTGGGGTCCGTTTTAGACGTTGAGACCTAAAAAGGAATTTAAGAAAATGCCTCTAACAACCCCACCCCACCCCCCGACAAAGAGTAGTTCGAGAAATGGGGGCTAGGTGGTCTTGGTGTCAAGCCAAGAATGAGTGGCCAGGGCACCTGAGGGTGGGCACGTGCTGCTAAGCTGGGGGAGGGCGTCTCGGAGCCCTTCTCCCCGCCCCCAAGGACGCTGGCAGGTAACAAGGGGGTACCCGCTCTGCTGCCCTCTTGCCGGGTCTCCACTCCTGCATCTGCAGGACCTGCCCTGGAGGGGCGGAGAGGCTGGGCGCAGGCTGGGGAAGCCGCCCGGTCCACCTCCGGAGCGCTGCGGGGGTGCGAGAGTTCTCGGTTCTGTTCTCCTGGAAAGGCCTCTGTGTCCTATGGTCCCACAGGGTGGAGGCCAGTGGCTCCGTCCACAGAGCACAGCTCGCCTACTCTGCACTGGGGGCGTCGGGGACCAGAAGGTCACACCGGGGAGCAGTGGCGAGAGGGACTGCGCTGGGGGACCTGGGAGAGGGAAGAGGCAGGCCGGGCCTTGAAGGTGCAGAGCAGGTCTCTCGGCCTTCAGGTCAGGTCAGGATGGAGGCACGCCGCCCCCTCCGCTGCTTCCAGAGGAGCCGCCACTGTGATTCTTCTGCCCGCTGTTCTCAGCTCCCCAAAGCCTCTCTCTCCCTGCCCTCAGCTCCTGTTCTTCCACTGCGACCGTCCCTGGCCTGGTCTCCCTGAGACTGACCTTCCGTATGTGTCTGGGTCACCGTCACTGCCCTGTTTTGGTCGTCTGTCCCTTGCTCTCCGCGGCAGTCCCTGTCTCCATCCACGCCTCGCCCCTCCGCCGCCTCCCCACGCCGCCTCCCTGGCTCTCCTCTCTGAGCTTTGTCTTCTCTGTCTCTGCCTGGTCCCCACCTCCATCCCTGCCTTCCTCTGTGCATGTCTACCTTTGTCAGCACCTCGGTCCCTGCCTCTGTCTTGCCCCCCACCCCCGTCTCCCGGCTGTCTCTCACCCCTGTTCCGTCTGTGTACCTGGATCTCTCTTGTCCCTTTCTCCATCTTTCTCCAGCGCTGACTCTGTCCCTGTCTCTCCCTGCCTCCCTCTCTGTCTCCTCTCTTCATCCACACCCTCTGTCCCCATCCCAGGCTCCGTCTCTTCCTCGTCCTTGTCTCCATTCCCCCTCCTGGGCCGCCTCCGTGGTCCCCTCCGGGATGGGACCTCGCTGGGGGCGGGGCCGAGGGGCTGGATCGGAATAACTCGGTTATCGGGACGAATTGAATTAACTTCTTCACATGAGCGCCGCCGGGCCTGTCTCTCCTCCCTTCTGCGGGGCCGCAGGTGGGGAGGCCAGGGAGAGGGGTCGGGACCCTACCGCCTGGCACGCTGCGTAGAGACTGAAGGTCTGGTCTGGATTGGGGCGGGATGGGGACTCTCGGGACGGAACCTCGCGCAGCCCGCCCTGCACCTCCTGAGCCCTAAGAGGGCGGTGGCGACCCTTTGGGGTGGGGGTCGGGGGCGGTCGGGGGCGGGGCCTTGGCCGTCTAGGCCCCGCCCCTTCGAGCCCGCCCCGCCCCGCCCCCTCCGCGGGGTCCTGCGCGTTAAAAGGCGCGCGGGCCGGGCAGGGCTGCACTTGCGCTGCACCAGGGCGGAGCGCGGCCGCGACGGGGCGGGCGGGCTTGCGGGCGCTAGGAGCTGGCCTCGAGTCCTCGGCGCCTGGCACTCCACCCCCCATCCTGACCCCCACCCGGCTCGGGACCCCGACTCCGACCCGGCCCGGCCCGGCCCCCGCCCCCGCCCCCCGGGCCGATGGACTACTCCTACCTCAATTCGTACGACTCGTGCGTGGCGGCCATGGAGGCGTCCGCCTACGGCGACTTCGGCGCCTGCAGCCAGCCCGGCGGCTTCCAGTACAGCCCCCTGCGGCCCGCCTTCCCCGCGGCCGGGCCTCCCTGCCCAGCGCTCGGCTCCTCCAACTGCGCGCTTGGCGCCCTACGCGACCACCAGCCCGCGCCCTACTCGGCAGGTGAGCCCAGCCCCGGTCCAGTCCTCCCTCCAAATTCCTCCGGCACCCCCAGCCCCTGCCCTCCTGGGCAAGTGGTTGCACCTGTCCCCTACAGCCACCACCAACCCAGCCCTAGCCAGACCTTCCAACTCCCCTGAGGACCCACAGTCGTCCCCCCTCCCCCGCCCCCATGAGACGGGGTTCCCTAGGCAGAGCTGAACCCCACCCTCTCATCCTTCCCATTCCTCTTTCCCGCTGCCGTATCCCCAGCCGGTGCCCTTCAGGTCAAGGAAATAGACCCCGGGCCAGCCCCAGGCTCCACACCAGGCCCTCTCCTGCCCACCTGCAAAGACTGACCGCCAAACCTCTCTATCCCCTGTATCCTTGGAAGGCGCTCCTGGCTCGGTCCAGTCAGACCCCCTCATCCTCATCATCCTCACCCTATTTCGTGCCTGACCCTCAACAGGGACCCTTGCGCCAAACAGGCCGACCAGCTAAGAGCCTTCCTAGAGCCCTCGCACCACCAAGCTCCTACTCCCTGATTTTGGACCCATCCTCCTTGTGCCCAGACTCTCTTGCACCATTCTGTGCAAACCCCATTCTGTGGCCAGAAGACAAGGATGCTGAGGTCCTGAAGCCACTTTTATTTCCGCGTCCCCCCCACCCGGAGATTCTCCCAGCTAGAGTACCACAGGACCCAGAAGCAGCCCCTCGATCCAAGTCCCTCTGAACTGTCAACCTAATGGAGCCCCTTAGCCATTCCCAACCCTCCAATTAGAGTCCAAGTCGCCCCACCCAATCTCCTGACCGCCTTCGCTCCTGGGAAGGCCACTGGGACCCAAGGGAAGGTGGGGACCTGGCGGCCGGGGAGGAATGGCGAGAGAGACCTAGATTTGGAGAAACGAGAGCCAGCAAGACGGAGTCAGACTCTGGAACAGGGCAGGGGTGTGTGTCCTCTGGGTCATCTGCAGATGGGGACTGGGGAGATGGGCCCCCGAAAGATGGGGAAGGTGAGGGCAGATGCAGGGAGATGTGAGCAGAGATGGGAAGGTTGGGGGCCCTGGGAGTGATGGGGAGCCAGGGTTAGAGCTATGGAGATCCAAACCATATGATAGGGACAGCAGTTATGGGAGATGGGGGCCAAGAGAGATTGAAAATAGAGAAGGATGGGGTTAGGAGTGGAGTGTAGGAGACAGGGATTCGGGGAGAGAGAGAACTAGAGAGATGTGACAGAGCGGAAGGCGGTCCGGGACCCCGGAGAATATGGAGACCTCGGCAGGGGCTGGACACAGGGATGGGGAGGTAGTGGGTACTGGGAAGGGGTAGGCGGGGGATGGGTGGGAAGAGGGGGCTGGTGTTTGCAGAGTTACCCGAGAGGAAGAAGGGCAAAGCGAAGATGGGGGACCTCGCAGCGGGGGAATAAGACCCCTTCTCAGCGGGCACAAAGAGAAGCCTGGTCCAGACGGAGATGGAGAGAGATGAGGAAGATGAGCGGGGGTCCCCTGGAGGAGAATGGCTGTACAGTGGGGCTGAGGACACGCGGCCTGCGAAGCAGAGGGAGGCCGGGTGGAGGGGCACGTTTTCACAGGTCAGAGAGTCCCTGGCAGGGCTGGAAGTAGAGCCAGGCAGGAGAGTCTCAGTCCCCCAACCAGAGCCCAGGTCTGGTTGCTGGAGAGCCGTGGGATGCTGAGGAGACCTGACCGCTAAGGCTTCGGTGGACAGAGCTGACTGAGGGAGACCCACCAAGAGGAGGGCAGAAGCCGGGTAGACCGGCAGGCGGGGAAGGGAACACTGCGGGGGCCGAGGACAGTGAGCATTCTTGACCTGGGGATGGGATTCTGGTTCCCTCACCCCGGATCTCAGGCCCCAGGTCTGCCTGGGCCCCGTCTGCCTTCACCCGCCCTGGCTGCATCCAGCGACAGGGAAGCCGCTCGAGACTGGGAGGACCGAGCCGAGGGCCCAGGTCGGGGCAGGGGGATGGTGGCCGGTCCCTCGGGGGCAGAGGCAGAGGCAGCGGGCTGGGCTCGACCCCTCCCGCCCCGCCCCTCGCCGACCGCCCTCTTCCGCACTCACGGCAGTGCCCTACAAGTTCTTCCCGGAGCCGTCGGGCCTGCACGAGAAGCGCAAGCAGCGGCGCATCCGCACCACGTTCACCAGCGCGCAGCTGAAGGAGCTGGAGCGCGTCTTCGCCGAGACGCACTACCCCGACATCTACACCCGCGAGGAGCTGGCGCTCAAGATCGACCTCACGGAGGCTCGTGTGCAGGTGCGTGTGCGCGCGGGGTGTGCGGGAGTGTGCGCGCGGGGTGGGGGCGGAAGGTTGGTGCCCGACATCTGGGGGTCCGCCCGACAGAGGGGCCCCCACTCAGGCCGCTGGCAGGTGCCGCCCAGAGGCAGAGAGCTGGGGCCCGGGACGCAGCGGGGCAGGGGAGGACCGGCAGCCCGGGACGGCGGCGGGGCCGGGACTCGGCCGACCCGAGACCTTCGGGAGAACTGAGCTGTTCGGCCCAACCGTTTCCCCTCGGCTCCCGTGTAAGGCCGGGAAGCCAGGACGGAGGCCAAGGGGGTAGAGGGGGCAGCTCCAGGTGGCTTTGGGGCCGGACAAAGACGAGCCAGTCGGCGCCGCCGGGTCCCCCTTTTCAGCCCTGCAGCCGTGAAGCCTCTGATCCCGGGAAGCCGGGCTCCGGGGAGGCGCGCAGCTGGGTCAGGGCGGACTTTTTTGTAAATCTTGCAAATGCGAGTGCAGATGTTCAGCTGGCGCGTCTGCTGAAGACCCTGATCGAAAGGTTTCCCGGGGGCCCTAACCGCCCTGGGTCCCTCCAGGGGGCTCCCGGAGCTTCTTAAAGGAGGGAATTGGGGCGAGGGCGTTGGGTGCCGAGGAGGAGACCCAGAACCCTGGGAGGGAGGCGGCGCCGGCGCCGGCGGGGGAGCAGAGCCCCAGGGCAAGACCCTCGGGGACCTGGAGGAAGGGGCAGGTGCCGGAGAGGAGGGAGCGGAGACAGGCGGGACGCGGGCCCAGCCCCGAAAGTGGCATTAAGCCTGGCGGTCCCGGGCTGACCCTGACCGGCCGCTGTGCCCGCAGGTCTGGTTCCAGAACCGCCGGGCCAAGTTCCGCAAACAGGAGCGCGCGGCCAGCGCCAAGGGTGCGGCGGGCGCGGCGGGCGCCAAAAAGGGTGAGGCTCGCTGCTCGTCCGAGGACGACGACTCCAAGGAGTCCACGTGCAGCCCCACGCCCGACAGCACCGCGTCGCTGCCGCCGCCGCCGCCGCCCGCGCCGGGCCTCGCCAGCCCGCGCCTGAGCCCCAGCCCGCTGCCCGCCGCCTTGGGCTCGGGGCCGGGACCTGGGCCGGGGCCACAGCCGCTCAAGGGGCCCTTGTGGGCCGGCGTGGCGGGCGGTGGGGGTGGCGGGCCGGGCGCGGGCGCGGCCGAGCTGCTCAAGGCCTGGCAGCCGGCGGAGCCCGGGCCCGGGCCCTTCTCGGGGGTCCTGTCCTCCTTCCACCGGAAGCCCGGCCCCGCGCTGAAGACCAATCTCTTCTAGCTGCCGGCCCCTGGAGGCTCGGGGCCTGCCCTCCAGACCCGCCAGAGTCCCTCCCCCACCGGGCCACCTGCCTGGCGTCCCCGCCGGTCCCCCCTCCTCCCCACGGCGTCTGACCCTACGTGGGCTCTCCCCAGCTGTGAAAACCAGGTGGGAGCCACTCATCCTCACGCACACCCCCGCCCAGCAGAGCCAGGTACTTTTCACTGGGGTGCCCTCGGCGAGCAGGGAGCCCCCTCTAGCTTGGCTTTCTTTGGAACCGGGATCAAGGAACGCCTGTTCCTGACACTGGGCGAGCGAGAGGCGAATCCCCACGCAGGAACAGCCTGGCTTCCTCCCCCAGCTCTGCAGCCCGCTAGGTCACTCCTCACCTTGGTGACCCGCCCGCTGACCGGACCCAGGCAGAGGCTGTCAGCACTGGGATAACGAGTGGCCTGAAGGGTCCACGGCCGATTTGTCCCTCAGATGTGTCCCCGTCCATCCCCAGGCTGTCTGGCACAGAGGGCGGCCCGCTAGATGAGTGGAGGAGCTGCCAGGGCAAAGGGACAGAGGCGCTTCCTCTTTCCTGACTTTTTGTTGTTGTTGTTGTTTTCCTTTCAAAACCTTGTAATTTATTGAGGTGAGTTTTGCTCAATCCAAATAAAACTTAATTTATTGAAGACATCACACTGGCAACCCTTCTGAGTACCCAGGATATGGACAGGCTGCCTGTAAGAGCCCAGTCCCCCTTGCCACCAGCAAGGGATCCACAGCTGGCACACAGCTGCGGCTGCAGGGCGGTACAGGCCAGAGACAGAGCTGCGCAAACGGGCGCTGTACAGTTGAGGTGCCCACCCCCCCAACCAGCCCCAATAATATTACAGCGCCCACCCTCCCTAAGCCCAGACAGAAAAGCTTAAATACGGCCCAGTCCCCGGGCTATTCCTTCATTTCCGGACGGACACCCCCCCGAGGGGGGATGGGAGAGGTCCCAGCTGCACCCTCCCCCTGGGGTTCAGGCCCGGGGGAGGGCAACAGGAACAGCGGTGATCGTGGGGCCCAGACGTACCCGTGTGGACCCCGTGGCCTCCCTGGGGCGGAAGGAGGGCTCCAGAAAAGGGAGGACAGCACCAGCGACCAAGGCCCTCGGTCACCACGGCAACTGACCTCCAGAGCCCGACGGCTCTAAAAGGTGAGGAGCAGGACGTCCTGACGAGGGCATTCCAAGTGACTGGGCAGTAGGGGACGCAGGTCCCCAATAAATAGGCAGAGAGGCACTGCCCGCCCCTCACAACTCCAGAGCTCGGCTGGGCCCTCAAGGGCTGCTTGGGCACTTAGTTGGCAGCTTCACAGTGCCACCGCCATCACTTGCTGAGCTGCAGCGTGTCCAGGAGGAGGCGCTTGTGAGCCGGGTCCTGCACCCCAGCTTCCTCCAGATCCTCCTCGGTGATGTCGCTGTAAGGGTAAGAGAGGCTGGGAGAAGGGCCGAGTGGCCCCCAGGACCCACAGTTCTGCTCCGGAGGCCGGACGCACCCCCACCCCGGCCGCCTCCCGCCCGGCCCCCACCTGAGAAACTCCAGGTCGTCCCAGCCGTTGTGCACCAGGCCCTCCTCGTAGCGCTCCAGGCCGATGGCCCGCAGCCAGGCGCCCATGCCTGCCTCGCCCAGCCCACCGGTCCGCCCGGCCTGCGGGCACGGAGCCTGAGGGAAGAGGGCGTGTCGGGGGGGAGTCCTGGAGGGCCCCCCGAGACGGACCCACGGATAGCCACAGGCCCCCACGTGCTCTGGGTGGAGACAGAGGCCAGGAGTGGGCCCAGTCCTGTGACCGTCACCTCCCCAGCCTGGGGCAGAGGGGACCCCCCCCCCCGCCCCCCGAGCGCTGCCTGGTGAAGTACCAGGAGGCCCACTCCACGGACAAGCACACGCCTCAGGCACACACAGCCGGCGCCCGCTGCACACCTCCTCCGCCAGGTCCTCCTGGACGCTCTCTCGGATGCGCGGGGGAGGGAAGCTGAGAGGCCGGCCGTAGTCCGAGGGCAGTCCCCGGGCCGGCTGCAGCTCCAGGGGCCCTGGCAGGAGCAGGCAGCGGCCGGGCCCCGGAGGGGCGCTGTCCACCTCACTCAGTTTCTTGGCCACCTGCAGCACCGAGCAGGAGCGGTCATCCCCGCCGGCTGCCTCCCCCAGGAACGTGCCCGGGGGCAAGGGGCCGGGGGGCAGCGGGGGCCTTGGATGGGCCTTGGGAGGTGGCAGGGCACGGGCCTCACCCCCACTGCGGCCCCGGACCCCTGGCCCTGGCAGAGGCTCTCGGCTCGGGGGCAGGAAGATAGCTGAATCCGGCAGTGGCGGGGGTGGGAAGTCGGGAGGGGGCAGCGTGCCCCCAGACTCCTCATCCGATGAGCTCCCCTCTCCCACACGGGGGGGCCGGTGGCGCCCAAGCTGTGGAGCAGGCACTGTGATGGCCACTTTGTTCTTGGTGGCCGGTGGGACGGGGGCCCTGGCAGGCGAGGGTGGCTCTGGGGGCAGCAGCTGGTGTGGGACCCCTTCAAGGACGTAGTAGGCAGGGTTATTGAAGCTGTTCTTGGGTGGGGGGGCCGCCACCCCTTCCGGCTCTGGAGCCCCCTCTGGCTTCAACCTGGGTTTGGGAGCAGAATAACTAAATCAGGACCCAGACGGCCCAAGGGAAGGCGGTGGGCGCAGTGGAAAGAGAACCGGACTAGTGGGTCAGGGGACGTGGTCCCCTCGTCCTAGACCTGCACGTGACCCTGAGCCCATCGCTTCCCGCCCTCACATGGGGAGGCAGGAGGGTGCAGTGGCTAAGCCCCGAGCCTCCGAGCCTCGCTCTCTGAGATGCTCCGATTGTTTTTGACTTTGTAACTGCAAAAGCCGAACATAAATGGGTGAAAACAGAGGCCGAGAGGCAGGGCGATAAAAGCCTTCAACGAGAATGACCAGCCAGAACTGGAGCCTCCGGAGGCATCTTTGAGGCCAATCCTGTGGGGAAATCTTACTCAGGGACTCAGATTAGTTTTACTCAAGCCCGGAGGAAAAGCAAGAGGACGGAAAACACGCCGGGAGCTTTTAATTTATGCTCCAGTGACGACTGGAGATAATTAAAAAGCAAGCGTCGCTGTCCCAAAGTATGATCCCCAGAACACTGCAGCTGAGCCCGAAACAACAAAGGTAGGAACTGCAGAGGCCCACGTTTAAGCAGCGTTTCCCAACAGCAAACACTACAGTGCTACACGATCCACACCAGGGGACTCCCTGGGTGCAGAACCCTGGACGCTGGAGGAGCTGGGGATGCTGAGGGTCGGGTCGACCGTGCGTTCTCTACCCTGACCCTGCGATGCTGCAGGGTCAACCTCATACCCTGGGGTATTAATAGAGTTACTACGTGGAAAAGTTTCCTGGCCCATGAAGGCTGGGAAACTATAGTCAACAGAGTTGAAAAAGGATTTCCTTCCCGTCCATGTGCTCCGAGCGTCTGCGGATGCTCCCGTGCCTTAGGAATAGCTAAGACTCTAACAAGAACCATTTCCCAAATTTACTTACCCACAAACCTTTTTCTAGTGGGCACCTTATCAGACAGTGTTCTACAGAACGTGGGCCTTCTCCAAACAGAAGGCTCAGCTGAGTCTCTTTACACGGAGGGGGCTGTTGCAGAAACTGGTTCCAATTGCATTTTTTAAGGCCGAATTGAGAGGAAAGGCTCACTGGGCTCCCTTTGACTCAAGGAGCCACAGCTTCAGGAGGCCTGGCTGGCCAGCAGCCCCAGGCAGGCCGCGAGAGCCCCGCGCAGCGATGGATCACCTCAGGTTATGACAGCTTCCTTCTCACCTGGGGGTCAGGGGCTCCTCCCGGGGAGCAGCTCGAGGTGGGGCCGGGGGCCTCCCAGCTGGTGGCGGTTTCTCTGGTTCCTCAAATAACTTCGACAGCGGGCAGGAGGCCTCTGCAGGGGCTGGCTTTCGGCTCCCCGACCTGCCAGGGGGCACAGAGGAGGAGAGGTGAAGGAGGGACCAACGGCCAGCCCCAGGCGCCCTCCCACGACACCCTACACAGCCCCAGCTCACCTGGGCTCCTGGCTGCCTCGGGACACAGACGGGGCTTTGCTCTTTGCTCCTGCCTCATCCTTATCGATGCTGATCCACTCTGGGGGCGGGAGGGAAAGCAGACTCAGAGGGCGCCCCGGGTCCTGCATCCCACAGACGCTCCGCTGGGCCAGGTAGCCCTCTCCCAGTTACTTCTCAGGGGATGTCCACCCCCAGTCCTGGCTGCACAACCTCCAAATAGTCCGGGAATGCCAAGCTGCCCCCCACCTTCACCCGGGTCCTCCCCTCCTGGACCTGCCCCTCCCCCCAACCTATGCCCCCCCCACCCCTCTCAACGGAGCCCCCACCGTAGAGTCGCTCACGGGTGCCCAGGCGTTCGGTGGGCACCCGCACCTTCATGGAGCCTCGGATGTTGCCCGTCTCCTCGCCGCGGTGGGACAGGAAGGTCAGGAACTGTTGGGCCGTGCTGCCAATCATGGACTTGAGCGCCACCACGCACTCTCCTGGGGGAGGCGAGGGAGACCAGCAGACTGCTAAGCCTCAGGGCCTGCCTGGCTTTCTGGGCCCCTCGGCCCCCCACCCCCCCCACCCCGCCCCCATCCCTCACCGTAGGATTCGTAGCCGTCCATGGACTTGACTGTGAGCAGGAGGTGCTGGTCCTGCAGGTACTCAATGTCGGCCAGAATGGGCTTGAGCTGGGAGTGGAGAGGCCCAGTGAGGGGCAAAGCCCCACCCAGCCCACCCTCAGGCTCATCCCTGCTCAGGCCCACCCCGCCGGTGGTGGGTGGTTTTGTCGCTTTTTAGGGCTGCACCCTCGGCATGTGGAGATTCCCAGGCTGGGAGTCAAAGCGGAGCTGCAGCTGCCGGCCTCCCCCACAGCCACAGCCACAGCGGATCCTTAACCCACTGAGCGAGGCCAGGGATCGAATCTGCGTCCTCACGGATACTAGTCAGGTTCGTTACCGCCCAGCCACCATGGGACCTGCCCCCCACGCCCTCTCAAGGAAAGACCCTAAACCTTCACGTAGAAGACAGAGCCCTGACGGCCTTTCACAGCACCTGACGGCAGCGTCGCCTGTTACTGTTCTGCACTGACAGTGGCCCACGTGGGACCTGACATTTCCCAAAGGCGCCGCAAGTATTCATTGACTAAACGAATACACAGACTGCAGCTCGACCCCCCCATAGAGCACAGGCCTCACTCCCCCCAGGCCCTCCCCAGGCACAAGCCCAGGCCGTGGGCTCCGCCTGCCCTGCCCTTGGCATACCTCCCTCCATGCCCTCCTTGCCCACAAGCCTCACCGTGGGCAGCTGGCGTGAGGACCACTGCACCTTAAGGAAGTTGACGTTGTCACTGCTCTGGGCGTCATTTTCGAAGCTCTTCTTGTACTCTGCGGGGGGGTAAGGGACCCTCGCCTCAGCGCCACCTCCCAGCTTCCCCCTCCCGCTACCTCGGGGGCTGATGGCTCTGGGCACCACTCGCCTCCCATCCCCCGCAGCCCACACCCAGCCCCGCGCCCCGCCTCGGACCCTCCAGGCAGGTGGAGTAGAACTCGATGAAGAACTTAGTGCGGCTGGCCGTCTTCACGATGGCCTCGATGCTCTCAAACTCGATGTAGGCCTGGTCTGCCGTCTTTGAGAGCCCTGAGGGGCAGAGGGAGGGATGCAGACAGGCGGGCTGAGGCGGTGGCAGGAGGCACAGGCCACCAGGAGCCCTGGCAGAGCAGCAGGGGCGGCCGGGAGGGGCCTCCTCCATCCCAAGCACCCAGCAAGGAGACCAAGGCCAGGCCAGGGATGCAAGACCCTCTGAGAGGCGGCTGGGGACCAGAGCGCCTGCAGGGAGTACCCACCACACCGCCAGGCACACCCGGGTACACATGCAGCCCGTGGCAGACAGACACACGTAGTCGGGCACGTAGGTCCCATGAAGACCCAGGCACACAGAGCCCCTCACTCGTGGGATGTTCAGAAATGCCCGCGCGTACACGTACACACCCACACACGCACACGCGGAGATACATGCAGAACTAGCACGTCCCGGGCCAGCACTTGCACCCACCCGGGTGGATGCCACACCCACGAGCACCCAGAATAGCCACCTTTCTTGGAGATGAACTGAGAGGTAACTCCAACCTCAAATGTCCCAAACACGGGGGAGTGGTCGCTGGTGACGATGTCATCCGTGCAGCCTGGGGAGGAGAAGAGGCTCCTTAGTCTCTGCCCCCGCCCGCCTCCCCTGAGGCCCGGGCAGAGCTGGCACGGCGCCCCGCCCCGGGACCATCCGGCGCCCGGCGAGGCTCTGACCGTAGGAGCTGCAGATGATGTGGGTCTCGGGGTGGGACTTCCAGAGAATCCGGTCACACCACGAAGGCACGTTGGTGCGGACCTGGGGTGGGGAAGGGGTGCGGTCAGAACGAAGCTGTCGGCGGCGCAGGGAGGCCCGCGCTCCCACCACCCTGGCCCTGCGTCCCCCGCTCCTTGGATCCTCCTTCCACCCAGGATCAGCCCCGCGGCCTCCAGGGGCCACAGCGGCTGGCTGGCGTGCTAAGTGCGGAGGCTTGGACCCTCCACCCCGCACACACACTTTTTTTCTTGCTTTTTGCTTTTTAGGGCTGCAAGTGCGGCACACGGAGGTTCCCAGACTAGGGGTCTAATCCTAATCTGGTCTAATCCCACCTACACCTCAGCCACAGCAACACAGGATCCGAGTCGCATCTGTGACCCACACCACAGCTCACGGCAACACCAGATCCTTGATCCACTGAGTGATCGAGGCCAGAGATGAAACCCACAACCTCATGGTTCCTAGTCGGGGTCACTTCCGCTGGGCCACGACGGGAACTCCCCCCCACACACTCTTGATTCACCGCAGCTGTGGGGGTCCCCCCCAGGCCCAGCCCACTGTCCCCTCTCACCCCAGTTGGCTTCTGCTTGTGCCAGGCGTACGTGTCCCGGGAACCTCGCTCGTAGCGGTAGGTGGGCGGGAAGGAGATCTCCTCCTCACCTGCAGAAGGCGGGACACGCGAGGCCAGGGTCCCGACGACCCAAGGCTACCGCAAGGACCTTGGTCCTCGGGGGTCCCCGCAGGCCCGCACTTACTGAAGCGAAGGAAGACCTTGTGCTTCTCCCGCTCCAAGTTGAGCTGGTCCACCCGGAGCAGGGGCTCGAACTCCTTCCGGCTGATGTAGTTGAGGATCTCCTGGCGGGGGGGGGACGACGATACACAGAGGTTGCAGACTCTGCAACCAGGGCCGGAGGGGAGCGGCCGCCTGCCCGCCCCGCCACCCGCGGGGCCGCGCCCGCACCTGGATGTCCATGTCCAGGCGGTAGTTGAGGTCCCCGAACCAGAAGAGGTGCGTGAACCGCAGGGAGATGTCGAAGGCGCCAAGCTGCCGGTCGCCCAGCGAGAGCAGCCGCAGGATGTCCAGGTAGTTCTGGTTCCTCCTGTGGGGGCGTCGGGGGGGGAGGCCCCAGGGCAGCCGTCAGGGACCCAAGTCAGGTCCCCGGGGTCAGGGGCCGGGGGAGGAGGGGGGGGCAGAGGAAGGAGCCGGGGACACGTTCCGTGTCAGGGGCAGGCAGAGGGGTCTGGGGACGGGCTCGCGGGAGACGGCAGGGGGGCTCAGGCGAATAGGGCCTGGGGCTGAGGGGCCCCCGGGGAGAAGCCCCCTTACCGGGCGGTCTTCTCGTTGCCCGAGGTGAGGTGGCAATTCACAAAGCCGAACGAGGTGCCGTTGAACATGAAGGAGACGCCCACGGCCCCCTTGTTTCCTGTCGGGGCAAACGGAAGGCCTGGGTCACCCCCGCTGGGCTCCCAGCTCTCTCCTCTGCCCCTGAAGTGGCCGCAGGAGGATCTGCCTGACTCTCCCCCCCCCCCCCCCCCGCCGCGTGCCACGAGGCGGGCAGGCCCCTGCACACAGCTGCGCTCTCCTGGGCTCCACGCGGGGCGTGCGAAGCCACCTGGCCGGCGTGGTCCCTGCACGTGTGAGCAGAGCCCCTGCAGGTCACAGGCATCCCGAGGGTGAAGCCGTGAGGACCAGCAGATGCTGAGCAGAATCCCCCACTGGACTGCCAGTCGGGAGACCCGGGCCCTGTGCTGGAGGCGGGGCTCTACCACGGGCCAGCTGGGTGACCCCAGCCAGGGCACTCGACCACTCTGGGCCTGAGTTTTATCATCTCTGAAATGGAGGGAATTATCCCGGCCCTGCCCTCTGGGAGGGGCTGGAAGAAATTTAGAAGGTGAACATGTTTCGTCAAGTTCAAAGAGTTCTACAGGTAGGCAAGCTGAGACCACGTCACGGGGACGCCAGGGACCCCGGGCTGGAGAGGAGGCAGGCGGCGCGAGGGGCCCGGCCGGCTCACCCAGGGTGTTGGCGATGCCCGTCTTCACGCTGGATGTGCTGACGTGGCTGATGCGGTTCTCGTGCTCCGGCTTGACCAGCACAGCCACCTTGATGTTCCACAGCGACTGCATGGCAATCTGGCGGGAGGGCGTGGCGTCACCCCTGCCCGGAGCCGGGCTGCTGCCCCCATGCCCACTGCCCAGCCCGCGCCGTGGACGGACTCTCGTGGAAGTCACAGCACAGGCAGGCTGCCCCCTTTCCCGCAGGGCCAGAGAGAAAGAGGCCTTCCTGCAGCACCAAGGCCTTAGCTTCGACCTCCCAAAGGGGACGCCCTGGGCAGCAGAGGGAGAGCCAGCCGATGCTCCCCGGGGTCGCACAGGAGGTCAAGCAGGATGGCCGGGGGGCGGCGGGTGAGGAGCAGGGCTGGCCAAGGCCCCTCACCGGGCGGTAATCCAGGTCTGTGAGCTCCTTCAGGCCCCCACGGAGCAGGTCCAGCCACTCGCGGTCGCCCACCGAGTTCTCCTGGGTCCCAAAAACATAGATGTCATGGGGTATGGTCACCGTGACCTCATCCAGGGTCTTCCCCAGACCCTTCGAGGTGAACCAAGACGTCACGTTTCTCGGAGGTGGCACGCTTCCTGGAGGGGGAGGGACGGGGGTCAGGCCCCGGCGTGGGGCCCCCCCTCTCCCCCGCCCCGGCCCCCGCCCGGGCCTGACCCATGTTCCAGGTGCCTATGAAGACGGAGATCATGTCAGGCTCGTCCTGCTTGGAGTGCTTATTCTTCATGAGCTGCAGCAGCTGGCAGAAGGCCTCCCGCTTCTGGAGGACAGCGGGCAGTCAGGGGCAGGTGGCAGCCAGGAACCCCCTTCCCCGGGGACACCCTGCTCGGTGGCGGCTCCCACGAGCAGAGGGATGTGCCCAGTCCTCGAGCACACGACAGGTGCACAGGAGGTGTTCCCCAAATGAAAATCTGGACCCACCCTCGGCTCACACGCTCTCCGCCCCATCAGAGCTGCCCCCGCCCCAGGGCCTGGCATGCCCCCACCGCGTCCCGGCTCTTCCCTCCCCAGGAACCCCGCCGCCCCTTGGTGTGGCCCCCGCGGCTCACCCGGGCGCTGACGAAGATGAAGTCCTTGCGCTGCGTCCGCTCCTTCTCCTTCTCAAACACGACCCCCAGCTTGTTCTGGACCCGCTGGGACTTAATGAGCTGGCGGACTAGGGGACGGAGGATGGGTCAGGTCGCACCAGCCTGCGCTCCGAGGCCCCCCGCCCCCGGTCCCGGGTCAGGCGCCGGCTCACTGCGGTCATGCGTGAAGGTTGTCCAGTCCTCCTGCGAGTCCCGCTGTCGCCGCAGCAGCACCAGCCGGCCGCCCTCCACGTCCACGCTCAGCGTGAACTTCTGCGACTTCCCGATCTTGGTCAGGTCGCCCAGGGTCACATCCAGCTTCACCTGCAGGCCAGGAGGTGGGGGAGCTGCTGGAAAGAGCCGGGGGCAGGCGCACCCCCTTCCGCCACCCGTCCTCTGCCCTGGGAGGCGTCCCCCACACCCCCCTATGTACCTCGAAGGCCTGCACGGGGATGGTCTTGGCCTTACGTGTGGACGGCTGCACCGGGGCCGGGGGGGCTGTGGAACTCATGTCCTGGAGGGCCTTCAGGGCCTGGAGGGGACAAGGGCAGGCAAGATCAGGGGCCGCGCTCGCACCGGGGGAGGGGCGCGGTTAGGGGTGGGCTCAGGGATACCCTGCGGATTCAGGGCTCGGGTCAGGTAGGCTGGAGGCGGGGGTCAGGGGTCAGAGGTCAGGAGTCAAGGCACCTTCTTCTGGATGCCTGACAGGAAGTCCTTCAGCACTGACAGCTTCAGCACCAGGCTCTCTAGTTCCTGCTCCCCCGTCTGGGGTGGGTTCTGTGCGAAGAAGGAACGGGGCTGGGGGACGAGGCCGCCACGCAGCCGGCCCCCGACCCGGCCCAGGCCCCTAACGCGAGCCACTCCGCCGACACCTCCCCGCAGCCGCACCTGCTGCTGCAAGAGGCGGGTCACCATGGGCGAGCTCTGCTGGTCAAACACCTTGGACAGGATCTCCAGGCCCGACAGGACCTTGTCCACCTCACTGGGGGAGACGGCAGGTCAGGCTCCCCACCCGACCCCAGGACAGGGCGGCGGGGCCGAGCGCGGAGCTGCGGCCGCCACCCTAGGGGCTCAAGGGTTCAGGAGAGGAGCAGTCAGGAGACAACAACGGGGTCCCTGAGCCAGAGGTCAGAGGTCAGGGCGTCTGTATAGCAAGCAAGCTGGCAAGGACGGGTGAGAGCGGGCGGCACGAGGCGGGATGGCGCAGGTACCTGTGCAGCCGCCGGCACGAGGCGGCCAGCGTGCGGGTGAGGTGGGGCAGGTTGCTGGCCCCGCCGCGCACCGCCTCCAGGTCCAGCCCGTAGCTGCCCTTCAGGTACTCGTGCGAGACGGTGCTCAGCCCGTTGGGAGCACTTCGGAGAGGGTAAGAGATCAGGGGAGGCCCTGGCGACCCTGTCCCAGCCCCCGCGCCCCTCCCTAGATGGGGGGTACAGGTGGCAGTCAGTCTGCCTCTGGGGCTGAGAGGGGGTGTTGGGGGCTCAAAGGTCTCACCTCTCAACAGCTGGAGTCGGGGGGGTCTCAGGGGCTGCTGGGGGGCTGCTGGGCCCCAGGGGGGCAGAAACGCTGGTGGAGCCAGAGCGAGGGGGCAGTGGGGGCTTCTCGTCCTCCCCATCTGTCAACAGGGGCCAGTGGGCAGCCGTGTGAGCCTCTCGCCCTCAGAGAAGTACGGGGGTAGTTAGCGTGGCCGGGGAAGGGGGGCAAGAGCCCGGGCACCACGGTCAACAGCAGGGACCTCTGGGGGAGGCAGGCTGAGAGGCGGGGTGGGAAGCCACAGGTGACACCAGGAATGGGGTAAGAGACGGCTGGGCACACGGTGCACTGGGCTGCACCTGAGGCGTCACGCTCATCCGGAGGGTCCAGCTCCCGCTCCCGCTCCACAGGCAGCAGCAGGGCGCACACCAGGCCCTGGTTGGGTTGGGCGTACAGGCCGATGAGCTCCCCCAGGGTCTGGAAGCGGCGCACAGGCACGCCCTGCGAGGTCTGCAGGCAGCAAGGGTGGGAGAGGGGTCAACCGGCCAGTCCCAGACCCTGCGCTACAATCAAGATCAAGAGTCAGGGAGCTCCCGTCGTGGCTCAGCAGGACTCGGGTTCAATCCCTGGCCTCACTTAGTGGGTTAAGGATCTGGCATTGCCGTGAGCTATGGTGTAGGTCGCAGACATGGCTCTGATCTCTCGTTGCTGTGGCTGTGGTGCAGACCCGCAGCTGCAGCCTCGATTCGACCCCTAGCCTGGAACTTCCCTAAGAAGCAAAAAACAAAAAACAAGGGTCAGAGTCCGAGCTCCTACCTGCACAGCCAGGAAGTCTTCTCCATCAGGTAGAATCCGATACGTGTGCACGTGCTTCTGATACCTGATGGCAAAGCAGGGGAGCAGAATCTGTCACCCCCCAGGCTGGGGTCTGGGTGCCAAGGCACCCCCGCTTCCTACCAACAGGCTCAGCTCCCAGCCCCTGCAGCATGGTTTCCCTAAGACCATTTGCCCAGGCTGCACAGGGTTAATGATGGGGCCGGTCTACCCTCTCCTGCTGGTGCCAAGCAGAGCAGAACTGCCCAGAACCCCCCCGCCCTCCGCCACCCAGACCTACATAGACTCCCCACACACCGCAGGGCCCGGGAGGCAACAGGCAGCTCTTTTGTGGCTTCTACAGCTGTCTAAACAGCCCCTCTGGGCTGCTGTACCAGTCTGGGCCCCCCGCCAGAGTAAGAGTCCTCAGACGCCTGGGTAGCCCGTCCGTGTGCAGGTGTGACGTGCCAGCCCACGTGTGCGCCTGCCGCCTGTGTGTATGTTGGTGTCTGGCTTGGCTGCAGCTGGCCTGTTGGGCAGTTTTGCTGCCGGGTATGTAGCCATCACCCGAGGCCTTCTCCCCGCTTCCCCAGATACCAGGAAGCAGGAGCGACCCTCTGCAGGATTCCTGGGCCCCTAGGAGCCCCAAGCTAAGGAGGGGCAAGAGAGGTGCTGACAGATGGCACCAACAGCTGAGCAGGTGACAGCTGAGCCCGGCCTGGGTGGTACCGGCTGCACCCTGTGCGGGTGGAGGATCCTTGTGCAGCCGCACCTCAGGGCAGGCGTGCTCCACGGTGCCCTGGGCCCGTGTGTGCTGGCAGGGGGCAGTACTGGCACCAGAGGGCCCTGATGCCACTCTGAGATGCCCAGAGTCCTCTCCCCTCAGGTAAGCCCCGCTCAGAGGCTCTCCTGACGCCGAATGGGCACAGGCTGTGTGGGTGTCTGTGTGTGACTATGTGTGTTGGTTTGTGGACTGTGGGTCTGTGTTTCCAACAGTAACAGCAGCCCATTACCTGAGCTGTCTCTGTGACAAGCCAAGTACTCAGCATTCTACAGACAGGATCTCATTTAATCCTTACATGTTAAGGCAGAGGTTGTTATTATTCCCATTCTCCAGAAGAAAAAACTGAGGCTCAGAGACGAAAAGATATTTGCTTAAGATCACAGAGCAAGTTAAAGGCAGAGCTGGGATTCAAGGTTGGGACAGAGGCCGGGGCCTGAATCCTGGCCTGCTGCTTGGCCTGCCGGTGCCTGCTGGGGCAGGGCTGTTCCTGAAGGTTCTCTGTACATGTGGGTGTTATATACAGGTAAGCAAGTTTGCTTCTGATCACCCACCCCAGGCTCCTGCGATGCGAGGCGTAACCGGACTCAGCAAGGAAAGCCAAAGCCCAAAAGGACAGACCCCACCCCACCCATCCCCTCTCCGGGCAGCGGAGCCAAGATCTTCCCCTCCTGGGACAATAATGCTGCTCATCCCGACACAGGCCCAGCTGTCCCCTCCCACTCAACAGCTGACCCAGCACCTGCCTCCCCCCCCCACCCAATTAGGGGGTGTGCCACGGGGCGGCTGGGATGCAGGACTCTGGATATTCATCTGCCTAATAAGCTGTCCCTGTTCGGTCTTCCCTGTTGGGCCTCAGACATGGGACATAAGCTGAGACTCAGGGGACTCCTTCTTCTTCAGGTCCACCGCCCAGGCCAGGGTTTCTCAACCTCAGCACCACTGACACTTTGGAGCACGTGATCCTTTGTCGTGAGGGGCTGTCCTGTGTGTGATCGGAGGTTTAGCAGCGCTCCTGGCTTCTACCCAAGAGAAGCCAGCAGCACAGTCCCAGGTGTGACAACCCAAAGTGTCTCCAGACGTGACCAGATATCCCCTGAGGAGGAAACTCAACCCCAAGTGAGAACCGCTGGCCCAGGCCAGGGCACCCGCAAAGATGTGAGAACAGGGGAAAAGGCCACAGGGGTGGGGACTTGGGAAGGCTCACCGGCCTAAGAAGAAGCATAACTGAATCTAAACAAAGCAGCCCCACAGCTTCCCGCTCACCTGCTTCCACTCTGGAGCCTACCCGAGCCCTCCCAGTGCCACATCTCGAGGCGCAAGAGGGCAGCTCAGGCAGAACAGTCCAAAACTGAAAATGCACAAACTCACCCACCACCGCTGCCACACAAACACAAAACCAGGCCCACTCAGAGAGCCGGCCAAGCCTAGCCCCTCGCTGGGCACCCATAGCTCAGGGCCAGGGCAGTGGATCCCAGAGCCAGCCCCGGGCACACTCACTCACTGATTCATAAAACAGTGACTCCGCAGACACAGCTCCCCCCCTTCTTGTCAACACCACCCTGCCCCCCAGCCCCAGCCGAGACAGCCAAGCAAGCCCAGCCTCAGTCCTGCGGGCACAGAAAGGCCCCCTAAGGAAGCTGCTGGGCAACTCCACACCCCCGCGGTTCATGGGGCCCTGACTGCCACTCAGACGCCCAAGTCCTATACAAAGTAAAGTGCACACAACCGTGGAAAGCACATCGGCACCAGTGCCTGGAGGGCGGCTGAGGGGGTCAGCCAGAGACTCCCTGCACTTGCCCCAGAACGGCCACCCTGAGCAGCGGGACCCCCCATGCCGGCCCTCCGTGCCCCAGCAAGTGCGCTCAGACACACAGCAGGAAGGAAGCGCTCCCTGCATCCTTCCTCGGGCCCAGCAGAAGGCCAGGCCCCCGCTCTGGAGGGTGCTGGCGGCCCACTGTCCCGGGCCCGCCCCACACCACCCCACGAAGCCCAGGCCGTGCCCGCGCCCGCCCGCCCGCCGGCGGCCCCACTCACAGAACGCAGAGCGCGAAGGCTCCTGCCACGCTCTCGCTGTCTCGGACCAGGAAGCTGCCATCGCGGCCTGCCCGGGCCAGCAGCTCCTCGGCGGCGGCCCGGCTCAGGTCGCGGTGGTACCAGGCGGGGGCCGGGCTGCCCAGCGCGGCCCCCGGGCCCGCTCCCGCTGGGCCCGGCGCCCCGCACGCGGAGGCCATGGCCCGCGCAGGGCTCAGCGCCGCCCGCGCCCGCCGCCCCGCGCCATTCGCCCCAGGACGCTCGGGGCCGAGGCTGGGGCCGGGCCCGGGGCCCGGGCCCGAGGATCCGCTGGCGGGATCGAGCCGGGAATCGCGGCTCCGTGCTCCGCCGCGCTGGACGCCGGGTTTGCCGCGCAGCCGCCGCCGCCGCCGCCGCCAGCAGCGCCGGCCTCAACTTGAAGAGAAAGAAAAGTTTGTTCAGAGGCGGCGGGGGAGGGGCAGGCGTGCAGCGCGGGGCCCGGCGGCCCGCCCCCGCCCCCGCCGCTCGGCCCGCGGCCCGGCCCGCCCCTGCCCCCCCGCCCCCCCCCCCCCCCGAGAAGTCGCCCTCCGCACGCCCGCGGGACCCCCTCAGCCCCAGGGCAAGCCAGCCTCCCGCACCCCACAACGATCCTGCCCCGCGGTCATCACCCGGAGGAGATCCGGCCCCTCACACCGCTCCCACCCCATCGAAGCCCAAGTCCCCCCATCCTGCGCCCTGACACTTCGGGATCCCGACCCCATCCTCCTCCCTTCAATAGTCGCAAAGATACGACCCCCAACTCTCATAAACGTCTGATTTCACCCAAAGCCTTTCCATTCGTCCCCTCCCCCCCCCCAAGACTCGTAGGGTCGAGTTACCAAAATCCGCAAAGTATCTCATGATGAACCTCCTCCCGTTCCTCTCCCCATCACCCCCAACTCCGGGGAAATCCCGCCCCCTTCTCAGACCTGAACCTCCAAAGCACACTGGGTCCAAATCCCGCGAGGGGATCCCCCACGAACCCCCAGACGAGGTCCCGTGTCCGAATCCCCATGCACCCTCCCGGCAGCCCCTCTCAGTCCGGCCAGGGCCCTTCCCCCCTCTCGGCCAAGTTCCCTGGCACCATCCCCCATCCCCGCAGGCCCCGGCCTTGAGGGGTTCAGCACTCCGAGACCAGGCTTCCCCTGGCCCATCTAGAAGAAAGTTCCCTCAACGCCCCGGGCTCCCGACCTCTCCCCAGAGCCGCGGCCGCCCAGCCCGGACCCCCACCTCCTGCGCTGTACCGCTGCCCCCTTCCCCAGGGAAGCGGCCCTGGACTCTCCGCGGCCACTTAAGATGGCCATCCTCCGCCGCCGCACCCCCCTCGCCTTCCGCCCCGCCCGCCGCTCCGCCCCCGCCGCTCTCCGCGGAGCTGGGGGCAGCACCCGCGCCCCGCCTTGCTGGGCCCCGCGCCTAGATCCCAGAGCCGCGGATCGGCCCATTGACCTCGGGCAAGTCTCGCCGCCTCCGGGAGCGTCGCCTTCCCGCTCTGTAAAATGGGGGTAACGTTATGAGGGCAGACTCCATGGGACTGTGCTTGTAAAGCTCTCGGCACGCGGCCTGGCATCCAGCGGGCGCTCCCAAACGGCGGCTATTTTTATTATTAATTAAGGAGTAACGAAGGTGACAGCTGTGTAAACTGTAAAGCGCTGCAGCAGAACCGACGGGTATTATTAGCACTCGCCCCCGCCCCAGCTACTCGCTCCAAGTCAACAAACTTGAGCCTTTGTGGGCGGGACGCGGAGCCGGGAGCGCCCAGGACTGGTTTCGCTCCGACACCCCGGGGCCACTTCCCCTCCCACCCGGGGCCGCCCGGAAAGGGGGCGGGGCTCTTAGCGGGGCCTGGCCCGCCCCTTCCCCAAAAAAGACCTAGCCGGTGGCGGCGTCTCCTGGGAGTCCGCTTCCTGCCCCGCCTCCCCGCCCCCTGGCTCCTTAAAGGCGCAGGCCGCCAGCCTCGCTCCCACCGCTGCCAACGCCTAGGCCGCGGTCGGAGGATCCCCTTTAACCCGGGAGAGAACTTTCACTGCCGAGTTGAACCTGTGTCAAATATGCATTGGCTTCACGCAGCTGAAGCTAAGCCAGGGCTGTGCAGCGGGCGTGTCGGTGGGGCCTTCCAGACTAGATAAATGTATTGACAGAATGAAACAGTGTCTCAAAGCCCTCCCGGCACCCAGCATTCGTCCTCCAGTCTGTGCCCGACTCCCCTGTCGGTCGCCTCTTGGTGTAAGAGAAGCTCCCTGATGCGGCGAGAGAGACCGGGTCTGCAAGCCTTCACTCAGTTCTCATCCCAGCTTCATCACCACCTGCCCGGCGTTCTCACACAGGTACCTGCCCCTCGCTTCTGCGGTTGGGATGTGAAGACAGGGATCTCCCCAGGGGCAAAGGGGAAATGGGAGCCCAGAAATAAACTCAGGCCCAGCCGTGAGGGCTGTGCAAGGACAGAACAGTCCTCCAAGAGTTGCATAGCTACCAACCCTAGAGGGAACCAAGGTAGCCGAGAACCTCGTGCCCCTGGGAAGCCCCTAAGAGTTTCTATCCCTCGTCCAGCTGCCTCCAGGACACAGCAGGGCAGGACCAGTGCAAGGCTCTCGAGTGTTGCCTCCCAGAGAACCTCATAGACTGCCCTCCCCAATTGCCTCTCTTCCTGCTCGGAGGCTCCCAAGCCCCCAAGCTGCTCCTTCCAGCCACATCATGTATTAATTTATTTTCACCTTCCCCTGGGAATCCAGAGCCTTCCCTGCGATCTCACAGAGACAGCAGTGAGTGATGCTTTGGCGCGAGATCTTAATTTTCTGCTCAGGAATTGAACCTGGGCAGCCTGGTTGAAAACCAGGAATCCTAGCCACTAGACCAACTAGAGGCTAGAAGCAGAATTGCCCTGATTCGTGCCCCTGTTGGAAGCAAGAATGTTTCAAAGAGGCAGAGACTGTGAAAACAGGTAGGAAGATTACTGTAGAGTCACAGTAGGTGTGGGAGCACGCACAGAGAAGTGGTCTATCTCAGCAGGAAGGGAAGGGGTAACGCACACCCCAAGGAGGAGCGCAGCTGTGGGCCTCCCCCCGAGTGAGGCGCGCACCAGAGGGGATTTACATCACTTATTATGGGACGATTCCTCTGGATCCTTGTTTTCCTTTGGCCAATGGCCTTGGGGTACTTCTCACACCTTACTGGACACAGGACCCCGGCCCCCGTATGCCTGCGCATCTTTTGGCAAAGATGGATTCCAGAGCAAGGGGTATTGGGACAGAAACAAGACTTCTTATGGTCCGGCACCCCCTCCCTTTTTGATCCCTAGAAGTCTTCCTGCACATGTGTGATTGGGGAGCTCTCTTTGAGCTCTCCCCCAGGCGGGACTGAAGTGGTCCTTATCTTTCTGCTCCCGCAGAGCTCGGCTCCTGCCGTGAACTTGTCCCTTGACATGTCCAAGAGAAACAAGGCCCAACTGCCTCGGCCTAACAAGCCCCAGCTGTTCTCAGCCCAGGGGCCCATCTCCCTTCTCCCTGACCTGGACTCCCATTCCCAGCTTTGCCGAGGCAGCAGAGCTGAGCACAGAGCCAGGCAGATAAAGCCTGGGGGAAGGAGGGCTCGTTGATAGGACCCAACAGAAGCGTGAAGTCCTGGACCTGGCTCTCCTCTTGGGGGCGAAAAGGGCAACAGGATCCCTGAAAGCTATTCAGGGGCAGGCGCTGAGCGCACAGGCTCTCTGGGCAACATGTCACAAGCACGAGAGAAGGAAGGGTTGCTATCTTCGTTTTATTGAGGAGGAACCTATGGTTTAGAGCCGTCGCGCAACTGCTTCACTTGACATAGTGAGTGGCAGAGCTGGGATTCAAACCCAGGTCTCATTTCTCTAAGCTGAAGGAATCCAAAAGCTATGGGCTCTGTCCTCTGCCACACACCAGCTCACAACCAAAACAGCCCATCAGACACAGTGGTGTTGATCTGCCTGTTCGAACTGGCTGTCAGAGAGACTCCAAGGCCCACCATACGGCAGGAACTTGATGACAGAGGGATGGGTAACAGATGAGGCGTGCTTAGGGCTCCCTCATTGGTGGGAGCTGAGTTGAGGCCAGCCTGGTCATCAAAGCTGGGGACGGCTGGACTCAGTCAAGGAGCCCAAGTGTCAGCATCAGGGCCGCGCTGAGCAGGAGAGGCCCAGTCCCAAGGGACATGGCCCCCGCACTCAAGGCCAAGGCGTAGAACCTCGCCACCTCCTCGTTGGGGTTGCCCTCGGCCGAGTCAAACCACATCTGGATGCAGCGGCCGCTGCCCCGGCTGTAGTTGGTGAACTTATAATCGTGATTCCAGATGCCCTCACACAGCGCTGCAGGTGTGGGGAAGAAGGACTCAAATGTGTCGCAGGTGGTCCCCGTGGGACACTGGTTAGATCCTGTGGGGGGGGGGGCAGTGCAAACATTCAGCCCCTGGGCCGAAAGCTCACTCTGGCCACCCCCAGACACCCTTTTGCTCAACCCCGGATCCTCAAACCCCTCTTCTCCAACCCCCGCTTCCACCTCCCCACCCAGGCCCTCACCTGAGCTCCAGTTCCAGCCCTTGTGCCAGCTGCTCTTGCAGGTGTAGGAGGTGCGGCAGTCTTCCCACCAGTCCAGACAGTCCTCTTTGCAGAGGGGCACGTTCAGGAAGCGCTCTTTGCGCCACTTCTGGTTCACCTGGGCGGGAGGGGGCGGGGCGGGGCTGACGTCAGCCAGGGATGTTGGCAGGAACAGCCTTGACCGAGGTGCAGGGCAGCCTGCTGGGGAGGGGGCGAGGGAGACACCAGTACCTCCTGGAACCAGGGCCCCAGGTTGGGCGAGCACTCGTACAGACAGTTGTTCTGAATGAAGTGGCGCTTGCAGGCCGGCTCCATCCTGCCGCAGTGCTCCCAGGAAAAGTTATACAGGGAGGACTTGTCCCGGTGCAGCTCGTGGCTGACTCTGGCAGAGCAGCAGGCATTCTTCTTCCAGGGGACGCACTGGGTGGGCGACATGGGACATACTGCCTTCCCCGCCGCCTCCACTCCAGCATCACCCCGTCTGCCTCTTGTCCTCCCTCCCCAGGCGGCTGTCCTCCGAATGCTCACTAGGGCACCCCCTCTGCGCTTGCACCCCCAGGAACTCCTGTCCTGGGGGAGACTCAGTTACAGCAGTGTGATGGGGACGGGGTTGGAGAACCTGGGAGAAAACCCGCCTTGGCAGACAATAGCTATCTCTTCTTTCTTTTTTTTTTGGTTTTTAGGACCACACATGCACCACACAACAGCCACAGCAACCCCAGATCTGAACCATGTCTGCAACCTACACCACAGCTCACGGCAATACCAGATCCTGAACCCACTGAGTGAGGCCAGGGATCAAACCCTCATTCTTATGGGTCCTAGTTGGGTTTGTTAACTACTGAGCCATGAAGGGGACTCCCAATAGCTCTCATTTCTATAGCACGTAACCCTTTATAAAGAGTAATTTATTTATCCGCTAAAAAATAATTACTGAGTCCTTGTTTTATGCCAGTTACTGTTCTAGGTGCTGGGAAGACAGAGAACAAAACACAGAAATATGTGTTCCAGGAGTTCCCATCCTGGCGCATGAGCTGTGGTGGAGGCTGGAGGATGTAGCTCTGATTTGACCCCTAGCCTGGGAACCTCCATATGCCGTGGGTACGGCCCTAAAAAGTAAATAAATAAAAATAATAAAAATTTTTTTTTTAAAAAAGATTCTTAAGATCTGGAGTTCCCCTTGTAGCTCAGTGGAAACAAACCTGACTAGCATCCATGAGGATGTAGGTTCGATCCCTGGCCTTGCTCAGTGGGTTAAGGATCCAGCGTGGCTGTGGCTGTGGCTGTGGTTTAGGCCAGCAGCTGTAGCTCCGATTCGACCCCTAGCCTGGGAACTTCCACATGCCGTGGGTGCGGCCCTGAAAAGCCAAAAAAAAAAAAAAAGACCTGTGCCAGACACAGAGCAGACCCACAGAAATATTTGCTGGAAAAAAAAAAAATGAAAGACCTATTGATGACTTCCTAAATCTAAGCCAAACTCTATCTTACGTACACACACATCATTTTTTAGCAAGTTTTTAATATAGACCAGATCTTCTAAGACTGCACGTACAGTGACAAGGAAGTAACCTTGTCTGTGGTTTGTTTTCCTGGAGTTATTCGCTATTTTAGACAAGTGTGCCGCCAATGGAAACACACCTTGGAGCGTCTCATATGTCACAGTGCTGAGGTTGTTTGCCAGGAGGACACACTGGTCTCAGTCTTCACCGTAGCTGCTCCATTTTCGGTGATTTTGTGAATAAAAGCAAATGTGCTATTTCATAATGACTTCTAATGTGGTTACACCAGAGAACTGACATATGGAAACAAACGTTACCATAAATGACTTTCTTTTTGCCTTTCCCTTGTCTTATGGTAGAGTCGGGTTGTTATTTTTACATTCCGTGTGCAAATAGGTTCTGTTAGCTTTGAATTTCATCCAGGGGAGAAAAAGAGTCTACATAACAACGATTACTGATCAGCAGGAGACATGGACTCCAGGAGGGTCGGTCGCCACTGACTGGCACGCGAGTGTCCCTGTGTGTGGCCTGTGTCACAATCATGAAGGCCTTGTCCTCTGTCCCCGTGGCGCTCCGTGGCACTGACGCATAGGGAAGGTAGGAGGAGCTTCCTCCCACCGCCTCTTGTCCTTTAAACCCCTGGAGGTGCCCAGCCCTACCCCTACCCCTACCCCACCGCAGGGGCAGCTCATGTCCAATTCCTCTGTGTATCCATGTGCTTCTCTGGGCCTCGGCGTCCTGGGTTGTGTCATGTGGAGGAGAATGTCACCCAGCCCCATCACAGGACCCCTGGGAACATGAAGTCACGCACGGAAAAGGCACGACGTGGCGTAGGTGCTCAGTAAATGATCCTTGCACCTTTTGTCCCCATGGTGTCCTGTTCTGAGCAGGTTGCCCCTAGACTCACCTCATCCACTCCCCCCACCTCCCTCTTCCCCCGCAGAGATAACTCAGGACGCGCGTGGTGGGGGTCTGACCCCTCGCCCTTCCCCTGCCACCTCCACTTCCCTTTCCTGTACGACCAAGCCCTCTCCCCAGCCGGAGCCCACCCTCCCTCCTCACCTGGTCGTGCAGCTCATCCTCAGGGCCTGGCTCTACCTTATGGTGCTTGGCGTCCATGCAGACGTTGAGCAGGTCCGTCCTGGCCCGGGCGCGGCACACGGAGGCCACCCCGGCCAGAAAGAGCAGAAGGGCTGTCAGCTTCCAGGGCATGGCTTTGTCTGCCTGCAGAGGCAGCTGTGGTTAGGGAGGCCAAGGCCGAGGGCGGAGGGCCCCCGGACAGGGCCCCCACCCCACCCCGTTCACCTCCTGCCCCAAGCCCCCCAACTCCACAGTGCAGGATGGAGTCAGACCCTGTTCCTTCAGAGGCTCTTTGAGGCTGACATAGAGAAGACGACAAAAGGGGCGCTCCCTCACCCCAGGCTTGGAGGGCTCAGAGGGGACTGGGGATGAGGGGACAGGCCCTGGAGGAATCGCCCCAAGTTGGAAAAGATGCTTTGTAGCCTCGCCTTCTCTCTGGACTTGATCTAAGAAAAGGGATGAAATAGTTGAGGTCCATACTCTGCTCCTCTGCAAAGGGCCAGGGACACAGAGCGCCCTCGTCCTGTGTCCAGCGAGGGCTCAGCCCTCACACCTGGGGTCGCCCGCGGTCCCACGCTGGCCTAAGAGCACTGCTAACCCGGGGGTGGCAGTGTCCAGCTCTGCTGATTTTTCCAGATCAGCATGAGGATCCAGTGAGGTAGCATGCAGGGCGCTGTCTGGTTAGATGAGACAGAAATGACCCAGCGGGTTGTTTTCAAACGGCTTTGCTCGCTGGGACTTTTTCCTTCCCTCTTCCCAGCTCTCCGCCGTTTGTTTTCTCCCGTCCCCTCATCCTGACTCTGGCCTCCTCAGCTCTTTCTGGACAGATGTGCCCGCTCCCTGCCTTGTCCCTCAAGAAAACAATCGCAGGCCCCTGGGATCAAGGGACCCCACAAAAGCCACCACCCCCCTCCCCACCGCATCGGAACTGCTTCCCAGACGCGCACTTGGGAGTCATGGGAGGCCGCCAGCTCGGGTCAGCCTGCCCCCCACCTCCCGCCCGCTGTTCCTTTGGGACCTGAGTGGACCGCGGAGACCCTCTCCTCCCTCGCCCCGCCCCCACACGCAGCCCATCACCGAGCCCGAGCCCGGGCAAGGGTCCCTTGGGAAACCTTTCTGGAATTCCCTTCCCTGGGCTCTGTGTTTGGGGTAAGATCCTCCCTCCTCCCGATTTCTTCCCGCTCAAGTCACCTTCTGCTCCCGGAGGCAGCGGCGAGCTTCCCGAGGGAGCTGTGCCCTTCCCCCTTCCCGGAGGCGCCGGGCCACGTCCCCCCTCCCTCCTTGGGGCGACTTGCCTGCGGGTCCCCTGCCGCCAGGTGCGCGCGCTGCCGCCCGCCCGCCCGCCCGCAGGGCCTCTGCCCGGGCTGGCAGCCGCTGCAGGCCGCTGGCGCTGTGGTCTCCGCCCAGGGCCCAGGACAGCCTGCCAAGACGCCCTGGTAAGCAAAAATACCATTTCCTCCGTCAGCGCTTCTCCTGCTCTTCTTCTCTCAGATCCCACCCTCTTGAGGGTCCGGCCAGGGATCCACTCATCTTTGCGTTCATATTTTGTGCGCGTGTCAGTTTCCTCATTCCCGGATCCCGCTCCAACACTCATCACAAAATCAGACCGCCGGCGCTCATCTCCAAGGGGGATCGGGTGGTTAGGATAACTCACTTGAGGGGACCACGGTGGAGTGGGGCAGAACCCGGGTTCGGGGGCCAGGTCAGGGGACCCAGTGATCACGCCATCCCTCCCACGGCCGTGGGAAATGTCTCTGACTCCGTCTCTGCCTTAGTTTGCTCTCAAGAGAATTGTTGAGCATTGGACCGTGGAAAAGCCTGACATATGCTGAGTAGGCTTTTTAAAAATGTTTCTTTAGCAATTATTGACTCGTAATAATGTATGAGTTTCAGGCACACAGCTTCAGATTCTTTTCCATTGCAGGTTATTACAAGACACCAAATAGAGTTCCCTGTGTTATACAGTAAATCCTTGTTGTTTCTCTGTTTTATATACAGTGGCGTGTATGGATTAATGCCATAACCCTAATTTGCCCCTCCGCCTCCTGTTTCTCCTTTGGTATCTATAACCTTGTTTTCTATGTCTGTGAGTCTGTTTCTGTTCTGTATTTATTTATTTATTTGCTTTTTAGGGCTGCACCCGCGGCATATGGAAGTTCCCAGGCTAGGGGTTGAGTCGGAGCCACAACTGCCAGCCTACACCACAGCCATAGCACCACGGGATCCGAGCCACATCTGCAACATACACCATAGCTCATGGCAGTGCCGGATCCTTAACCCACTGAGTGAGGCCAGGGATCGAACTCGCATCCCCATGGATCCTAGTCGGGCTCATTACCACTGAGCCACAATGGGTACTCCTGTTTCTGTTTTGTAAAGAAGTTCTTTTCTGTTATTTTTAGACTCCACATATAGGTGATATATAATAGTCAGCTTTCTCTGCCTGACTTCACTTATTATGATAACCTGTAGGTCCACTCATATTACTGCAGATGACAATATTTCATTCTTTTTTATGGCTGAATTATATTCCATCGTATATGTGTGTGAATCACATCTTCTTTATGCCTTTATCTGTTCATGGCCGTTTAGGTTGCTCGAGTAGGCTTAACTAGCATCTACCGGATTAATTTATGAGCAGCCAGATGGACACAGGTACAGGTCGAGATACAGAAGTCAAGTGTCACAGAGAAAAATCGTCTCAATCTGATAAATGATAACATCTCACCATCTCTCATTTCTGTAAACATAATTAAGCAATTTTTTAGCCTTGAAAAAATCGTGGTAAAATAGGACTTCCCGTCGTGGCGCATTGGAAACGAATCTGACTAGGAACGATGAGGTTGCGGGTTTGATCCCTGGCCTCACTCAGTGGGTTAAGGATCCAGTGTTGCCGTGAGCTCTGGTGTAGGTTGCAGACCTGGCTCAGATCTAGGGCTGCTGTGGCTGTGGTGTAGGCTGGCAGCTGTAGCTCTGATTGGACCCCTGGCCTGGGAACTTCCAGGTGCCGTGGGTGGGGACCTAAAAAAGACCAAAGACAAAAAAAAAAAAAAAAAAAGGAAAAATTGTGGTAAAATCCATACTATATAAAATTTACTGTCTTAACCATTTTAAGGGTACACGTCAGTAATGTTAAGCACATTGACGTCATTTAGCCACAAATCTCTAGGACATTTTCATCTTATAAAACTAAAGCTCTGGAGTTCCCGTGGTGGTGCAGCGGAAACAAATCCCACTGGTAATCGTGAGGTTGTGGGTTCGATCCCTGGCCTCGCTCAGTGGGTTAAGGATCCGGCGTTGCCGTGAGCCGTGGTGTAGATTGCAGACGAGGCTTTGATCGGGCGTGGCTGTGCCTGTGGTGGAGGCCAGTGGCTACAGCTCTGATTAGACCCCTAGCCTGGGAACCTCCATGTGCTTCGGGTGTGGCCCTAAAAAGACAAACAAAAAACAAAAAACAAAAAAACCCCACTAAAACTCTATTCCCATTACTTAGCACCTCCCCATTCGTCCCCTCCCCAGTCCCTGGCAGCTGCCATTCATCATCTTCTGTGTCTGTGGATTTGGCTGCTCTATAGGCACCTCATGTAATTGGGATCATATAGTCGTCATCCTTTTGTGCCTGGCTTGTTTCCCTTAGCATAGTGTCCTCAAGGTTCATCCGCGTGTCAGAATTTCATCCCTTTTTACAGCAGAATAATAATCCAGTGCATGTGTATGCATGTTATTTATCCATTCGTCCATCCATGGACGTTTGGGCTGCTTCCACCTTTTGGCTGTTGTGAAGAATGCTACGGTGAAAATAAGGGCCCAAGTTTATCACTATTATTATTATTTTTTGCATGTGTACAGATATCAGTTTGGGACCCTGTTTGCAATTCTTTTGGATATATAGTCGGAAGTGGACTAGCTGGATCAGATGGAAATTCTATTTTTAATTTTTGAGGAACTATCCCCGCTGTTTTCCATAACAGCTGCCCAATTTTACATTTCTACCCACAGTGCCCAAGAATTTCAGTTTTGCCACATCCTTGCCCACGTTCATTATTTTCTGTTGATTTGTTTCCTTTTTTAATAGGAGCCGTTCTAGTGGGTGTGATGTGGTATATGTCACTGTGTGTTTTGGGGGGTTTTTAGTTTTGGTTTTGGGTGTTTTTTGTTTTGTTTTGTTTTGTTTTGTTTGTTTTTTGTTTTGTCTTTTTGGGCTGTGCGCGCAGCATATGGAAGTTCCCAGGCTAGGGCTTGAATCAGAGCTGCAGCTGCCGGCTTATACCACAGCCACAGCAATGCGGGATCCAAGACGTGCCTGCAAACACCACCACAGCTCACAGCAAGGCTGGATCCTTTAGCCCACTGAGCGAGGCCAGGGATCAAACCTGCTTCCTCATGGATACTAGTTGGGTTCATTACTGCTGAGCCACAAGGGGAACCACTCACTGTGGTTTTGATGTGCATTTCCCTAATGATTAATAATGTTGAGCATCTTTTCATGTGCTTATTGGTCATTTGTATATCTTTTTTGGAGAAATAGCTGTTCAAATTATTTGCCCATTTTTAATCAGGTTATATACCTTGTTGTTGTTGAATTGGAGGAGTTCTTTATGTATTCTGGATTAACTCCTTATCAGATACATTTGCATGTATTTTTCCTATCCTATATGTTGCCTTTTTACTCTGTTACCTGCCTTTTGCTTTACAGAGGCTTTTAATTTTGATGTGGTCCAATTTATCTTTCTTTCTTTTATTGCTTGTACCATTGCTGTCATATCCAACAAATCACTGCCGAATATAATGTTATGAAGCTCTTTCCCCTATGTTTTCTTAAGGAGATTTATAGTTTTAGCTCTTGCATTTAGGTCTTTGATCCATTTAGAGTTAATTTTTGTGTAAAATAAAGGTCCAACTTTATTTATTTATTTATTTGCATGTGAAAATCCAGTTGCATCCTAGCACCTTTTTTTTTTTTGGTCTTTTTTAGAGCGGCACCGGAGGCATATGGAGGTTCCCAGGCTAGGGATCAAATCCAAGCTGTAGCCTCTGGCCTACACCACAGCCACAGCAACACTAGATCAAAGCTGCATCTGCGACCTACACCACAGCTCACGGCAAGCCGGAAGCTTAACTCACTGAGCGAGGCCAGGGATTGATCCTGCGTCCTCATGGATGCCAATCAGATTCCTTTCTGCTGAACCACAGTGGGAACTCCCCAGCACCATATTTTGAAAAGACTGCCCTTTCCCCTATTGCATTGTCTTGGCACCATCATCAGAAAACTGGACTTTTAGTTCTGTCCCATTGATCTATGTATCCATTCTTTTTTTTTTTTTTTTTTTTTTGCCTTTCTCTAAGGCCGCACCCACAGCATATGGAGGTTCCCCGGCTTGGGGTCTAGAGGGAGCTGTAACCACCGGCCTTCACCAGAGCCCCAGCAATGCCAAATCCAAGCCGAGTCTGCAAACTACAACACAGCTCACAGCAATGGCGAATCCTTAACCAGCTGAGCGAGACAAGGGACCGAACCCGCAACCTCATGCTTCCTAGGCGGATTCCTTAACCACTGAGCCATGACAGGAAATCCCTATGTATCTATCCTGACACTATTGCTGCACTGCCTTATTATGGATTGGGAGTAAGTGTAGAAATCAGGAAGTGTGAGTCCCCCAGTTTTGTTCTTTTTCAAGATTGTTTGGCTGTCGTGGCTCTCTCGCATGTCCATGTGGATTTTAAGATCAGGTTGTCAGGAGTTCCCGTCGTGGCGCAGTGGTTAACGAATCTGACTAGGAACCATGAGGTTGCGGGTTCGGTCCCTGCCCTTGCTCAGCGGGTTAAGGATCCGGCGTTGCCGTGAGCTGTGGTGTAGGTTGCAGACGCGGCTCGGATCCCGCGTTGCTGTGGCTCTGGCGTAGGCCGGTGGCTACAGCTCCGATTCAACCCCTAGCCTGGGAACCTCCATATACCGCGGGAGCGGCCCAAGAAATAGCAACAACAACAAAAAAAAAGACAAAAGACAAAAAAAAAAAAAAGATCAGGTTGTCAGTTACTACAAGAAAGACAGCTGGGGGAGTTCCCGTCGGGGCGCAGTGGTTAATGAACCCAACTAGGAACCATGAGGTTGTGGGTTCCATCCCTGGCCTTGCTCAATGGGTTAAGGATCCAGCGTTGCCGTGAGCTGTGGTGTAGGTCACAGACACGGCTCGGATCCTGCATGACTGTGGCTGTGGCATAGGCCGGTGGCTACAGCTCCGATTAGACCCCTAGCCTGGGAACCTCCATATGCCGCGGGAGCGGCCCAAGAAATGGCAAAAAGACAAAATAAATAAATAAATAAATAAATAAATAAATAAATAAAAAGAAAGACAGCTGGGATTTTGGTAAGGACTGAGTTGACTCTGTAGCTCAGTTGGGGAAGTAATGTCCTCCTAACAGTATTAAGTCTTCTGATCAGTGAACATGGAGTTTCCTGCTATTTATGCAGGTTTTAAATTTCTTTCAACAATGTTTTATAATTTCCAGTGCACAAGTCTTTTACTTCCTTTGTTGAATGTTTTCCTATGTATTTTATCCTTGTTCATGCGACTGTGAATGGAATTGTATTCTTGAATTTAGCTTGCTGTTGATCATTGCTAGTGTACAGAAATACAAGGGCTTTTTTTTTGGAGTTCCTGCTGTGCCACAGTGGTTAATAGCCCTGAGTCATCTTTGTGATGGCGCAGGTTCAAACCCTGGCCCAGCCCAGTGGATAAAGAATCCGGAATTGCCTCAGCTGCAGCTCAGATTCAATCCCTGGCTTGGGAACTGCTATATGCTGTGGATGCAGCCAAAAAAAGAAAGAAATAGAATGTTTTTTTTTTATATTGATCTGGTATCCTACAAACATGCTGAACTCATTTGTCAGTAAGCCTGTGTTTGAGGATTCCTTATGATTTTCCATATAGAATGTCACGTAATCTATGAGTAGAAATAGTTTCACTTCTTGCTTTTCAATCTGTATGGGTTTTATTTCTTTTTCTTCACTAATAGCCCTAGCTACTGTCTTTACACAACATCAGATAGACAGGATGAGCGTATATATACTTGTCTTAATCCTGATCTTAGGGGTAAAGCCTTTTAGCATAGAATAGGATGCTAGCTGTGCAAAATTTCCTTCTATTCCTAGTTTGTTCGGTGTTTTATTTTATTTTTTATTTTTTATTACAGTGTAGTTGATTTACAATGAAAAATATGGAATGCAAAAAAGAGGGGAAAAAAAGGAAGGGAGTTCCCGTCGTGGCTCAGTGGTAATGAACCGGACTAGCATCCATGAGGACACGGGTTCGATCACTGGCCTCTCGCTCAGTGGGTTAAGGATCTAGCGTTGCCTTAAGCCGAAGTATAGGTCGCAGACATGGCTCAGATCCTGCATTGCTGTGGCTGTGGTGTAGGCCGGCAGCTGCAGCTCTGATTCCACCCCTAGCCTGGGAACTTCCATGTGCCATGGGTGCGGTCCTAAAAAAAAAAAAAATGGAATGCTTCAGGAATTTGCGTGTCATCCTTACACAGAGGCCATGCCAGTCTTCTCTGGATCCTTCCAATTTTAGTGTATGTGCTGCCAAAGCGAGCACTTACTTTGTTTTTATAATGAAAGAACTTTGGAATTTTCTCAAATGATGTTTCTGCCTCAGTTGAAATGATCATGTAGGTTTGCATTTTTTCCTAGTAATATGGTGCATTAAATCAATTGGCTCTGACATGTTAAGCCAACTTGCATTCTTTAGAGTCTCCCATTTGCTAATGGTGTACAGTCCTTTTTATATGCTACTGCTTGATGTTTTGTTGAGAGGAGTTACTTCTTATTTATAAAAGATGTTGGTCTGTAGTTTTCTTGTGATATCTTTGTCTAGTTTTGTATCAGGGTAGTACTGGTTTCATAGAATGAGTTGAGTGTTCTCTCCTTTTTTGAAAGAATTTGTGCAGCGTCAGTATGTATGATTCTTTCAACGTGTGGGGTAGAATATGCATCACTGAGGCTACCTGGGGCTGGATGTTTCTTGAGGCAGCTTTAAAATTACAGTTCAAGCTCTTTACCTGTTACAGGTATATTTAAATGTTTTACTTCGTATGTCAAATTTGGTAGTTTGTATCTTTCTAGAAATGTGTCCATTTCACTTATGTTATGTAATTTATTGACTTACCCTTGCTCTTATACCGCTTTTTATTTCTGTGAGGATAATAGTGATGTCCCCTTTATTATCCTCTGATTTTTTTTTTTTTTTGGTCTTTTTAGGGCCATACCTGTGGCATATGGAGGTTCCCAGGCTAGGGGTCCAGTCGGAGCTGAAGGCACCAGCCTACACCACAGCCACAGCAACGTGGGATTGGAGCCACGTCTGCGACCTACACCACAGCCACAGCAACCTGGATCCTTAATCCACTGAGCAAGGCCAGGGATCGAGCACGGAACCTCATGGATACGAGTTGGGTTCATTAACCACTGAACCACGACAGGAACTCCTATCCTCTGATTTTAATAATTCGATTCTTCTCTCTTTTTTTCTTCATCAGTGTAGCTAAAGGCTTATTAGTTTTATTGATCTTTTCATAGGACCAGATTTTCGTTTGTCCACTTTCTGTATTAGTTTTCTATCTTTTCCATTTATTTTTGCTTTATTTATTATTTCTTTCCTTCTGCTGGATTTGAGTTTATTTTGCTCTTTTTATTTCATATTATTTCATTTTATATATTTTATTATTTTGTTTGTTTGTTTTTGTTTTTGGTCTTTTTAGAGCCACATACCCGGAATATGGAGGTTCCCAGGCTAGGTGGGGGGTCCAATCAGAGGTATAGTCACCAGCCTACACCACAGCTACAGCAACACCAGGTCCGAGCTGCATCTGTGACCTAGACCACAGCTCATGACACTGCCAGATCCTTAAGCCACTGAGCAAGGCTGGGGATCGAACCTGAGTCCTTGTGGATACTAGTTGGGTTTGCAACCTGCTGAGCCATGATGGGAACTCCCTGTTTTCTTTTAAAGGTAACAAGTTCCCTCATGGCTCAGCAGGTTGAGGATCTGGCATTGTCACTGCTGTGGCTTTGGTTACAGATGTGGTGGGGATTCACTTCTGCATATTTCAAGCTCAGCCAATAAATAAATAAGGTAATAGGTTAGTTTACGGATTTAAGCTCTTTCTTCCTTTCTTTGTTTCTTTGCTTTGCTTTGCTTTTTAGGGCGGCTCCTGAGGCATATGGAAGTTTCCAGATTCCCAGGCTAGGCCTTGAATAGGAGCTACAGCTGCTGACCTACACCACAGCCACAGCAACCCAGGATCCGAGGCGAGTCTGCCGCCTACACCACAGCTCACCGCAGTGCTGGGTCCTTAACCCACTGAGCGAGGCCAAGGATCAAACCCACATCCTCCTGGGTACTAGCTGGATTTGTTCCTGCTGCGCCGCAACAGGAACTCCCTCTTTCTTTTTTTCCTAGAGACAGTCACAGCTCTAGATTTCCCTCTAAGCACTGCTTTAGCTGCATTCAGTCAGTTTTTATATTTTTCATTTTCATTTCATTCGACTTATTTTGTAACATCTCTTGTGATTTATTCTTTTACTCATGGAATTATTTAGGAGTGTGTTGTTTAATTTATTGAGTTCCGGTTTCTTCCATTGTGTTCAGAGAACATACTTTAGGTTATTTCAATGTTTAAAAATGTATTGGTGCTCCTGTTAATGGCCTAATGGTATGATGTTGTTGTTTGTTGATGGGTTCTGCAGATATCTGCTCGGTCTAACTGGTTTATTTATAGAGTTTTGTGCAAGTCATCTGTCTCCCTATTGATCTTCTGACTAATTGTTTTTGGTAGGGGTATTGAAATCTCCAATTGTTCTTGTTGAATTGTGCTGTTCTCTCTTCCATTCTGTCCATTTTTATTTCATGTATTTTGCTTTTTTGGGGGGGGGGGCGCACCTGAGGTATATAGAGGTTCCCAGGCTAGGGGTCCAATCAGCTACAGTCGCCGGCCACAGCCACAGTCACATCAGATCTGAGCCACATCTGCGACCTACACCACAGCTCACGGCAACACTGGATCCCTAACCCACTGAGCAAGGCCAGGGGTCGAACCCCCAACCTCATGATTCCTAGTCGGATTCGTTGCCACTGTGCCATGACCGGAACTCCTCTTTCATGTATTTTGGAACTCTGCATTTATGTTTATAATTGTTATGTATTCCTGATGGATTGACCCTTTTATCATTACAAATCGCCTTTCTTTGTCCCTTAACAATTTTTGTCTTCAATTCTATTTGTCTGATATCATTTTAACCATTCCAGATATCTTTTGTTTATTTTTTACGTGATGTATCTTTTTTCTATCCTTTTAATTTCAACTTTTTGTATCTATGAATCTAGTGTCACTCATTTAGCCAGCATATAGTAGGATAATGATTTTTTTTTGTCTTTTTGTTGTTGTTGTTGTTGTTGTTGTAGGATAATGATTTTTTAATCTGCTAATCTCTTTTTATTGGTGCATATAATCCATTTATAGGAAATGTAATTACTAATAAGTTCTACATCTTTACTTTTATTTGTTTGGTATATACTGTTTATCTTTCTTGTTCCTCTGTTTCTCCATTACTGTCTTCTTCTTTTTTTGGCCACCCTGCAGCATACGGAGTTCCCAGGTCAGGGACCAGATGTGAGCTGTAGTTGCGACCTAAGGCGCAGCTGTGGCAATGCCAGATCCTTAACCCACTGTGCTGGGCTGGGGATCAAACCTGGGTCCCAGTGCACCCAAAAGGCCACTGATCTCATTGTGCCACAGTGGGAACGCCTTTTTTTTTTTTTAAATAGCCACAGCTATGCCATGTGAAGGTTCCTGGGCCAGAGATGGAATCCAAGCTGCATCCACACCAGATCCTTTAACACACTGTGCTGGCCCAGGATCAAGCCCATGCCTCCACAGCAACCCAAAATGCTGATGCTGGAGTTTTAACCCACTGTGCCATGGCAGGAACTCCTGGCTATAGAATTTTTTTTTTTTCATTTTATTTTATAGCCACCCCAGAGCAAATGGAGTTCCTGGGCCAGGGATCATATCTGAGCTGCAGTTACAACCTAAGGTGCAGCTGCCTCAATGCCAGATCCTTAACCCGCTGAGCTAGGCTAGGGATTGAACCTGCATTCCAGCTCTCCCAAGACGTAGCCAATCCCATTGCATCACAGCAGGAACTCCTAAAATTCCTAATTGAGTTTTTATTTCAGCACTCTGAATATATCATCCCACTGCCTCTTGGCCTTCATAGCTTCTGATGAGACATTAGCAGTGACTCTTTTTTTTTTTTTTTTTTAAGGGCGACATGTGCAGCATATGGAGGTTCCCAGGCTAGGGGTCGAATTGAAGCTGTAGCTGCTGGCCTACACCACAGCCACAGCAAAGCTAGATCTGAGCCACATCTGGAACCTACACCTCTGTTCACCGCATTGCCGGATCCTTAACCCACTGAGCAAGGCCAGGGCTTGAACCTGCATCCTCATGGATCCTAGTCGGATTCATTTCCGCTGAGCCCCAACAGGAGCTCCAGTAGTTATTCTTGCATGGTGAGTTGCTTTTCAGTTGCTGCTTGCCAGATTCTCTCTTTGTCTTTCAATGGTTCGATGTGTTTAAATGTGAATTTCTTTGAATTTGTATTACCTTGAGGTTATTGAACTTCTTAGATGTGTAGCTTAGCATTTTTTTAAAATAAATTTTGAGAGGTTTTGCCCATGATTTTTCCGAATAGGCTTTATGTCTCTCCCCCACTCCTCCTGCTCACTTGCTCGGCTGTCCCTGTCTGTTTCCTCTTTCTAGGACTCCATTGTATGTATTTTGGTTTGCTCGATGGTTATCACAAGTCCCTGAGGCTCTGCTCATTCTCCTCCTCCTTCTCCTTCCTCTTCCTCCTCCTTCCCCTCCTCCCCCCCTCTTCCCCCTCCTCCTCCTCTTCCTCCTCTTCCCTTCCCCCCCCTTCCACCCCTCCCCTTCTTCTTCTTCTTTTTCTTCCCCCCACCCCCAGCCCCCGGCCTTCTTTGTTTTAAGAATGTCCAATCTGGAGTTCCCATCGTGGCTCAGTGGAAACGAATCCGACTAAGAACCATGAGGTTGCGAGTTCGATCCCTGACCTTGCTCAGTGGGTTAAGGATCCGGCATTGCCGTGAGCTGTGGTATAGGCCGCAGATGCAGCTTGGATCCAGCTTTGCTGTGGCTCTGGCATAGGCTGGTGGCTATGGCTCTGATTAGACCCCTAGCCTGGGAACCTCCATATGCCTCGGGAGCGGCCCCAGAAAAGGCAAAAAGACAAAAAAAAAGAATGGACAATTTCTATTTTCTATATTCAAGTTTATAGGTTCTTTCCTTGGCCGCTTCAAACCTGCTACTGAACACCCCTAATTAAAAAACATTCTTCAGGCTTAATGTTTTAGAGCAGCTTAAGGTTCACAACAAAATCAAGAGAAAGATACAGAAATTTCCCATCTATCCCCTGCCCCCCCCCCATTCATAGCTTCCCCCGTTATAACATCCCCAACCGGAGTGGTACCTTTGTTAAAACTGATGAACCTACCTTGATGCATCTTCATCAGCCAAAGTCCATAGATTACGCCAGGGTTCACTCTTGGTGATAAACACAGAATAGTGTGGACCAATGCGTAATTACACACATTGTTATACAGAGTAACTGCACTGCACTGCACCCCCTGCGTTCAGCCCCCAGCAGCTGCTGACCTTTTTGCTGTCTCCATAGTTGTGCCTTTTCCAAATGTCACCTAAGCTTTTTTGCAGTGGGTTTGCCGCCAGGACACAGGTGTCATTAAAACCGTCCCTGAAGCCTAAGCGAGAACAGGAAAGGAGAAGATTCCCATCAGCGTCGGTGTCCTTGGACGCGAAGATTCAGGCACTGTCTACCACTGCTGGCCACCGGATCTACACATGCAACTGTCGAAAAGTTCGACAAAGTGGCTGCTCCGATGGGAAGGGCTCCTCCGAGGATGCCTGGGTCTTGGACGGACTGAAGGCGGAACGTCAGCGTGGTGTCATCCTTGACGTCTCCCTGTGGAATTTCAAGACCAGCAAAGTACCAGGTGATCATCGTTGATGCACCAGGACGTGGAGACTTTATTAAAAACACGATTACAGGCACGTCCCGAGCTGACTGTGCTGTCCTGATTGCTGCTGCTGGTGTTGGTGAATTCAAACCAGGTAGTTTCAAGAATGGGCAGACCCGTGAGCCTGCCCTTCCGGCGTACACTCTGGGTGTGAAACGGCTAATTGTTGGAGTGAAAATGGATTCTTCTGAGCCACCCTGCAGCCAGAAGAGATCGAGGAAATGGTTAAGGAAGTCAGTACTTGCATGACGAAATGGGCTACAACCCTGATACGGTAGCTTCTGTGCCAGTTTTGGCGGGAATGGTGACCACATGCTGGAGCCAAGTGCTAACATGCCTTGGTTTCAAGGGCTGGAAGGTCGCCCATGAAGATGGCAATGCCAGCGGAACCATGCTGCTTGAAGCTCTGGATTGCATCCTGCCGCCAACTTGTCCAGCTGACAAGCCCTCGCACCAGCCATTCCAGGACGTCTGCAAAACTGGTGGTATCGGTACCGTCCCTGGGGGCCGAGTGGAGACAGGTGTTCTCAAACCTGGCATGGTGGCCACCATGTCGGTGTTACAACCGAGGTCAGGTCTGTTGAAATGCACACCGTCAAGCTTTGAGTGAAGCCCTTCCTGGGGACAGTGTGGGCTTCTGTGTCCAGAACATGTCTGTCAAATGCTGTCACGTACCTGAGGAATCTGAAAAAAGGACACAGTGAACTTCTTTCCAGAACAGAGGCTGACTCACAGACTTTGAAAAACTTGTGGTTTCCGAAGGAGAGAGGTTGGACGTGGGAGGATGCGCTGGGGGTGTGGGATGGAAATCCTATAAACTGGATTGTGATGATCATTGTACAGCTATAAATGTAATAAATTCATTGAGTAATAAAAAAAGAGAACGTGTCTGTCAAAGATGTTCATTGTGGCACAGTGACTGGTGACAGCAAAAGTGACCCACCAATGGAAGCAGCTGGCTCTACAGCTCAGGAGATTAGCTTGGACCATCCAGGCCAAACCAGTGCTGGATGCGCACCTCTGCTGGATCGTCCCGCAGCTCCCATTGCTTGCAGGTTTGCTGGACGGAAGGCGAAGTTGACTGTCATCCTGGGGAAACGCTGGAAGATGGCCCCAAGTTCTTGAAATATGGGGGTGCTGCCATTGTTGCTGTGGCTCCTGGCAAAGCCCCTGCGTGTTGAGAGCTTCTCTCTCTTCCTCTGGGCTGTTTTGCTGTTCGTGACATGAGGCAGATGGTTGCTGTGGCTGTCAGCAAAGCAGTGGACAAGAAGGCAGCTGGAGCTGGCAGCATCACCACGTCTGCTCAGAAAGCTCAGAAGGCTCGGAGTTCCTGTCGTGGCTCAGCAGAAGCGAATCTGACGAGGATCTGTGGGGACGTAGGTTCAATCCTTGCTCAGTGGGTTAAGGATCTGGCGTTGCTGTGGTTCTGGTGTAGGCTGGCAGCTGCAGCTCTGATTGGACCCCTAGCCTGGGAACCTCCATATGCTTCATGTTCAGCCCTTAAAAGACAAAAAAAAAGCCCTTAAATGACAAAAAAAAAAAGAAAGAAAAGAAAGAAAGGAACCTCAGAAGGCTAAACGAATATTATGCCCAGTACCTGCCACCCCAGTATTAATCACTGGTGGAAGAATGGTTCCAGAATGGTTTGTCTTAATTGGCCATTTAAGTTTAATAGTAAAAGACCAGTTAATGATAACTACGCATCATAAAACCTTCAGAGGGGAAGGAGAATATTTTGTGGACCATTTGTTTGGACTGTGGCAGTTTTAAGTTATTAGATTTAAAAATCAGTACTTTTTAATGGAAACAACTTGACCAAACATTCACAGAACTGTCACAGAAATCTGAGACCCGTTAAAAAAAGTTTAAAGATAAAAAAACAAACAAATGTCACATCGTTGGAAACATACCGTATATTGTGTTTTCATATCGACTTCTTTCACTTAGTGATAAGTATTTGGGTTTCCTCCATGTCTTTTCATGGCTTGACAGTTTCTTTTCAGTGCGAAATAATATTCCACTGTCTGGATGGACCACAGTTTATTCATTCATTCACCTACTGAAGGACTTCTTTGTTGCTGCTGATGTTTGGCAATTATGAATGAAGCTGCTGTAAACATTTATGTGCGGGTTTTAGTGTGGACATAGTTTTCAACTCCTTTGGGGAAATACTAAGGACTGGGTGTCCTGGATCATATGGTAAAAGGAGGTTTAATTTTATAAGAATACCTCAAACTGTGTTCCGTAGTGGCTATTCCATTGTGTATTCCCACCAGCAGTGAATGAAGGTGCCTCACTAGCAGTGTTGTGGAGCTGTCAGTGTTTCAGATTCTGGCCATTCTAGTTGGTGGGTTATGGTATTCAATTGTTGTTTTGATTTGCATTTCCTTTTTGTTTGTTTGTTTTTCTTTTTAGGGCCACACCCACAAGTATATGGAGGTTCCCAGGCTATGGGTTGAATCAGAGCTGCAGCTGCTGGCCTACACCACAGCCACAGCAACACCAGATCCTTAACCCACTGAGTGAGGCCAGGGATCGAACCTGCGTCCTCATGGATACTGGCTAGGTACATTAACTGCTGATCCATGACAGGAACTTCTGATTTGCATTTCCTGATGACATGTGTTTTCATATACTTATTTGCCATCTGTGTATCTTCTCTGATGAAGTGTCTGTTAAATAATATCTTTGGCCCATTTTGGGGGGCTCATTTTTTAATCAGGTTGTTGGTTTTCTTATTTAGTTTTGAGTTCTTTGGATGTTGTGGGTGACAGTCCTTTGTCAGATAAACCTCTTGCAAATATGTTCTCCCAGTTTGTGGCTTGTCCTTTCATTCCCTTAATAATGACTTTAACAGAGCAAAAAGTTTCATTTCCATTCAGTCTAGCTTATCGGTTCTTTCTTTTACGGCTCATGCCTTTGGTTTTGTGTCTTAGAAATCATCACCTAACCCAAGATCCACCTATATTTTCTCCCGTTATCTTCTAGGAGATTTATAGCTTTGTATCTGTGCTCCCTGTAGGTCTGTGAACCATTTTAGGCTTTTTTTTGGGGGGAAGGGGAGCCCGTACCCTCGGCATGTGGAGGTTCCCAGGCTAGGGGTCTAAACAGAGCTGTAGCCGCCGGCCTACACCACGACCACAGCAACACCGGATCCAAGCTGTGTCTGCAACCTAGACCAGAGCTCACGGCAACACCGGATCCTTAACCCACTGAGCAAGGCCAGGGATCAAACCCAAAACCTCATGGTTCCTAGTTGGATTCGTTTCCACTGAGCCACAACGGGAACTCCCTGTGAACCATTTTAAATTACATTTTATGAGGGCGTAAGGTCTGTGTCTAGATTAATCTTTTTTTGCGTGTGGATGCTCACTCATTGCAGCACCATTTGCTCAGAAGACTTGTCTTTGCTAAATTTTATTGCCTTTGCTCTTTGGTCAAAAGTCAGTTGAGCATATTTATGTGGGTATATTGGAGGGCTTTCTGATCTGTTCTGATTCGTCTCTCCTTCTGTCAATACCGCAGTGTCCTGGTTACCGTAGCGTTATAGTAGGTCTGGAAGTCAGTCATGTGATGCCCGTATTCCAGCTGCGTTCTTCTCCTTCGACACTGTCTGGGCCATCCAGGCTCTTTTGCTTCTCCACGTAAACTTTACAATCGATTTGTTAATATCTCAAAATAATTTGCTGGGATTGGGATTGAGACTGCACTGGATCTTTAGGTCAGGTTGGGAACAATTGACTTTTTTTTTTTTTTGTCTTTTTGCTATTTCTTTGGGCCACTCCCGTGGCATACGGAGGTTCCCAGGCTAGGGGTGGAATCGGAGCCGTAGCCACTGGCCTACGCCAGAGCCACAGCAACTCGGGATCCGAGCCGCGTCTGCAACCTACACCACAGCTCACGGCAATGCTGGATCCTTAACCCACTGAGCAAGGGCAGGGACCGAACCCGCAACCTCATGGTTCCTAGTCGGATTCGTTAACCACTGCGCCACGACGGGAACTCTACAACTGACATCTTAACGATATTGAGTTTTCCTGTATTTATGGACATGAAATATCTCTCCATTTATTTAGCTTTTCTTTGATTTCATTTATCAAAATGTTGTCATTTTCCTCAGATAGATCTTACACATAGTTTGTTGGATTTCTACATTCGTCTTTCATTTTCCTGGAAGCGAATGTAAATGATGTCTTTTTGAAATTTCTTTTTTTCTTTCTTTTGTTAAAGTTTCAGATTCTACTTGTTCATTGCCGGTGTGCGGGAAGGTGATTGACTTTTGCTTCCTGACTTGGTGTCCGTCAGCCTTGCTATAATCACTTATTCGTCCAGGAGGCTGTTTTTCGGTCAGAGCTTTCAGATTTCCTACGTAGACAAGCATGTCGTCTGTTAACAAAGACACTTGTTATTTCTTTCCTCCCAGCTTGTAGAACGTTATTGCCTTTTCTTGTCCTAAGCATTGGCTGGAACTTCCAGTACCATGTTGAAAAGAGCTGCTGAGAAGTGACATCCTTGCCTTGTACCTGATCTCAGTAGGAAAGCTTTGAGTTTCTCATCGCTACATATAATGTTCGTTCTAGGGGGGGTTGTCGATATCCTTTATCAAGTTGAGGAAGTTCTAGTAAATTTTTTTTTGCCTTTTTTTTTTTTTTTTTTAAGGGCTGCACCTACGGCATATGGAGGTTCGCAAGCTGGGGGTCGAATCGGAGCTGTAGCTGCCAGTCCACACCAGAGCCACAGCAACACGGGATCTGAGCTGCATCTGCAACCTACACCACAGCTCACAGCAACACCAGATCCCTAACCCACTGAGCGAGGCCGGGGATCGACCTGCATCCTCATGGATCCTAGTCAGATTCGTTTCCGCTGAGCCACGATGGGCACTCCCTAGTAAATTTTTAATGTCAGTTACTGTACTATTCTACTCTAGAATTTCTATTTCATTTTAAAATAATTTCCATCTCTTTTTGATATTCTAGATTTGGGGAGGTGTCATTTTCAAATTCCTTAGACACCGTGACCTCTAGTTCTTATTTATAATGGCAGATTTAAAGTCTTTTGTCTGATGCCCAACATCAGAGCTTCCTCAGGGATCATTTTTGTTTGTTTGTTTTTGGCTATGCCTGCGACTTACAGAAGTTATGGACCAGGGATCGAACCTGTGTCACAGCAGTGACTGAACCATGGTAGTGACAACGTCAGATCCTCACCCCAGTACACCACCAGGGAACTTCCCAGGGACAGCTTTTACTGACTCCTTTTTTCTCTTTGTGTGGAATACCTTCCTATTTCTTTGTATGTCTCACATTTTTTGTTGTTGAAAACTAGATAGTTTGTTTGTTTGTTTGTTTTTGCTTTTTTAAGGCCGAACCTGCGGCACATGGAGGTTCCCAGGCTAGGGGTCTAATCGGAGCTACAGATGCTGGCCTACAGCACAGCCACAGCAACACCAGATCCAAGCTGCATCTGCAGTCTACACCAAAGCTCATGGCAACACCAGATCTTTAACCCACTGAGCGAGGCCAGGGATCGAACCCAAAACCTCATGGTTCCTAGTTGGATTCGTTTCCACTGTGCCACAATGGGAACTCTCAGATATTTTAAATAACATAATGTGACAACTCCAGAAATCAACTTCTTGCTATTTATTTGTTTATTGACTTTTGCTATTTATTTGTTTATTGATTTTCATGGACTGTTTCTACAAAGTGTATTTTCTTTGGCCCATGTGGTCACTGAAGTTTCTTCTTGGTTCACTTAGTGGTCGGCTAATGACTGGACAGAGGTTTCCTTAAGTTTAGCCTTGAAGCAGTAAGACACCTACTCTTTGCTAAGGCCTCTGTATGTTGGTGCAGCAAGCCTTCAAATACTCTGGCAGTTTTTTCTGCTTTATTCTTCACTTCCTGCTTAAACAGGGCCTCAAGGTCACCAGAGCTGAGAGGCTGGGGCCTTTTCAAGTATTTCCTGGACATACTCATAGTTCTTCAAATGCACGCGAATTTCAAGATCCCCATTGTCAGAGTTCCCGTCGTGGTGCAGCAGAAACAAATCCAAGTAGGAGCCATGAGCTCGTGGGTTCGATCCCTGGCCTCGCTCAGTGGGTTAAGGATCTGGCGTTGCTGTGAGCTGTGGCGTAGGTCGCAGACTCGTTTCGGATCTGATGTTGCTGTGGTGTAGGCCAGCAGCTGTAGTTCCCATTTGACCCCTAGCCTGGGAAGATCCCCAGTTGTGGAGTTCCCGCTGTGGCACAGTGGGATCAGCGGCATCTCTGCAGCAGCAGGACAGAGGGTCAATCCCTACTCAGCCCAGCACAGTGGCTTAAAGGATCCAACGTTGCCACAACCATGGCTCAGATCTGATCCCTGTTCCGGGACCTCCATGTGCCCTAGGGTGGCCAAAAAGAAAAAAGATTCTCAGGTGTGTGTCAGAACTTTTCAAAGCTCCGTATTGGCATCTCATTCCCCGCTGTTCCTTTTAAGGTTTGCATCCAGCCTTTGTTTGCCGCTGTTGGGTTCCTGCCTTAGGAGGCTGACACGGCAGATAACTAGCTGCCAGTTGTTTCAACTCCTACAGATGGGGTGTCTCACTGTGGGGGCTCAGAGGCAGACAAGCCCTGTGAATGGGGCTCTGAACAGGAGCTTCCAGATAAGTCAAGCCGTGACCCTTCCCTAGAGGGAGGGCTTTTTGGAGAGTTTCACACCCTCTGTGCCCCCTCTAGTGGCTGCTGGCCTCTGGTTTTTGTGACACTGCTGAATTTGGGGACTTCGGTGGCGTTGGGAGAGGACGGAAAAAAGCAAGTCAAAATGCCTCGAAGCTCGCTGTTTCGACTGTGAGATTCAGCCGTTTTTCTTGCATACATTCTTCTTAGCGTTTTTAAAGCTTGGTTAATTTCGGGAGTTTCTGGAAAAGTTGATTTTGACAAGTGTTGCCAGTGCTTCTGCTTTTGTGGAGGAGGGGATTTTCAGACGTCCTCATTCTGTCATTTTAGAGGCGCTCCTTCAGGTTACTGCTATTTTAAGAATTATAAAGCTTTAAATAACCTCGTTCACTTGTAAGTAAAACAGCCTTTGGGTATACAGTCTACTGGGTTTTTTTTTTTAATTTACTTACTGTTTGGGAGTTCCCCTTGTGGCACAGTGGAATCGAATCCGACTAGGAACCATGAGGTTGTGGGTTCGATCCCTGGCCTTGCTCTGTGGATTAAGGATCCAGCGTTGCCGTGAGCTGTGGTGGCAGACACAGCTCGGATCCTGTGTTGCTGTGGTTGTGGTGTAGGCCGGCAGCTACAGCTCCGATTGACCCTTAGCTTGGGAACCTCCATGTGCCGCGGGTGCAGCCCTAAAAAAGGACAAAAGACAAATAATAATAATTTGCTTAATGTTTAAAGTTTTTTTCATTGAAGTATAGTTGATTTACAATGTTGTGTTAGTTTCACATGGACAGCAAAGTGAACAGTATACTGTTAACATAAATAAAAGTTATTTTTCATTTTTCCTGTGTGTTTTACCCTTGGAGCAAAGTTTACGTCCTTACTAACCTGAAGGTGACCTTCCACTTCTCAAAAAGTGCATTAATTTGGGGGGTTCTGTGCTGATTTGCATCATGCTTTTGTATCATGGTCTAACATAACGCAATAGGATCCCTCATCTCTAGAGAAGTTAAAATTCTTAGCGACAAGGTTGGTATAAAATGTAGTTTTCTTAGTAATAACACAGCCAAGACTGAGGCTATTTCCTGACAACATTCTCATTTTTCTGTTTCCCTTCTCCAAGATCAGGTCCTATTCAGAATAATAAAACCATTGAGGGAGTTCTGTTGTGGTCCAGTGGGTTAAGGATCTGACATTGTCACTGCAGGGGCTTGGGTCACTGCAGTGGCACGGGTTGGATACCTGGCCCAGGAACTTCCACATGCTGTGGGCACAGCCAACCCCCCCCCCCAAACCATCAAGGCATATTTTACACCAAAATCATCTTGGCATTTCCCAGACAGCTGCTAGAATACCTTAAAAATCTGCTCCCTCAAAGCATGGCATTCCTAAGTAAAAGAGGCAGGGAAGGATGCCAAAAATAGGTATGATTGGTATGCTTCATGTTTGAAAGTCCAGCTTATCAGTGTTATAAGAGCTGCCCCGTGCATCATGTTGACAATGTGGAGAAAGATGTCACAGCAAAGCCAGGAGCTTTCCTTCCTTTCTAGATGATTTTTATATAAAAGGATTGTGATGGATGCTTAGCGATTGTAGACTTTCCCGGATGGGTAAAAACAGCCATCTTCACATGTTTGTACAATGACTGTCAACAAATCCATTTGCAGAATGATTTTAGTCCTTTTTTTTTTTTTTGTCTTTTTGTCCTTTTAGGGCCATACCCTCAGCATATGGAGTTTCCCAGGCTAGGGGTCTAATCAGAGCTGTAGTCACTGGCCTACATCACAGCCATAGCAACGCCAGATCCTCAACCCACTGAGCAAGGCCAGGGAGCAAACCTGTGACCCCATGGTTCCTGGTGGGATTCGTTTCCTCTGCGCCACTATGGGAACACCTGCTTGCTGGCTTTTTTTTTTGCTACACCCATGGCATATGGAAGATTCTGGGCCAGGGACTGAATATGAACCACAGCTTCAACCTACGCCACAGCTGTGGCCCGCGTTGCCCCTGTGGCTCGAGTTCAATCCCTGGCCCCAGAATTTCTGTATGCTGCAGGCGCAGCCAAAAAAAAACAAAGCCAACCAACCAACCAAGAAACGCTTTTATTACTGATAATAATTTTTCAAACACTGTATTTTATTTTTTTTGGCCAGACCTGAGACATGCAGAAGCTCCCAGGCCAGAGGTCAAACCCACACGACAGCAGCGACCTGAGCCACCACAGGACAATGCCAGATCCTGAACCCACTGACCCACACAGGTCGTCCAGTCATAGTTTTCCCAAACATCTTACAAAGTAAGATTTAAGGCTTCAAAGTTTCTAAATATATGCCCTGTCCATATCACCCATGGAGCTCAAGCAGATAGTAAGGATGAACGGAATTGGACAAAATGAGTTGCTTAAATGGGTTGAGAAGACAAATTCTCCTTGTCCACCTCTCCTTCCTCAGATTCTAATGCTACGTCTCCTCAAATACAGCTGTCAACAGTAGGTTCATGATCTGTGGTCTACACCCCAGTGGAAGGTCCTCTCTCTTTTATTCTGATGTTTGGCAGAATAGATTGGACAGATCTTCTGGTCCTGCCCACAAAGAGTTTTTATTCTTCTTGTTTTCCCGAAGATCCAGCCGTAATTGACCGCTGGGGAAACGGATTCGTGGCTCTGGCATCGCCACCATAAACTCCCACTTGGCTGATGCAACCGATTAGAGCCCCAGGACTGGAGAGTTCCAGAAAAATTTCAACCCGGAAGGCGAAGATGTCTGTGGAGGGAGAAGCCAAGGCACCAACAGGTGAGAGGAAATAATTTTCAGAGCGTCGGGAAGTTGGCAGAGGCCATATGAGGGTGGTGATGGCGTTGGTGTTTTTCGGTAGTGTGTCTCGGGCTCTTTTTTTGATTCGTCATGTGGCGCGGCCTTTTTCCTTTCCCTGGCTGTGGTTTCTAACCCACAATTTGCTGGACCATACTTGTGCCAATGGCAGTAAACATTCTCTCTAAAAAAATGTTTGGGCCGTGGGCCACTCTACCAAACATGTAGGCGGACCGTCTGTATCTCCACCAACGACAGTCTCGCTCCCTGCCTGCCACGTGGTTCCAACCAGCCTCTCAAAGTTCATCATGAAACAGTTTGGCTCAGATGATAGGTTTTTATGGAGCCAGATGCTGAATGCCTTAGAATACTTCCCTTCGTGGGTGCATTCAAAAATTGAGAAACAGGAGTTCCCGTTTTGGCCCAGTGGTTAAGGAATGCGACTAGGAACCATGAGGTTGCGGGTTCGATCCCTGGCCTCGCTCAGTGGGTTAGGGATCTGGCATTGCCGTGAGCTGTGGTGCAGGTCACAGATGCAGGTTGGATCCCCAGTTGCTGTGGCTGTGGTGTAGGCCGGCAGCTACAGCTCTGATTCAACCCCTAGCCTCGGAACCTCCATGGGCCACGGGTGCGGCCCTAAAAAAGAAAAGAAAAGTGCTACTGTGGACATTGACGGGCAGGTCTTTTTGTGGATATATATTTTCATTTCTCTTGAGTAGATGCTTAGGATTAAAGTTGCTGGGTTGTATGACACTTGCGGGTGTAATGTTTTGAGACCTTGCCACCGTTTTCCAAAGCCCGGTGCCGTTGTGCGTTCCCATCAGCACTAGGCGAGGGTTCCAGTTTCCCCACGTCTTTGCGAGCATTCGTCATTACCCGGCTCGTTTATTGTAGCTATTCTAATGGGTATGAACTGGCATCTCATTGTGGTTTTAATTTGCATTTTCCTAATGACTAATGATATTGGGCCTCTCTTCATGTACCTTCTTTGATGAGGTATCTATTCATTTCTTCTGTCCATTATTGGATTGGTTGGTTGTCTTATTAAGTGGTAGGTATTTCGGAGTTCTCTTGTGGCTCAGTGGGTTGAGGATCCAGCACTGTCACTGCAGAGGCTCAGGTCTCTGCTGTGGCGCAGGTTTGATACCTGGCCCAGGAACTTCCACATGCCATGCATGTGGCCCAAAAAAAGTTGTAGGTATTTTTTTTTTTTTGCATATTATGGATGGAAGTTCTTTATCAGATATGTGTTCTGCAGATATTTCCTCCTGGCTATTTCTTGTCTTTCAATTTTCTTAATGATGTCTTTTGAAGTGGAAAAGTTTTGAATTTTGATATGTCTAGTTTATCAGTTTTTTTCCAGTGATGGACTGAGGTGTTGGTTCAAAAAAGACATAAATGATTGGTAGAGATGTTAATATAAGAAATAGTTGCCTAGCAACTCCTGTTGTGACTCAGTGGGTTACAAAGCCAACTAGTGTCCATGAGGATGTGGGTTCCATCCCTGGCCTCGTCTGGCATTGCCGTGAGCTGTGGTGTAGGTCGCAGATTCGGCTCAGATCCTGAGTTAGTCTGACCCCTGGCCTGGGAACTTTCATGTGCTGCAAGTGCCGCCCTAGAAAGAAAAGAAAAAAGAAAAAATAGTCACCTAACACAGGCTCTGGAAGAACTTTTTTTTTTTTATTTTACTGAAGTGTCATTGGTTTACAATGTCGTGTTAACTTCTGCTGTGCAGGGACTTCCCATTGTGGCGCAGCAGAAACAAATCCAACTAGGAACCATGAGGTGGCGGGCTGGATCCCGGGCCTTGCTCTGTGGGTTAAGGATCCGGGTGTAGGTCGCAGATGCGGCTCGGATCCAGGCTGGCAGCTTTAGCTCCGATTGACCCCTAGCCTGGGAACCTCCATAGCCTCGGGTGCGGCCCTAAAAAGAAAAAAAAAAATCTGCTATAGAGTAAAATGATTCAGTTATACATATGATGCATTCTTTCTCATATTCTTTTTCATTATGGTGTCTCCCGGAATATCGAGTATAGTTCCCTGTGCTCAACACTAGGAATTTGTTGTTTACCTGTTCTCCTAAAGATTTTAGTTTTTAGCTGTTACTTTTGGGGGGGGGGGGGCGGGGCGGGTGCTTTTTGTTGTTTTAGGGCCACACCTGCGGCATATGGAGGTTCCCAGGCAAGAGGTCTAATCTGAGCTGTAGCCACCAGTCTACACCACAGCCACAGCCATACCAGATCCGAGCCTCGTCTGCGACCTACACCACAGTTCACAGCAACGCCGGATCCTTGACCTGCTGAGCGAGGCCAGGGATGGAACCTGTGTCCTTGTGGATGCTCGTCAGGTTCTTTTCCGCTGAGCCACGACGGGAACTCCTAGCTGTTATTTTTGAGTCTGTGATCCATTCTGAGTTTTATTTTTGTTTGTTATAAGTGAAAGTCTAAATACACTTTTTTTGCATGTGAATAATCAATTGATGGTCCTAGTGCATTTGTCAAGCAGATTATCTTTTTGCCTCAGCACGTTTGTCAAAAATCAGTTAACGGAGCTCCTTCTGAGCTGCGCAGAGTGACACCACACGGCTCCCTGGAGACAAACCCTCAGGACCGTGGTCTGGGAGTGACACGCCTCGTGTCCCTCTGCCCCCACTAGATGGTGCAAGTCCTCGGTCCCCTCCCTGGCCCACGCCAGCCCATCGGCTGCTCACAAGGCACCTATCTGGTGACCGACCACACACGTGCCTGGATTCCTCCCCTTCCCGAGCACCTCCCCGGGGCCAGGCCCGGGGGATCTGGCACAATCGATGTGGACACGGCCTCTGCTTTCACACGTGTGTGCTCTGTCAGGGAAAAGTCGGGCCGTAAATACAGGAGAGAGACAGAGAGCAGTCCAAGAGGACCTGGGCGATGCGATAAGAAAATGCCTGGGAGTTCCCATCATGGCTCAGCGGTAATGAATCTGACTAGCATCCGTGAGGACGCAGGTTCGATCCCTGGCCTCTTTCAGTGGTGTAGGTCACAGATGCGGCTCAGATCCTGCACTACTGTGGCTGTGGTGTAGGCCAGTGGCTACAGCTCCGTTCAACCCCTCAGCTTGGGAACCTCCATATGAAGTGGGTACAGCCCTAAGAAGACAAGAAAATAAATAAATGTATATATATATTATTAACTATAAATATAAGGATTTATTTTTGGACTCTAAATTCTGTTCCATTAATTTATATATCTATCCTTATGCCAGTCCTACTGCTCTAGGAAATCTTAATTTAGAAAATTATTTTATTTTTTATTTTTTATTTTTTTGGTCCTTTTTTTTTTTTGTCTTTTTAGGGCCGCACCCACAGCATATGGAGGTTCCCAGGCTAGGGGTCCAATTGGAGCTGTAGCCGCCGGCCTAAACCACAGCCACAGCAACACTGGATCCTTAACCCTCTAAGCGAGGTCAGGGATCAAACCCACATCCTCATGGATGCTAGTTGGTTTCGCTAACCGCTGAGCCACAATGGGAACTCCTAGAAAATTATTAATAACATCCTCAAGCTAATGACTCCTGAGAACTTGAGGATGACAACTGCAGAAAGTGGGATTCAAATAAATATTTTTAGAAATGGTTCAGAAACAGGAGTTTCCACTGTGGCTCAGGGGGTTATGAACCCGACTGTAGTATCCATGAGGATACGGGTTCCATCTCTGGCCTTGCTCCGTGGGTTAAGGCTGCTGCATGGCTGTGGCTGTAGCAACTGCAGTTCTGATTTGACCCCTAGCCTGGAAACTTCCATATGCCCCAGACGTGGTCCCAAAAAGCAAAAAAAAAAAAAAAGGAAATAAGTTCAGAAATGGCAAAATAGGCCTTTGATAAGGTATCTTGTATTGCGGCAGTACTAACCATAAATTTCACTAATTATAATATACCCATGCACAAGGCATGTTTATAAATAGCGTCACTGGCTCTGAAACGTTGAATGGCCTTGTTCCCAAGGGTGTCTAGGGTGGTGGCCCATGGATTGTCCACTTCTCGTGTTGATAGAGTTCTTTGCACAGGTTCAAAGAGTTGGTTCTTCTTCTTGCCAGGATCTAACTGAAACGTCACATTTGTAACCGTGACTGTGCCAGAAATGTCGCTGACGGTAACGTAAGGTCTTGGTAGCAGTCTTTAGGTCATGGACAGACGTCCTGATTTCCCTTCTCCTTCCAGGCACGTGCTAGGATTGTCTTTTCCTGGCCTCCCTGAAGTTAGCCATGACCTTGACTCGATTTAGGCAACAAAATAAGTGATGAGCGCAAGTGTGAAGAGCCTCTCTGGAATTCACCAACTTCCCTATTCCTGTCTCATGCAGGTGTGTGACGAGACGGAGCCTCCATCAGCTTGGGCCCCTAAGTGACAAGCAGAATCCCCCCAACAACCCACATTAAGTACCATAGCTTAAGCAAGGAACCAGTGTTTGTTAAGCCACTGAAAAAGGCTTAACTTTTTTTTATATGACTGTAACATAACCCAGCTTATGTCCAGCTTCTACAAATGATGCTTAATGTAGGAACACTGCCTAAAAATCTGCCAAATCATTGGTTCGGGACCTGCTCCAGGAGTCTAGGTCTGGGTCTAATCCTAGCTCGGCCAGACCAGCTCAGGCCCAGCTCCCCTGGTCAGGCCTGGGGTCCCTTATCCCTTTAAGATACACATATTCAGGAGTTCCCTTGTGGCGCAGTGGGTTAAGGAGCCAGCCAGCATTGTCATTGCATCGGCTCAGGTTGCTGCTGTGGTGCAGGTTTGATCCCTGGCCCCGGAACTTCTGCATGCTGTGGGCATGACCAAAAAAAAAAAGAAAAAAGAAAAAAAGAAATACACTTATTTCTTCACTCCACAAGGGGATAGAGTTTCTCAGGAGCCAGATTGGCCGGGATGGCACCTCAGCTCTTACGCAAGGGATGTTTGACCATGTTCCTTAATCTAGAAACCTGTCTCCATGGATATAAGATGCAGATGACAGTATCTGTACCTTACGGGAGTAAATATAAGACTCTTGGGAAAGTGCCTGACACACAGTGCCTTGTGGGTACGAGCTGCGCGTTGGGTGGGGGCCCTGTGGCCCCCCTTCCCCCCTCCCCGCCATCCATCCGGCGCTTGCTGGACACTCCCATTCCCTTCTCTTCTGCTGGAGAGCGGAGCACAGGGCAGAACAGGGAACCCTGGGAGGCTTGGGTCCACTTCACATAATAAAACCTTGGGCCTGGCTCTAGATGAGAGCTGTAGTGACAAATGAAATTGAGAGCTATGACTGTGTCCTGGGTTCGAATAGTTCACTACCTGGCAAGTTCACAGCAAGTATCAGAGCTGGGAACCACCCACGTCTAAGCAGCTTCTGTCACTGGGAACTGGGAAGCCGCGTCACATCCGTTCACGTTCTAATAACTCACATGACACATGTGGGGTGACTGGTTTATTCAGGATCCCCCCCCCCGCCACCACCACCACCACCACCACCGAGGCACTGACAAGCTGGGCGCTGTGGGGCCGAACAGGGGAGGGCTGTCCAGCTCTCCGAAGACAGAAGCTCAGCTCAGCAGCCAGAGCAGCGTCACGGCCAGGCCGAACTGGAGAGGCCAGGCCTCGGAGAGCCCAGCGCCACTCATGATCTGGGCGTAGTATCTCGCCACCACCTCGTTGGGGTTGCCCTGTTCTGGGTCGAACCACATCTGGATGCAGCGGCCGCTGCCCCGGCTGTAGTTGGTTTGTTTGTAGGAGTTGCTCCAGATCTGGCTGCACAGCGCAGCGGGCGTGGGGAAGTAGAAGTCGAAGGGGCGGCAGACGGCATTCGCAGGGCACCGGTTATACCCTGTGGGGAGGATGCACGGCCTTTGGCCTCTGGATCCAGAACCTTCTCTGGTTCCACCAGCCCCCACAGCCCCTGTCTCCATCTACTCCATCCACACACACCCCCCACAACCCAGCTCCCACCCCGGCCCGCCCAGGCCCTCACCTGAGCTCCAGTTCCAGCCCTCGTGCCAGTTGCTCTTGCAGGTGTAGGAGGTGCGGCAGTCTTCCCACCAGTTCTGACAGTCCTCTTTGCAGAGGGGCACGTTCAGGATCCGCTCTCTGCGCCACTTCTGGTTCGCCTGGGTGGGAGGGGGCGGGGAGGGGCTGCTGTCAGCCCAGGGTCTCAGCGGCCGCAGCCTCAACGGGGTCCAGGGCTGGGGCAGAGGTGGCACCTCGACGCTTACCAAACTCGGGTCAGCTGCTCACCTCTCAAAAGCCACTAATCAAGGGGCAGGTGTCAGTAGAAAGGAAAGCAGCTTTAATCAGAGAAGGTGGTAACCTGGGAGTTCCCATCATGGCTCAGTGGAAATGAACCTGACTAGCATCCATGAGGGCGCAGGTCTGATCCCTGGCCTTGCTCAGTGGGTTAAGGATCCCGTGCTGCCGTGAGCTGTGGTGTAGGTCACAGACGTGGCTCAGATCCCACATTGCTGTGACTGTGGTGTCGGCTGGCAGCTGCAGCTCTGATTGGACCCCTAGCCCAGGAACTTCCGTATGCCAGGGGTGTGGCCCTAAAAAGCAAAAAAGAAAAAGAAAAGCTGTTAATCTGGGGGAGAAGATAGGTTCATGTCCTGAGACCAGCTCTGAAGATCCTGCTCAGCCATGACGGTTTTCAAAGAGAAAAAGGAGCAAGAATCTCCGAGACTCTTGCAGGCGGGAGGTTGGCCTCTGCTTCGGTCTCCACTGCATGCAGACTGGCTGACTCTTTCTTCAGATGTTATCATGCCAGAGTGATCTGCCTGCAGCATTGCTCCAGGGGCTGTTGGGGGCAGAGAGCTACTAATTCTTTACTTAATATTTCCTTCTTTCTTCTTCGAATCTAGGAAAAGAATCCACAGGTTGGGCAAGGCCTGCTCTTCCGGAGAGCTTCAGGGGTTCAGTTAAATTACCTAGGGCTCTCCGTCTGCTAACTAGGTTCTTTTTTAAGAGGGGAACAGGAATGGGCAGGCAGGAAGGGGGCGAAAGAGCTGTTTCCACTGCCACCCTCAGACCAGAATTCCTGGGCCACACCCAGCGGGCCGGTGGCTGGTGGGTCATGCCCTCTGCTGAGGTTCGCGCTTGTGGGGACGGTGTCTGTACCTGCTGGATCCAGGGCCCCAGGTTGGGCGAGCACTCATAGAGACAGGTGTCTTGAATGAAGTGGCGCTTGCAGGCCGGCTTCATCTTGCCGCAGTGCTCCCAGTTGAATTTGTACAGGTAGGAGATGTCGTTATGGGCTTCTTGGCTGGTGTTGACCGAGCAGCAGGCGTTCATCTCCCACGGGCTGCACTGGGAGGGGAGGACACCAGCATTAAATTGCACACCCAGCACAACCCGAATAGTCCATCACGCAGCCTCTCCCCTTTTAAGTCCTCGATTCCCCAGCACAGAGTGTCCAGGGAGACGCTCGCTCTGGGGGGGACCCTCTTTGGAGGAGAAAAGTCTCCAATACTGTGGGATCCCAGGAGGGAGCCCCCGCCCGGAAATGCAGTCATTATAACGTCATTCATTCAACTCTTTATCGAGCTCCTACTTTCTCTAGCCCAGGCATTTTTCTAGGAACCAGAAATCACAGTGAAAGCTTATCACCAGATAATGGCTTTGGGGGGAAAACAAACAGAAAAACCAAAGCAAGATCAGAATAGGGAATTGCCGTTTTCTAGATCGGTCCGATTAAGCCTCTCTGAGAAGGTGACGGAGACCTGGGGGCTGAGGAAACAAGTTAAATAAACTTGAACCCCGGAAGAGTGCTCCTTGCAGAAATCCTCAGCGTCCTCTTACTGAGTGAGTGAAAACCCACGGCCTAGAATTAGTCTAAAAGTCCAATATTAAGATGTATACTTTCTAAAAATACACACATAGGCTGAAGAGGGCAAAGCAAGGCTACTCAGAAGTATCCAAGTGGGAGTTCCCATCGCGGCGCAGCAAAAACGAATCCGCCTAGGAACCATGCGGGTGCGGGTTGGATCCCTGGCCTTGCTCTGTGGGTTAAGGATCCAGCATTGCCGAGAGCTGTGGTGTAGGTCGTGGACACGGCTTGGATCTGGCGTGGCAGTGGCTGTGGTGGAGGCCGGCGGCTGAAGCTCCGATTAGACCCCTAAGCTGGGAACCTCCATATGCCGCAGATGCGGCCCTAAAAAGCAGAAAAAAAAACCAAAAAAACCCCACATTTAAATCGGTTCAGGAAATTGAAGGGATCGTGGCAACGTAGTTGTCCCATGGGAGACCTCAGGTGCACTAGGGGTCAAGAGCCCCAGTGGACGCGTCTGCCTTGCCCCCAGCCTCATTGTGAGAGGCCCCCTTTCCCTGAGCTGTTTGAGGCTGGCAGAAAAGAAGCCGCCCCGCACCGTGTATTCTTTCTCCTCTCAGATCCTTGCAGAGTCAACCCCAGTGTACACGCGGAAATCAGAATCGACCCCCAGGGCCTGCTCCCCGGTTTGAATTAACAAGGAATGCCCCCCCCACCCACCCACCGAGAAGCTGAGCTCTCGGCATGGTTCTGACCACACTGGGTGCCCGGCAGGGGTTAAAGAGTTGCCAGATCAGTGCAAATTGAAGAAGATCCGCTGAGGGGCCCCCTGCCCCCCCCAGGAGGGGTAGATGTTTCTGGAGGCAGCGCTGCTCCCCGCCCCCAGGCCCCCATCCTTTGGCCCACCTGCTCATGCAGGCCATCTTCCGGGCCTGGCTTTGTCTTGTGGTGTTTGGCGTCCATGCAGATGTTGAGGAGATCAGGCCGGGCCGCCCATGTGACAGCCACACACACCAAGAGAAGCGGCAGCCATGCTCTCCCAAGGGCCATGCTTGTCCTGCAGAAAGAGCTGTGGTCAAAAGCAGCAGGAATGGGAGAATGCGGAGGTGGGGCCTCGAGGTATTGAAAAAAGAGCCTTAGGTGGGTGGAGCCTAGGGCGGGTATCTACATTCTAAGCTTCCCAGCCTGAGGGAAGGCTGAGATAAGACCACCTTCCAGGCTAGTCTCTGACTGGGGTCTCCTGGCTTCCCCACCATGAGGCTCAACAAAATGCAGAAACAGCTAGGAGATTGCCTGAGGTCCACACACTCATGAATGAAATCCTTGGAGACAAATGTTTCAGAACTTAAAACTTTTAAGAGTTTGTTGACTTGGACTTCCCATTGTGGCTCAATGGTAATGAACCTGACTAGTATCCATGAGGATGTGGGTTCCATCCCTGGCTTCGCTCAGGGGGTTAAGGATCTGGCGTTGTCATGAGTTGTGGTGTAGGTCGCCGACACAGCTCAGATCCTGTGTTGCTGTGGCTATGGTGTAGGCTGGCAGCCGTAGCTCCAATTCGACTCGTAGCCTGGGAGATTCCACATGCCACACTTGCAGCCCTCGGGGGAAAAAAAAAGATTGAGATAATTTTTGTTAAAAGGAAAAAAAAGAGAAAGAAAAAAGATTTTGTTGACTTAAAAAACACACAACATAGACCAAAAAAAAAAAAAAAAAAAGGAGTTCCTGTCATGGCGCAGTGGTTAACAAATCTGACTAGGAACCATGAGGTTGCGGGTTCGGTCCCTGCCCTTGCTCAGTGGGTTAACGATCCGGCATTGCCGTGACCTGTGGTGTAGGTTGCAGATGCGGCTCGGATCCCGCGTTGCTGTGGCTCTGGTGTAGGCTGGTGGCTGCAGCTCCGATTCAACCCCTAGCCTGGGAACCTCCATATGCCGTGGGAGCGGCCCAAGAAATAGGAAAAAAAAACGCACAACAGGGAGTTCCTGTTGTGGCACAACCGAAACGAATCCAATGAGGAACCATGAGGTTGAGGGTTCGATCCCTGGCCTTGCTCAGTGGGTTAGGGATCCAGCATTGCTGTGAGCTGTGGTGTAGGTTACAGACTCGACTTGGATCCCGCTTTGCTGTGGCTGTGGTGTAGGCCGGCGGCTACAGCTCCGATTGGACCCCTAGCCTGGTGAACCTCCGTATGTCGATGGTGCAGTCCTAAAAAGACAAAACAAAAAACCAAAAAAAAAAGCATAAGAGCTATGAATGGAGTTTATCAGTGTCTTACTGAGGACTCTAGCCCAGGAGACAGCTCTGTGAAACTGTTCCAAAGAGGGAAAGGGGGAGGTCACGATGGACCCAGTAGAGACGTGACCCCAGGGGTATGCGCAGTCAGGCCCACATCCCGAAGCGGGTTGCTGCTGGTCACAAGGACCAGGTATCTTGGTGGGTGGTTTTCATGCTTTTGGCTTTTGTTCTCTCTTCGTGGAGAACACCCAGGAATTTGGGATCATGAAATTTTTCCCTGCAAAGATGAGGGCCTGTTCTGCCTATTTTTCCCGAGCGCTGAGTGCCTCGTTCCTGTCTGCACCCTGCCTGCCGTTCCCTCAGTGTGCATTAAAGGTCAGCAGCTGCCGTAGCGAATGACTTGCTCCTTAGAGAGCACGGGTAGCAGAGTGACAGTCTTTAGTTGGCAGCTTTATAAAAGGCCATGCAGGGAGTTCCCGTCGTGGTGCAGTGGTTAACGAATCCGACTAGGAACCATGAGGTTGTGGGGTTGGACCCCTGCCCTTGCTCAGTGAGTTAAGGATCCAGCGTTGCCGTGAGCTGTGGTGTAGGTCGCAGATGCGGCTCGGATCCCGCGTTGCTGTGGCTGTGGTGTAGGCCGTGGCTGTAGCTCCGATTAGACCCCTAGCCTGGGATCCTCCATGTGCCGCACGGGTCTGGCCCTAAAAAGACCAAAAAAAAAAAAAAGGCCATGCAAAATAAGGGGACCCAAGTTGCATGCACTCAACAGTCAAGCACACATTCCGTTCTGGGGAAATAGTTACGTTGATGGGATAAATACAAACTGTAATAACCTCAGATTACTTCTCAAGTCGGATGTTTACAGAACGATTTTTATTTTTTCCATTACAGCTGGTTTACAGTGTTCTGTCAGTTTCCTACAGTACAGCAAAGTGACCCAGGCATGTATACACCCATGTATACACCCACACAGGTCTACATTCTTTTTCTCCCGTTCTTCTCCAGGGTTCAGGTGCTCATTCATTTGCTAATTCGTTCATTTCAGGACCCAATCGTCTCTCCCTTGACCCCGCCACTCACTGATCTCCAAGCACACAGCACAAGCCTGTCCTCCCGGCAATGCCAGGTGATGCAAGATGAGGCTCCTTTGGGGAAACAAAGTCTAGCAGTTTAGAGCACACGGTACCAGATCGGCCCGTTTGCGATCTCAGCCCTCGCACTCTCCCTCCTGCTTGACCTTGGGGGAAAAGAACTCACAGCATCCTGAGGCTTAGCTTCCGCTTCTGAGGAGTAAATGTAGGGGAACCCCCCCAGCAAATGCTGGCCAACCAGGCCCGGGTTGAGGGACATGCCCCAGGTCACATGGCGGGGACCACCCAAGTCCGACTTGGGACCCTCACGTCCAGAGCTCCTTCACCTTTGGTCCCCTGCACCTTGGCTGTGCGGAGGCTCTCGCAGGGGTGACCCGCACAGAGCCCTGGGGGAGCACAGCCGGGTCTCAGCCGTCGGTCAGTGGTTTTTCTTGCTGTGGCTGCTTTCTAGAGCTTTCTCCTCCCCTCCACTGCATCTGTGCTGGCATGTCATTCCCCGCCTTCTTTGTCCAGCTATGACCCCCCCCCCCCGCCAACGCTCAGCACACACACGCACATTCCCCCCGGGTCCCAGACTTCAAGCACTGAGAGCTCAGTGCAGTGCTGAAAGCCAAGGGTCCTGGGTCCTCATTCAAGGATGGATATTAACTTGGAGCTTAACCTTGGGCAGGGTCTCATCTGTCTCCACTTCCGGATTCCCAGCCTTTAGGTGGTGAACCCCTCCCCCACCCCCCACCTCCCAGTTCAAATCCTTTAACACTTGCTGGGGGGTGGAGAGTGGCCTACCTGGGAGAGAAGGTGGCGCTTGGTGTGGCTCAGGCTTCTGCTTTGCTCTGCAGTCCCCCTTGCCTCACTCTAGGGGACCGAAGGGGCTTAGTGACCTAGGCGACGCAGTGCAGGCAGTGAGCATGTGGCCCAGGAGAGGCATTTACGGTAGGACAAAGGCCACTCAGGAGTTCATTATTGCACATGGGCACCGGCCAGGCCCCCGTGGAGGTGGCGGGTGGGAGGGACTGGGGACTGGTGAGGCTGAAGACCAGTCCCCGGCCCCACTTCCTCTATTTGCTCCCCCAAATTCAGGTCTGAGAAAACCTTGCCGCCTGCATTGCTGGGATCCTTTAAAATAACCTGGTCCGCTTCCCACACCCCCGTCCTGTTACACAGATGAAGAGCGTGAGATCCAGAGAATCAGGACAGGGAGGGGTCATTGCAGGGCCGGGGCAGCAACGCGGGTTTCCAGGCTTCCAGGCAGCCATAGAGCACATGGAGCTCCATACCCCCAAGTACAGAGCCACCACGCCTTCACCCTCGGGCATTGCTCCCTCAGCCTCAGGCATCGCCCACCTCCAGCTATAAAATCCGATTTTCAGATGGCCAGAGTCTCAGCGGTTCCAGGAGTCCAACTGTCCTCCCATCCCCCACGCCCTCACCCACCCATGCAGGTACCCCTTTCTCCAGCAGCCAAGAGTCTTCTCTCATTTAGGCTCCTCCCACTGCTCCTACCCAGCCAGAAACAGAAGCCTTTCTTTTTTCACCCTCTGAGACCAGGCTGGTACCACTGATGGGAAGCGAGGGGAGGGAGGAGCAAATTCAGGCAGGAGGGAATGGTTAGTTCTGTTCTGGCAGGTGCAGCCTGGGGTGGGGGGAGGTGGTTGTAGAGATGAAAGGTCAGGGGCAGGGCCCACGTTGGATGTGGGTGCCGTCAGCCCAGGGATGGCAGTGAAGTTTAAGGACTGCGGGGCCTCCATACCCTTGGAAAGGCCATAGGTCTGAGCCCAGGAAGCGGCAGGGGAACTGGGAGCCAGAGGAGGCAGCTGAATCACTGGACAAGAATCAGCTACGAAGGAAAGCCCTAAAGGGCTTGCAAAGAAATTGACTCCCAGGATGGGAGCTCCCCTTGTGGCTCAGTGGGTTAAAAATATGACTAGTATCCATGAGGATGGGATTCGATCCCTGGCCTCACTCAGTGGGTTAAGGATCTGGCATTGCTGAGAGCTGCAGTATAGGTTGCAGACACAGCTTGGATCTGGTGTGGCCGTGGCTGTGGTGTAGGCTTGTGGCTGTAGCTCTAATTCGACCCCTAGCCTGGGAACCTCCACATGCCACAGGTGTGGCCCTAAAAAGACAAAAAAAAAAAAAAAAAGAATGCAGGAAAGAAATTGACTGCCGGGGGAGCCCCTCCGCTTGCGCCCTGCTCTCCCTCTCCCCCGGAGGAAGCCATACCTGAATCCTGTGACCATCTGGGAGGGTTAAGCAGGTCGAGCTTGCTGGAACTCCTGGACTCCCTCATCCTTTGCCAGCCCAGCTCAGCCCTCTCCTGGTTGGAGAAACATGACCCGCTCTCTAGGCGTGCCCCCAAAGCATTCCTCCTGATGCTCTTCCTGATGGGACCTGCCCCTGTCCCCCATCCCCCACCCCCGCCCTGGGGGTGACCACAACCTGAGCTTCACAGCTTCTCCACGGCAGCAGTGAGGTTGGTGCCCGCATCAGGCTCCTGGAACCTCAGGGCTTCAGAAGGAATGACCCGCAAGTGGGAGGTGCGTCGGAGGTGGAATCTAACCCGTGAGGTTCCCGGCCCTTGTTGAGCCTCATCTCTCAAGGGCTCAGGCCGTCTGGCCACCAGGGAGGGACACAGTCAGTCAAGCACCCACCGTGGAGCCGATCCCGAGGGTATCTGCCCAGACTGAAAGCTTCATACCAGCCACGTCAGCTGTCGGCATCCTTGTGAACCCCCATTCGAAGGCTGTCTTGTGACCAGACAATGACAACAGAGGGGCTGGGGCTCCGAGCTGAGTCTCATTCCAAGTCTGGCTGCTGCTTTTTTTTTTTTTTTACAGCCACACCCACGGCACATGGAAGTTCCCAGCCAGGGGTCTAATCAGAGCTGCAGCCGCCGGCCTACACCACAGCCACAGCCATGCGGGATCCAAGTCACCTCTGCAACCTACACCACAGCTCACGGCAACGCTGGATCCTTAACCCCCTGAGCAAGGCCAGGGATTGAACCCGCGTCCTCGTGGATACTAGTCAGGTTCGTTTCCACAGTAGGAACTCCAATCCTGGCTTCTTTCACAAGGAAGGGAGGGCGCTGTGAGGGGCATCGGTCTGAGGGTTGCAGATCCAGTGTTTCTCCTCTGGCCTCATTGCCTGGCCTTGCCCTCTAAACTGTCCTAGCCGCCTGGAAATTTGGTTTGTGCTTTTGGCACCTCAAAGCCTTTGCATTTCCTGAAACTTCTCCATGGAGAGCCGCTCCTCCCGTCTGGTCTGCTTGGCGAACATGAAGCTCTAGAAGAGGCTTCCCTGACACTCCGGGCTGCGGGGAGCGACACCGCACAGCTCCCTGGAGACAAACCCTCAGGACCGTGGTCTGGGAGTGACACGCCTCGTGTCCCTCTGCCCCCACTAGATGGTGCAAGTCCTCAGTCCCCTCCCTGGCCCACGCCAGCCCATCGGCTGCTCACAAGGCACCTATCTGGTGACCGACCACACACGTGCCTGGATTCCTCCCCTTCCCGAGCACCTCCCCGGGGCCAGGCCCGGGGGATCTGGCACAAGCGATGTGGACACAGCCTCTGCTTTCACACGTGTGTGCTCTGTCAGGGAAAAGTCAGGCCGTAAATACAGGAGAGAGACAGAGAGCGGTCCAAGAGGACCTGGGCGATGCGGTAAGAAAGCGCCTGGGTGATTGCTTTGGGTTGGATGGTCAGGAGTCACTTTAGTGGGGCATGAATTGTAGGTTGAAATCTAAGCGGCGAGTTCCCGTTGTGGTGCAGCAGAAACAATTCCCACTAGTATCCATGAAGATGCAGGTTCAATCCCTGGCCTTGCACAGTGGGTTAAGGATCTGGTGCTGCCATGAGCTGTGGTGTTGGCTGCAGCTGTAGCTCCGAGTTGCCCCCCAGCCTGGGAACTTCCATGTACCGTGGGTGCGGCCCAAAAAAGCAAAATAGAACAAAGAAATCTAAGTGGGTACAGGGAGCCAGGCTGCAAAGTATCCACGAACATTCCAGAAACCAGGGGAGGGCCCTTGCCGGAGCAAAAGCCCCCAAGTGAGAAGCGTGAAAGGGGCTCATGTGGGGGGGGTAGATTATTTGACATATCCAAGTGGAGGAGGGGGGCTTCCATGCTGCTGAAGAAGTTTGGTTTTTCCAGCAGATACCATGGAAAGGCATGAAAGAGTTGGTGAGGGGATGTCACATAATCAGACATTTTTGGTGTTTGTTTTCACTCAGTAAACTCCAGGTGAAGGTCTGATAATGAACAGGACATCTGCAGTTTTCTGAGTGTCTCCCTTCCACGTACTTATTAATTACACAGCCGGGGGGAGTAGTGGAGAAACCAGGCTGACCCAATCTCAACCCAAAGATGACATCACCAGCAATGGGAAACCCTTAACAGCAAGCTCCTCGTCATGATGCATCAAAAGGACCTGGTCCTGCTTTGGGGATATTTGTATCAAAAATGCAGAACCTCAGTCTGATGAGGAAATAGATAACCCCCCAAATGAGAGTCATTCGACAAAACAGCCAGTCCGTGCTTTTCAAAAAAAGTCAAGGCCATCAAAGAACCTCCCTCCCTCAGAAATCTATCAGCAGGTGACTGAATTAAAGTGATATGTACATAGAATGGAATATTGCTCAGCAATGAAAAAGAATGAACTAGATCTCTGTAGATCAATATGGAAAGTTGTAACTATCAAAATGATGAATCCAAATACTCCTGGAGCCAGCAATCCCTTTTCCAGAATTCTGTGCCACAGCATTCTAGTAATCCTTCATAGTAGAATTATTTGTCATTTAAACAAATAGAGGAGTTGCTTTCATGGCTCAGCGATAGCAAAACTGACTAGGATCTGTGAGGATGAGGGTTCGATCCCTGGCCTCGCTCAGTGGGTTAAGGATCTGGCATTGCCATGAGCTGTGGGGTGGGTTACAGATGTGGCTTGGATCTGGCATTGCTGTGGCTGTGGCATCGGCTGGCAGCTACAGCTCCAATTCAGCCCCCTAAACTGGGAACTTCCATAGGCCACTGGTGCTGCCCTAAAAAGACAAAATAAAATAAAGTAATAGAGACACCCCAAGTGTTGATCCTTGGAATCTGCTCAGCAGGATCTGCACCCCATCCCACGTCTAGTAAGGGAAGGAAAGGGAAAGACATTTTCGGGGGACTTATAACCCCCAGCCTCTCCCCAGTCCCCTCATCCTCTTGTGCAGGAGGGGTCGTGAGGAAGGAGGCCGGTGAAGAAGTAAGAGCCCCAGGTTCAAGGATCAACTTCCACCCCCTGCTTACTGGTGAACTTCAAGCTAATCCCAGTCCTTCGCGGGACCTCTCAACAGGAAAGATGGAGCAGCGAGGCAGGCCGCCCGCCCCTCACCCGCTCACTCCCCAACCATTCATAACACACAGGGCACACGTGGATATTGTATTGGAAGAGGCTGTCAGAGGCTCCCCATCGGATCTTAGATCAGGAGCCAATGACCAGGGTGCTGAGGCCACCCGGAGAGTAACCCAGGGGATGTGGGCGGAAAGCAGGGGTCGGCGGGGGAACAGCTTAGCCGGTGACCCAGTGTTTCACCATCTCCGTCCAGTTGGTCAGGAGAGGCCCGATCCCCTGGGCCACGGCCCCAGCATCCCCATTCTCAGCATAGTATCTCGCCACCGCCTCGTTGGGGTTGCCCTGGGCCGGGTCGAACCACATCTGGATGCAGCGGCCGCTGCCCCGGCTGTAGCTGCTGACTTCAAAGGAGTGGCTCCAGATCTCGTTGCACAGGGCAGCGGGCGTGGGGAAGTAGAAGTCGAAGCGGTGGCAGGCGGCGCTCACTGGGCACTGGTTATACCCTGTGGGGAGGATGCATGGCTTTTGGCCTCTGGATCCAGAACCTTCTCTGGTTCCACCAGCCCCCACAGCCCCTCATCTCCATCTACTCTATCCACACCCCGCCTCCACCCAGCTCCCGCCTCCTGGCCCTCACCTGAGGTCCAGTTCCAGCCCTTGTGCCAGTTGCTCTTGCAGGTGTAGGAGGTGCGGCAGTCTTCCCACCAGATCTGACAGTCCTCTTTGCAGAGGGGCACGTTCAGGATCCGCTCTCTGCGCCACTTCTGGTTCACCTGGGTGGGAGGGGGGCAGGGGGCTGCTGTCAGCCCAGGGTCTCAGCAGCCGCAGCCTTGACAGGGTCCGGGGCTGGGGGAGAAGAGATGCCTCTACCACCCTCAGATCAGAATTCCTGGGCCACGCCCAGCGGGCAGGTGGCTGGTGGGTCGTGCCCTTTGCTGAGGTTCACGCTTGTGGGGACAATGTCTATACCTCCTGGATCCAGGGCCCCAGGTTGGGCGAGCACTCATAGAGACAGGTGTCTTGAATGAAGTGGCGCTTGCAGGCCGGCTCCATCTTGCCGCAGTGGTCCCAGTTGAATCTGTACAGGTAGGAGATGTCTTTATGGGCTTCTAGGCTGGTGTTGACCGAGCAGCAGGAGTTCTTCCTCCAGGGGCTGCACTGGGAGGGGACGACACCAAGATTAAGTCCTTCCCGCACCACAGCTGTCACCACCACATGCTGGCTCCTGTGCCTCGGGTAGGTCACCCAGAGGAACACTGGCTGGGGAGGCGGCCTCTAAGCCCGGCCTTGAGGAGCCCTTGTTTTGGGGTAGAGGCAGTTATAATATTGACTTTGAACAGAGAGTAACACAGGGGACGTGGGAGAACTGGGAACCCATCACCTAGGGGAGCCGTCATTCTCCGTATATCTCTAAACCGTTCACCAATTGATTTCGCTTTATCTAGGAGATTTACGGTACTCATCTTGCAGGTCCTCAACTCTTGATCCCCTGCAAGACCCCATGCACCTGATCCCTGACCTGCCAGTCGGGGTCAGTGGTTTCCGCCTCTGAAAGAGTTAATTAACATAACGAAAAGCACTTCCTGGCCTATAGGAGTTCCCTGGTGGCTTAGCAGGTTAAGGATCCAGTGTTGTCACTGCTGTGGCTAGGGTTTGATCCCTAGCCTGGGAACTTTGCCTGCCGTGGGCGCAGCCAAAAATTTTAAAAATAGCATAAAATAAAAAATAATAAAGCAGAGTTCCCGGATGGCCTAATGGTTGAGAATCCGGTAAGGATCTGGTGGTGTCACTGCTGTGGCATGGGTTCAATCCTTGGCTCAGGAACTTCTGCTTGCATGCCCCCCCCCAAAAAAAATGCAAAAGTAAAAATTTTTTTAAAAAGCACTTCCTGGCCTATAGGGGCTCAACAGAAACAGCCACTCCCTTCCAACCTACACCCCTCAGAATTACAGTCACCTCTCTCCCTCAAATCTGCACCATCTCTTGGCAAAGAAGTGCTGTGGAGGGTTCTTTAAAGCCCCCCTTAAAACTTAAAACGTTCTAAAAATGAAGCGGTGGGTACAGACTTTCCATTTTGGAAGATGAAAATGTTCTAGAAATGGATGGAGGTGATGTTTGCATGGCAGTGTGCATCTGCCTAATGGCACAAATGGTACACTTAGAAATGCTTACATGGTGAATTTTATGTTATAGTTATTTTAACACATACACACACACACACACACCCAGAACAAATGAACTGTGGGAAATGACTAAGAGGTCAAGGGCTGCTGGACTTCCCTCTCTTGGCTTGGAGCCCTTGGAGGCAGCCTGTGCCACACAGCATTGCCCTGGGCATACCCCGGCCCCCCGGCAGTGTAAAGACTGGTGCGGAGCAGACGAGGGGACCAGAGAGAATGAAAGAGCCTCATTTCTGATGAGCCTGGGGTTCGACTTCAAGCCCGGATTCCCTGGCTGCTTCAGGGGCCCTCCCTATGAAACGGGAACCCAGGCTTCTCCTGCCCTTCTCCATGGTAGCAGCATCCTTGACTCTGGCCACACTAGACTTGCCACTGCTCGTGCTGTCACCCCTCGTCCGAGTACCTGCTGTCCTCTGCCAGGCTGCCTTTTCCTGCTTTGTCTTCCTGGAAAACTCTTACTCAGCCTCCATGGCCCAGGCCAGTGGCCCTCCTTGGAGGTCCTCGCAGCCTGTCTGACGTGTCACTGACTCTTCAGAACCTAATGGGGGTGGGGACCTGGCCTGTGGTAGATACTTGTTGCATCATGACCGTGAGGGACCTGCCTCTTCTTCCACCTGGACTTTGAGCTCCGTGGACTGGCACAGAATGAAAGTTGGGAAAGGTGCCACCAGCCCCTCTCCTGGCGCCTGCTAATCCCCAGCCTCTGTTCCCACGTGTCCCTGTGCACTCTCTGGGCGACTGTCCTCATTTGTCAAGCGCTTTGGGCGTATTTACCAACAAGATGGGAGGAAAACACTTGGCCCGTAGTGGGTGCTTGATCAATAGTCCCCGCGTTCGTGTCGCCGTGGTGGCCTCCTGGGAGAGGGCCACCAAGATCACCTCAGCCACCCTCCTGCCTCCATCACCCCCAAAGCTGCTCTTTCCAACCCCCTGCCTTCTTCTCTTTTGGGGGTCAGCCCCCTCCCCAACCCCAGGCCCTTCTCCCTCCTCACCTGGTCGTGCAGCTTGTCCTCCGGGCTTGGCTTTGGCTTGTGGTGCTTGGCGTCCATGCAGACGTTGAGCATGTCCGTCCTGGCCCGGGCGCCCCCCACAGCAGCCACCAAACCCAGGAGCACGAAGAGCGTCAGCCGCCAGGCCATGTTGATCCACTTCTGCCAGAAAGCTGCCGTAAGCTTCTTGGCCAGATTTCCTGTTTCCCTTCCAAGCCCAGATCGTCCTCCCTCCCCGCGCCGCTTACCCCACAGCACAGTGGAGCCAAGCGATGAAGGGCCCGTGGAGGTCTGTGCCAAGTGGTAGGACACCACTGCCACCTGAGGACAGTGCAGTCTGAGCTTTGCTGCGGAGGGAGGCACCACCTCTCCGGACCTCCCCTTCCGGAGTTTGCCAGCCAGTGCTTCACCCACAGGCAGAGGCTCCTGCATAAGAGGAACCACAGAGGGAGTTCCCTTCGTGACTCAGTGGTTAACAAACCACACTAGCATCCATGAGGATGCGGGTGTGATCCCTGGCCTCGCTCCGTGGGTTAAGGATCTGGCGTTGCCCTGAGCTGTGGTGTAGGTCATAGATGCGGCCTGGATCTGGCGTTGCCGTGGCAGTGGTGTAGGCTGGTGGCTGTAGCTCTGATTCAACTCCTAGCTGTAGAAGTTCCATAGCAAAAAAAAAAAAAAAAAAGAGGAACCACCGGCTGTCCTCTGCTGAGCTGCTGATGGGGTTGCAGACTGAGAGGAGGGGCGCTGGCCAGCCTCTGCTTCTGCTTCCTCAGCCCTTCCCGCCAGCCCAAGGCAGCTTAGGTTTAGGCACCCAGAGACTGGCCGGTGAGGCAGACAGGGAAGCTGACGGGGCAGGGGTGGGGAGGGGGGGGGGCGACATGAAGGCCATTCAGCCATTGGGTTCTTACTTAAGGTCCTGGACCACATGCCAGGGGAGCCCGGAGGAGGGGGAGGGGTATGTGGAAAGCCCGTGAGAGTGCAGGTCCCCAGGGGCAGCCGCCAGCCCCTGCATCTCGGCGGCCTTCTCCACCCCCACGGAGGGGTCTTGGGAAGTTCCCAGGGCAGAGCCAGGCCTAGACAAAGCGGGAGGCCAGGGGGTCAGGGTCACATGGAGGAGAAACTGAGCCCGAGCTGTGGGGGTGGGGGCACCAGAGCCAGAGTCCGCAGAGAAAGCAGGATCCCTGGAGACCAGGGGAGCCCTACCTTGCTTCTCACCTCCTACCTCCCATCCGCACCTTTCTTCCCGGTCCTGCCCGTACCTCTGCCTCGGCCCTCCTGGAGGCCCACCTGGAGGCCCACCCGGAAGCAGTGTCTCCTGACTTGTCACACCCTTTTCTAAGTCATCCTGACCCGGCCTCCATCAGGGCAGGCCGCGTCTTTGTCTAGGAAACAGCTTGTCTTTCAATTTCAGGCCAGTTAAATAAATATAGTCCTACACCCCATGAGATTTAACCTGGTGAAAAAGAATGAGAAGGCCCTTGATAAATGAAAATGCAAAACTTTCCAAGTGTATTGTTAAGTGAGAGAAGGAAGGTGTGTGCATTTCTGGTCAATTACACCACAACAAAAGAGAGGCGGGAGGAGACGATGTAGAAAAAACAGTCTCTCCCGAGTTCCGGTCAAGTCAAGTCACGGCGCAGCGGAAACCAATCCGACTAGGAACCATGAGGTTGCAGGTTGGATCCCTGGCCCTGCTCAGTGGGTTAAGGATCCGGCATTTGCCACGAGCTGTGGTGTAGGTCGCAGATGTGGCTTGGATCCTCCATTGTTGTGGCTGTGGTGTAGGCCGGCAGCAAGAGCTCCCATTGGACCCCTAGCCTGGGAACCTCCATATGCTGCAGGTGCGGCCCTGAGAAGGAAAAAAAAACAAAAACAAAAACAAACAAACAAAAAAACACAGCCTCCTCAATAAGTAGTACTGGGAAAATTGGACAGCTGCATGTAAAAGAATGAAATTGGAACATTCTCTAACACAATATATGAAAAGAAACTCAAGGAATTCCTGTTGTGGCTCAGGAGTAATGAACTCAACTAGTATCCATGAGGACGCAGGTTCAATCCCTGGCCTTGCTCAGTGAGTTAAGGATCTGATGTTGGGAGTTGCTGTCGTGGTTCAGGGGTTAACGAATCTGACTAGGAACCATGAGGCTGCAGGTTTGAGCCCTGGCCTTGCTCAGTGGGTTAAGGATCCAGCGTTGCCGTGAGCTGTGGTGTGGGTCGCAGACGCGGCTCGGACCCCTCGTTGCTGTGGCTCTGGTGTAGGCCGGCAGATGCAGCTCCGATTCAACCCCTAGCCTGGGAACCTCCATGTGCCGCAGAAGCGGCCCTAGGAAAGGCAAAAAGACAAAAAAAAAAAAAAAGGATCTGGTGTTGCCATGAACTGCGGTCTAGGCTGGCAGCTACAGCTCAGATTCGACCCCTAGCCTGAAAACTTCCGTATGCCACAGGTACAGCCCTAAAGAAAGAAAGAAAAAAAAAAAAAAAACTCAAAATGGATGAAAGACCTAAATGTAAGACCGGAAACCATGAAAACTCTTAAGAGGAAAACATAGGCTTAATACTCTGTGACGTAAGTCACAGCAATATTGTTTTGAATCTATCACCTAAAGCAAAAGAAAAAAAAAATCAAGAATAAACAAATCGGACCTAAACTTAAAAGCTTTTGCACTGGGAAGGTTTCATTTCAATAAAATAAAAGGACATCCTACTGAATGGGAGAAGATATTTGCAAATGATATGACTGATAAGAAATTAATATCCAAAATATAGAAAGAGCTCATTCAGTTTCACATGAACAAAACAAACAACCAGCCTGAAAAATGAGCAAAAGACCTCAACAGATGTTTCTCTAAAGGAAACATGCAGATGGCCCTTGAAAAGATGCTCAGCCTCACTAATCCTCAGGGAATATAAATCAAAACCACAATGAGGTATCACCTCACACCTATCAGAATGGCTGTCAAAAAACACAAGTAGCAGATGTTGATGAAGATACAGAGAAAAAGGAACCCTCATTCCCTTTGGTGGCAATGTAAATTGTGTAGCCACTTTGGAAAACTGTATGGAGGTTTCTCAAAAAATCGAAAATAGAACTAGCATATGACTGAGCAATTCCACTCCTGGGTATACATCTGAAAAAAACAAAAACACTAATTAAAAAGATTCATGGGCCCCAATATTCGTGGCAGCATTGTTTATAATTACCAAGCTATGAAGGTAACCTTAGTGTCCATCAAGAACTAAATGGATAAAGAAGATGTGGGGGGGGTGTGTGTGTGTATATGTGTGTAATGGAATACTACTCAGCCATAAAAAATGACATTTTGTCATTTGCAACAACATGGATGGACTTGGAGGGTATTATGTTAAGTGAAGCGAGCTAGACAGACAAAGACAAATACTCTATGATATCACTTATATGCAGAATCTAAAAAATACAGCAAACTAGTGAATATAACAGAAAAGACACAGATGTAGAGAACCAGGTAGTAGTTACCAGTGGGTAGTGAGAAAGGGGGGGGGGGCACCATAGGGGTAGAGGGTTAAGATGTACAAATTGTTCCATATAAAATAAGCTACAAGGATATATTGTATAGTACAGGGAATATAGCCAATATTTTATAATAACTAGCATAATATTACGTATCAACTATACTTCAATTTTTTTTAAAAAGTTCCAAAAGAGCAACAATAGAATTAATCTTTTGTGTAAAAAAAGGAAGAGGGAGAATACACGCGTTTTCATAAGAAAATTCTGGAAAGAATTTTTGTTTATTTTGGGCTGCACCCACAGGATGTGGAAGTCCTGAGCCAGGGATCAAACCCACACCACAGCAGCAACCCAAACCGCTGCAGTGACAACACCAGATCCTTAACCTGCTGCACCACAAGGGAACTCAAACACTTTTTTGAATGGGGAGGGCATATAAGGATTGTAGAGGAGGAATTCCCGTCATGGCTCAGCAGAAACAAATCTGACTAGGAAACATGAGGTTGCGGGTTCGAGCCCTGGCCTTGCTCAGTGGGTTAAGGATCCAACATTGCCATGAGCTGCAGCGTAGGTCACAGATGTGGCTCGGATCTGGTTTGGCTGTGGCTCTGGCGTAGGCCAGCGGCTACAGCTCTGATACGACCACTAGCCTGGGAACCTCCACATGCTGTGGGCGTGGCTGTGAAAAAAGCAAAGAAAAAAAGAATTGCAGAGGAAAGAGGGTGAGACTTTCCTCTGCAATCCTTTCTATGCTGTTTTCATTTTCAACTATGTGAATGTTTACTGTGTTGAAATGTAATTAATGGGGGAGGGAGAGGGATGGACTGGAAGTTTGGGGTCAGTAGATGCAAACTATTGCATCTAGAATGGATAAGCAATGAACTCCTGCTGTATAGCACAGGGAACTCTATCTGGTCTCTTGTGATTGAACATGACGGAGGATAATATGAGAAAAAAATGAATATATATGTATGACTCAGTCATTTTGCTCTACAGCAGAAATTAACAGACCATTGTAACTCAACTACACTTTAATTTTAAAAATGTAAGCATGGTAGAGGATTGTGAAAAAAATCTTTCTTTCTAAAAAATTTTTTTTCAATTGAAAATAAAAGAATTTTTAAAAGAAATGTGATACACATGTATGTGTGTACATTTATATAAATATATAAAATGTTGAATAGGAGTTCCCTTCGTGGTGCGGTGGAAATGAATCCAACTAGGAACCACGAGGTTGCAGGTTCGATCCCTGGCCTTGCTCAGTGGGTTAAGGATCTGGCATTGCTGTGAGCTGTGGTGTAGGCCGCAGACTCGGCTTGGATCCTGCCTGGCTGTGGCTGTAGCGTAGGCCAGCAGCTGTAGCTCCAATTGGACCCCTGGTCTGTGGAACCTCCAAATGCTGCTTGTGCGCCCCCCCGCCCCCCCCCCCCCCGCAAAAAAAAAAAAAGCAAAATGTTGAATAGAAAAATAAGATAAGGGGGTTCTCACTGTGGCATGGAAAGGAATCCGACTGGTATCCGTGAGGATGCAGGTTCGATTGCTAGACTCGCTCAGTGGGGTTGGGGATCTGGCATTGCTGTGAGCTGCAGTGTAGGTCACAGAAGAGGCTTGGATCCCGAATTGCTGTGGCTGTGGTGTACGCCAGCAGCTGTAGTTCCCATTCAACCCCTAACCTGGGAACTTCCATTTGCCGCCAGTGCAGTCCTAAAAAGCCAAAAAAAAAGAAAAGAAAGAAAAGAAAAAAATAAGATACAGAATGTGCATCTGATTTGATACCATTTATGTAATTTGTGTAACATGATTAAGAATGCTACATGTCAGCTAAGGATACTATCAATATGTTTACAAAAGCATAAACATGAGGCCACCAACAGTCCTAGTTCCTTGGGTATAGTGTCAAAGAAATTCTATGCATTTATGCCACATAAATCCCACTTTTATGCACAAATGATAGCATGTTGTTCTGTGCTTTCTGTTTTTGGATATTTTCACTACGCATTTCTGCTTTGGACACAAGAAACAAAAACCTCATTGAAACCGAGTTACCCACACTGGACACACTTATCTGATAGCATAACCTTCAGGTTACTTCTCTGTGCCTTATAGGGTCTGAAATTAATTCGTTTATTTATTTTTTTGTCTTTTTGCTATTTCTTTGGGCCGCTCCCGCGGCATATGGAGGTTCCCAGGCTAGGGGTCGAATCGGAGCTGTAGCCACCGGCCTACGCCAGAGCCACAGCAACGCGGGATCCGAGCCGCGTCTGCAACCTACACCACAGCTCACGGCAACGCCGGATCCTTAACCCACTGAGCAAGGGCAGGGACCGAACCCGCAACCTCATGGTTCCTAGTTGGATTCGTTAACCACTGCGCCACGCCGGGAACTCCTGAAATTAATTCAAATGCCCCCTGTGGCAAAAACAAAAGAAAAGCAAAACCTTTCATTAACCATTATAAGAAAAACTTAAGCGTTCTCTTGCGGCACAAGGGGTGTTGTCAGTGCAGCCGCTTGGTTCACTGTTGTGGCTCAGGTTCAGTCCCTGGCTCAGGAACTTCCACGTGCCACGGGCACAGTCAAATAAAGAAAGAAAGGAAGAGAAAGTGAAGAAGGAAAATTTACTTTGGGCAGTTAACAGTGCTTGATCCTCAACTCAAATGTTATTGCAGACAGCAAAATTGCTACCTAACCTAGGAAGGCAAATAGTACTGACAAATGTTTTTAATGATGTATATCGATATTTTCTCATTATGATTTTGGGAAAACACCAAATCCTGTGATCGCTTAGCTAGCAGAATGCCCCTCTGGGGGGTGGGGGTGGGCAGCGTCTCTGGTTTCAGTCCGTTCTTGGCACATGCGTCTCAACCGCCACAGGTTAAGTCTAAGGTGACAAGGTCAGTGACTGATGACGAGGTGCTCGCCGTGCCCCACCTGCCTGCCCAGGGCTCTGTCAGTGCTGAGTGCCAGACCAGAGTCAGCAGTCCCCTGCCCTCCGTCCATTGTACCAGCCTGTGATCCTCCGCGTGTGCCCGGTCATCGTATCTTCGTTTTCTAAGCAGGGATGTGACCTGTCTTCCTTCTCATAGGGTCGCCTGTGTTATTTACTGCCTGCTAAGCATGAATGTACCTCCGCACGCTAGCAGTCATGTACTGAGAGCTACCTGGTCCCAGTTGGAAAGCAGGATGCTTTACTTGCATCGTTGTGTCTTGTAATCCTCGCAGCACCCTGCAAGGCTGACGTTATTCCCAACGTACAGACGAGGAAACGGAGGCTCTCGGAATTGGCTGAATTCCCAAATAGCAAGAAAGCAGAGGCGTCAGGATTCAGGTTTAACTGCAAAGCCCATGCCTTTTCACTGTTACCATCTCCAGATCACAAGTTTTATATTTCTATCTTACCTACAGGAAGTGTAGCTGAGAAGCCACAGCCTATGTGTACTTTTTAGAGCAGCCTCTCTTTCCAGAAACTTCTTATATTGTAGATTTTTTGTCTTTTGTTTTGTTTTGTTTTCGTTCTGCTAATTTTCTTTTCCTTTTGCTTTTCTTTTTGCTTTTTAGGGACGCACTTGAGGCATGTGGAGGTTCCCAGGCTAAGGGTCTACTCAAAGCTACAGCTGCTAGCCTACGCCAGAGTCACAGCAATGCCAGATCTGAGCCACATCTGCGACCTACACCACAGCTCATGGCAACGCCGAATGCTTGACCCACTGAGCGAGGCCAGGGATCAAACCCACAACCTCATGATTCATAGTTGGATTCATTTTCACTGAGCCACAACGGGAAGTCTTAAGTTCTGCTGATTTTCAACAAATAATGCAAGTAAAGGAAATAAGATATTTTCAAAATTAGAGTATTGTGGAGTTCCTGTCGTGGCTCAGTGGTTGTAGAATCCGACTAGGAACCATGAGGTTTCGGGTTCGATCCCTGATCCCTGGCCTTGCTCAGTGGGTTAAGGATCCGGTGTTGCTGTGAGCTATGGTGTGGGTTGCAGACCCAGCTTGGATCCAGCGTTGCTGTGGCTGTGGTGTAGGCCAGCAGCTACAGCTCCGATTTGACTCCTAGCCTGGGAACCTCCATATGCCACAGGTGTGGCCCTAGGAATAGCTAAAAAGACCAAAAAAAAAAAAAATAGCATATCGTTTCAACCCATTCCAACCAGAGATAAGCTTAAATTTTTCATCTGAAGTTCTTCTGAGTACTATGTATCAAGCAGGTATACAAATCATCAATGACACAAAAAGGAAACAACTAAACTTTCCTTTGCCTTTTTGAAACAAGCTAAGCAAGCACACAAACAAAAATATGTGAAGGCAGTCCATGCCTGGGTCAACAATGAGAGCAGGCCAGGAACCAAGGGTTATGCTTACTCTTATCTCTTGCCCATGTGTGATGGGCTAAAAAAGGGAACAAATCCTTTGACCACCGAGAAATGAGGTCTCTGTCCCTTTGCTTTGAGTGTAGACGGGCTCTGTGACTGCCCTGACCGATATTACATGGTCGAAGTGCCACGCTACCAGTTTCTAGCTCTAGACTCCAAGAGACAGTCACGGACTAAATGTTTATATGTCTCAAAAGTCATATGTTGAAATTTCACACATCCATGTGAGGGTATTAGGAGATGAGGCCTTTGGACCGTGACTAAGACTAGAGGAGGTGATTAGCATTAGATGAAATGAATGCCCTCATAAGACTCATGAGAGAGCTCGCCTCCTCCTTCTGCTCTCTACCAGGTCTGGATACATCCAGAAGTCAGGAGTCTGCACCCCAGAAGGTGGTGCTCCCAGACCTGACAGTGCTTGTACCTTGATCAACCACCTCCCACCTTCAGAGGGTTGCTGAGTCCAGGCTTGTACTTCGTGCCCCATGACAGGCCGATAAATCAAGAGATGAGTTTTGGAGGTCAAGAATAGCAACTTTATCCAGAAAACAGCAAACTGAGAAGATGGTAGACTAGTGTCCTAAAGAACCATTGTACCCGAGTTTGAATTCAAGCTTCTTTTGCACGAAAAGGGGGAGGGCGTGTGGCTGGTGGTTGCAGTCTTCTTGGTGCAGGAATCCTTTGTGCTTGAGGCTGTCCAAAGTCTGGTCGTAATGTTCCTATAAACCTCAACAAAACTTTTGTCATTCTCTGCTCTGCAACTTTTTATCTCCGTATCAATGGGACAGGTTATATCTTTAAAGGTCAGAGCCTTGAGAGTGGGCTGTCATGTGTATCTCAGGCCATAGGCAACATTCTTTGTACAGGTGCAGAGTCAGCATAACTAAGCACAGGCAGCAGAGCACAAGGCTTAGAGCTAAAGGAATAGATCCAGTATGGAGTCAGGTTTGTGCTTCTCTGTTACTAGAACAGTGAGAAAGAAATTTCAGTTGTTTAAGCCCCAAACTGACTCAGACACGGACGGACAGCTCCTACTTCTGTATCTTGGAATTCTAGCTCTTAGATCCCTGACTCACTCAGTAAGAAGACTGACTACCCTGCAGGAAAGGCCACATGGAGAAGCCCAGGGGTTACATAGACAGGAAAGGTCCCCAGCTGAAGCCACCCTTCCAGCAAGCCCTGTCCAAGTGCCAAGGGCATGAATAGAACCATCTCGGATGCTCAGAACCAGCCTGGATACAGGCCGCATTACCACCAACGGACCCCAGTCCCTGCCGCATGGAGCAGAAGGATTATCTTGCTGAGTTTTGCCCAAATTCCTGACTTACAAAATCTTGAAAGAGTTTAAAATAACTATTGTCCTAAGCCACTAAGCTTCTTTGATTTTTTGAACTTGGCATTCTGGAAAAATCTTTGACGCACAGAAAATTTGCAAGCGTTGTCAGGTCCCTAAATACTTGTCATCCAGTTCCCCAAATGTCGACATATAACCAGAGCACAACAGGAAGAAATCAGGAAATTGGCATGGATTCAATACTGTTAACTCATCTACAAACTTTATTCTGACTTTCTGGGTCCCCCACCAACATCCTTTCTCTGGTCTGGGATCCAATCTATGAATCCAGATTCCATTTAATTCTTAGGTCTCCTTAGCCTCCTCCAATCTGTGACCTCTCAGTCTCACTTTGTCGGGTATCTTCTCATAATGAGGCTGAGAATGTATATTTGAGGCAAGAAAATCAGAGAAGAACAGTCCCTTTCTCCGTGCATCAGCTCAAGGGGTACGGGAGGTTGTACCTGATGCCTTATTGCTAGAACTCATTCGGTCGAGGTGGTTTTTCTATCAGAGAGTTATATTAGTTTCCCTTGTGAGTTATCAGTATTTGGTGAGAAGATACTCATGTAATATCCTCATCATATTTTTCATCTACTTCTTTTATTTTTATTTTCTCTTATTTTTTTGAATGGGGCCACGCACGTGGAAATTCCCAGGCCAGGAATCAAAGCCCCACCATGTTTGCGACCTGTGCCATGGCCTTGGCCATGCCAGGTCCTTAACCCACTGTACCACAAGGGAACTTCCTCATCCACTTATTTTAATATCCAATTTTGCCTCTGCAACAATAAGCCACATAGTTAGGAGATGGTTTGTTACGCAGCAATAGAAACTGGTGACAGGAGTTCCCGTCGTGGCTCAGTGGTTAATGAATCCGACTAGGAACCATGAGGTTGCGGGTTCGATCCCTGGTCTTGCTCAGTGGGTTAACGATCCGGCGTTGCCGTGAGCTGTGGTGTAGGTTGCAGACACAGCTTGGATCCCGCGTTGCTGTGGCTCTGGCATAGCCTGGAGGCTACATCTCCAATTAGACCCCTAGCCCGGGAACCTCCATGTGCCGCAGGAATGGCCCAAGAAATGGCAAAAAGACCAAAAAAAAAAAAAAAAAAAGAAAAGAAAAGGAAACTGGTAACACCATGTTGATCTGTACTGCCTTTGGGCAGGGGGGTCTCAGAAACAACTTAGCTTGTAATCCTAATACCGTCACATACAGGTTATCTTAGTAAAATAAGATTCTAGGGAAGAGCAGCTCCTCACACTAGTCTTTAAATCCCACTAGTTAACAAGCTTCGTGGTTATACTAGTCACATTTCTGTCTATCCTCTTCAGATATGCTGCACAATATTTTTAAGACAGCGAACTGAAGATTTATTCAAGGCAGTGCTTCAGTTACTTTCTGATTTGTCCTTGTGAAGTAATGATGAGCAGCTTTCTCAGACAATACTGGCTCCTCAAGGCTTCTTCAGTCCTGGCAGTGTTTCTGAGCAAATGTTTTTACAGCGGCTGCTCTTAGATCTGGGGTCTTCACCCCCTACAGTTGTTCCAGTAACCAAAGTCGTGTTATTCCCATCACTGCATATTTACAGTGTTAAGACCTACCCCACCCCACCCACAGGATCCAAAGAGGGGTCATGTGTCCTCAGCCAATGAACTTGGAGAATCATGTCTTCTTCGAAATTCACATGCTGCATCCTAGCTTCCGTGAACATGCCCAAGGCCAGGTTAGGTCTGGCTGATTTGCTAAATCCTCTGCTATAGTTCCTGGTGAATGCCAAGACCAACCTCCATCGGATTCTCCTGAATATCTTTAATTGATGTCCCTTGTTCTCCACAGCCTCTAGATGAAAGGCACGTTGGTTTGCCACACAAGCGACTATGGCCATTGGCTTTTTACCTTTAGCTTTGATCTGGAGCCCACAGTATGCATGGCCGCTCTGAAAGACCTTCTATCTCAGGTGACCAAAGAGAATGGCAGGAACTCTCCATCACATCCCAGAACAGATGGTCCGTCCTGAGTCCAACCGCTAGGGGCATTCAGCCGCCAGGGAGCCCAGGCTCCTGTGGAGAGGGATGGACCAATCTCGCAGCAGGATGCTCTGGTGCCTGTCCCCAGGAGTAAGGTTACCCCCTAATTCCCTTGAGTTTTGCTGTCTTAATTTCACAGGATGTGCTGGTGATTGTTCCTTATCAGTGTATGTAGAGCTATGTGATTCTTTTAACTTAAGTAACTTTATTGACCTTACGTGGCTTCTACTCTTTGACTGTTACAGTCAGAGCCGTTGCGTCCTGGCATATCTAGCCATCTTTGTATGTAAAAATCTATGTGGAGGAGTGGGAATTCACAATGGTGCAGCTGCTATAAAGACAGTATGGCGGGGGAGTTCCTTGGGGGTGTCGTGGTTAGGATGCAGCGCTTTCACCACTGCAGCCAGGGCTCAATCCCTGGTCTGAGAACTGAGATCGCACCTCAAGCCACTGCGTGCTAAGGCTAAAAACAAATTCCACAGTAGCCGAAAGGTGGAAGCAACCCAAGGGTCCATCAAGAGATGAATGGATGAAACAGATATGGTATATACACACAATGGAATCAAAAAATGGCAGTCACCGACTAGGAACCATGAGGTCGTGGGTTCGATCTCTGGCCTCACTCAGTGGGTTAAGGATCCCACGATGCTGTGGCTGAGGTGTGGGCCGGCAGCTGTAGCTCTGATTCGACCCCTAGCCTGGGAACATCCATATGCCACGGGTGTGGCCCTAAAAAGCAAAAAAATAAAAATAAATAAAAATAAAAAAGGAACATATCTAAAGGGTAAATTTCTAGATGTAGAATTGTTGGGTCAAAAGGTACATATGTTATTAACTTTAAGAGATATCAAACTGCCCTCCAATATGACTCATACAAGTGAAAGTGACTTTTCACGAAACCACAATTTAAGGAATTACCAAAATTATTTGCTCACTCTAGTCTTTTAAGCTGGGGAGTGATGGGATTCACTTGGTAGTTGTGAAAGATCCCTCTGGCTGGTATGTGCAGGGGGTGAGCCAAATGGAACAGTTAGGAAACTCCTTCAGGAGTCCAGGGCTGGGAAGCTGGTGCCTCAGACCAGGAGGGTGGCAGTGGGAATTCATTCAACAAATCAATTCAAGATTAACTGAGTGACTACTAGGCGGTGGGCTGTTCTAGGTGTTGAGGCTACAACAGTGAACCAAAGTCCCTGCTCTCGTGGACCTGACATTCAAATAGGGGGAAGAGAGAGGAGAGAAAACAAACAGACAGTTGTGGATGTTGCTCTGAAGAAAAATAAAGCAGGGTAAGAGGAGGTGATATTTGGGCAGAGACCATAGTGAAATGAGGAAAGGAGCCCTGTGGATATGGAGTGGTGTTTTGTGCTGGTCTCAGCCTTTTAAATAAGGCTGTAATTGGACTGGACCGCATGGTTGTTATTGTGATATGACTGCAAGACACCCTTCAGCAATAACCATCGGGAAGCTGTGAAAAAAATAAAAGTTTGTTACTTATAGTATCTGGAAATCACACAGCACACCTGGTGAGGCCATGCGGAGGGAGAGAGAAAGTGAGTATAAGGGTGGGGTCCTGCTTTTATTGGGGTTGAGGGTAGGGACCTAGGTTTTTGCAGGCTCCCTCTTTATTGGTGAATTTAAAGCAGAAGAGCAAAAATTTAAAGCATGGAAGGAGAAAAAACAGGTGGCCCAAATATTTTCATGTTCAACCACTATCTCTAAAATAAAGGAATCTCAGTGGAGGGAGGCAGCCTGGCTTTTTATCTAGTTGCTGGTGATATGTTTATTCTAGATAACGGTCTTTGAACACAGAAACGAAAAATCTTTATAACATTTCTGTGAAGGGGATAAAGGGACAACTGCATAGACTTCCTGCTGCTGGTGTGGGTGACATGGCAATGGCCACTGTCGAGAAAGGCAAACCAGAGCTCCGAAGGAAGGTACATCCAGCAGTGGAAATTTCACAACCAAAGGCATACCAGAGAAAAATGACTTTTCTTTTTTTCTTTCTTTCTTTCTTTTTTTTTTCTTTCTTTTATTTTGAAGATAACACTGGGCTCATAGTAAACAGTAGAAGTGAAAGACAGGTTTTGCCATCACGGGGCCAGTTGCAAAGGAGTGTGCAGACTTGCACCTCAGGATTACACCCAACGTTGGTGGCATTGCATGATTCTTTGGTGTATTTGTTATTAAAAGGAAGAGAGAGTGAGAGAAAGAGATGGAAAGAGGAAGGAAGGAAGAATGGAAGAAAAATTATTCCCCTGCCATGCAAAAAAAAAAAAAAAAAGGTAACCGAAGTTGATGTAGGTACATAGGCAGTCAAATGTTAAGTCAGATACTTGAGTTAAAAAAAAAAAAAAAGGGAGTTCCCGTTGTGGCGCAGTGGTTAACGAATCCGACTAGGAACCATGAGGTTGCAGGTTCGGTCCCTGCCCTTGCTCAGTGGGTTAACGATCCGGCGTTGCCGTGAGCTGTGGTGTAGGTTGCAGACGCGGCTCAGATCCCGCGTTGCTGTGGCTCTGGCGTAGGCCGGTGGCTACAGCTCCGATTCAACCCCTGGCCTGGGAACCTCCATATGCCTCGGGAGCGGCCCAAGAAATGGCAAAAAGACAAAAAAACAAAACAAAAAAAAAACAAACACCAACAAAAACTGTCAATGCTACGACACAGTCTACCCTGTGACGCAGTCATCAGAATCCATGGTGAGGACATCACCTGCCCAAGTCGCTGATGCGCTCAAAGGGTAGGGTGCATTGTAACCAGAAATTGCACATCCACTTTTTTAATTAAATTTTTAGGGCTGCACCCCCGGCATATGGAGGGTCCCATGCTAGGGGGTCACATCAGAGGTACAGCTGTGGCCTACACCACGGCCACAGCAACACGGGATCCAAGCCAGGTCTTCGACCTATGCCACAGCTCAAAGCAATGCCAGATCCTTAACCTGCTGAGTGAGGTGAGGGATGGAACCTGCATCCTCATGGATGCTAGTCAGATTCATTTCCGATGAGCCATGATGGGAACTCCAGAAATTTCACATCTAAATAGGGTCATGGTTGTAAGCCCTATAATAACTATACAGCAATAGTCTGAAATTCAGTCTGTAGCCATTGTATCAAACTTGAAAGGACCTCTCAAAATAGATTAAAGACCTAAACATAAGGCCAGATACTATAAAACTCCTAGAGGAAAATATAGGCAGAACGTTTTTTGACATAAATCACAGCAACATCTTATTTGACCCACCTCCTAGAATACTGACAATAAAAACAAGAGTAAACCAATGGGGCCTAATTAAACTCAAAAACTTTTGCACAGCAAAGAAAACCATTAGAAATAAAAGGACACCCCACAAAATGGGAGAAAAATTTTGTAAGTGATGCAGCACAATCAACATGGGCCTAATTTCCAAAATATACAAACAAATCATACAACTTAACATCAACAAAAAAAATAATCCAGTTGAAAAATGGGCAGAAAACCTAAATAGACATTTCTCCAAAGAAGATAGACAGACGGCCAATAGGCACATAAAAAAATGCTCAACATTGGAGTTCCTGTCGTAGCACAGTGGAAATAAATCCGACTAGGGGAGTTCCCGTCGTGGCGCAGTGGTTAACGAATCCGACTAGGAACCAGGAGGTTGCGGGTTCGGTCCCTGCCCTTGCTCAGTGGGTTAACGATCTGGCGTTGCTGTGAGCTGTGGTGTAGGTTGCAGACGCGGCTCGGATCCCGCGTTGCTATGGCTCTGGTGTAGGCCGATGGCTGCAGCTCTGATTCAACCCCTAGCCTGGGAACCTCCATATGCCGCAGAAGCGGCCCAAAGAAATAGCAAAAAAAAAATCCGACTAGGAACCATGAAGTTGCTGGTTTGATCCCTGGCCTCGCTCAGTGACTTAAGGATCTGGCATTGCTTGAGCTGTGGTGTAGATCGCAGATTTGGCTCGGATCCTGCTATGGCTATGGTGTAGGCTGGCAGCTGTAACTCCAATTTGACCCCTAGCCTGGGAACCTCCATATGCTGCATGTGTGGCCCTGAAAATAAAAGAAAGACAAAAAAACTACAGTAAGGTACCTGAGTGGCCATAATTAACAAGTCTACAGATAACAAATGCTGGAGAGGGTGTGGTGAAAGGGAGCCCCCCTGCACTGTTGGTGGGAATGTAAATGGGTGCAACCTCTATAGAAAGAAAACAATATGAAAGTTTCTCAGAAAACTGAATGTAGAACTATCATATGACCCAGCAATCCCACTCCTGGGCATATATTCAGACAAAACTTTTTTTTTTTTTTTTTTGTCTTCTTGCCTTTTCTAGGGCTGCTCCCTCGGCATATGGAGGTTCCCAGGCTAGACGTCCAATTGGAGCTACAGCTGCCAGCCTGTGCCACAGCCATAGCAACGTGAGATCCGAGCAGCGTCTGTGACCTATACCACAGCTCACAACAATGCCAGATCCTTAACTCACTGAGCAAGGCCAGGGATCAAACCTGCAACCCCATGGTTCCTAGTCAAATTCATTAACCACTGCACCACGACAGGAACTCCCAGACAAAACTATTATTCAAAAAGATACCTGCCCCCCTATGTTCACTGCAGCACTATTCACAACAGCAAAGACATGGAAACAACCTAAATGAAACAGCAGATGCATGCATTAATAGAAGATGTGATACATTTATACAATGGAATACTACTTAGCCTTTAAAAAGAACAAAAATGCCATTTGCAGCAATATGGATGCAACTAGAGATTCTCATACTGAGTAAAGTCAAGTCAGAAAGAGAAAGACAAACACCATATGAAATCACTTATATCCGGAATCTAAAATGTAGCACAAATGAACCTATCTACAAAACTGAAGCAGACTCACAGACATGGAAAACAGGCTTGTGGTGGCCAAGGGGGTGGGAGGAGTTAGTGGGATGGAAGAGGAGTTAGGGGTTGGTAGATGCAAACTATTACTTTTAGAATGGATAGCAATGAGGTCCTACTGTACAACACAGGGAACTGTATCCAGTCTCTTGGGATAGAACATGATGGAAGATAGCATGAGGGAAAACGTGTGTGTGTGTGTGTGTGTGTGTGTGTGTGTGTGTGTGTACATGAATGACTGGGTCACTATGCTGCAGAGCAGAAATTGATACATTATAAATCAACTATACTTTAATAAAAATAAAACAAACAGAAATTAAAAAAAAAACTTGAAAGGACCAGCCATGAAAATAGATCAGTTATCTTGGGGGCCCAGGGACTCTGTTCAGAGATTTGGTAAGATTGTAGATTACTTTCACATCTTGGGCCTTCTGGTGTAAGTAGTGTTGAACCTATCCTGAGATGGTAGAATTGCCCCAGATCACAACTAACTAGTCTTTAATCCTAAGAATAGGTCAGTTCAATCCCGTTTTAGGAGGCAGTGATGCAAGTGGGTTCTCCAAGGTAGACTGACATGGTCCGAGTTTTTTTTTTTTCATTTTTTAGGGTTTTATTGAAGTAGAGTTGATTTACAGTGCTGTGATAGATAATTTCTACTGTACAACAAAGTGATTCAGTTATGTATATACACATATCCATTCTTTCTTTTTCTTTGTGTCCTTTTTAGGGCCGCACCCATGGCATATGGAAGTTCCCAGGCTAGGGCTTGAATTAGAGCCACAGCTGCTGGCTGACACCATAGCCACAGATCCCTGATCCATTGAGCGAGGCCAGGGATGGAACCCACACCCTCGTGGATACTAGTCGGATTCGTTTCCCACTGCGCCACAGTGGGAACTCCCACATATCCATCCTTTTTCAGGTTCTTTTCCTATGCAGGTTATCACAGAATACTGAGTAGAGTTCCCTGAGCTGTAGAGCAGGTTCTCACTGTGGTCCAAGTCTTTGGCTCATGGTCCAGGTATTTAATAAGAGGCATTTCTATGGAAACAAAAGGAAATTGAAAGCTTAGTGACTGGAGCATATTATAATCCCAGTTTCTGAGTTCTGAAGGCAGCATTCAAGAGAGGTTTCTAGATGTCAGGCTCAAGACATTTTCAGATGAAGTGAGGGCAGAGAGTGGCAATCTGATAGATTTTCCTGGTTTGCACTTTTTTTTATTACTCAATGAATTTATTATATTTGTAGTTGTACAATGATCATCACAATCCAGTTTTATAGGATTTCCATCTCACAACCCCAGCGCATCCCCCCCACCCCCCAAACTGTCTCCTTTGGAAACCAGAAGTTTTTCAAAGTCTGAGACTCAGCATCTGTTCTGCAAGGAAGTTCATTCTGTCCTTTTTTCAGACTCCACATGTCAGTGAAAGCATTTGATATTGGTGTCTCATTGTATGGCTGACTTCACTTAGCATGATAATTTCTAGGTCCATCCATGTTGCTAAAAATGCCAGTATTTCGTTCCTTTTAATGGCTGAGTAATATTCCACTGTGTATATGCACCACATCTTCTTGATCCTGGTTTGCGCTTTTAACACTCAGGTGATTTTTCTTAGGGGCCTACATGGCAATAGTCATGGAGATGGTCCATATATGAGCTGTCTGGTGATCTCTTTGCAGCTTATATCAAGTCGGCACTTCAGCCAGCATGGCTTTGGGAAAAGGGTGGTTTTTGTTGTCAGTGATTCCAAGTCAGAAGGGTGGGAGAAAAATTGGAAACATTAGTGTAGAGAGTTGTAGCCAGCCAGACTTTGGAGGAAATGAGAAGAATTCAGCATCAAGTTCAGTTTACAGATAGAAAACAAAACCCCAAAGGCAGTAGGACTAGAATCTGATGTCTGCAAGGGTATACAATAGTTTTCCATAGAAACATATTTTTTTTCTCTCTACAGTCAATTCTCATTTCTATCAAAGATAAAGTAAAACCAATTTGTTTGCCAAATAAGTCTAGTCTTATTAAACCTGGCCTAATTATTTACCAAGATGCAGCAAGAATTGATCATATAGGCTCTTTTAAGTCTGCTTTGCCTACTTTTCATAAGAAATCTCCAGATTGGAGTTCCGGTTGTGGCTCAGTGGTGAACGAATCCAACTAGGAACCATGAGGTTGTGAGTTCGATCCCTGGCCTTGCTCGGTTAAGGATCCAGCATTGCCATGAGCTATGGTGTAGGGCACAGATGTGGCTCAGATCCTGAGTTGCTGTGGCTGTGGTATAGGCCAGTGGCTGCAGCTCCAATTAGACCCCAGCCTGGGAACCTCCATATGCCACAGGAGTGGCCGTAGAAAAGGCAAAAAGGCAAAAAGGCAAAAAAAAAAAAAGAAAGAAAGAAAGAAATCTCCAGACTGAACTTTTAAATACCTCTCAAGTCTTAGAAGCCAAGCCTAGAATTTGCCATCAGACTTTGCCTGCAATACCTACACATTTAGGTGAATTCTGCTCTCTTGCTCTCTCTCACTCACTCTCGCTCTCTCCCCCTCTCCTTAAGGCCCTCAAAACATCCTGAGGTTCCTGGGCCTTCTAGAAAGTGACCTCATAATGCTGCTAAAACCCTATAAGCAAGGTACCAGGATGATTGTTTTCAAGGGTCTTTACTGGCTCCGTAAAATCAACTTTAGTTCTTTAAAGCTGTCTGGTCTGAGACTAAGTACGTCTCTCTCAAAGTTTATATTTCTCAGGAGTACCCATTGTGGCTCAGTGGAAACGAACCCCACTAGTATCCATGAAGCAACTGGCGACTAGTATCCATGAGCGACTGGCGTCGCTCAATGGGTTAAGGGTCCCAAGTGGCCATGAGCTATAGTGTAGGTCACAGACACGGCTCAGATCCCAAGTTGCTGTGACTGTGGCATAGGCTGGCAGCTGTAGCTCTAATTCAGCTCCTAGCCTGGGAACTTCAATGTGCTGCAGGTTTGGACTTAAAAAAAAAAAATTTATATTTCTATCATATCCATGGTATATAACCAGTATTTCCAATTTTATCCTGTTACAAGGAGAACAGGTTCTTTTTTAAAGTATAGTTAATTTATAATGTTATGCCAATTTCTCCTGTACAGCAAAGTGAATATATATGTATATGTGTGTGTGTGTATATATATATATATATATATATATGTGTGTGTATATATATATATATATATAATCCCTTTCTTATATTATCTTCCATCATAGTCTATCCCAAGAGACTGGATATAGTTCCCTGTGCTATACAATAGGTATATCCATTTTAAAATGTAATATTTTGCATCTACTAACCCCAGACTCCCAGCCCATCCCACTTTCTCCTCCCTCCCCCTTGGTAACCACAAGTCTGGGAAAACAAATTCTTACTGCATTTATGCAAATAACTATATTGCTATGAAAATAAGAGTACTCACTGGGAAGTTCCCAAATTCTGGAGGAATTAGGTAGGAAGGAAAAGTAATTGTTTCATCTTTGTTCTTAAAGATATACTTTATCAAATTACTGTAAGTTAGCTTAAGAGAAAAAGTTTCTTTTTTTTTTTTTTTGTCTTTTTTCCTTTTCTAGGACCGCTCCCACGGCATATGGAGTTTCCCGGGCTTGGGGTCTAATTGGAGCCACCGGCCTACACCAGAGCCACAGCAATGTGGCATCCGAGCCACACCTGCAACCTACACCACAGCTCACGGCAACGCCAGATCCTTAACCCACTGAGCGAGGCCAGGGGTTGAACTCGCAACCTCATGGTTCCTAGTCAGATTTGTTAACCACTGTGCCACAATGGGAACTCGGAGAAAAAGTTTCTTTAAATCTGGGAAACAAAAAATTGAAAAACCAACAATGTTTCAAGCAAAAGCCATAAAAATTGTAATTATCTTCATCAGTTCATTCAGTCTTTTCTTAATTTTTATTTTTTTGCTTTTTTTTTTAAGGCCGCACCTGCAGCACATGGAGGTTCCCAGGCTAGGAATCAAATCAGAGCTACAGCTGCTGGCCTGCACCACAGCCACAGCAACTCGGGATCTGAGCCAAGTCTGCAACCTACACCACAGCTCACAGCAATGCTAGATCTGTAACCCACTGAGCGAGACCAGGGTTCGAACCCACAACCTCATGGTTCCTAGTTGGATTGTTTCCACTTTGCCACGATGGGAACTCCTATTATTAGTTTTATGGTTCCAGTTCTTCCTCAGCATTCTATAAATTATTACCTAGCTCAGCGGTGTGATCTGAAAGTTATCAGAAACCTATACTTGTCAGAGTCCTTTCCATGAATCTCCTTGAAGATGAAGCACTTTTTTTTTTTTTTTTTTTGTCTCTTTGCCGTTTCTTGGGCTGTCCTGCGGCATATAGAGGTTCCCAGGCTAGGGGTCGAATCGGAGCTGTAGCCTCCGGCCTACACCACAACCACAGCAACACAAGATCCGAGCCTCATCTGCAACCTACACCACAGCTCACAACAACGCTGGATCCTTAACCCACTGAGCAAGGCCAGGGATCCAACCCGAAACCTCATGATTCCTAGTCGGATTCGTTAACCACTGAGCCATGATGGGAACTCCAAAGATGAAGCACTTTTGCAAAAGCATCAGAGTAAAACAGTAACTGCCAGTAAATGACAAAAGACTTAAAAAGGCCCATAGCTAAGGAGCTGATGAGAATTAATTACAATGCAGTTGACAGTGAAATTTGCCTGTTTCTGTGATACACATTTGAAGATGATCACTGGAATTATAATTGATAACATTACATATCAGACTTTTAGGAATTTCATATAATTTCTGGAATACTTATATCCATAAAATATACCCATACCAGGATACCGATAAAGAAAATTTAGCATTATTCTTATTTGACAGTGCTTCCCATGTAATTTGATAAATAAGCCTAATTAGTTTAATGTCGCTCCTTTTATAAGGAACGATAACAAGTCTTTGGAGATGTTTCAGGAACCCTCTGGAAAATCCCAAAGTTACTTCCATGTCAAAAAGACTTAGAATTTGATTTGGGGGAGTTTCCCCAAAATATCAAAAGGTTTTGGACACTTAATAGGATCACAAATCATTAGGAAACAAAAGATTTTAGGAGTTCTCATTGAGGCTCAGATATGAACCTGGCTAGTATCCATGAAGATGCAAGTTTGATCCCTGGCCTCTCTCAGTGGGATCCCTGGCCTCTCTCTGGCATCGCCATGAGCTATGGTGTAGGTCACAGACTTGGCTCAGATCCTGAGTTCCTGTGGCTGTAGTGTAGGCTGGCAGCTGCAGCTCAGATTCGACCCCTAGTCTGGGAATTTCTATATGCCGCAAGTGCAGCCTAAAAAGCAATTAAAAAAAAAAAAAAGATTTTAGGGGGAAAAATGTAATTGTAATGTATACATGTAAGGATAACCTGACCCCCTTGCTGTACAGTGGGAAAATAAAAAAAAAAAAGAAGAAAAAAAAAAAAGATTTTAAAGTCAAATACAGAAGTCCAATAGTTGTGAGCAAAAGTTAGCTCTTTTATTTTCTATTTATTTAATTTTTTCTTTTTATGGCTGTGCCCATGGCACATGGAAATTGCTGGGATGGGGGTCAACGTGGAGCTGCAGCGGTGACCTTTGCTGCAGCTTGGGGCAAAACTTAGCTTTTTTCATATTGAGATGACTCAGTTTTCTTAAGTAATCAAACACCTGATTAAGACAACATGAAGCAGAGGGAATTATTGTGGGAAAACATAAAATCTTTGCCTTCTAGCCAGATTACTTAAAATGCTTAAAGAAAGAGTCTTTGGTTTGGGATCTTTTTTTTTTTTTTTTTTTTTTGGCTTTAGGGCTCCATTTGCAGCATGTGGAGGTTCCCAGGCTAGGGGTCGAGTTGGAGTGCAGCTGCAGGCTTGCACCACAGCAGCACCAGATCCGAGCCACATCTGCAATCTTCACCCCAACTTAGGGCAACGCTTGGATCCTTAACCCATTGAGCGAGGCCAGGGATCAAACCCGCGTCCTTATGGACACTGTGTTGGGTTTTTAAAAGTTGGTTTATATTTTAGGGCTACACCCACAGCATATGGAAGTTCCCAGGCTAGGGATTGAATCGGAGCTGCAGCTTCTGGCCTACGCCACAGCCACAGCAACGCCAGATCTGAGCTGAGTCTGCAGCCTACACTGCAGTTCAAGGCAACACTGGATTCTTAACCCACTGAGCGAGGCCAGGGATGGAACCTGCATCCTCATGGATACTAGTCAGATTCATTTCTGCTGGGCCACAACGGGAACTTCACTGTGTTGGGTTTTTCACCCACTGAGCCACCATGGGAATTCTGAGAAGGAGCTTTCTTGTGGTGCAGTGGGTCGAGGATCCAGTGCTGTCAATGCAGTGCCGAGGGTTCAGTCCCTGGCCTGGGAAATTTTGCATGCCATGGGTGTGGCAAGAAAAAAAAAAAGTAAAGAAAAGCCTTTCATAATCTCTTATCAGGAGCAGATCAATATTCCAAGAGAACTTTGTCATTGTAGCAGATGAAAGAAAATTACTTAAGCATACTATCGACAGTAAAACCTATTTTTATTTAAATTAAAAAAAATTTTAATATGGCTGCATTCATGGCATATGGAGGTTACCAGGCCAGGGACTGAATCCTAGCTGCAGGTACAAACTACGCTGCAGCTACAAACTATACTACCCTAATCCTAACCCCCTGCACCAGGCCAGGGATCGAACCTGTGCCTCCACAGTGACCACAGCAGGAGCTCAAGTGAACCCTGTTTAAAAACAAAAACCGGAGTTCCCGTCGTGGCGCAGTGGTTAACGAATCCGACTAGGAACCATGAGGTTGCGGGTTCGGTCCCTGCCCTTGCTCAGCAGGTTAAGGATCCGGCGTTGCCGTGAGCTGTGGTGTAGGTTGCAGACACGGCTCGGATCCCGCGTTGCTGTGGCTCTGGTGTAGGCCGGTGGCTACAGCTCCAATTTGACCCCCTAGCCTGGGAACCTCCATATGCCGCGGGAGCAGCCCTAAGAAATAGCAAAAAGACAAAAAAAAAAAAAACCTGTTTAAAAACAAAAACAAAAACCTCTTATAATAACCGTTCCATTTTAGCCAACTTGAGCACACAGGGTAAAATTTTCTCTTCCTTTCTCTTTTATCCCAACTTTCTATATTATTTCCTCCTATATTTTCGTCTTTCCCATTCTGAAATAACCAGTTTTGCTTTAGGGAAAATTTACTCTTTTTCCCTTAACAAAAATGCATCTCCATACCTGTATCTTCTCTAAGCCAAAATACACATCCTACTTCCCCAGCAGTGTTGTTTACCCCATTATTTCTAGGAGCTTTAATTACATATGTTAATTAGAATTTGTCATTTGTAGAAACCTTCATTTCTAGTGAACACTAAGAAGTAAGCAGTTGTGAACTCTCTGTTAAGCCAGCATTCTTTAGATCAGCGCGTTGTTGAGTATCTTTCGCAATGTCCAGAAACATACCTTTCCTCATAGCGTGACTCTTCAGTGTGGCACAGGAAACGCTTACTAATAGAACAAAATGTCATAATTTCCTCTGTTATGAGAGATCAAAATTAGGTGAACTTAGACTTGTTTACCAATGACGGTTTCAGTGTTTTATCCGCTTTGGAAATGATCTAGACAGTCAGTGAATTCCCATGATTTCAGTTAACTTAGCAAAATTTGAAGGCTGGAAGTTGCCAAAGATGTGGGGAAACTATTTTTGAGTTGACCTAACATGAAACATAATTATTGCTGAAAATCTCACCTAAAAACTCTTATCTCACTGACATTTTGCTCTCTGTCTTTCAACAGTTAGGTTTAGACTACCCATAAACAATTTATTAGACACTAGACAGTCAGCCATCACCTGCAGCTACTTTTCTTGCTGAAAAATTTTGAATCGAGATAATGTGAAGCCCAGGGAGAATAAAAGTGGTTTATCTGCATTTAATTTAATGCTAGTGATGCTGAGGACAATTTTTTTTTTTTTTTTTTTTTTTTTTGCTTTTTAGGGCTGAACCTGTGGTATATATGAGTTCCTGGGTTAGGGGTCAAATCCAAGCTGCAGCCACTAACCTAAGCCAGAGCCACAGCAACACAGGATCCAAGCCTAGTCTGCGACCTACACCACAGCTCCCAGCAACACTGGCTCCTTAACCCACTGAGGGAGGCCAGGGATCAAACCTGTATCCTCATGGATGCTAGTTGGGTTCATTACCACTGAGCCACAATGGGAACACCCTAAAGACAACAATTTTAATTTAACTAGTTTTTATTTACCAAAGATTACCCCAGATCACAAGTACTTAGAAAACATTTGGGTTAGTTTCTATGTCTGAATTTTAGGAATACTTAATTCATAGCTACTTATTTTTAAACGTATTAAGTAGACTCTTTTACAAGTTACTTTTGGCATTTCCATCCAGAGGTAGAGAAGAAAAGAAAGTATGTATATATCACATCACCCATGGATGTATTCAACATCCAGACACAAACAACACCCTGTAGCTTCTGTTCCAAAATGTTAGCTATGAATCACGTGCAACAGTATAAGACTCATTGGTTTATTGTATCAGTTGAATCCAAATGCCAGATGGAACAATTTAAGATTACCTGCTCCAATGCCTAAAGCTTCTTACTAATATTTGTGTGAAAACTTTTAAGATTTGTATTTGTCGGAGCCCCACTGTGGCTCAGCAGTTTACGACCCCAGCTGGCATCCATGAGAACGCTGTTTCCATCCCTGGCCTCGCTCAGTGGGTTAAGGATCCAGCGTTGCCATGAACTGTGGTGTAGGTCGCAGACGCAGCTCGGTCCCACGTTGCTGTGGCTGTGGTGTAGGCCAGCAGCTGTAGCTCCAATTCGACCCCTAGCCTGGGAACCTCCATATGCTGCATGTGAAGCCGTAAGAAGACAAAAAAAAAAAAAAAGAATTTTAGTATCTTTAGAAATACTGGCCAGTTGGCACATGTTGGCAGCTCTGAGTATCAATTCAGAGAATATTGTCTTGTTCTAAACAAGCAAGAAAATCCAAGAAATCCACAATAACCAATTAGTTTCCCTCTCTCTTTTCCTTTCTTTTTTTTTTTTAGGGCATCACCCTCAGCATATGGAGCTTCCCAGCTAGGGGTCGAATGGGAGCTACAGCTGCCGGCCTCACCACAGCCACAGCAACGTGGGATCCAAGCCGCATCTGTCACCTAGGACACCACAGCTCACCGCAATGCCGGATCCTTAACCCACTGAGTGAGGCCAGGGAGCAAAGCCACAACCTCGTGCTTCCTAGCCAGATTTGTCTCCACTGCACCGTGACAGGAACTCCCCCATCTCTCTTTCTTGCTGCGTAAAATATTTAAGAAAGATTTGGATTTCAGTGAAGGTATGGTTTTCTGGAGCTTTGTTCACAGTGTATGGTGCTTGATCTGGGAGCTCACTTCTCAGACCAGGGATTGAACCCCAGCTGCAGCCGCAAAAGTGTCAAGTCTTAACTACTAGACCCCCAGAGAACTCCCAGTGAAGGTATGGATTTTGATTTCCTTTTGTTTCTTTCTTTTTTTTTTTTTAATGACCACACCCGCAACACATGGAAGTTCCTGGGGCAGGGATTGAATCCTAGCTGCAGCTGCAACTTACACCACATCTGTGGTGACACTGGATCCTTTAACCCACTGTGCTGGGCCGGGGATTAAACCTGTGTCTCCGAAGTGACCCAAGCTGCTGCAGTACAGTTATGAACCCACTGTGCCACAGCAGGAACTCCTCCTATACTTCTCGTTTTTATCCTGGTACCTTAATCTTACATGCTATTACGGGAAATTTTTGGATGACCTCACTGTAAGCCCATTTTGTAGGCAGCTCCTTTTCTTTCCAGGGAGGGTCCCACGAGATCTCTCTGGGATTGGGGTCTTCCTCCATTAGCGCTCTGTGCACCTAGTCTGCAGGAGCAGCCCCTGAGCCCTGGAGCGTAATTCCGGAGTGTGGCATATTAGTATGCATAGCATCAGCACCCAGGAAGCATCTGTGGGGTTTTGCATTTATCAAGGGCTGGTGTATACCGCTCAGGGGTCTTAGGAGACGTTGATGCCAGATGTTCCGGACATTCGTATCTGTCTATTAAATTTTTTAGTAACATGGCACCAGGGATTAGACCCACAGTATCCTATCAGGTCGGGGGACCAAGGAGTGAGTGAAGTGGTGACACAAAGACCATAAACCTCTGTCCTATTTTCCCCGTGGCGGTGCCCCTCGTTTCCGGTTGCGAGGCTCTTTGATCTTTCTTGGTTAGGACACATCGTCCACATGGCTCCTCGTACTGAGCCATGTAGCGGTACTGGTAGCGGGTGAAGGTCTCCCATCCTCCTCTGCAAAGGCATCTTTTTCTCAGTGCCCCTCCTTGGGCGGTGACAATCGCTCTGCCGTCCATCTGCCCTCCTCAGCCTACACTTGGCCTTGAGGCAGGGAGGACCCTTCAGTACATGAATAATCAGTTAAGGCCTTTATAGTTAGTGGTCTCCTCTTCTCATTAGACCCTCTGGCCTTGAGCACACCACTCTCTTGGGATCATTAGGGCAGCTGTGACCTCTTGGGCTGGATCCCACCGGAAACACACCACCGAGAAACATGTGAAAGCACACAGCAGTGTGACAGACACCAGCATGCTAGTGGTGCCCCTTTCCTAGAGGGTGTTATTCACCTGCGTTAGGTAGGTAGGTGGCAAGTTGCAGGTAAAAACGGCGTTGGCCTTGGTTAATTGCAAGGGGAATCTTGCGGTCTTGTGCACGGTGCTTCTCTTTTGTCTGTCTCAGCTTATCAATAAGCAAGGTTGTGGCTGAACTGGCCCTTCAAGTCCTTGTTTTGATTGCAAGACACCTTGTAGCAATAAGCATCAGGAACTTTTGAAAAAATAAGGGTTTACAGGACCTGGAAATTACACAGCACACCTGGGGCCATACAGCAAGGTCATGGGTAGAGAGAGGAAGGAAGACTCTGTGGGGCCGGAGTTCTGCTTTTATGGGGGTTGAGGGTGCGGAGCCTTGGGTTTCTCTGTGATGAATTTACAACACATGAGCAGGAATTTTAACGTGTAGAAAGAGGAAAAACAAGAGACCCAAACGGTCCATTATGGAGATTGACTAATACCTCCAAAACAAAGCTGCTCAGTTCCAGGAGCTGCCTGGCTCTTTATACAGCAATTTGCTTATTCAAGAAGTCCTTTGATGTGGCTGCCTTGGCAATCAAAGCTTAAGTCAGGCATTTTCTCTACAAAAAAGGAAAAAAACCTGCTTTCGGCTTTCGGCTTTTGGCTCGGCTCGGAGGCGGCCAGGGTGCAGCTTTCTTCAGTTGTCCCGAATCCGGATGCATCCGACACCAGCTGCCACCACCATGCCGCCTAAGTTCGACCCCAAAGAGATCAAAGTCATGTACCTGAGATGTACCGGTGGAGAAGGCGGTGCTCCATCTGCCCTGGCCCCCAAGATCGGCCCCTGGGTCTGTCTCCAAAAAAGGTTGGTGATGCCATGGCCAAGGCAACTGGTGATTGGAAGGGTCTGAGAATTACAGTGAAACTGACAATTCCGAACAGACAAGCCCAGATGGAGGTGGTACCTTCTGGCTCTGCCCTGATCATCAAAGCTCTAAAGGAGCCGCCAAGAGACAGAAAGAAGCAGAAAAACATTAAGCACAGTGGAAACATCACTTTTGTGGAGATTGTCAGCATTGCCCGACAGATGTGGCACCACTCTTTAGCTAGAGAACTTTCTGGAACCCTTAAAGAGATCCTGGGGACTGCCCAGTCTGTGGGCTGCAATGTTGATGGCCACCACCCTCATGCCATCATAGATGACATCCACAGGGGTGCGGTGGAATGCCCAGCTAGCTAAGAACTGCAAAGAAAAATTAAAGATTATTTGACAACCAATGGAAAAACAAAACAAAACAAAACCTAACTGTCAGAGTTTGTACTGTGAGGGGGAGGTGTTCCAGGCCCAGGGAACTGTAGGCCCAAGGGCCCTGAGGCAGGAGGATACTCAGGCCATCGCAGGAACAAACAGCAAGGAGGCCAGTGGGCCTGGGGAGCAGGAGGGAGGGAGCATGGCCGGGCTGTGGTCCAGACCCTTGAAGGCCCTGTTAGTCAGACTGGGTACTTGGGATTTTATTCTGAAAGCAGTGGTAACTTTTTTTTTTTTTTCCCCAATTCAGCATCGAATCTAGAAACAGACTCTAGGGACAAGGGAAGCAAGCCAAGGACATAAAGGCCTATTTTGAACAGCCCAGGCTCAATCAACCATATGACTTGAACCAGGGGAGATGGGCGTGGAGGTTGCTGTGAAAGGGTGGGAATCTGTTTTGTTTCCCTTTTTATTTTTTTTAAATTTTTAAAAATTTTTTTTTTTTTTGGTCTTTTTGCCATTTCTTGGGCCGTTCCCTCGGCATATGGGAGGTTCCCAGGCTAGGGGTCGAATGGGAGCTGCAGCCACCGGCCTACGCCAGAGCCACAGCAACGCTGGATCTGAGCCGCGTCTGCCACACCACAGCTCATGGCAACGCCGGATCCTTAGCCCACTGAGCAAGGGCAGGGACCGAACCCACAACCTCATGTTTCCTAGTCGGATTCGTTAACCACTGCGCCACGGCAGGAACTCCCTTGTTTCCCTTTTTAAAGTTTTATCGATGTGGAGTTGATTTGCAATGTTGTGATAATTTCCTCTGTCCAACAGGGTGATTCAGTTATACATGTACATACATCCATTCTTTTTTTGGGGCCGGGGAGCCCAACATATGGAATTCCTGGGGCCGGGGATCAGATCCAAGCCACGGTTGTGACCTAAGCCACAGCTGAGCTGTAGCAATGCCAGATCCTTTAACCCACTGTGTTGAGCTGGGGATTGAACCTGTGTCCTCGTGCTTCAGAGATGCCGCTGATCCATCGGGCCACAGTGAGAGGTCCACATCCCTTCTCTTTTAGCTTCTTTTCCCACATAGATTATGACAGAATATTGGGTAGAGTTCTCGGTGCTATACAGTAGGTCCCTGTTGGCCAATCATTCCATATACCTCAGCCTACATATGCCAATCCCAAACCCACATTCCACACCCCACACCTCTTGCCTTTGGTAACCATTAGTCTGTTTTCAAAGTCAGTGAGTCTGTTTCTGTTCTGCAAATAAGTTCGTTTGTATCCTTTTTTAAGATTCCACATATATAAGTGATATCATGTGATGTTTGTCTTACTGTTTAACTTCACTTGGTATGATAATCTCTAGGTCTGTCCATGTTGCTGCAGATGGCATTATTTCATTTTTTATGGCTGAGTAATATTCTATTATATATATAAGTACCACATCTTCTTATTTTGGGTTTGTTGTTTTTTTGTTTTTGCTTTATAGGGCCGTACCTGCGGCATATGGAGCTTCCCAGGCTAGGGTCAAATCAGAGCTACAGCTGCCAGCCTATGCCATAGGCTCAGCAATGGGGTATCCAAGCTGCATCTGTGACCTCCACCAAGCTCATGGCAACACCAGATCCTCAACCCACTGAGTGAGGCCGGGGATCAAACCCACAACCTCATGGTTCCTAGTCGGATTCGTTTCCACTGTGCCACAGTGGGAACTCCAGTACCACATCTTTATCCATCCCTTTGTCCTTGGATATAGGTTGTTTCCATATCTTGGCTCTTGTTAAGAGTGCTTCAGTGAACATTGAGAGGGTGCATGTCTTTTTGAATTAGGATTTTCTCTGGATAGATGCCCAGGAGTGGGATTGCTGGATCACATGGTAGTTCTATTTTGAGTTTTTTAAGGAACCTCCATTCTGTTTTGGGGGGGCGGAAATCTGGATGGAATCTGAAGGGAGCGCCAGTGAGATCTGCTGATGGACTGGATACTGGGTATGGGAGAAAAGAAGGAATTAGGATGACCCCGAGGTGCTTGGGGCTGAGCGATTGGCCATTTGCTGAGGGGAAGAAGACTGCGGGTGGAGTAGGGCTGAAGAGGGGTGGGGGAATTTTCTGGAATTGAGGGAAGCAGTGGATTTCTGAGATAGTTAATAACATCTCTAGGGCCTGGCCCTTTTGGGGTGTGGGGAGAGAGGTAGATAGAGTTCAGGGGCAAAAGTGACTCTCGGGTTTCTGGCTTATGGACAGGGGAGGCGTTTGTGCCATTTTCTGAGATGGAGAAGATGGGGATGGTGCCGGCTGGTACTATGGCAGGACATCTGGGTACCAGCTGCTGCGCGTGATGCTGATTCCAGCCTGGAATCTTCCCCCCACTTCCACCTTGCTCGCTCCTTCCTTTCTTTTTTTTTCTTTTTTTTTTTTTTTGTCTTTTTGCTATTTCTTTGGGCCGCTCCCACGGCATATGGAGGTTCCCAGGCTAGGGGTCGAATTGGAGCTGTAGCCACTGGCCTACGCCAGAGCCACAGCAACGTGGGATCCGAGCCGCGTCTGCAACCTACATCACAGCTCACGGCAACGCCGGATCCTTAACCCACTGAGCAAGGGCAGGGACCTAACCCGCAACCTCATGGTTTCTAGTCAGATTCGTTAACCACTGCGCTACGACGGGAACTCCGCTCCCTCCTTTCTTTAGGAATCTTTTCCCATGTTTTGCTTGTTAGGGAAGTGTTTCCTGACCACCTTCTCTGGAATGTGCTATCACCCTGACCCCTGCGTGCGCCGATGCCTCCCCTGGCTTTATTCTTTTTCACTACATTTATCACCATCTGATACGACTGCCTGTTTCTGTGACAGTTTTCTGCCACTACAAAGTGAGCCTCATGAGAGCAAGAATGAGAGTCCACTTTGTTCTCGACCTAAAACAGGGTGGGCGCTCAGGAAGTATTTGGGGTCTGAATGACCCCTGAATGCCAGGTAGGGCCTCGGATGCTCTTTGGAGCCCCTCTGACTTTGACTAATTCGACACTGTCCCTACTTTGGGCTAAGTGAATCTTGTTGAAACTGCCCTGGCCCTGGAGGCTGAGAGCAGAAGGGACAGTGGCAGAAGAGAGCAGGGAACCTCAATTTCCCAACCTGTTAAATAGAGAGAAATGAAAAACGGCCATATGACTTCTGAAAGGGTCTGTGAGTGAGGAGTGGATGTAGGAGAAGTAACTGGATGAGGGTTCTTGGAATGCGGGGCTGGGGTCCAGGCAGGGATAGTGTGAGGCAGTAAGTGTTTGCCCCTTCATAATAAAGGGTGTGTGTGTGTGTGTGTGTGTGTGTGTGTGTGTGTGTGTGTGTGTGTGTAAGACTGGTTTCACTGGGGGGATAGGAGGGGGCCAGCCTGCCTGGAAGAGCCCAGAAAATGGAAGGGAAGGCAGAGCACGGGTTGAGGGGCCAGTTAGGTCCTGGAGCTGAGACCACCTGTGACGAGATTGGGGGAATTGCAAGCTGGGCCGGTCACTCCCTGGTCTCTACCCAACACCCCTGGCTCCATGAAAGCACTCCTTCCAGAGAGGTTTCAGGAGGGCAGGGCAGAACTGAGGCTATTATCTTCTGGAAGAGGAGCCTGGGGCCCAGGTGGGAGAAGGATGGTACCGATGCCCATGTGCCAATCCCCAGAACCCGTGACGATTACTGGGGGTATACTGTCCTGCAAAAAGGACTTTGCAAATGTGATTAAGGTGCAGATCTTGAGATAGACCCTCCTGGATTATCTAGATGGGCCAATATCATCACTTAAGAGAGGCAGGAGATTAGAGAGTGCAGTAGGAAATATAAGGTGTGCAGGTGGTCTCTGGAAGCTGGAAAAGGCAAAGGAATGGATTTTTCCTGAAACATCCAGGAGGAATGCAGTCCTGTTGACACCTTGATTTTAGACGTCTCACCTCCTTGAGTTCCCATCTTGGCTCAGTGGTTAACGTATCTGACTAGCATCCATGAGGACGCAGGTTCAATCCCCTGGCCTCGCTCAGTGGGTTAAGGATCCGGCGTTGCCTTGAGCTGTGGTGTAGGTTACAGACGTGCTCAGATCCTGTGTGGCTGTGGCTGTGGTGTAGGCTGGCGGCTCCAGCTCCGATTGGACCCCTAGCCTGGGAACCTCCATGGGGCGCGGGTGTGGCCGTAAAAAGCAAACAAATAAAAATAAAAATAGACTTCTCACCTCCAGAACTGTAAGCATAAGTCCCTGTTGTTTTAAGCCACAAAGTTTGTGGTAGTTTGTTATAGCAGCCATGAGAAACCAATACAGATCCAACGTCATCTGGCGATTGATGGTGGACTTGGAGCTGGATTGGAACCCCATTAGTCCAACTGTCTCAGCGGAAGCCTCTATGTGTCAGCCAGTGTCTCCAGGTCACAGCGCAGCTCCCCGGGGCAGCACCTGGACTCTCATTTGACCCTGACGAGAACCCCGTAGGGCAGACAGTGCTCCAGGGTTCCACGTGAAGTGTCTTGGCCAAGGTCAGAGCACGCAATGAGGAATCAATGAGCTAGATCCCAGACCCAAGTCCCCTGCCCTTCTCTGAAGACTTCATACATGTGTCTCTCATTCATCCATTCTACAAGGATTCACTGAACATCTGGCTGACGCCTGGGCACTGTGCTCAGAACTGCGGCTCCGTCAGGGAACAATCACGATGTCCAGAGACCAGGAAGAGAAAACGCAGTTTAGACCGATAATCATGCAATTAAATATATAATTAAAATGAGGTGATATGTGCACCACCACCTTCATAGCCGCTCTATTCAGTAGCCCTCAAAGTGGAAGCCCACAAAGTGTCCATCTGTGGATGAAGGGGTAGATAAAATCGGTTTACACATGCAAGGAAATATCGTTCAACTATATGAAAAGGAAGTAACTTCTGACACACGCTATAACCTGAATGCAGCCTGAAGATACTATGTGAAGTGAAATAAGATAATCGCAAAAGCCACGTACTGTATGATTCCACTCACATGAGGGACCTAAAGCGGCCACATTCATCGTGGCAGAAAGTAGGATGGTAACTGCAGAGGATGGGAGAGGGGCGTTATCACTTCATGGGTACAGAGTCCCAGTGTGGGAAGACGAAAAGCTCTAGATCCGCTGGTCGTGATGGTTTCACGTCACTGTGACTGTTCCTGTTGTCACTTAACTGTACACTGTACCCTAAACTTAAAAATTTGGTAACTTGCATTATATATATCTTAGCACAGTAATTGTGTGTGTGTGTATGTATGTGTGTGTGCTTTAGGTGCAGTAGGAAGGGCAGATATCTTGGAAGTGTGCAAAAGGAGAGTGAGCTGCCTGGAGCCTCAGGGGGGCTTCTCTGAGACTAAAAGAAAGAAGGAAGGAGCTAGCCCATTGAAGGGGCACAGCGCTCCGGGCACATGGCAGCGCCGTGCATAGGCCCTGAGGCAGGAAGCAGTGCAGTGCCTCTGAGGAACTGCAAGCCTGCCGGGCTACGGTTGGGGTGCAGAAAGCAGGGGGGAGGTTGGCCCCAGGTGAGAGTGGACAGGAAGGCAGGGCCAGATCTTGCCTGGTAAGGATTTCAGCTCACCCAGTAAAAGCAGAGGGCGCCGGGGGAAGGTTTGGGGCTGCTGTGTGATGTCTGGAGCGAGTGCGAGAAGCTGGTTGGTTATTGCACTGGCTGGGGGGTGACAGTCGGGACCCCAGTGGGGCGTGGAGATGGAGGGAAGGGATGTGGCGTAGTGGGAGCCGGAGGGGGACGTCAGGCGACCAGAGTCTCTGTGTTTCCAGCGGCAGCACCGCAGTGGCAAAAAGACGGCTGGTTGCCCCCGTGAGCCCATTCTCCAAAATGGGCTCAAAAGTCTACTCAATTGACTTTTAAACAATTAATTTATTCTTTAAATTGTGGGAACATATACATAATATCAAATCTGCCATATATATATATATTTTTTTTTTTTTGGCTGCATGCATGGCATATGGGAGTTCCCAGGCCAGGGATCGAATCCAAGCTGCAGTTGTGACTTGCATCACAGTTGCGGCAGTGCTGGATCCTTAACCCACGGCACCACAGTGGGAACTCCTAAAATTTACTTTTTTAAGCAAAGTTTTTTAATTTTTTTATTATAGTTTTAATAAAAGCTATACTTACTTTTTTTTTTTTTTGGCTTTTTAGGGCTGTACCCTTGGCATATGTAAGTTCTCAGGCTAGGGATCAAATTGGAGCTGTAGCCACCTGCCATAGCCACAGCCACAGCAATGCCAGATTTGCGCCGTGTCTGCGACCTACACCAGAGCACACAGCAACACCGGATCCTTAACCCACCGAGTGGGGGCCAGGGATCGATCCCATGTCCTCATGGATACTAGTTGGGTTCATTACTGCTAAGCCACTATGGGAACTCCTAAAATTTACCATTTTTAAGTATACAGTGCAGGGGTTCCATTGATGGCTCAGCGGAAACGAATCAAGGACTAGTGTCCTTGAGGACACAGGTTCAATCCCTGGCCTTGCTCAATTGGTGAGGGATTTGGCATTGCCATGAGCTGTGGTATAGGTCATGGATGTGACTCAGATCTGGCATTGCTGTGGCTGTGGCATAGGCCAGTGGCCACAGCTCCAATTGGACCCCTAACCTGGGAACCTCCATATGCTGCGGGTATGGCCCTAAAAGACAAAAAAAAAAAAAAAATCATTAAAAAAAAAGTATACATGGAGTTCCCGTCGTGGCGCAGTCATTAACGAATCTGACTAGGAACCATGAGGTTGCAGGTTCGGTCCCTGCCCTTGCTCAGTGGGTTAACGATCCGGCGTTGCCGTGAGCTGTGGTGTAGGTTGCAGACACGGCTCAGATCCCGAGTTGCTGTGGCTCTGGCGTAGGCCGGTGGCTACAGCTCCGATTCAACCCCTAGCCTGGGAACCTCCATATGCCGTGGGAGCGGCCCAAGAAATAGCAAAAAGATAAAAAAAAAAAAAAAAGTATACAGTTCAATGACATGAAGTACATTCACAGTCTTTTTTTTTTTCTTTCTTTTTTTCTTTTTAAGGGTCACATCTGCAGCATATGGAGGTTCTGAGGCTAGGGACTGAATCAGAGCTGTAGCCCTCAGCCTATGCCACAGCCACAGCAATGTGGGATTCGAGCCGCATCTGTGACCTACACCATAGCTCACGGCAATGCCGGATCCCCAACTCACTGAGTGAGGCCAGGGATTGAACCCACATCTTCATGGTTACTTGTCGGGTTCATTACCACTGAGCCACAATGGGAACTCCTAAAATTTACCATGTTAAGTGTGGAGTTCAGTGACGTCAAGTTCGTTCACGTTATTGTAGAACCATCACACCATCCATCTCCAGGACTTTTTTCTTCCCAAACTGGAACTCTGCACCTGTTAAACACTTAAGCCCCACACCTCCCTCTCCCAGACCCTCTGTCACCCAATGCAAGTGCATGTGCCTGATGCACAGTGAGACCAACCACCAAAATGCTAGAGTTTGGAGCAGAGAAATATTGGAGTTCCCATCATGGCACAGTGGTTAACAAATCCAACTAGGAACTATGAGGTTGTGGGTTTGAACCCTGGTCTCGCTCAGTGGGTTAAGGATCCGGCATTGCCATGAGCTGTGGTATAGGCCAGCAGCTACAGCTCTGATTCGACACCTAGCCTGGGAACCTCCATATGCTTCGGGAGCGGAGAGTGCGGCCCTAAAAAGACAAAAAAAAAAAAAATTATTGCAGGCCTATGCATGGAAAACAGGTGTCTCATGCCCCACAGAACCCTTAACTCCCTGAAGGGTGGGTTTCAGCCAAGCTTTTAAAATTTTTTTGGTTACACCTGAGGCATTTGGAAGTTCCCAGACCAGGTATCAAACCTATGCCACAGCAGAGACCCAAGCCACTGCAATGACAGTGCCAGGTCCTTAACCTGTTGTTCCACAAGGAAACTTCAGCCAAGTATTTTTAAAGACAGGGTGAGGGAAGGGCATGGTTGGTTGCCTTACACTTCTTGGTGCAGGAATCCTCTTCTTGCAACGGTCCACATAGATCTGGGCGTGATGTTCCCGTAAATCTCCAATAAGACAAATGTTCTTCTCTGTTCTGCAGCTTTTTTATCTCTATATGAATGGAAACGTGTTCTACCCTTAAAGATCAGAGCCTCGAGAATGGGCTATCCCGTATAGCTCACGCTATCGGGAACATTTTTAACTTAAAGCGAAAGCAACAGAATGCAGAGATTAAAGTAAAAGAAACAGATCCAATACAGAGTCAGATGTGTTCTGCCCATTACACCTGCAACAACCATTCCACTTTCTATCTCTCTGAATTTGACTTTTTAGGGACCTCATATAAGTGAAATCTACGGTCCTTGTCCTTTTGTGACTGGCTTATTTCACTGAGCATAATGTCCTCACGGTTCATGCAGGCTGTGTTCTCAACAGTTCTTAAGGTAAAAAAATGGTGTCAAGATTGCTAAAATGATGATGGAAGGACCGAGGGAGCAGGGCGAAGGCAAGGCTGGGAGAAATTTGGTCAGAGGGTGAGGGCTTTTTCTAACAAACTAGAAGCAGCCCTAAGACTGTACCCCACCCCTACAGAGCACCCCTGAAGGCTCATTGCTCCCCAGCCTCCTCGGAGAGCCTGCTGACACCTCTGGGTCTCCCTGCCTCCGTCTTTCTGAGTGTGTATGACAGTGGGATTCAACATCTATCCAGGCATGAGACATCCGTTTGCCTAAGTATTCGTTTTCTATTGGTACTGTAATAAATGACCACACAGCTTGTGGCTTAAAACAGCACACATGTATTCATCTTACGTGTTCCAAGTTAATGTCCAACGTGAGTCTCAACAGGCAACCATTAAGGTATCAGCAGGGCTATACCCCTGTTACCAAGTCCAAGTTCACACTGTTCGCGGCCCCACGACGGGCCAGTAAATCAAGAGCAAAGCTGTTGGGGCCGGAGGAATGGCTCCGTCTGTAAAGCCAGAAGACCAAGGAGATGGTGGTCTCGCGTCCCCAAAAAACCATCTTCCCCAAGTTAGAATTCAGGCTTTCTTCCTCCCTCCCCCATCCCTCTCTCCCTCCCCCCCTTCCTCTATTCATTTATTTATCTATTGCTGTGGCGAGCACTGGCTCGATGTAGGCTCTGCGTTCCCACAGGGACTGAACCCACGCTGCAGCAGTGAAAGAGCCAGATCCTAACTACCAGAAGCCAGGGAAGTCCCAGAGTTCCTGGGCCAGGAATCAAAGCCGCGAGACAGCAGAGACCCTAGCCACAGCAGTGACAATGCTAGATCCGTAACCAGCTGTGCCACAAGGGAACTCCAGGCAAGCATTTTTTTTTTGTCTTTCTGTCTTTTTGCTATTTCTTGGGCCACTCCCACGGCATATGGAGGTTCCCAGGCTAGGGGTCGAATCGGAGCTGTAGCCACCGGCCTACGCCAGAGCCACAGCAACGCGGGATCCGAGCCACATCTGCAACCTACACCACAGCTCACGGCAATGCCAGATCGTTAACCCACTGAGCAAGGGCAGGGACTGAACCCGCAACCTCATGGTTCCTAGTCGGATTTGTTAACCACTGCGCCACCACAGGAACTCCCAGCCAAGCATTTTTAAAGGCAAGGTGAGGAGTTCCCACTGTGGCTCAGTGGTAATAAACCTAATGGGTACCCATGAGGACTCAGACTTGATCCCCAGCCTCGCTTAGTGGGTTGGGGATCCAGCGTTGCTGTGAGCTGTGGTGTAGGTCACAGAGGCGGCTCGGATCCTGCGTTGCTGTGGCTGTGGTGTAGGCCGGCCATTGCAACTCTGATTCCATCTCTAGCCTGGGAACCTCCGTGTGCAGTAGGTGTGCCCCTAAAAAGCAAAATAAGTAAATAAACAAATAAAGGCAAGGTGAGGGAGGGGTGTGGCTGGTTGTGGCACACTTCTTGGTGTAAGGAACCCTGGTTCTTGCAGCTGTCCGCATAGGTCAGGTCATGGTGTACCTGTTAACCTCCAACAAAATAAATGTCCTTCTCTGTTCCGCAGCTCTTTGTCTCTATATGAATGGAAAAGTGTTATACCTTTATTTTCTTTTATTTTTTTGTCTCTGTAGGGCCGCACCCACAGCATATGGAGGTTCCCAAGCTAGGGGTCAAATTGGAGCTATAGCCACCGGCCTACACCTCAGCCACAGCAACGCCAGATCCAAACCTCGTCTGCGACCTACCGCAGCTCATGGCAACACTGGAACCTTAACCCACGGAGCGAGGTCAGGAATTGAACCTGCAACCTCATGGTTCCTAGTTGGATTCGGTTCTACTGTGCCACGATGGGAACTCCAACTGTTAATATCCTTAAAGATCAGAGCCTTGGGAATGGGCTATGCTGTGTAGTTCAGGCCATAGGCAACATTCTGTTAGTGATCAGCTTATAGCAAAAGCAAGAGAATACAGACGTTAAGGAACTGTACCTAATACAGAGTGACATTTATTCTTCCCTGTCTCATCATCCTTCCTGGGGCTGGCTTTCCAGGGACTTGGAAGAGAATCCATGGAGATCCCTTCTAACTGACAGAGCATCCTAAACTCCGAGTCAGCAATCAGCCTGGGAGAGGCTGCAGTGACTTTGACAACCAGAAGATAAATGATGTGTTGAGCTGAGACAGGTCTTATAACGTGTGAGGCCCACAAAGTTGAAACAAAGTGATGCATCAAAAACACTAAGCTTTGTTTGTTTGTTTGCAGCGTTTCCGGGGAACCACAGGTATGGAAGCAACTTGCTGGCACTCTCTCTGACTGACAGGTAGGTGCCTTGGTGGACCTGAATGACTGATCATGACCTCTGTGTCCCATCCACCCCATGTTCCCCACCGACCACCACCCCTCCGTTTGCACGTGGCACCCACGAAGAGGCATGAAAGGCAGTCAGACCTGCCTGAGCAGAAAACTCCTGACACTTAATATTCACTTTCCCCCTCTTCGTGCTCCCTGCTTCCATGATAAAGCCCCCACTCCAAAGCTGATGAGCAGATCCCATCTCCTGGCCTGGCTGCAAGAAGTCTCTTTGCCCTGCAAACCATCTTTGCCTGGTATGTGGTCTTTCCATTGGGTAGCAGGCAGTGGGTCCACTTGCTTCGTTACAGAGTGACCCTGAGGCAGATGGAAACGTAAACCCCAAGCAAAGGTGTACCCCCCTGAGCCAGCCCACCCAGGGGGGCTCTCTGGCTCCCCACAGCATCCCCTCCCCGCACCTGCCAGCTTTCCTGCCAGGCACGCTCCTCATTCACCACACACTCCCGCACCTGCTCAGGGAGTCCCCTCCCACCAGGAAGCTTGCTTCTTTCCTCCCTTCTGACTCTTCCTAACTCCGAAGCATCCCGCAAGGACCAGCGGAGGTGTCTCCTGCTCAAGGAAGCCTTTCTCAATGTCTCCTTGCCCCCATCCAAGGGTCGGTGTCGTGCTTTGAGGACGTGGTGTAACACAGAAGAGCAAACCTGGCTCCATATTGAATCTGTTCCCTTAGCTCTGACTTCTGTGCTCTACTGCCTGTGCTCAGTCATGCTGCCTCTGTACCTTTTGTAAAAGAATGTTGCCCATTTGATCCCTGGCCCCGGCCCGATGGGTTAAGGATCTTGCATTGCCCCAGCGGCAGCTTATGTCAAAACTGTGGCTTGGATCTGATCCATGGCCCCGGGAACTCCATATGCCTCAGGGCAACCGAAAAAGAAAAAAGAAAAAGAAAAAAACAAAGAATGTTGCCCATAGCACATTCTTCTTCTTCTTCTTTTTTCTTTTTTTCCTTTTATGGCTGCACCTTCTATGTTAGAGGAAACGAAAGCTGGGGAACAGAGAGGGACCTGCCTGGTGTCCCCAGCATGTCATCAGAAGAGCCAAGTTAAGTCCCAGGGTGCTGGGCCCTCATCCTGTCCGTTCTGTCTCAGGGCCACCAAGACCGTACCCTGTCAGGGTCCTCCAGACATTCTTGCTCATCTCTCTTTATCCCCAAGTTCTGCCCAAAAGGATTCTTTTTTTTCTTTTTCTTTTTCTTTTTTGGCTGCCCCTTGGAACGTGGAACTCCTGGGCCAGGGATCAGATCTGAGCTACAGTCGTGATCCAGGAGCCTTACCCCACTCTGCTGGGCTGGGGATCTGACCCTCGTGTCCCAGTGCTCCCCAGATGCCACTGATCCCAATTTGCCCCAGCGGGAGCGCCACACCCTCTGCTTTTACCTCCATGCCCTTGCATGGAATATGCCTTTTTATGCATCCCCTTCTCCCACTTGTCTACGAGGTGAACTCCTACTTATCCTTCAAGGTCCATTCAATTGTTTCCTTCCCTCGAATGAAGTCTAAGGTCAGTTTATCCAAAAGCTATTCATCGCTCCCTCCTCTGTGCTCTTAGGACACTCTCTCTATATATACTGATTTTAACACATACTTCCTTCTTCCATAAGTGTCTTAGCCCTCACTAGACTGTATTTGTCTCTAGGACAGGAATTCTTTCTGCCCCATCTCTCTGTCCCTAGGGCCTTTCAAGGTGTCTGGCCCTCACTTAATACTCAATAATGTTGGCCAAACAGTGGAACAAATAAAGGAATCTGAGGCAGATGTTTTTTAAGGGCCGCACCTGCAGCATATGGAGGTTCCCAGACTGGGGGTCAAACCAGAGCTATTGTTGCCGGCCTACCCACAGCCACAGTAACACCAGATCCAAGCCTCGTCTATGACCTACACCACAGCTCACGGCAACTCTGGATCCTTAACCCACTGAGCCGGGCCAGGGATTGAACCTGTGTCCTCATGGATACTAGTCAGATTTGTTTCCGCTGAGCCACCACGGGAACTCTGAGGCAAATTTTTTAACCTCTCAGCATCTTACCTTATTATCCTTGAAATGAAAAAGGGCGGGGGGAATCAGACACTCGGCAAGGATGAATGATGGCTGATGAATGGAAAGCTAATGGCACCATCACTGACTCAGTTGCCAGAGTCAAAAATAGGGAATTGCCCCCAATTCCCACTTCTCTCTTTCTCTTTTTCCCTTGCACTCGGTCACCAGGGCTTGTTGAACCTGGCTGAGGATCTTGGTAAGAAACTCTTAGGAAGGATGGAGGAAAGGCTCCCAGACTTAGGGATCCTCTATTGAAAAGAAGCAGAGGGAGAGACTAGGGGAAGTGGGAGGAGCAGACAAGGGATCTAGGAGAAGGGGGAGGTCAGGCCTGGTTCTGGGACATAGAAATAGCTCAGTCTTGGAGTTCCCATCGTGGCTCAGTGGTTAACGAATCCGACTAGGAACCATGAGGTTGCAGGTTCGATCCCTGGCCTTGCTCAGTGGGTTAAGGATCCGGCATTGCCGTGAGCCCTGGTGTAGGTCAAAGATAGGGCTTGGGATCCCGTGTGGCTGTGGCTGTGGCTGTGGTGTAGGCCAGTGACTACAGCTCTGATTCAACTCCTAGCCTGGGAACCTCCACGTGCCGTGGGTGTGGCCCTAGAAAAGACCAAAAAAAAAAAAAAAGAAAGAAAGAAAGAAAAGAAATAGCTCAGTCTCTGCCTTCAAGGTGCTCAGGGTTGGCCGAAGAAACAAAAAACAATTTTATACAGAACTCCACCAGAGTACAGCACACCTGACTCCTGATACTATGACCAAGGAGCATTAGTACTGAACTGTCTATTTGCCTGATGCACAGCAAAGCCCAACAACACTGAACCATCAGGGTTAGAAGCAGAGAAAATTTATTTCAGGGCCATGTAAGGACATGGACGGCTCAGGCCCCAAAGCCTGGAGCTCCCTGAAAGCTTTTGGGAAAGCTCTTTCAAAGGCAGAGTGAGGGAGGGTCCCGGTTAGTTGTTGCAAATTTCTTTGTGTCCAATCCTTTGTTCTTGGAGCTCCAGGCATAGGTCAGGTCATGTTGTTCTTGAAAACCTCCAACAAAACAGATGTTATTCTCTGTTCTGCAACTTTTTGTTTTTGGTGTGTGTGTGGGGGGGGTGTTTTTGTTTTCTTACAGCTGCACCCACCACCCATAGAAGTTCCCCCAGCTAAGAGTCAATCAGAACTGCCGCTGCAGGCCTGTACCACAGCCATAGCGACTCTGAATCTGAGCTTCATCTGTGCCCTATGCCATAGCTTGTGGCAACTTGGGATCCTTAGCCTACTGAGAGAGGCCAGGGATTGAAGCTGCATCCTTACAGACACTATGTTGGGTTCTTAAGGAGCTGTGCCACTATGGGAACTCCTGGTTCTGCAACTTTTTATCTAAAAATGTAATACTCTTAAGGGTCAGACCTTGTATATTTCAGGCTGTAGGCAGCATTCTTTTGCAAAAAGTGCAGAGCCAAGATGACTAAGCACAAGGGACCGAGGTCAAAAGCTAAAGTAAGATTAAAATAAAAGTAACAGGGAGTTTCCATCATGGCTCAGTGGTTAACAAACCCGACTAGTAACCATGAGGTTGCAGGTTCTCATCCCTGGCCCCGTTCAGCTGGTTAAGCATCCGGCATTGCCGTGAGCTGTGGTTTAGGTCACAGACAGGGCTTGGATCCCGATGCGTGGCTGTGGTGTAGCTCCAATTCGACCCCCGGCCTGGGAACCCCCATATGCCGCGGGTGCGGCCCGCAAAAGACAAAAAATGAATAAATAAAATAAAAGGAATAGATGTTCCAGTCCTGGCTCAGCGGAAAAGAATCTGACTAATATCCATGAGGATGTGGATTATAAGGATCCAGTGTTCCCATGAGCCGTGGTGTAGGTCGCAGATGCAACTTGGATCTGGCTGCATTGGGTGAGCTGCTATGGCTGTGATTCAACCCCTAGCCTGGGAACCTCCATGTGCTGTGGGTATGGCCCTAAAAAAAAAAAAAAAAAAAAAAAGAGAGACATATAATAAAAGGTATAGATCTAATATGGAGTTAGATTCACCCCCCCCCCAACCTGTGCCACAGGGAGTTCCCATTGTGGCGCAATGGAAACAAATCCAACTAGTAACCATGAGGTTATGGCTTCGATCCCTGGCCTCAGTCAGTGGATTGAGGATCCAGTGTTGCCATGAAGTTGAAGATGCTGTGCTGTGGTGTAGGCCGGCAGCTGCAGCTCCAATTCAACTCCTAGCCTGGGAACCTCCATGTGGTGCGGGTGTGGCCCTAAAAAAGCCTGCGCCACAGCAGCAACTCAAGCCACTGCAGTGATGACACTGGATCCTTAACCCACTGAATCACACGGAACCACACGGGAACTCCTCCCCCTTTTCCTTGATACTTCTTAATCTTGAGGAGAACGAGTGTTGGACAGAAGAGCCACGCGTGACATTTTGGGGGTTTTTTTTTTGTTTTTTTTTTTCAGGGCTGCACCCATGGCACATGAAGTTTCCCAGTCTAGGAGGCAAATCAGAGCTGGAGCCACTGGCCACAGTCACAGATACAGCAATGTGGGATCTGAGCCGCATCTGCCACCTACACCACAGCTCACGACAACGCCGGATCCTTAACCCACTGAGCGAGGCCAGGAATTGAACCTGCATCCTCATGGATACTGATCAGATTCGTTTCTGCTGAACCACGACGGGAACTCCCGCAATGTTGTTTTGGATAGAGGAATCATAAACTTGGCAGAGGAAGCAGTTTTAGCAGGACTCAGGTTCAACTTCCAGTCCTGCTTCATCTTTTCCCAACTCTCTCAGGGAACGGGGAAATGACTGCTCTCACTGCTTCCTGCTGAAATGGAGCCTAGTCCTTTGACTTAGGGAATAGACACTGAGTTGGAAGTACTCCTGCGTTCTAACCCCTGGATCCAAGTCTTTAAAGATCTCATTCCCTGAGGAATTCAGGAGAATAAGCCTGAACACCAGTGAGGCCCTGGCAGAGGCGATTCCCCAGACGGAGGAGGATTCCCCCAAACAGATGAGCCCAGCTCTCAAAAGAGAATGGACCCAGAGTGGCTCACTTCCCACAAGGAAAGTGGCCCAAATGACTGGAGAGAATTCCAAGCCTGTGCAAGCTGGAGCAACTACCCCAGGTGCTGCTGAATGTGGACTGCACTTCTGGATGTTTCTTGGCTGCACAGAGCCTCCTGTCATGGGGTGGCTGGCGCCTGTCAGGGAAATCCCCCCCTCCCACTTCTCAGGGCAAGAGGAGCTCCAGCAGCTACTGTGAACTCTGGGAAGTGGCTGCTCTGGCAGGGGTCAAGCTGCCATGGGCACAGTGTCCCATCTGGGTGACCACAGTTGTTACCGGAAAGCGAGTCCATGTGCCAGGCTATATGGTCAGGCCACCCGAGATGGCTGTTTGCTTGCTCTCTCTTCATCTCCTGCTTGACCAGTTGATGCCTCCTCCATACCTCACTCCTATGATTGACTTTCCCCTTTAATCACAGAGCCTAATCTGTAAATGCTTATCTACTTGCCCCCAGGCCTCAGCTACTGATTGTTTTTTATCCTGAGATCAGATAGTCTAACAAAGGGAAGACCTCTGCCCCACATAGGACTTAGCCTGAGGGGCTAGGAGGGCCATGCCCCTTGGTTGGCAATCAATGAGCTGTCCTGATATAATTCCCCCTGTAAGTGGCAGTCTCCCCTTCCCCCGGGGAGCGAAGACTGCTGCTGTGTCCTGCCCACCATTTGTCTGCCATCCACGATGGGATATTGACTCTAGGACCCATTTGCTCCATACACGTAAGATCTCCCATCTATTAAACTGTTGATGGCTCTGTGGCTGGTTCTGGGCTCTTTCTTTGGTCTTGAGGCTGAGCAAGTACAGGGCTTGCAGGCCGGCAGGGCGCAGCCCAGCAACTGGCGAGCCAGCCAGGAGACTGAGGAAGCTCCCATGAGCACCCAGATGTTTGGAAGTAAGTGTGGGGAGCAGAACATTGCAGGAGATTCCTGGGGTTGCCATCCACTAGCACACAGGGCCCAAACGTTGAGAGGAAACCCCCCAAAGTCATGGAGGAGAATCCCAGACGTCATGGGGAAACCCCTGGGTGGCTGTCCGCTCGCATGTGGGACCCCGTGGTGGCTGTCCTTGATAAAACGGGAGCCCCCAAGAGAGTAGGGAGAACTTACAGACACCCAGAAGGGTGCTGTGGAGCTGTTGGCCACGATTACAGTGGGAAAAGGGAAGCTCGACCATAGGGTGGTGGCCATAGCCGTAAGCTGACCATTGCTTTTTATGTTGAGAAAGGCCAGAGATGCTGAGCTGGCAGCCCAGGCAAAAGCCAGGTGCCTAGAAGAGGAGGAACTGAAACTCAAGAGGAAGGCTAGGCTGGTCTAATCCCAGAGGGCTGGAGCCTTCAGGTTCCGATTGAGGGAGCAAGAAGGGAAGTTAGAGCTATGAGTCTGCCACGTCGCACAGCTAAAGGGGAGGCAGCTTCCCCTACACAGAGTCTGGATGGTCATGGCCTGTCCAAATTGGGATGCTGACGTGGGGGACCCCACGGAGAGCTCTGATGAGGAAGAGGAAAAAGACTGGAATGATATCATAGAGTCCCTGTTCCAGAGAGGCCAGCGCCTCCCCCAGAGGTAGCCAGAAAATAGAAGCCAGAACAACCTAGGCGACAGGTCGTAGAGGAAGCTCCGCTGCCTCCTCCCGAGTGGGGAAAACCAACCATCATGAGAGACTGCACCCCACCTGAACGAGCTGAACTGGGAAGCAAATTTAGGCAAGAGGGGAGGGAATCCGTTGCGGCATGGTTTCTCTGTATAGGGGGTGTCACTAGAGAAGGTATTAGGTGACCTGGCCAGGAAGCATCACAGATGCTTCCATGGCGAGCCACCTGGCCCCCCAGCAGCACTTAAGCGGGGCCATCAGCGAGGATGAACCCCTCTTCCTGCTCTCTTGGGTGATGGCTACCTGTCGCGCCACGTGGCCCAGTGAAGGGGGTGTCCCTACCTCTCCTTTCCGCTGGCAAACTATGCAAGAATTGTAAGATGTACTAAGGGAACGTGGCGTGAGACTGCTGTATATGCCCAGCCCCGTCAGAGCCCAGGCAATGAGTTATTTTCAGCGGGAATGAAGGTTGTATCCTACAGCCTGCTCCTGGATAATGGTGTGGAGTGTGGGTTTCCATACTGAGTCCTCTAGCAGGCCATCTCGTCCCTAGGGTGGCACAAGCGACAGCAGGAAAGAAAAGATTCAGCACCGGAGGGGTCAGAGCCACCAATCCCCGTGATGCTCAAGAAGGGAATAAGGCTCCTTCCAGCTCCTCCTGGGGACCCCTTCGGGTTATCAGACAAACGTAGCAGGACATGGTGGCAGTGGGGACCCCTATACTCAAGATAGATAGGCAGCCCAATGGCACTTCAGTGAAGCTGTGGCAAAAGCTAATGTCTGAACAACAGTTTACCAAAATAAGGGATCCAAGCCGCTGCCTCTTCTCCTCTGGAAGAAGTCTTAGCTCCGAGGCAGAAGAAATGTGCCAAGTTAGGGATGTGGCCAAGGCCCCAGAACACTGGCCTGGCGGCAGTTAAGCTGATTTCAGGGAACTGGAGGCCTCACATAAAATTAACCATTTATTGGTCTCCAAAGAATAAGCAAACCTTTTAGCACTGGCGGACGCTTAGCCATGTTCATGGCCCCCGCTTTGCCACTGATGGGTACAGAATTGGAACAGTAAAAGCAAAAAGGTATCATTGGTATTACAAATCAGTCAGTTATACCCGCCGCCCCCCCCGAAAATATGAATTCTTGATTCTTCATAGCTCCAATCTTGGAATATACACTCAGGATGGATTTGATAGCAGGTCCCACTTTCCAAACTACAGCTGGGGAATTTCACCTATGAGTGAGGCTAATAAAACAGATTAACAGGGGCCTGGCCAAATGGACCCCTATTAAGCTGCCACACCCCCGACGATCGCAGCATTAAAACAGCTTAGACTTCAGGGAGCAAAGGGGAGATTACTGGAACTGTAAGAGAACAGGTGGGCATCCTCCCTGTCACCACAGCCTGGATAACAGACCAGTTTGGCCAATACAAAAGCCGGATGGCTTTGGCGTGTGACGATAGATTATAGGAAAGTGAATCAAGTGACACCACCCTTGCATGCTGCGATACCTAACTTTGCCTCCCTCCTGGCCCAAACAAGTGAATATTTAGGGACTTATTTTGTAACTGATCTAGCTAATGCCGTCTTCCGTATCCTTTTTTTTTTTTTTGTCTTTTCTAGGGCCGCACCCGCAGCGTATGGAGGTTCCCAGGCTAGGGGGTCGCATCAGAGCTGTAGTCACTGGCCTACGCACTGGCCTACGCCAGAGCCACAGCAACGCCAGATCCGAGCCACGTCTGTGATCTACACCACAGCTCATGGCAACGCCAGATCCTTAACCCACTGCCCGAGGTCAGGGATCGAACCCGCAACCTCATGGTTCCTAGTCGGATTCGTTAACCACTGAGCCGCGACGGGAACTCCCTTCCGTATCCTTCTTGCTGCTGAAAAGCCAAGACTAGTTTGCTTTCACATGGGACAAGGAACAGTGGCCATTGGCTCTCCTTCCTCGAGGTTATCCCTTTGTCAGGGGCGAATGGCAGCAGATTTAACCTGGGGTCTTTCTCTTTCATTACATTGACGACACTGTGTTAATATCACAGTCTCTTTCTCGTTTGGAAGAAGCACCCCCCACGCTCACGTCTCATCTAACTGAACGGGGGTGGCTAGTGAGTGCAGAGAAATGCAGGAGCCTGGGTTATCTGTCAGATACTCGGGTGTCCTCTGCAGTACCCTCAGCATTATGGACAAAATGCAAGCCTTCCCCCCGCCTCCCACCCCCAGACAATTATGGACATTTCCGGGGTTGTCGGACTGTTGGCCACCTCTTATCCCCCATCTGGCCTCCATTTTGTGACCCTTGTATTGACGTGGAAAGAAGTGAGTGCCCTGGGACTGGGCACAAGGGGAGAAGGACGTGTCACCCAAACCAAAGTGGCCATTAAGCAGATACAGGCGTCAGGGGTATTAAATCAGGGACGGGCTTGTGACCTGGATGTAGCCGGTTACCCAGAAGGGTTTGGACGGGGCCTGGGGCAATGGCACAATAACACCAGTACCTTGGGCTTCTGGTCCCAGCTTCTGGAAGCGGGCAGAACAATGCTAGAGTGTAAAGGAGCAGCAGCTCTGTGTGGTGTACGTGCCCCACAACAAACGGAGGATGTTTGCAAAGGCGGCCTGTAACTGTGCCCACGCAGCACCCGTCGCTGAGAGGTGCCGTCCAAAAGCCCACGTCTAGACGTGTGCAGTTCCCAACTGCAGCTGAATGCTAGGCCTGGGAAAGTCAACGCAGCCCTTCATCTAACAGCTTGCTGAGTGCAGAGCTACACATGCCCTGTTAGGCACAGTCCCCTTCGCCACTGCAGACCCTGCCAGCTTGACGGAAAGGGCCGATCCGCCTGAGAGACTGTCATTCATAAAGGAAGACCCTACACCCTTGGAGGTGTGGCACACGGATTGGTCAGCCCAGGGTAACCCCTGCAGGCGGACAGCAGCATGCCTCCAGCCTGCATCTGGATGGATACAGGTACTGGGTAGAGTAGCCAGTGGGCTGAATTGTGGGCTGTTTGAATGGTCTTTTTTTTGAAATTAAAGTATATTTGATTTACAGTATTGTGTCAGTTTCTGCTGTACAGCATTGGGATCCAGTTATATATATACATTCTTTTTCTCATAGTATCTTCCATCATGTTCTATCACGAGACTGGATATAGTTCCCTGTGCTGTACAGTAAGACTTCATTGCTTATCCATTCTAAATGTGATAGTTTGCATCTACTCACCCCTTACTCCCAGTCCATCCCACTCTCTCCCCTTCCCCCTTGGCAACCACAAATCTGTTCTCCAAGTCTGTGAGTCTGTTTCCATTTTGTAGATAGGTTCATTTGTGCCATGTTTTGGATTCCTCATATAAGTGATATCATATGGTATTTGTTTTTCTCTTTCTGCCTTACTTCACTTAGTAAAAGAATCTCTAGTTGCATCCACATTGTTGCAAATGGCATTATTTCGTTCTTTTTTATGACTGAGTAGTATTCCAAAGAATCTCTAGTTGCATCCATGTTATTGCAAATGGCATTATTTTGTTCTTTTCATGGCTGAGTATTATTCCATTGTGTATATATACCACACTTTCTTAATCCATTCATCTGTATATGGACATTTAGGTTGTTTCCACATCTCAGCTATTGTGAGTAGTGCTGCAATAACATATGGGTGCGGGTATCTTTTTTTTTTTTTTTTCCCTAAATCAATAGACTTTTTATTGTATTGTAAAACATCACAAATGAATGTGAAGTATCATCTGGCATCTTGTTGTTTCTGTAGCCGGGACAACTCAAATCTTACTCATCTGCCTGCTGAACGGTTCCTTTTTCAGAAACATAGATACCATCCAAATATGTTCCCATCTCCTTGTTCTTAATGGTTGTGACTTGCTGAATCAAAGCAGCTGAATTTGATACAAGTTCAATGTCATTTCCTTCTAAAATCAGCTCATCCATCTGGGCTTGAGATACTAAACAAGCAACCTCTGGCCTCATCCAAACCCTGCGGATGTATTTTTCATGCAAACAATTTCGGATTTCAACAAGAGAGCCATTCTCCTGCATCACGACGTGGGTGGGGATGTGAGCATACACAGCCCTCATCTTGTAACGGAGCCCAGTGTGACACCCTGGATCATATTCTGTGTGTGACTACAGAGGGTGCGACCCGTAGCCAGTTCCTTTCTATTTCCCCACCGTTTGTCAACCCGGAGCCTCTTTTTCTTTCCAAGGAGACTGAGTTCTACATTGATGTGGTCCAAGTCCCTCCTCAGTGCCCCGGGGGCCCTTCACCGTGGCCGCGCATCCTTTTAGAGGGATGGCATCCTTTTAGAGGGATGTCGGCATTTCCTGGACCGCCAACAGCCTGATTGCTGGGAATGGGCTTCCTCCTCGCAGTAGGTGCGGCAAAGAGCAGTGCGGGGATCTTTCCGAGTTACAGTTTTGTCTGGATGTATGCCCAGGGCTGGACTGCCGGATGCTATGGTAGATCTATATTCAGTTTTCTGAGGACCCTCCAGACTGTTCTCCACAGGGGTTGTACCCATTTACCTCCCCACCATCAGTGCAGGAGGGCTCCCTTTTCCCCTCACCCTCTCCGGCATTTATTATTTGTAGACGTAGTAATGAGGGCTATTCTGTCTGGTGTGAGATGGTACCTTATGTAGGTTTGATTTGCATTTCTCTAATAATTAGCGATGTTGAGCATTTTTGCATGTGCCTACTGGCCGTCTGTATGTCTTCTTTAGAGAAATGTCTATTGAGGTCTTCTGCCCATTTTTCAATTGGGTCATTTGGGGTTTTTGCTGTTGAGTTGTTTGAGTGGTCTTGATGCCTGACCCCAACCCCACTGTCCTCTGCACAGATAGTTGGGATGTTTTTAAGGGACTGATTCTGTGGCTCCTACGGTAGGAAGCCCGGGACTGGATGGTGGCAGGCACCCCTGTGGGGACAGGACCTGTGGTAGGGCATCACAGCCCACATCCGGGGAATGATGGTCACTGCCTGTCAAGTGTATACTCATCAAACACATTCCCCTCCGGGAACCAACAAACAGATGTACTAGCCTGAATCTGTCTCCTAGAGGAAGTACCAACAGGGGGTGTGTAAGTCTGGCTACATAGAGTCTGGCCATAGGGGTCAACGACCTTATGACACATAGCAAAAGAATGGGGACTGCTGCTGAAGTGCTCAGATATTGCGGAGGTCTGCCAGCAGTGCCCAACCCGTGCCCAGGCGAGACCTCAGCCTCTGCCGAGAATGGCCCATCAAATCCTGTGTGGCTCTTCTGCCTGCCAATAGCAAGTGGACCGCATTGGACATTCGCCCTTGTCTGATGGATGTGCATTTGTCCTCATCTGCATGCACACACATGGGCTTGCTCTAGGCTTACCCTAGTGGCTTACCCTTGGCAGATAATGCAAAGAAGCACTATTTAGGGTCTAGAGTGCTGTGTGGGATATAGGGGACCCCGTGGACATTGGCAGTGGGACCAAGGAACCCACTTCCCCAGCCACGAAGCTAAGAACTGGGCAGATGAAACTGACATACACTGGTGTTTCCACCTGCCCTACAACCCCACTGCCGCTGGGCTAATTGAGAAGATGAATGGAATATTTAAACAACAAGTGAGGCAGGAGACGCGCTCCCTCAGCATGTGGACCAGGAGGCTGGCATAAGCCCTGCATGCTGTAAATGAGCATCCTAGGAGCAATGGCAATATAGCAAGAGCATAGCAGTAGTACCTATGTCGCCTTAACACAGAGGCCGGTGGTCCACCCCACCCGAGTTCAATTGTTGACCACAGAAGGACCACAACTGTAGGTCAGGACAACAACCTACTTTTGCCCTTGCCACAGGACCTACCCCCAGGGGAACACCTTATACAATGACCCCGAGACTGGCGGGTGAATCCCGGGGGGTGGGGGGTGGGTTTGCTGCCCCGCGGGGAGTAGGGTTAGAGAGATTTACGGATTGCATCTGGCTTCTACGCAGCCCCATCTAAGTCTACTAAGGTAATTAACCCAGGCCCCCACTGTAGAAAGACACCATCGCATTAACCTTGCGGTCTATCGTTACGCCGTCTCTCCAGTGTTTGGCTCCGGCTGTGGTGACTGAAGGTGGACAGGGAACGTGGGATGGCAGGCCAGGACACAAACCACCGGCAGGGGTGCTACTATCTCGGAGTGCTGTTACTGCTCGTATTTTACGTAATGGTCTTGACCTTCCCCGCACCGCGCCTATTGAACATCTCACTTTTCCCTCCCTAGCCTAAGCAGAGGGCATCTGTCCTGGGACCGGGTGGCAACGGGGGTCTCTTTGTGCAATGAGTCTCTTGCTGGGCCTGCAGTGAGATGCCGCTGTCGTCCTCCTCTGGACAGAGCCCATGCATGACCGACCCTGCTGCTGGGACTATGCGGGAACGGCTGGCAACGTGGGGGAAAGACTCTGCTTTACTTCCTCTGCTTTACTTTACTGTCCTGCCTGCTGAGACATCTGAAGGGCTCCCACCAGTGGACCTTACTCTGCAGCACATCCTAAATCTTACGAGGCTGGCTGCACCGGAGTCCCCCCTGGGCTATGCTGTGTGGCATGGAATCAGCTGGCTTCAGGCCACACAAGTCCAACAAGTGGGGGTGACCGTTTTCTGTATGGAGAGACACAGTGGGTCCACCCGTAACAGCACCCCATGTAACATGGGCTGGACACCTAAAGACCAATGCCACCAGACCCTCACTGTGAGTGCTGACAGCTGGCCAGGTGACCAAAAGGATCCTCTCAAGGCTGGGGCATTCCCCTGCCCATGAGGGTGCCTCTGGGTTTGTGGAACTAGGGGATGGCCCTGCCTCCCTTACGACTGGGTAGGACGCGGCCCTTGGGGATGCTCTTACCTGCTAGGATCCATCCTGCACATGTCGCCCCGTAGACCCCCAACTGGGATATTGTGCGTGCTTGTCATGGAGTGAAGTGCACCGCCTGGTGGTCTTGAGAACCACGGAGACCTTTTGGGCTGCGTCAGTTGGGCCTTGCTTCTCTTTGACACTCCAAGGAGAAAGTTAATGGCAGGAGCCGAGCCCTGCTGGAGTCAAAAAAAGAAAAGGTGACGTCAATGACGCCTGGGGTCAAGGAGACCTCTCCACCTACACATGCACAGAAAGACTCCTAGGGGTCCAAAGGGAGGGTATGCCAGGCCGTAGTAGGTCTGATACCCATCCCATAACCTTTTGCTCCGGCATCCACTTTAGCCAAAAGATGCACACACATATCGGGGAGGGCCCTGGGTCCCGTCAGGTGTGAAAAATAAAACAAGAGAATTGGCCAAAGGAAAACAAAGTCCTGGCAGAACCGTCCTGTGTAAGCGATTTCACCACTCCTCTTTAGTGTGTTTCTTCTGACTGTCTTGCTTCTGTCTTAAATAAATAAACTGCTTCTCCGTGGGCTCTCCCACGTCTGTCTCTAATAATAAACTTTGGACCCACTTTCACAGTCTTTTCCTCCTTGAAACCTTCCTGCTTTCAAAAGGGGCCACGAATCAGAGCACTTCTGCCTTTAGCCTCTAGCTGGTCTAGTGGCTAGGATTCCTGGTTTTCTTCTGAGCTGCCCAGGTTCAATTCCTGAGCTGGGAATTAAGGTCTCCCTTCAAGCCATCACTCACTGCTATCTCTGAGATCAATTTTACCCAATGTCTCTTTTTTCTCCCCGAGCTGCCACTGTTGATGGAGAATGGCAAGCAGAAGCACTGGCTAAACATATGGCCACAGGCTTAAACAATACTAGACAGGCAGTTATCCACCTGTCTGAGGAGACCACTCAAATGAGACACGTTGTCCTCCAAAACAGGATGGCTCTGGACATGCTGACTGTAGCACCCTCATTCAGACTCAATGCTGTGTATATCTTTTTTATTTTTTTATTTTTTTATTTCTTGGGCCTGCTCCCACAGCATTTGGAAGTTCCCAGGCTAGGGGTTGAATCGGAGCTGTAGCCATTGGCCTACGCCAGAGCCACAGCAACGCGGGATCCGAGCCGCGTCTGCAACCTACACCACAGCTCATGGCAACACTGGATCGTTAACCCACTGAGCAAGGGCAGGGACCGAACCTGCAACCTCATGGTTCCCAGTTGGATTCATTAACCACTGTGCCACGATGGGAACTCCAATGCTGTGTATGTATACTCGATAACTCCCACAATATTACCTCTGCTACAAAAGCTTTAGACCAGCACATCACAGCCATAGATTCCCTCTCCACTAACCTGGTAAGCACTTGTCTCCAAAATTTTCCCACATCCTGGTGAATGACTAATTTGAGCGTAATAGGTATCTTTTGTTTTTGGTTTTGGTTGTTTTTGGTTGTGCCCACGGCACATGGAAGCTCCAGGGCCGAGGATCGAAGCCATGACAACAGCTGCAACCTGAGCACAGCAGTGACAACTCCAGGTCCTTAACCCTATGTGCCACCAGGGAACTCTAGGTATCCTACTCTTGAAACTCATCAGTTGCCGTTGTTTGTGGTATTTGGTTGCAGTGCACTTCTGCATATCCAATCTGTGAGATATCAAGGAAGAGATGTGGGTCAGGATTGTAAGGGTTGTGCAGGGTATTAGGGTGGCGTGTATGGCCAGGCCACCCAAAATGGCTGTTTGCTTGCTCTCCACTCATCCCACTCCTGGACCAATCCCTGCCTCACCTATACCCCACTCACATCACTGACCTTCCCCCTGAACCAGAGCGCCTCATCAGTAAATTCCTACATACTTGCCCCCTGGCCTCAGCTAGTGATTGTTTTAATCTGTAGATCAGAATGGCTCCCCTTTGATATTCTAACAAAGGGAAGACCTCCATCCCAGGTAGGCACTTAGCCTAAGGGGCTAGGAGGGCTGTGCCCTTAGTTGGTCGTCAGTGAGCTGTCCTGATAGAATCCCCCCTATAATTGGCAATCTCCCCTTCCCCCAGGAGCGAAGACTGCTGCTGTGTCCTGCCCGCTGTCTGTCCACCTGCCATTCTTGGTTTGGTGTAGCTCCAGGACACTTTTTGATCCAGATGTGTATTATCTCTCATCTTACATTGATGTCTCTGTGGCGGATTCCAGGTCCTTCCTGTGGTCTTGAGGCTGGGCAAGTCCAGGGCTTGCAGGCCTCCAGGGCGCAGCCTGAAGAGGCCAAACAAGACTGAAGTTTAGAGCAAGACTGGAGTTTAGAGCAAAGTTTGATTGCTGGGCTCTGCAAGGGGACAGGTGGCTTATGCCCCAAGGCTTTCAGCAAAGCCCTTTTAAAGGCAGGATGAGGGAGGGGTGTGGTTAGTGTTGCAAATATCTTAGGGTCCAATCCTTTGTTCTTGTGTAGCTCTCTGCACAGACAAGGCACCAGTTTCTGTAAACATCTAACAAAACAAATGTTATTCTCTGTTCAGCAATTTTTATCTAAAAAAAGTAATACTCTTAAAGGTCATAGCCTAAGAATACCCCTATCTTGCATATTTCAGGCGGTAGGCAGCATTCCTTTGCACAAGGTGTCGAACCAGGGTGATTAAGCACAAGTGACAGAGGACCCAAGGCTAAAGTAAGGTTAGGACAAAAGGAATAGATCTAACATGAATCGGATTGGTTCTTCCCTGTGACAGTCCCCCCCCTTTCTTTCTTTCTGGGCTGCGCCGGTGGCCTAGGGAGGTTCCTGGGCCAAGGATCAAATGGCAACATCAGTGACCCGAGCCGCCGCATGAACAACGCCAGATCCTTAACCCCTGCCCCACGAGAGAACTCCCCATTCCTCTTCCACACTTGGCTTCCAGGACACAACTCAGCTGACCTGGGTTCATGCTCATCTTTTTGGTCCTCCTTCCCAGTCTAGTTTGCCCCTTTCCCTAGTTTCCTCTGATGTTTTGGGGTTGTTTTTGGTTTTTGTCTTTGGAGGGCCACACCCATGGCATATGGAAGGTCCCAGGCTAGGAGGTGAATCAGAGCGGGAGCTGCCGGCCTACACCACAGCCACAGCAATGCTAGATCCTTAACCCACCGAGCGAGGCCAGGGATCGAACCCACGTCCTCATGGATGCTCGTCGAGTTTGTTTTTGGTGAGCCATGATGGGAGCTCCAAATTCTGATTGTTGAAGGAAATGGCTTTCCATCGATGCTCACTCATCTGGTGTCTCATCCAGTCTCATGGCTTTAAACACTGTGTGCTGACTCCCGCATCAGTATTTCCAGGCTTGATCTCTCCCTTGACCTTCAGACCTATATGCCTTTCTGTTCCCAACATCCCTACTCTCATGGAATTCTCAAACTCAGTATACTCAGATATGAACTCCGGGTGCCACCCACCCCCTGAACCAGCACCTCCTCTGTCTCTCCAACTGATCTCCCTGCTCCCACCGCTGTCCCCGCTCAAGTTTTCTTCATAAAACTGCCAGAGTAACTCTGCTAAAATGTAAATCAGATTGTGTGGCTCCTCTGCTCAAAACCCTTCACAGGGCATTCCCATTGTGGCTCAGCAGGTTAAGAACCCAGCTAGGGAGTTCCTGTCGTGGTGGCACAGTGGAAGCGAATCCGACTAGGAACCATGAGGTTGCAGGTCCGATGCCTGGCCTCGCTCAGTGGGTTAAGGATCTGGCATTGCTGTGGCTGTGGCTGTGGCCGGCAGCTGTAGCTCTGATCTGACCCCTAGCCTGGAGACCTCCATATGCCACAGGTAGGGAGAAAGAAAGAAAGAGAGAGAGAGAAAGAACCTGACGAGTCGACTAGCGTCCATGAGGACAAAGGGTTTGATCCCTGGCCTCGCACAGTGGGTTAAGGATCCGGCATTGCTACAAGCTGCAGTGTAGGATCTGATGTGGCTGTGGTGTAGGCCAGCAGCCACAGCTCTGATTCAGCCCGTACCCTGGGAACCTCCATATGCCTCAGGTGTGGCCCTAAAAAACAAACAAACAAAAAACACCGCCCTTCACAAGATCCTCAACATCGGGTAAAGGCCAAGGTCCTTATTTTGATCTGCAAACCCGTCTGGCTCCTGTCTCTGCCCCCTTCTTTTCCCACTCTCCCCGTAGAACGCTATGGTCTAGCCATTCTAGGCCTTTTGCGCTTGCTGTTTTTCTGAGGCTCTTCCCAAAGTATCAGAACAGTGCCCCTCTTTTTTTCTTCAAATCTTTTACTCAAAGTCACCTTCCCAGTAAGGTCTTCCTTGGCCCCCCCAAAATAAAATAAAACATCTTCCCTGCCAATATTTTATTCCCACTTCCCTGATTCTTTTTCTCCTTAGTATTTACTGCCGTCTTAAAACTATATATTTTAATTTCCTGTCTTCTCTCTCTCTCTCATTGAAATGGAAGTACTATGAGGAGTTTTTTGGTTTGTTTTGTTCACTATTGTATACACTTTATTAGAGTAGTGGCAGGCATACAGTAAGGTATTCAGCAGGTATGGGTTGAATGAATGAATGGAAATTGTGGACACTTTCAACAGGCAAGTTTTACTCTTAATGAAAAAGCTATAACAGTGACAGCTGACATGCACAGTACACTACCTCTTAACATGTGTTATCTCAAATCTTCACGTTAGTCTGGGATAGGAAGAAGGCTGGGCAGAGATGATGACGCTGGTTGAAGAGGAAACTGAGTCCTGAGAAGGTGACAGAACTTATGAAGGGTCACCCAACAGGTTGGGGGAAGAGTGGAACTGTGGAACTGGAAAGACTGGGAGTTCCTGTTGTGGCGCAGCGGAAATGAATCCGACTAGGAACCATAAGGTTGCGGGTTCGATCCCTGGCCTTGCTCAGTGGGTTAAGGATCTGGCGTTGCCGTGAACTGTAGTGTAGGTTGCAGAAGCGGCTTGGATCTGGCGTTACTGTGGCTCTGGCGTAGGCAGGTGGCTACAGCTCCGATTAGACCCCTAGCCTGGGAAGCTCCATATGCCGTGGGTGTGGCCCTAAAAAGACAAAAGGCAAAAAAAAAAGAGACAGAGTCTTGGGGGTGATGGAATTTAACAAGGGTTAGATTTGAAGGACTTCTGCTGCTTGAAGGCATCAACAGGTCTGAAGGGCATGCTCAGTGGGAAGCTGAGTCAGAGGTCTCTACAGAACAGAAGGTGGGAGTGATGTGCCAGGGCTGACCACTAAACATATTTGGCCCAGGCCTGGAGAGGGCAGCTGAATGTCTCAGTAGCAGAATGGTGACCCTAAGATTGAGTAATCGCTCAATCCCTTACAAAATCTCCAATGCAGAACTGGACAAGCAATCTTTTGGGGTTTTTTTTGTTTTTGCTTTTTAGGGCCACTGATGCAGAGCAAAGTTCCCAGGCTAGGGGTAAGATGGGAGCTACCAATGCCAGCCTACAACACAGCCACAGCAATGCAGGATCCCAGCTCACCACAGCTCACAGTAACACCAGATCCTTCACCCACTGAGCGAGGGCAGGGATCCAACGCGAATCCTCATGGATACTAGCTGGGTTCATTTCCACTGAGCCATAATGGGAACTCCTTGGACAGGCGATCTTAAGGGAATGGTGAGTCCACTACAGGGCTGCAGACTACAGACTAACTGCAGAGGTCTTTGAGGGAAGAGACCATGTTCCTAGATTTATCTCCAGCTTCCAGCAGGGCCTGGAATACTGAATATAATAGGGACTCAAGTATTTCTGGTGAAGGCATACGTGTATGAATGTATGCGCCCAACAGAAAACTGAGAGCGAGAGCAGATAGACAGGTGGGGGATAAAACCACTTGGCGACTCCGGGGTAGAAGCGGACTAAATTTCTTGGGACGCAGCCGGAAAATGTGCCATTCCTAACGCTGGAGGCCGCCAGCTGTTTTTCATGAAGTTTTGCATTGCAAATACCGCCTGAAGCCAGACGGGGGGGGGTGGGGGGCGTCGGGGCGGGGCCGCGACGAAGAAGCCGATTGGCTGAGGCTGAAGGCGGGGCCATGCAGCGGCTCGCCAAACGTCGACCCAACACGTGACTAACGTGTGAGCGTCACTTCCCGTCTGGTGGGCGGGAGAGGGAAAACAAAAGAAGACCAAAGACGCATGCGTGCGGTGTTTCCCGAGTTCTGGCGGGTTCTTCCGCTCTGGCAAAGAGAAGTGCTTCCGGGTTGCCGCCGGCTGCCGCCTCCCGGCGCGGTAAGTACAGAAGGAAGGCTGCGGCTACTGTCCCCTTACCCCTTCTTTCCTCCCTCCTCCAGAGAAACTCTGTTCACCGCACCCACCTCCTCAGGAACTCGCTGTTCACACTCCCGTTAACATTAAAGAGCTCCAACTCATTGGCCGCTTTCTCGAGGCTAAGCCCCACCCCGTCACACAGATCCGCCACTCATTGGTGTCACTTCCTGTCACTCAACAGTTCTTCCAGGTCACTGGGTTTCTTCAGTTTAGTGATTAACCCTATAGGTGCAAATACCTGGTCGAATCCCGCCCCCGTCTTCTCCCTGTTGGTCAACTCCGCGGTTATTATCATAACAAGCAAAGAATGGCTGGTAGTTTGGCGGCGAGGGTTTGGGTTTAAGGAGCCCAGCTCTCTGGCCCTTTGGTACCTGAGGAACGGGAGCGTGGGTTCCGTGGGCCGTGTTAAAGGGGCCGGGCAGCCGAGGTCCACGGAGGGGCAGCGGCTGGCCCCGGATCAGTCAAATAACTTAGGGCAGAAGCAGAATTAGACGTAGATCCTTTTCTCCTGGTCATCTCTAGTGTCCGACCTGGATCTCCCCAAAAAGTTCTGTGCCCCAAATCACTGGGACCTAAAGCTGGTTGTTGGCCAGTCACTGGGCCTCAGTTTTCCTGTGAGCTGAAAGGTTCTAATTCAGATTCTCTGGGACCTTCCTGGTCAGCCCTCCCAGCTGCTTAATCTGAGCTGAATTTACTTGTTCTCTCGCTCAGATGCTAGTTTATCCGTTTGATCTTCCACCTACTTACTTATACATTACTCAGGCACTTACAATGTCTTACTGAGCTATACCTGCGTGTGGTAACCCTCCTCCACCAATCGGCTGTGGTTTAGTAGGTGGTTAGTGTCCTACATTTCTGACACTGGATGGGTATGGCATGGAACATCAGAGAGGAGCAGAAAGTAGGTCTCTGTCTGGAGGAGGTAAAGATCAAGCAGAGCTCTGCCATCTTCGATTCTGTAGAATTTTGTGATGCCAGTCTGCATTCTGGATTCCTCCACGTGTGGCTCCCATTCTCCTCCCTCCTTTGAACAGCCTATAAATACTGTAAGTACTTTCTAGTAAAGACTTAGTTATCAGAAGGTGGTGAAGGTGATATGATCATTATCGTCCCTGTCTTACAGAGGATGGTGTCTGAGGCTCAGAGAGGTTAAGTGACGTAGCCAAGGTCAAACAGCTAGTAGTGGAGCCAGCATTCAAACCGAGGTCTGTCTGATTCCCTCAAGGAGAGGCTTTTTTCTTGCTACCTTCCCAAAGGTACCCCATCCCCAAATCAAACTAACCAAATGACGGTCAAAAACCAAACACTTCTGAGAGCTCAATTCACCTGACCCTGTCCCTCAGTCTAGGAGCCATGTCCACCTTGTTCCCCTCACTCTTCCCCCGTGTGACTGAGACACTCTGGTTTAATCTGGATCGACCCTGTGTGGAGGAGACGGAGCTGCAGCAACAAGAACAGCAGCATCAGGCCTGGGTGAGTGAGGATCTAGCCCAGCAGGGGAGCTTCACTGGCCATGACCCAGCCTTACTTTGGAGACCTGCCTTGTGCAAACTTTTTGCCCTGAGCTGGGAAGATTCCAACTGAGAGCTGAGGGCCTAGGTTGTCCTCCTTGTGATACCCTAATTTGCTGGGGACCATGGGACCTCTAGGCCAGACTGGAGCCCAGGCTCTTTCCCCTATAGCATAGTCTATCGTCTCTTTTTTTGTCTTTTTAGGGCGGCACCTGCGGCCTGTGGAGGTTCCCAGGCTAGGGGTCTAATTGCAGCTTTAGCCACCAGCCTATGCCACAGCCACACCAGATCCGAGCCTTGTCTGCAGCCTATACCACAGCTTATGGCAACACTGGATCCTTTACCCACTGAGCAGGGCCAGGGATCAAACCCACGTCCTCATGGCTACTAGTCAGGTTTGTTTCCATTGAGCTATGATGGGAACTCCGGAAATAATCATTTTGACTGTTTATTGAGGATCTAGGCAATGATATGTTCTAGGCTGATAGTCTCTCACTTCATCCTCACAATAATCTTATCAGGAAACCAAGGCCCAAAGAGGTTATGTAGTTGGATCAAGTTCTTAAGTAAGTGGCAGATGTCAGGCGAGAAACGGATTGAATCTTCCTGAAAATTGGAAGGAAGCTTCTCCTCTACCCTTAGGGGTCTTGGGGGCAGGGAGGGACCGTCCCATGCCCCTGACCTGCCCTGCCTGGGCCCTGGCCTTGCTTTCCTCCCTCTTCGGCCACAGCTCCAGAGCATCGCAGAGAAAGACAACAACCTGGTACCTATCGGCAAGCCGGCCTCAGAGGTGAGTGGCTCCAGCAGGTGGGGCCTCTGTGGGGCCCAGAGGAATGAAGGATCTGCTCTAAGTCTGAAGGTCCGGCCTCTGACTCCAGAGCAGTCGTGGTCCTCGGTTCTGGGTGGGGGTCAGAAAGGTGAGGTAGCCGGGCTGGGCACAGGGCTTAGCGCTGAGGTCCTGCAGAGCGTGCACCTGCCTGCTAGAGTCACGTGGGACGGGACCGGGGAGTGGCGCTCATTCCTTGGCCCCAGAGAGAGGCTCCACGTGGGCCAGTCCTTGAGCGGGCCCAGGCAGACCTGAGGAACCTTCAGGCTCTCCCTGCCTCCGCAGCACTACGACGACGAGGAAGAGGAAGATGAAGACGATGATGAGGACAGCGAGGAGGACTCAGAGGACGACGAGGACATGCAGGACATGGATGAGATGAACGACTACAACGAGTCACCTGATGACGGAGAGGTCAATGAGGTAGGCCCGGGTGTCGGGGAGCGCCTCTGTTCCTGGGACCTGACCCCGGACCGAATTGGCAGCCAGTGGGTGCCGAAACCCTGGATCCAGCCAAGGGCAGGGTCTGGGATGGGGCAGGCCGGGTGGCTGAGGCCCCTCCCCACCCACACCCAGCCTCCTCTCCAGGTGGACATGGAAGGCAACGAACAGGATCAGGACCAGTGGATGATCTAGGTAGACAAGGCAGAGTGGTCTCAGGGAGGTTCCAGGTCAGCCCACCCCACCCTGGACCCCCTGCAGAACCAGCCGATCACCCCCAGTGCTGGAAAGCTCACCCTTGGGCGCCTTCTCAGCTGCTGCAGGACCTGGCCTCCGTGGCCCCTCCTAGGCCATTCGTTTGCCCTTGAATCCCCAAGGCCTGAGTCACCCCACCATTCTGGCCAGCACCTCACTCCTTGGTTGCTGATCTAGTTTCTTTCTAATTCTTTAATAAAGACACAGTACTGATTTTTCCCCCATGTCTGTTGTCTATTTCTGGGTGGGGCCCAGAGGAGTCTAACGTCTTTTCTTGAGCTTTGGGGAGAAGGTACTCCAGGGACTTCAGGCAGATGTGGGCTGGGACTAGGGAAGGCCAGCATAGCCCTGGCCGTGGACCCAGGCTCCACTGCCATTTCCCCTGGCCCGGCCTGCACCTAGCCATTCCCGCAGGGCCTCTGACCCAGTGTTGCCTGTTTCCTCTGGTCCCACCCTGAATGCATGGACTAGGAAGCTGGGAAGGGGTGGTCTATCTGAGGCCCGAACCGGGAGGCCCCTGGAGCTCAGCCTCCGTGGTGTTAAAAGAACAGATTAAACCTCAGAGTGGGCAGGGACTCCTGTGCAATAGCCAGCTAAGCAGTGATAGGGCTGGGATGGGGGCTCAAGGCTGCTGCCTGTTAATCCACAGCTCTGGACTGGAAGGCGGGGGACCAGGGCTCAAGCAGCCTGACAGAACTTGTGGCCTCAGATTAATGTGGAGCCAGAGTGGGGCAGAGGCAGGAGAGCCTGCTTAGCCCTGAGCCCAGTGTGGGTCAGTCCACTGTGGGGAGCCAGGGGGATGTTCTGAGGACCTTGCTTGGTTGGGGTGGGAGAGGCAGGCAGTAAGTCCCCACCGGGGCAGGACCTCAGCCAGGCCCAGCGTAGGTGAGCTGGGCTATGCCGTCCTTGATGGCAGGGAAGTCGGGGAGGCCAGCGTGGTGGAGGCGGCAGCGGTAGCGGCCACAGCTCTTGGCGTACTGCAGGAAGCGGGGTGCGCCAGGGAAGAGCACGCGGTCAGCCAGCACAGTGGCACCAGCTGGCAGCAGGGCATGGGCCTCCAGCAGCTGCAGGTCCCGCAAGTAACATCGGGGCCGGTGTGCCAAGAGCACCAAGTCAGCCCGACTCAGCCGGTACTGGGTTCGCAGGCGCGGGATCACCTCCTCTGATCTTCCCATGATGAGCTCTACCTGTGGGGGTGCGAGGAGCTGGCGGTGAGGTTGGGAGGGTTTGTTCTCCCACACCAGACCCCGCCAGGGTCTGGCTTACTCTGTGCCAGGCCCTGGCCTTGGTCCCCACCCGGGTTCTCACGTGTTCTCTGGCCTCAGCACTCACGGAGTTAGAACCTCCACTGTGGTTTCCATTCTGCCATGATGGAGCCGAGGTGCAGAGCACGTGTGCTCTGCCCAAGATCACACAGCTGACAAGAGGCAAGCTAAGGCCTGGGCCCAGATCTGCAGGCCTCCAGAGACTTCCCTCTTAGCTGCTGCCCTGTCATCCAGCAGCAGCTTTGTACCAATGACTTGGAGCAGGAGGACAAGAGCTCTTATCTTTCCAGTTATTAGTCCCAGTTCCCTACATGGAGCTGTGTGCTTCCACTAGGTGAGACTTCCTCTGTCCTCAACTACCCAGGGGAGGGAGTCTGGGGCCAGGCCGGGGGTGGCAGGAAAGAGACCAGGGTCGAGGAGGTGGGGGCTGACCGTGCGCTCGTCGAAGCCAGCGAGGCGGATGAGTTTTTCAGCCACCACTGCTGTGTGTGGATCCCGCTCCACAGTGAGAAGACGGCCCCCAGGGGGCAGCGCACGGGCAATAAGCAGCGTGGAGTACCCGCAGTAGGTGCCCAGCTCCAGCGCACAGGCAGGGCCCTTCTCCTCCACCAGCCGCGTCAGGATCTGACCTGTGAGGGGAAATGGCTGTTGCAGCAGACGCGGGCGCTGGATGCATGGGCCCTCCCAGAAAGGGGTTCCAATCCGCTCGAGTCTCGCGCCCTCCTTGGATCGTAGTCCTAGAGCAGCCCCACTCGTCTCCCTGCCCCTCCAAGCCTGCCTCCTTCACACCAGCCACTGGGAATCTTTCCAACCCACCCGACCCTTCGCTCCCTGGTTCCTATGCTCCTAAAGGCCTTTGGGATTGAACATGGGCTCCTCGGCCTGACATTCAGAACTTTTCTTGGGCCCGATCCTGTCCTACCTTCCCAGATTCAACTCTCAGTTCTTGCCACCACATCCCGGACTGCTGTGCCCAGAGTCACCCATGCTGACTCATTCCTTCCTGCTGCATTTATATATGCGCTGGCCTTGCCCTTCCCTTCCTCTGTCCTCAACTACCCAGCCAACTCGAAAGCAGTCCCTCTGCTTTCCAGGAGGGCCCAGGCAGAAGCAACCCCCAGGCTTCTGAGACCACCATCCAGGCTCCTGAGAGATCTTTGCTAGACCTTCCACTTTCACCTCCCTTGTTTTGTTCATTGAATATCCCCCCCTCCCCAAGGGCCTCACCCATGGCACATCGAAGTTCCCAGGCTAGGGGTGGAGTCGGAGCTACAGCTGCAGGCTTACACCACAGCCACAGCAATGCAGGTTCCAAGCCACATCTGCGATCCATGCCACAGCTTGCAGTGATGCCAGATCCTTGACCCAGTGAGCAAGGCCAGGGATTGAACGTGCATCCTCAGAAACACTATGTTGGGTTCTTCATCCACTGAGCTACAATGGGAACTCCTGTTCATTGAATATCTTCATAACCACTGAATTGGATGAATTTATTTTTGTCTTTTTAGGGCCACACCCATGGCAAATGGAGGTTCCCAGGCTAGGGGTTGAATCAGCGCTGTAGTCGTTGGCCTACGCTACAGCCAGCAGCAACCTGGGATCCCAGCCACGTCTGCCACCTACACTACAGGTCACGGCATTGCCGGATCCTCAACCCCCTGAGTGATGCCAGGGATTGAACCTGTGCCCTCATGGATACTAATAGGATTCGTTTCCACTGAGCCACGACAGGAACTCCATGAATTTGTTAAATAAGACTAAAACACGTATGCTGGGAGCTGGGACTCAGACAAATCCAGGCAGACAGTATCCTGAATGGGATGGAGGAGCCTCCATGACAGGGGGGGAAGCTCAGACACAGATAATTACTGCGTTATGGATGGTGTGCTGAGACGGTTACTCCCTTGTGTTATGCCCCCTTTGAGGCCAGCCTTTACGGCTGATTCATCCCTGTGGCCTTTGCCTTCTCTCCCAGCACCTAGCACATGCCTGATACAAAAGCAGTGGTGACAGGTGTCCCTATCGTGGCACAGTGGAAACGAATCTGACTAGGAAACATGAGGTGGCAAATTTGATCCCTGGCCTCGCTCAGTGGGTTAAAGATCTGGTGTTGCCCTGAGCTTGGTGTAGGTTGCAGATGCGGCTTGGATCTGGTACTGCTGTGGCTATGATGTAGGCCAGCAGCTGTAGCTCCCATTCGACTCCTAGCTTGGGAACCTCCACATGCCCCGGGCACCACCCTTAAAAAAAAAAAAAAAAAAAGCAGTGGTGATAAATTTTGCTAGACGAATGCATAATTCTGCCCAGCCCCCTCACTTCCAGGGGAGGAAAAAAGAGGCCACAGAAGATCAAGAATGTTCCCAGTTCACCCAGAAAGGCAGCAGGTCCCAGATCCTCCTCACCACCTTGGAGGTGCTTCCTAGAGCAGAAGGCTAGGCAACACTGACCTTTGATAGGCCCCATGTGGCTCAGGTACTCGCAGTGGCTGCTCCAGTGGTCCAGGGTGGTGAGGATGTGACCGGGGTCCCCAGGCAGGGAATGGGTGAGCACGTAGCTGAAGGCCCGCTCCTCAATCCGCAGCCCTGACAGGCAGTCTCGGAGGCTCCGGAGCAAGACTGTGCGTACCAGCAGTCGGAAATAGTGCCGGTACCTCACCAGCAGTGTCACCACCAGTGGCAGGAAGGCCAGCGCGATGGCGGGGGACATGGTCCCTACCTGGGCCCTGCGGTGGAGGGAGGAAGGTAGGAAAACCCACAGTGCCGTCTGCCTGTCATTTGTGCAGCCCTTCCAGTAACAATCACTACCCCTGTATTTTACAAACCATGGCTCCGAAAGGCTGTCTTGTCCAGGGTCACACAGAAGAATGAGGATTCGAATCCAAGCTGGTTTGATTCCAAACCTGTGTACTTGCAAGGACTCCGTGCCGTCCAGTTCAGCACCCAACCCCAAACCATCTCTTCCCACTTCTGGCCCCTGGTCTATCTTCACCTCACTCCCTCCACCCCTCTCCCCTCGCCCTCCTTCAAGACCCTCTCCACCAGCTCCTCCAGAAGGTCTCCCACCCTATCCACTGCCTGCGGGGTCTCTTCTGATCCATCACTGTTAGCAACAGAGCACAACTTTGTAGCCGGGAAGCCCTCCCCTGTCGCTGCTCTGCCTCAGTAAAAGTCAATCAAAACACTCCCTAGAGTGTTTGGATGAGGTATCCTCACTACCCGGGGACTCTCACTCTGTCAGCTCTTCCCTGGGGGTGGGAAGGGTCTGTTTCTTCCCCAGTCTTATCTCCCCTCCTAGCACTTTCCTCCTCTGTTCTCTCTCTCTTCGCATTCACACTCGCACACACAGCGACACAATTTCCCCTCATTCAGCCTCTTCTCCCCTCCCCCATCTCTGGACCCCTGGGGGCGGGGGGTAAGTGCCCTGTTTGCTCCCAAAAGTTCCCTGGACCATCTGACCTTTTCAAGGCCACTGGTGGTGGGAACTAAAAGTAGGAGTGTATGAATGGGGTGAAATGGGTAGCTGGGCAATGGTGAGTCTGAACTGGTGTGCTTGGGAACCCACACACAAGGGCCCTGCTTACCTGGGCTGGAGGCTCCTGCTAGGGGAATATCAGCGCACAAGACAAGAGGGGGCAGTCCTTGGGGTGGGGAGGAACTCTGAGGCAGGCTGGACCTGCTCTCAATTATTGATGCTGAGGCTGCTGCTGTCACCTGAGAAGAGCAGGTCAAGTTACCAGCCCCAGGGACAAGCTGGAGCTGCCTCTTACCCTTCAGGAGCCTTCAAAGAACTTATAGAACTCCATGGTCTTGATTTGAAGGGTAACAGAGCTCCTGGGTTTGGGGATCTCTCCTTCAACCCCTTGGTTCAGGACAGAGTATAGTGTGGGCCAAGTTAATGGGAAGTTGTAATTTATTCATGAATTCCAAATTCTAAGCAAATGCCGAGACTTGAGTCACCAAGAAGAGTCAGATCCTGCCCCCTGTCCCCGGGAACCCCACCTTTGGTAGAAGAGACTGACACAGGAACAGAGAACATAGTACAATGTGATCACTAGAACGCATGCTCTAAACACAGGGACTTCTGGCAGGCCCACACGGTGGGGGAGACGACGTGCTAGGCCACGTGTGCAAAGTCCAGGAAGTCAACCAGGAAACAGTGTTTCCCCATGGTTGGTGAGACATTCACCCAATCCCTCCTCCACTGTCCCAGGCCTGGAGTGGGTGTCTGGCTCTGCAGAACCTTGCATGACAGACTTGGACTTGTCTTCAGAGTCCAAGAGAAGATGTGGCATGGTTCCAGGAAGAGCACTGATGATGAGCTTTGTGTGTTAGATTACTAGTACTGCTGTACAAAGGCAGCATTGAAGAGAAGTGCCCGAGGGCCAGATCAGTGACACGGGCTGTATCTCCTCTCCCAGGATTGAGCTCCACTCTGCGTTGCTTGTGAAGGTATAAGTTTCCTTCTTCCAGTAAGTCTCGGACCCCCAGTCCACGTGGGAAGCCACACCCCACACCCCACGTTGGAAGCCACGCCGGGCAACCGGGGCCTATGGATGTGTAACCACATTGGGCGCTCTTTGAGTGTCGAGTCTGCATCTCCCTCGCCCCTGCAATGGCATTCGGTATGAAATCGCCTAATGGCCCACAGAGGTAGTCTGGGGGCCCCCTCCCCGGACATCCCACATCACACAAGGAAGGGCCTCTCTCCCGGGCAGGGGAGGTCTCCAGCTGACACCGGGAAGAGGCTGAAATCATGTGATTCACCCCTCCCGTTCCTGGCGTCACGTGTCTCACGGCCTGTCACGCGGGGACGCCTTCCCATTGGCTGGCAGTGATCACGCGCTGGGGGCGGGGCCGGATGCCGGGGTTCCGGCGGCAGCCGCGGCAAGCCGCAGCTCTGGAAAGGGGTTGGCGCGGGGCTGTGGTTCTGTGCTGGATGCAGGCGCGGGTCATGTGACCGGAAGGGCTCCTGACGGACGCCGTCCCTGCTCGGCGCGGCCTGAGCGCCCGGCCCTACCCCCGCCATGGGGTGCTGCTACAGCAGCGAGAACGAGGACTCGGACCAGGTGCGGCCGCCGCGGGCGGGGCTCGGGAGCGAGGGCTGAGACCCCGGGGCACGGGGCCCAGAGAAAAGCCTGCGAAAGAGGGTCCGCCGGACTGTGGGGCTCCCCGAGTACGGAGGCCCGGAGGGGACAGCCTACAGAGGAGACGCCGGGCCGGGCTCCTACCCCCTTTAAAGCCCCAGTTCTGTCGGCACAGCCCCCGTGTTGGGGTGGCAGGCCGCCGCCTCTCCTGCTCGCCCCCGCCCGTTCCATTTGCCCCTACCTTGAGACCTTTACAACCTCAGGGATCCTCAGCCTAGGTCCCGGGGAAGCGCTCTCTTCCCAGGTTCCTGTGCCTGCTTCGTGTTTGTATTAGCGAGCTTTGTGAATCCGTTGTAGAGGTGGGTAAGCCGAGGCGCTAAGTCAGATTGAGCTGATGTGAATCCGGAATCGTGTATAGACTCTGAATCCCTGGAGTTGAAGAAGGAAGGTCACTGCTAATCTGAGATCAGAGAAGGCCTCTGGAAATTGGTGTCGTTTGAGTTGGTCAGTGAAGGGTTTAATAGACACGGTGAGGACTTGGGGGGGCGCGGCGTGTGGGAAGTTGGAAAGCCACAGATCAGGTTTAGCTCTCGCTAGGCTGAGGCTCGGGGAAGAGAGGTAGGATAGGGAACTCCGTTTGGCCTCCCTCAGTGCAGCCCCTGCCTGGAGCCTGAAGGCTCCTCTAGGTAGAGGGGGGGCTTGTCCTGGGGAGTTGGGTGTAGATCTGGTTCCCTTGGCAGAAAGGATTAGGCTGTGAGGCACGTACAGTTTTAAATGCTCCCTCTTCCCCTTGGTGTATTCTCTCCTCTCACTTCTTGCCACACTTTAAACCCTGCCCTGCCTGACCTCCTTTGAGGAGGGACAGACCTTTTCAAGGATGAAGTCTCACGTTGTTGGCCACTTGCTTTTCTGTGGCCTCTAAGCCTGGAGTCTCCATTTCAACAGACCCAGAAACAGCAGGAAGGTTTCAGCAAGTGGAGTAGATGGTCACAGAAATGGATTACATCACTGGTACATGGGAAGTAGGTCCTTCTTCAGTGATTCAGTGAACCTATTTGGAGTCAAGGACTTAAGCTTGGGAAACCATCATTTGTATGGGAGGCATGAGTGGCTCCTGGGCCTCATTAAGTCTCCGGACCCCCCGTGGACGTTCGCTCATGTTTCTGTGCCTGTGCTAGGTGTGCCTCAGGGCTGTGCCTCACAACTCACTGCAGGCAGCCTGTTAGGAATAGGAGACAGTGGCCCAGTCTACTGGGAAAACTGTGGCCTAATGGGAAATTGGCTCTTCAAGCATAGTGTGGACTCTTGCAGGGAATGAGTCAAAGGTTAGTGCTTTATGAGAAACCAGCTTCTAGTGGCAGCTGATGCTCTCCTGGTTCTCCACCTCCCCCTGATGGGCTTTCACTGCTGTTTCTAATTCCCAGAGATGGTGCTTGATCAGTCCTGGGTGATTTGCGGCCTCATGTGGCAAAGGCTTGCTTGCCTGGTCTGCAAGCCATCACCATTCACTGTCCCCTCTTTCAGGTCTTGGGCAGGCCCCTTTCCTACTCTCATTTCTGCATCTTTGTTACAATAATAAAAAGAAATAACACGTTACAGTTTTCAAAGGCCTTTTACGATGATCTCACTTGACTCTGTCCGAACCTCTGTCATCGGGTCATGTCTATTTGAAAGTGGAAAAAAAAGTTCAGACGGGCTGAGTGATTTAGCCACGGCTACACAGCTGAGAAGTGCCACAGCCAAGGTGTCATGATGCCAAGTCGCGTCTTTATCCATTGGGCCAAGCGGTGATTCTAGCTCCCACAGACCAGGTGGCCAGTCACAGGCACCTGTGCTACAGGAGAGAGTGAGACTCTGGACGTCCAGGTTGACAGTGATCCAGGGACAAACGGTGGCGTGAAAAACCACCCCCCCTGCTCCACTCGCCCTCTTGTGGGTGGCGTGATGTTATTTGTTCACTCTGACGGCGGTAGCATGGCCTCTTCCAGGAGTCTAGGTTTCAGGAAAGCAACCTTGTTTTTCTTTTTTTGTTTTTTGCTTTTTAGGGCCGAACATGCGGTCTATGGAAGTTCCCAGGCTAGGGGTAGAATCAGAGCTTCAGCTGCCGGCCTACACCACAGCCACAGCCGCACTTAACCCACTGAGTGAGACCAGGGTCCTGCGTCCTCATGGATTCTAGTCGGGTTCATTCCTGCTGAGCCACAGTGGGAGTTCCCGCAACCTTGATTTTGAAGGACCCTGGATAGGGGAGAAACTGCCCTGTCCTGCAGGAGGATCTGTCTGAACTGGGACTGGGGGAAGAATGGGCACATAGCAAGCCAACTCTGTCTTCATTATGTAGTCAGCTTTCCTTAGAGATAGTTTAATTTTTGGCAAACATTTGGTCTTTCTACCCCTTTAATACCCTGTATTTTAGGGAGGGCAGGGTGTCTAGAAGTTTGGAGCTGATGAGGCAGAAGCTGTTGGAAACTGGACACAGGCAGCTCAGGGTTGAGTAGGAAGAGCGCTGTGAAGGGCTGGTCCCGTGCAGGGCAGGGCAGGCGGGGCCAGAGGAAGTGGCCCTTTATAAGGAGAGTTGTGGATTGTGGGCAGGGGAGCTGGCAGCCTGCAAGCGTGAAAGTCTGTGGTAGGAACTGAGATAGGCCTGGGATGGACCCCTGAGGGGGTCTGGCACGAAGGGCTGGTGCGTCAGCTTTAGCCAGGAGGGGCCCCTTGTCCTTGATTTTGTCCTGGGTACCCTTGTTCTTTATGGCTTGGATAGATACCCAGCCTGTCTGCTTATCCAATTTGCGGCTGACACAAGCCAGCAGGGATTTGCAGCTGATGGGTTCAGGTCAGGGTCGTATTCAGAAGATCGCAGTGGATTAGAACAAGAAACTAAAACAGGGGAGTTAATACCCAGAATTATGCATGACCAGGGAAACTGGGTTTGGCCCCAGGTCAGTTCTGGAGGTTGTGATTAGCACAGGCAGACAGAAGCAGGGCTGCCAAAAACTAAAGAAGCGCCCCTTGTGGCGTGTGGAGCCTTGGCCAGGAGGGACCAGCTCCACCGCGTGGGTCCCAGTTCACTGGGCGCACCAGGTTTGTTTCTGGAAGTCCCGCACAAAGGGAGCTTGGCAGGGGCGGGGTGGGGGGCCCTTCCGGCAGGTGCTTGGACACTTGGACCGCAGGATCCGGAGGCTGCAGCTGGGATTCCTGTCCCGGGATGACGTGAGGAACAGCTGCTGAGAGCTTGGGCTCGCTCTCCCTTGGGGCCAGGGCCTTGTTGGGCCTCCCAGGGCCTCTCCGTCCTGGCAGCAGACAGCCTTGTCGGGGAGGATCTGGTCTGAGAGATCAGGAGGCCGTCCTTGGGCTCCTCACTTGTGTCCGTTTCCTCTCCAGACCCCGCTGTTTTGGTATTTCCACCTCCACCTCGCTGTCTTTTCTCCACCTGGGGTTGGATTATTTTCTGAAGCTGCAGGTCTGTTACAGAATAACTGCGTTGCACCACTGTCCATCTTTTTTTTTTTTTTTTGGTCTTTTTGCCTTTTTCTAGAGCCGCTCCCGTGGCATATGGAGGTTCCCAGGCTGGGGGTCCAGTCGGAGCTTTAGCTGCTGGCCTACGCCAGAGCCACAGCAACTCAGGGACCGAGCTGCATCTGCGACCTACACCACAGCTCACGGCAATGTCGGATCCTTAACCCACTGAGCAAGGCCAGGGGTCGAACCCTCAACCACACGGTTCCTGGTCGGATTCGTTAACCACTGAGCCACGACGGGAACTCCCCTCCTGTCCATCTTTTTCAAGGCCTCTAGGACAGCTTGGTTCCACTTGAATTCGTCCTAGACCACCAGTTCAGCTGAGTTCCCCAGGGCAGGCAGGGTCTGGGGCATTGGGCACCCGGGCGATCCCTAATGAAAGTGTTTTTGGTAAAGATCGGAGCCGGGCCGAGAGGAGAGCCCCCCGTGAAGGGAGGCTGGACCCAGGGCTGAGGCTGAAGTTTCCTCCCTGGCCTCTCCTAGGACCGAGAGGAGCGGAAGCTGCTGCTGGACCCTAGCAGCCCCCCGACCAAAGCCCTCAATGGAGCCGAGCCCAACTACCACAGCCTGCCTTCCGCTCGCACAGATGAGCAGGCGCTGCTCTCCTCCATCCTCGCCAAGACAGCCAGGTGGGCATCACAGGACCAGGCCCGGGCGGAGCTCCTGCCTCCACCTTAAAGGCGGAGCCAGGCCCAGCACGTGGGGGCCGGGTCGGGTGAGGCGGGGGGGAGCGATGCCTCTGAGCCCAGCGCTGCTCCACCGGGTCACAGAGCCCTGGGGTCACGTCCCCTCTGCCTCCTCTCCCCCCAAAGCAACATCATCGACGTGTCTGCCGCTGACTCCCAGGGCATGGAGCAGCACGAGTACATGGACCGGGCGAGGCAGTACAGGTCAGTGCCCGGCCGGCTCGGCCCCTTCGGGCCGCTCGGGCTCCTCGCGTCCCCTCCACCCCGTCCAGCTCTGGCGCCTGGGCCCCGGGCCAGCTCCTTGTCTGGGCGCGGCCCGGGAGAGTGGCCGCAGGTCCCTCGCGTGCCTCAGCGGGCGCTGGCGTTGACCCGCTCTGCCCCATGACACGCGAGGGTGTGGAGACCAAAGGTGAGCTGAGGCCCCGTCACCTGCTTCTCTGCGCTGAGGGTGGGAGGCTGGCCCGGGGTTGGCTGGGCCCACGGCGGCCTGGCGGCCGTCCCCACCCTCCCTCTCCTCTTCTCCTCGGCCAGCACCCGCCTGGCCGTGCTGAGCAGCAGCCTGACCCATTGGAAGAAGCTGCCGCCGCTGCCGTCCCTCACCAGCCAGCCCCACCAAGTGCTGGCCAGCGAGCCCATCCCCTTCTCCGACTTGCAGCAGGTGAGCCGCCCTCACCCCGCCCGCCTGCCCACCCGCCTGCCCAGGGTGTGGCAGAGGCCTCAGAGGAGGCAGGGAAGTGGAGTTAGGGAGCCTGGCAGCCTGTGGCCCGCTCACCCCCACCTCACTCTTCTCTCCTCCCCATGCCCTCTCTTCCCCCTTCCTTCTCCTTCCCGTCCCTGCCTCTCTCTGGCTCCCTGTCCCCCGTCATTCCCACCCCTCTGGCCACCTGACACCACCCCCCCCCCCCCGCCCCCGGGTCTCCCCTCTCACCTGTCCGTCTGTTCATCTCTCCCGGTCCCTCTGTCCCAGGTCTCCAGGATAGCTGCTTATGCCTACAGTGCACTTTCTCAGATCCGCGTGGACGCAAAAGAGGAGCTGGTTGTACAGTTTGGGATCCCGTGAAGAGGGGGCCTCCCCCCTGCCGCTGCACAGCTCTCCTCTCTTCACCCCGCCTCCACCCCGCCTCCCCGGCCCCCAGCCTCACTGCGGCTTACACAGAACCCTAACCTGCGACGAATCCTGGCACGTGGAGGAGGAGGAGGAGGAGAGCGAGGCTGGAAGCCTGAGCAAGTGAGGATGGAGCGAGGGAGGGTGGCAGCTCCTGGGACTGGCCCTCGAAGCCCTGGCCAGGGCGGGGTGGGGGGGGCACAGGGACAGGGCCTTCACCGTCACTGGGAAGGTGGAGGTGCCACAGCGACGGCGGTCACAGGCCCCTGACAGGCCCCCTGCCCACCCTTTCTTGCCTCCCTCCTGCCCCCTCTCCCGGACTTGGTGCTCACGTGCACCTCAAGGGCATGTGACCAGGGTCTGGACGAGCTTGAATTTGAATGAATTGAGTTTGTATTTCTAGCACCCTGGGTTTTTACATGTTTGGGGTTTTTCGATTTTGTTTTGGTTTGTCACCCTCGATAAAGGAAGTGTATCCATCTGTGTGCTGCTTCCAGCCCCTCTGTCCTGCCTGCCACCCTCCTACTTACTTCTGGCTGCTGGAGTCCGTGAGCCAGGAGGCGGATGCGGTGGGGGGCGGGGGAGGCTGTCTTCCAGGGGCACCGGAGGAACCTGGGAGCTAAGGGTTCGGGTTCCCAGGTCTTCCTGAGACTCCGCCTGGGTTGTAACCTCACGTTGGTGGGCTCGTCCCTCGTCCCGTGATGAGAACGCTGTCAAAGCTGAACAACCCTGAATCCGAGGCAGCTGTCGCTGTCGGGGGCCCAGCCTCAGGCTCAGTGGGATTTACTGGGAAGCCTGCTGAGGGGCGGAGGTGTGCAGGCAGACCAGCTCATGTGGAGTCAGCCAACTTAGAATTTGAAGCAGAGGGTTCTTTTTATCAACTGAAATCACAAGCAGAATCACAGCATGTCAACACAAGAGTGGAACTGCTCTGACAGGATTGAAGGTGGGTGGGTTCAGAGACCACAGCCCTGCCTCTCGGCCTCCTGCATGGAGGCCTCCGAGGCATCTCCACGGAGCCCTGGTGCTCTGTGAAGCACCTCTAACCCGGGATATCTGAGCTAAAGAGGAACGAAGGGCCCGGAGACGTGGGATGAGGTCCCTGGGTTTCCCACGGCTGTGCAGTAAGCCCGGGTCTCCTGCGTCCCAGGCACCGGGACTTCCCTCCCCTGCCCCTTGTCTCGGTGAAGTGAGGCCAGCGCTCCCGGCGGCTGCCTGAGTCGGGGGCATCATCACAGGGGACTCGTAACCTGCTGAACAGCTCAAATTATTTATTGTCACACGCGACCGCGTCCTCGGGCCCCTGGGACGGCTGGGGTCCCAGGAAGCCTCAGCGTGCGTCGTGCTCGGTCCTCCGGGCCTTCCTCGGTTTGACGTGCATGCGCTTCCACACCTGGGCCGTGGTGCGGTCTGCTTTGGTGACCCCGCTGAAGTCGAATGTGGTGACGCGGGGCACGGTGCACAGCACGTATTGCCTGCGGGGGAGACGCTGGCTGAGAGCAGCTCCCTTCTAAGGCCCCCTCCCCCTCCCCCAGCCGCTGCCGTCTCCCCTGCTGCAGGGAGTGCAGGGACTTGAGTGGAGTCTGGGGGAGACGGAGTTTATCCTGACCCACAGCAAGAGGTGCACAGCAGGGGATGGTGTCGGGTTGCTTGCCTCTTCTCCTCCTTTGTCCCACCAGAGCCCAGCTGGAGCCCACCGCCCGGGGGCGGGGGGGCCTTACCTGTACCCCTTCTCTTCCTCTATGGGGTTCCCATGGAGTGTCAGGCTCCGGAGCCGAGGGAGGACAGCCAGCTTGTTCACCTCTCCGAGGCGCTGGATGCTGTTGCCATGGAGATAGAGGACGCTCAGGTTGAAGAAAGTTGTCAGGACCTGGGGGGGGGGACCGGAAGCTAGGCTGGACAGAGCCCCTGTCCAGGCTCAGGACTGACGGGTGGGCAGAGAAGAGTCTGAGGAGCAACGTGTCCCTCTCACAGCCACGCCGAATTAACTGCAGCCTACCCTCGTTTCCCACCGAAGGGGTGTAGCGGTACCACTGACATGGCACTGTGATCTCGGGTGGGAGGTTTGGGCCCGGGGCCCTGGCACTGCTGTTGACTTCCGGGTGCCTGGGTACTCCTGCCTCTCCCTTAGCAGTGATCTGAGACTCTGTCACAACAGGGAACAGGGGACTGCATCATGCTAGAAACGTAAGAGCTCTCAAACTAGTAGTTAAGGAGGTCCCGCTGTGGCACAGTGGGGTAAGAATCTGACTGCCGTGGCTCAGGTCCCTGTGGACGTGCAGGTTCGATCCCCACCCCGGAGCAGTGGGTTAAGGGATCCAGTATTGTTGCAGCTGCAGCTCAGAGTCGGTCCCTGGCCTGGGAACTTCCAAGTGCCATGGGTGTGGCCATTATTATTGTTACTATTATTTTTTGAAGTAGTTTGGAGTTCCTGTTGTGGCTCAGTGGGTTAAGAACCTGACATAGTGTCCTTGAGGACACGGACAGATTCCATCCTTGGCCTTGCTTGGTGGGTTAAGGATCTGGCGTCGCTGCAATTTGTGGCATAGGACTTGACCCCTGGCCCAGGAAGTTTTATGTGCCGTGGGTTCCCGCGGGTATGGCTGTAAAAAGAAAAGCCAACTAACCCCCACCTCCCCCACAAAAATTGTAAAGTGAGATCACTGCACGTGGGGGACAATTTCCATGCCATGCTTTGCCCTCTAGTACAGACCCTGGACAAAAGGGGGCCAGCTCTGTTTCTTTTCTTTTTTTTTGTCTTTTTGCCTTTTCTAGGGCCGCTCCCACGGCATATGGAGGTTCCCAGGCTAGGGGTCGAATTGGAGCTGTAGCCGCCGGCCTACGCCAGAGCCACAGCAACTCGGGATCCGAGCCGCGTCTGCAACCTACACCACAGCTCATGGCAACGCCAGATCCTTAACCCACTGAGCAAGGACCAAACCCGCAACCTCATGGTTCCTAGTCCGATTCATTAACCACTGCGCCACGACGGGAACTCCCAGCTCTTTTTCTTGAGACAGTCGGAGTTCGTGGAAGTAAGGGCTGTACTTCTAGTACCTGCCTCTGCAAAGAACTTGGCACAGAGCACAGTGGGTGCCCAGTACTGAGCCGCAGTTTTTCTTCAGCCTCCTAGGTACAGGCCACTTTGCAGACATCGTGATTGAATCTTTGCAAGATCTTTATAATGCTGGCAAATTGGGTTTTGGAAGGTTGGGAGCCTGCCCAAGATCCCAAAGTCAGAAAGAGGCAAATCTTGGATTGGAACCTAGGTCTGAGTGCCCCGCCATGTGCGCTGCACAGCACTGGGCTGCCTCACTGCTCCCTTGATGACATGAGGGCGGTGGGGAGGCTAGGGGCTGGACAAGGTGGCTTCGGGCCCTCCCTCACTGGACTCACAGGGTCGATGGAAGTCAGGTCGTTGAAGGACAGGTCGATCCAGGCCAGGTTCTCCGGGTGCTCCAGGAGCTGTGAAACCACACGGCTGAAGTCTCTCAGGTCAGTGAGGACGTTGTTGTTGAGCCACAGGGACTGGGTCATTGACCTCCCCGACCTCGAGTGCCGTAATGGGCGCAGCCCTGTCCGTGGCTCCTCGCTTAACAGGTCTGTGGGCACAAAGCGAGGCGTGGGTAATTCAGCTTTTCTGGCTCTCGGGGGGAGTGGGAAGGGACAGCCCTGGGAGGATGTGTAGCCTAAGCTGCAGCTGGAGGGGCTGGCAGGGCCACAGCCCCATGCTGTGTCTAGGCGACTCTATCCACTGTTCCGCAGACCCCAGCAGCCAGAGGATTCATCTCTGGAGGTAGGACCAAAAGACTTCCCATCCTGGGAGTTTCTGCTGGGGCTCAGTGGGGTCACGAATCCAGCTCGTATCCTTGAGGACCCAGGTTCGATCCCTGACCTCACTCAGTGGGTTAAAGATCTCGCGTTGCCCTGAGTTGTGGTATCAGTTGCAGATGTGGCTTGGATGCTCTGTTTCTGTGATTTGATTTGAGCCCTAGCCTGGGAACTTCCGTATATCGTGGGTGTGGCCCTTAAAAAAAAAAAAAAAAAAAAAGACTTCCCATCCCAAACTCTTGGTTTGGGACACATGCTCCTCTCGTGTGTATTGTATCACACTGGGTCCCCTGTGGGAGTTGGAGGAGGGGGGATTGTGCAGGTGAGGAAGCCAAGAACCGGAGGTGCTGGGCTTGAACGAAGATGGTGAAGCACCAAGTCCAGAATTAGCCACTGGTAGAGCCCGTAGAATTGACTTCAGTGTCACACACTGTTCACATCCCCTCCTCCCGTTAATGGTGAACGAGTGCCGTCTGCCGGCTGCTGGATGTACAGCGGACAACAAGATGAGCATCCGTCTGTACTAGCTCTGTACCAGTAACAGCGGGTGAAGCATGCGCTTGTGCCCTGGAGGAGCTGGTATGAGCCCGATGGAACCCAGGGGTCAACATGATGGGACAGATGCTATTTAAGTTGTGGAAGCATGGAGGAGGGGCTCCTGTCCCAGCCTGGGAGCTCAGGGATGTTTCCCAGGGAAGGTGAAGCCTGAGCTGGGAATCCCAGTGGATTAGGAGATAGACACGAGCCAGCCAGAGAAGGTGAGAAAGACACGGAAGCATGAGCAGCATGGGCACACGTGCGTCAGCTGCAGGAGCGAGCAGGAGCGGGAGGAGGCGAGGAGCCTGAATACCAGCTTGAGCATCTTCGACTGTATCCTCTGGGCGATGGGAAGCCCCTGGAGGGTTTAAAGCAAAGGAGATGATTCAGGGTTTTCACTTCAGAAAGAGGATTGTGAAGCTTTAGTGTGGAGCATGGATTTTAGGGCGGTGAAGGCCAATTTGGCCTCTTCAGTCGTCTAAGCAAGGGTGAGAGGGACGTAACATCAGCGTGACTTGATGGTTGACTGGATGTCAGGGTGGAATGATAGTCAAGAGTGTTGCCTAGTTTCCTGAGGCCTGGGGAGATGCCAGTCCTGTGGGCTGACACCGGATTAAGAAAAGGAGAAACATGTTTGAGAAGATGATGCATTAAGGCTTGGTCTTGGCATAGCCGAGGTCTCTATAGCACAAGAGAGCAGAGAAGCCAAGTGAGCAGTTGGATATGAAGGCCTGAAGCTCTGGAGACACACACTGGAGGCTCATTAGCATGGCGTGTGCACACAGAGCCAGAACCACACCTCAGCTCTGGCCACCGTGACTACTCTTCCTGCTACCCCCGTGCCTCTGGTGACTTGTCTAAAGCTGCCTCCCGGGAAGGAAGGATTTTCTGTTTGCCCAACTGCTAGTTTGTCTTCACCTCAGCTCTTCCTGGGCACTCTTCCAGCCCCACCCGACCAGAATGCCTCCTCCTCCGCTGCAGGGCAGGCAGCATCCACCAGATGGCTCTCTGTCTTAGCCTTGGAGGGAGTGGACCCCAAAGTTGGGGCCTAAGGGTGAGGGAGGTGGCAGGAGGGTCCTGGACGCTCATAAATGAACTCCTCATCCTGACCCCAGCCTCACGTCTGACTGTGAACCCTGAAATCAAAGACGAACACAAGTTAAGATCAAAATAAGCCCACATGTGGCTTTAGACTAGTGCCTAGTCCGATGAGGCAGCTGCTTGGGGAACACTGGTGGGGTGGCACTGCCCACAATTTGAGGCTGCTCCGGGGGTGGAGGACGGCATCCAGCCTGCAGCAGGCTGCTGAGTTAAGCTCTGTACCAGTAATACAGACTCCAGCGGTCTGTCCTCAGAATCCACCTCCTGCTCCCTGGCCTCATGAGCATTGATCGAAGCTGCCCTGTTTAGAGAAGGCCAAGCGAAGTCTGGACACTGGGCCACAACATCAACACTTAGAGAACCAGGCGTTGTCTGGCTCCAGGAACCTGGGGCAAACAATTCTGTCCTCGTAGCTCTGAAGGCTTGTCATGGAACTTTCGCCGGGTGTGCGCAGAGGGCAGAAGTCAGTTTGATGGGAGGAACCTCGTATCATTCCTCTCCCCATGACAGAGCACTGGGGCTCCCCCAGCGGTAGGTTTGCGAGCAGCGAGAGGACCACGGTTGGAGGTAGCAGACTGGTTATCTTCCAAAGTCACTGCCATTTCGGGTCCTGTGATCCCTACATGGATTAATTCAGCAGAGGGTGTACCAGGTACCCCTCAACGTGACTGTCTTTGAACCCCAGTTTTAAATACGCGCTCCATGCAGTTTGGGAAAACCAAGGAGACTGGCCTTTTGGGGCTTGGATGTGCCTCTTCCCCCAACCCCCCACCCCCCGCTCAGCAAGGAGTGCAATGCCTGGTGTATGTGTGCACAGACACGTATACACACGCACGGATATGTAGACGTGCTAAACAATAGGAGATGCTCAATATTTAACGACTGAATGAAAGCCAGGGCCTCGGCACAGGTTCTGTTGTGTGCTGTGGCGTTAACCTTGGCCGTGACAGCTTGCGCCTGTCCTCATTCTGAAGACACCTCAGATGGCACAGCTACACCTCCCGACTCAGAGCTAGGAATTCCCAGGGCAGAGGGGGGAGCCGTACTTCTTCCCCTGTCGCCTCGGCTCTCTGCCCACAGCCATCACTGCAGCGAGACCCCCGTGAAACATGGGCTGCATCCGTCAGCAGCGAGGCCCGCGTAATAAGGAAGATCCCGGCAGGCGGATGTGTGCTGTGAGAACAAATGGGAGGAACTCTTGTGGCCGATGTCAGCCCAAGCAGTAAGTACCCTGACCCAAACCCAGGGGGTCTCCATACCCTTGGTGAGGCTCCACCTGCTTCCTCAACTTAAAGGTGGCCACGGATCACCTGAGAGAGAAGATCAAAGCCAGACGGGGGGTCTAGGATCCATGATGTCAACCTGTGCTGCTGTGTTGGTGAAAGAGCCCGTGACAAAGATGGCAAGACTTCCCTGGGAGGGAGGACACTGGCTTGAGAACACGATACTGCTGAGAGCCTCCCTGTGTCCCCTCCTGAGAGGTACGAGCTGCCCATTCACAAGCACGAGGATTGAAACGGGAATGTGTGTGGGTGGCACTGGAACCTGCAGTGAGTGTGGGTGATGATGGAGTAAACTGGATGTGACTGGAATGCATATAAAATTTGTCAGCTATATAAACTGGAGTCAGCCAGGTTTTGTTGTTGTTGTTTTGATTTTGTGCATCCTAGGGCCCCACCTGAGGCACATGGAGGTTTTCAGGCTAGAGCGGCAGCAGCCGGCCTACACCACAGTCCCAGCAACACCAGATCCGAGACACGTCTGCCACCTACACCACAGCTCATGGCAATGCCAGATCCTTAACCCTCTGAGCGAGGCCAGGGATTGAACCCGCACCCCCATGGTTCCGAGTCAGATGCGTAATCCCGCTGAGCCACGACGGGAACTCCCATGCCAGTTTGTTAGTAACAAGAGCCCGCGTGTTTTACCAGTGATTAGAGCAGGCTTGGGTCCTCAGACAGGAGAGAGGGTTCTGCCTGTTGGCTGGGAGAGCCTCTTCCCTCCAGGTAAAAAAGCAGAGAGTAAAAAACTATTGGCTGATTTAGACCGGCTCCCCAGTTTTCTTCCACCTGACTTTCCTATCGCCTGGCTTCTTCTGAAGACCATCGGTTTCCCTGAAAGCCCCCTGGTTCCTTTCAGGTCTGTTGCTAATTTTTAAAAAGGCCAAACCCTTCCGCTCCCACCTCCCTACCCAATACTTCTCCCAAAAAGGACAACCAAAAAAATCTGCAAGCATGTGGGAAGAGTCTCTTTAGGCTTTTAAGGAGAAGACTGACTTCCCCCCACCCAGTCTGCTGCCAAGGCGAGTGGAACGCTGTGCTCGGGGGCTGACCTTGGGTCACATGGATGTTTCGGAAGGAGTAGTCGAGCGGGGGCTCTTGCACCGACGTGTCCATACTGTCCTGTTTGTTCACCGCTCAGGCCATCATTTGCCAGGTGTAAGTGGGGGCCCTGGGGATCCGGGTTCATCCTGGGGGGACAGAGAAGGGCTGGCGTTTGGTCCTCAGTTTCTGCAGAAGCTCCCCCAACCCCTGCTTTCTGCCCGCCACTATTTCAGGCTTACGTGGCTGAAGACACTCATCATTACTCGCCTTTGTAGGCCCCTTCCAGCTTCTCTGAGCACCTTCACATCCCTTAGGGCTCACTGACAGCTATAACCCCCATTTCTAACCTCCAGGGGAAGAAGCTGAGACGCCAGGGGAAAGCACTTGCCCAGAGTTAAGCCAGTGAGGCACTGCGGCCTGCACTCACAGTCTCCAGATCCTCGTCGAAGGCCCTTCTGCTACTCCACTGCCGTTACCGTGGAGGCTGTCTTGATACCTACCCTCTGGTGACATCAGCTGGGCTCTTCTGTTGCTTAACAAACCCCTGACAGCCTGCACTGCATCTCTTGTCTGATGGCCCTTTGCAGTCGGACCCTGATGGGGATTTGCTGCCTGCTCTGCTCAGCTTGTCTGCAGGCCCCATTGTCTTTCCATCCAAAGACCCCACTTCCAGCCACATCCTGAGTGGAGTTGTATATATATATATACATATAGACACACGTACACATGAAATCCGCATCTACCTCATTCTCACTCACCTGTCACTGACGCCTGAAACTCCACCATTAGGGATTCATTCCTTTGGGTTCAGGGATTGTTCCCTGTTGAAATGGAAATACCTCCTAAGAGGGGTGAACACAGTGTTATCAGTCATTTACAGTGTGGCGTGAATCATCGTAGCAGATCCTTTCCCATCTGTTAGCTCAAGGAAAGCTGAGAATTTTTCGAGACTGGGCAGAGCCATGGGAACACTATTCACCTGGGAAGAGGAGAGCGGACACGCTTTAAAGGGGTACGTGAAACAGAACAGACAGACTGCCAAGCATGTGTCCCAGTCACCTCCCCTTCTCACTTCATCCACGGCTGTCACCTCCTTTGCCTTTACTACCTGACTTGCTTTCCCAAAGGATTCGAGGTAGTGTGCAGTAATAACACCCTCATGAAACATGACTTGAAGAGCAGAGCTGTCCAGCAGAAACAGAATGAACGTCAGGGATGCAAGCCACATGTGTGGTTTTTTTCACGTATGTGATTAAAAAATGTACAGTAGCCGTAAAAAGAACAGTCACAAGAAACAGGTGAAATTAAATTTAGTAATATGTTTTATTTACCACAGTATATTCCAAATATCATTCAACATACCATTCATATTAACAATCGAGGTACTTTACACTTACAGCACGTTCCACTTGGGACAGTGCTTCTTGATCAGAGGCTACCGGACTGGCCAGCACGGAGGCAGGAAGTGAACCCATGGAAGCGAAAGATGAGCAGTCAGAACAAAGGAAGACAAAGGTATGCCGGGAATTAAGATACTAAGCCTATATCCCTGAAATCTCTGCCGTCTAAAGCAAAAGGGGAAACCTTAGCATCTGTGGTTCTCAATTTTTGATTCAAGGAAACAGTGTGTATGCAGAGAGAACGAAATTCTCTTAAGAGCTGTGGACCTAATAGTTTGTAATTCAGCGTCAGCTTAATACAGTTCAAGTCATTTCTTTTTTTAGTGACCTGACGCATGCAAGGACAGAGGAGTGGGAAGCGAATGTCTTCCTGTCAAAGAGCAGTGGTCTCATGTGAGCTTTGGGGAAGTGCTGGCTGGAGTCACTTCACAGCTGAATCCTCCTCCGTCAAGTGTGGCCTGGCCTGCTGGGCATGGGTTGTTGACTGGGGGGGGGGCTGAGTCTTTGGATATCAAATCTGCAGACATAATAAAGAGCACATTATTCTTTTGTAGAAACAGGGGAGCTGGCTCGTGTTCTCACCTCGACCGGTCCCACATGAGCACCCACAAGCTGGATGCCTCTGAGCAAGACTGGGTACTTTTCTCAAAGCCAGTCCGAGTTGGGACCTTGGAGTCCAGCACTGCTGGACGTGGATTTTAGCTTAAACTACTTAAGGGCAAGTTTTTTGTAAGTTTTTATTATTCTTGTTTTGTCTTTTTAGGGCTGCAGCTGCAGCACATGGAAGTTCCCAGGCTAGGGGTTGAATCGGAGCTGCAGCTGCTGGCCTACACCACAGCCACAGGCACGCCGGATCCCACATGCATCTGCGACCTACACCACAGCTCATGGAACACTGGCAGGCCAGGCCACACTTGAATTTACTCAAGCCCAGCCTGGTCCTCATCTCTGCGCTCCCGATCTGTATAACCAATTGCCTCTTCACCACCTCCAGGCTATCTCCAAGACAGGCACCAGCAACACGTCTGCAGGTGAACTCATAATCTCTGGGTACTCCTGGATCTCTTCCAGTGTTCTCCCCTCTCCCCACCATTACGGAGGTCAGAAAACCAAGAGTTACCTTGAATACCCCCTTCCATTTCCCATCCAGCATAAATTCCTGTCAGCTTTGCTTCCTAAATGTCTCTTCTCTAGTCCGAGCTACCATCACTTCCTTTCTGCCTTCCCTCCCAGCCATTATGCATACTGCAACCAGAGTAATCCTGCAAAATGCAAATCTGATATTGTTCACTCCCCCCCACGACAGCCCACTTAAAAACTGTCCCTGGGACGGTTTAATCTACTACTTGGAACACATTCTTAAACTAGAGAGGCTGTAAGCTCAAGCTAGAGACTTAGCTGGAAGTTGGCAGACAGGGATCTAGTCCTAGCTGTCACTGACTTGGTGCGTGGCCTCTGTCACTACTTCTCACTAGGTTTCAGTTTTCCAGTCTGTGATATGGGATAAATATTCTTGGATTCACAAAGTTCAAAAGAAAGAGGCTGTGAAAGCACTAGGTAAGTTACTAGATGTAACGGCTCTGTCATGAAGTCTGGAGAAGGAATGAAGCTCTAATTGCAGACCTTGGGGAGACGGACAACAGAGGAGGTGCAGGGAGAAGAGGTAAAGACAGGACCCCTCCTAAGTATGTGTGGAAGGTCCTGCTGACTCTCTGAAAAGGAGGCTCTACTCTGGGTCTTCCTGCCTGGAAGGAAAGGGGCCGTTCAAGCCCCAGAAATTTTCCTACATCCCCAGAATTAGAGACTTTTGATTTGCTCTAATCCCACTCCCATGTCTTGCAGAGGGTCTTCTGTTGATCAGAGGAAAACCAACCCTATATCTGAAGGAGTTTCAGATCTTCCAGAATGTGTCAGGGACTTGAGACAGTAGTATTAGGGGGTCGTATTCTGTGATGATGGAGATCTTAAGCACCCCCACATCTGTATGGGTATATATCTCCGCCTCCCCCCCCCCCCCCCCCCGCCACGAGCCCGTTTATCCCATATGGGTTTGTGCCTTGTCGTTGTGAAAAGGGTTAAGACGGAGTTCCCGTCGTGGCGCAGTGGTTAACGAATCCGACTAGGAACCATGAGGCTGCGGGTTCGGTCTCTGCCCTTGCTCAGTGGGTTAACGATCCGGCGTTGCCGTGAGCTGTGGTGTAGGTTGCAGACGCGGCTCGGATCCCGCGTTGCTGTGGCTCTGGGGTAGGCAGGTGGCTGCAGCTCCGATTGGACCCTTAGCCTGGGAACCTCCATATGCCGCGGGAACGGCCCAAAGAAATAGCAAAAAGACCAAAAAAAAAAAAGAAGAAGAAAAAAAAAGAAAAGGGTTAAGACGAGGTTGTCTCAGATCCCCGAGGAGAGAAGTTCTTAGTTTTTCTGTGTGCCCCTCCCCGCTCAACTCACCCGCAGGTGCTTCCCCGCCAGCCTCAGCGTCCTACTATCGCCGCGTTACTCGGCGCAACTCCATGGTAACCACCTTCGCCTACAAGTCCCGGCTGGCGCGGTAGGCGCTACCGCGATACCTTCCGCGAGCTGCAGTTCGAGGCGGGCGGGGGCGCCAAGGCCGCGGGCGGTGCTGGGACTTGTAGTTGTTTTTGCCCTCGAGCCGCGGGCCGGGCTCCGGAAGTTGTGGCACCCTTCCTCCCTTCCCAGGGACCCTCACACTTCCTTTTCGCGGGTCCTCCAGCGTGCTCTGGGCGTGCGACGCCAGCCGACAGGGACCAATCGCAGGGCGGCGCGAGGGGGCGGGGCCATAGTTTAAACTAATTGTGCGCTCGCCTCGCTGGCGCGAGCCCGTGGCGAAGGCGATCCCGGGTAGGCGAGAGGCGGAGCGGGAGCGCGCGGCCAGGTAAGCGGCGCGGGCCCGCTGCTGGTGTGCGGCCTGGGCGCCCGCAGGGAAGCCGGGGCCTAAAGGGGGTGCTGAGAGACGGGTGCGAACGGAAGGCCTCGTTCCTCACCGAGGCTGAGTGGGGAGGGTCTGTCGCGGGTAAGGGTTGTGAGGAGAGGGCCTTGTCGGAGGGGAGGTGGCGGACGTGCTTCGGGGGAGGGCCTGCTTGGGGGCGTGTCCGTGGCATTGCGTCTGCGGGCGACCGGGGTGCGGGTGGTGCAGGTTCCTCAAAGCCTGTGGCCGCGGCTTCCTGTAGTAATAGTCTTCGCCCGTTCCTGCTAACAATAGCGGTAGTACCAGTAGTAAAGAGTTCCCGAGCACCGACGACGTTTCAGATGCTGTGCCACGCCCGTTATGTGGATCCTCTTTTAAACAGTCCCCACAGCTTTGTTACACTTTATTACAGCGGGGCCCGTGTGAGGTGTATGTTCGGCTTGGCCAGGGTTGTATAACCTGTGCGTGGTTGGCTCTACTGGCGTCTTTGTGGGTGGGGTCTGAGTGGGAAGGAGGTGCTTTATTGGCAGTAAGGGTTGTCTCGGACGAGTCAATTTATTGTGAGCCTCACTTTTTCACGTGTGGTGTAAACAACGAATTTACGTGCCCTTACCTACTTTCCCTGGGGTTGTTGGGCGGGGGGGAGCGGGTCAAATTAGGTAAAGTGTTTCTTTGAAGCGTCTTGGAGAGTACACACTCGTGACCATAAGTGATGTGACTGTGTGAAGGTTATTGGTGGAAGAGAGCTCATCTGGGTTGATGCTGCCCCTTTTGGGCCGCCACTTTTGCTCACCCCTAAGGTAGCGTTTTTCATCTGGTGTTCGGAGTGTCTGCGCATTTGTCTGCCCTACTAGATAGAGACGGAATATTTTGCCCCTGTATCCTGATGCCTGTGCAGAGTGTGAAATGTATTGTGGCCATTAGTTAACATATGCTTTGAAATGAATGAGCTTTTTTGGGCTGAAAGGGGATAGGAACCTGGCTCTCCCATCTTTATTTAGTGGCTTTTGCATCTCTGTATTAAGTTAGCCTCGTGCCCAGAGTGGCACTGCCTCCAGAAAATACACTACTACTTACTTTAAACCACGCTGCCCTTTCTCTGGGGTCTGTTGCCAGGTCCTGCGTTTCTAAGGTTCTGGATTGGCAAGTGTTGTGGCCAGAAACCTTGGATGGCAAGGGAATTGGAGCTCTCTGCCTTGTGGAGATCTTTACTGCTGTGAATTGATGAGAGCCTAGAGAGAATGTTCAGATCAGGCTAAGGCAACTTTTAGGCAGCGGGGATGAGTATATGCATTCCTTCCCTGTCTCTTCCTGGGTGGTATTTTCTCCTTCAGAGGAAGAAACACACACTTCTCTGTAAAAAGCTACAGGGTACTCTTTTCTTGGCCCAAGTTCAAGCAAATGATGACTCATTGTAAAGCCTGAATCTTAATTCAAAGCCAGAAACGATAATTCCTCAAATTAGAACACCTTAACCGAAAGCTCATGTAAGGAATATTTCCATTTAGAGTGTCCTTTAAAAAATTTTTTATTTTTTATTTTAATTAATTTTTTTGTTTTGTTTTTGTCTTTTTGGGGCAAGATCTAGATATGTTAGGATGGGAAAAGCACTGCCTCAGATGGCTGAGTAGAGTTGATCAGGGAATGTTTGACAGCTGGGTCTAATTAATAAAACCCTGTGGTCAGTAGGTATGTTGGGGGTCATTTATTTCAGCCTCTTATTCTGTACTCTAAGCATATCAAAAGGTATTGTCTAGACTCAAAACGAGCACTTCTAAGAATGAGACCACCCCAAAGGTAGTCTGTCTGTGTTGAACGATTCTGATAAATCACAATTATTTTGTGCTGTCAGTGATTATTTCATTTTACCCATTCATGTTTACTGTTTGTTTCCACGATTCTTTCTTGCATTTTATTCCCTCTTTTTTGTGTTGGGTAGGTGAATACATCCTTCAGCTGTTTTCATAGTGAGGGTCGGTTAGTGGTAAATACTCTGTGGTAGAAAATATCTTTAATAGGGTTAATAGCTTTAATAGGTTTAATCAGTCTTGATTGATAGTTTAGCTGGGTACTAGGCTTCCAATTCTTTTTTTTTCTTAGCACTTTGAAAATGTTATTAATAATCTAACCCTAACCCCATACTCTAACCCTAATGTTATTTTACTGAAACTCTGGCATTTTGTTGTTACTCTTGAGAATTGTACTCAAAATTTAACTATTATATCATTGTATGTAACCTGCCTTTTTCTCGGTTGTTGTTTTTTTTTTAAATATTTTTTTTTTTAGGGCTGCACCCACACATAGGGAGGTTCCCAGGTTAGGGGTCGAATTGGAGCCCCACCTCAGTAGTTGTGTTTTTAATTTTTTAGGAATTTCTATGCTGTTTTCTATAATGGTTCCACCAGTATACTTTCCCACCAGCAGTACAAAAGGCTTCACATCCTCCCAGGACTTGTTATTTGTTCTCACTTGTTTTATTTTACTACTTTATTTTATTTTTATGTTTTCTTTTTATGGTTGCACCTGTGGTATATGGAACTTCCCGGGCTAGGGGTCGAACCACAGCTGTAGCTGCAGACCTGTGCCACAGCAGCGTTGGATCTGAGCCCCATTTGCGACCTATGTTGCAGCTTGTGGCAATGCTAGATCCTTAATCCACTGCGCCAGGCCAGGGATTGAACCTGCATCCTCACAGAAGCTATGCCAGGTTCTTAACCTGCTGAGCCACAATGGGAACTCCTTCTCTTTGTGATAATAGCCATTCTAACAGGTGTGAGGTGATACCTTACTGTGTTTTTAATTTGCATTTCTCTGATGATCAGTGATGTTGAGCATCTTTTCATGTGCCCATTGACCATTTGTTTGTTTTCTTTGGAAAAATGTTTATTCAGGTCCTCTGCCCATTTTTGATTTTTTTTTTTTTATGTTGAGGTGTGTGAGTTCTTTATATATTTTGGATGTTAACCCTTTGTCAGATATATTGTTTATGAATATCTTCTCCCATTCAGTAGGTTGTCTTTTTGTTGTGTTGCTAGTTTCCATTGCTATACAAAAGCTTTTTAGTTTGATGTAGTCACATTTGTTTATTTTTGCTTCTCTTTCCCTTGCCTGAAGAGACATATCCCCAAAAATGTTGCTAAGACTGATGTCAAAGAGCGTACTGCCTGTGTTTTCTTCTAGGAGGTATGTGGTTTGAAGTCTTACATTTAAGCCTTTAATTCATTTTGAGTTTATTTTTTGAATTTATTTTTGTATATGGTGTGAGAAAGGACAATGTAGTCCAGTTTGATTCTTTTGCATGTAGCTGTCCAGTTTTCCCAACACCGTTTATTGAAGAGGCTTTTACCCATTGTACCTCCTTGCCTTCTTTGTTGTAGTTTTTTTTTTTTTGTCTTTTTGCCATTTCTAGGGCCACTCCCGTGGCATATGGAGGTTCCCAGGCTAGCAGTCGAATCGGAGCTGTAGCCTCCGGCCCACACCAGAGCCACAGCAACACGGGATCCGAGCCGCGTCTGCAACCTACACCACAGCTCACGGCAACGCCGGATCGTTAACCCACTGAGCAAGGGCAGGGACCAAACCCACAACTTCATGGTTCCTAGTCGGATTCGTTAACCACTGTGCCACGATGGGAACTCCATTCTTTGTTGTAGATTAATCAACCATGTGTGTATTCATTCCTAGGCTCTCTGTTCTGCACCATTGATCTGTGTATCTGTTTTTGTGCCAGTAACATACTATTTTGATTACCATAGCTTTGCAGTATGGTTTGATTTTTTTTTTTTTTTCCCCTTAGGGCCGTACCTGTGGCATATGGAGGTTTCCAAGCTAGGGGTCTAATTGGAGCTGTACCTGCCAGCCTATGCCACAGCAGCGCAGGATCTGAGCCGCGTTTGTGGCCTACACCACAGCTCAAGGCAACCCCAGATCCTTAACCCACTGAGCAAAGTCAGGGATCAAACCTGCATCCTCATGGATACTAGTCAGATTCGTTAATGGCTGAGCCATGACAGAAACTCCTGTAGCATAGTTTGAAATCAGGGCACAGGATACCTCCAGTTTTGTTCAAGATTGTTTTGGCTATTTAGGGTCTTTTATGCTTCCATACAAATTTTAGAATTATTTGTTCTAGTTCTGTGAAAAATTCCACTGGTGTTTTGATAGGGAGTACATCAAATCTGTAGAATGCTTTAGGCTAGTATGGTCATGTTAACAATATTAATTCTTCCAATCCATTAGCATGGTATAGCTTTCCATTAGTTAGTGTTATCTTCAGATCTTTCATCAGTGTCTTTTTCTTAATGTAGGTCTTTTGCCTCCTAGTTGAGTTTATTGTTAGTTTTTTTTTGTCTTTTTGCTATTTCTAGGGCCGCTCCCGCGGCATATGGAGGTTCCCAGGCTAGGGGTCCAATCGGAGCTGTAGCCACCAGCCTATACCAGAGCCACAGCAACGCGGGATCCGAGCCGTGTCCGCAACCTACACCACAGCTCACGGCAACGCTGGATCATTAACCCACCGAGCAAGTGCAGGGACCGAACCTGCAACCTCATGGTTCCTAGTCAGATTCGTTAACCACTGTGCCACGACGGGAACTTCTATTATTAGTTTTTTTATTCTGTTTAATGCAGTTATAAGTAGGATTTTAAAAAAATGTCTCTGGAGTTCCCATGAGGTTGTGGGTTCGGTCCCTGCCCTTGCTCAGTGGGTTAACGATCTGGCGTTGCCGTGAGCTGTGGTGTAGGTTGTAGACGCGGCTCAGATCTGGCGTTGCTGTGGCTCTGGCGTAGGCTGGCAGCTACAGCTTCAATTCGACCCCTAGCCTGGGAACCTCCATGTGCCGCAGGAGTGGCCCAAGAAATGGCAAAAAGACAAAAAAAAGAAAAAAAAATTTCTCTGATAGTGCTTTGTTAGAATATAGAAGCACCATAGATTTCTGTATATTAATTTTTGTATTCTGAAACTTTACTGAATTTATTGATAAGTTCTAATGTTTTTTTGGTAACATCTTTAGGATTTTCTGTAGTGTCATTGCCAACAGTGACAGTTTTTCCATTCCTTTCCAATTTGGATTCTTTTTACTTCTGTTTCTTTCCTGATTGCTGTGACTAGAACTTCCAATACTATCTTGAATAAAAATGGTGAGAATGGGAATCCTTGTCTTGTTCTTGATCTTAGAGGAAATGCCTTCAGCTTTTTACTGTTGAGTATGTTGTTAGCTGTGGGCTTTTCATATTTGGCCTTTATTATGTTGAGGTATATTTCATCTAGACCCACTTTCTTGATTGTTTTTGTCACAGGTCGGTGTTGAATTTTGTTCAAGCATGTTCTGCATCCAGTAGGATGATTTTTATTCTTCAGTTTGGTTATGTGGTATATCACATTGACCGATTTATGGATATTGAACCATCCTTGTATCCCTGGGCTAAATCCCAGTTAATCATGGTGTAAGATCCTTTTAAATATGTTGTTGAATTTGGTTTGCCAATATTTTGTTGAGGATTTTCACATCTATAAAATGATATTGGCCTGTAATTTTCTTTTTTGTGATATCTTTGTCTATTTTTGTTGTTAGGATGATGCTGGCCTTAAAATGAGTTGAGAAGCATTCCTTCCTCTGCATTTTTTTTGGACTAGTTTGAGAAGGATAGGTGTTACCTCTTCTTTGAATATTAGGTAGAATTCACCCATGAAGCCTTTTGGTCCTGGACTTTTGTTTATTGGGAGTTTTTATTATTATTTTTACTGGTTCAGTTTTATTACTGGTAATTGGTGTCTTCTTATTTTCTATTTCTTCCTGATTCAGTCTTGGGAAATTACACATTTCTAGGAATTTGTCTGTCTCTCTTAGGTTGCGCATTTTATTGGCATATACCTCTTTAAATATTGCCTCTCCACAGTCTCATATTTAACTTGTGTTGGACCTTCTAATTTTGTTCTCCACATTTTTCATTCTTTCATAATTTCCATCTCACCTCTAGAAATTTCCTTAATTAATTAATTTATTTTTTTTGTCTTTTTGCTATTTCTTTGGGCCGCTCCCACGGCATATGGAGGTTCCCAGGCTAGGGGTCGAACCGGAGCTGTAGCCACCGGCCTACGCCAGAGCCACAGCAACGTGGGATCCGAGTCACATCTGCAACCTACACCACAGCTCACAGCAACGCCGGATCGTTAACCCACTGAGCAAGGGCAGGGACCTAACCTGCAACCTCATGGTTCCTAGTTGGATTCGTTAACCACTGCGCCACGACGGGAACTCCAGAAATTTCCTTAAATCTATCTCCTAGCGTACTAATTTACTCTTAAGCTAGAACTAATTTACTTTCAAATTCTTATTTTCATTAGCTAAGTTTTTCATTTCTACAAAGTACTCTTTGGTGCATTTTCAAATCTGCCTTTGTGTTTTTCATGGTATTTTGCTTTTTTCCTGAGTTTTCACTTCATCTTATGTCTGCAGTAATTTTTTTATCCCTGGGCCAGGGATTAAACCCATGCCACAGTAGTGACCCAAGCTGCCACAATGACAATGCCGAATTCTTAACCTGCTGTGCCACAAGAGAACTCCTATCTATAATAATTTTAAATCAATAAATTTTTTTTGAATCAGGAATGTATATTTTGTCAAATGCTTTTTCTATATTGGTATACATCTCTATATTTTAATGTAATAACTATATAGCTTATTAATATGATGAATTTTGTTAATTTCTGAATGTCCAACCAATCTTACATTCATGAAATAAATTTTTTTTTTTTAGGGCTGCACCCGCAGCATATGGAGGTTCCCAAGCTAGGGGTCCAATTGGAGCTGCAGCTGCCAGCCTACGCCACAACCACAGCAACGCCAGATCCAAGCTGTGTCTGCTGCCTGTGCTGGAGCTCATGGCAATGCCAGATCTTTAACCCACTAACCCACTGAGTGAGGCCAGGGATCAAACCGGAGTCCTCATGGATGCGAGTTGGATTCGTTACTGCTGAGCCACGACAGTAACTCCATAATTTGAAATAAATTTAACCTACTGTGTTAGTCGTATTCAATTATCTGAAGTTTTTAGGGGTACAGTCCTGCCATTTGTTTAATGACTCTTTGCTATGATGGATTGTCCCCTTAAGTATTTTATAATTTTGGATTGTGAGCTTGTATTCAAAGGAGTATCATCCTTGATAGCCTGATGTAGCTTGAGTTAAGGTCAGTTTTCTCAAGAGCAACATTTTTTTTTTTTCCTTTTTACAGCTATACTTGTGGCATATGGAAGTTTCCAGACTAGGGGTTGAAACAGAGCTGCTGGCCTATGCCACAGCACAGCAACTTGGTATCTGAGCCGTATCTGCAACCTACACTGCAGCTTGAGGCAATGCTGTATCCTTAACTCACTGAGCAAGGCTAGGGATTGAACCTGCATCTCATAGACACTATGTCAGGTTGAGATCTACTGAACCGCAATGAGAATGCCAAGAGCACCTTTTTTTTTTTTGAGTTCCCTGGTGGCTCAGTGGATTAGGGACCTGGCATTGTGACTGCTGCAGTTCTGGTCGCTGCTGTGGCACAAGTTTGATCCCTGACTGGGGAACTTCCACATGTTGTGGATATGGCCAAAATAAATAGACAAGAGCAGCTTTTTTTTTTTAAATCAGCTTTGCTTAGGTATAATTTATGTATAATAAACTTATTTAAAGTGAAAAGAGGGAGCTCTAGTGGTCAGAATTTAGTGCTTTCACTGCTGGGGCCCAGGTTCAGTTCCTGGTCTGGGAATTGAGGTCCCACATTCAGCTGCTGCACGCCATGGCAAAAAAAAAGTGAAAAGTTTTGACAGTTTGATACACTTATCAAAAAAAAGCTGCCCAAAGCAAGATACAGAGCATTCCTCTCACTCCCAAAAAGTTTCCTTTTGCCTCTTTATAGTTTACCTTCCCCTTGGCCCCAGGAACCACTGTAGATTAATATGTTTTCTAGAAATTTACATAATCAAATTATACAGCATGTACCCCTGTGTCTGCCTTCTTTCGAGTAATGTAATGCATTTGAGATTTATCTATTTAGTGCATTTATCAGTAATTTGTTACTTTTTGTTGCCAAGTAGGTATTCCCTTGTGTGATTGTATCATATGATTTTATTTGTTATTTACTGTTGATGGACATTGAGGTTATTGCCAGTTTTTGGCTGTCATGAATAAAATTGCTGCAAGCATGCGTGTGCAAATCTTTGAGATGACGTATGTTTTCTTGACTCTTTGGAGTGAAATGGCTGGGTTGTATGGCAGATTATCTTTAAATTTTTAGGAATTACCAGTTTTCCAAAGTGGTTGTGCTGTTGTTTAATATTCCCATTGCAGTATCTGAGGACTCTGGTTTCTTTATATTCTTATAACACTTGGTATTGTCAGTATTTTAATTTTAGCCGTTCTCATAGAGGTATAGTGTTACTTCATTGTGGTTTTACTTATTTTTTTGTCTTTTTTTTTCTAGGGCTGCGCTCATGGCAAGTGGAAGTTCCCAGACTAGGAGTCAAATCAGAGTTGCCCTTCTCCACAGCCTCGCGGGATCCATGCCCCATTTGCCACCTACACCACAGCTCATGGCAACGCCAGATCCTTAACCCACTGAGCGAGGCCTGGGGTCAAACCTGAGTCCTCATGGGTCCTAGTCAGGTTCATTACCACTGAGCCACAACAGAAACTCCTCATTGTGGTTTTGATTTGCATTTTCCTGATGACTGATGATGTTGAATGTCCTTTCATGCAGTTACTGGCCCTTCATGTTTCTCGTGGGGCAACTTGGTGTTTGCTTCTGCTGGGACCTCAAGGCTGTTCCCAACCTGTGGTTAAAATGTAATTTTCCTACTTGTAGATTTCCAGGCCACAGGTGCGGTATAAACTTTTAACTCCAAATCCACCTCTTGTACGCGCCTGTGGTTTTTAATTCCTCCGAAGTTCTCTTCCTTCCACTTCACTAGGTGAGCAAGGCAACTTTCCGTATTTCCCTGTGGACAGTTTTTCCCCCAGTCTGTCTTTTTACGGAGGCTCCTAGCACATGTGCAGAGATCTCGGTTGCTTTCCTATGGTTCAAGACTTGCCTCCTGGACTATGAGAAGGCCGTGAATTCCTTATACTCTCGGGACAGCTGTACCTTACTAACCTGATTTTCAGCTTATTTGTTTCTCTTTTCTGGGATTTCTCCTCCTTGCTTGTGGTTCATTTTACCTAATATCAGTTAGGATCCTGTCAGGAAAATAGAAACCACACAAAGATGTTTTAATAGAGTGAATTCAGTAAGCCAAAAAAATTTTCTTAAAAATCTAAACCCTGAAAGAGGAAAAAAAAGGGCATCTTAAAGCAAGTTTGATATAATAACTGTATAAAGCAGCTGCCTCATCCAGGACTGAAAAAACAAGGGGAAGAAGATGGGAGTTGTCAGAATCTAGAGTTCTGAAGGGATCTGCTGGAACTGTGCCCTGATTCTCTGAGGAGAGGGTGTTGCCAGGTGCTGCTGGTTTCTCAGGAGTTTGCAGGAAGGGCCTGGAGGAGCCAGGTTGGGTTGAGCCTGCCCCTTGCTGTGCTGGTGCCTCTGAGAGAGAGTTTATAAAGAAGCAGGGGAGTTCCTGTCGTGGCTCAGCGGTTAATGAACCCGACTAGCATCCATGACACACGGGTTCGATCCCTGGCCTTGCTCAGTGGGTTAAGGATCTGGTGTTGCCATGAGCTGTGGTGTAGGCCGCAGATGGGGCTCTGATCATGCATTGCTGTGGCTGTGGTGTAGGCCGGTGGCTATAGCTCTCATTGGACCCCTAGCCTGGGAACTTCCATATGCCATGGGTGTGGCCCCAAAGAAACAAAAAGACCAAAAAAAAAAAAGGGAAAAAAAAAGAAGCAAGGAGGAACCAACTGCTTTTGTCATGAAACAGCCAGCCGCAGGAGGAAGGAAGTCCCTGGCAGACTCGTCTGCCTTCCGTTTGCCCTTTAGCACCCCCTGTTGACAGGCTTAACAGAGCCAGCTGGAAAGGTGAACCGGTGTTGGCAGAGTCCAAGCCCCAGCATTACCACAGAGCAGGGCAGGTGTGGAGCTGAGAGACAGGAGCTTAGCTAGCAAGTCTAAAAGGATTTTTATCATGTTTTTCTAAGCATTTCTAGGCATATTTAGTAGGAAGATTTTCGAGTTACCTGTCCAGTATATCAAGTCAGTAATAGCAATAGCTGACTTCCTTTTTTTCCAGCATGTACTGTGTCCCAAGCACTGTCGTAAGCACTTCACATGAACTGCTTCCCAAACTCTATAAGTACTATTATTAGTACTATAATCTAATCTACCCAAAGCCGTAGAGTTTGTAAGTGGTTGAGTTGGTGTTTTAATCCAAGCATTCTGGGTTTCATAACCCACAGTCTTTTTTTTTTTTTTAATAATTTTTTTTTGTCTTTTTGCCATTTCTTGGGCCACTCCTGCGGCATATGGAGGTTCCCAGGCTAGGGGTCAAATCGGAGCTGTAGCTGCCAGTCTACACCAGAGCCACAGCAATGTGAGATCTAAGCCTCGTCTGCAACTTACACCACAGCTCACGGCAACGCCGGACCCTTAACCCACTGAGCGAGGCCAGGGATCGAACCTGCAACCTCATGGTTCCTAGTCGGATTTGTTAACCACTGAGCCACGATGGGAACTCCAATGATTTTTATTTTTTTCATTATAGCTGGTTTACAGTGTTCTGTCAGTTTTCTGCTGTACAGCATGGTGACCCAGTGACATACATGTATACATTCTTTTTTCTCACATTCTCATGCTTCATCATAAATGACTAAACATAGTTCCCAGTGCTATACAGCAGGATCTCATTGCTAATCATAACCCACATTCTTAACTTCTTATTGTGTTGAAAGTTCTTCCCTACATCAAATCAAAATGTATCCTCCTGTAACTTCCACTCACTAGTTCTGGTTTGTCTTCTTACAAGGGGACATGGAAAGCCTTTCTCCTCATCTGCATGACATATACTTTCACATGGGTTAAAAAAGTTTACATGTTTTCCCTGGCATAGCACCTGTAGTTCTGCCCTCACATTTGCCATGATAGGACTTTCCGACCCTTCTTGCTTTGCATGTACTCTGATTTTGCTTTTCAAAGGTAGGGCACAGTCCTCTTCACGAGCACAACCTGAGTCGGCGTTGAGTTTGGGGTAGTTCCATCAGATTCATGTGAGAGTATTTAGTCCTGTTAAATTTTATGTTGGTTTTTTTTGGGGGGGGGGGCGGTGCTGCACCTGAGGCATATGGAGGTTCCCAGGCTAGTGGTCTAATCGGAGCTGTAGCCGCTGGCCTATACCACAGCCACAGCAACGCAGGATCCGAGCTATGTCTGCGACCTATACCACAGCTCACGGCAATGCTGGATCCTTAACCCACTGAGCGAGGCCAGGGATAGAACCCGCAACCTCATGGTTCCTAGTCGGATTTGCTGCACCACGACGGGAACTCCTATGTTGGTTATTTTTGACAACATCAAACCTATTAAGCAACGACAACAACAACAAAAAAGACAAAAAAGACAAAAAAAAACCTATTAAGATCTTTTTGCCAAATTAAATCTAAAGACATTGTATTTTCCTTTCTTCATAGTTTCTAATTCTAAAGTGTGACAAGCAGACGTTACATGTTTTCATTCTGTCTTTGGTAAAAATGCTGAACATGGTGGGTTTGAGGAGCAATCTATGTATTACACGGCTAGAGATCTTCCTTCAGTGAGGGAGGTTTTGGGGGAACAGTTTTCACTTCCTTTTGCTAAACTGGGGGAGAAGCTATCGAGAATGGCAGGATCTTGGCTGTCAATGAGGGGGGAGAGAGTCGAGGGTAAGGGTTCGCCATTGGGACTGATGGCTGTCAGTCACCTAGGGAAGGGACACTTGGCAGAAGTAAAATGATCTGGTGGCTGTAGAAGGGAGGGAGGGTGTGTCGCACATGCTCCTGAGTTGCGGCCTCTGATGGTGGCTGTGTTAGCTGTCCTTTCTGTCCTCTTTAAGTGGCTTTGAAGCCAGGGCCGGAAATGCCAGTGATTCAGCCTTGCAGATTTCCTTGGCCTTATCGCGCTGAGGACTGGCTCCTCTGGGGAGGAGAAAGACCACGTCTGTTCCCCCACATCCATTTGACCACCTGGGTGCCTTTCTGTGACTGGCCAGAGATACTTACTGTGCAGACTGTCAACTTTTTGGTGCCGTGTGGCAAGATGGATGCCCTGTGCCTCAGCTCTCGGTCTTGTGTGTGAGCAGCACCTGCATCCTGCCCCGTAAGGGCCGTTTGTTGAGCGCCTGACTTCTGGATGGTCTCGGTGGGGGCAAGCTAACAATCGCTTTGAGTGCCTACTTTTCCGTCTTTGCTGTGGTGATAGACGTTTGAGGGACACCTTGTGTTCCCTGAGGGTTTACCACTGTACCCCTCGGGAACGCCTGCAAAGTAGACTCTGTCTGCTTGCTCACCCCTGAAGCTCAGTTTCCTTAGGCAGTGAGCAGATGCATCTTGAGTGGCTATTACACCTCTCACAGAGCTGAATTTTTTTTTGCTTTTTAGGGCCGCACCTGTGGCACATGGAGGTTCCCAGGCTAGGGGTCAGATCAGAGCTACAGCTGCTGGCCTGCACCACAGGCACAGCAACGCAGGATCTGAGCCATGTCTGCAATGTACACCACGGAGATGGACAGAATTTGAGGCAGTTGGAATGTTAGATAAGCTGCTGTTTGGGCTTCTCGTCCTTCTACTAAATTTGTACATCAAGAAAAGTGAATTTCCTCTTGCGAATTGAGAGTTTTGTATCTTGCATGGTATTGGTACTACTGGGAAGCCTAATAGTTTAGAGCTCTTGCTAGTAGTTGAGTAGTTTAGAGCTCTTGCTTCAGTTTCACACAGGCCTAGAGATTGTGCTCGACATTTTGTCAGCTGCCTAACCTTAGGGAGGTTTCCTTACGTGCAGCTCTTTTTATTTGATAACTCTTGAAAAGTTACTGTGATGATGGAGTTCCCGTCGTGACTCAGCAGCATGGGTACTAGTACGAACCCAGCCAGTTTCCACGAGGATGCAGGTTTGATCTCTGGCCTTGCTCAGTGGGTTAAGGATCCGACGTTGCCGTGAGCTGTGGTGTAGGTCGCAGATGTGGCTCGGATCCCAAGTTGCTGTGGCTGCAGTATAGGCTGGCGGCTACAGCTCTGATTTGACCCCTAGCCTGGGAACCTCCATATTGCCGAGGGTGCGGCCCTAAAAAGACAAAAAATACATAAATAAAAAATTTTAAAAGTTACTGTGATGCTCATAGTGAAATATTGCATAAATATTTGAATGCCTTTAGGTGGGGGCAACACTAATTCTGCCATGTGTCCTGCTGGAACATTCATTTCTCTTATGTGCCAAAGCCCTGAAGGAGCTTGAATTTACCACCGCTGGATAACTGAAGGCGTGGAATTGACAAAGGGCTTGGCTCACGCAGAGCGAAGTGGGAAGACTGGCTTGATTAGTTTAGAGTGTACACTCTGGAATAGTGGGAAGTAGGGTTGAATAAATGACTTGAGGCCATGTAACGAAGGGGTTGGAAAGTTAAGCCAAAGAATCTAGCTGTGATGCTTTAGGAAGGAAGCTGTGGAAGGTCTTTGAGCAGGAGGGACATACTTGGTATGGAGCTTCCTGAGGAGGGATCTTTTTCCTGATTTAGAGACTGGAATCCTATCAGGGCAGAGCCTTCCTAGTGCTGACCGCGTTGGGGTGTGGTTTGGCTGTCTTGCCACAGGAGGCCAGACTTTTGCCCCAGTGACTTTTCCTGCTCTGCCACTGACTCACCCCATTGACCTAGGCTGCATGGATTCCCTCCCGGTCACTCTCTGATCTATAGAACGCTGGGGCTGCTCAGCCTGATGTGAGGCTGAGCTGACCACCAGTGGGTGGAATAGGGGCATGAACAGCCTTCCTGTCCCTTTGCCCCTTCCCTGGGTAGAGGCTCATTCAAAGCCAGATTGCCAGGGATCACTTTGTCCGAACCTGAGAAAGCTGTTCACCAGGAGGTAGGTCAAGACGGTTCTTGCCCTCTTTCTGCTTTATCATAGGTCAGCTTTTCCATGAACAGGATCACTGCTGCTTTCTTTTTCCTTGATCCAGGTTCTTCAAAGTAACCTTTCAGTTACTCGAATTAACCAGGTGACTGCGGGAGGTGGGCCGAAATGTTTCATAAACCTATTCTTCTAGCTGTGGGCAGAGTGTCTTCAAGGGTTTCACTGGCCCGTGTTGTGGGGTAGACTACCCAGAACTCTTGTGAACTAGACACTCAGCAATGACTCAGACCCGTAGAGTCACTGCAGGAAAGTCCTGGCTTTCACCTGTCATCTCTCAGCTGCTGGGTTTTGGAACCATTCTTGGTGTGCTTTAGGTGTCCTGAGTCATCTCCCCTTGGAAGGACAGCAGTGAGGAACAGCAAGGGGAAGGAGCATGGAGTAGGATACGGATGTTGGGAGTCAGGGTGACCAGGTTTCTAGTCCTGACTACTGCTAACCAACTGCGTGACCAGGGACAAACTGCCCAATCCAAACGAACTAGAGTTTTCTCATATGTAAGAAGGAACAGTTTGGATTATATGATCTGAAAGATTTCTTCCAGGGCCAAAATTTATGATTATATAATGTGTGATTATAAATGAGTATAATAACTTATTTCTAACGCATATGACAAATATTGTACATGCTTGTCCCCTTTGTTGTAATTTTAGGATAATTACAGTGTTTGTAAGTTTGTTCCCCTTGAAGTAATTGTGTTCTTAGCCTTTACATTTATTCTGGTGATGCAGCTGGTGCTCAAAACGTTTTTGACCTCTCAGCCAGTATTTTGGCCAGAATCTTCACTCTTGCTTGGTGGATTCAGTTTTTGGAAACAACCAGAAGATATTGTGAGCCAAAGAGTCGGGCTTGGCCATACCTTTTTTGGTGAAGAATGAGGTGTGACTGTAAGACCTAGTTTTTCTGTCTCACATGAAATGGACTTTAAAGGCAGTTCCCGGAGTTCCTGTCGTGGCGCAGTGGAAATGAATCCAGCTAGGAACTATGAGGTTGTGGGTTTGATCCCTGGTCTCTCTCAGTGGGTTAAGGATCTGGCATTGCTGTGGCTGTGGTGTAGGCCAGCAGCTGTAGCTCCAGTTAGACCCCTAGCCTGGGAACCTCCATATGCTGCTACTGCAGCCCTAAAAAGACAAAAGACCAAAAAAAAAAGGGGGGGGGGCGGTTCCCAAAGGAGTGTTTTATAAACATTTTAGGAGACTGGGAGTTCTCTTGTGGTGCAGCGGGTTAAGGATCTGGGATCGTCACCGCCGTGGCTTGGGTCACTGCCATGGTGCGGGTTCCATGCTTGGTCCAGGAACTTCCACATGCTGTGGGCACAGGCAAGAAAAAATTCTTTAGGAGACTATTTCGATTACAGTTTTCATTTGATTTAACAAGATTGTAAATGTTTGTTTAAGAGGGTGTCCCTTCCATTATATTCACTGTGTGAATGCGTGCTTCTAGGTCAAGATGACCAGATAGTGGAGAAAATTAGCCTTTCTCAGGTGGTCCTCCCAAATTACAAATGTGTTGAGGGCCAGAAAGGGTGGGGACATGTTGCTGTGGGACACTGTAGCTGAGGAGCCACTGCATCCCATCGCCGGAAGACTCGGCCACAGGTCAGGCTGCAGCGGCCGCTGCTCCGACCTGCCAGAGCCCAGCAGGCTCACTCCCAGGTGGCGTGGTTGAAGCAGATGATTTGGTAGCTTTAGGGTTTTGTAGGAGAAATGATATATCAAGTTACTTGATAGTTTCTTGTCTTGTTTGTTTTGATCAGCTATTTGAGTTTGAGAAAGGGTGGGGATGGGGGGGAATGTGGGCGGTCAGAGCAGAGGGGCTCTTTCCAATGCATTTCAGTTAGACTGTCTGTAGTCCCCTGGAATCCGTTCCTGGAAGTGGTGGTCTTTGTTGATAGTTAGTCAAGAAAATAAGGTGTTAGGCATCCCAGTCAAAAGATTCTGTCACTAAGTCACCCTGATCATTTCTCTTTCTTAAGGCCAGGTTTTTACATCGCAAGAGTTAGATACTAAGAAGACATCTGAAAACAGGCCTAAGGAGGTTTGAGGTAGGGGAGTGTCTGTTCTAAACTGTGCTTGACTTTAAGACTAGGGGTAGGAGTGGGATTCCTTTTTAGTCCTTACATTATAGTTGACTATACACTCTACTTGCAGTCACAGCTGAATGATCAAACGTGAAACATCTGTTTAATGAGACGCAGGCGCTGAGAGCTTTCTGCTGAAAAACAGTCACAGCACATGCTGGTCCTGAGAGAAGTCATTCCCCGGGAGGACCTATTGTGTGCAGGAGGTGGGGCGAATTTCATTAAAATGGACAGTGTGGAGGTTGTGACTTAGAAGGTTTAGAGACTTGGTCCCCTGCTGTTGTTAATTTCAAGCCTTTCTTTCAAGGGATTTTCTTAATGATTGGAACAGTATGGGATTCATTTAGAGAAAAAGCCCCCTGTAACGACAATTAGAAATTAAATGCCTAAGAGCAGAGCCAGTTGCTGGAGAGACAAAGTGGCCTAATCAGTTGTTTTTCAGTACTTAGAGCCTACAGTGACTGCAGGAAGAGAGCAGGCTGCTTGGTGAGCTCGCCCGGCACTAGGCTGGAAGATTTGGGCTCCAAGCGGAGGAGGAGGTGACCTGTAGAATCTCCCACCTCTTAACTTCCCCATTTCTCTTCTTTCCCTCAGTGTCCTTCAGTTTTCATTAGGATCCTGTAATCACGGTCAGCCTGCCAGTCCCCTTAAAGTGGTAGGCCCATGGCATTTTCTGCTGTCACTCATACTAATAAGGTATGTGGCTTTAAATTAGAAGGATTGTCCTCTTTGACAGTTGGGCTTCACTGGCTCCCTCACTGAAAGAATTCACTAGATCAGGGCCAGATGGCCGTCATTCAGTTGGGCAGCATTATTTAGCACCTACTGTGTGCAAGCATTATGCTGGAATGGAGCTGATGGGTGAACAGGATGATTTCTGCTCTCCAGGAGCTTAGTCAAGTGAAACGTATGCAGCTAGCGTCGACCCAAGGAGAAATGAAATAAAGTGTGTGGAGGAACAAGCAGTGTGGGAGCATCTGGAGGAAACAGCAGTTGTTCCTGAACTAGGGGCAACAAGGAGCACTTCTGAAGGGACAGTGTTTGAGCCAGGTTCTGAGGGGTGAATTAGAATTCCTTCAGGTTAGGGAGTTCCTGTTGTGGCGCAGTGGAAACGAATCTGACTAGGAACCATGAGGTTGCGGGTTCGATCCCTGGCCTTGCTCGGTGGGTTAAAGGATCCAACATTGCCGTGAGCTGTGGCGTAGGTCACAGGCGCAGCTCGGATCTCACGTTGCTGTGGCTGTGGTGTAGGCCGTCTGCAACAGCTCCGATTCGACCCCTAGCCTGGGAACCTCCATGTGCCACAGGTGCGGCCCTGAAAAAGACCAAAAAAAAAAAAAAAAAAGGATTCCTTTAGGTTAGAAGAAAGGGCATTTTGGAGAAGGTGGCATGGGCAAGGGCACAGGGCCTGGAAAATGTCTGCCGTATTGGGGAAAGTGTTCTTGAGATAGAAGATGTTTTAGAGCTAAGACCTGGAGATGAGGCTGAAAAGGGCATCTAATGGAACATTAAGTGTCATGCTAAGGGCCTTGGATTTTATTCTCTGTGGAGTTAGCTCTTGAGTGTTTTGGATAAAGAATAACATGATTCAAGCCGAGTGACTGACTCGGATCTCTGTCTTTTAAGTGTAAGGTCTTAGATTTCAGGGGCGAGAAGGTGGTGGTCCTGGTTCTTTGGGTTTTTTTTTTTTTTTTTTTTTTGGTTCTTTATCTTTTCTTTTTTGGCCATCCCATGGCAAATGGAGTTCCTGGGCCAGGGATTAGATCTGAGCTGCTGCTGTGGCAATGCCAGATCCTTTAACCCACTGTGCCAGGCCGGGGCTCAAACCTGTGTTCTGGTGCTGCAAAGATGCCACTGATCCATCCCATTGTGCCATAGCAGGAACTCCACCTGGTTCTTAAAATATAAACTTTGTCAGATGTCTGATGTTTGGGTACTCGATTCCTTAGTTATATTTACTAAAGCACCTCCAAAAGCAAGAAGGCAGGAAGTGGTCAGCAGTGTTCCTTTAGACTGAGCTTTCCCCACCCCCAAAGATGAAGGTTTTCTTTTTTTTTTTTTTTTTGTCTTTTGTCTTTTGTTGTTGTTGTTGCTATTTCTTGGGCCGCTCCCGCGGCATATGGAGGTTCCCAGGCCAGGGGTCGAATCGGAGCTGTAGCCACCGGCCTACGCCAGAGCCACAGCAACGCGGGATCCGAGCCGTGTCTGCAACCTACACCACAGCTCACGGCAACGCCGGATCGTTAACCCACTGAGCAAGGGCAGGGACTGAACCCGCAACCTCATGGTTCCTAGTCGGATTCGTTAACCACTGCGCCACGATGGGAACTCCTTTTTTTTATTTTTATTTTTGTTTTTATTTTATTTATTTATTTATTTTTTTAAGATGAAGGTTTTCTTAAGCGAATACATCATGCAGTCTTGGTAGTGATTGCTAAAACTCCTCACAAGGGGTGGGGGGACTTTTGATTAGATAGTGGAAACCAAAAACATTTTTTAACTGGTTGAGAAATAGTATATATTCATTGTAGGAAATATGAGAAATACAGAAAAGCATAAAAGGAAACTGAAATCATTCATAACCCCACCATCTGGAGAAAATCACTTATTTCCAATTTAATATTTCCTATCAGTATTTTTTTTTTTTTTGACTTTTCTATGGCTGCTCCCTCAGCATATGGAGGTTCCCAGGCTAGGGGTCGAATTGGAGCTGTAGATGCCGGCCTACACCACAGCCACAGCACCTCAGGATCCGAGCCACATCTGTGACCTACACCACAGCTTACAGCAATGCCGGATCCTTAACCCACTGAGCAAGGCCAGGGACTGAACCCGCAACCTCATGGTTCCTAGTCGATTCGTTAACCACTGTACCATGGTGGGAACTCCTCCTATCAGTATTTTGTACTTATGCATATTTCTGTTTTGCATAGTCTAGGTCCTATATTACCTGTAATGTTGTATTTTTTCCCTTTTCCCATTATTTTCATTATATAAACTCATATGTTTATAATGTTGCTGAAACTCTTTATAAATATCTAATGTCTGTAGAATAGTCTATCATATAGGATTTTTTTTTTTTTTTGTCTTTTCTGGGGCTGCACCAGCGGCAGATGGAGGTTCCCAGGCTAGGGGGTGAATCGGAGCTTTAGCTGCCGGCCTATGCCAGAGCCACAGCAATGCCAGATCCGAGCCGCGTCTGCAACCCATGGCACAGCTCACCACAACGCCAGATCCTTAACCCACTGAGCGAGACCAGGTATCAAACCCACAACCTCATGGTTCCTAGTTGGATTTGTTTCCACTGCATTATGACAGGAACTCCCGTTATAACCATTTTTTAGTGTCAAATTCACGGAGTTCTCGTCATGGTGTTGCCGTGAGCTGTGGTGTGGGTTGCAGATGTGGCTTGGATCCTGCGTTACTGTGGCTGTGGTATAGCCTGGCAGCTGTAGCTCTGACTGGAGCCCTAGCCTGGGAACCTTCATGTGCCACAGGTGTAGCCCTAAAAAGACAAAAAAAAAAGTTAAATTCACAGTTAAATGTGCAATTCAGTGGCATTTAATATATTGACAGTGTTGTACAACCATCACCACTGCTCATTTCCAGCACATTTTATCATCCCAAGCAGAATCTCTGTACCCGGTAAGCAGTAGCTCCCACTCCTTCCTCCCCCTGCTTCTGGCCATCTCCATTCTGCTGTCCGTCTCTGTGAATTTACCCATTCTGGGTACCTTATGAATGTGATCATACAATTTTTGTCCTCTGTGTCTGGCTTATTTCACTTAGTATAATGTTCGAATATGAACTTTTTTTAGGTTCTTGATATTTTTCAGAGAACCGCTTAAAGAATGCCTATTTACTTACATGAGAAAAATACACTTCCTTCTGCGGTCATTAATTTCTCAATCAAAATCCTAGATTAAGTTATCTTTCCAGGAAAGTGGGGTAGCTTCTTTGCCATTATTATGTAAAATCAACATTCGGGAGAAGGTGGGGCGGATGGGGGGGTGTCACAGTAGGAAGGTCGTATTTGCTGAAATGACCTTTGGGAATGAAAGGAAAAGGGCACAAGTTACCCTCAGTTTCTCATTTATAAAATGGGTCTGATGGCACTTTCTCCACCTGCCCTTTAGGAACCGAATGGCCTGAAATTACCAATTTTTGTGGCCAGAATCTCCAGAAGGGTAGGATCTAGATGGGGATAATTGGCTTTCCTTTCCCAGAGAAGTCAGGACCCTAGCCCTTCGTGGTTGGCTAGACCTACGGGCAGTGTTCGCTGCTTCCTGGAGAATCTCGTCTCCCTGAGCAAGAGGGAAGGAGAGACCCTGCAGTGTGTGTGTGTGGTGGGGAGGAGGGAGGTGTTGAGGAGCAGAGGTAGCGGGGCTTGCTTGGTTCCAGATCGTCATGTCGTTGGTGAGGGAAGCTGCGTTGCTTGTCCATCACTAGAGGACATTTGGAGCCAGATCTGTTTCCCATTCGCTGAAGTTAAGGAGGCAAGGAGGGTGAAGAATAAGAACACTTGGGAAACCTTTGAGAGTAGTGTCCCAGCTGAGAAGCAGAGGAATGTCTTTTGATTTCTTTTGAGTGTTTCGGACTCTTCTTCAATATTGTATACCAGGCCTCTATTGCAGAGAAATTTATTTTTTAAATTTCATTTATTTTTTAATTTTTAAAATCTTGTTGAAGTGCAACTGATTTACAGTATGTTAATTTCTGCTGTACAGCAGAGTGGCTCAGGTATCTATATATGTACATATACACATTCTTTTTCATGTTCTTTTCCGTTATGGTTTATCATACAACTATTGAATAAAGTTCCTTGTGCTATACAGTAGGATCTTGTTTAATAAACGTATTTTAAAATGCGCCACACTCTCTAACACAACCACACTCTAGTCAGTTGAACAACAGTTAATCTCCATTATGAAACTTTTCTTTAGGTAATAAATTTGAGTTATTGTTTGATTTAGACCCAGATAGTAAATCTTTTTGTTTTTGCAGGTAGTCGCAACTACTCACCTTTGTCATTAGTGAGCCATAGTGGCCACAGACAATACGTAAATGAATGAGCATGGCTCTATTCCATTACAACTTGATTTACAAAATATGGGCAGCTGGCTCTCAGGCCATAGTTTGTTGACCTCTGGGTAGTGGAAAATACATTAGATAGTCAGATGGCCTAGTTGTTTTTTTTTTTTTGGTTTTTTGTCTTTTATTTTATTTTTTATTCTTTTTTTTTTCTTTTTGCCATTTCTTGGGCCCTTCCTGCGGTATATGGAGGTTCCCAGGCTAGGGGTCTAATCGGAGCCATAGCCGCCAGCCTACACCAGAGCCACAGCAACATGGGATGCGAGCCTCGTCTGCATCCTACACCACAGCTCTCGGCAACACTGGATCCTTAACCCACTGAGCGAGGCCAGGGATTGAACCCGCAACCTCATGGTTCCTAGTCGGATTTGTTAACCACTAAGCCACGACGGGAACTCTGGTATACCTTTTTTGGATGGTAATTTGGGAATACTTGTCAACATCTAAAGAGCACAGACTTCATCAGTACAGATTATTGGTCTATATCCTAGAGAAATATTAGTGTGTATGTAAAAAGAGGTTCACCAGCATTATTGATATAGCATCCTTTGTCATGTCAAGACACTATAAACCTTAAAGATCCAGACATTGCAAAATGCAATAATAAAGTGACACTACCTCACCATGGCATTTTTCTTGAGCTCTTCAAAGTATAAGGAATTCATGATATACAAATATGGAAACATGTCAAAAAATTATTTATTTATTTTTGTCTTTTTAGGGCCGCACTCCTTGGTATGTGGAGGTTCCCAGGCTAGGGATCTAATCAGAGCTGTGGCCACCGGTCTACACCACAGCCACAGCAGTGCATGATCTGAGCCGTGTCTGTGACCTAGACCACAGCTCACGCAACGTTGGATCCTTAACCCACTGAGCAAGGCCAGGGATCCAACCCGAAACTTCATGGTTCCTAGTCTGATTCGTTAACCACCGAGCCATGGTGGGAACTCCCTCAAAAAATTTTTTGAGTGAAAAAGTCAAGTTGCAGAACAAATTATGCAGTATGCCTGCAAGTGTGTAGACCCCCCCCCCCCCCACACACAGGTACGTACTACTGGGTATCTCTATACATAATGTGTATATATACATGTATGTATTTGTATGTGTGCATGCTTAGGAAAAGTCTGAAAGGTTATACAAGAAACATAATAATAGTGGTACCTCTAAGGAGGGGAGTGCCATTGCAAATGTGGGTTGAAGTTTATTGAATGAGGAGTTTTGCATATCACTCTGTGTACTTCTGTATTACATTATTTCATAGCAATAATGTATTCTCTCTTCTTCCCACTTGCTTAGCGAGCTGGCGGGCCTATTTGCACTCGTCAGGGTCAGAAGTGTGACACAGTAGGATCAATTCCCCAAGCCAGCTCTGCCCACGATGAGAACCAGGAGCACATCCGTGTATGAGGAGGTGGGCGGGCACTGAATGCCAGTGGCGGGGAGAGGCAGCCAGATAGGCCAGTTCTGTTTACCAGCAGTAACTATCACATGGCATGTCTTGACATTCCCCAAATTGCTTTGTTCTTGGTTATCACACAGGGCCCCAAGAAGAATTCTGTGAGCAAGCAAGGTACGGATGATGATAGGAAAAGAAGCAATCAAAACGTGGGGCAGCAAGGAAAGTGTGTGTGTAGAAATACTATTTTTTTCCTTTTGCTTCAAAAAATATTCGAGGATATTCATTACAACACTTTGAAATGGGAACATGTTAGACATGTTAGACATAGCTGTGTCATCAATAGGAAAATGTGTGAACACATTAGGGTATATCCTTTTCATGGATTGCTGCTATGTAGTTTTTTAAAAAGGAGAAGTTAGAATTTTACTTATTGACCTTTGAAGGGATATTCATGATAAGTTATTAAGTGTGAAAAATAAGTTGCAGAGCAACATTAATGTGTAAACCTAGTTTTTGAAAAATAGGAAACAAAAATCCTCTTAAGTAAAAAATATATTTGTGCTAATGGTTTTGGGAGCATGGAAAAATCTGCTGACATATAGGAGGGCTTGGAGGGGTATGGAAGGGGGCTGTGAGATTACTCTTTTTTTTTTTTTTTTGTCTTTTTGCTATTTCTTGGGCCGCTCCCGCGACATGTGGAGGTTGCCAGGCTAGGGGTCCAATCGGAGCTGTGGTCACCGGCCTACGCCAGAGCCACAGCAACACGGGATCCGAGCCACGTCTGCAACCTACACCACAGCTCGTGGCAATGCTGGATCGTTAACCCACTGAGCACGGGCAAGAACGGAACCTGCAACCTCATGGTTCTTAGTCGGATTCGTTAACCGCTGCTCCACGATGGGAACTCCTTGTTTTTTATCTTTGTATTGTTTCATTGGTTTTAGAGAACAAGGAAAATAAACTTTATAAGTAAAGAATGAAGTTTCCTTATGAGTTTTTCATCTTAATTGATTTTTAAGAGGTTCTTTAAATTTTTTTAGTGAGTTAATGAAGAATTATGAAATTAGGAGTCCCCATTGTGGCTCATTGGTAATGAACCCAACTAGTATCTATGAGGACACAGGTTGGATCCCTGGCCTGCTGGTTAAAGATCTGGTGTTGCCATGAGCTGTGGTGTAGGTCACAAATGCAGCTCCGATCAGGTGTTGCTGGGGCGTAGGCCGGCAGCTGCAGCTCCAATTCAACCCCTAGCCTGGGAACTTCCATATGCCATGGGTGCAGCTCTTAAAAAAAAAAAAAAAAAAATTATGAAAGTAAAAATGGAGTTAACATGTAAATCTTCTCTTGGGCTTAGGGGAGGTATCTGGGTAATGGAAAGAACCCAGGAGTAAGGGAATCAACTTTGTATTTAGTTCTCAACTTTCTGATGTGTGAGCTTTAATTTAATAAGGTCATTTGACAACTGTTAAATGGACCCCAGGCCTCTCATCTCTAAAATGAAGCGCTTCTACTGGAGACATTGATCTCCAAGGTCCTTTGCAGCCTTGACATTCCACAGGCTTCGGGCTCTACATTTCTACAGTGGAACTACCTCTTGAGATTTAAGAATATTGTATTTAATTAATTATTATTTTTTTATTTTTTGTGTGCCTGCGGCATTTTCTGGGGCCTGGGATCGAATCTGATCCATAGCAGTGACAATGCCAGATCCTTAACCCACTGAGTCGTTTGTTTTTAAATACCCTTTTTTTTCCCCTATGGACTTCAGAGTGAGACAGACCTGGGTTTGAATCTTAATTCTTCTGCTTATTTGCCTCATGATGTTGGTTAGGTTGTTTAACATCTTGAAATCTCATCTCTAAATGAGGTTAATTATAGTCCTTCCTTGATAGGGTTGATAGGTTAGTGCTTAATGAATGATCTTATTATTATTACTTTTGCATTCTTGTTTTTTTGGCACATGAGTTCATCTACCCACTCAAGCTTGGAAATTTAGAGGTGCTTCTAGAATTTTCCTTTTGTTCTGATAATTTTTTATCAGGACCTGTCATGAGTAACTCTTGAAGCTGTTGCTTCATCTTTATTGTCACTGCCTTACTTCAGACGTATATCATTACTTGCTTGGAACAAACAGTGGTTTTGCACTGCATTCGCCAAAGCTTAATACAGAACTGACTCAGGAACTAGTGGAAGCAGAAGGGACAGGCCTCCAAACAGCCTTTACTCAGACAGCCTACTTTTATCTGTATCCTTGGTTCTTTGTAAAAATTGCATCTGAAAGTTTTCAGTTTTATAATTCGAAACCTTTCATTCATGCAGTAAATACTTACCAATGGAGTTCCCATTGTGGCTCAGTGAGTTAAGAACCGGACTGGTATCCTGGAGGATGCTCCTTGGATCCCTGGCCTCGCTCAGTGGGTTAAGGATCTGGCAAGCTACAGCACAGACGCGGCTCTGGTCCCACGTTGCTGTGGCTGTGGAGTAGGCCTGCAGTTGCAGCTCTAATTCAGTCCCTAGCCAGGGAGCTTCCATACGCCACTTCCAACTTCCAGGTATGGCCCTGAAACAAAACAAAACAAAAAAAAAACCAACAACAACTTAGCAAGTACCTCCTATGTGCCAGGCACTGTGCTCAGTTCTAAGAATTCAGTGGTGAGCACACAATTTGTGATTGCATGGAATTTATGGTAGTAGGAAAAAGAAATTAAATATAAAAAGGTGTATTTAGGGAGTAGGAGTGCTGTGAAGGGAAGCTTCTGGTAGGAGGAGGAGCATGGACAACACTAGACTACAAGCAGAAGTAACTTTTTACTGATGAGCCTTCAGCCTCCAGTAGTTAGCTGCATGTATCTCTGGACCAGGTGTTGTGCTAAACACTTAGTGTACTATCCTGTTAACTCCTTATATTGACCCTCTGAGAAAGTCCTAATCTTATTCCTGTTTTTACAGATGGGGGAACTGGAGCACAGAGAGGTTAAAAAACTGGTCCAAGATTGCACAGCTAGTCAGCTATAGAGGCAGGATTGTACTTAGGCCAACTCCAGACCTCCTGTTCTTAGCCGTTGTGCTGTATTGCCTTCTCCCTGTTTCTCAGCGTCGTAGCCAGGACTTCGTACAACTGGAACAGAGACCTGATCTGCGTTACTCTCCTTTATCTCTCCCCTTTAGAAACCTGGATTGTTTCCATCGCCTACAGGGTAAATCTGAATTCCTTAACGTGGCATGGCGTGAGTGGCTCGCCACGTTGGTACTCCTTGGCTTCGTCATCTGCTGCGCCTTCCTAAACCGCATGCTGTTGCTGCTCGAATGCAATAAGCTGTCTTTGCATGTGCTGTTTTCCCTGACTTAAAAAAAAAAAGCTTTTTAAAAATTTTTTATTTTTTTAATACTCTTTTGGTGAAACCTGCTTATCCTACTCCTCATACTTTTAAGTATTTAGCTCAAATGTTACTTCCTTGGTAATACGTTTCTCATCATCCCTTCCTCTGGGTTAATCAGTCCCTCACAGTTTCTGTAAAACAGTAACTCCTCCTATGTTCTTGTTCTGAAGTCTTTTCACCAAATCAAGACTCCTTGAGGTCTTTTCTTCTCCCCACCTTCCCCACACTCCCATGGAGGAGAGCTTTACGTCTGCCTCTGCACTGCCTGGTGGTTTTTTGGTTTGTTTTTTGTCTTTTGTCTTTTTATGGGCATATGGAGGTTCCCGGCTAGGGTTCACATTGGAGCTACAGCTGCCAGCCTACACCACAGCCACAGCAACTTGGGATCCGAGCTGTGTCTGCGACCTACACCACAGCTTACAGCAATGCCGGATCCTTAACCCACTGAGCGAGGCCAGGGATCGAATCCGCACCCTCATGGTTCCTAGTTGGATTTGTTTCCGTTGTGCCATAACGGGAACTCCCTGCACTGCCTTTTAAATAGACCTTTTCCCTTTTAGCTCCTCCTGCCCTCCCCTGACAGCCGAGGTTTTCTCTCTGCCACTGAAATTGCCACCTAACGCTGTGCTCTGCCCCTTTGTGCCAGATTCATCTTTTCCCAAAGCACACACATGTATGTCAGTCTCCTGCTCGAACCCTTCAGCGCCTCGCTCTGCCCTTTACTGATCATCACCCGTCTCCACTAGACTTTGCAGAGGTCTGGTAGCTTTCCTTGCGGCACTGCCCAAGTCCATGTTCTTTGGGCTCTTTGCGTTATAGTGATGTTTCTTTCTCCACAGGATTATAAGCTTGTCAATTTACCTTTTGAGTCTCCAGCACAGTATTTATAGATGTTTGTTTCATGATAATAGTTGAAGGTTCCTGGTTACGTTTCATTAACTCCAAGTAGAGAGTAACATATATTATGCATTTTGGAGACTTTGTGTGTATTGCAAATAATTGTGTGTGTGTGTTTTTTTTTTTTTTTTTTTTTGAAGAGTTTGGTCCTGAAGGGGGGAAATGTCAGTTTTTAGGAAAATTGCTTGTGAGGAATTTTGTCCTTCTCAGTGATGCCAGATACATGGGATGTTATTTTATCTAATATTGTTCATGTCACTTCGCATCTTTAAAGATGGAGACAATGACTCTTGCTCTGCCCACTTCACAAGCTATAGTGAAAACAGTTTGGACAAGGAGTGTGAAGTGCTTTGTGTGAATAAACGGCTATAATGATGCAAAGTTATAGGATGTAGTTGAGGTGGGCTGGAGAGAGCCATGGATTTAGAGGACCTGAGTTCTGGTTCTGCAACCTTGGTGGTTGACCTTGTGGCAGGTATTGTCTTTCTGAGGCTTAGGTTCCTAGTCTATATAATTGTAATAAACATGCTTGCCTTTTAGGGTTCTTCAGGGGGGATTAATTGAGTTGTGAGACATCACCTTCTTTAAATCCTTGAAGTTCTTATCAAGTGTTAGTGTTTTAATTTTTTAACTTAAAATTTTTTTTTATTGTGACCATGTCGGACACCAGTCCCATCTATTTTACTTATTTGTAATACATTGGCAAGTTTCATTCTTTTTATTTTAATTTTTTTGTCTTTTTGCCTTTTCTTGAGCCACTCCCGTGGCATATGGAGGTTCCCAGGCTAGGGGTCGAATTGGAGCTGTAGCCCTCGGCCTATGCCAGAGCCACAGCAACGCGGGATCCGAGCCACATCTGCAACCTACACCACAGCTCACGGCAACATTGGATCCTTAACCCACTGAGCGAGGCCAGGGATTGAACCTGCAACCTCATGGTTCCTAGTCGGATTCGTTAACCACTGTGCCACGACGGGAACTCTGGCAAGTTTCATTCTTGCATCAATCTAGCATCCTACTCAGAAATCCAACCACTTTCAATATTTGTGTTTGTTCGTTTCCATCCATGGTTAAAGGCACCTGATATGGTAGAAAGACGAGTGGATTTGGAGCCAGAAAGACAGGGGTCCAGGTGCTGTGTAGGAGGTGGAGATGTGGAAGATAAGAGGAAGAGAGAGAAAATGGGAAAGAAGGGAGAAGAATGGGATGCCCTGTGAGTTTCGTGGCTACTTACAAGCCTGTTTGAAACAAACCAGATCCTGGGCAGGGTCTCTGTGGTCCAAGTTCATGTTTTAAAATCACACATTGTCTCAAATCAGCAGGCCTTGCTCAAGCATACAGATAAGGTGTAGAGGTAGCTGACGATGGCCAGTCCTTGGTGAAGCTGTCGCAGGTATTCCACCGTGAATGCACAGGGAACTGGAAGACACACTAAGGTCTCTTTCAAGCTTGAGAGTCTGATTTGTTGACTAGGTGTAGAAAGCTGCTTTTCTTTAGACCATTTGGATCCATGTAATTATAAACTGCACTTTCTCTGTGGCTTTTATGTGTGAAACCTTGTAAATGCCAAGTATAGCTCCAATCACCTTTCATTGCATCTCATGCAAAGTTGCAACTACCAGTTTCCAAGTAATCCTTCTTTCATCAGGATTAATGAAACACCCACATGTGCCTTGCTCTGGGTGTGGGACCCAATAGGGTGACCAAGTGCCTGTGGGAGTTGCTGTTTTAGTGGAAGGAAGCCCTAACCAGGTTTTGACCAGGTTTCTGAGGAAATTAGTTTTATGGCAAGATTTTTGTGGTTAAGAATGGTGTCCTGGAGAAAGAATCATGGGAAATTTTTGAAGATACTGTAGATAGGACCTAACCCTCACCTTCTTTCACCAAGACCCAGGCTAGGCCAAGTGACTTTAGGAAGCCATGAATATAGTCTGTGAACTCTGCAGAATTTACCTCCAGGGGCTTCCAATACCAAACCTAGTGTGTTTTCTGTCATCGGCGAGGCTGTCTTCAGGAGGCATCTTTACATCAAAACTGTTCCTCACCTATGGTCAATTAATCTTTGACAAGGGAGGCAAGAACATAAAATGGGAAAAAGAAAGTCTATTCAGCAAGCATTGCTGGGAAACCTGGACAGCTGCATGCAAAGCAATGAAACTAGAACACACCCTCACACCATGCACAAAAGTAAACTCAAAATGGCTGAAAGACTTAAATATACGACAGGACACCATCAAACTCCTGGAAGAAAACATAGGCAAAACACTCTCTGACACCAACATCATGAATATTTTCTCAGGTCAGTCTCCCAAAGCAATCGAAATTAGAGCAAAAATAAACCCATGGGACCTCATCAAACTGAAAAGCTTTTGCACAGCAAAGGAAACCCAAAAGAAAACAAAAAGACAACTTACAGAATGGGAGAAAATAGTTTCAAATGATGCAACCGACAAGGGCTTAATCTCCAGAATATATAAACAACTTATACAACCCAACAGCAAAAAAGCCAATCAATCAATGGAAAAATGGGCAAAAGACCTGAATAAACATTTCTCCAAAGAAGATATACAGATGGCCAACAAACACATGAAAAAATGCTCAACATCGCTGATTATAAGAGAAATGCAAATCAAAACTACCATGAGATATCACCTCACACCAGTCAGAATGGCCGTCATTAATAAATCCACAAATAACAAGTGCTGGAGGGGCTGTGGAGAAAAGGGAACCCTCCTGCACTGTTGGTGGGAATGTAAACTGGTACAGCCACGATGGAAAACAGTTTGGAGATACCTTAGAAATCTATCCATAGAACTTCCATATGACCCCGCAATCCCACTCTTGGGCATCTATCCGGACAAAACTCTACTTAAAAGAGACACGTGCACCCACATGTTCATTGCAGCACTATTCACAATAGCCAAGACATGGAAACAACCCAAATGTCCATCGACAGAGGATTGGATTCGAAAGATATGGTATATATACACAATGGAATACTACTCAGCCATAAAAAAGAATGACATAATGCCATTTGCAGCAACATGGATGGAGCTAGAGAACCTCATACTGAGTGAAATGAGCCAGAAAGACAAAGACAAATACCATATGATATCACTTATAACTGGAATCTAATATCCAGCACAAATGAACATCTCCTCAGAAAAGAAAATCATGGACTTGGAGAAGAGACTTGTGGCTGCCTGATGGGAGGGGGAGGGAGTGGGAGGGATCGGGAGCTTGGGCTTATCAGACACAACTTAGAATAGATTTACAAGGAGATCCTGCTGAATAGCATTGAGAACTTTGTCTAGATACTCATGTTGCAACAGAAGAAAGGCTGGGGGAAAAATGTAATTGTAATGTATACATGTAAGGATAACCTGACCCCCTTGCTGTACAGTGGGAAAAAAATAATAATAAATAATAAAAAAAAACACAAAAAACAAAAAACAAAAAAACTGTTCCTTTAGGAGTTCCTGTTGTGGCTCTGCAGAAACGAACCTGACTAGGATCCATGAGGATTTGGTTCGATCCCTGGCTTTGTTCAGTGGGTTAAAGGATCCAGCCTTGCTGTGAGCTGTAGTCTAGGTCACAGATGCACCTCCACCTGCCGCACCCGTGGCCCTACAGAAAAGCAAAACAAAACAAAAACTGTTTCTTTAGTTTGTTTTACCTTTCTATCAGTTCTGTGTTTGTGAGCCAACGCTGTGCCAGATGTGTTGCCTGTAGGGACAGAGCCATTTGCTCCTCTGTGACAGTGAAACAGGGTGAACAGGTTCTTAGGTGTTTTGTAGAAAGACCTTCTTGAGGGAGAGCTGAATAAGGCCTCATGGATGTCATTATGAATCCTCGCTGGGTTTTGATCTGCCTTCTGCTTTCCTCCCCAGGAAGCTCAGGCTTGCCAACACTGCCTCATTACTCAGCCCCTACCTTCTGGAGAGGGAGAGTGAGGCCTGTAAATAAGCTCCAGGTCAGGGCTTCCCTCCGGCCTTCTCTCGCCATGGCTTCGCGTCCTTGAGACATGTCTGCCATCCCCCTTCCAGCAGAAGACCCTTCTGTGCTTGCTGCTTCAGAGGAGTTTGGGTCCTTTAACGTTTGTAAAGCTCTTGCATCTTCAGAAAAAAATCTTAGTGGTTACTTTTTTTATTTGCTTTGGGGGGGGGGGGGCACACCCACAGCATATGGAGGTTCCAAGGCTAGGAGTTGAATTGGGGCTACAGCTGCTAGCCTACACCACACCCACAGCAACGCCAGATCTGAGCTGAGTCTTCAACCTGCACCACAGCTCATGGCAGTGCGGGATCCTTAACCCACTGAGCGAGGCAGGGGATTGAACCCACAACCTCATGGTTATTAGTTGGATTTATTTCTGCTGAGCCACTACAGGAACTCCTAGCAGTTACTTCTAAAAAAAAATCTTTTTTTTTTTTTTTATAGTTGATTTATAGTGTTGTGCCAATTTCTGCTGTGAAGTGGTTGCTTTTGAAATTAGAGCTGTTGAATGTTTTGATTAAAAAGTTGATTTTTATGAGGAGGTAGAGGTACAGGTCTTCTTTGAGCCACCAAGAACATGCTACCTTTTAGTCATTCATTCAAAGATTGTTCATTCACGAGTGGTAGAGAAGAGTTTAGAGACCAGATGGACAAATCACTACTTAGGTAACTAAGTCACTTAACTCTTGAGCCTCAGATTTCCTCATCTTTAAAATGGAAAGAGGGAGTTCCCCTCGTGGCGCAGCAGAAATGAATCGAATTAGGATCCATGAGGACACAGGTTCAGTCCCAGGCCTCGCTCAGTGGGTTAAGGATTTGGCGTTGCCCTGAGGGGTAGTGTAGGCCAGCAGCTATAGCTCCGATTCAACCCCTAGCCTGGGCCCCTCAGTATGCCATGGGTGCGGCCTTGGAGGGGAAAAAAGAAAAAAAAAGGCAAAAATAAATAAATAAATGAATGAATGAAATAAAATAGAAATAAAACCTACTTTATAGATTGTCCTGAGAATTAGATGAAGTGACCATAAGACAATGGGTTCTGGGCTCAGATTTTGCCTTCATCACTTACTGTGTGACCTTAGGCCAGTTAAGTAATCTTTTTCATTCTCCATTTCCTTTGCTGCAAAATAGGGTTAATCATAATATTTTGGGTTATTGTGACATTGGGCTATTGTGAGGATTAAACCAAATAAAGCTCGGAAGTGTTTAGTGTAGTGCCTGGCCCATACTAAGTGCTCATTAAATGTTAGCTATTAATTACAACAATAACAGCAATGACAGTAATGATAGTCTTTAGGTGTTTATTATGCTAGGACATCAAGTGGCAGAGGAAAGACTAGAAGGCATAGTACAGAGTAGTGGCTCTGTAAGCGTTTTTCCTGCCAGCTTTCCTTGTGAGAGGGCCTGTAGGGACCGAGACAGGCTCTCCTTGGGTCCCAGCCTACAGCTTCCTACAGCGAAAGCTTCCCTTCCAGGCTGAGGTAAGAGGTTCAGAGAGACTTTGGGAGAGAGTGGGAGGACCAGTCTGGCAGGGTGGAGGGTTTGGTAAGGGCAGTGAATGACTCTGGAAGGTAAAACTGGGGCCAGGTCACGGAGGGCCTTGAATGCCAGGCCAATTCTTTGTCTTAAGAACCACCCATTCCCGAACTAAGGGGAGTCTCTCCCTTCCTGTCTTCTGTTTAAGCTTGTAAAAATGGTAATACCCTTTCAAAATGATAACATTTACATTTAAAGAAGAACAACAAAACAAACACCCATACCCCATCCAGCTTCGAAGATGTACTGTTACCAGGCCCTTTGAGACACCCTGGGTGCTCTGCCCTCAGCAGCCCGCCTCCAGCCCCCCTCTGAAGGCTGTGCAGCATTTTGTGTTAGTTACTTGGTGTTTTCTCTCTCCGTCCTTTCTCTTCCTCTTTTAAAAACGGATTTTCCCCTCTTATCCTGGTCTTTTGGGGACAGTGCGCAGGGTCTGTGGAGCCCAGCGGGGGCCATGTGGCCCGCCTCCTGCCTGGCTGGGCTGGGAGGAGGGCCAGAGAAGCTGTGCCCCCCGGGAGGGGCACTGTGCTGGGGGAGGGGGGCTGGGGAGACTGGCCGGCTTCCTTGGGCTGTCCTGAAGCGCAGGCCCAGAGGCTGGGCAGCTTTGGTGGAGAGGCTCCAGAGGGGAGTTCAGCGCCTCTGAGGCCAGCGGCTGGAGGCTGTTGCCTGCGGTTCAGCGCCGTGGGAGGGTGGGGGCACCTTTTGAGACCCCTAGCCATTCTTTGGTGTGCTAGGGAGCTTCAGGGCTGACATAATGCCAGATGTGGCCAGGGTGACTTTAGCAGGCCTGCCTCTCATTTTCACCTCATGCATTTTTGGCAGTGTTGATTGTGCCAGTCGTTAAATTATGTTTGCGGCTTTGCTTTTCTGTAAAACCTTTGGGTTTTTTGCTCTGCTTTTACTTTCCTGGTGCACCTTTGAATACCAGTCGCTAACCGTGGACTGCAAGTAACACTGCGAAAACAAAACAATATGGGCCTGCCTGGGAGAAGAAGAGGGGCCATTGGAGGCCCAGCAAGGGCCTTGGTCCCACTCCCTCCACAGCACCGCCCCCCACTCACCATTCACCACAGTTATTCTCTGGTGGCCAGAAAGTTGAATTTAGAAGCCTTCCATCCGGATGTAGTTCAGTGGTACAGACTGAAGGAGCCCCGGTGTGCTAGGTACTGTGGGGGAACCCTAGTGAGCTGGAACTGGTTATGCCTTTGAGTGATTCACATTCTAGATGTGAAAACAAGGCTTCCAGGGCATATGCAGTTAAGGCAGTACAAGGGCCAAATGCAGAATGTAACCACATTTTTCTGATCACCAATGTAACACAGGGTTGTTGAAGATAATTTCAAACATGAAAAGAAACATACAGTGTAGAAAGTCCCCCACAGTCTGACTCTTACCTCAAATAGCCATTGTTATCTGTTACTGTTTGAGGAGGTAAAATTTGAGCTGACCATCAGGTAAAATCTGGAGAGGCGGACTGACAGAAGGAAAGACAGACTGACAGAAGGAGAGCTCTGATCTCCTCCAGGGAGGTGCACTCCACCGGCTTCCTGGCAAGTGCTGAGCCAGCTTCTGCTTGGACACCTTGGTGACACGGGGCCAACATGCCCAAGTAGGAACTAACCAGTGCTCAGTCCCACCTTGTGTCTGGGTGCTAGTGTGTTGGGTACCATACAGATGTTATTGAATCCCCATCACAACCTGATAAAACCAGGTAACTTATCCTTGTTTTACAAATAGGAGGAACACGGAGACTCAGAGGTTACCTGCCAGGGTCACAGAGCAGCAGAGCCCTGCCATTCACTAGCTCTGTGATCTTGGACAAATTATTTTATCTCTGTGGCTCAGTTTCCTCATCATTGTAAAGATGAGTGATAATAGCACCTACTTTACAAAGGGAGTTTTTCAGATTAATGAGTTAATACACATTAGGCCAGCAGACCAGTGAATGCCTTCAGTAAGCATTAAGCTGCCATTTATTACAACTTTTTTTGGGGGGGGAGGGGGTCGTTTTCTGGCTGCTTCCGAAGTATGTGGAAGTTCCCAGGCTAGGGGTCGAATCAGAGCTGTAGCTGCTGGCCTACACCACAGCAACACGGGATCCAAGCCCTGTCTGTGACCTACACCACTGCTCACGGCAATGTCGGATCTTAACCCACTGATTGGGGCCAGGGATTGAACTTGCATCCTCATGGATACTAGTTGGGTTAGTTACCTCTGAGCCACAATGGCAACTCCTCTTACACCTCGTTTTCTCTCTTGTTCTAACATGATCCACATCATCTCTGCACTCACATTAATTCTGTAGACGGCCTCTCTGTCCTCCCTGCCATCCCTCATACTTCCTTACATTTCCTCCCTCTGCTTCCACTCCTTCCCTGCTCTTCATCCTTGCTCCACCATGTCTCCCATCCCCCTGCTTTCCATTCTCTTACCTAACCCCCCATGTCCTCATCACCTGTCTCCTGTCTGTTGTGGCAGCCGTCTGACTCGCCTCCTTGCTGCTGGTCTCATTCATTCATATACCAGGATAGTTTCTCAAAGTACACTTCTCAACATGCCACATCTCTGTGCTAAAAATAAAAAAAAAAATGTTCACGGGAGTTCCCATTGTGGTGCATTGGCATCTGCGGTGTCTTGGGAGCACTGGGACACAGTTTCCATTCCTGCCAGGCACAATGGGTTAAGGATCCAGTGTTGCTGCAGCTGCCGCTTAGGTCAAAACTGGCTCAGACCTGATCTGATCCCTGGCTGGGGAAATCCATATGCCGCAGGGCGGCCAACAAATAAATAAAATGTTCTCAGAGTTCCCTGGTAGCCTATCGGTTAAGGATCAGTATTGTCACTGCTGTGGCATGAGTTCAGTCCCTGGCCTGGCAATTTCTGCATACCGTAGGCAAGACCAAGGGGAAAAAATCCCAAATAAATGTTCCTATCTTATTTCTTGAAGTTCAAGATTCTCCACCTCCACCTCTTATTCTCCAGCTCTCCCTTCAAGTCTGTGTCTCCACTGCGTCCACACCTTCTCTCTGCTTTGGCTTCCTTACCCCTCTCTCCATTTCCATCTGGGCAAGTTCTACCGATGTGTTTTAAGATCCAAATTAAAACATCATGTTTTCTTAGTCCTTCCCTATTCTCGACTGGTTAGAATTTTTATCTTTTTGTGAGTTAGCACATGCTGTCTTGAAATGTAATTTCGAGTCTCATTTCTTCTCTCCTGTGGAATTATAACCCACCTCGGTGTAGATGCTGGGTGAATTCATCTTTGTATACTCTCTACAGTGGCCTCGAGCAGTCGGTGCACCTCGTAGGTGTCTAACAGATGTTTCTGGTGTGAGTGAAAGCAGGATGCGGGCCCTCCCGAGGCCCGGTGGCCCCTCTCTCCCGTCTGGGTGAGGGTCGCTGTTCAGGGGGAGGGAACGCCGCGGTTTGTTTCCCAGGCGTCAGACATCTTTCCTTTCGGCCGCGGAAGCGAGGCCGAGCCTGTGTGCTCAGCTGCCGGGCGCCAGTGCCCGCGTCTGGGAAGGGGCCGCAGCCAGCGCCTGCCGCCCTCGGTCCCGTGCCCGGGCCCCTCCACCCCTCCCCGCCAGTGCTCGGCGGCGGCGGCGGCGGCGGCGGAACAGGGGATTAGGTCCTGGCAGCGCCGCTGGGGTTTGGGCGGCCATTCCTCCGGCGACAAGAGCGCGCAGCCGCCCGGCGGGGACGGCGCAGGCCCGCGCTCCGGGGCCGCCGTCGGCCCGGGCTCCCGGTTTGGGTGGCCGAGGGGGAGGAGCGGGCGCCTCGCGGCAGAAGGTACGGGCTGGAGAGGTTCCCCCGGGGAGAGGGCTCGGGGCGGCCAGGTCCCAGGGCCGGCGGCGCCCGCCCGCCCGCGGAAGGAGGCCGGCGCTTTGTGTGCGAGCCGCGCGTGTGCTTCAGAGACGCCGCCCGCCCCGGGCCGGCAGGAAGCTGCCCCCGTGGAAGAGGGCCTGCGTCTGGCTCGCTCTCCGCGGTCTCTGGTCCCGGGCTTCCTGCCTGCCCTGCTCGCCGGCAGGCAGGGCTGATCTGAACGCCAGGGCCGCCCGTGGCCTACGCTTTCTTCCCTGCTGCTGGCAGCGATGGACAGGCCCTCGCTGCTGTCCTAGGAGCGCGGAGGGGGAGTGTCCGGGGCTATCAGGTTTGTCAGGCAGGCCGCTGGGAGATGTGCTTGGGGTGTTGATGCACAGTTTGCTTTGGCTCTGGCCGCCGTTGCCGTGCAGTGTTTTTGTCTGCCGGCCTCGGGCCCCTCGTGGTCTCAGGCTCGGGTGTGCGGGCCAGGCCTCCCGCGCCCCTCCTCCCCGGTGCGCCCGCGCCCCCTCCCTCTGGCCCCGGCTGCCTCCCCTCCCCCTCGCTGAGCGTTCCCTGCTCGCCGGCGCTCCCAGACCGCGGAAGCTCGCTGCGCCTTTAAAGAAAGCAGACTCCTGGCCGTGACGCACTTCTGGCTGTCAGCCAGGAAGATCGCTCCTGCCAGGCTGACTGAGAAGAAAACCAACAACTTTTCTTTTGTGTGTGGGGTTACTTTCCACTAGCCCCCCTTCCTCCTCTCCTTTCAAGATTTAAATGCTAATGGCGGATTAAAACCTGTAGATACGTGTGGCTTTGGGAGTCTGGTAAGGCCCTGCCTGCACTCAGACTTTTTCTCCTCGCTGCTTCGCTGGGTTTTTGTTCAAACATGGACGAGGGGCTGCGGCGGACTCTCCCCCTCACCTCCCTTTCCTGCGCCATCCTGGGAGGGGAGGGGAGGGGAGGGAGAGCAAGTAAACACGCAGGACCAGGCGCCGGAGCGCAGCGCAGCTCGCCAACATCCGGGAGCTGGCGCCTTTCGGAGCGAGGGCTTGCTTTCTTTCTCCCTGGCGGAGGTGTCAGCGTGTTTTTGTTCAGAGGGGGAGAGCGTGTGCGCCTGCACGTTGAGCTGTAGACAGCTCAGGAGAGCGTCTCCATTCCCGAGTGAGGCCTGGGCGTGTGCGCAGTGTGTGCGCAGTGCTGGCGGCGGGGGAAAGGTTCATTTCGTCAGCTGGTGGGGACCAGCGTGTGTGAACAGAGCGGTGGGGGCAGGTGCTGATGAACGCTGGAGTGGGCTCCGGGCTTCTTGTGCCGTATGTGACTGTAGGCCCCAGGTCTGCTTCATAATTGCAACCCTTGTGCCCACATCCTTCTGATCCGGACCCTGCAGAGCGTGGGGGGAAGGGCAGATAGCTGCAAACCACTTGGAAGAAACCAGGGAAACCTTGGTTTCCCGTGCAGTTCTTCCCAGGTTCCCCACCAGAACTCTGGCCCAGAGTCTAGGCTGCATAGCGAGGATGGTCTGGGTGACAAGGAAAGGCCTGAGCCTAGAGTGAGCCCCTTAGGGGGCCCAGGGAATCCAAGCTGGTTTGCCCTGACCTCAGGGCTGCAGAGAAACCCGTTGGACCTGGACAAGACGGTCTGCTCAGACCTCCTCGGGGAATTGAAAAGGATTGTGTTTTTTTCCCTTGTTGGCTTTTCTTGGGGCTGCTTGGTCCTTGGGTTTTTTACCTCCTCCCAGCCAGGGGATGCACCAGCAAGATATTTCCTATTCTCTTCTTTATGACAAGTTAGCCGTGGTGACACGGCTTGGCCTTTGCTGGGCTGCTCTGGGGCAGCCTACCAAGTAGGTGTGGGTGGTTGGGTGACTATGCCTCCTGCCCTGTCGGGGGAGGAGGAGGAGAAACACCCTCAAGATTAGGGTATTCACTGTTTGGCTGGGGGTCCCTCAGATGCCAGGCATGTAACCCTTTCAGAAAGGTGTACAGAGCTTGGAATTCTTACGGCTATAGGCAGGTAGGCTGTCTGGGTAAGTAGTGGTAAAGCTTGCCATTGACCTTGGGCACACAGTTGGGATAGCAGTTTCCCTTATGAGCTGTGTGAGCCTGTGGGCCTTTGGAACCTGCTGGTAGAGAGGGGGGTGGGCCTTGAGGTGGGACCCTTTGAGGTGGGAGTTTGTGTGGGCTTTGGGCCCTGGAATTCTGGGAATGGGAGCCAGCACCTAAAAGAACGAGGGTTCAGCGGAGGTGAGGGCCCATGGGCTGAGCCGTCAGTACAGTTCCGTAGCTCTCTGGGACCAAAGATCACTTTTGTGTTATCTTGGGTAGGACCGATAGTCAGAGGGCAGTAAGTGCCTAAGAGGTGGTCTTAAAAGAGTTGGCCCCCAGGCTGGGGGGCAGGGTACGGAGAGCAGTGCTGCTGCAGCTCAGACCTTCTGGCCTTTGGCCTATCACTTGGTCAATCCTTAAAACTCAAGCTTTTCCAGAAAAGACCCCAGAGCTCAGCAACCTGACCTCCTGTCTGGGTCCTTGCATCTGAGCAGGTGGTTTGCATTAGCCTCAGGCCTGGTAGGAAACCAGGGCTAGATTTTAACTCTTTATGAACCAGAGAGGGTACAGGCCAGGTGACTGCTTATCTCTTGTTGACGTTCAAGTTCCTTGTCCTGATACAAATTCTCTGGACTCATGGAGGAGTTACTGTAAATGTGGGGATTGATTCTGATGTGAGGGAGTTACATTATGTCAATTTTGAAAATGTAAAGACCATGCAGGAGGAGGCAAGGCCTTTATGAAAAGGCAGCTGCTTCGATGTCTTGGTTCCTTCTTGAGCCCAGGGAAAAGAGAGAGTGCCTTATCAGCTCTCTGAAGCCTTTGTTTTGGCTTCTGGGGGCACTCCTTTTGAAAGAAACAGGTAGGTAGGAACTCTAAAGGTGTCCAGAGAGGGCCTGCATTTCCGAGATTTTGTTTGTTTGTTTGTTGATTGGGAGTGGTGGGGGTGGGGGGGTGGGAGTTGCCTGATCAAGTTGGGATGAATCTTAGCAGACCCTGCTGTGAAATGGTTCCAGGCTGTAGTCGCAGGGATCTGTTTTTCCATCCCCATCACCCAGTCTTCTGGGTGGGGCCTGCCTCAGATTTCAGGGGGAGGGTGTGGAGGATGGTGCTCTGGCTGGGAGCCCTTGAGTTCCAAGCCAAGGCCTGCTTAAAGCTGTAGGCTCGGTGCCGAGGACTAGCTGTGCCACTGGCTTCAATCATTCATTACCCAGAGAAGAGTGAATGGCTAGGCCGGCCTAAAGGCTCTCACCCCGATGTCCTGTCTTTGAGTAAGTGTTCCTTTATGGGCTTTGAGCCGATAAGGTCCTTCCTCAGGTTGCGTGTTGGATTCTGCCGATCCTGTGCCTGGGGAGCACGGCCGAAGGCGTTTGGCCTTGAGACCAGGTTTCCTGAGCAGTGGAACTCGTTTTAGACGGGCTCCCCTGGGACGACGTAAGGGTTGTGTGTTTTGCCTCTGAGATGAAGGGAAGAGGTTGAGCAGGTCATTTTTAGCAACACAGCTGTGGGATCTCTCAGAGCAGGCAGGATCAACCTCCGGTTGCAAATAAAATTTCTGACTGAAGTTTTGGGCCTCATCAAAAGGAGAGCAAGTCTAAAGGGAGCTGATCTGGGCCTCATTTCCCTTGTTCTTGAAAACGCAAACTTTTTTTTTTTTTCTAAAGAAGCCCTAGTAGATGATGATTGTTGTACACCCGTAGATGTAACAAAATTCATTAAGTAATTAAAAAAAAGAAGCCCTAGTAGAGCGTTTGGACATTGCCGCCTTAACTGTAAGTGCCAAGCATGGTCCTTCTAACTTTTGGCCCACCACTGGAAAAGCCTTCTTGCAGTAGTTGAGGCCATTCTTTCTGTATCCTACCTGGGGGAGGAGGCAGTTCGTGCCCCTCGATGGCCGTGCTGAGTGAAAATCATCCAAGACTGAGGAACACATGGGCTTCTTAGCTTCCCTGCCCTCCTGAGAACTCCCTTAAGCACTTCACCTGCTTTTGCCAAAGGCCAGGTGAATGGGCTCATTTCCAAGGCTGTGACGTTGCTATGACAGGTGAAATCATTGGGTTTCGCAGTGCCAGGAAGCAATTAATTATAATTAGCAATTAGTTATATTTAGCATTTATTTTCTTCTGTTATTTAATTCTTTCTGTATGTTTAATTTCACTCCTCACCCTGTGCAAGCCCCTCAGAGGCAGGGATCATGTCATTGCCTCCTATTTCCCATGTAGCTTCTAGCACAAGATGAACATATATAAGGACTAAGAAAAAAAGCTTTTTGGTTGGTTGATAAGCAGAGTACAGCTTGCATTAGGAAGGCCTCAGATATGATGGGCAGTGGATTATCAGATTTATGTGTCTGTCTCTTTCCGCTGCTAGGCAGTGGTCACCTTATGGACAGGAGTGGTGTCTGTCTTATCCGCAACACTTTGGTTTTGTTTTTTGTTTTTTTTGCTTTTTTAGGGTCGCAACCACGGCATATGGAGGTTCCCAGGCTCGGGGTCAAATCAGAGCTACAGTTGCTGGCCTACACCACAGCCACAGCAACACCAGATCCGAGCTGCGTTTGCAACCTACACCACGGCTGATAGCAACTCCGGATCCTTAACCCACTGAGCGAGGCCAGGGATCGAATACACATCCTCATGGATCTTAGTTGGAGTCATTAACTGCTGAGTCATGAAGGGAATTCTGGGGTTATTTTGGGTTTGTTTTTTGTCTCTTTAGGGCCGAACTTGTGGCAGATGGAAGTTCCCAGGCTAGGGCTCGAATTGGAGCTGTAGATGCCCGCCTACACCACAGCCACAGCCACAGCAATGCGGGATCCTTAACCCACTGAGCAGAGCCAGGAATGGAACCACGTTCCCATGGTTACTAGTCAGATTGTTACCACTGCGCCATGATGGGAACTCCTCCCCAACACTTTGTATGCAGAAAGTGCTTAGAAAATACTGATGCCACAAGCCCACACCTTGGCAATGCTGATGTGTAGGGGGAGTTACAGATGTTGTAGCTCTTAGCACTCTTGTTCCTCCTCTCTGAGAGAGTAGCAGATGGGGCACACCTGTGGCAGGGGGAGGGGCGGAGGGGCTGATTGCACCCATGAAGATGTGTGAGAAATTTGGGGGCTCCTAGGAGGTGTTGGGGAATATTTAGTCACCAGGTCCATGGTCTCGTGGGGAGGTTGGCAGGCATATGGCTGATTTCCACTGGGAAGGGGAATCAGGGGCGAGGATATACCAGGATAAATACCTAATCTTAATAAGATCTCCACCAGAACTGGGTAGATTGGCTTCATCCAGTCCGCCATTTGAACCATGTCTTTGACGTTTCTCTGAGGGATATAAAATCCAGAATTTGAAGAGGTTTCCCCCAAGGACTTGGTTATTGTTAATTAGATGGAATTTGGGTACCTGCAGAAAGAGCCAGAAATCAACCTTTTTGCTTAAGAACAGAGATCATTTATTGAATGCCTGCCATGTGCCGGGCACTGTGCTATTTGCTTTATCTGCAAAGCATCACAGTAACCCAGAGAGGAAACTGAGACTAAAAGGAGGTCCCTGATGGTCTAGCAGGTTAAGGATCCAGCATTGTCACTGTTGTGGCTCAGGTGGCTGCTGTGGCACGGGTTCGATCCTTGATCGGGGAACTTCCACCTGCTGCAGGCTCAGCCACAGAAAAAAAAGTTTTGCTACTTGCTCAAGGTCATAAGACCATGGTTACGTGGAATCAGCATTCAGGCCCAGGTGTGTGTGAAAAACCGTGTTTGTTCCATGTTTTAATGGAACCATGTCCCAGTTATTGCTGAGTATGGAATAATTTCAAGCCATATTTTAAGATACATATAACATACATTTATTTTTACATTGTAAGATAAATTACTGAGAAGTTGGGACAAAAAACCCACTCTAGTATTTTTTTTTTAATTTTAGGGCCACACCCTTGGCATATGGAGGTTCCCAGGCTAGGGGTCAAATCAGAGCTATAGCTGCTGGCCTACACCACAGCCACAGCAGCACCAGAACCAAGCCATGTCTGACTACTGATCAATTTGGCCAACTTAAAAAAAATTAGAGAATATTTTAAGGAAATAAATTTTAATTTCCAAGTAGCATGGATTTAATAAGGAGATAGTGTCTTTAATCACTATCAAATCCCTAGTTGGGAAATACGTATTTAATGTATAAAGCATGCATTCTTAGTCTTTTTTTTTTTCCTTTTGTTTTGTTTTTTTAGGGCCGTACCCATGGTATATGGAGGTTCTCAGGCTAGGGGTCTAATCGGAGCTATAGTTGTGGGCTGCAGCCACAGCAACTCGGGATCTGAGCCACATCTGCAACCTACCCCACAGCTCAGGGCAACGCCGGATCCTTAACCCACTGAGCAAGGGCAGGGATCAGACTGAGTCCTCCCAGATACTAGTTAGGTTCATCACCGCTGAGCCATAACGGGAACTCCGTTTATAGTAACTTTGATGTGCACTCCGAGCTCCCTGAAAGCGCCCATGGTGCTTGGTGGATTAAGTGCCAAGTGCAATGTGATTTATTCAAGTGTTCAGAACGGGTAAATGGGCCCACTCTCCTCCCCGCCCCTGCCCCCCCGTTGTGAATCTCGGATGTGATTAATGGTACTTCTCTTGGGTTCCAGGTGCATCGGGGTGACTGTCTGCTTTCACCACGATGACGCTCCATGCCACCCGGGCAGCTGCACTCCTCTCTTGGGTGAGTGGTCTTCCTCTCCTTGGTCGGCCGGACCTCGCCAGGAAGCTTGGGAGGGCTGAGAAAGGCGTCTCTGGGAGCCAGGGCTATCTATGTAGGCTCTCCTCTCTAGACAAACGAAATACAGCTTTCCTTTGCCGTTCTCCTTAGATTTTAACTTTATTATTCTTGACGGTGTCACTCCTGACAAATGGCCCACGCCTCTACTTGCGTGGCTTCGAGGAGGCTTTCCTGATGTTTATTTTCTCTTTCTGTCCTGGGAAGGGTGGCTGCAGAACAGAATGGAAACCCATCCTCATTTGCTCCTTGTGCATTTTTCTAGAAAGGCTCGATGCCAGATTTCACTGACATGTAGGGACTTTGGTCTTCAAAGGCCTTTAATCTCAGGGCAAGATTCTCCTCGCTTTCTTTACCACATTTCTGTCAGCTTCTGGTGTCCTCCCGGTGCCTTGCTTACTTCACCAGAATCCTCCTGCTAGGCCTTTCATACACGTCTGCCCAAGACAGTGGCGAATGAAAAAAGTCACACTTGAGCATCTGCTTAGACACAGAAGGGGCCGTAAAGTGTAACGATGACACGTGGGCCTTAGAGTCAGATGGCCCAGCTTAGAATCACTCTGACCCACCCAAGGCAAGTTAATGAGCCTCTCGCAGCTCATTTTAAAATCAAAATAAAGGTGCTATTAATCCCTCAGTGAATTAATTTGAGAATAATGAGATTATGTGTGTAAAAAGCACAAATACTAAGAATTTTACCTGGGCATGCTATTTGGTACAGGGTATTTCAGTAGTCACCCTGACTACTGATCAGTTAGGGCCAACCTAAAAAAAAGTTAAAGAATATTTTAAGGAAATACATTTTGATTTCCAAGTAGTGTGGATTTAATAAGACAGTGTCTTTAATCACTATCAAATCCTTAGTCGGAAAACACGTATTTAATGTATAAAGCATTCTTAGTCTTTTTTTTTTTTTTTTTTTTAGGGCTGTGCCTGCGGTGTATGGAGGTTCCCAGGCTAGGGGTCGAATTGGAGCTATAGCTGTGGGCCACAGCCACAGCAGCTCAGGATCCAAGCTGTATCTGCAAGCTCACGGCAGCGCTGGATCCTTAACCCACTGAGTGAGGCCAGGGATTGAACTTGCAACCTCATGGTTCCCAGTCAGGTTCATTTCTGCTGCACCACGGTGGGAACTCCCCATTCTTAGTCTTTTGTTTCTGAAATAGGTGAAAATTTTAGTTGTAAAGTTTAAATGGATATTTAAAAAATTTTTTTTATTTTTATTTTTTTTCCTTTTTCTAGGGCTGCTTCCCACAGCATATGGAGGTTCCCAGGCTAGGGGTCTAATTGGAGCTGTAGCCGCTGGCCTACACCACAGCCACAGCAATGCCGAATCCGAACCTCATCTTCGACCTACACCATAGCTCACGGCAACGCCGGATCCTTAACCCACTGAGCAAGGCCAGGGATTGAACCTTCAACCTCATGGTTCCTAGTCGGATTCATTAACCACTGCACCATGACAGGAACTCCTAAAATGGATATTTTAATATTTATATTTTATATGTTTTATATCTACATTTCAGTGTTTCATGTCTGTATTACAGACATCTCTTCCTTCTCTTCCCCTCATCCCCAAGAAAACACTGGTTGGGTTGTGTCTGTGTGTCTGGTTCAGTGGATTAACTGAATATTAGGGGATCTTTTAGCCACATTGTTTTTAAGTTGATCAGTTTATTTCCATCCTAGGCTTGTTTTTATAGTGACTGCTACCTTTACAGAGAAGGACAGTCATTTTATTTAACAGCAGATACTTGCATACTTTTCTCAAAAATCACAGTGAACAGGAGTTCCCGTCGTGGCGCAGTGGTTAACGAATCCGACTAGGAACCATGAGGTTGCAGGTTCGGTCCCTGCCCTTGCTCAGTGGGTTAACAATCCGGCATTGCCGTGAGCTGTGGTCTAGGTTGCAGCCGAGGCTCGGATCCCGTGTTGCTGTGTGTGGCTCTGGCGTAGGCCGGTGGCTCCAGCTCCGATTCGACCCCTAGCCTGGGAATCTCCATATGCCGCGGGAGCGGCCCAAGAAATACCAAAAAGACAAAAAAAAAAAAATCACAGTGAACATACATTAATATATTAAAATGTAGATACAGTTTTTCAATTAAAAGCTGGGTGGCTAGAGTAAATTTTATGACATTGTAGTAACATGAAATAATGCTTGTTAGATTAGTGAGAAGAGTGGCACAGAACACAAACATGCAGATGACAATTTACAGCTGTGTTTTTTTTTTTTTTTATGACATGGGAAAAAAAGACATACATCAAAACGCTAATACAAATGCATGTATTAAAATACTAGAGTGGGTGTTCCCATGGTGGCTCAGTGGTGATGAACTGGATTAGTATCCATGAGGACACGGTTTTGATCCCTGGCCTCGCTCTGTGGCTTAAGGATCCGGTGTTGTGTTGGGGGGAAAAATGCTAGAGTGAGTGGGGATTTTTTTGTTTTCCAACTTAATAATTTATCTTACAGTGTGAAAGTGAATGTACATTGCATGTAACTTAACATATGGCTTGAAATTATTCTATACCCAGCAGTTATAATGAATAAATTGTTATAGGAAAGAGGGAACTTTAGGATTTGACAGCCTTAACCCCCAAAGCCTTATAGGCACCTCCTCGGTTCTTCGGTGAGCTTGGCCCTCACTCATTTTACACCCTGACGAGAGATGAAAAAACTTCTCCACTTCCTCAACTTTCACATGATTTCTTATTTGAGAGCAGAATAATGCACAGGAAAAAAATACATTTTATATCCATGAAAGAAACTGTTACTGAATTATTATTTAATTGGCATGAGATGAATCCAGATTCTTTGTCTTTTTGCTATTTCTTTGGGCTGCTCCCGCGGCATATGGAGGTTCCCAGGCTAGGGGTCGAATCGGAGCTGGAGCCACCGGCCTACGCCAGAGCCACAGCAACGCTGGATCCGAGCCGCGTCTGCAACCTACACCACAGCTCACAGCAACGCCAGATCGTTAACCCACTGAGCAAGGGCAGGGACCAAACCCGCAACCTCATGGTTCCTAGTCGGATTCGTTAACCACTGCGCCACGACGGGAACTCCCTAAATTATCTTTAAGGTCGCAATGAGAGGTCATATTTTATACTTTACACTTAAATTTTTTTTTTTTTACTTTCAACCTAGTTTAATTTAGATTCATGTGGAAGTTGTTCTTAATATAAAAGTATTTAATGGAAGTAAATACTATCATTTCTATAGCTGAATCACTAATTTTTTTTTTTTTTAAATCCTCTTTATCCTCCGGTGCAGTCGGCTAATTTAACTGCTGAGATGTAGAAATCTTGCTGGATCTCCTTCATTATTTTGATTTTATTAACCATTATGTGCTTTGCATGTATTGCTTTTATTTTGTAGTGTGTTCTTGCATCTGCAATCCCATTCGAACACACATTTATTCTTTAAGGTCAGTAAGGTGGGGGCTCCCTCTTTTTGCACGTGAGAAAATAGGCACAGAAGAAAACAAAGCTGATTGCAAAGGTTCCCGGCAAGTTAGTGGAGGAGCTGGACCCAAAATCCTTGCCTGGGAGCCCCCAGCCCACTGCCTTTTAAAGAGCACATTTAAGGGGGAGGGACAAATTAGGGGTATAGGATGAACAGATACAAACGACTGTGTGTAAAATAGATAAGCAATAAGGATTTACTGAATAGCACAGAAAATTAGATCCATTGTCTTTTTAGGGCCTCACCCACAGCATATGGAGGTTCCAGGCTAGGGATTGAATCGGAGCTGCAGCCGCCGGCCTACACCACAGCCACAGCAACGGGGGATCCATGCTCGTGGATACTAGTCAGATTCGCTTCCACTGAGCCACGACGGGAGCGCCCCCATTATCTTGTAATAACCCATAATGGAGTATCATCTGCAGAATATGGATTCACTATGCTGTATACACCTGAAACTAACATAATATTGTAAATCAGCAACACTCCAATTTCAAAAAAAAGAGCACATCTATAAACAATGGAATGTACTTGTTTGCACATACCTACTGTGCTGAAGTTGTAAAAAATGCCTTGTAAAGCAGGGTAAGTCTCCTTCCGTCAGTCGCACTTGCGTGGTTGATTGACTTAGCAAACCCTTCTTTCCTGGTAGAGTACTCCAAAGGTAAACTGCAGCCTGGGCTTCTGAACTTGGTACCTGTAGACTGTGTGAATCTGCCATGTAAAAATCAACCATGTGTGCTTGTTGAATAACCTGTGGACCTGACTTATTTGCCCGTGACTGCTGGTGAACTTTCTGGTGCTGATTTAGCTGCACGCTTGCCTGAAGGCAAAGCAGGGAACGGGTGGTTGACTCAGCACTGCTGCGGTGTTCTTTGGGATTGCTTGTTCTCCTTTCCCTTCCTCCTCTTCTGTTAGCTTGGTCCTCCGTCATTTCTCTCTGCCTCCGCCAAGCTTTTCTGTCTGAAAAGAGTGTTCAGATGCATTAATAACAGGATTTGATATCTATGTGGAAGTGTATAAAATACATGTGGTGTATAAGGTAAATTTTGAGTAGATAAAGTCAAAATTCAAGAGACACAAAGGGCTGTAATACCGAAAGCTTTCTTTTTCCCTACCTAGCCATCAGGTTCCTCTCTCTAGAGGCAATGGTGGTGAGTTTCTTCTAGAAACTACCAGTATCCTAGAACCATTTTTTGCCTAATTACATTTAACGTATACCCCGGGTGCTGGAACATCCTATGTGAATTTAAGCTCTTATTTATCTGAAGCCAGAGGAAGGACCTCAGCTGGCTGTTAGTGGATGAGTGGGCACAGCCGCATTCCCGTGCTGGAAGGGAAGTCCTGGACTCACCTGTTCTGTCACGCCTTCAGCTACAGCTGCACCGGAAGTGCCGGCATCTGGGGAGAGGGGTGAGCACAGTGCTTCTTGCCCTTACCGGCCCTTTCACCAGACTCTTCCTTCTGCCTCACAGGTGAACAGTCTGCATGTGGCCGACCCCGTGGAAGCCGTGCTGCAGCTCCAGGACTGTAGTGTCTTCATCAAGATCATAGACAGCATGTGAGTTGGCACCATCCCTCTCCAGCCTCTCGAGTGAGGCTTCGTGCTGGGGTGGGGACTGCCCTGCTCCCTTTCCTTGCTGACAGCTGTGACTGGAAGGCACAGTGTTGTCAGCCAGTGTGGGCCAGGAGGAAAGAACACAGCGACCTCATCCTCCAGTCCCTGTGTGTCTGTGGGAGAAGCTTCACTCCTGTCCTGTCCTGAGGCTCCCTCACTCTTGTGCAGAAGAGCTGCCCAGTCTCTCCTCTCAGTGCTGGCGCCTGCTTTGGAGTTTCCTGTCCTTCGTCTCAATGGGAGCCCTCTGAGCCCTCTTTCGAGACTCATCCTTCTCTCTCAAGCCCTCTTTGCAACCTGTAGGGTCAGGAAGAAGAAAGGGCAAGTCCAGGAGTTCCCGTCGTGGGTCAGTGGTAATGAACCCAACTAGGATCCATGAGGATTTGGATTTGATCCCTGGCCTTGCTCAGTGGGTTAAGGATCCAGCATTGCCGTGAGCTGTGATGTAGGTCGCAGACGTGGCTCGGATCTGGCATTGCTGTGGCTGTGGCCTAGGCCGGTGACTGCAGCACCAATCAGACCTCTGTGCTGGGTACTCTTATGTGCTGTGGATGGGGCCCTACAAAACAAAACAAAACACGCAAAAAAAACAAAAGAAAGGGGAAGCTCTTACGCTCTAAGCAGTGCCTAAAAATCTCATCTTTAACTTGTTCGCACAGCACAGATTTGCCCCCTTCTGCCTTTTAGAGCAATTCTGGGGTTTTCACTTAACCTCTTTAAATTAACTTGCTTTGTGAGGTCACTTAGCATTTGATAAGCTGCTGGTTGTCAGGAAGCCAGGATTTTAGTTTGAGCCTCTTCATTTTAGATCTGTGTCCTTAGCACCTTTCCTCTGAACTTTGCAGTTATCTGGGAAATTAGTGGAGAGGGGCCTCTTCCCTCCTTTCTTATCTCTCTGGAACCCAGCAAAGATAGGTGGAGCTGTAATCTACATTTATCTTTTTCAAGCTCATACAGTTCATCCTTTTTCCTGTACCCTCAAAGGATTCTTTCAGGAATTACGAAGGGCAAAACCGAGAGATCTCTCACTTCTTTGTGCTATAGGCAAAAGTAGAGGCCAGACATGACACAAGGAATTGGGGGGACCAGTGGAGAGGACCCCCTTTTTTGTTTTATTTTGTTTATTTTTTTATAATTTTTCAATTTTTTAATTTTTATTTTTTTTATTTTTAGGGCCACACCTATGGCATATGGAGGTTCCCAAGCTAGGGGTCAAATTGGAGCTGTAGCATCTGGCCTATATCACAGCCACAGCAACGCAGGATCCGAGCCACGTCTGTGACCTACACCACAGCTCATGGCAAGGTGGGATCCTTAACACTGAGCAAGGCCAGGGATCAAACCTACGTCCTCATGGATGCTAGTCAGGTTCACCTCCCGAACTCCTCCGCCCCCCACCTTTTTTTCCGCTGTGCCTGTGGCATGTGGAAATTTCCAGGTCGAGGTTCAAACCCAAGCCACAGCAGTGACAATGCTGAATTCTAAACGGCTAGGTCACCAGGGAACTCCCTGACCCTCCCTTTTTGGAGGAAAGCACAGCAGGGAGTTCCCATCGTGGCTAAGCAGTAACGAACCCGACTAGCACCCATGAGGACTTGGGTTCCATCCCTGACGTCCCTCAGGTTGCAGATGCGGCTCTGATCCTGCATTGCTGTGGCTGTGGTATAGTCTGGCAGCTGTAGCTCCCATTAGACCCCTAGCCTGGGAACCTCTATATGCCGCAGGAGCAGCCATATAAAGGACAAAAAAAAAAAAAAAAGGAGATCTAGGCAACTAACATCAATGGCCAGCGAAAGCATTAGGCTGGCAATACCTAACCTACAGTTTAATTTCAGCATCTCTAAAGGAGATGCAGCCAGATGCGACATGCCTTGTAATGTGCAGTACGGTGCAGCATGGTTTCTTTGGACTTAGGAATGGATCAAGGAGCTTTTGCTTTTGAGAAGATCCATTTCTTTGGGCTGATGACATGAACAGTAGGTATGTTCAGGGGTGAGGGCCTGTCCGTGTTTAGCTCCTGTGTTACAGCCCTGTGGGACATTTTGATAGGGAGGGCCGCAATTCAAGATACCCACCTTCCTAGTTCTCACAGGTGTCGCCTGAGCTTTAGACTGGAAGAGATGGGTGGGGGCGGGGGCGGGGGTGTTCTGAGGGCAGGGCCGGTGAAACCCTGGGTTAATGCTGATGTCCACCTCAGATCCAGCACAGCGAGACCACTTTCCTTTGGGAAAGCAGACCTTCTTGGCGAATGTGTAAGGGCCGATTCATTTCTGGTGCTCTTCCTGTGGCTAAGCAAAATCAGATCCTGGTTCTGCGGGGAAGGCAGTGGAGGGTGGCAGGGTGGGTGGTAGGTGGAAGCTGTGGGACTTGATCAAGAGCTGTACCTTTGCCACTTGGCCTTCTCTCTGGGGACACTCAGCAGAGAGAAAACCCTCTTTTTCTGTGTGACTAGGCTGAAACAAACTAAAAGCCTGTCTCATCTTTTTTTTTTCTTTTTTTTTTTTTTTGCCACTTGTGAGTTCCCTGGCCAGGTGTCAGATCCAAGCCACATTCGAGACTCAAACTGCAGCTATGGCAATGCTGGATCCTTAACCCACTGTGCTGGGCTGGGGATGAAACCTGCGTCCCAGCACTCCCAAGACACTGCCGATCCCATTGCACCACAGTGGGAACTCTCTGCCCATCTTTTTGATACCTGTGAGGTTTGCATAGCAAAGTTTAGTGGGGGTGTTTTTTCCAGAAAATGTGAGACCCTGACATTTGTCTTACTGATGTTGACCTCCTCTCTTCCCAGTAAACAGCATCCTTTGTTAGTCAGCCTGTGTGTAATTGGCACCTGCTATACTCCTAGCTTTCAGCTTGTGCAAAGTGGTCTGTTAAAATGATGCACTTGTGGGAGTCCCATTGTGGCCTAGTAGAAACTAACCTGCCTAGTATCTGTGAGGCTGCAGGTTTGAGCCCTGACCCTGCTCAGTGGGTTAAGGATCTGGTGTTGCCATGGCCATGAGCTGCAGTGTAGATTGCAGACATGGTTCAGATCTGGCATTGCTGTGGCTGTGGTGTAGGCTGATGCTGCAGCTCCAATTAGACCCCTAGCCTGGGAGCTTCCATGTGCTGCGGGTGGCCCTAAAAAGAACCCCATGAGTGTCATGGTGTCATAGGAGTTCCTGAGAATGAAAGCACTCAGAGATTTAGCGCAGGCTTGAAGGATGGGCTGGGTTCCTCCAGGACCCCATTTTCTAAAACATCCACGCAACTACACTTATCCCAAGGGCTTGGGTAGGGGGTTTAGTGGTCAGATACATTTAGGAAGTAATGCATGTTGTATCTTCTTCTTTGGAAAATGTTTGGTTTGGGTTAACCCAGTATTTCTCCAACATTTAACCCAAGAACGCTTTATTTTTATCTGAGGTAAATAAATCACTGCTCTCTGCAAGGCACGGATCCACGGCGTTCCTGGTTAGGTTGGGTAGGGAAGATGGCTCTTTCAGGAGTCTGTGAGGAGACGAGTCTCCTTGTAGGAGACTTGGTAGGAGTCCCTAATCACAGACCAGCTGCCCAGAATGCTTCCTGGGCGGCGGGGGTGGGGGGCGTGGTGGGGGTGGTTCACCCGGAGCAAGCCTTTGTAATCACGTGGGATCGGAGGGAACTCCTCTGAAGGCCTTGGCTGGGGTGCCTCTTGTGCTTTGCAGGATGGCTGGCTCTGGAGGAGTCTAGAGTCTGCCCTGGCTTCCCCTCTAGGAAGTTGATTGAGGCCTGGAGTTTGGGGTTCTGAGGAACAGAGGGCCTTTTAATCAGGATCTTAAGCTGTAGCCTAGAGAGAGAAGTCAGCTCTCTAGCTTGGAGAGAAGGTCATCACCCAGGAAAATGAAACTGCACTTGGCCTGAGCGGCGGGGGCGGGGCTGTGAGAGCTCCCCCTGCTGCCTCCCGCCCTCATTGCTCTCTGCACTTGGCGTCCTGCCACGTCAACCGGCGAGCCCTGCGAGGCCACAGATTAAGAGCGACTGCTGCGTGGCCTGGCCTATCAGAGGCTTTTGCCACCTGGGCCTTCAGCCTTGCGTGTGTTGACCTTTGCCCTGTCCCTGGAGGGCCTCGCTCCTTCCTGCTCATTGTGCTTGGACCCCCTTTCCCTTCCCGGGGTCCTCTTCACTCCGGCTCCAGCCACCTTCCCAGGCCTCCTGTCCTTTTATACTTGAGCCGTTCTGGCCTAGCGTCTCAGTCCTCTGTGCTGCTTCCATCCCCAGTCAAGCCCCTTCCCACCGAGCTTTTTGATCTTTAGAGGGGCTGGCAGAGTGCCACCTTTTCCAGGAGGACCTCAGGCCTCAGGTCCCCGCTTCTCGCCCGGCACGGTTCCTTCTTGGCTAGATGGTATCTTGGTATCTTCTGCCTGCCTCCATCGTCTGGTCTGGTTCCCCCTGCAGACCCAGCACAGATCCAGCCTGCAGGGACGGGAGGGCAGCATGTCACGCACTAGCAAGGCGGGAGGGCTGCTGAGCGCTCTGCCTCACCTACTTGCTCTTTTCCAGCCGTGGCGCTGACAGAGGACAGCAAATCCTGCAGCAGCCGGTGCCAGAGAGACTGGAATTTGTGTGCAGTTTTCTGCAGAGTAAGCACCTTTCTTGTCCAGCTGGGATGGAACTGCCGCCTCAGCTCCTGGAAACCAGGAGTCTAGGAGAACCAGGGCCCAGTGTCTGGAGGAGCAAGGCTCGAGGCTGCCTGCTCTGTGCCACGGGGATGCGTTCAGCCTGGCAGCTTCCCATCTGGTGATGCCTCCACCAGGCGGGGAAGTGTCCCTGCAGGCTGGGGCCCATATCCGGGGGTCCAGGTAGAGCCAGAGGGTCGGTCTTGGGGCCTCATCGCCTTGGGCCCCCCGAACTCCCCCAAAGGAGACAGAAGGATCCATGCTACCCTCTTCCCCTGCAGGGAGAGCATTTACCCCAGAGCGCGTTGAAAGGCTTGCCTGGGTGGTGGGAATAGGGGACCAGGCAGGTGGAGGTTGGTGGTCTTGGCCCTTCTGCTCCACTGCTTGTGTGACCTTTTTGGACGTGGGTTCCTTGCCTTTCAGTGAGGATGGTAATAGCTGCTCTTAGGTTAACGGGTAGCGCTTCTAGCCCCGAGCTCCCCTTGTCCAGCTGTGACAGTCCTCATCTTTGACACCGGAGCCATCTGCTGTCTCCACCTCGAGAGAAGTAGAAGAAAGGTGACAGTGGATTTCGATAAAGCAGGGTGTTGGTAATTGAGCCCAGCCCCACTGGCAGCGGTGTCCCCATCGCTAGTCTGATGCAGCTGCAGGCAGGCTTCCTCTGTGATCTCTAGAGTGAGACTCTAGAGTGACCTGGAATCTCTGGGCTCCTCCCCTCTGGTGCTGAGTGGGAGCTGGCGCGTGGGGAGGTGCGTGCAGTGTCAGGCCCCGAGCTGCTGTGGATGCCCAGCCAGCCGCCTCCATCATCTGTCCCTGTAGTCCTTGGACTGACCCAGCATAGAACTCACTGCAGCTGGAAATGTGTATGTCGGGGGTGCTAGGACCTAGGAATAAGGAGCCCTGTGTCTCCTGGCCCCACCAGAGACAGCCCTCTGGCTGCTCCTCTGACTCTGAGGGGTTCTCATAGTCTCAGACGTGGTCCCCAGGAAGTTCACCTTGTTTTCTGCACTGTGGTCACTACAGAAAACCGGAAGCATCCCTCTTCTCCAGAATGCCTGGTGTCAGTGCAGAAGGTGATGGAGGGGTCAGAGCTGGAACTGGCCAAGGTACGTGTGGACTACCAGACTGCCGGGGGTGGGAGGGTGGCACCAGAGGGGCCTGCAGGGCCTCCTCTTAACCCAGAAGAAGTGGGGGCTTTGTTTCTGGGCCTCATGGAGGCTGGAGTCAAGTCCAGGCAGCCACCTCGCTGAGGCAGAAGCTGATGCAGCCAAGGCTCCTAGGAGCCCATCCTTGGGACAGAGAGATTTACTCAGCCACTATTATGGCACGTGGAGACCTGGCAGAGATCAGCCTCACCCACTGACAGCGTATTTTTCTTTTTAGCCCAGTCCGTTTCATTCCCCTTTCTGCTTCTGTGTGCTGGTCTGTAAGGATGCCTTAAGCTTCATACCCAGGGGTCTGGGAGTCCAGGAATTGAGTTGTGCAAGAAGTCTGGCACCCAGCTTTTTGCTCAGTGAGCATTGGTCAAGGGTTTCCTGGTGCAGTTCAGGGCAGTGGCCTGGGATGCTGAATGCTGGGAGCTTCGGAAAGGTCCCTAGAACTGAGAGGCAGCTCTGCTCAGTGACTGCGTCCTGTTTGGCTTCTAGGTGATCATGCTGCTCTTATACCATTCCTCCATAAGCTCCCAAAGCCCCAGGGACTGGGACCAGTTTGAACACAAGATCCAGGTAAGCCCTCCGGCCTCCACCCCTGTAGCAGGCCTAGCCTGTGCTTCACCTCACCCCATTGGTTTTTCTTAAAACAGCATATGTTGTTCTTTTAAAAAATTAGGCTGTAGTAGTTACAGCCATTCATTATAGAAAGTCTGGAAAATGTTGAAAAGCACCAAGAAGGCAGTAACCTCTTCTTCTCAGTGCTCTTTTCCCTGCACCCGTACCTGAAGTGGGTTCGGATGATAGATGGGGGTTGTTCGGTCTTCATGGACGTGTTCCTGTGGTTTGCACCAGCGGCCGCTCCATTCATTCCCGGTTCCTCTAGTGGGAAAGATGAGTGAGACCGTGTCTCCCTGACAGTATGCTCAGGGCAGGGGCTTCTCCTCTGCCTGGTCCCTCCGTGAAGAGGAGTGGGTGCCTCTGTGTCATTGCAGAGGGACTTGACCTGGTTTCCAGGAACTACCTGCCATGTGGGTCCTGATGTTGCCCTTTTGCTTCCCACATGAGCAGCCGTCCTTTATTTCCCAGCGCAGGAGCAGCGGGTAGCGTAGTAACCGGTGAGGACGTGGCATCGCGCTAGAAATGTTGGGTCATCCCGCTTCGTGCTCACCGAGCTCACGGCCCCTCTCTGGGCTCGGATGTGGTGGCGTGGGATGGGAGGTCGGGTGGCTCCTTCCTTCCTTCCTTCCACCTTTTCTCTGCCCCAAGCTGATCACAGACCTGGTAGAAACAGATTCTACGGGATAAGACAGAGTCGGCCAGGAAAATGAGACCAATTCTCTAGCTTTGGAATTCAGACAGAGAAGGCAAGCTTTTATCGCTGAGCTGGCGGCTGAGCTTTGGATGAGCCCTGGAGGTGTTCTCGCTCAGAGAACCACAGTGAGGGTCCCTGGAAGAGGCCAGCAGAGTGAGGTATAAAATCTCCCACGGGGGAGCTCCCGTCATGGTGCAGCGGAAATGAATCTGACCAGCATCCATGAGGGCGCAGGTTCAATCCCTGGTCTCGCTCAGTGGGTTAAGGATCCTGCGTTGCCGTGGCTGTGGTGTAGGCCAGCAACTGCAGCTCTGAGTCGACCTCTCGTCTGGGAACCTCCATGTGCCGCGGGTGTGGCCCTAAAAAAAAAACAAAAAAACTTTTCCAACTGCCTGACTTTGCTCCCCTGTCCTTGTCTCTGTGGTCAGAAGTGGAGTCAGGACCTGGATCTCTCTCTGGCTCCCGTGAATCTTAGCAGAGAGGAGGGCTTGGGGGCAAGTAGGGTGAACATGTCTCTGCTGGGATGTTCTCGGCTGGGCCATGGGGCTTTGGGCTCTGAGAGGAGGAGCGGCTCTGGCAGGCTCCTAAGGCTGGCACTGCTGGGTGGCGCCTCTGTTCCCGGAGGCTCCCAAACGCTTAAGCCATACTTTCTCTCTCCGTGGCCCAGACTGAGTTAGCCGTCATTCTCAAGTTTGTGCTGGACCAGGAGGATGGGCTGAACCTGAACGAGGACTTAGAGAGCTTCCTGCAGAAAGGTGAGCCGGGCTGTTGCTGAGGGGCCACTCTTTTCTGAGCTGGGGACTGCTGGGATCCTGGCTTGTCAGGAAGGGCACCGGGGGTGTGCCTCCCACAGGGCACAGAGCTGGTGCTCAGGAAATGTGCCTGATGGAGGAGGTGGGTTTCTGGGCCCTGTCACCGTTATCCCCGTTCCTGTGGAGCGCCTTCTTGCGCCTGGCAGCAGCCAAGCAGGACATTTCTAAGTCATTGTGTCCGTTATAGTTTCTTGTGACACCCTGGTCCTGCCCGCCACCCATGCACTTTTTTTTATTATTGTTTTTTTATTTAAACAATCATTATTCTAGGCTTAGAAGCTGGGAATGCACAGTCTTAAAAATTGTTTTGGGAGTTCCCTGGTGGCACAACAGGTTGAGGACCTGGCATTGTCACCGTTGTGGCTTGGGCCACTGATGTGCGGCAGGTTCGACCCCTGGCCTGGGAACTTCTGTGTGCTGCAGTGGCCAAAAAGAAAAAAAACTTGTTTTTCCCTCTATGATGCTGTGTTCTCTGTGGGAAGGCAGGTATGGTAAGGAATAAGGGCTGGGACAGAGAGGTATCGAATGTCCCACATGTCACCTGGAACCACAGTAGGAAAAGGGAGGGCTCTGCCTATTGGGAAGGGCCGGCTGACGACACGCGTAGGGCGCAGGTCTAGGCAAGTTCTCTTCCAGTCGCTGAATTTGCTGTTCCTCGTGTTCAGGTTCCTTGCGAGCCCTTCAGGTGGAGATGTTGCAGATGTGAGTCTAGAATGCAGGAGAGGCCTCGCGGCCAGGCTGCGGCCTTGCAGGTCCACGGGTGGATGGCCACTGAAGCCTTGGGCGTCGTGGTCGGAGCACGGGGCCCTGTCAGCGCTCCGGGGCTTGGAGGCGGGTGGGAGGGGAGGAGCAGGCGAGGGAGGCGAAGGCTGGTGTTAAGAGGTAGGGGGGCTGCGGGACGGGGGCAGTGCCAGGTTTCAGCATGGCGGGGTCAGCCAGGAGGCCAGTGCCGAGAGGTCGTGGGGATGAGGGGAGTGGGGTTTGGGGCGGCCTGAGGGAAAGGTGTGAGCACATGGTCTGGTCACTGAGCACAGAGGATACTGTCCCTCTGCTGCGCTCTCTGGCCACTGAAGGGCTGTACGAGGGGACGCCCTTGCTTGCTGTGGCTCCCCACACCCGGACCCCAGGCTTCAGGGTCCGCCCGGCGTCCTCCCTCTGTAGCTCACGCGTGTCTGGCTTCATTCCCAGTGAGGCGCGTTCTCAGGTCTCATAAAGCTGCAAGTCGGATCGTCCTCTTAGCAGCCTCTCTGTGGTTCGTGTGCTCTTTCCTCTCCAGCTCCGGTCCCTACCCCCTGTTCCAGCACCGTCTCTGAAGAGCTCTCCCCACCCACCCACCAAGCCAGGAGGGAGGTTCGCTTCCTAGAACTGCAGAAAGTTGCCTCTTCCAGTGGAAACAAGTATGTGCTGGGCTTCCTGTCCGGGCTGGGCCTCCGCATCCAGGCTCCAGGTCCCTGTGTCCGAAGGCTGAGCTCTCGCCCCGCCCTCCGGTCAGCAGAGCTCGGGCACCCGTGCATCCGGGGCCCCTGCCCCAGTTCTGGCGGGGGACTGGCGGGTCTGGCCTGGGCAGAGGGCCTCTCAGAGGCTCTTCCTGCTTATGGAGTCTCTTGCTTCCTTGGAGACCGTGCCAAAGGCCCTGCACAGGCAAAGAGAATGCCCTTCTTTTTGGCCGCCCTTGCAGCATGTGGAAGTTCCCAGGCCGAAGGTCGACCCCGTGCCGCAGGTCACACCGGTACCACGGGAACTTCATAGAATGCACGTCTGCTTTGGCGGTGGAGGGGAGGGTAAAGGAATAGAAAGGAGAAAAGAGCGTTTTCTCAGAGTCATGGCACGAGGCGGGAGGTGGCACTGAGGACAGAAGCCACGCGCTCGGGCCTGGCGGCCGGGGTGCACATCCGTGGAGCCCGGCTGTGCGTCCCTGCCTGTTGGCGGTCGCGTCAGCGCCCCCGTCTTGGGCTCTCACGTTGGCTTCTGGGTCGTCTCCTCCCGCAGCTTCCTCTCAGGTTCTCCAGCCTCCCCCATGGGTGACATCCTGCAGACCCCACAGTTCCAGATGAGGCGGCTGAAGAAGCAGCTCGCGGACGAGAGGAATAACCGGGACGAACTGGAGCTGGAGCTGGCTGAGAACCGCAAGCTCCTCACGGAGAAGGGTGAGTGCCCGGGCTGGCTGGTGGCTGGGTGAGAAGGGGCCGCATCTGGGAGTTTCGTCCGGGGACCTGCGGAGCTGGTCTGCGGCGTGGCCCTCTGCCGGCACCTGAGCCTGGAGCTCAGCCCTGGGCCTGTCGAGCTGACCGCCTGGAAGCAGGCCCTGTCCTCGCCGGCCTCCCTCCTTTCCCTGGGGTTGGGTGCCTGTTGCCTCCCTCTCCCTTCGTCCTGCGCGGACTCTCCTGTCCCCTCCCGTCCTCCGGGCAGATGCACAGATAGCCGTGATGCAGCAGCGCATTGACCGCCTGGCTCTGCTGAACGAGAAGCAGGCGGCCAGTCCGCTGGAGGCCGGAGAGCTCGAGGAGCTCCGTGGCAAGAATGAGAGGTACGGTTCTCCCTGCCGCCCCCTGCAGCCGGGGCAGGGGTGCGCTCTTCTCACCGCCCCCCTCCCTCGCAGCCTCACCATCCGGCTCCATGAAACGCTGAAGCAGTGCCAGGACCTGAAGACAGAGAAGGGCCAGATGGATCGCAAAATTAACCAGCTTTCTGAGGAGAACGGGGAGCTTTCCTTTAAGGTCAGCAGTGGCCGGTCTGGTGCCCTCCTGCAAGCCCCTTGGGCTGAGTTAGTCTGGACGGTTCCCCAAAGCGGGTGGAGGAGAGTCCTCCTGCTGCCACGGACCGGCCGAGGCCCCTGAGGTTTGGTTTGTGGTCCTGAGTTGGAGGTGTGGTTAGTTGTGGTTCGGTCGAGGAGGGCTGCAGGGATGCCGGGAGCCATCCAGCCCCTGGACATCAGGGGGCGTCAGCAGTGGTGCTGGCAGTTTTCCCCCTGGGTGACGGGGGTTCCCTCTCGTCTCTCTCAGCTGCGGGAGTTTGCCAGTCACCTGCAGCAGCTCCAGGGGGCTCTCAATGACCTGACGGACGAGCACAGCAAGGCCTCTCGGGAGTGGGTGGAGAAGCAGGCCCAGCTGGAGAAGGAGCTCGGCGCAGCTCTGCAGGACAAGGTAACCCTGCCTTCGGGAGTCAGGGCCACCGTCTGAGCCCCGCTCGGAGCCGGTTCCGTGTACGCTCTACCGCGTGGGGCCTTTGGGGACTACCCTGCCCTCGCTTTGGGGCTTGGTAGCGTGCTCTAGTGGCCTCAGGCCGGTCCACCCGCAAGTCTTGTTTTGTCTGCTGTTCACAAGGTGAGACCTTGGACAAGTTTCTTGCCCTCTTTCTCTCTAAGCACCTTTCCCTAAAATGGGAAAAAGCCTGGGCAGCTTCCTCGGTGTCCGTTGTAAGCCAGTGCATACAAGCACTTGACGCGCATTGCCCGCTACGTGGTGCGCCTTCAGTGACGTCGCTGTGGTTATTTTTGCTGTGAAGAGCTCAGCTCTGTCGCTCACTAAGAACCACGTAGCCCTGGGGCAGGGCACCTAACATCCGGCTTCAGATGCTTTCTCTGTAAAGAAGGGCTTGTAGTTGCTACCTCCCAAGTCCGATGGGTGGCTTAGGACGTCAGAGACGCAGCCAGCACGGGGCCTGGTCATTGTAGGCGCTTAGTGACCAGTGGGACAAAGGGGATGGGGTTGCTGTGGCCGTGCTGCCGTTGATGCTCAGATGGTCAGGATGTTTTGAAGCTGGTGGGGGTTTGGATACTCTGAGAGCCAGAGCGTGGCGGAGGAAGGGTGTACAGTGAGGAAATTTGAAATAAACTCAGCAGCCTTGGAGAAGAAATAGCAGGTCATCTGACTTAATCCTCCTTTGGCACCAGGACTGGGAAGTCGGGTCTCCCGTGGACCTAGATCCTTGCTTTCTGCCTGTTCCCCCGGGTCAGGGCCAGAGGTGGTCCTGGTAGACAGGCGATAGGGTCCCAGATTCTATTGCTGTTCTTGGGGCTTGTGTGGTCGTCTGCCGCTTCTTCCACGTCTATTCACACGGGGGCTCTTGTTTACTCCCAGAAATGCCTCGAGGAGAAGAATGAAATCCTTCAGGGAAAACTCTCACAGCTGGAAGAACATTTGGCCCAGTTGCGGGAGAACCCACCCCGGGAGAAGGGTGAGGTGCTGGGCGACGTCTTGCAGGTAGGGTGAGGGGGTCTGTGTGCTGGGGTGCAAGCGAGGCATCTTTGTGCTGGGGTGCATGTGGGGGCTCTGCTGAGGTGCAGGTGGGGGCTCTGTGTGCTGGGGTGCACGTGGGGGTGTCTTTGTGCTGGGGTGCAGGCGGGGGCTCTGTGCTGGGGTGCATGTGGGGGTGTCTTTGTGCTGGGGTGCAGGCGGGGGCTCTGTGCTGGGGTGCATGTGGGGGTGTCTTTGTGCTGGGGTGCAGGCGGGGGCTCTGTGCTGGGGTACACGTGGGGGTGTCTTTGTGCTGGGGTGCAGGCGGGGGCTCTGTGCTGGGGTACACGTGGGGGTGTCTTTGTGCTGGGGTGCAGGCGGGGGCTCTGCTGGGATGCTGTGGAGCCATGTTCATCATGTTCAGGTTCCTGGACCATCTCAGTCCCCAGAGGGGCCAAGGGGACTGAGGAGTCATGCTGATGCCCACTTGTCTCTTTATCTCACCAGCTGGAAACTCTCAAGCAAGAGGCAGCCACTCTGGCTGCAGATAACACTCAGCTCCAGGCCAGGGTGGAGGCGCTGGAGACCGAGCGGAGCCAGCGGGAGGCCAAGCTACTTGCTGAGCGGAGCCACTTTGAGGAGGAGAAGCAGCAGCTGGCCGGCCTGATTGCCGAGCTCCAGGGCTCCCTGTCCAGCCTCAGCCGGGCCAAGGAGGAACTGGAGGAGGCGTCTCAGGCACAGGGGGCCCGGCTGTCTGCCCAGGCGGCCGCGCTGACCTCTGAGCTCGAGGCCCTCAACGCTGCCCTCCAGCAGCGGGATCAGGAGCTGGCCAGCCTGAAGCAGCAGGCCCAGACAGAGCAGGCGCAGCTGGCACACTCCCTCCAGCAGCAGGAGCAGGCCTCGCAGGGCCTCCGCCAGCAGGTGGAGCAGCTGAGCAGCAGCCTGAAGCAGAAGGAGCGGCAGTGGGAGGAGGCTGCTAAGGAGCAGGAGGCCGCCCGGCGAGAGCACGCCCAACAACTGGCCGCCGTGGCCGAAGAGCGGGCCGCAGCCCGCCAGCAGCTGGAGGCGCTGGAGAAGGAGAAGGCTGCTGCGCTGGAGGTCCTGCAGCAGCAGCTTCAGGTTGCCAGTGAGGCCCGAGATAGCGCCCAGACCTCGGTGGCACAGGCCCAGCGGGAGAAGGCCGAGCTGAGCCAGAAGGTGGAGGAGCTCCACGCCTGCGTGGAGGCGGCCCGCCAGGAGCAGTGTGAGGCCCAGGCCCGGGTGGCGGAACTGAAGGCCCAGCTGAGGTCTGAGCAGCAGAAAGCGACTGAGAACGAGAAGATGGTCCAGGAGCAGGTCCGGGCCCTCAAGGAGTCCTTGAAGGTCAGCCAGGGCCGCCTGGAGGAGGAGACGCGCAGGGCCGCGGGCACCCTGGAGGAGCAGCAGCGCTGTATCTGCAGGCTGGAGGCCGAGACCCGGAGCCTGGCCGAGCAGCGCAAGCAGGAACAGAAGGAGCTGGAAGAAGAGAAGGCTGGGCGCAAGGGGCTGGAGGCCCGATTGCAACAGCTCGGGGAGGCCCATCAGGCCAAGACAGAAGCCCTGCGGCAGGAGCTGGCCGAGGCCCTGGCCTCCCGGCGCGAGGCTGAGAGCGAGTGTGAGCAGCTCGCCAAGGAGGTGGCTACCTGGCGGGAGCGCTACGAGGACAGCCAGCAGGAGGAGGCGCAGTACGGCGCCATGGTCCAGGAACAGCTGCTGACGCTGAAGGAGGAGTGCGAGAAGGCCCGCCAGGAGCTGCAGGAGGCCAAGGAGAAGGTGGCAGGGATCGAGGCCCACAGCGAGCTCCAGATAAGCCGCCAGCAGAGCGAGCTTGCTCAGCTCCACGCCAGCCTGGCCAGGGCTCTGCAGCAGGTCCAGGAGAAGGAGGCCAGGGCCCAGAAGCTCGCAGACGACCTCTCCGCTCTGCAGGAGAAGATGGCGGCCACCAGCAAGGAGGTGGCCCGCCTGGAGGCCTTGGTGCGCAAGGCAGGCGAGCAGCAGGAGCCAGCCTCGCGGGAGCTGCTCCAGGAGCCGCCCAGGGCAGGGGACAGAGAGTCAGAGTGGCTGGAAGAGCAGAAGGGCCGCCCCTTCTGCAGCACACAGGCGGCCCTGCAGGCCATGGAGCGAGAGGCAGAGCAGATGGGCAGCGAGCTGGAGAGGCTGCGGGCTGCGCTGATGGAGAGCCAGGGGCAGCAGCAGGAGGAGCGTGGGCAGCAGGAGAGGGAGGTGGCGCGGCTGACCCAGGAGCGGGGCCGGGCTCAGGCCGACCTTGCCCTGGAGAAGGCCGCCAAGGCGGAGCTTGAGATGCGGCTGCAGAACGCCCTCAATGAGCAGCGGGTGGAGTTTGCCGCCCTGCAGGAGGCACTGGCCCACGCCCTGAGGGAAAAGGAAGGGAAGGACCAGGAGCTGGCCCAGCTTCGCGAGCAGGAGGCGGCCCAGGGGGCAGCGCTGAAGGACCTTCGGCAAACCGTGGAGCACCTGAGGGAACAGCTGGCCAAGAAACAGGAGGCGCCCCCGCAGTGTCCAGGGACCGCCGGCCGAGAAAATGCTCCTGGGTTGGGAGCCCAGTCCGAGGCCACTGGAAAGACCGAGCGAAAAGGCCCTGAGCTGGAGGCCCTGCGGGCAGAGGTGGGCAGCCTGGAGCAGCAGGTCCGCGAGCATCAGGAGGCGGCCTCCAGCCTGGAGCGCAGCCTTGAGGCCGAGCGCGCCTCCCATGCCGAGCGGGCCAGCGCTCTGGAGACGCTGCGGGGCCAGTTGGAGCAGAAGGCCCAGGAGCTGGGGAGCACTCAGGACACCTTAGCCTCAGCCCAGAGGGAGCTGGCCGCCCTCCGCGCCAAGGCCCAGGAGCACAGCACGGCCGAGGAGGAGTGGAAGGCCCAGGTGACGCGGGGCCAGCAGGAGGCCGAGCGGAAGAGCAGCCTCATCAGCAGCCTGGAGGAGGAGGTGTCCATCCTGAACCGCCAAGTGCTGGAGAAGGAGGGCGAGAGCAAGGAGTTGAAGCGGCTGGTTGCCGCCGAGTCGGAGAAGAGCCAGAAGCTCGAGGAGAGGCTGCGCCTGCTTCAGGCGGAGACAGCCAGCAGCAGCGCCAGGGCTGCGGAACGAAGCTCGGCTCTGCGGGAGGAGGTGCAGACCCTCCGGGAGGAGGCAGAGAAGCAGCGGGTGGCTTCTGAGAGCCTGCGGCAGGAGCTGGCCTCGCAGGCAGAGCGAGCGGAAGAGCTGGGGCAAGAGTTAAAGGCCTGGCAGGAGAAGTTCTTCCAGAAGGAGCAGGCCCTCTCCGCCCTGCAGCTGGAGCACACCAGCACGCAGGCCCTGCTGAGCGAGCTGCTGCCTGCCAAGCACCTGTGCCAGCAGCTGCAGGCTGAGCAGGCAGCCGCTGAGAAACGCCATCGGGAGGAGCTGGAGCAGAGCAAGCAGGCAGCCGGGGGGCTGCGGGCGGAGCTGATGCGGGCTCAGCGCGAGCTTGGGGAGCTGGTGCCCCTGCGGCAGAAGGTGGCAGAGCAGGAGCGAGCAGCCCAGCAGCTGCGGGCAGAGAAGGCCAGCTACGCGGAGCAGCTGAGCATGCTGAAGAAGGCTCACGGCCTGCTGGCGGAGGAGAACCGGGGGCTGGGCGAGCGGGCCAGCCTCGGCCGGCAGTTTCTGGAAGTGGAGCTGGACCAGGCCCGGGAGAAGTATGGTCAAGAGCTGGCCGCTGTGCGTGCTGACGCGGAGACCCGTCTGGCTGAGATGCAGCGCGAAGCGCAGAGCACTGCCCGGGAGCTGGAGGTGATGACTGCCAAGTACGAGGGTGCCAAGGTCAAGGTCCTGGAGGAGAGGCAGCGTTTCCAGGAGGAGAGGCAGAAACTCACTGCCCAGGTGAGGCCCCCGGCTCAGCTGCACCCGCAGAGAGCAGGGCGGAGAGGGGGAGTTGGTCCCTCTGCGCCCCTGGGCCTCCGGTGCTCTCGTTAGCGCGAGCTCCTTGTCTCCCCTCACCGGGGGAGAAGCCCGGTGCCCTCCGTTGTCCTGCAGAATGTAGCCATAGCTCCCCTTCCCGAGAGCTCTGCCCCTGCAGAGTCAGGATGTGGAGGAGGTGCAGGCCACCAGCCCATCGAGGCCACGAGGAGGCACCTGCACCGGAGGCCCCACGAGCCGCTGGGGGCTGGACTGAGCCACGATGACATTTCAGAAATTCCTAAGTTCTGGTTCCTTGGGGGAAAGATGAGAGCCCCGGTGAGGCCGGCCTGGCAGCAGGGCCGGTGCCTCTCTGGCCCCCATCTCACTGTCTCCGTTGCTCCTCCCCGCGCACAGGTGGAGCAGCTAGAGGTATTTCAGAGGGAGCAGACTAAGCAGGTAATGCCTGAGGTCCTCGCTAAGTGCTGGCTGCTTAAGCGGTGACAGTCTTGGTGCATGCCCCCCGGCTGCAGCTTGCCTCCGCCGGCTCCTGCTGTGAACTGTTTGTGAAGGGGGCAGGGTCAAGCCGTGGAACCAGGCCCAGGCGGCCCCGGAGTGCGGTGCGGGCCCTCTCTCGGGCCTCAGCGCACCCATCCCAGGTCGGCCTCTCCACCTTTCTGTATCTCCATCTGCCTGTCGGGGACCGGGGGCAGGGTCGGCGTCACATCTCCCATGTCGGGACCGGTGACAGGCCTTGGGCTTCCCAAATCTGCGCGTGCTGCCTCGAGCTTGGGTGCTCAGCTGCAGGGACGCACACGGGATCCCACAGAAGCCAGAGAGGCGACGTGCAGGGTGGGCCCTGGAGCTCAGGGGGCTGTGAGCTCGGCCTCTGGGGTCGTCCCCTGAGCAGGAAATGGAGGTGTCAGGAGCCCTGGCCACCTTGCTCTCCCAGGGTCTCTCTGTGCCACCCTAGACGTCCAGGCTGTTGAGCTGGTATTTAGGGGGAGCACCTGCCTCCACCCCCTCCCAGCCTGTGGCCTCGGGCCTGCTGAGGAGGGGGGCCTTCCCTCCTCCCGTGCCCCCACCCCGAGGAGCCTGAGACGAGGGGAAGTCCGACCAAAGAGCAAACAGTTAGCAGTGGAGCCTGTGCCTGCCTCTGCTGATGGCGCTTGAGCTCCTGGAGGGCCCGGAGGAGCCAGGAGTGTTTGTGGCCGTCTCGCTCCCTCCCGTCGCTTTCCTCCCTGGGAGCGGGGGGCTCGGGGTGCTGCCCTTGCTCTCGTCTTCCAGCAGCCTGACCTCGTGTTCACTGCTGCCGTGCTGCTCACACCAACCTTAACGGCTGCTGGGTAGTGGGAAGGGATCTGCGAGTCTGGGCTTTTGCTTTGGCAGTTTCTGGAAGGGGGAGGAATGGGCATTCTTCGGGTGGGTCCGCTGGAGTTCCAGACTGGGTCCCCTGTGCCCAGGTGGCTTGGGGCTGGGTTCCGGGCACTGGGAGGCTGGTGGTGAGGTGTCAGCTCTCGAATCTCTGGCAGCTGCAGGGGTCCGGCAGGCCTCTGTCTGCTGGCGGGCATGGAGGCGAGCCGGGGCAGGTGGCTCTGGCAGCTTTTGCTTATGGGTCACCTCACTTGGGTCCTGTCAGCCAGCCTGGGGTGCAGGCCCTTCCCTAGCGGGAGGCCAGGAAAAGGACCTGAGTTTCTTCTTCCAGGAGCACTGGGGACGGGTCTGGGGCAACCCCATAACGCATCTGGACGTGCAGGGGAGGCCCCCTGAGTCTTGTCTTCCCCTCCCCCGCCCAGGTGGAAGAACTGAGTAAGAAGCTAGCGGACCATGACCACGCCAGCAAGGTGCAGCAGCAGAAGCTGAAGGTGGGACTGCTGGGGCTGGGCCTGCCCTCGGCCTGCCTGGGCGGGGTCGGGGAGGGGAGGTGCTCGCTAAGGCCTGGCAGCCTGTGCCCCTGGGCGCTCTCGAGGGAAGACTGGCGTGGCTCCCAACCCCAGACCTTCACTGTCCGCTGCAGTAGCCACTAGCCCAGGTAGAGTTATTTTAGTTAAATACGAAGTTCAGTTCCTTGGCCACACTGGCCACACTGGCTGCTGCTTGGTAGCCAGGCATGGCTAGTGGCCGCCCTACTGGGCAGGGCAGGTGCAGGCATTTCTATCATGGCAGAGAGTTCACTTGCGTCGTGCTGATCTAGACAGTTGAACCTCAGGGAGCAACAGTGGCAGTGACAGGTCAGGTTACAATGCAGTTTAATGTTCTTAATGCTTTCAACGATGTTGCCTTCTTTGGTTTAATAATTGCTTTTTTGCAGCACCAGGCTTCACAGCTCTTAGTTAGGTGCAAAGGAATTTGGCACCAGCGGCCCTAATCAGCCTTTCTGGTGTTTCCAGGCTCAGGGAGGTGAGAGCCAGCAGGAGGTCCAGCGCCTCCAGGCCCAGCTGAGCGAGCTGCAGGCCCAGCTGAGCCAGAAAGAGCAGGCGGCCGAGCACTACAAGCTGCAGGTGAGGGCCTGCCTGCCCGCCCACCTGCGCACCCACCCTGCCACCACCCCCTCACCCACCCACCCACCCTGCCGCCCACCCAGATGGAGAAGGCCAAGACGCATTATGATGCCAAGAAACAGCAGAACCAGGAGCTGCAGGAGCAGCTGCGGGGCCTGGAGCAGCTGCAGACGGAGAACAAGGAGCTGCGAGCCGAGGCGGACCGGCTGGGCCGGGAGCTGCAGCAGGCCGGGCTGAAGACCAAGGAGGCGGAGCAGACCTGCCGCCACCTCACGGCCCAGGTGCGCAGCCTGGAGGCCCAGGTAAGGCTCCGGCTGCACAGGCTCCCCCTCGCCTCCGTCGCCTTGGCCCCCGGGCCCGCCTGTCCTGGGCCTGCCCTGCCCGCCCTCTCCTTGCAGGTCGCCCACGCCGACCAGCAGCTTCGGGACCTGGGCAGATTCCAGGTGGCGACTGACGCCTTAAAGAGCCGGGAGCCCCAGGCCAAGCCTCAGCTGGACTTGAGTATCGACAGCCTGGATCTGAGCTGTGAGGAGGGGACCCCTCTCACCGTCACCAGGTCAGGAGGCCGCCTTCCTCCCGCGGGCTGGTGTCCGCCGAGTGTCTGCGGTTCCTTGCGCTGGGTCCTGGGCACTGGGGCTGTGAGAGGAAGATGGGGGCCCTTGGCCCTCGTCCTCTTAGCGGGGTTGGGCCAGGTGCTTGTAGAGAGCCCAGTGGGAGTGAAAAGGCAGGAGTGGGCCCAAGGTGATCCCTGGGGCCGTCCATCCTGCTCGGCGTCCTCAGAGACACTGTCTGTGTGCGTCCAGCGGACAGAGGTGAGTGTGAGCAAAGCGCCTGGCGGGGCAGGTCAGGGGCTCGGCCCAGGTCCTCCGGCGCCAGCTGGACTCCTCACTGCGGGAGGCTGGTGTTGAGACCTGCCCTGAAGGCACTGAGGACCCTTGGAAAGGTTTGCATTTGGGGACGGACGTGGTCAGGTTGGCATCTTAGAAAGCATCTCCTGATGCGGTAAAAGCTGAGATGGACGAATTCACACAAGCACGTTTATTGCTTTTGTTAAACGCTTAGACCCGTCGGGCGCTGTTGTGAACACCTCAGACACTCCTGCATCCCTTCGCAGCCCTCCGAGGCAGGGGAACCAGGGGCAGGGGGGCGCTCGTGCCCTGACTCCCACCATGGCGGGGCTGGCCTTGAACCTGGGCCGCCGGGCTCGGGTCCCTGCTGGTCCCCACTCTGTGCCTGTCTCAGAGGCTGCGTTGAGTGAGGGCGAGGGCGAGGCAGGGCGTGGGAGCGGAGTGGCCTCTTGGACAGGGTCTGGCGGGAGGAGGAGGAGGTGGGATTGCACCCGTGTGTGTGGCCCGGGGGCCTGGGTGGAGGCTGCTCCTCCCAGCTTCCTGTCGCTGAGGCAGAGGGGGTGCAGGAGGAGGGCCGTGGGGGCCCTGTTCCAGGGGGACCTTGTCCAAGAGGTGGGGAACCGTCTGTGGCAGTGGACACGTGGCAGGGGCCAGGAATGAGGACTGTGAGGAGCCGCGGCCTGGCCGGGCCCTGGGCTGGCGGGCGGAAGGCGGGGCCCAGGCCAGGGGTGCTCCCCGGAAGCTCTGGGGAACCAGAGACGCTGGGGGCTTGACCCAGTCTGCTCGGCAGAAGTGTAGGACTCGGTCCCTCGGGAGCGAAGGAGGACGGGCTGCCCGCCCGCCCCGGAGTGGCCCGTCAGCAGCTTTTCCCCCACAGCAAGTTGCCTCGTACCCAGCCCGATGGCACCAGTATCCCCGGCGAGCCAGCCTCCCCTGTCTCCCAGCGCCTGCCCCCCAAGGTGGAATCCCTGGAGAGCCTCTACTTCACCCCGATCCCCGCCCGGGGTCAGCCCCCGCTGGAGAGCAGCCTGGACTCCCTGGGCGACGTCTTCCTGGACTCGGGCCGCAAGACCCGCTCCGCGCGCCGGCGCACCACGCAGATCATCAACATCACCATGACCAAGGTCAGCCGCGGGGCCGGGGCGCCCGCGTCCTCTCCGGGCCTCCTTCCCTCGGGTCCGCGAGAGGCAGGCAGCGCTGACGGCCCGGCCCCGCCGCTGGGAGGCTGAGCTCCCCAGGAGGGCTGCCGTTCAGGCCTCTCGTGGCAAGGGGCAGGGCTCCCGGCCCCGCGCGGGCTGCAGGAGACAGTGTGGGGAAGCTGCAGCCCAGCAGGGCCGCCCCGCACCCCCTGCTGGCTGCCCCGGCGGGGGGGGGGGGGTGTGCTGCTGGCCCGGCTGGGGCTCTGCTCCTCGTGTCCCGAGGAGGCAGGAGGGGCGGCTCTGCTAGAGGAGGAAGGAGAAGGTCTCAGAGAGGGTCGGGGCCCTGGCGCTGGCGCTGGGAGACATGGTGCTGTGTGCCTGATGAGCTCACGAGACGTGGGGTCCCGCCCCAGCCTCGCCACTGCCTTGCTTGGTGACCTGTGGGCCCGTGGCTTTGTTCCTGTGCACGTCACTTCCAAAATGCTCTGATGCACACACTCTGCCCTCCCCTCCTCCCTCCCTCCCAGCCTTGTTCACAGGCTCAGTGGGAAAGTGGGCGGAAAGTCTTGATACCTCAGCCCCTTGTGCAGGACTCTGGCCACAAGGCCCATGTCTTGCGGACGTGCCACCAAGGACCCCGTGCCAAGCAGAGTGGATGCCTGCAGAGGGGATCCGAGGTGCTTCGGGTTGGGGAGGCTTCTCTCCAGGGCGTCCTGCTCGTGCCGTAGCAGATTCACCCTCTCTTCCAGAAGCTGGATGTGGAGGAGCCGGACAGCGCCAACTCCTCCTTCTACAGCACGCGGTCGGCCCCTGCGTCCCAGGGCGGCCCCAGAGCGGCCTCCTCCACCCAGTCTCTAGCCCGCCTGGGCTCTCCTGACGATGCCAACTCGGCTCTGCTCAGCCTGCCTGGCTACCGGCCCACCACCCGCAGCTCTGCTCGCCGTTCTCAGGCTGGGGTGTCCAGCGGGGCTCCTCCAGGTAGGGGACAGGCTCTTGGACAAACCCAAGGCTGGCGGCCGGGTCCCTTCCAGCATGTCACCTGCCCCTCCTCCCCGCACCTGTCCATCGGGGCTCTGCTGGGCAGTCAGGCTGGATGCCAGAGATGCTGACACGAGGGGCCTGCGATGCCCAGCTGCTGTCAGGAGTCCTCCAGGCTCCTCCTCCGATGCCTCGTGCAGGCACTTGCCTTCCGGGAGCCCCCAGGCATCATCGGTTCTTGGCCTTCCATTTCGTTTCTCCGGGTGGCACAGCCTCTGCCTGTAACCCCAGGGAGGAAGCAGCGAGGCAGTGTCCATGGCAGTGTCTGTGAGCCCCTCTGCTGGCTCTGTAGCACTGAGTGGAGCAGGCCCCTGGGGTGCCTGGCTTGAAGTCCAAGGGGTGGGGGAAGAAGCGGTGGTGGAAGAGGCCGGCAGGAGGCTGCCTCCACCGTCCCCTCCTGGCCTTCCAGCCCCAGCGGCTTCCATCTCCCTGTCCTCCCCAGGCAGGAACAGCTTCTATGTGGGTACGTGCCAGGATGAGCCGGAGCAGCTGGATGACTGGAACCGCATCGCGGAGCTGCAACAGCGCAACCGGGTGTGCCCCCCCCACCTGAAGACCTGCTACCCGCTGGAGTCCAGGGTGAGCACTGGGGTGGCCCACCCGGCACCTGCCTCTGCCAGCAGCTCACCTTCCTCCCCTGGCATCCCACCCCAGTGCCCGGGCCTGCCTGCCGAGGAGGGCAGCCTGCTTCTGGTCAAGTAGCCGGTGGGGAGGTGCTGTGAGGGGCAGGGGCTCCCAGAGGTCTTGGTGGTGGTCATCGGGCAGGGCGGGGGCAGGGAAGGGAGCCCCAGCGCTCTGGGGCGGGCCTGCTGCGGCCCCCTCACCTCCCCCCCCCCCCCCCCCCGCAGCCCTCCCTGAGCCTGCCCACCATCACGGACGAGGAGATAAAAACCGGCGACCCCCGGGAGACCCTGCGCCGAGCCAGCATGCAGCCGACCCAGATAGCCGAGGGCGCTGGCATCACCACCCGGCAGCAGCGCAAACGGGTCTCCTCGGAGTCCCACCAGGGCCCTGGCACCCCCGAGGTGGGTGGCGTCCGCTTCCGGCCCAGCCTGGCCACCATCAAGGGGGAGGGGGCGGCGTGGGTGCTGTCTGGATGAGGGCCACCCAGCTCTGAGAGCCGGGCTTTGGAGGTGAGGCTGTCTCGCGGCCCTCCTGTCTGCCTAACGGCCCTCTCCTCGCAGTCTAAGAAGGCCACCAGCTGTTTCCCGCGCCCCATGACCCCCCGGGACAGGCACGAGGGGCGCAGACAGAGCACGACTGAGGCCCAGAAGAAAGCGGCCGCGGCTGTTGTTAAACAGGTTGGTTGGGGGCTGGAGGGAGACCCTGCAGGGGCCTGGCTGGTGGAGCCCTGGAGAGCGGGGTGGCCTGGGGAGGCCGGGGAGGGGGGGGCTCCCCCCGCTTGACACCCCCTCCCTCCAGGCTGACCGCCGCCAGTCCATGGCCTTCAGCATCCTCAACACGCCCAAGAAGCTGGGCAACAGCCTTCTGCGGAGGGCGGCCTCCAAGAAAGCGCCATCCAAGGCCTCGCCTAGCACCCGCAGTGGGACCCGCCGCTCTCCTCGCATCGCCACCACCATGGCCAGCGCCGCCACCCCTCGGGCCAAGGGCAAGGTGGAGGCTTCGGCTTGGGGCCCCCGCCACCCCTGAGGCCGCTTCCCAGGCAGGGCGCGCTGAACTGTGGGAGGGGGCGGGCCGAGAGCAGGTGCTCTGGCGGCCTGGGTGGCTGCCGTGAGTGGGAGGTCACGGCTCCCAGGACCACTCAGAGCTGCGCAGGCACCGCCAGCAGCTGGGGACCGAGGGTGGCTGTCCAAGGCGGCGCCAAGGCGAGAGCCTGGTCAGGGGCGGGCGGGTCTTCCCGGCTCCATGAGCTGCCTGACCCGTGTCTCTTGCACTTCCAGGCAAAGCACTAAAGAGCCGCCACCAGTGAGCAGCCCCACCTGTGTCTCGGATGCTGCCCCTTGCCCGGTCCTCCTCCTCCTGTCCCTTTCAGTGCCTTCTCTCAGCTCCCAGGCCCAGTGGCCAAACCCGTAGAGACAGTGATGCCTGCCCACGCCCCAGCTGGTACCTGGACCTTGGCCAGGTAAAGAGACGTGTCCTCAGCGCTGGCCCCGGCGCCTCGGAGGAGTCTGGGTCCTCTCCCCACCTTGCCCCTGATGTTGTCTTAGAGCAGAGTCACTTCTCCATCACAACCGGATTCGAGGCTGACTGTGAGTGGCTGGGCCCTTGGCCCCGCCAGTGTCCCTGTCGGCCTCCGGATCGAAGAGGGACCATTGCAGGAGCAGGCCCTGGTCCCTGCTACTCCTGGTGGCTGGGCTGAGTCAGGGCCCTCGCTCTTCAAGTCCAGCACCGGGCATCGGCCTAGGGGAGCATGCCGTCTACAGGTGCTCCTATCCCCCTGAGGGCACAGTTGCCCAAAAGGGTGCTCTCTTCCAGGAGAGACGGGCCCTGGGCCTCGGTGGGGACAGCTCGCACACCCCCTCCCCGCCTTCCCCAGACTTGCACTGGGGTGGGATTGGGCGTGGTGGGAAGGTTTTTAAGGGCCAGGGATGGGTCTTTTCTAAATGTTATTACTTGTAAATAAAGTCTATTTTTCTCCCTGGAGTGCTGACCTGCCTTGACCTCTCGGGGGAAGCAGGGCCCTCTGGCTCTCAGAGAAGCATACCTTTTTCTTTGTCCCTGCTGGGCCCTCCCCGCTCTCAAATCCCTTCTCCTGGCCTTTCTGGGGCCACAGACCTTCCCGCACTCCCTCCTCGCACGGGTCGGTCGAGGCCTGAAGGAGAAATGACAAGGCAGACGCCAGTACACTACCACTGAAGGTTTATGCGCGCCCGGCGTGGGCCTGCGGTGGGGGCGGAGGCAGTCTCTCTCCCTGCCCTTCCTGGGACAGTCCCGCAAAGGACACACCCAACACCGAGTGGATGCGGGCGGCGGCTCGGGCCCGAGAGTGCGTAGACCTCAAGGGAGAGGTGACCATTCAAACAGGCTTTGGAGTTGGGGGTCACCTGTCGGCACAGTGGCACAGAGGGGACCTGCTGGGGGGCGGGGCTCCTTCAGCAGGGGGCCCACTTGTCTTCAGCCCAGCCTGGCGGAGGGAAGCAGACGGGGATCAGGGCCGAGGCAGGAGGGCCGCCGCCTCCCTGCGCTGCCGAGTCCTGTTCCTTCGCGTTTCCTGCTAAGGAGCGGGATGGAGAGACAGACAGAAGGCGCCTCAGCTGGAGCTGCTGCGGGCGCAGCCCCCTCTCCCCTCCCCTCCCCTCCGCCCCCCTCGGCTTCCTCACCCAGAGCTGGGCCAGAACCAGGTGACGCTGGGCCGTGTGCCCAGGATCGGAGAAAACACAGGAGAAGTTGGCGTGGCGCAGGCCGGGGCTCAGCTGCTCCAGCACCAGGGCCCGCCGCAGCTGGGTGCCCGCGCCCCGGCGTTCCCGCCTGCGGAGGGGAGCAGCAGAGGCGTCAGGGGCCTGCCCCCCGCCGCAGACCCCCGCCTGCCAGCCGCACCCCTCACCTGATGCTGCCCTCACGCAGGCGCCCCGGGAGGCGCTCGATGAAGGAGCCGTTGCCCAGCCAGTAGAGGATGCTGAAGTGGGGGAAGCGGCTGCAGGCGGTGCAGGACAGGGTCAGCGTTCCATCTAGGGACACACGTGGCTGCTGGCCCTTCTGCAGAGCAGACCCTCCCGCAGAGCAGACCCTCCCACCCTGCCCAGCCCCTCCCACCCTGCCCAGCCCCCAGGATTCAGGAACCTTGCTCGAGTGGCAAGTCTGGGGAGGGGAAGTGGGGTGGTTTGTTTACGGGGGCCCAGGCTGAGCAAGAGCAATCTGGGGACAGGTCCCTGGTCCCGGTGATGACTCCTGAGCGGACTTCTTCAGAACCACCCTCTCTAGCACCCGGCTCCCGTGACCCTAGGAGCCCTGGCCGAGGGGGCGGCACCTGTGGGCCACCGCGCCTCTGAGGTGGCCAGAGGGAAGTGCGCCCTGCGGAGGGGCTGGCTTGGAGCCCCTGCCGCCAGGGTGCCTTCTGTCTGAATTCTCTCCGTCCCGTTTGATGGGGGAGCATCCTGTGCACACTCACAAGGCTGCGTGCAAGGGCTGGGCGCTGAACACTCGGCCAAGCAGGCTGGGTTGAAGGTGGGGGCAGGGGCTCGGGAACCAGCCCTCCCTGGGCACCTCTGTGCCCTCAGCCCACCCTCCTGGGCCCCCATAAGAATTGCTCCTTACTCAATGGGACTTCCTCTTCTGGCCAGGTCACCTCCAGTCCTGGGCACCCCTTAGCTCGCGGGAGTGCCGGGGGCTGGAGAGAGCAGGGGTCCTTGGCCATCCCGGCTGAGGCGCTGGCAGCCACGGTGGCCTGGGGCACAGGGGTGCCTCTGGCCACCTGGGAGACGACGTGGGCACAGAAGAGCAGGGCCCACAGGGGCCTGGGGGCTAAAGAGAGATCAGTTAGAGGAGCTCGGCAGTGTCCCACCGCTCACATCCTGCCTCGGGCCCTGGCTGGAGAGGGCGCCGTGGCCTCAGCAGGCCTGGCAGAGGTTCCCGGGCTCTGCCCGGGGAGTGGGAGGGGCAAAGGGCCCCTCCGGCCCTGCCTCTTGGCCCCTCTTGAATGGAGCGCAGGGAGACCTTGGAAGGGAGCCAGAGCCGCAACATCTGAGCAGAGGCTGAAAGCAACAACCCAGGGGCTGAGGGGAGTCCGCCTGCGGCTCGCGCTCAGGGCCAGCCACGGGGCTCCCTTCTGGTTCCCCACCCGCTGCCCGCATGCACACCCGCACAGCCCCAGCTCCCACCTGGAGTCCAGTTCTGCCTCCTGGTCATGATGCGTGTGTCCGGAGCTGGCGAGCCGGGCTCTATATATCTGTGACAACTTCCTCCTCCGGGGGCGGCGGGGGAGGAGACGCTGAACACACCGCTGCTCCGACGTCTCGGCGGCTTGCTGAGATCCCAGCCGTGCGTGTGGCCACCTTCTTCCTGTGGGCTCCACCGCCCTCCCTACGCCTGAGCTCTCAGTGGGCTGCCAGGCACCGCTGTCCACTGCCCTGTGCACCTGCCCCACCTGGCAGCTGGAGGATGAGCCCCGGGCACAGGCTGGGGCGTCCCCTGCTGGGCCCTTCCCCGCCCCGGCAGCACGCTGGCCCCTGGTCCCATGTGACCCTTCACTACGGGATGGACACGGAGGCCCCAAGAGGACCAGAGACTCACCTGGTCACCCAGGGGGGCAGAGCCCTCTCCACTGCCAGGGCCGGTTCTGGGAAGGGCAGGGTGTACGGTGCAATCTTCTGGGAAAACGCTGTCCTCTCCCTGCCATTTCACTTTCACTTTTATTGAGCCAGGGAATCCCGGACGGGCTCCGGCCACCAGGAGAAGGGACACACGCACAACAGTCCAGGCCGGTCCCTGAGGCGCCTGCACCTGCACCTCTTCCTCGGCCCGAGCTCGCGGTGGCAGGGGCCCTTGACACTACCTCCCGGGCGCCCTGCTCTCCAGCCCACTGTCCCCGGGCCACAGGGCATGACCTCACGGCAGCCTCTCACACAAGAATTCTGTCCCAGCCAGCAGTCAGGACCCTGGCATCCGCCTTGGCTCCTCTGCGCGAACAGACCTCCTGCTTCCTCCTTCACACTCACACCGTATTCAAGCGGACACCGTCCCAGGCACTGGGGACCCCAGGGCAGATGGCTCCGACCGTCTCCGACTCCGCGTCGCAGCCGCTGTCCACAGCCCGGCCTTTCTCAGGCCCCCACTTCCGTCCCGCCAGCCCCGTGGCCGGAGCTGCAGCTCCAGCTCATCCGGAGGCCTCGATGCCCCCACCCGGCTCCCGAGCAGCCCGCAAGAGCCTGCCTTTCCGAACCCCCTCTTGAAGCTCCGTGGCTTGGCTCGGCCACCGCTGACCCCGTGGGACCCACCGCACGGAGACCACATGGAGGGCCCGTGCGGCTTGGGCAGGAGGCTCCCAGACAAGCCGAGCACCGGGCACACGCGCCTGAGCGCTGGCGCCTCCCAGGGGAGCGGGCCGTGCTCGGCGCCGGCAGGGCTCAGGGGAGGCGAGGGAGGCAGAAAGCCCGGGACGGGGACCCGCGGCGAGCACAGAGCAAGTGCGAAGGCCAGGACCCGGGGGTCCGGGCCGGGCGGTGCTGGGCTCCGGAGGCCAGGATGCTGGGAAGAGAGCCGGGGAGGCCGGGAGCGGGAAGAAAGTTTGGAAGCGGCATCAGGAACATCATCGGCTGGAACCCCCAGGAGGTGCACGGGTTTGTCTTTCTGGGGCCGCGCCCGCGGCATATGGAGGCTCCCAGGCATGTGGAGGTCAGATAGGAGCTGCAGCTGCCGGCCTACACCACAGCCACAGCCACGCCAGATCCGAGCCGTGTCTGCGACCTACACCACAGCTCCCGGCAATGCTGGATCCTCACGGACGGAGCAAGGCCAGGGATTGAACCCGCAACCTCATGGAAACGAGTCAGATTCATTACTGCTGAGCCATGACGGGAACTCCCCAAGGAGTTTTTTGGTACGTGTGGAAAAACCAGACTCATTCCTAACTTAGACAAGGAGGCACAGTCAACTCCTCCTCCCCAGGCCCTGACATCTTCGTCACCCCAGCTCCTCCCCGGCCGACTCCAAACTCCCAGGAGCACCCGTGTCTCCAGCAGTGAGGTCCGGAGGCCAGGCTGCCCCGGGGCTCCTGGGACACAGACCTTTGGGTGGAGGGTGCGAACTCGAGGGAGAGGAGAAGGACTCGGCCTGTGTCCCGAGGTCAGAGGTGGGCCGCTGGGCGGGGGGGGGGAGGGGTCAGGGGACTCGGGACCGGGGAGCACGAAGCGGGCGCCTCGGGCAGCCTGGCCTCAGCCCTGGCGGGAGCCGGCACAAACGAGAGGCCCGACCGTGGGACGATGACCCCGGTCCCCGCTCCACCCCCTGAGGAGGGGCCCGCTGGCAGGGGCGGCGGGGGCCGGGGACGCCACAGCCGGGCGAGCGAGGCCAGGGTGGAGAGCGGCCCATGGGAGGGGGCTGGGGGCAGGGCCCTGACCTCAGGCGGGGAGGACAGTGCCCAGGACAAAGCCCGGCCTCCCGCGCGCTCAGGGACGAGGGACGCCGCGGGGCCGGCCGCCCCCAGGCCCCCGGGGCTCCGGGGGGGAACAGCAGAAGGCCGCCGCAAAGGCGAGGCCCCCGAGGCCCGAGGGGAAGGGGTGGGAGAAGAAAGGCAGGCGGGGTGCTCAGCTTTCCAGCCCAGCTCACAGAGCTTTATTCAGAACGGCGGACAGGACCCGCCCGATGCCGGCCGGTGGCACCTGAGGCTGTGGCGGCCGCGGACCCGAGCGCGAGGCCCGTCTGCCCCCGCTTCCTGCTCAACTCCCAGGACCCGGGGCCTCCTTTCAGGCCCCAAGCTCCCCTGGGTCTCACCCTCTTGCCACCCACACCACCACCCACGCTGCCAGGCCTGGGCAGGGCCCAGGGCCGGCTGCCAAGGCTGACGTGACGGTATTCCCGGGGCTGGGAATCCCCTGGCAGCTCCGAGGGACACTCACCACAGGAAAGAGGCGCCTCTGTCACCGTCCCTCGGCCGCGCACACAGACGCGGGCGCACACACGCTCTCGCTCGGGCTTTCAGGGAAGGAAGTGATGGGGCAGTGGCCTTTGGCACGTGTCCCCACTTCTGGGCAGAGGACCTGCTTGCACAAGCGGCCCTCCATCGTGGCTCTGACAGTAGCCCCCGAGGCCCCACTGCGTAGAGACCCTGGTCTCTGTTCTCCGGAGAACAGGACAGCCCCGCTTGGGGCCAGGCCGCCGCCGCTGCTGCTGCTCTCACGCCCCAAACAAAGCCGCAGTGAATCCCGAGCCCCCAGGGCTTCCCTCACTGGAAGAGGCCCGACTAGGCTCCCGCTGCCCAGGGATGGGAGCGAGGAAGAGGGCGCGGAGCCCACCCTCCCCCAGGCTCGGGGGCACCGGGCCTGAGCCCACGCGGGGGAGGGAAGGGGAGGGGCTGGGCCCCGGGCGGGAGCCGGGGCGGCTCCTCGCCATCAAAAATGCCTTGGCTTGAGCCCGTCCTGCTCAAGCAGGGAGGCTGAGGCCTGGAAGAGGTGGGGCAATTCCTAGGTTCCACAATAAAAAAGGTTATTAAATATATTCATCAAAATAGTTTTCTTTTAAAAAGCCCCCACTGCTGACAGCCCCGCTGGCTGGCGCTCCGTCGTACCCTCCCCAGCCCGTCACAGCCGGAGGCCCTGAGCGGCCCAGCTGCCCCGTGAGTCCTCCCGGCGGCGGGGGGGCGCCCCGAGGTCCGGGGGCGGAAGCCCTCCTCCCTGACTATTCCAGGCCCAGGACGAAGTTGATGCCTTGCACCAGGCCAATGATGACGGGCTGCCAGGCCACCAGGTAGCGAAGCCAGTCCAGCAGCTGGCCGTACATCACATGTGGCCTCTCCCAGCTGCCAGGGCATTAAGGAAAAGAGGCGACGTGTTCCAGCGGCTACAACTCATCCGGGGGACGGGGAGAGGGTCTGCCTGCGCTCTCCGGCCGCGCCACGGGAATCGGCCTCAAGGAGAGGGCGCTGCTCGCCAGAGAGCCCAGCCTCCACTCCCGGAGCTCCCCATGTCGGGACACAGGGCGAAACCCAGACAGCAGGCGGGGGCCGGGGACCAGTGCAGGGGATGGAACAGACACCGGGGGGACTAAGCCCTCCGTGACCAACATGCAGAGAGGGCCCCGTGTGAGCCGCTCTGAGGTGGGACTGCTGCGCTCAGGGGCACAGCCCAGACCATAGCCCGTGGTGACCACGGCTGCAGGGAGCTAGGAGGGGGTAAGGTGCCTCCGAAGGGTCACGTAATGTCCCAAATGGGAGGTAGAGTCCCCGCTGTGGCATCTTGGGAGCTGCTGGGACGTGGGTTCGATCCCCGGCCCAGCAGTGGGTCAGGGATCCAGTGCTGCTGGAGCTGTGGCTTAGTTTACAACTGCAGCTCTGATCCCTGGCCTGGGAACTCCAGGTGCCATGGGGTGGCCAAAAGTGACCAACCCCCCCCCCCCAAATGCTAAGTGTTCTAGGTCAAGAAAGGGATTGCATCTAGGACAGGCACACGGGGGCAGAGCGACAGACTGGCCACAGGGGATAACCCCTGGCAGAGACTCCCACCCAAGGACACTAAGCACCAGGCCCTACTGAGGCCAAGTGGTCCTGGAGATAAGACGTCTGGAAAGAGAGCCTGGGCAGCCAGCTTTGGGGGAGCACGCGCTGAGCCTCACGAGACTGTGGTGAATCCCTCCGAAGGCATCAGAAAGAGCTGCCCAGTCCCACCGAGAACCAGGGAAGCCCTGTCCCTCAGCTCAACCATGGACTTACGTAGCTGGTCCTGAACCAGCCCCAGGCAAGGAGCCTCATGGGGGACACAGTGGCCCCACAAGGCCAGCTGGGGTCTGAGGGACAGGGAACCCTGACATAGAGAATCGGCTGCTGGGAGAGGTCCCTGGATTCCGGGGAAGTGAGGGGGGACCGGAGAAGGGGCGGGCACGTTCCCAGACAGGCGATGGGGGGACTCGGAGGTGAGCTGGCGGGTAGGGAGGGGCAGATCCGAGGAGCCGCACCCCGGGCTCAGAGCAGATGGGGACAGGAGATCCCTTCCCATCCCTGCAGCTGGCAGGCCCTGCGCGGGCTCGGAGCGGCCTCCAGCCCCACTTGTCAGAGGCGCTCTTCAGCTGTCCCGCCCTGAACAAGCCAGTCAACCCTTCAACTGCCTCCCGGTGGAGTGAGGACGCCATCACAGGTCACGACGCGCTAGAGAACCGAGTCAGATACCAGGAGCAAAAGGGCCAGGCACACAGCAGGCAGGCAGGCAGGCAGTAAAGGGGAGCTGCTACGCCCATCGAGCACCCTTGCAGGATCCTGTGAGCAGAAGCTGGGCGGCTGGTCCTGCCCTGGCTTCCCCGGCCCGGAGTCGGATGGGTGGACAGGCACCAGGCCACCGCGCGGCCACGGCGCCCGCGTCCCAGTGAGAAGCCTGCAAAGGATACGGGTTGCTGAACATCCTCTTGAGGTCAACCTTCTCTCGGCAGTAGGGACACGTCTGCTTCTTTCCCACGATGCACCAGCCGCGGATGCAGAACTCATGGAATCTGAGCACCACCGGTCAAGGGAAACGGTGGGCAGCCAGGATGGTGCTCCGGCCCCACGCCGCTCTTCAAAGCAGCACGCTAGCCCTGGAGGAAGGTCCGAGGCCCGGCTTCCCCGCATCCTGGCTCTGTAACCGCAACCGCGAGCAGGCCCTCCCTCCTCTCCGACCCTTCGTCCCCACAGGGGACGCGAGAAGGAGCCCAGTCTTAGGCCGTCATGGGGCAAAACGCGGGTAACCCATGGCGCAGAGCGGGGCTGAGCAAGGCCATGCCAAAGAGCAGACGTGTTATTCGGGGCCTTGACTCAGAAACGGGGGGCCGGTTAGAGGCTGCTCCCCCCGTGACAGACCCCGAGACTGACCCTGTCTGACCAGCCAGCCTCCCAACACGGCTCACGAGGAGGGGCTCCTGCCTGTGGGGGCGCAGAAGGCTGCCGCGGCCCACCCCGGGTCGGCCTCCCTCCCGGAGGACCTCACCCAAAGGCCTCCTCCCGTGACCGCCCGCCTCCAAAGGTCCCGACGGCAGAGCCCGCCCCGACGGCAGTGTGCACGTGGCAGGAGAGACGCGGCCCGGAGCGCCAGGCAGGATACACGTGGTTGCAAGACAGCCTGTACGTGTTCTCGATGATGCCCTCTTCGCTGACATCCACAAAGATCTGCTGCCCACACACGGCACACACGCTGTCTGAGAGGTGTTTGGTGGGCATGCCCGACTTGCTGTAAAACTGGGAGAGGAGAGCAGACGGAAGAGACGGAAAGACGTGAGAATCAAAGGGGCAGGGACCACGGAGGCCTGAGGCCTTCTGGAGACGGGAGGAGGGAAGCGGCGAGGGGGGCCCCGGAGCTCAGAGCACCTCCTAAACCGGATCGCCCTCATCGCTGCTGGGCACGGGGGGAGGACGCAGCAGATCAGAGACAGGCTGGGAAGTCAGATCGACCGGGACCTGAGGACCAGGCTGGGTCCGCTTCAGAGACAGTGAGAATGGGAGGGAGAAGGGCTCAGGGCTGGGGGTCTGGGGCTACGTCAGCCAAGCCACCCTGCAGCCAGATTCCAGGTCCATGAGAGATGGCAACAGCTCTTCTCCAAGATTCAAAACAGTGAAACATCCCGTGCCACGCTGATCTGGGGACAAGGGCATCCTCAGACACCTGTGGCAGCAGCAAAAGAGGTTCAATCCTTTTGAGGAGCATGGGGCGTGAGGTCCCACACAGTCACACCATTTAACCCATTAAGTGAAGCCCTTAATTTCACCATAACAAGTTATTTCATTTTTTATTTTTTGTCTATTTATGGCTGCGCCTGTGGCGTATGGAGGTTCCCAGGATAAGGGGTCGAATCAGAGCTACAGATGCCGGCCTACACCACCGCCACAGCAACGCAGGATCCAAGCCGTGTCTGTGACCTACACCGCAGCTCCTGGCAATGCCAGATCCTTAACCCACTGAGCGAGGCCAGGGATCGAACCTGTGTCCTCATGGATACCAGCTGGGTTCGTGACTGCTAGGCCACGATGGGAACTCATCACTTTAAGGAATTTAAAGAAATAGCAGGAACATCCAAAAAGCTTCATGTGTACAGACACTCACTTAAGCACTGTTTATAACTGAAGGAGCAAAGAGTCTGGCAATCCCGCAAAAAGTGAAACACCAAACTGGCGCACGACACAGCGATCCCATGCTTGGGTACCTACACCCTAGAGGATGAAAACGGAGCCGGACCACGCACTCGCACACCAGCGCTCACGGCAGCACAGCCAAGAGCCAAGAGACAGAGACGACCCAGGGATCCACCGACATAAGAGTGGATAAACAAAAGAATGAGCTCGCTCTCCCCAATGAAATGCCTGTCTGTCATAAAAGCAATGAACGTTCTCGTACATATGCTACAACATGTAGCATGTACTTTGAAAACATTATACTAAATACGTCAGACACAAAAGGGCAAAACATTGAGTCTACTTACATAAAGTATCAGAATAGGCAACTTCATAAAAGAGCTGAGAGGTAGCCAGTGTGTGTGGGGGAATGGGGAGCAGGAGTGTAATGGGCAGTTTCTGGGGGACGATGAAAAATTCTGTAGCCAAGCAGTGGTGACAGTTGCACAACACTATAAATGCAATTAATGTGCTTAAAAACGGCTAAAATTTTCTGTTAGATGTATTTCACCAAAGTAAAAAAACAGTAAGCAAATAAAAGCAAACAATGCCAAAAAAAAAAAAAAAACCCAAGCAAAGAAATGGAAATAACCATAAATGACTGACACTAGGAGAACGCTTCAACCAGTGACGGTACCCACTCCAGGGATTGGACACTGAAGGCTGAGCTGCAACCTAAGCGTCAAAAACAAGGTTCAAAGCTGGATGCAGAGCTTCGGTGCCACACAGAAAGACAGGCCCAAGCCTACCAAGATGCCCCAAGGCAGTGTCCACAATGTTCTCGCTGGTGATGTTTTGGTATTGGGATTATAGATGATTTTTTTCTTTCGCCTGCTTCTCTCCACTCAAATTTTCCTTAGAGAACATATATGAAAGGCGAACCCTTGAGGCACCGCATCCCAATAAAATGAGTTATAGGTCACTGCTCTCCCAGGGCACCGAGCTGTTCTGTTTACGCTTTTCCTGCAGTTGATTACGTGTTCAATAGCATCACGTCTAAAGAGCCGATTACAGTAACACCACCAAGCGGATGGATAAAAAAGCGACGGGACATATATACAATGGAATACTACTCAGCCATAAACAGAATAAAATAATGCCGTCTGCAGCAACACGGATGGATCTAGAGAGAGATGATCATACCAAGTGAAGTCAGTCAGGAAGAGAAGCAGAAATACCATCTATCACGTATTTGTGGAATCTGCAATGTGACCCAGGAGGGACAAATCAAGATGACAGAACAGGACACGGACTCACCTCTTCCCGCATGCATCCAGAGTACATCACAGGAGTGCACCTGGTGGCACAGCGTAAACCAATTCAACTAGTATGGGTGAGGATGTGGGTTTGAACCTTGGCCTCGTTCGGTGGGTCGGGGATCCGGCGTCGCTGTGAGCTGTGATGTAGGTCACAGATGTGGCCTGGATCCCCTGTTGCTGTGGCTGTAGCACAGGCTGGGAGCTGTAGCTCTGATTTGACCCCTAGCCTGGGAACCTCCACGTGCCATGGGTGCGGCCCTAAAAATCAGAAACCAAATAAAACAAACCAAAAAACCAACAAACAAAGAATACGTCTATAAATGGAACAATTCTCAGAGAACACCTACTGAACCCCAGCAACAGACCTCAGATACCCGAGGGGACAAGAGGAAGCTCCACATGACTGGGTAGGATGAACGAAAAAGGGGAGGGAGAAAAAGGAGAGGAAGCAGGATGGGATCAGTGCCCCTGGGAGCGGCTGAAGGAGAGGGGAGGTTCCTGTACCCTAGAAGGTTCCCTCACCAGTGGAGGGATCAGCTGGGACAGAAAAGGTGCTTTAAGAGTTCCCACTGTGGCTCAGTGGTAAAGAACCCAACTAGTACCCATGAAGACTGGGGTTCAATCCCTGGCCTCGCTCAGTGGGTTAAGGATCTGGTGTTGCTGTGAGCTGTGGTGTAGGTCGCAAACGCGGCTGGGATCCTGTGTTGCTGTGACTGTGGTGTAGGCCGGTAGATGTGGCTCTAATTCAACCCTAGCCGGGGAACCTCCATATACTTCAGGTGTGGCCCTAAAAAGACGAAAAAAAGAAAGAAAGAAAACAGAAAAGCTGCTTTGGAGGTTCAGAGGAAAAAAGTGCAACGCCTGGTTTGTGGCAAGCAGGAGCGAGCAAGACCTACAGGGGTGATCCTGCGGGCCCCAGCCTGAGACACACGGCCACTGGTGCAGGTGGGGGCTGCTGCTGCGGCCTGGGGTTTGGAGGACAGGACTGCTGCTGGCTGCACAGGGACAGCCTGAGGGGGTGGGAGTGTGGCGTGTTCTCAGAGAAACGCAAGGCCATCGTGGAAGCGAGGCACCACTGCTGAGGGGCATGCGAGGGGCGGGGCTGCCACTGCAGCCTCTTTCACAGGGCACGTACCCCTGCCCCTTGGGCTCAGACGAGGCTCCCTTAGGCAGTGCCATGCACCCCCAGCCACTCCCCAGCGCCCTCCCACCTGGGCAGGCTCGTGTGCTCCCGCTGCCTTGGGAGCAGACCCGAGTGGGATGACCACACTCAGAAGTGGGGCTGAAATCAGAGCTGAGCCCTGGGGGGCCATGCAACTCTGGAAGGAGAGCTGCAACATCTCCTCGGGGCTGCGCAAACAGTATCTACACCTCCACTGCCAGCTTGGCAAATCCACCACCTCCAGATCATCTGAATGGATGAGCGCTCCCGCAGCTGGGATGGGGCTGGCTTTTGCAGCAGTGAGCTGTGTGGGAGCATACGTATGGGGGGCAGGCCGGGCCTGAGCCACCTCCACAATTCCCACACGGGGTCCAGATGCATGACCACCGCAGTCCACTGCAGTCCTGGCACCTGACTTCAGTGGACCTATGCTGGAGGCCTGGTGAAAGTAACGCCTGAGAAGATGCCAGGACCAAATGCTGGCATAGCCATGCTTGAGGTGGGGCCAAGAGCAGTGCCAACAGCAACGTACTTTCTGAGCCCACACAGCGAGTGAGAGACGACACAGAAGAGCACACTCACAGGTGATGGGCTCCAGGGGAGGACCACTCACTCGCTCCTCTCACCAGTGGGAGTGCTCCAATCCTGCCTACTTCCCAGAGACAGCTCAGAACTAGATCTGGGGTTTCCACTCCAACAACAAGGGAGGGGACCCTGCCGGTGACAGGGCAGTGACAATAACAGAGCAGAGGGGGCCCCAGTCAACACCCAGTGCAGTCTCTGATCACCAGAACATCAGTCACAGCTCCTATCCAGGGGATAGGAGCATAATAAGGCCAGCATACACTAAGGAAAGAGGTGGCAGGCAGCCATACCAAAAAAAAGCCTCACATCAAAAATATTAAACCCATGCAGGCTACAAAGGGGTGTTCCCACATAAAATTAGCCCTACAAGACAGTCTAAGGGTCTGGCATCAGGAGGAGGAAACCCCAGAGCATTTGGCTTCAAAAGGCCAGCAAGGCTTGACAGCAGGTGCTGCACAGGACTGGGGGAAACAGATACACAAGGCCTCACATGCACCGAGAGCCAGCAAAAAGCAGTTACTCCACAGGAGCCTAGGCTAGACCCACCTATGGATCTTGGAGGGTCTCCTGGGGAGAGGAGGGTCTGCTGTGGCTCACTATGGGGGGCAAGGACACTGGTGGTGGAGGCCCCAGGAAACACTGATCAGCATGAGATCTTCCAGAGGTCACATTTCAGCACCAAGACCCGGTCCCAGAACAGCCTGCAGGCTCCAGTGCTGGACCACTTCAGGCCACACAACCAGCAGGACAGGAACACATCAGTAGACAAGGTGCCTAAAGGCACACTGAGCGCACAGCCACCTCCAAACAAACTGCTTGATGAGGCCCTGCCCAAACGAGGGACAAGACACAGCCTCCCCCAACAGTGGGCAAGCAATATTCCCCCTCACCAGGAAGCCTGCACTAAGTCCTAGACCAGTCTCACACACCAGGGGGCAGACACCAGCCTCAGAGAGGAACTACGATCCTGCGGCCTCTGGGAAAGGAGACCACAGACACAGAAAGTTAGACAAAATGAGACGACAGAGAAATACGCCTCAGATGAAGAAACACGATAAAAACCCACAAAAAAAACCTAAATAAAGATGAGACAGGCAATCTACCTAAAAAAGAACTCTGAGTTATGATCATAATAATCCAAGATCTAGAAAAAGGACAGAGGCACAGACCCAGAAGTTATGAGAAATGTTTAACAAAGAGCTAGAAGACTTAAAGAACAAGCAAAGATGAACAATATAATAACTGAGAAGAAAAATACACCACAAAGACTCAAGAGCAGAATAAATGAGGCAAAAAGAATGAATACGTGAGCTGGAAAACAGAGTGGTGGAAATCACTGGCACAGAACAGAATAAAGAAAAAAGAATGAGAAGAAATGGAGAGTCTAGGCGACTCTGAGACAACATTAAATGTACCCACACTTGCATTACAGGGGTCCCAGAAGGAGCAGAGGGAGAGAAAGGACCTGAGAAAATATCTTAAAAGATTAGAGCCCAAAACTTGGCTAACATGGGAAAGGAAACACTTAAGTCCAGGAAGCACAGAGAGTCCCATTCAGGATAAACCAGCGGAAGAACACGCTGAGACACAGATTAATCAAACTGACAAAAGTTAAAGAAAAAGAAAAAACATTAAAAGCAACAGGGAAAAAACAAGAAATAAAATACAAGGAAATCCCCGAAGGTTATCAGCTGATTTTTCAGCAGAAACTCTGCAGACCAGAGAGTGGCACAATATATTCAACGTCATGAAAGGGAAAAACCTACAACCAAGAATACTCTACCCAGCAAAGCTCTCATTCAGATTCAACGGAGAAATCAAAAGCTTTACAGAGAAGTGAAAGCCAAGAGAATTAAGTACCACCAAACCAGCTTTATAACAAATGCTAAAGGAACTTCTCTGGGCAGAAAATGCCACAACTAGAAACAAGAAAATTATGAATAGAAAAGTTCACTGGTACAGGCAAGCACAAAGGTAGGAAATCATCCACAGACAAATATGATATCAAAATCAGCATTTGAGAGAATAAGAGAATACAAATGCAAGATACTGAAAATGAATTAGAGACCAGCAACTCACAACAATCTTGTATATATGTAAACTGCTGTATCAAAACCATACAGGAACTGCAAACCAAAAAACTACAATAGATGCACACACAAAAAAGAAAATCAATCCTCACCCAGCATTAAAGATAATCATCAAATCACAAGAGAATAAAAGAGGAAACCTACAAAAACAAATCCAAAACAATAAAAAAATAAATGGAAGTACACACATATTGATAATTACCTTAAATGTAAATGGATTAAGTGCCCCCCCCCCAACGACATAGACTTACCAAATGGATACAAAAATAAGACCCATATATATGCTGTCTGCAAAAGAGCTTCTTCATATCCAAGGACACAATCAGAACGAAAATGAGGAGATGGAAAAAGGTATTCCATGTAAATGGAAATCAAAAGAAAGCTGGAATGGCAATACTCATATGAGGAAAAATAGTCTCAAAAAACTGTTGCAGGAGACAAAGATGGAAAGTACATAATAAGGGATCAATCCAAGAAGACATAATAATTGTAAACATATGTGCGCTCAATATAGGAGCACCTCAATATACAAGACAGGAGTTCCCTCTGTGGCTCAGTGGTTAACAAATCCGACTAGGAACCCTGAGGTTGTGGGTTCGATCCCTGGCCTCACTCAGTGGGTTAAGGATCCAGCATTGCCATGAGCTGAGGTGTAGGTCACAGATGCGCCTTGGATCCTGCATTGCTGTGGCTGTGGTGTAGGCTGGCAGCTGCAGCTCTGATTCGATCCCTAGCCTGGGAAATTCCCTATGATGTGGGTGTGGCCCTAAAAAGCAAAAAATAGATGCACACCATATTAACAAACTGAAGAATTAAAAAAACTTATGGTCATGGAGTTCCCGTCGTGGCACAGTGGTTAATGAATCAGACTGGGAACCGTGAGGTTGCGGGTTCCATCCCTGGCCTTGCTCAGTGGGTTAAGGATACAGTGTTGCCGTGAGCTATGGTGTGGGTTGCAGACGTGGCTCGGGTCCCGCGTTGCTGTGGCTCTGGCGTAGGCCGGCGGCTATAGCTCTGATTAGACCCCTAGCTTGGGAACCTCCATATGCGGTGGGAGTGGCTTAAGAAAAGGCAAAAAAGACAAAAAACAAGACAAAAAAATAACCCCACATATGGTCATATCAATAGATGCAGCAAAGCTTCTGACAAAATCCAACACCAATTTATGATGAAAATAACTTTCCAGAAAGTAGGTATAGAGAGAACCTACCTCAACATGATAAAGGCCACATATGACAGACCCACAGCTAAGGTCATTCTCAATGGTAAAAAGCTGAAAGTATTTCTGCTAAGATCAGGAATAAGACAAGGATGCCAACTCTTGTCACTTTTATTCAACAGTTTTGGAAGTTCTAGCTAAAGGCAACCAGAGAAGGAAAAGAAATAAAAGGAATCCAAATTCGAAGAGAAGAAGTAAAACTGTCACTGTTTGTATATGAAAGATACTACACACAGAAAATCCTGAAGATGCTTACTGAAAACTACTAGAGCTCATCAATGAATAAAGTAAAGTTGCAGCATACAAAATTAATACACAGAAATCTCACACATTCCCATACATTAACAAAGATCAGAAAGAGAAATTAAAGAAAGAATTCCATTTACCACATCAAAAAAGAATTCCACGTATCATTCCAAATACCTAGGAATTTATTAAAACTACCTTAGGAGGCAAAAGCCCTATATTCTCTGAACTACAAGATGCTGATTAGGGAGTTGTGGCTCAGTGGTTAATGAATCTGACTGGGAACCACGAGGTTGCAGGTTCGATCCCTGGCCTCACTCAGTGGGTCAAGGAACTGGCATTGTCATAAGCTGTAGTGTAGGTTGCAGACGTGGCTTGGATCCCACGTTGCTGTGGCTCTGGCATAGGCCGGTGGCTACAGCTCCAATTAGACCCCTAGCCTGAGAACCTCCATATGTTGCCGAAGCAGCCCTAGAAAAGGCAAAAAGACAAAAAGAAAGAAAAAAGATGCTGATGAAAGACATCAAAGATGGAGTTCCTGTTCTGGCCCAGTGGGTTAAGAACCTGACACTGTGTCTGTGAGGATGCAGATTTGATCCTTGGCCTCACTGGGTTAAGGCTCTGGCGTTTGCTGCAAGGTGCGGCAAAGGTTGCAGATACAGCTCAAATCTAGGGTTGCTGTGGGGTAGGCCAGCAGCTGCAGCTCTAATTCGCCCCCTAGCCTGGTAACATCCAGATGCTGCAGGTGTAGCTGAGAAAGAGGGAGGGAGGAGGAAAGAAGGAAGGAAGGGAGGGAGGAAGGAAAGAAATCAAGATGACACAGAACAGATAAAAAGATATACCACACTCTTAGATTGAAGAATCAATATTGTCAAAAAGGACTCTACTACCCAAAGCAATCAAAAGTTTCAACGCAATCCCTGTCAAATTACCAAGAATATTTCAAAAAATTTTAAAATTTGTGTGGAAATAAAAGACCCTGAATAGCCAAAGCAATCCGGGGGAGGGGGGGGTGGAATGGAGGTGGAGGAATCAGGCACTCTAATATCAGACTCTACTACAAAGCTAGTTATCAAAAGGTATAGTAGTGGCACAAAAACAGAAATATAGATCAAAGGAACAGGACAGTAAGCCCACAGATAAACCCATATACCTATGGTCAACTAATATATAACAAAGGAGGCAGAATATACAGTGGAGAAAAGATACAATCCTCAATAAATAAGTGATACTGGGAAAAAAGGACAGCCACATGTAAAAGAATTAAATTAGAACATTTTCTAACACCATATACAAAAATAAACTCAAAATGGCTTCAAGACCTAAAACATAGGGCTGGATACTATGAAACTCTTAGAGGAACACATCGGCAGAACACTCTTTGACATATACCGCAGCAATATCTATTTGGATCCACCTCTTAGAGTAATGAAAACAGAAACAAAAGTAAAATGAGACCTAATTAAATTTAAAAGCTTTTTCACAGCAAAGGACACAATAAATAAAATAAAAAGACAACCCACGGAATGAGAGAAAATCTTGCAAACAAAGCGACCGACAAGGGATTAATAGCCAAAGTATACAAATATCTCGTGCAACTCTACATGAAAAAAAATTTTTTTTTAATGCAAAGAACTAAATAGACATTTCTCCAAAGATAACATATAGGTGGCCAAAAAGCACATGAAGAATGCTAAACATCACTAATACAGAAATGCAAAGAAAAACTGCAATGAGGTACCATCTCACACCAGTCAGAATGGCCACCATTAAAAGTCTACAAACAATAAATGCTGGAGAGGCTGTGGAGAAAAGGGAACCCTCCTACACTGTTGGTAGGAATGTAAATTGGTAAAGCCACTATGGAAAACAGTATGGAGGTTACTTAAAAAACTAAAACTAGAACTACCATATGATTCAGCAATCCCACTCTTGGGCATATATCTGGAGAAAACCATAATTCAAAAAGACACATGCACCCCCATGTTCATTGCACCACTATTTACAATAGCCAAGACATGGAAGCAACCTGAATGTCTGCTGACAGAGGAATGGATAAAGAAGATGTGGTACATATATACAATGGATTATTATTTGGCCATAAAAAGAATGAAATAATGGCATTTGCAGCAACATGGATGGACCTAGAGATTATCATACTAAGTAAATCAGGGAAAGACAAATATCATATGATATCACTTATATGTGAAATCTAATTTAAAAATGATATGAAAACTTATTTACAAAATAGAAGCAGACTCAGATTTCAAAATCAAACTTATGGTTAACCAAAGGAGAAATGCGGCAGAGAGAGATAAATTAGAAGTATGGAATTAACACACACATACTGCTATAGGTCCTACTATACAGCACAGCGAAATCTACTCAACGTTCTGCAATAACCTGTATGGGAAAGGAATCTGAAAAAGAATGGATGTATTTGTATAGATAGCTGATTCACTTTGCATTACACTTGAAATTGACACAACACTATAAATCAACTACATTCCAATAAAAAATTTTAAAATAAAATATGACACAAATGAACTTACCTATGAAACAGAAACAGCCTCACAGACATAGAGAACAGACTTGTGGTTGCCAAGGGGGAGGGTGGGGGAGAGGAAGGATGGAGTGGGAGTTTGGTATTAGCAGATGCAAACTAGTATATATAGAATGGATAAATAAGGTCCTACCGTATAGCCCAGGGAACTATACTGAATATCCTGAGATAAACTGTAATAGACTATAAAAAAGAATATATATATGTATAACTGAATCACTCTGCTGTAGAGCAGAAATTAACACAACATTGTAAATCAACTATACTTCAATTTTTAAAAGATAAAAAAAAAATCAAAGATCACAGATCACCATAACAAACATAATAATAAAGAAAACATTTAAAATATTGAGAAAATTGACTTCTGTCCAAGCCAGAACCCAAGATGGCTGTGCTCTTGTTGAGACGCATTGGCCATCACTGCCTTGGTGCCTTCAGCTCTGTATCAGAAATGCTGTTCCTTTGGGGACCACGCCAAAGAAGAGACAGACAGGTTCTGGAATAAGACCCCTGGTTCAAACCGTCCTGCCTCCCCGTATTGCTACCTATAGCGGGTCTCTCCCTGTGCCGATGTCCACTTGCCGCGGCAGCACTGGCACTGCCTCGAGGGCAGGGTCTCTCTTTTTGGCTTGTCGGCCCCCTCGGTCCCTGGGAACTTTGAATCTCATCTGGAACCTGTGACGTCCCTGTGTTTAGGACCAGCATGGATCCAACAGCCAAACTGGCCATCGCCCTCCCTCTCATGCATCACACCTGGAGTGGGATCCGACACTTGATCTGGGGCCCAGGAAAAGGCCTGATGATCTCCCAGCCGACCCAGTCTGGAGTGACCGTCTTGATTCTTACGGTGTTATCCTCTGTAGGGCTGGCCGCCGTGTGAGGAGCTGAGGCTCCCAACATCACCTTTCTGCAAATTATTATACTGACTTCTCTTCCTACTTATCGCTGTTATCTCCAGCCGGGGCAAAGTTCTGGTCTGATCTGTTTAGACTTTTTGTGCTGGCAGACCCCGCTGGAGCTCAGCAGTAGAGTACCTTACACAGTAGTGGAAAGTGTCCACTTTTCCTCTTATTTATAAAGATGGAATGACTGCAAAAACTCCCTTTTCCTGCCCTCAACGTGCAGCCTACTCTAGGCCTGGAACCCCTCATTCTCTCTCCATTGTGGGTCTTGATTTGAACTCCATATTGGGGTCAGCTTTGGGCTCCTTTTTCTTGAGACAGTGCAAACAATGCCAGCTCTGTGGCCCCTGCCATGGGGACTGGGAGTGGGGCCTTGGGTGCCACTGCCTGTGCATTGCTGGCTTAAAGAACAATTCTGTTCATTGGTCAGAGCCCAGAGTCTCTGGCATCCACACACAGTGTGGCTAAAAGGAGAAGGGTGGGGTGGAGGGGAATTAGCTTGTACTGGCTGGAGTGAGATAAAGGGTAAGTTGACTCTTGGAGCAGGTGTTTTGGGGAGACGATATACAGCTTTTGATGCAAGAAGAAGATGTGGAAAATGACGGTTGAACCTATTAAGGGTTATTTCTCTTCTTTACATTTCCTGAAAAACCAAGCCTCATATGTTTTCTAATGCAAGCTCATGTGACAGCGTTTTCTGAAAGTGAATTAAAATCATCATTTTGTCAAAAAAAAAAAAAAATCATGAGGATCACCCAAATGTGTCAAGAGACACGGAGTGAGCAAATGCTACTGGAAAATGGTGCTGATAGACTTGCTCAAGGCAGGCCTGTCACAAACCCTCAACTTGCTAAAAACACGCACACACACAGAAAAACCACCTTAATTATCTGTGAAGCTCAATAAGGAAAAAGTGCAATCGCACAGGAGGTGTGCCCATGTTTTAACAGATGTTTATTACCACGTTAATCCCAACGGATACGCAGTTCCACGCCCCGAAAGGACTTCCACATTCTGCACACTTCCTCCGTGGTGTGTTATTAAACGGCTACCTGGCACCTTCTCTTCACACCAAGGAGAGAAGACTGGAAACGTGCTTGTTGAAACAGTCTAAGACTCACTGGTCTTTTTCGCTTTTCATCTATCCTAATAATTATGGTCAAACACACATACCGTAGACGGTGCCGTCTTAACTATGTTTAAATACCCAGTTTGACAGTGTTAACAAGTACGTTCACGTTACTGTGCAACTGATCTCCGGAACCTTCACATCTTGCAAAACTGTAAAGTGAATTTTTTAAAAGGCTTCTGCATATATTACTACAATTTAATCTGTACCGAAAGGAGATTGATTATACTTAGCCTTTCTGTATTTTCTTGGAGTTTGCTCTGTTTTTTTCTTTTGTTTCCAGGCAACTGTCTTCTGAAAAAGTCGCAGCCTTGAAGCTGGGTGAGGGGCAGCAGTGGAGGAGGGCAGGGCAACAGGTGCTGGATGCAGCAGAGCTGTGCCTGCCATAACCTCTGCTGAACCTGAGGGCTTTTCTGACTCCAAGCTGCCCTTCTGAGCAACAACCTCTCTCTCTTGACTCCCAGGAGTTCAAGGGTAGACGGCAGAGACGCCACAGTGCCCCAGGCAGCCACGACACAGAGCTTCCTGCCTTCACTCCACCTCCCCAGCTCGGCTCGCAGAACTGTCTGGAATGGCTCCAGGTGAGCTCGTCACAATCACAGAACACAGAGCAGCCCTGTCCCTGCTGAACCCAAGCTCAGCAAGGAAAGAAACTAGTCGGGACGAGAACCCAGACCCTTTGACTGTAACCCAAGTTCTACACAAGCGCTAAGGCGCTCCACTAACACCTGCTGGAGGCTGCAGAAAGGTCAGCTACTAGCTCCCGGAGGGCCAGTAATTCCAAAGCATCTGAGTTGTTTATTGAGAGCGCACCTGGATAAGCAAGAGTCAGGGCAGAGCCATCCCGGAGGGCCCCTACTACCTGTGCAAGCCTCGGAAGCTGGAATCTGAATGCTAGTGTGGAGGGGACCTCTGAGAAGCATTTCTCCAGAGTTCAAGGGGCTTACGGCTCTAAAATGCGTCTGCTTAGAATTTCTAGGCACGTCAGCTGGACAGAGAGAAGACAGGTCAAGAAGTCTGGCCTAGCTCTGGCACTGTGTCCCTGCACAGCCGAGGAGCAGAGGGACACGGCTGCTCGCTCTGGGCCACAGCAGAGGCAGTGAAAAGAAGGGGGAACGCGCCAACTCAGGAGATGGCTGCGAGCTCTGCGGAAGGGCTTTTCCTCAGATCATCCTGGAGTTCTGCCCCAGGATACGGGGCCCAGGGGCCCAGGATGGATCAAAGCGAACCCGGACGAGGTCACGACAGCAGCCGGAGGAACGTCCAAGAAAAAGCCTACTAGGCCCCGAGCTCCTGGAGTTCTCCCAACGAGCTACCGTGGCGACAGGCCAGCAGAGTCAAATCCCATCATGTTTCAACAAAGTTCTGTCAACCTAGGAGGGCCCAGCAACCCCACGGCGACGGTATCAGGAGGCTCTGAGGCTGAGTAGGGTGAAGTACATTCAGGGAGGCAGATTCTGGTTTAGCCTCCAGAGCCTGATGCCACAGTGGAAAAGCCTCTAAGGACCAGAGAGTTTGTCAGGATTATACAGCATTTCCATCCTCTGTCACTTACTGTCTCGATGATCTTGAGCAAACCACTCAAATTCCTCTTTCCTTCCATCAGAATATACTGGGCACCTAGTAAGTACCGGCCACTGGACTATGTCCTTGTAAGAGAAGGCTAGAAAAACATACACCTGGCCTCTGTTCTCACGGCACCTACAGCTGGGGAAACTGATTATTTAAACAAATAAATATTTACATAAAATGAAACTAATTATTTAAAAATGTTTAAAGTATAGTGGATTTACAATGTTGTGTCAATTTCTGCTACGCAGCAAAGTGACCCAGTCATTCATATAAATGTATGTATTTTTCTTTTTTCTCGTATTATCTTCCATTATGTTCTAGCACAAGAGACTGGATAGAGTTCTCTGTGCTATCTAACAGGAGAGAATTACTTAAATGGCTGAAACAGGATTTTTTAAAAGGTATTCAAAAGGGCTGCCAGAGAAGACTGTAGCGAAGGGGTTTCCTGACTAAGCCTAGGTCTTCTGCAGAGGCCTCCTCGAGGGAGTGGCATTTTGGGCTGAGAGGTGAAGCACGGGTGGGAGGTGGTGCGATTAAAAGAGGCACGAGTGCAAAGAGGAGGTCCTGGGGCGCTTGAGAACCTGAAAGGAACCTGAGAGAAAGAAGAAAGCTCACGGCCACATGGAGGGTCTTGGACTTGAAACGGAAGTCATCTAAAGGCTTTAAGGAAGGAGTGACGTGATCAGACTCGCATTCTTAAAAGACCACTCTGTCTTCTATGGGAAACTGGACTGGGGTTGAGAGCCTGGCTGAGAGACCGTTACCTTCCTTTAAAGATGATGAGGCTTGTGCTAAGGTGATGATGGCCTGGGCTAATTTGATGGCAGTAAAAATGGAGAGACGTGGACAGACTGATGATGCCAAAGAGACAGCGGAACAGTAAAGACCCAGAGTTCAGAAGAGAGTTTTGGATTAGACATCTGGAAGCCATGGAGAAAGACAAGGAAGTTCTGGGTGAAGAGCAGAGAAGACGGTGGAGACTTGAGCTCAAAGGAACAGTAACACCTACGGGGAAGAAAAGTCAGCAAAGGAGTCAGAAAAATCCAGAGGGACAGAAAGGAAACCAGGACAGGGCAATGTAACAAAAGCCAAGAGGGAGAAACCTTTTGAAGGAGGAAGGAGTGGGACGTGAGGGCGACCCAGCTGCAACATCGTCACCCCACTGATGGCCAGCGTTGACACGGCTGATCTTGCAGGCTAGGCAGGGGTCCCCTTCCTCCCTCCCCGCTCCACGTGCGTCCCTCCCGAAGCCGCCCGCTCGGTCGAGAAGGACCTTCCCCGATAGAGGAGGACTGTTCTTTGGTCAAGGGTATACGAGTAGCTGCTTCCCTGCTAGACCCTCCAAACAAGCTCTCGAGGCAGCAGTGGTTGAGTCAACTGTGCTGCTAACTGCTGATACCCGAATCAGTCCACCAGAGTGAGTGACACAGAGTCACTGGTGGGCTGAGTAAGAGTCACTTAAGGAAAGATTGGAATGGGCCAGGGAGTAAGCAAAGGGGATCAAAAGGAAACAGGAGGAGTTCCCGTCGTGGCGCAACATACACAAATCCAACTAGGAACCATGAGGTTGCGGGTTTGATCCCTGGCCTCGTTCGGTGGGTTAAGGATCCGGCGTTGCCATGAGCTGTGGTGTAGGTCGCAGACGTGGCTCGGATCCCACGTTGCTGTGGCTGTGGCATAGGCCAGCGGCTGTAGCTCCAATTAGACCCCTAGCCTGGGAACCTCCATGTGCCGTAGGTACGGCCCTTTAAAAAAAAAAAAGGAAGAAAGAAACAGGAACTTACTGTAAGTTTATCTGTGCATGACAGGAAATGGCTCAGTAGCTAGAGCAGAAGGTGGGTCAAAGAAAGGACATTTTTTAAAAAGAACACTTAAAAGGTTAATGGGAGTAGAGGGAGAAGGTGAAGTCACAGGTGAGAAAGGAAATCAACAGCATATTGGGCCCCCATGCAGGCAGGAGGTATAGAGTCCAGGACGCTTATTCCACTGTTACTGAAGGGAGGGAGGAGGAGATGGGTGCAAGCAGGGCAGGAGCAGATCTGTGGGTTTGGTATCGGGAAATGTGAGGATTTCTGGTTGGTCTCTAGTTTTCCAGGTACAGAGGAGGCAAGGTCATCTTCTGGGAATGAAGGCGCAGGAGCATGAGAGGTTGGAGCGTGGACAAGGTCTGAAAGAGGTTATTCCAGGAGGGAGAGGAAGCTCTCCAGATAAGCAGAGTCAGACTACTCCCGGCCTCACACGTACTGGGAAGACACACTGACAGGTCCCAGCACAGGCACTGGTATGTCATAGGTGCTCAGGATGTGAGTTCTAATCCATACCATGACCATCACAGGCAATGTGTGCCAGGAAAGCCCTGTGAGCCCTGCTGGCCCACCCTGATGAGCGAGGGGAAGGATACCCAAGGCCAGAGAGAACTGGGGGCAGCCTGAGCTGGCTCCTGGTCAGTTCAAGCAGATGATTTCAGAAACACCTGTTGAAGAACCGAATAAAATAGCCATTTCTAGAATGATGGCAGAGGAGATGGCATATCACAGAGTGGTCTGAGATGACTTCAGACAACAGATGCATCAAGAGAGAACTGGCAATTACTTGAGATTTATGATTTGCCTATGTCTTGCTCTATGTGCTGATGAAGATACAAAGACAAATCTACAAGGGTCCTGTGCTCCAGGTGATTGCAGATGTAAAACATGTGGTTTCACAGCACAGCAGGACTGTAGAGTGGGAACGTGATGAATGGAACTATCGCCAGCATGTACTGAGGGTTTGCCATGGGCCAGGCTCCCGTGCAACGTGCTTGACATTAACACAGTGGCTCCTGACTGCAGTTCTCGAGCTCTGATAATATTAGTACAGCTAAGAAGAATAGATCAGAGAGGTAAAGCCACTTGCACAAGATAATACAGATAATTAAAAGTGGAATAGAACTTGAAACCAGGTTTGTCTGACTCTAACCCCTTAGCTCTTTCCACTAACTATTTCAAGTCAGAGGAATGGGGGGCGAGTCCTGTCCTCACAGGATCTGTGGCTGCCTAAGATGCAAGAAGCAGTGGATCTGGGCACAGGACCTTGCTCAGGAGGTAGAAGTTGTAAGGTGGGACATCTGGCCCAATGCAGCACAAACTGTGTTACCACCCTGCCTGCCTAACCATTCTCGCAGAGGAGGAACCCCAGAAATAAGCTTCTTTCACAATCTTCCACTCCCCCATCCCCACCCCAAGACAGCTTTTGGGTATGAATGGAAACTGTTCTGACTGGCTGTCACAAGCTTATGACTTCACAGTAACCAGCTGGAAAAAACAGACACCACCCAAGATTCCCTTAAATCAACCTGACCCAACAAAAGAGCTACAAATTTCTCCACGTGAGGCAAAACAAAGAGCCGTTCTACACTAAAAGAGTAGTGTTGAAGAGTGCAAAAGGAATTGAGAGTGCATGTTAATGCAATTATAAAACCTCATGGTTTTACTTCCAGGAATTGTGAAATTAATCAATCACATATCTTTTTAGGTCAAACCACTCCCAGAGGGGGACCAAGAGATGAATCAGATCTAGTTACTGACCTGATACAGCTCTAAAATCAACTATGACCCTCTGGGATAGAAGCTGTGGTTCCAAAATGTACAAACGACTAGGAAAAATGACTAGGGGGAATTCCCGTTGTGGCTCAGCAGGTTAAGAACCCAACTAGTATCCATGAAGATAGCGGGTTTGATCCCTGCTCTCACTCAATGGGTTAAGGATCTGGCGCTGCTGTGAGCTGTTGTGTAGGCTGCAGATGTGGCTGGGATCCCGCATTGCTGTGGCTGTGGTGTAGGCTGGTGGCTATGGCTCCAATTAGACCCCTAGCCTGGGAACCTCCGTATGCCACAGGTGTGGCCCTAGGAAAAAAAAAAAAAAAAAAAAGAGAGAGAAATTCAGGTTGTTGCGGTTCAGGGGCTCAGGAGTTCCTGAGCAGACCAAGGCCTACTTGACCAAAGACTTAGGCAGAAACGAGAGACTCCCAGGATCCCAGGGGTGGAAAGAACCGCAGGTGGTGCAGTCTATCCTTTACCCCCTGCTGCAGTCTCTTCCTCCACGTCGCTGCCTGGTCTCATCTGTTGGCATCCTGAACCCTGGCGGAGGCCTGTCATGAAGTCTCAGCAGTATTTGCTAAGAGCGCTGGAAAACCACAAATGAATGAAGTCCTGGTGACTTACCCAGTACCATCGTAAGCCAGCCTAGCCTTCCTATGACCCCAAGATGGGAGACAGAAACCTGCTCGTCCATAGTCAGGGTCAGCAAGGTCACATACTATTGGACAGGAGTTTTCAGAGTGACTCCTCTGAAAGGGAAAGCCATTCTCAGTGTCAGGTACCTAGGAAGAGGTAGATCCTCATGAAGACACCAAGATTCGGAAGCCTGGCCTGCAGTACAGGGGAGGTGCTGCATTATTCTTTTAGGTCTAGGCATCTGGAGGATGGCAGCTGTCTAGACATGGATTCTAGGTGGTGGTGTTAAGATGACACCAAGGATACAGAGGTAGGCTGAGAGGTGGATGAGGCAGGGCCAGAAAGCCCTGAAAAGCAGGCAGCCTGGTAAGTCAGATTAACTTCATTTGAAAACTCAGTTTATTTTCCTGTTACCATCCTCAACCCTTTAATAAAGCCCAAAGTGACCATTCGATTCTTATGTTCTCGTGCTAATGGGCACAGGGAGGTTATGTGGGTTTCTTCTTAGGCGGTGGCTGTGACCAGAGAGTGGGGGTCACTAGTAAGACCCCCAGAAAGGAAGAAGAATATGAGGGGTCAAGAGCTGGTGCTGCCAGAGGCATTCTCTACCCTAACAAGAAACTCTCCTGCCAGGTCCCTTGGTGATGCTGGGACTTATCATTAAGAGGGATTAATCTTATGAGGGATTATCAGTTAAAATCACTGGAGCACCCAACACTTCTTCCCAAGAGCACGGAAAGAGGCCCAGCTCATATTCCCTTTTGGGGAGGCCAATGCGATAATTCTATCTGCTACAGAAGCTAACCTGTGCAGTTCTGAGCTCAGTTCCTTTTGGGCAGAAGAGGGATTCTGAGGTTGGTTATTAGGGATCCGCAGAGGGAATACAGGCTCAGCTTAAATTGGCAGCTGATAATAACTGTAAAATAAAACTGGAAACGACCCCGGGAAATCAGAGAATTGGTCCTGTGAAAATGGAACAAGGAGAAAAACAAATCACTAGAGGGTAAAGGACAGGATTCTGGCAGGAGTCACTCTGAAATGCTGCACAGAAGCAGTCCCCGTAGCAGACAGCTGCTGTTGACAGTGGTGTAATACCTAGCCAATCCAAGGTGTGGAAATCTCTTCTAGGAGTGAACTGACTGAAGAAAGAGCTGAAGTCTACACAGGTAGGGAGAAACAGTGAAATGCTGCCTGAAACATGAGACAGTTGTTCAGAAAAGAATCCAAGAGGCTGTTTATAGAGTGACCCAATACACTTTGTTTTCAATTTGATTCATTATAGGAAAAATAAAAAGAGTCCCAAGATTCTGAGAAACAAATTCGTAGACCTAAACTGTAACCTGATTAAAGTTACCCAGGGGAATGGCTGAGTCTTCTGCTTAATGTGAAATGCCCTAAGCCTACCAGACCATGGCACAGGTGAGGTCACACAGTGGCAGTGACATGCCCATCTGCACAGCTAATAGGCCTCTACTCGCAAAACTGCCTCAGACTCAGCAGGACTTCCTGACGTGCCTCCCACGAAGTCAGTGCCAAGGCATTCCTGTTCTCATCAACTGGTCTCCGTCACTACCTGCTGCCTAACAGCCAGGCCTCATATCTGGATGCTCCACGAGAACCCGCTCCCCTGATGTCTTCCGAGGCTTTCTCTCTGACCCACCAAACCTCGACGCAGCAAGAACGTAATGCCCTTCAGCTCTCACTCCTCAGACAGAGCCGCCCTGTTCCGGCGCAGAACTGGAGAACTGCCTACGTAACATGGAAATAGTCCTTCGTGGGGTGGGTGCTAATGGGATGATACTGAGATGGTAACACTTCTGGACTGTCTACACAATTACGAAAAGAATGTGTTACTTTTATGAACAGCAAAACAACAAAGACACATCTCTGTCTTGAAAAAAAGAAACAGGGACACGGACTTGGCTTTCTTAGGTGGGCCGTTGCTTTACCCATGTTTGGGCCTGAAGAGACCCTGCCCGGTCTTCAGGTGGTCCTCTGGCCTCATGTCCTATCTCAGCGAAGAGTGTGCCATCCCAGGGGTCGCCTGCGTCAGCTTGGATACCCTTCTGTCCTTCACACTTTCCCCTCAGTCTCCAGAACCAATCACTATCCAACTCCTACCAAAGCTGCCTCCAAAACACTTCCCAAACATCAAGCAGCTTGTTTCTTTCCCTCCCTTCCCATCGTCTCTACTCCGACCTGAGTTACCTTCCTCCTGCCCAGACTAGTGCAATCGTCCCTGAAATAGACTGAGTGGGTCACTCTGCTCCGTGGACCCCTCTCTGCTCTGTTCTCTACCTAAGCAGCCAGAAGGATCTTTTCAAAGTGCACACCAGATGCTGTCATTTTCAATCTCAGCCTCCTAGTATTTTCAGTATAAAAATTGCTTTTTATAGCCCAGCCTCTGGGTGTTTCTCAGAGACTCCCACTATCATTCAGCCCTACAGCCACGTTGCTCTTAGTTCCTCAAAATGCTCCCCTTTCCCTCACTACGGGCCTCTCACACATGCTATTTCCTCTACCTGGGACACACTTCGCTTTTCACTTCATCTGGTTAACTCCCACTCATCGTTTAGGTCAGTTCACTCGTCACATCTCCAGGGAAGTCATCTTTGAGCCCCAAGACTAGGCCAAATGCCACAACTACATTTGTCCATAGTATCACGAACCCTCCCTTCAGAATATTTGTTAAAGTTATAATTTTTAGGAATTCCTATCCTGGCACAGCGGAAACAAATCCGACTAGGAACCATGAGGTTGAAGGTTTGATCCCTGGCCTTGCTCCGTGGGTTAAAGGATCCAGCGTTGCCATGAGCTGTGGTGTAGGTTGCAGATGCAGCTCGGATCTGGCATTGCTGTGGCTCTGATGTAGGCTGGCAGCTGTAGCTTCAATTAGACCCCTAGCCTGGGACTCTCCATATGCCGTGGGTGTGGCCCTAAAAAGCAAAAAAAAAAAAAAAGTTATGATTTTTAATAATATAATTTAATAATATATCATATAGTAAATCAAATTAAATCAAATCATGGTAAGTCAAATATACGACTGATTTGTGTTTTTATTATTTTAATACCCATCTCTGTCATTAGACAGTAGACTTCATTTGGGCAAGAACCGTATTTATTTTTGTACACCTTTGTAATTTCCACACAAACATAATGCCCAGGCACACAGGAGGCATTAAAATAAATATGTTGAACATTCAATTCATAAAATGAATTCTCACAACGGCTTAGAGTTAAAAATCCCAGGGTATGTCTGAACACTTTCTATACATACCGCTCACATCTTGAAGCCATTTGTATGGCTTATCTCTATCCTGAACTCTTGGGAGGTGGCAGGAGGCAGCATTAAGAGCTCAGGTGAACTCACCCCTATGGTAGACGCCATGTAGTCTGCACACATTTCTGCAAAGTCTCGCTCAAGAACACCATAGTAGAGGCCATAGAAGAGGAGAGAAATGCCAAAGTCCATGGCATCTTCTGGTTTGATCCTGGAAGGGAAGCAGCATGGCCTGTGAGGGCTGCCCTGAGACTCAACTGCTCTGGATCTCTACGCTGGGGCACATGAGGCAGCGCCTCAAGTTGGAAGCCTCAAGAAATGGAGTACGTGTTAACAACATAAAACCAAATCCAGCCTGTTGTTTGTTTTCATATGGTTTGTGGGCACTACCTGCACAGGCTAGGACTGGGAACTGTGACCAGGCTAGGGTACCCCCTTCTGCCCCCTTCCCCACTCTGTCCCCAGGTTGGCCTCCTCTGAATGCTGACCCTGCCTTGCAGCTGCCTAGAGCCTGCTCTCCTTGGCACCTATATGCTGGGGGCTCTACTACTGGCAACTGCTGGACACTAAGCACAGGAATTTTCAGTCTGGAAGTTGGCAACTCACTACACTAAACCGCCACCCCTCCAGCCAGGTGCCCACACTGAAGTGGTGGAGCCCTCCAGCAGGAGGAAAGGGCACAGCAGGGCCTGGGTGCTGCTGGAGCAGAGTGAAAATGATCCCAGTGGTCACCAATCCCATCAGGCACTGTCTTTGAGAATGTCTCATCTGATGGCAAGTGGGCACAAGTATGCCACCATCTGAGACAGCCCATCCAGGCAAACAGGGTGGAACACGGGAGGCGTTTCCTCTCATGTTCTGTAAGTACCTACATACTACCCTAGATCTTGCCTTTTGTCCAACAAAGCCTAAAATATACATATTTTTTAATTTATTTATTTTTAGGGCCTCACCTGGGGCATATGGAGGTTCCCAGGCTAGGGGTCTAATCGGAGCTGTAGCCACCGGCCTACACCACAGCCACAGCAATGCCAGATCCAAGCCGCGTTTGTGACCTACACCACAGCTCACAGCAACACCAGATCCTTAACCCACTGAGGGAGGCCAGGGATCGAACCCACAACCTCAGGGTTCCTAGTTGGGTTTGTTAACCACTGAGCCACAACGGGAACTCCAAAGCCTAAACCATTTATTACTTGGCCCTTTACAAAAAAAGGTGTACCAACAACAGTTTTAGAAAAGAAAGATAAAGTTACGTAGTAAATATACCGGTTATCATAAAATTTTAAATTGTATTTATACATACTTTGTATCATATCATCAAAGTTAAATTTTGGTCCAAGTCTCCTTACTAAGAAGGAAAATACGCCTATAATATTAGGAAGTTTGTTTCACTAATTCCAGGGACGAATAATTCACAGACTTGAGTTTTTAAAAGCTTATTACAGAAAACTGACTTGGTTAAAACACTTGTAACATCTGCTGAAACAGGAACTGTAAGTGTATCCTTAATGTTGTAAATTACATTTATCTTAGAAAGTTGAATTTGCCCATTAACCTTGTAATATTTAATCTAATAACTAGACGTCATGATCTTATACCAATTAGCCTAATAAGCAGCATGAAACTGGTCCAGAGTCTCCATGATGTTTGCCTCCTTTTACGGTGTGCACATCAAAGACGCTGTAATTAGGAGTTCCAGCTGTAGCTCAGCAGAAATGAATCCAACTAGGAATCACGAGGTTGCAGGTTTGATCCCTGGCCTCGATCAGTGGGTTAAGGATCTGGTGTTGCCATGAGCTATGGTGTAGGTTGCAGAGGCAGCTCGGATCTGGCATTGCTGTGGCTGTGGCATAGGCCGGTGGCTGTAGCTCTGATTCAACCCCTAGCCTGGGAACCTCCATATGCCGTGAGTGCGGCCCTAAAAAGCAAAAAGAAAAAAAAGGAGCTATAATTCTAGAATAAATACCTTTAATGCAAATGTTTGACTTTTACTTTTTTTAACCATGCAGATTAGGAAGATATCTAGAAATAGTCTTGGTTTTCTTGGATGAGATGTACTGACTCCACACTGATAAATTCCAGTAAATCTTTGTGGAACCTGTGAATTCTTTCAGCCTGTGCTACCCCGGAAGAAAGAATTCCATGGGTGTCCTCTCAATGCATAAAGAAAGACTTACTCCTTTCAGGTTCAGGGACTCCCGCCTTCCGTGTACAAGCTCTGGGGAGGCCAGTGGTCATGAATTCAAACTTGAACCTTCAGTCTCTGCTTTCAGTGCATCGCCCAGGTTTAGGGTTCCTCACAGCCCACAGCCTACAGCCCCATTAGCTCAGCCAGGACACCACATTTCTACCCTTCTCTGCCCTACCGACTCACTGCACCCTCCAGTCCCAGAGTCCACGATTAGTTAGTTGGCTTCTGCCTTGACTGGAGGTAGAGGGGACCTGTGTGTTGATACAGAGCTTATGACAACATGAAGCAAGAGCCACGTGATGCCTGCTTTTGTTATTACACTTTTCCACTAAAATATAAATTCTTGGAAAATAAAACCAAGATTTGAAACTCTAACTCCGTACTATTCAAACCTTTTCTCTTTGTCAGCACAAATCATGGAGGCCCCATCCCCCCTCCCACCCTCCACAGCCCAAGTCTCCTCCCCTGGGTGCCATGGCCCCCGCGTTCATACTCAGGACTTGCCCCAGGTACAAGAGCACCTCTCACCAGTCTCTCCTGCCCAAACACTAGCAAAGACAAAAGTAAAGGGTACTCACTTGAATAATAAGTTAAGACCAAAGAGAGTAAACATGACAGCCATGTAGCCAACGATGCCAGTGGCATAGCTGATTTTATAGATCAACAGGAACCATTTATAAACCAACCTGAAAAAAGGAGAAGAAATTAGTACAGCTGACACAGGAACACTCGCCCAGGAGCCTCTGAACCTCCAGACTCCCTTCTTTTCACATCAATGAGGACACAGGCTTACAGGACTTTTATTGAGCAACTTCAGTTACTGCACAAAGTTGGTCACTCCCTCAACTGCAAAAACACCTCTACATACCAGGAAGGGAGTACCTTGTATTTTCCTCGTCTCAGACTAAGGGAGGAAAAGAGAGCCTTGAAGTTTCAACTTCAAAGGAAATGCATCAACACTACATTAAAAAAAAAAAAAAAAAAGGTAGGAGTTCCCATTGTGGCTCACTGGGTTAAGGACCAGATATTGTCTCTATGAGGATATGGGTTTGATCCCCAGCTTTGCTCGGTGAGTTAGGAATCTGGCACTGCCACAAGCTGTGCCATAGGTCTCAGATCCGATGGTGTTGCCATGGCTGTGAGGTAGACTACAGCTATAGCTCTGATTGGATCCCTAGCCCAGGAACTTACATGTTTAAAAAAAAAAAGAAAAAGACAAGAATATGCATGGCTGACCTCAGAGAGCTGTGTCATCTCAAATTCAGGTTAGTTGGATAAGGAAGTGAAAACTAGTAAATATAGCTATGCTCAGAAGGAAACAAGTATTCTTGGGAGTTCCTCAAGCCTCGTCATGGCTCAGCAGTTAATGAACCTGACCAGCATCCATGAGAACGTGGGTTCGATCCCTGGCCTTGCTCAGTGGGTTAAGGATCTGGCGTTGCCATGAGCTGTGGTGTAGGTCACAGACGTGGCTCGGATCTGGTGTTGCTGTGGCACAGGCCAGAGCCTACAGCTCCAATTGGACCCCTAGCCTGTGAACGGCTATGCCGTGGGTGCGGCCTTAAAAAAAATAAAAAAAAAATTAAAAAAAAGGAAGAAACAAGTATTCCTGTCAGGAAAGAGAATTGCAAGGGAACATGAATAAGAGGCAGAATTACCTACAGGCTTTTGTAACCAGGCAAAGATAATCTGAATACTGCTTTGCTCCTATCCACAGGCCAAAAATAAGGTGACTAATGTCTAATGAATTAGTTTCAAAATTATTTTTTCTTCCTGGAGGAGAAGGAATAAGGAAGGAGGCGCTCAGTACCTTTGAACTGGATGTATGAGTGTGACAGGGGTGGGGGGTTCCCCTGTGATGGTTCTGAAGGAGGATCCCCAGAATCCAATGAAAAGCAGGGTGGAATCTGGCTGGCTGACTACTGATTCAGAGAGAAAGATGGTTCCCAGAATGTACTAGAGCCTTTTAAATGCTATGGAGGTAGGTCCCTGATGTCAGGGGCCATTCTTCTACCTGTGAGGAAAGCTAAGGAGCAATCTACCTGGCTCCTGAAAGCTGACTAGGTTACCGCCCACGCCGCTGGACCCCAGGAGGATGCGCATGGTCCCTCCCGGCCGTGGCTGAGCAAGGGGTGAAGCGCCCCATCACCCTGCAGTATCTGCCCGCAAAGACCACACGCAGCTCCATTACCCAGGGTTGTGCTGTTCAGATGGGAGTCAGACACAGCAGAAAGGATATGGAATTCGAAGTAGAACATGGATTAAGTGAGGTTTAGTAGCTGGGTGACCTCAGATAAGGCATATCAGCCCCGAGAAGAGTTTACTTATTTATAAAACAGGAGGCCCCCCCCCCTTTCTCATTGGATTGTACAGAGCCCATTTCCTGGTGTATATGATACATGCTCAAGAAATGTAGATGGTTATGAAAATGCTTTGAAATTGTAAAGCACGGGAGTTCCTATGGTGGCTCAGCGGTAACAAACCCAACTAGTATCATGAGGACTTGGATTCAATCCCTGCCCTTGCTCAGTGGGATAAGGATCTGGCGTTGGCTGCAGACACAGCTCAGATCCCGAGTTGCTATGGCTGTGGTGTAGGCCGGCAGCTATAGCTCCAATTCAACCCCTAGCCTGGGAACTTCCTTATGTCATGGGTACGGCCCTAAAAAGACAATAAGAAGGAGTTCCCGTCGTGGATCAGTGGTTAATGACTCCAACTAAGAACCATGAGGTTGTGGGTTCGATCCCTGGCCTTGCTCAGTGGGTTAAGAATCCAGCATTGCCGTGAGCTGTGGTGTAGGTCGCAGACGCGGCTCAGATCCCGTGTTGCTGTGGCTGTGGTGTAGGCTGGCAGCTACAGTTCCGATTAGACCCCTAGGCTGGGAACCTCCATGTGCCGTGGGTGCAGCCCCAGAAAAGACAAAAAAAAGGAAAAAAGAAAAAGAAAAAAAAGAGAGAATGAAACTGTAAAGCACTATCAAGTGTTGGTTGTTATTCTCAAAAAAACCCTCCCATGTTACAGGTGTATTTTCAATTGCTTTGGTTCCATCATTTAGTTCAGTGTAGGAGTTGAAACTGTTACTTGATGACTCTTAACATGCTTTATTACACGTCTTCACAGTACCCTACATGAGGCAGCAATTAATACCACATTCTTTAGGGATAAAGAATTCGAGATTCAGGAGTTGCCACTGTGGTGCAACTGGGTCAGCAGCATCCCTGGAGTGCCGGGACGTGGGTTCAATCTCCAATCCCCAGCCCAGCACAGTGGGTTAGGAATCCAGCACTGCCATAGCTGCAGTGTAGGTTGCCATTGCAGCTTGGCCCTGATCCCTGGCCCAGGAACTCCATTTACCACTGGGAAAGGGGGGGGGGGGGGGGGGGGGAGGAGGGAAGGAGGGAGGGAGGGAGGAGGAAGGGAGAATTCAAGGCTTAGAATTGAGCAGTCATACAGGTCATATAAGTAACAAGTGGCAGGGCTGGAGTCTCCAAATCACATCCATCTGGCTGTATATTCTCTAATGGTTCTTAATGCAGAGTAAACTACCCCAGCCAGAGAGGGGCTTCTGGATCACTGACCTCTCCTTGAAGATCAATTTTACTTTGCACAATGAAATGGGCACAGGGCAGGCTTACAGTGAAGTGGAACACAGGCGGTGCGGGGAAAAGTGCAGGTTGCCACTTAGAGCTCTGCAGTCCCAGTTTAGAGGCTGGCCAGTTCCACTGTTAGGCTCTCCTGGATGTGCACACGTGCGCCTCACAGCACTTACCAACTGCACTGAAACAGCTGCTTTTGCATCCATCTCCTCCATTAAACTGAGTACTCCTGGAGGGCAGGAACTATGTCTTATCCCCGGCTCTGCATCCCCGGCACTCAGCACAGGGCCTGACACATAGCAGGTGCTTGTTGAATGAATGGAAAAAATCTTTCTTTCTGTCAAGTACAGACATTAAATGACCTCACAACCTGGTTGGGAGGATTAAATGAAAAACGCATTTGGAAATACAAAGAATTACACAGGCAGGGGCTGCTTATGACCAGAGGAGGAGGTATTGTTTGCTGGGAAAAAACTGTAAATTTGCTGAGATTCATTCATTCAACAAAAACTCACAGAATAGGCTACTATGTGCCATGCCCTGTGGCAGGGCCTGGAGTTAGAGCAACAAACAAAATGGATGTGGTTCCTGATCTCATGGTTAGTTTAGTGGGTGAGACAGATACCCAAAGAATAGTTAGTTGTAAATTGTGATAATTCTATGAGGGAAAACTACAGGGCCCCAGGAAATACAATCAGAAAATCGAATTTAGAGATCAGAGGAGGGTTCAGAGAAGAAAATAACACTCAAAATGAGACCACAGTGACCAGGATTTGCTTACTTATTTTGTTTGCTTTTTTTTTTTGTCTTTTTGCTATTTCTTGGGCCGCTCCAGCGGCATATGGAGGTTCCCAGGCTAGGGGTTGAATCGGAGCTGTAGCCACCGGCCTACGCCAGAGCCACAGCAACGTGGGATCCGAGCCGCGTCTGCAACCTACACCACAGCTCACGGCAACGCCGGATCCTTAACCCACTGAGCAAGGCCAGGGACCAAACCCGCAACCTCATGGTTCCTAGTCAGATTCATTAACCACTGTGCCACGACGGGAACTCCTTGTTTGCTTTTAATATAAACAGGCCTTGCTGTAAACCACAAGGTAAGCTACGGGGAAGTGCTCGGGGGGTTTACTCTGTGAATGGAGCAGGTCTTCCAATCAGCTTGTCTAGGTGGGGCTCTGTGCCAAGTAACCCTGGCAGACAAAAACTGCCTTTTTTTTATTCTGACCCCACCCCCTTTCCCATGCATCCCAACCCATGGGTGTCAGGAATCCTAGCTCCTTCCCATTCCCCACTACCTAAATTCTCACCTTGGAGTTGTCTGTACTAGTGGTTTTCGAGTGGCTCGGAAGGTGACAAAGGCTGTGACGGCGGAGAACAAGACCCAGATCACTAGAAACCTCCACCAGTGCAGCTTCACTGTGAAATAGAGGGGAACAACCCACATCTGAAAGAGGGTCACCATCTGAAATACAAACACAAGCACTTCAGCTCCAGCCAGCTCCCGCGGCAGCTCTGTCTGCAAGTCCGGGGGGCCTCTTCTGTGCTCCATTTCAGCCCGATCCTCTCCTACGTTTCCAATTTGGATAAGAGCACTTCCTACTGACCCAGGTTAGAAACCTGGGACCATGCCTGATGCCCACTTTTCATCCTCCGCCCAGCTGTGTATTGTACAGAGTCCGTCCTTCCCATCCCTGCCCTACCTCTGCTGTCTCCTTGCATTCACTGTCCCCCCGCCGACCTGTCCTCTCTGGCAGCATCCATTCCCCTGCTGAGAACCCCCTAAGGGGCCCCGGTCCACAGGACAAGGTCCAACATCCTTAGCCCGGCAGTCAATCCCCCACAATCGAGCCCCAGACTACTAATGCAAGGACACCTCCCACCCCTCCCCATGCTGGCAGTGGCACTGCCCCCGCCCTGGGCTGCATCATCCTGCCTGCCTTCCCTTTGGCCTGGCCTGGAAGTATCACATCCAACACACACAAAACCTTCGGTCTCCTTTCCTTTTTTTTTTTTCCTTTTGTTTTTAGGGCCACACTGCAGCACTTGGAGGTTCCCAGGCTAGGGGTCAAATCAGAACTACAGCTGCCGGCCTACGCCACGGCCACAACAACGCAGGATCCAAGCTGCATTTGCGGCCTACACCACAGCTCACGGCAACGCCAGATCTTTAACCCAATGAGGGAGGCCAGGGATAGAACCCACATCCTCATAGATACTAGTCGGATTCACACACCGCTGAGCCACAACGGGAACTTCCAGTTTCCTTTCTAGACAGGCTAAGTCATGACTTCCTAGTGTTCCCAAAGCATTTGCTTTTCTACATCATTACAGTGCCACCATATCGAGAGTATGATTTAAATTCATTCTCTTCTTAATGTATGCTCCTTGAGAGCAGGGACAGGCCATACGGCTCTGATTCCTCTCTGCTAGGAAACTGGCCCCTGAGAATCCTCAAGGAGTGCAGCTGAGTAAGAGGAAAGCAAGGCTAGAACCCTAAGACGGACGCACGGTTCTGTTTTAAAAAGGGTCTCTCTTGCTTTCTTTCCTTTGGATCTTTACCTCAGACTTGTTAGCTGAAGCATTCCAAGGGTATAAAAATGATTCTGAATCAGAAGTTCGGACTCATCCCAGTCTTCCGCCCTCCAACGCCTCCTACCCCCCTCCCTAACCACTCGGTTTTCACTAGGTGTCACTCTTCGCAGGTGAGTAGCAGGTGTAAAGAAAGATAATTAGCACTTAATGGAGGTTTTCTTCCTGATGTCATCAAAGGAAATGAAAAAATTATTTTTTTAAAGGGCAGTGGGTGGGTGGTTATAGAGAAGAATATAGCAGCTAGTTCCCTAAAGCTCTACAGAAGAGAAAACATTTTGAGAAAATATTTACTCTTGGGGATTTCTAGACTAGTGCTGCCCAGTCAAAATATGAATTGCACATGGAATTTTAAGTTTTCTAATAAAAACTTTTAAGTTAAAAAGTAAAAAGAAACATATTAATTTTAAAAATATATTTCATTTAACCCAATGTATCTAAAGTATTATCATTTTAACATGTACCCAATATAAAATATGAAATATTTTACTCTTTTTTTTGTACTAAGGCTTTATAGTTGATGTTTATTTTATTTATTTATTTATTTTGCTTCTCGGGCTGTACCCGCAGCACATGGATGTTCCCAGGCTAGGGGCAGAAATGGAGCTGTAGCTGCCGACCTACACCACAGCTCATAGCAATGCCGGATCCCTGACCCACTGAGCAAGGCCAGGGGTTGAACCCACATCATCATGGATACTAGTCGGATTTGTTTCCACTGCACCACAATGAGAACTCCAGTGTTTATTTTACATTTATGTAATATCTCAAAAGAGACCAGTCACATTTCAAATGTTCAACAGCCACACGTGACTGGTGACCCCAACACTGGACAGTGCACCTTAAAGCATCTTTTTTAGTGTTTAGCTCTCAGGCACTACTGCTCTCTTACAGACTGCTCTGTGGAAAGGAATAGCCTTAGTGTGTGTGTGTGTGTGTGTGTATGTGTGGTGTGTGATTTCAGATATTAAAGAAAAGAAACAGACGGTGGAAGACAATGGTGAGCGGCTACTCTGCTTTAGAGCCTCCAGCTTTAGAGCCGTTTGCCCACTGGTCAGTGAGCTAGGTAGCCTCAGTACCAATTCTACTGTGCAGGAATCCCCAGTTGACTCTGATTGAAGCATTCTAAAATATTTTGCCCTTACGAAAAAGTGCAGAAGCACCAGGATGTACCAATGAACGGCCAGCTGTGTAAAGCTCCAGGTGACATTCTGGAGGATCATGGGAGGAGACCAGGAAAAGACGTCGCAATAAACAAGGGCACGATATTTAAACTAGGGGATAAGGCAACCACGACCCTGACACCAGAAGCGAGCAGATGAAGGTAGGTGTGGAAAGAAGGGCTGTTTAACAGGCTCATGGGGGTGCTTACAAGACAGTAGGCCCAGAGGCTAGAGAAGAATTAAATCACATGGTCTGGGCACACATGTCCCCTCTGAGAGAGAGCAGTGATTCCCGTGCCCTTTCAGCGTTTCCAAAAATGCAGCTGCTGCAAAACCACCGGCCTGCCCAAGCAGCCTCTTTCCCACTCCCCATCAGTCACCACAAGCATGTTCTGGGGGGAACCTAGTCAAGATAACTGGCATATCTGGGTGCAGTGGGAGGCAGAGGACCTGGTTTCTGTTCTGAGGTGAACAAAGACATAATTAGGGTTAAGTCTGGGCATCAGTTAAAAAGGAAAGAACTTTCAGAATTCCCGTCGCGGGTCAGTGGTTCCAACTAGGAACCATGAGGTTGAGGGTTCGATCCCTGGCCTCGCTCAGTGGGCTAAGGATCTGGTGTTGCCGTGAACTGTGGTGTAGGTCGCAGACGCGGCTCGGATCCCGCGTTGCTATGGCTCTGGCGTGGGCCGGCGGCTACGGCTCTGATTAAACTCCTAGCCTCGGAACTTCCATGTGCCTCAGGAGTGGCCCTAGAAAAGGCAAAAAGACCAAAAAAAAAAAAAAAAAAAGGAAAGAACTTTCAGGCCTGAAACTAAGGGAGTAAAGCTACTCATGAAAAAATGGCGGGGGGGGGGGGGGGGGGGGGGGGGGGGGGGGCAAAAGGGAAGAAAGAAAGGAATTTAGGGACAAGATTGAGCTTTTAGAAACCAGATGGCTCAACAGAAGCCCAGCAGACCAGCTCTTCTGCCTCCAACTCATTAGGCCACTCTGAGGAGGGCCCTTCTTCTTAAAGGAAAGGTTTGACTTGATTTTTCCAACCGCTTTAAGTTCCAGCACGCTAAGATTCGGTCAGGCAGCCTTGTATCTATCTGATTTCCTAGGTGAGTGAAGGCGGCACTCAGGCATTCATCCATCAGGTATTTACTCCCCATTTAATGGGAAGAGGAACGCAGAAATAAACATGACCGCTGGTCCCTGTCCTCAAGGAGCTAACAGCCTAGCAGCAGCAGAATAACAAAAATGAAACCTTTATTGTAATGACTCCATGAATCTTTAGACCCTCGCTAAAGAAGACGTACAAAGAAATCACTAAGGGACAAATGAACAAAATAGAATATGATATAGTGCAATGACCAGAGATTTTAGAAGCAAAGAGATCTAGATATGAATCCCCATGTATTGTAAATAGCTATTTACAATCTATCCTGTGGCTATTTACTATGTTACCTTAGACAAGCCACTTAACTCTAATAAGCCTTAGTTTTCTGGACTGTAACTGAGGTTAGTAGTATCTACTCCATCAGGCTACAGAGACTGTGAGCTAATGCATGGAAAGCTCTTAGAACAGTGCCTACAAGGCAAACATTTAATATAAGTAATGTAAAAAATATAAAGTAAGGATTCAATACAACAGCTCTTACATTTCAATGGCAACAGTGTATATTAAAAGAAACCCAGCACAGCTGCACAGTAAACACTGAGTAAATAAGAGCTCTTATTACAGCTTCACAGGATCAAAACCTCATAAAGCTACATGTATAAGGGGGCAAAGATTACAACGAGGTAACCAATCAGCATATTAAAAGTGACAGGAGTTCCCGTTGTGGCTCAGCAATAATGAGTATCCATAAGGACGCAGGTTTGATCCCCGGCCTTGCTCAGTGGGTTAAAGATCCAGCATGGCTGTGAGCTACAGTGTAGGTCGTGGACGTGGCTTGGACTCAACATTGCTGTGGCTGTGGCGCAGGCCAGCAGCTGCAGCTCTGATTCGACCCCTAGCTTAGGAACTTCCAAGTGCCGCAGGTACAGCCCTAAAAAGAAAAAAAGAAAAAAAAAAAAAGAGAGAGAGAGAGAGAGCAAGAGATGGCGTTAGAGGAATTTCTTTATAATATTTAATTTGTCCTTTTCCAGAAAAATAAATGATCCCCAAATCCAAACTAAGGACTTGAAGCCACTTTAATGTATCAAGACACTGCCCATCAGGGCAGGCCTGTAATCCAGATTCTGATCAGGGTCTGGACAGCAGCTGTGGGGTGAAAGGCCGGGGCGATAGTCTACTGTGGGGAAAACGCTAAGTCACAGTTTTGCTTGGTTAATTTGCCTGTGTCTACTGTAGTCTTTATTGGCACTCTGCTTCATTCATTAAGGAACGTATAGATATCTATCCATTAAGCTGGCCTGGCAATAAATGGCGCCACCTAGTGGTAACATATGTGGTTCAATCATTTGCTCAAGGAAGTTATCTGTACTTGATGCTGCGGAACTGCCAGGGAATCGATGCCAACAAGGCCACTACCAGAAAAACCAAGGCAACATTACGCTGTTTAACTACAAATATAACCAGAATGAAGGAGGCAGAAGCTCTACTGCTTTCTGCTCTGTCTGAGCACCCTTGGGCCCTGAGGTCAGGTCTGAGGACCACAATGTACAGAGAATATCAGCGAATAAATATGACCCTAAGGGAGTAGTCAGGATCACAAGTGGTCTGGAAAGCCAATCACATAAGGAGCAGGTAAAGGTGCCAGGGTATTAGGCCTGGACAAAACTACAGGAAGGCATATGGCTATTATCTGAAGATTCTCCAGAGGCTCAGCAAGCGGGTAAGAGTCAGCATAGTCTCTGACCTGCAAGACCCCATATATTGCTGGAATGCCCTACAGGGCAGAAACTCGGCTGGCAATTACCTCTACCACACCCCTAGCAAATGGCCAACCTTGCCACCTGAAACCGGCCCTCCAGTGCTAACAGATGTGCTAGACAAGCCCCTGGTGCTGACCTGAAACATCTGCCTTTGTCTCCCTTCTGCTTCTGAGTCTAATTCTAGTACTTCAAGAATACAGAGTACATTTACCCTCTGTTTCTTAAGCGTACTCTCCTAATACCTAAAATGAACCCTCTTTTCCCAAGTCTTCTTTCCAGGCAAGAGTCATTTAAGTAGTGAGCATTTACTGGACACCACGTTGAGGACTGGGGAAACCTCCTCAAGAACTTCAGTTTCTGAGTAGAAACAAATAACTATAACGCAGCATGCTAAGCGCTACAATGGTGCAGGCCCTGCTGGCCCAGAAAGTACGGCAGAGGTGCTTCCCTCAACATGGAGGGGTCACGGAAGAAAGCGACCTTTCTTCTCCGTGCCGATGGTCCAACCGCCACTGGTGGCGAAAGGCATCGTGATGGGTGTTCCAGGGTGTGGGGACATGATGTGCTTGAGAAGGTACAACTGTAGCTGAGAAATGAGCCTAAAGAGGAAGGCAAAGCTCAGAGGAGGCTGATCACACGCCGGGTTTTTATTCTACTCTGAGGAGACAAGTCTGTCTTTCTCACAGAAAGTGAGTGACACCCCTTCCCGTCTTGGCATTCTCTAGCCACATTCTAGCAACCCTCCTCATGTCTCGGGCTGAGGAAAATCTGTAGCACTTTCCAAATTGCCAGGTAGGAGATTTTGCCGCCATCCATTCCAGGAGGGACTAGCAGTTCAGGGCACAGGAGTCTGAAGAGATACTATATCTGGTAACAGAGATGATGAAAGCTTCCCCTTGGAGATCTTTAAAAATAGGATTCTTTTCCAGGCATAAACTTACTCCTTCCCCTAACATCCCTGAGGGAGCTAAGGAGTGAGTAAGATCAGACTCCCCAAAGAGATGATGAAAACTGAGCTACAGAGAAGCCCAACAGCAAGGCTGGCCTGGGCTGGGCTTCCAGGCTGCCTCTTCTGTGCCCCGAGTTCTGCCTCCCAGCGTCACTCACTCAGCTGAGGCGGTGGGATGACCTAGAGCAAAGGGGCACGGCTGTGAAGATACCTGAAATCCCAGCAAAGGACTGGGGCCAAAGTCACTAAAAGGAAAAGTCGGGGGCGGGGTGGGGGGAGGCAGTGTTAGAAACAGAAACGGCCACGGCAGAACGGACGACAATTCTCGAGGCTTTTGGAAAGCCAAGTGCTCTATGGAAAGAATGCTGAACCAAGAACCGGATTTCACGTCCGGCTCTCCCATTCAAAAGTCACTTCAGAATTCTGCACTTTAGTTCACCGATCTGAAAAATGGAGACAAATCCAATCCTATTTTATTTGTTGTAAAGTTCCAAAGAGAGAACAGATGAGAAAAACAAATTCAATGCTATAAGCAATTTGTGGTATTAGAACCACTGGTGCTGTTATTAAAAAGAACAGCTGAAATTTAAATACAGGAGAGTGCGATGGTTGCTCCCAATAGCAGTTAAACTTCCTCTTCTCTGAACTCCTACATCACAGAGAAGTTTGATACTTTTCACGATGAAACCAGTAGGTTGGGTTTCTTGCTCATAATGTCACAGCTGACAATATCCACATGGCTCTAGGCCCTAGAATCTAGGACGGTGTTTCTTCTCAGGGGTGAATTGTCTCCCCAGGGGACATCTGGCAATGTCTGGAGACATTTTTGGCTGTCACTGGTGGGGGAGGGGTGGGGGAGGGGTGTTGCCGCCATCCAGTGGGCAGAGGCCAGGGATGCTGCTCAACAGCCTGCAGTGCACAGGACAGCCACCTGCCCTCTCGCCCACCCCGATCCCCGCACCCCCCCCGCCCCCAAAATAAAAGAATCGTCTGGCCAAAACGTTAATACTCTCCCTACTGAGAAAGCTGGTCTAGGAGAAGAGAGCTAGTGTTCTTTCACTTAGTGATCAGGGGTGCCCAATGGAAGAGCAGAAAATTTTATTCAGTTTGAGAGGAACAGAGCTTCGTCAATTATTCCATCATTTCTTGGTATGCATAGCAGCATTTTTGGGAAAGCTCTGACAGCTCATCTCCAACGGGTCCTGTTTCTACTCCTCAACAACAATCCCAGGGCCTCTCTTTTACACGACATTCTCCAGGGAGCTGTTTTGTTTTCTTTTTTTTTTTTTTTTTTTTTTTGTATTTTCTAGGACTGCACCCATGGCATATGGAGGTTCCCAGGCTAGGGGTCTAATCGGAGCTGTAACCACCGGCCTACAGCGGGATCCGAGCTGTGTCTGCGACCTACACCACAGCTCACGGCAACACCGGATCCTTAACCCACTGAGTGAGGCCAGGGATCGAACCCACAACCTCATGGTTTCTAGTCGGATTCGTTAACCACTGAGCCACGACGGGAACTCCTGTTTTCATTTTTAACTCCCATTCCTCACTCCACAGATATTCTCATGTGTTTATATGTATTACTGGCACTGCGTTGTGTGTCTTTCCATGGGTTACTTTTTCTCCTCAGTACTACGTGTGTAAGGTCACAAGTCGTCGTGGGTGCTCGGGGTCATGAGGTGCACCCACACTTCACCTTTTAATTCAGAGACAGGTCTCCAGATGGCCCCCAACTCTTCAGTTAAGTGCCACGTTAACATTTAAATGAACACTCTCTCTCATGTCCCATCAGGATATGGCACAAGGCGCTTAAATATTCCATCCGGCCGAACAGCGCCAGGTGCTCTCCGCGACGCCTGCCCAGGCTTGGCGCCCACACAGAACGCCCAGGGTTCCTACAGCCTCTGATCTCTGCCAACCCTCGGAAACGTACGGCGTTCTGGTTTCTAACCAATCAAATAAAGGGATGACTCGTTTTAGTGTTCATTTTTCTAACTACTACTAATGACGCTGAGCATCTCTTCTTAGGCTTGATGGACTTTTGGGTTTCCTCTCCTATAAACTGCCTGTACCTATCCCTTGCCCATTTTTCTACTGGGAGTTGCTGTCTTTTATCTGTTGATTTGTAGGAGTTATTTGGTAGAGTCTGGATATTAATCTCTGGTTTTTTTGTTCTTTTGTTGTTTGCTGGCAGTCTCACAGCACATGGAGCTCCCGGGCCAGGCCAGGGATCAGATCCAAGCCACTGTCACGACCTAAGCCGCAGCTGTGGCAATGCCGGACCCTTAACCCACTGTGCTGGGCTAGAGATCAAATGCGCGCTCCCAGTGCTCCCAAGACACCGCAGATCCCATTGTGCCACCGTGGGAGCGCCTGCTGTCAGTTTTAATCACTATCTCCCTCTCTGTTATCAGCTAACTTTGCCTACATTATCCTTTATAGAACAAAAAATCCTTAATTGTAATATAGTCAAATTTGTCAAATATTTACCTTATTTGCCTTTACTTCATTAACAGTATAATTTTGCTTTCATAAACAGATCTTTAATCTATCTTTAATTTCTTTCTGTATGCAGTGTTATACAGGAATTAAGTTGGGGTTTTTTTTTTCTTTTTTCTTTTTCTTTTTGGTCTTTTCAGGGCCGCACCTGCGGCATATGGAGGTTCCCAGGCTAGGGGGCTAACTGGAGCTTCAGCTGCCAGCCTACGTCACAGCCACAGCAATGCCAGATCCAAGCCATGTCTGCAACCTACACCACAGCTCACAGCAATGCCAGATCCTTAACCTACTGAGTAAGGCCAGGGATTGAACTCATAACCTCATGGTTCCTAGCTGGATTCTTTTCTGCTGCGCCATGACGGGAACTCCTACAGGAATTAAGTTTTAATTTTTCTCCATATGGTGAGCCAGTTTTCTCAACACAATCTACTTAACCATGACTATTTTCCTATTGGTTGGTGATTACACCTTTACTGTGTGTTACGTCCCCATTATACAGGGATCTTCACTCTCTTCCTCTAGTCTGTCCATTCTTGTGGTATGTCCTGCTATCTGGTAAGTTAAGTCCCTGTCTTGGGAACTGCTTTCTTTCTTGCCTAAATTTTTGAACTTCAAGTAGGCGGGAAAAAAGAATTTATCAGAATCTCTGGTTAATAAATTTTCATCATTAGTTAACGCATGAACCACTTTTAATTTTTAAAAACTATCTTTCATTGTGGTGAAAGAAACCACAAAATTTACCATCCTAACTATCTTAAGAGTATTCAGTAGTGTTAAGTAATTCTCACTGCTGGGCAGCAGATCTCCAAAACGTTTCCATGTGGCGAAACTGAAACTCTATACCCATCAAACAACAACTTCCCTATTCTCCCTTCTCCCCCAGCCTTTGGCAACCACTACTCTACACTCCATCTGCATAAATCGGACCACTCTAGGTACCTTGTATAAACAGAGGACAAGTATAAGAATCGTCTTTTTATGACTGGCTTATGTCACTTAGCATGATGTCCTTCATGTTGAAGCATGTGACAGGAGTCCCTTCCTTTTTAAGTTAATTATTTTTAAATAACATGACAAATAACTGAATGCACCACTCAACAGAAGAACTGGAACATCTAAAATTCCTTACATTTAGCCATGTCCTTTTTTCTATCCTATCCTCCAGTCTTCTAAACAATAGTACTCTTATCCTGAATACTGATTTTATCATTCCCTTGCTTTTTAAAATATGGCCTTATCACACACATACACATTTCTAAAGTACACTGTTTAGTTTTCATTGTTTTTAGCTTTCCATAAAATGTATCAAGTTATAATTAGTCTTCTGGGATTTTTTTTTCACTCAATATTATATTCCTAAGATTCATCCTGACCATTTTTTGTAACTTAGTTAATTATCTCATGTTACTTTATATATTTGTATATGTATTATTTTATGTTATATGATATTCCAATGTGTAAATATATCACAATTAACTCATCTTCTCACCTACACATGAGCATAGGGCCATTTCAAGTTTTTGTTATTACAAATGGTGCTGATAGGAAAATTCTGGTACATCCTCCCTCCTGGGATGTGGGTGCAAACTTTCTCTTGGCGTTTATCTAGGAATTAAACTCCTGGATCACGGGCAATATGAATATTCAATTTAATAAACTTTCTCAAAGTGACTTCTACATGAAGGAAGCCATAGAAAATAACATTAACGGATCACCACTCTAGCACAGGGCTAAAAAGGATAGAAGAATATTTATTCATTGAACAAATGAACAGACATCAGGGAGGAAGGAGCAGGGACAAAGTGGGAGGTAGAGGGACTGGGTGTGAATCTTGCCTCTACCAATCATTGGTTGAGTGGGACTCAGCTCATCTCTTTGAGCTTCAGTTTTGATCCATACAATGGCAAAAAGAAAACTACTCATTTCATCAGCAAAGTATTTGGCATGTTACAAAGTACTCAATAAATGGTAGCTGATGTTATTAATTATGTAGTAATGAAGTTCATACTTTAGAAATGGTCCAACTATGTTTCTGCTCTGTTCTCCTCCTCAGAGCCCATTTTTAGCCTAGAGTAGATTTGAGGGTGAGGGGTCCCCCAAACTGTTGGCTACAGCAAGTACCTAAAATCTGTCCAGGCTGGGAGAAGGACTTTAGATGCACCGGGAAGGACTAACAAGATGGACCATCCAGAGAGAACAGCAGACGGGACTAAAATGGTGGAATAGAAGGACTGGAGCTCATCTTCTCTCATAAAAGCAACAAAGTACAACCAAACGCTGAACTACTACCTTCAACCAAACAGACTGCAAACTATCAGAAAAGATGTCCTACTCCAGAAGACAAAGTGGAGGCCACATCGCGATGGTAGGAGGGACGGTTACACAGCATAAGCAACCCCAGGTGGGCAGCCCACAGACTGGAAAGTAACTGTATCACAGAGACTCACCTAGGGGAGTGAGAGTTCTGAGCCCCACATCAGGTCCCCACGCCTGGGGATGTGGCATTTGGGAGAAGGACCTCTGAAGCATCTGGCATAGAAGGGCAGTGGGGCTTGTGTGCAAGAGCTCCACGGGACTGTGGAAACAAAGACCCCATTCTTAAAAGGTGCACCCAGGCTTTCATGTGCACTGGGCACCAGGGCAAAGCAGAGGCTCCATAGGAATCCGGGTTGGACCTGACTGCAGTTCTTGAAGGATCTCCTGGGAAAACGGGGTGATTGTCGCTCACTGTGGGGGAAGGACATTGGAGGCAAAAGTCTTGGGAATACTCATCAGCACGTGTTCCTCTAGGGGTGTCTACTTTGGAAAAATCTGGCCCTACCCATCAGCACTAAGAAGCCTCAGGCCAAACAATAATCCAGGTGGGATCAAAGCCCTGCCCATCAGCCATTTCAAATCTCACCCAGACAAAGGCCCACACACTAGAGGAGTAAGAATCAGCTCCACCTACCAGTGGACAGGCACCAGTCCCTTCCATCAGGAAGCCTACAGCAAGCCCCCCGCCCTGTACCAACTTCAGCCACAAGGGGGAAGGACATCAGAAGTAAGAGAGTCTACAACTCAACTCTACTGCCTGCAAAAAGGAGACCACACCAAAAATCTACAAAAAATGAAAAGGCAGAGAATTATGACTCAGAAAAGAGAGCAAGAAAAATCCCCAGAAAAACAGCTAAGTGATCTGGAGATTACAAGCCTCCAATAAAAAGACTTTAGAATGATGACAGTGAAGATGATTCGAGACATTGGAAATAAACTGGAGGCAAAGACTGATAATTTACAGCAAACACTGAGCAAAGAAATATAAGATTTAAAACTTAAGCAAGCAGAGATGCAATACACAATAACTGAAAAAAAAATTCATTGGGGAGTTCCCGTTGTGGCTCAGTGGTTAACGAATCCAACTAGGAACCATGAGGTTGTGGGTTCTATCCTTGGCCTTGCTCAGTGGGTTAAGGATCTGGCGTTGCCGTGAGCCTGGTGTAGGTTGCAGACGTGGCTCGGATCCTGCGTTGCTGTGGCTGTGGCGTAGGCCGGCAGCTATAGCTCTGATTCGACCCCTAGCCTGGGAACCTCTGTATGCCATGGGAGCAGCCCAAGAAATGGCAAAAAAGACAAAAAAAAAAATTTCATTAGAAGCAACCAACAGCAAAATACAAGAGGCAGAAGAACAAATAAGTGAGGTGGAGGACAGATGAGTGGAAATCACTGATGTGGAAGAGAAAAGAGAAAAAAGATTGAAAAGAAATGAAGACAGTCTAAGAGAACTCTGGGACATTAAATGCACCTACATCTGTGTTATAGGGTGCCAGAAGGAGAAGAGAGAAAGGGGCAGAAAAAAATATTTGAGGAGGTAATAGCCGAAAACTTCCCTAAAATGGGAAAGGAACCACTCACTCAAATCCACGAAGCACAAGGAGTACCATGTAAAATAAACCCAAGGAGGAACACCCTGAGACACATACTAATCAAAATGACCAAAATTAAATTAGACAAAGAGAAAATATTGAAAGCAGCTAGGGCAAAGAAACAAATAACATGCAAGGGAACCTCAATAAGGTTATTGGCAGATTTTTCAGCAGAAACTCTGCAGGTCAGAAGGGAGTGGCACAATATACTTAAAGTGATGAAAGGAAAATACCTCCAACCAAGATTACTCTACCCAGCAAGGCTCTCATTTGGATTAGAAGGAGAAATCAAAAGCCTTACAGACAAGCAAAAGCTAAGAGAACTCAGCACTGCTAAACCAGCTTTACAACAAATACTAAAGGAAATTCTCTAGGTGGAAAAGAAAAGGCCACAACTAGAAATGACAGTATTACAAGAGACAAGGCTCACCAGTAAAGGCATATGTACAGTAAAGGTAGGAAATCATCAACACACAAATATACTACCAAAATCATAAATAATGAGAAGAGGAGGGTACAAATACAGGACACTGGAGATGCACTTGCAATTCAGAGACGAACAAGTTAAAACAATCTTGTACATATAGAGACTCCTATATGAAAACCTCATAGTTAACAGCAAACCAAAATTCTACAAAAGATACTTACACAAATAAGAAAAAGCAATCCAAACACAACACTAAAAATAGTCATCAAACCACAAGAGAAGAAAATTAGGAAAGGAAGAAAAAAAGACCCCCCCCAAAAAAAGTCCAAAACAATTAACAAAATGGCAACAAGAACACACATATCAATAATTACCTTAAATGTAAATGGACTAAACGCTCCAACCAAAAGACACAGACCAGCTGAATGGATACAAAAGAAGACCCATATACATGGTGTCTTCAAGAGACCCCCTTCACTTCTAGGGACACATACAAACTGAAAATGAGAGGATGGAAGAAAATATTCCATGCAAATGGGAATCAAAAGCAAGCTGGAGTAGGAGTTCCTGATGTGGCACAGGGATATGGATCCAACTAGGAACCAAGGGGTTGCAGGTTCAATCCCTGGCCTTGCTCAGTGGGTTGGGGTTCCGGCGTTGCTGAGAGCTGTGGTGTGGGTCACAGACGTGGCTTGGATCTGGCATTGCTGTGGCTCTAGCGTAGGCCAGCAGCTGTAGCTCCAATTAGACCCCTAGCCTGGGAATCTCCATGTGCCGTGGGTGCAGCCCTAAGAAGACAAAAGACAAAAAAAAAGGAAAGAAAGAAAGCTGGAGTAGCAATACTCATATCAGACAAAATAGACCTTAAAATAAAGAATATTATAAGAGACAAGGAAGGACATTACATAATGATCAAAGGGTCAATTCAAGAAGATAGAACAATTGTAAATATATATGCACCCAACATAGGATCATCTCAATATATAAGGCAACTGCTAACAATCTTAAAAGGAGAAACTGACAATAACACAATAATAGCGGAGGACTTTAACACCCCACTTACAGCAACGGACAGATCATGCCGACAGATAATCAACAAGGAAACACAGGCCCTAAATGAAGCATTAGACCAGACAGACTTAACAGACATTTATACAACATTCCAGCCCAGAGCAGCAGAATACACATTCTTCTCAAGTTCACATGGAACATTCTCAGGGATTGATCCCATATTCTGGGTCACAAATCAAACCTTTGTAACTTGAAGAAAATTGAAATCATATCAAGCATTCTTTCTGACCACAACACTACTCAACTAGAAATCAATGACAAGAAAAAAAACTGCAAAAAACACAAACACATGGAGACTAAACAACATGCTACAAAACAGACAATGGATCCTTGAAGAAATTAAAGAGGAAATTAAAAAATACCTAGAAGCAAATGATGACAAAGATACAATACTCTAAAACCTATAGGATGCAGGAAAGGCAGTTCTAAGAGGGAAGTTTATAGCAATACAAGCCTAACTCAGGAAACAAGAAAAAGCTCAAATAAATGACCTAACTTTATATCTAAAGCAGCTAGAGAGAGAACAGATAAGACCTACAGCCAGCAGAAGGAAAGAAATCGTAAAGATCAGAGCAGAAATAAATGAAACAGAAATGAAGAAAACCATAGAAAAGCATCAATGAAACTAAAAGCTAGTTCTTTGAAAAGATCAAAGATAAACTCTTAGCCAGACTTGTCAAGAAAAAAAGAGGACTCAAATCAATAAATTCAGAAATAACAAAGGAGAAGTTACAATGGACATCACAGAAATACAAAGGATCATAAGAAACTACTTGTGCAACTATATGCCAATAAAACGTAAAACCTAGAAGAAATGGACAAATTCTTAGAAAAGTACAATCTTCCAAGACTAAATAAAGACGAAATAGAAAAGACGAATGGACCAATCACAAGTACTGAAACTGAAACTGTGATTTAAAAACTTCCAACAAACAAAAGGCCAGGACCAGATGGCTTCACAGATGAATTCTACCAAATATTTAGAGAGGAGCTAACACCTATCCTTCTGAAACTATTTCAAGTGATTCAGAGGAAGGAATACTCCCAAACTCATTCTATGAGGCCACCATCATCCTGATTCCAAAACCGGACAAAGACACCGCAAAAAAAATTACAGGCCAATTTCACTGATGAACATAGATGCAAAAATCCTCAACAAAATACTAGCAAACCAAATCCAGCAATACACTCATGATCAAGTGGGGTTTATCCCAGGGATGCAAGGATTTTTCAATATCTGAAAATCAATCAGTGTGCTACACCACATTAACAAATTGAAGAATAGATTCTTTCAACAGATGGAGAAAAAGCTTTTGACAAAATCCAACACCCATTTCTGACAAAAACCCTCCAGAAAGTAGGCACAGAGGGAACCTACCTCAACATAATAAAGGCCACATATAACAAAACCACATCATTCTCAATGGAGAAAAGCTGAAAGAATTCCTGCTGAGATCAGGAACAAGACAAGGATGTCCTTTCTCGCCACTACTATTCAACATAGTTTTGGAAGTCCTAGCCACGGCAGAGAAGAAAAAGAAATACAAGGAATCCAAACTGGAAAGGAAGAAGTAAAACTATCACTGTTTACAGATGACATGATACTATACCTAGAAAATCCTAAACAGGCTACCAGAAAACTGTTAGAGCTCATCAATGAATTTGGTAAAGCTGCAGAATACAAAATTAATACACGGAATCTACTGCATTTCTATGTACTAACGATGAAAGATCATAAAGAGAAGTTATGGAAACAATCCCATTTACCACTCCCATCAAAAAAAAATAAAATACCTAGGAATAAACTTACCTGAAGACAAAAGACCTGTAATCTGAAAACTATAAGACCCTGATGAAAGAAATCAAAGATGACACAGATGAAAAGATATACCATGCTCTTGGACTGGAAGAATCAATATTATCAAAACGACTATACTCTCCAAGGCAATGTACAGATTCAATGCAATCCCTATAAAATCCCCAAGAACCTTTTTCACAGAACTGGAACAAAATAAAGTTTGTTTGGAAGCACAAAAGACACAGAATAGCCAAAGACATCCTCAAGAAGAAAAATGGAGCTGGAAGAATCAGGTTCCCTGACTTCAGACTGTACCACAAAGCTAGTTACCAAAATAGTATGGTACTAGCACAAAATCAGAAATATAGATCAGTGGAATAGGATAGAAAGCCCAAAATTCAACCCACACACCTACAGTCAACTAATTTATGACAAAGGAAGTAAGAAGATACAATGGAGAAAAGACAGCCTGTTCAACAAGTGGTGCTGGGAAAACTGGACAGCCACATGTAAAAGAAGGAAATTAGAACACTCCCTAACACCATACACAAAAAGAAACTCCAAATGGATTAAAGACCTAGATATAAGACCAGACACAATAAAACTCTTAGAGGAAAACACAGGCCAAACACTCTCTGACTTAACAGCAACATCTTCTCAGATCCATCTCTTAAGAGTAATGACAGTAAAAACAAAAATAAACAATGGGACCTAATTAAACTTAGAAGTTTCTGCACAGCAAAGGAAACCCTAAACAAAACAAAAAGACAACCCACAGAATGGGAGAAAGTATTTGCAAATGAAGTGACTGACAAGAGATTGATCCCCCAAATCTACCAACACCTCCTGCAGCTCAATACTGAAAAAACAAACAACCCCATCAAAAAATGGGCAGAAGATCTAGAGAGAGAATTCTCCAAAGAAGACATTCAGATGGCCAAAAAACACATGAAAAGATGTTCAACATCACTCATTATTAGAGAAATACAAATCAAAACCACCATGAGGTACCACCTTACACGAACTAGAATGGCCATCATCAAAAAGTCTACAAACAATAAATGCTGGAGAGGGTGTGGAGCGAAGGGTACCCTCTTACACTGTTGGTGCAAATGTAAATTGATGCAACCACTGTAGAAAACAGTACGGAGATTCCTCAGAAAACTAAAAGTAGAACTACCATTTGATCCAGCAATTGCACTCTTGGGCAACTATCCAGAGAAACCACGACTCGGAAAGACAGATGTACCCCAATGTTCACTGCAGCACTATATACGATGAACTTCTTTGCAGAAGAAAAACTGACAGACTTTGAAAAACTTATGCTTACCAATGGAGACAGGGTGTGGGGGGAGGGATGGGCTGGGGGTTTAGGGTGGAAATGTTGTAAAATTAGTTTGTGATGATGGTTGTACAACTGTAACTATCATAAAATTGAGTTAAAAAAAAAATAAAGCGGAGTTCTCATCGTGGCTCAGTGGTTAACGAATCCGTCTAGGAACCCTGAGGTTGTGGGTTCGCTCCCTGGCCTTGCTCAGTGGGTTAAGGATCCGGCGTTGCTGTGAGCTGTGGTGTGGGTCGCAGACGTGGCTCGGATCCTGCGTTGCTGTGGCTCTGGCATAGGCCAGCGGCTATAGCTCTGATTGGACCCCTAGCCTGGGAACCTCCATATGCTGTGGGAGCAGCCCAAGAAATGGCAAAGACAAAATAAATAAATAAATAAATAAATAGAGTGAGTCTCTTAAAGATAGTATATAGATGGATAATGTGGTTTTCTTTAAAACCAATCCAACAATCTCTGCCTTTAATAGATTTTAATCCATTTACACTTAATTACTAATAAGGAAGGATTTGCTTCTGCCATTTAGTTGTATGTTTTCTGTACATTGTATATATTTTTGCTCATTTCCTCTGTCACTGCCTTCTTACGTCTCTCTTCTCACCACCTGCTACATTGCCTCCCCTTTATTACTGCCTTTTAAAAATGTTAATCTAAATTAATCAAGATTTTGAGTTCCCATCGTGGCACAGCAGAAAGAAATCCGACAAGGAACCACAAGGTTGTGGTTCGATCCCGGCCCTCGCTCAGTGGGTTAAGGATCTGGCATTGCCTCAGATCTGGCCTTGCTGTGGCTCTGGCGTAGGCCGGCAGCAACAGCTCCGATTCAACCCCTAGCCTGGGAACTTCCATATTCCGAGGGTGCAGCCCTAAAAAGACAAAAGATAAAAAAAAAAGAAAAGAAAAAATTAATTAAGATTTATTGGAGGCTTGGTCTTCCCAATCAAAGGATCACTGCTCCCTCTATTTGAGTATTTCCTGGTGAACATCTCCTTCATGAATCTACCTCAAAATGTTAAAAGGACCTACCTTTTCTGGCCATGAAAGCAGGCTCAGCTTCTATTCCAGTTTCCATCATGAATCATTTGCCCCTTAAACACACACCCACTGTACACTATTCCCCACTCATACATATGTTTTATTATCTATTCCTCGCCTATATGTGGCCTGTGTGAGGGTGGACCCTGGAATACTTAAGAAGGGTCCCCTGATGACCGGCAAAGAAAGAAATGAGAGGCGCAGTGGCTTACATTGTAGGAGCGGGGGTGCCTCTGCTTCCACTGAACCAGGAGCAGCTGGGCCACCACCAACGTAGCGATGAGGATGAGGACCATCTCGGCGTGCATGGCTTCGTGGCCACGGTGCTTGGCATGCATGCGTGCATGCTCGACCCTGAAAGTCAAACAAAGGGGGCGAGCTCGGTCAGGGAAGGTGTGGCCGTAAGAGGGCAGTGCTTTCCAGGGAGGTCCCACCATTCCGCAGCCCTCTGTAGCTGCAGTGCACTCTGTCAATGAGGGGCTGCAAAGACACATGCCCTGGAGGACAGGCAACTGGGGATACAACGGGGGGCCTAGGCACCGAAGTTAAGTGCTGGGGTTAAAGGTGAGTGGTCTGCTGCCCACCCCCAATGGCACAAATAGCTGATACCTTTCGTTTCAGACCTGTTTCAATCCGTCACTGAAAGAAGAAGGTAACCTGGAGGGAAGGTTAGAGCCTAAAGCCTCATGCTCTTATTCAATGATACGTATAACACCAACACAGGAATGACGCTGCCAATGGGTGCCACTTCCAGGGTTTAAGTCTTGCTTTATTCCTCCTACCCTCCGTCAGGACTAGAGATCCTAAAGACTAAAGCCGGAAAAATCTGAATGGCTTCAACTTTACACCATTCCAACAGTGACTGCAGTATCCACAGGGAAACAGCCTGCCTCTTCAAGGGCTCCGGGAGAGTACGACTGGAAACTCTTCCTTGATCTAAGGGCGGTATTCTCTTATCCTGAGGATCGGCAGCAAATGATTCCCTTGGCCAATACAGGCCCAAAGCTTCCTCTGAGAATAGAAAAGTCACTCCTACCATTCTGGGTCAGAATCAGCCAAAGGAAAGGAATGAAGGAGTTAGAAAGCTAAATACAAATGTAGGCTATAGTCAGGAGCTCTTATGCAAGTTCCCCACAGCTGCAGATATTACGGAGAAAAGCAAAGGCCCATATAAACGATTGCCTTATGGAATTCCCACTGTCAATGAGAGAACGAAGCCAGAAGAACCCAGGGGGAAGGAATCATGGATTGACAAATCACAAAGCAAATAACAGCAAAACGTTCACTGTCGCCTTCAGGTGGCGGGTATGAGGGTATTCACTGCACCCTTCTTTCAACTGTTCTGTATATTTGAGAGTTTTCATAATAAAATGTCAGGGGGAAAACCTGGTGTGCAGCCAAATGTTAGCCAGCCAACCAGCCAGAGCACCTAAGGGTTCATTTACTGAAACATGTATCCTGGGTGGGAGAATCTAACAAAACACTAATGGGGCAGCCGTCAGAAACAAGTTCAGACACACCTGTGCGGCCCTGGCCAAGACAACGTCCATCTCTACACGGCAACTTCCTCCTCTGTCAAAAGGAGGCCCTATCTTTTCTGCCTCCCCCATAGGCTTGTTGTGAAGACAAGCTAAATTTAAAAAGGGCAAAGGCTATTTTAAAACCCTAAGGACTGAGAGGAGTTATGAAGATAACAAGAGGTTTTTTGTTCTCAATATGTAACAGAATGAACGTGTACAAAAAGAAATCGAAGAAAATACTGAGAAAAAACTTACAAGTCATCTAGTGAAAGTTACCACTCAACACAAAAATTATTTTTCATATATATGTATGATGTGTATGACTGAGTCACTTTGCTGTGCAGCAGCAATTGGCACAACATTGCAAATCAACCATACTTTATTTATTTATCCATTTATTTATTTCCTTTTTAGAGCTGCACCTGTGGCACATGGAAATTCCCAGGCTAGGGGTCGAGTCAGAGCCACAGCAACGCCAGATCCAAGCCACATCTGTAACCTACGCCCCGCCACAGCTCACGGCATCGCCGCATTCCCAACTCAGGGATGGAACTTGCATCCTCATGGATACTAGTCAGATTTGTTTCCACTGCGCCACAAGGTAATGCCCCAAATCAACTATAATTTAATTAAAATTTTTTTCAATTATTTTTGCAATCTTTTCCTTAAATATTTCTGCTGGCTGAGAATATGCGCTCTTAATCTATTCTAGAAGCAGCAATGCCTGACACATTGTAGGTACTCATATGTGCTTATGAAGGAATAAAATGTCAGTGCTTTAAGAAGCAGGACGATCAGGAGTTCCTGTCGTGGCTCAGTGTTAACGAATCCAACTAGGAACAATGAGGTTGTGGGTTCGATCCCTGGCCTCACTCAGTGGGTTAAGGATCCGGCATTGCCATGAGCTGTGGTGTAGGTCACAGACGCAGCTCGGATCCCATGTTGCTGTGGCTATCTATGGTGTAGGCCGGCGGCTACAGCTCCGATTAGACCCCTAGCGTGGGAACGTCCATATGCCATAGATGCAGCCCTAGAAAAAGACAAAAAAAAAGAAGCAGGAAGATCAGTACCACTCAGTACACCACAGTTATTAATCATATTTCTGATAATGAGACAAATCTGTATTATACAGCTTCAATCCTTTGGACTTAATCCTATACTCTAGAACAACAAAAAACATATCCATCCATTCCTCTTTCCTAATGCTGTCTCCTCAGGGAGCTCCCCAGTGGTCTGGTGGTTAGGACTCTGTGCTTTTGCCATTTCAGCTGGGGTTCAACCCCTGAGCCGGGAACTGAGATCCCACATCAAGCCACTGCACGCTGTGGCAAAAAAAAAAAAAAAAAAAAAAAAAAAGAGTTCCTCTTGTGGCTCAGCAGAAATGAATCTGACTAGCATCCATGAGGACGCAGGTTCAATCCCTGGCCTCACTGAGTGGGTTAAGGATCTGGTGTTGCCATGAGCTGTGGTGTAGGTCACAGATGTGGCTCAGATCCTGCGTTGCTGTGCTGTGGCGTAGGCCAGAGGCTACAGCTCTGATTCGACCCCTTGCCTGTGAACTTCTATATTTTGTGGGTGTGGCCCTAAAAAGACAAAGAACAAAACAAAAAACTGCCCCTTTAAACATTTATGTTGATATTTTTTTTTCCTTTTTTTTTGTCTTTTTGTCTTGTTGTTGTTGTTGTTGCTATTTCTTGGGCCACTCCCGCGGCATATGGAGGTTCCCAGGCTAGGGGTTGAATCGGAGCTGTAGCCACCGGCCTACGCCAGAGCCACAGCAACTCGGGATCCGAGCCGTGTCTGCAACCTACACCACAGCTCACGGCAACGCCGGATCGTTAACCCACTGAGCAAGGGCAGGGACCGAACCCGCAACCTCATGGTTCCTAGTCGGATTCGTTAACCACTGCGCCACGACGGGAACTCCTATGTTGATATTATTTAAAAAAAACAGAACCAATCCTGTTCCTACCATCATTTTCCTGGGCTCTTCTAGGCTAACAGTTCTAGGTCTATTAAACACTATTCATATGACATAATGTGAAGACCATTAATCCTGACTGCCTTCTTCTAGACATATCTGGGTAAAAATCTTTTTTTTTCCTTATGAACTTCTCATATTTACTCTCTTAACAACTTTGAACTACCCAGTTCAGTGGTGTTAACTATTCACCACGCCATACATCACATCCCTAGAACCTCGTCTCATAGCCGGGTCAAGGCCGTCTTCACATGCAGCGTTTACAACAAAATCAGTGCCGACTCAGCAAAGCAAACACACTGCCGTCTGCACTGTAATCTCCTTTAAAGCAGACAGTATGTTGTCAATGAAGACCTTCCAGTCTGTACTGTCTTTTGGTAGCTGAGGTGGACAACTGCTACGGATTCAGCTTAACGTCACCTAAAATCTCACTGGGTTTGTCATGAGTTGATGCCTTTGCCATTCTACGTTTTCATAATCAGTAGTTTTAATCTAAAGGAAGTGGATTCTTTTCTCTCGATCAAACTTTACGTTTCAGCTCACTGGTCAGCTACCTGGTGAAGTGTGTGGGGCAAGCACTACTGAAATTCCACTACTGATGAGAAGTAAAGCCAGTAAGGTATTTGCTGACTCACTTCAGTTGTAACACAAGTTAGTAGCCGAGATCAGAAGACACATCTCCCATTTCCTCAGCCAGAGCTCTCTGCCCTGCTGCACGAAAATGAAGATGCTAATGATTCTCAAAACAGGTAACACTTACTGCAAGTTTACCACATGCCAGGCATTGTTCTAAGAATTTCTATTTATTAATCCTCACATCTCTCTGAGGTACATATAGGTATTGTTACGATCCTGATTTTACAAACTGGGAAAACTGAGGCAGCATGAAGTTAAGTAACCTAAGATCACACAGCCAGGAAATGGCAGAACGAGTATTCAAACCCAAACCGATGGTTTGGTGCAATAACCTATTTACTCCCCAGGGTGACCTAAATACTAGAAAAGATCTCAAATGATCTGTCCTACTGGTCATAGGTCACCGGCGGCTCCCAAGGAGAAAAAGGAAAAAGACAAGGAAGCAAAACGGACAGATACACAACTCCATCTATAGGGTTGGCCTACAGTTCCTGGCGTGAAGGGCTCGCACTGTCACACTTACCTCCATTGTTCTTCTGGAGAGAGGTCTGACATATCAACCTGTAGAAAGACACCACCAGAAAAATCCATTACTGCCTTGAACTGCCCCTGCCCAATATACAGTGATCACACATTTGCCAGAGCTAGACGTATGAGTCAGGATTCGGGGGACATGAAGCTAGATAAAATATTCTGTCCTATAATGGCATTTGATAGGAAGTGGCCCCGTTAGACTAGGGTGAACTAAACTTCAGTCCCTGATCTACTGGCCTTCCAACCTCAAAGCTGCAGTCTATTTGATAATTTTACCCTTTTATTTTTCTTTTTGTCTTTTTAGGGCCGCACCTGCAGCACATGGAAGTTTCCAGGCTAGGGATCAAACAGGGGCTGTAGCCACCAGCCTACGCCACAGCCACAGCAGATCCAAGCCATGTCTGCAACCTATACCACAGCCACAGCAGATCCAAGCCATGTCTGCAACCTACACCACAGCTCACAGCAAAGCCGATCGTTAACCCACCGAGCAAGGCCAGAGAGCAAACCTGTTATGGATACTAGTCAGATTCCTAATAGGAACTCCCAATCTTACCCTTTTGAAGCAGGATTTCTTAAACCTTGGCACTAGTGATATTTTGGGATGATTAAGTCTCTGGATTGTGTTTTTAGGGGTGGGTTGGGTCTGTACATTGTAGGATGTTTAACACCATTCCTGGCCTCTACCTACTAAATGGCAGTAGCACCTCCACAGATGCCACAATCAAAAATGTCTACAGACACTGTCAGATGTCCCTTGGGAGATGAAAACTACCCTGAGTTGAAAACCACTGCTCTACAATAATACTAAAGTCTCTGGGTTCATAGCTCAAGTCTTCTACTTCTTGGTAGTCATAGAGATGCGTGTTCAAAAATAATGCCATTTAAAGCAACATGGATGGAACTAGAGACTCTCATACTAAGTACGTCAGAAAGAGAAAGACAAATACCATATGATTTCACTTATATCTGGAATCTAATATACGTTACAAATGAACCTCTCCACAGAAAAGAAAATCATGCACATGGGGAGGTTGCCAAGAGGGAGGAGAGGGACTGGGACTTGGGGGTTAATTGATGCAAACTATTGCCTGTGGAATGGATAAGCAATGGGATCCTGCTGTAGCACTGGGATCTATGTCTGGTCACTTGTGATGGAGCAGGATCATGTGAGAAAAAAGAATGTATACATGTATGTGTGACTGGGTCACCTCGCTGTGCAGTAGAAAATTGACAGAACGCTGTAAATCAGTTATAATAGAAAAAATAAAAATCTCTATTAAAAAAAAGAGAGAGATGCATGTTCAAGCCTCAGCACCTAAGTCACGTGATACGTTCTTACACTGAACTAGCTGAAAATGCTCCTTGATGTAGAGAAGACAGGGCCTCATAATTTTTCAAAGGAATCAATCAACAAATACTCCTTAAGATGTTCAAGGCCCAGTCTCCCGGATAACTTCAGAAAAGTACCCTAAGTGGGACGTTTGAAGTAAAACGGGCAGAAATCCATTCTACTACTAAGTGGAACTGGCACATATTTACCAAGCATCCTTTGTGTGTACGTACTGAGAATGTCTACCATTACTTAGGAGGGGCCTTCTGGTTTCTACATGTCCCAGGCAAGGAAGGAAGGAAGGAAAGGATGGGAGGAAGGAAAGGAAGGACAGGAAGGGAGAGGAGGAAAAGAAGAGAGGAGATGGGAGAAGAGAGGGGAAGGGGAAAGGAAAAGAACAATATCCCAAGGCTTCCCTCAGCCCATTAGGGAAATGAAATCAACTACCCCTTGTCCTACTTCACACGCTGCCTCACAGCATTTATTCATTTGTCCCAGCTCAGCCCTTCCTCTCCCCAGCAGCACAGAGGTCCCTTCTAAGAAGGAACAAGCGGATACAAGAAATAGAAAGGCCCAGCTGGATGGTACTGAGCAGACAATTAAGGACCACATTTCTAAAGGAATAATCAATGCACAGGTTTCATGATACCTGTCAAAACTCTTTTCCAACATGGACCTTCATCATGCCAAGCCGGTCTGCTCCCAAACGCATGGGATGCATTCCTGTCTCTGGGTCTTTGCATTTTCCTTCTGATGTAATACCCTCACCTCTCTTTTGTTCCTATCCAAAGCCAAGGTATCCTCTGAGAACCCAGCTGCAATTTCACCTTCCCTACAAAATGTTTCTCTGATCCCTTAACTTAACGAACAGGGTCCTTTGCTTTTCTCCAGCCTAGATTTTCTCCTTGCTACTCAAAAACTGCAATTCAAGGACTAGTATCAGCACCATTTGGGTGCTTGTTAGAAGTGCAGAATCTCAAGCACCATTCTAGACCTGCCGAATCAGAAGCTTCCTTTTAATAAGATCTCCATAGGATTCCAGAAACGGTGGTGGAACAGAAGGACTCAAGTTCACCTTCTCTCAAGAAAACACCAAAATTACAACTAATGCTGGACAACTATCAACAAAATAGACTGGAAGCTACCAAAAAGGATATTCTACAAAGAAGAAGCCACACTGAGACCATAGGGAGGAAGGAGGCACTATCACAGTGTAAGCACTCCCATACCCATCCAGTGGGTGACCTACAGACTGGAAAATAACCACATCGCAGAAGCTCTCCCAAAGGAGTGAATTCCAAATCTCGCATCAGGTTCCCCACACTGGGAGTCTGGCATTGGACGCGGGAGCTCCTGCAGCATTTGGCACTGAAGACCAGCAGGACTTGAGCATGGGAGCTCCACGAGACTAGAGAAAACAGACTCCACTCCTGGAGGGTGCAGGCAGGGTTTCATGGGCACTGGGTCCCCAGGAAAAGGAAAGACTCTGTAAGAATCTGGATCAGACCAAACTGAAGGTCTTGGAGGGTTTCCTAGGCAAACAGAGGTCAGTTGTGGCTCACTCTGGGGGCAGGACCTTGGAGGCAGAGGTTCGAGGAAATAATCATAATGCTCACCGGGGTGAGATCCCCTGGAGACTGACTGCCATTTCAGAAAGGTCTGGCCCACCCATCCGGCTGAGAAACCCCAGGCCAAACAGCAAATAGGATGGGAACACAGCCCCCCCCCCCCCAATCAGCAAACAGGTTGCCTAGGCATATAGCTACCTCTAATCACACCCAGAGACTCAGCCCCACCCACCAGAGAGACAAGACATAGCTCCACCCACCAGTGGGCAGGCACCAGTCCCTCCAAATGGGAAGCTGGCCACAAGCCTCTGTATCAACTTCACCCACAAGGGGGCAGACACCAGAAGCAAGAGAAGCTACAACTCTGTAACTCTGTAACCTGCGGAAGGAAAAAAAAAAAAGACCAAACAGAAAGCCAGCAAAACGAAACAGCAGAGAAATATGAGCCAGATGAAGAAACAAGAAAAAAGGCCAGAAGAATAGCTAAAAGTGAAGTGGAGATGAACAACCTATACGAAAAAGACTTTAGAGTAATGATAGTAAGGATGATCCAAGAACTCAGAAAGAATCTGGCGGTGAAGACGGATAAATTACAAGAAACACTGAACAAAGAAGATTTAAAGAATAAACAAGCAGAGATGAAGAACAAAATAACTGAATTGAAAAATTCTCTAGAAGCAAACAACAGCAGAATACAGGAGGCAAGAGAATGAATAAGCGTGGTGGAAGACAGACGGGCAGAAATCACCGAAGAGGAACAGGTTAAGGAAAAAAAAAAGGAATTCCCCTGATGGCTCTGTGGCAACAAACCCAAATGGTATCCACAAGGACGCAGGTTTGATCCCTGGCCTTACTCAATAGGTTAGGGACCCGGCGTTGCCCTGAGCTGTGGTGTAGGTTGCAGATGTGGCTCAGATGCCATGATGCTGTGTCTGTGGTGTAGGCTGGCAGCCATAGCTCCAATTCGACCCAAGCATGGGAACTTCCATATGCCCTGAAAGACCAAAAAAAAAAAAAAAAAAAAGAAAAAAAAAGAAAAAGAAAAAAGAATGAAAAAAAAAAAGATCACAGTCTAAAAGAACTCTGGGATAATGCACCAACATTCATATTATAGGGGTGCCAGAAAGAGAAGAGAGAAAGCGCTAGAGAAAATATTTGAAGAAATAATAGCTGAAAACTTCTCTTAACATGAGAAAGGAATCACTCACTCAAGCCCAGGAAGCACAAATACCATACAGAACAACCAAGGAGGAACACCCTCAGACACATATTTAGCAAAAGCTAAAGAATTCAGCTCCGCCAAACCAGCTTTACAAAAATACTAAAGGAATTTCTCTAGGAGGAAAAGAAAAGGCCACAACTAGAAACAAGGAAATTACAAATGAGAAGGCTCACTGGTAAAGACAAACTTGTAGTTAAGGTGTGAAATCATCCACACATAAATTGGATATCAAAACCAGCATTCATGAGAAGAGGAGCACACAAATGCAGGATACTACAAATGCATTTGCAATTAGGAGACCAGCAACTTAAAACAATCTTGTATAGATTGCTATCTCAAACCTCACAGTAACAGCAAACCAAGAGTCTACAAAAGATACATACACAAATAAGAAAAAGCAATCCAAACACAACACTAAAAATAGTCATCAAACCACAAGAGAATTAGGAAAGGAAGAAAAAAAGCCCCCCCCCCAAAAGTCCATAACAATTAACAAAATGGCAACAAGAACACACATATCAATAATTACCTTAAATGTAAATGGACTAAATGCTCCAAACAAAAGACAGAGACTGGCTGAATGGATACAAAAACAAGACCCATATATATGCTGTCTACATGAGACCTACTTCAGTTCTAAGGACACGTTCAGACTGAAAATGAGAGGATAGAAAAGATATTCCATGTAAACAGAAATCAAAAGGAAGCTGGAATAGCAATACTCACATCAGACAGAACAGACTTTTAAATAAAGATGGTTACAAGAGACAGAGAAGGATATTACATAATGATCAAAGGATCAACTGAAGAAAAAGACATAACAGTTGTAAACTGAAACCATATCAAGCATCTTTTTTTGTTTTTTCGTTTTTACTTTTTAGGGCCACACCCAAGGCAAATGGAGGTTCCCAGGCTAGGGGTCGAATCCCAGCTGGAGCTGCCCGCCTACACCACAGCCACAGCAATGCAGGAAGGGAGCCTCGTCTGCAACCTACACCACAGGTCATGGCAACGCTGGATCCTAAAGCCACTGAGTGAGGCCAGATATCGAACCCGCAATCACATGGTTCCTAGTCAGATTCACTTCTGCTGCGCCACAACAGGAACTCCTCAAGCATCTTTTCTGACCAAAACATAATAAAACCAGAAATCAACTACAGGAAAAAAAATACTGCAAAAAATATAAACATGTGAAGACTAAACAATGTCACTCAACAACCAATGGATCACCGAAGAAAACAAAAAGGAAATCAAATAATATTGAGACAAATGAAAATGAAAACACAACGATCTAAAACCTAAGGGATTGGAGTTCCTGATGTGGCTCAGTGGAAATGACTCTGACTAGCATCCTTGAGGACACAGCTTTGATCCCTGGCCTTGCTCAGTGGGTTGAGGATCCGGCTTTGCCATGAGCTGTGGTGTAGGTTGCAGACACGGCTCAGATCTGATGTTGCTGTAGCTGTGGTGCAGGCCAGGGGCTGCAGCTTGGATTGGACCTCTAGCCTGGGGACATTCACATGTTGCAGCAGCAATGTGTTTATGTGTGTATGAATTACTTGAGTATATTAAATGAAGATTCTTTTCCTTTTCTTTTTAAACGGCCACATCTAGGACATATATGGAAGATCCCAGGCCAGGAGTCGAATTGGATCTGCAGCTTCAGCCTATGCCACAGCCAAGACAACACGAGATCCTTAACCCACTGAGTGAGACCAGGGAGACCCCCATCCTCACGGACACTGCTAGTTCTTAACCCACTGAGCCACAACTGGAACTCCTAGGTGAAGATTCTGATTCAGGAGATCTGGGATGGATGCTGAGCTGCTTTTTCTGAAGCTTTCAGGATGCTGCTGCTTCTGGGCCGTGGATCATGGTCAGCAGGCAACAGAGGATGTTTGTTTTTTCAGTGAGTGAGGTCAGGCAATCATTTTGCAGGAAGGCAGAATGCGGTTTGGTGGAAGACAGGGGCTAAATGACAGAGTAACCAGCCTGAGTAAAGACTCAAGAGACCACAGAGGGCTCAATATTTGTGGGAGACAGGAGGCCTGTTCGTGGGATTACACTGGTGGATCCACAAGCCTTTTGCACCTGAGAAAAAACACCAGTCGACCACAGATCATTTCCCATTTTTGTGAAGTTTTCTCTTGCCTCCTGCCTGACATTTTTGGTTTAATGACTTCTATAAAATTTAGACTTGAGTAGATTGGCATGACTAGGGGCCTTGTAAGATCCAAGGAGGGGAGTAATTGGCAAAACGGCATTCTATATGGCTCTTAGGAGTGAGATATGAAAGCATGTCTAGGAGTTCCCGTCGTGGCGCAGTGGTTAACGAATCCGACTAGTAACCATGAGGTTGCGGATTTGATCCCTGGCCTTGCTCAGTGGGTTAACGATCTGGCGTTGCCGTGAGCTGTGGTGTAGGTGGCAGACGCAGCTCGGATCTGGTGTTGCTGTGGCTCTGGCATAGGCTGGCAGCTATGGCTCTGATTAGACCCCTAGCCTGGGAACCTCCATATGCTGTGGGAGCGGCCCAAGAAATGGCAAAAAGAAAAAAAAAAAAAAAAGCATGTCTACATGAAACTTAGAAACAGAAGAGGATGTTTTCTCGTAACAGCATTATATGTAATAGCCAAAGCTATAAACAACCCAAATGTCCATCAACTGATAAACAAAGAAAATGTACACCCATCCTCCCGTATGATCTCGTTTTTATGAAATGTCTAGAATTGCCATGGATGCGACCAAAAAAAAAAAAAAAAAGAAAAGAAAAAGTTCTATTCAGCACTTTCAGTATATTCAGTTATGCTACTATCACCACTATTTAAATTTGGAACAGTTTTACCTTTACCGTCCAAAAAGAAACCACATACCAGTTAGCCATCACTCTCCAACCTCCCCCAGCCCAAGGAACCACTAATTTACTTTCAACCTTTACCTATAAATTGACCAATTCTAGACATTTCATAAAAATGATATCATATGGGAGTGCCCTTCGTAGCTCAGTGGTTAAACCCAACAAGGATCCATGAGGTCGCGGGTTCGATCCCTGGCGTCGCTCAGTGGGTTAAGGATCCGGTGTTGCTGTGAGCTGTGGTGTAGGCTGCAGATGCAGCTCGGATCCCGAGTTGCTGTGGCTCTGGTATAGGCTAGCAGTTATAGCTCCAATTTGACCCCTAGCCTGGGAACCTCCATGCGCAGTGGGTGTGGTTCTAAAAAACAAAAACCCCCAAGATCGTATAGTGTGTTGTCTGTTGTGATTAGCTTCTTTCACTTAGCATGTTTTCAATGCTGCAGCAAGTATCACATTTCATTCCTCATTACTGCTAAATAATAGTGCACTGCATGGATGTACATTTTTTTGTTCATCAGTTGATGGACATTTGGGTTGTTTATAGCTTTGGCTATTACAAATAATGCTGTTATGAAAAAACAAACACCCTCTTCTGCCTCTAAGTTTCATACAGACATGTTGTCATTTCTCTTGAGCACGCATCTAGTAGAGGAATTGTCTGGTCATATGGTAACTCTACGCTTAACCTTTTGATAAACTGCCAAACTGTTTTCCACAGAAGCTATACCATTTTACATTCCCACCAGCAGTGCAGGAGAGTTCCAATTTCTCCACATCCTCGACAACACTTGTTATCATCTTTTTGGTAAAATGCATCCCAATGGGTATGAATTGGTAGATCAATGTGCTTTTTGATTTTGCAGTTTCCTGACGTATAACATGGTTGAACACATTTTCTTTTTTTAGGGTCGCACATGCAACATAAGGAGGTTCCCAGGCTAGGGGTCCAGTTGGAGCGACAGCCACTGGCCTCCACTACAGCCACAGCAATGCCAGATCCTTAACCCACTGAGCAAGGCCAGGCATCGAATGTGCAACCTCATGGTTTCCAGTTGAATTCATTTCCACCACACCACGATGGGAACTCCTTTTTTTTTTTTTTTTTAACACATTTTCATATGCTTATATGCTATTCACATATCTTTGGAGGTAAGTTTATTCAGATCTTTGTGTGGCCACACCCACAGCATGCAGAAGTTCCTGGGCCAGGGATCAAACCCATGCTACAGCAGTAAACCGAGCCACACCAGTGACAATGCTGGATCCGTAAGCCACTGAGCCGCCAGGGAACTCCAGTCCACTTTTTAAAAACTAGACATTTTTTTAACAGCAATTTTAGGTTCATGACAAAATTTTTTGTTTGTTTTGTTCTTCTTGCCTTTTGTAGGGCCACTCCCATGGCATATGGAGATGCCCAGGCTAGGGGTCAAATCGGAGCCATAGCCACCGGCCTACGCCAGAGCCACAGCAACTCGGGATCCAAGCCGCATCTGCAACCTGCACCACAACTCACGGCAACACCAGATCCTTAGCCCACTGAGCAAGGCCAGGGATCGAACCCGCAACTTCATGGTTCCTAGTCGGATTCATTAATCACTGCGCCACGACGGGAACTCCAACAAAACTGAGTGGAAAGGAGAGATGTCCTAGAGGCTGCCTGCCCCAAATAAGCACAGCCTCCCCTTATCAACATCCCCCATCAGAGCAGTGTCTTAGTTTCAACTGATAAAACTACACTGACATACTACTACTCAGAGTTCCACAGTTTACCTTAAAGTTCCTGGTTCCATGGCTTTGGACAAATGTACAATGTCCTCACTGACACACAGAGTAGTTTCACTGACCTAAAAATCCTCTGTGCTCTGCTTATTCATCCTGCCATGCCTCCTCATCCCTAACAACCACTCTTTTTTTTTTTTTTTTTTAATTATCTCCACAGTACTGCCTTTTCCAGAATGTCATATAATTGAAATCCTACAGTATGTAGGCTTCTCCCATTGGCTACTTTCACTCAGTAATATGCATTTAATGATTCCTCCACGTCTTTTCGTGGCTTGATGGCTCACTTCTTCTTAGTAGTGAATAATCTTCCATCGTACCACAGTTTATTTATCCATCACCTCCTGAAAGATCACTTGGTTGCTTCCAAATTTTGGCAATTATGAATAAAGCTGCTATAAACATCTGAGTGCTGGTTTTTGTGTGGATCTAAATTTTCACCTCCTTTGGGGAAATATTAAGGAGCACAGCTACTGGACTGATTGTATGGTAAAAATATGTTTAGTTTTTTTAAGAAACTGCCCAACTGTCTTCCAGGGTGGTTGTATTATTTTGCATTCCAACAAGCAGTCAATGAAAAGTTTCTGTTGCCACAGCATTTGGTGTTGTTAGCATCCCAGATTTTGATCATTCTAATAGGTGTATGGTGGTATCTCACTGTTGTTTTCATTTGCATTTCCTGATTGCATATGTGTGGGCATCTTTCCTTATGCTTATCTGCCATCTATTGTGGACTATATGTTAAGTTCTCTAGCCCACTTTTTAATCAGGTTGTTTTCACATTAGTGAGTTTCAAGAGTTCTTTGTATATTTTGAAATGCAGATCCTTAACCCACTGATTGGAGCTGGGGATCGAACCCACATCCTCACGGAGACTAGTGGGATTCGTAACCTGCTGAGCCGCAGTGGGAAATCCAGATATTTTTAATATTAATTAAGTCTAGCCTATCAATTATTTCTTTCATGGGTCATGCCTCTGGTGTACCTAAAAAGTCATCGCCAAACCCAAGGTCACCTGGATTTTCTCCTAAGTTATCTTCTAGGAGTTTTACAGTTCTGCTTTATGATCTCTTTCAGGTTTGTGATCCATTCTAAAGAACTTTTTCTGAGGAGTATAAAGTCTGTCTAGAGCGTCCCCCCCCCTCCCCCGCTTGTGGGTGTCTGGCTGTTCCAGCACCATTTGTTGAAAGACTCTCTCTGCTCTGTTGTACTGCCTCTACTCTTTCAAAGATCAGTTGAATGTATTTACATAGGTCTGTTTCTGAGCTCTCTATTCTGTTCCAGTGATCTATTAATCTATTCTTTTCACCAATACCACAGTGTCTAATTACTGTAATTTTATAGTAAGTCTTAAAGTTGAGTAAGCAGTTATCCAACTTTGTTCTTCAATACTACATTGGCTATTCTAGGGCTCTTGCTTCTCCATATAAACTTTAGAATCAGTTTGTCGATACCTACACAATAACCTGCTGGGATTTTGATTGGGATTGCATTGAATCTATGGACAGATCAAGTTGGGGAGAACTGACATCTTGACAGCACTGAGTCTTCCTTTATATGGACATGAATTCTCTCTCCATTTTAGTTCTTCTTTGGTATCTTTCATTAATTTTTAGTTTTCCACATATAGATCTTGTACATACTTTGCTAAATTTATACTTAAGTATGCTACTTTTTAGGTAAATGGTATGTTTTTAATTTCAAATGCCATTTGTTCATTGCTGGTATACAGGAAAGCAACTGACTTTTGTAATATTAACCTTGCATCCTGCAACCTTACTATAATAGCTTATTAGTTTCAGGAGCTTTTTGGTTCTTTGGGATTTTCTACAGATGACTATGTCATCTGTGAACAAAGACAGTTTTATTTCTTCCTTCCAAATCTATATACATTCTATTTCCTTTTCTAGTTTTATTGCATTGGGTAGGATTTCCAGTATGATGCTGAAAAATAGTGGTGAGAGAGAATTTCTTGCCCAGTCTCGGTGGCAAAGCTTCACTCTTCTCACCAGTATGATGTTAGTTGTAGCTTTGGGGTAGATACTCTTTATCAAGTTGAGGACGTTCCCCCATATTCCTAGTTTAACGAGAATTTTTATCTTGAATGGGTGTTGGATTTTGTCAAATGCTTTTTCTGCATCTACTGATATGTTCACATAATTTTTCTTCTTTAACCTGTTGATATAATGGATTACATCAATTTTTCAAATGTTCAACCAAGTTTGCATAGTGGGATAACTCTCACTTGCTCATGGTGTGTGATCATTTTCATACACTGCTAGATTGAATCTGTTAATATTTTGTTAATGATTTTTACATCTATGTTCATCAGAGACATTTATCTGTAGTTTTCTTACAATGTCCTTGTTGGTTGGGGTTATTAGGTTAACGGTAGCCTCACGGCATCAGTTAGGAAGTAGTCACTCTGCTTCCATCTTCTGATAGAGGCTGTAGAGAACTGGAATAACTACATGTTTGGGAGACTTTACCAGTGAACACATTCACCTGATGCTTTCTGTTTTGGAAGGTTATTAATTATTCAATGAATTTCTTTAATAGATATAGATCTATTCTTTCTCTTTTTATGGCCACACCTGCAGCATATGTAAGCTCCTAGGCAAAGGGTGGAATTGGGGCTGCAGCTGCCAGCCTACGTCACAGCCACAGCCACGCCAGATCAGAGTTGCATCTGTGACCTATGCCACGGCTTGCGGCAATATGGGATCCTTAACCCACTGGGCAAGGCCAGGTATCAAACCCGCACATCCTCACAGAGACTACATGAGGTCCTTAACCTATTAAGCCACAACAGGAACTCTGATACAGGTCTATTCTTATGGTCTCTCTTCTTGTGTGAGTTTTGACAGATTTGTGCCTTTCAAGAAACGGCTCCATTTCATCTAGATTATCAAATTTGCAGTCAAAGAGTTTTTGATAGTATTCCCTTATTATCCGTTTAGTGTCCACTGGATTTCTAGTGAGTCTTTTTCATTTCCGATGTTAGGAATTTGTATCCTCTTTTTCTCTTAGCTTGGCTACAGGCTTATCAATTTTATTAATCTTTTTGAAGAACCCAACTTTTGATTTTGTTGATTTTTTTCTACCAATTTCCTGTTTTCAATTTCACTGATTTCTGCTGTAATATTTATTATTTTATTCTGCTTATTTTGGATTTAATTTGCTCATTTTCTAGTTTCCAAAGGTAGAAATTTACAACAGTGAGTAGAGTTCTCTGTGCTATACAGCAGGTCCTTGCTGACTGTCTATTTTATGTATAGTAGTGTGTATATGTTAATCCCAAACTCCTCATTTACCCCTCCCTCCTCACCTTTGCCCCTTGGTAACCATAAGTTTATTTTCTATGTCTATGAGTCTGCTTCTGTTTCATAAACAAGTCCATTTGCATATTTTAGATTCCACATATATATATCATATATTTGTCATTTGTCTTTTTTACTTCACTTAGTATGATAATCTCTTGGTCCATCCATGTTGCTGCAAATGGCATTATTTCATTCTTTTTATGGCTGAGTAATACTCCATTGTACATATGTACCACACCTTTATCCATTCATTTGTAGATGACTGATTTTAGATATTTCCTTTTTTCTAATATATGCATTCGGTGTTATAAATTTCCCTCTAAGCACTGCTTTTTGCTGCATCCACAAATTTTTATAAGTTTGTTTTCTTTTTCCTTTGGTCACACCACAGTATGTGGAAGTTTCCAGGCCAAGGACAGACAACCCAAGTCACTGAAGTCACAACACCAGATTCCTTAACCCACTGAGCAAGGCCAGGAGTCAAACCCACCACCTCACGGTTACTAGTTGGGTTCACAACCCAGTGAGCCACAATGGAAACTCCTTCCTGGAGTTAACAGTGAGTTGTCCACAATGAGCCCCCAGCAATTCATCGATGGCAACCCAGTTTTCCCTGCTCCAACTGGTTGGCACAAGGAAGGTTTCTGTTTCTGTAAGTTTTTTTTTTTTCTTCTGATAATTATTTATTTATTTGGGGGCTGCACCCATGACATGTGTAAGTTCCAGGGCTGGGGATCGAACCTATGCCACAGCTGTGACCCAAGCCACAGCAGTGACAACACTAGATCCTTAAACTACTGTGCCACCAAGGGAGCTCCTGCTTCTGTAAGTTGTGTTTCTCTGCATATGCCTGTTGGGCTCCAATTTTCAAGCCAGCAGTTTGCTCTATGACCTCACTTAAAGATTTAAGAAATATTTATTTTTCAGTTTGTTCGGCTTTTTACTTGTTTTTAGCACAGGATGGTCATTTCTAAGCTTCTTACATGCTATATCAAAACAATCTATCCATTTTTTATTAGATTATTTATATGTTTATTGTCAAGTGATAAGTTTTTTATGTACTCTGGATACAAAGCCCCTTGGCTGACATATGACTTACAAATATTTTCTCCCATCTGTGTGTTGTCTTTTCACTTTCTTGGTGGTGTCCTTTGCAATGCAAAAGTTTTTCATTTTGATGGATCCAACTTACTTTTTCTTTTCTTGTTTATGCTTTTGCTAGTATATCTAAAAAATATTGCCTAATTTGGTCATGATTACTGACATGTTTTCTTCTAAGAGTTTTATAGTTCTAGTTATTACATTTAGGTCATTGGTTAATTTTTGTATATGGTGGGAGAGAGGGGTCCCAAGTTCACTCTTTTGCATGTGGCTATCCAGTTGTCTCAGATCATTTGTTGAAAAGACTATTCATTCCCCATATGTACTGATTGTTCACATTGGTCTTAACTCTCTAAGACGATGCATCACCCTTATTTTCCACATCATTCTCTTTTGTTGTTGTTTTTTGTTCTGTTTTGTTTTGGTTTTGTCTTTTTAGGGCCATACCCATGGCATATGGAAGTTCCCAGGCTAGGGGTTGAATTGGAGCTATGGCTGCTGGCCTACACCACAGCCACAGCAACTTGGGATTCGAGCCGTGTCTGCAACCAACGCCAGATCCTTAACCCACTGAGCGAGGCCCGGGACGGAACCCGCATCCTCATGGATACTAGCTGAGTTCGTCACCGCTGAGCCACAGCAGGCATTCCTCCACACCACTTTCTTAAGTGTTCGCACAGCTCTGTACATTTTGCTGACGGAACCTCAGAAAAGACTAAGAAGCTATCTGGAGAAATAGAATACCACATAGAATGCCACAGACATATGTATCATACCACAGAGAGAGAAAAAAAGAAAGTCTCTGAAGCTGTCTGTGAGGTGTGATACATTTATTCATCTACTCAACTCTCATGTAAGGGACTCTTGTTCTAAATGTATAGGTTCTGGGTTAGGCAAGGAGATACAAAGATTAACCAGACCCTTTTTCCCTGCCTTCATAAAGAAATGAAATAGCTGGGCATTTTTAAAAGTATGAATTTACTTAGCCCAAGGAGCACAACTGTTTCGGTTTTACACACAACACAGATGAGATATAAAGGAGAGAAATGACTCACTGGGGTCACGGTTATTGGGGCAGAAAGGTGGGAAGAGGGTCACCGACCTGAAGGGAGAAAAGAGTCCGGGCCCAGGGTCTCAAATGGCCAATAAGCCAGTAACCAGTCACAAGGTCTGGCTGGGGCCACATTATGACTTTCACGGGCCCCCCAGTACTTTCGCTGTTGAGGAACCCTTCCTCCACTAAAAAAGAATTTTAAAATACATTTTACGACTGCATTGATATACACATGTATAATCCAAACTGGATTATAATCCACTTTTTTCTTCTGATTAAAAGAAATTAAGACATTTTTATGGGTCCCTGGGCACTGTGCCTACAGGTCCTGCTGTCTTCCCCACAGCCACGCACCAAGAGTTCTCTCCCAACTGCCAGGTCACTTTGCTCTGCTCTTTCTGAGATTCTGTTCTCTGCTGGGCCTAACTGATCTAGTGGCATGAGGTTTTGGGTCACACTAAATCTCACAGTGCCCAAACCCACAAAACACGGTAACCTCACTCTACCCAAATAAGCACTGTAAAGTTATTAGACAATCATTTGACAATAATGCCTATTCCGTGTTCAGGAAAGTCGTAGAGATGGTCATGAATGACCGTACCCAGAGAAACAGACACGTCATGACCTACAAATCCTTAACCTACATGTGCAGCAGGCGCCTGGCACCTTGAAGACAGCCAGGTAAGTAACTGTTCACTGTTCACTCATTCAATCATAAGACAGGCATAAAACGAAGTCTCTTCCCTTATAAAACTTACCATCCAATGAAGACAACAGATAACAAGTGAATAAGCATTTATCTGTATGAAAACATATATATATATATATATATATGAAATGATTTCCTGTACAGTGTGGTGAAGAAAAATAAAGCAGGTAAGAGAAAAATGAAAAGGGAGACTATTATGTAGCTACATGTAGACCCTCTGGTTTCCCCAAAAAAGTTTCCAACAACAGGAGAACATGCTGGGCAGGCTGTTCTCCTCAACTAGAGCATCAAGTATGTCTTACTCCCTTTTCTTACTCCCGTTTTTCACCCCAAGAAATGGCTTCAGGGCAACAACTACCTTTTCCTCGGTGATGAGAAAAACAGTTGTAGGTCCTAACCTGGCATAGCTATTTTACTTGCTATATGTCAACGAATAGTGCACTTCTCTCTGTGCCTCAGTTTCTCCAGATATAAGATAAGGAGGTTGGCTTAAATAATTTTCAAGATCCGTTAAAGCTAAAATGCAATAGTAACTCACAGCAAACCTGCTAACCCCAAAGCTTTGGAGTCAGCTACAATACTCTGGCTTTCCAAACTGCCATGGTTTCCCTAGTTACCACAGAAGTAAAAGTAAAATGTCTTCGGTGTGGTGAGATGTGATGTAACAGGATGCTACCAAATGAAATCAATAAAAATTTGCCATCGGGACTGTCCATTACTCAGGGAGTGGCCTCTAGCCCTGGCTTCAAGTACCTGCCAAAGGGAACTACAAAGGGCCCTCAACTCTGAAACCTCAACAGCCAGGGCAGCCCCGCATTTCAGAGATCTCGATTGATCCTTCCAAGTTAGAGGCTGATCAACCACGCGGCTAGAGACCTCACTCTTTGACAAAACATTAGAGAAGAATAAACCCAACCTTTGCCCTTGAGGTAGTCACAGTCCAGGGATGGAGAGGAGGCAGACTCTTAAACATGACATGATAACCACTGACATAAACCCAGTGCTGCGTAAGCCCAGAGACAGATGTTAGCTGGTACGAATACAGCCAAACCACCAAGCTGGCTCCCTGGCGCCTGGGGAAAGAGACTGCGGTCTGCTGCGTGATGAGGAAAACACGTTCAGTCCAAAGTTTCACAGGCTACCCCTGTCTGTAGCTCCCCATTCTCCTCCGACTCCCTGGCCCCGCCAAGAATTCAAGGCCTCTACGTCAACGTGGAGCGACCTCACTTTGCAGACCTCATACATCAGCTGAGGATCATGCAGGTATGCGATACGCTCAGCCAAACGGAAAAGCCTAACACGGACAGCGCACTTTGGGCGGCGGAGTGAGAGCAGGTGCCGGCTGTGATAACTGCTATGGCTGCTGTCTGTCATCCAGTCCCAGCCCTCCCACCATCACCAGAAAGCATGCCCCCTACGCCAGCTAAACTGGAAAGCTTTTTTCTAAATTGAAGCATAGCTGATTTCCAATGTTGTGGAAAGCTTTTTTAATGAAACTTTTCAAATTTATTCAAAAGTGGAAGGAACAGTTTAATGATCTCTCTCGCCCTTCAACAATGATCAAATGTGGGGGTACCCAGTGTTCACTTCTTTGGTCCTTGGATTCCTATCCTGTAAAACTTCTACTTCTCAGACTGGCTTTCTTCCCACCTGCCCCCACCCCCACCCCCGCCCGCCCTCTCCTGTCTGCCCTCCAGGCTCCCACACACTCTACGCTCTCCTAACCATCCTTAAAGACCCACCCCAGACATCCCCTCTCTCTCCCAGAACAGAACTCTCTATAGCCTTCTATGAAAGGCCACGTCTCCTGGTTCAGACTTTATCTCAAGCTCTCCCCTCGACGGCTGCAGAGACTTCCGAGGTGAGCGGCCCGACTCGAGTCCTGCCAGAACAGATTCCAAACGGAGCAGCCACAGTGACCTTTATCAGACACGCCCGGGGCCACCTCAGCCCTCTACTCTGACAAACTCTGCTAACTCTCTCCTGCCTTCAGAATAAAGTCCAAACTCCTTTGTACAACACACCAGGCCCTTCATATTCTGGTATTCCAGCTATGTGTCACCTGCCACAAATGGCTTTGACTCAAGCCACTCTCAAGCTAACATTCGAGCACGCGCGTCCCTCAGGGCTTTGGTGGCTGCTGTCTTCTCTCCCTAGAATTCTTTCCTCGCCCTCACTGCCCAGGTCATTTTTATTCCCTCCTTAAGATGTAGCTCAAATATCACCTCCTTGGTGACACATTCTCCAATGTTACTCATTCACGCATATCCATTCAACAACGGTTACCCGATCAACTGTTAAGCAACAGACAGGGGATACGATAATAAACACACAACTGAAGCGTCTAGCAGATCTCCTCAGACAGAGTAATTCCTTTCCTCCTTGGTTCTCCGGCAGAAATTTTCGATTTGCGCAAACCTCTAGGGTCGCGTTTATCACTTTTTATACTTGTTTCTGAGTCTGTTTCCATTATTAGACTTGAATCATTTTGAGGCCAAAGATGGTCTCTTATTTCTAAAGGTCTGTTGAGGTACAGTGTCCGTTTCAGGTGGACAACTCAATGATTGTTCATATATTTACACAGCTGTGCAACCATCTTATTTTAAATCATTTCCACCACACTAAAAAGAAAGCTCAGATTCACTGGCCAACTCCCTACTCTTACCCCTAGACCTAAGCAACCACTAATCTACCTTTTATCTCTCTGTTCTGGACCTTTCATATAAATGAAGTCATACGATATTCTGTCTTTTTTGACTGGCTTCTTTTACACAGCATAATGTTTCTCGAGGACTAGCCAGGAGCTCCCCTGTGGCACAGCAGGTTAAGGACCCATCATTGTCATTGCAAGAGCACAGGCTGCTGCTGTGGCGAAGTTTCAGTCCCTGGCCTGGCAACTTCCATATGCCATAAGTGCAGCCAAAAAAAAAGATAATCCATGTTACAGCATGTATCAGCAGTTCACTTTTTCTTGTCCAGTAATCTCCCCCGGCATGGATGTACATTTTATTTATCCACTTACCAGCTGATAGACATTTGAGTTGTTTCTACTTCTTGGCTACGAACATTTATATATAAGCTTTTACGGGGACATGTTTTTATCTCTTGAGTATACACCTGGGGTGGCATTACAGGGTCATATGGTAACCTACGCTTAATCTTTTGAGGAACTGCCAAACTCTTAGCTGCACCATTTTACATTTCTACAAACAGTATATGAGGATTCCGCTCTCTCCACACCCACGACACTTGTTATAACATCTTTTTGATCACAGCATCATAGTGGGTATGAAGTAGTATTTCACTGCCGGTTTTTTGTTTGTTTCCCCTTTCTAGGGCCACACCCGCAGCACGTGGAAGTTACCAGGCTAGGGGTTGAATCAGAGCTACGCCTGCCAGCCTACACCATAGCCACAGCAACAGTGGATCCAAGCCACACCTGTGACCAACTCCCAAGCTCACGGCAACATCGGATCCTTAACTCACTGAGCAAGGCCAGGGATTGAACCCACATCTTTAAGGATACGAGTTGGGCTCTTAACCTGCTGAGCCACAACAGGAACTCCTCACTGCAGCTTCGATTTACATTTCTCTGACGGCTAATGATGCCCAACATCTTCCCATGTGCTTATTAGCCATTTGTATACTTTCTTTGGCGAAAAGTCTATTCAGATTATTTGTTCATTTAAAAATTTTTTATTTTTTATTAAGGTATCATTGATTTACAACGTTGTGTCAATTTCTGCTGTACTGCAAAGTGACCCAGTCATACATCTATATACCTTCTTTTTCTCATATTATCTTCCATCATGTTCTGTCACAAGAGACTGGATACAGCCCCCCTGTGCTCTACAGTAAGACCTCATTGCTTTTCCATTCTAAATGCAATAGTTTGCATTTTCTGTCTCTAAACTCCCAGTCCATCCCTCTCCCTCCCCAACCCCTTGGCAACCACAAGTTTGTTCTCTATGTCTGTGAGTGTCTCTGCTCCACAGATGGGTTCATCAGATTCCACTTATAAGTGACATACCATGGCATTTGTCCTTCTCTTTCTGACTTACTTCACTTCATGTAAAAATCTCTTGGGAGTTTCTGTTGTGGCACAGTGGAAACAAATCCGACTAGTATCCATGAGGATCCGACTAGGACCCCTGGCCTCACTTAGTGGGTTGGCGATTCGGCATTGCTGTGAGCTGTGGTGTAGGTTGCACATGCAGCTCGGATCTGGCATTGCTGTGGCTGTGGCTGGCAGCTGTAGCTCCAATTTGATCCCTAGCCTGGGAACTTCAATATACTGCAGGTGCAGCTCTTAAAAAAAAAAAAAAAAAGAATCTCTAGTTGCATCCATGTTGCTGCAAATGGTATTATTTCATTCTTTTTTATGGCTGAGTAGTAATCCATTGTGTATATGTACCACATTTTCTTAATCCATTCCTTTAGTTGTTTTCTTAATCCATTCCATTAAGTTGTTTCTGTGTATCTGTTTATTTGATTGGATTACGTATCTTTTTCTTATTGAGTTGTAAGAGTTCATTACGTGTCCTGAATACAAGTCCCTCATCAGATATATCGCTTGCCCACTATCTTCTCCCATTTAGCAATCCTAAGTGGTCCAACGATCATCTGACTCTCACTCATTTTTATATCTCAAAGAACTAGCACATGATCTGGCACACTGCACGTGTTCAATAAATGTTAGATGGATATTATGCAATGTTAACTGCTTTGAAGACAAGGATAATGCCTCACGCATTTGGCATCTCCGTTACACTTCACACCTAGCACCAGACATAAAGCATATGTGTCAGAAATAAATACACAGAGACTGAATAATTCTCACTTGTTCAAACAGTGGGGATTATGTTGCAGAAGAATCCAGAGGCAATGGGAAAACCATCTGAAATCAGAACTTACCTATTTACACTGGCTAGACCAATTACCCCTGAGACAGTTGCTGCTCTCTGAAAATAAGAAGCGACTTCTATATAAGCCATTCCTGCAGCGGCCCACAATCAGAAGTAGCCACCAAGGAGTTCCCGTCATGGCGCAGTGGTTAATGAATCCGACTAGGAACCATGAGGTTGCGGGTTCGGTCCCTGCCCTTGCTCAGTGGGTTAACGATCCGGTGTTGCAGACGCGGCTCAGATCCCACGTTGCTGTGGCTCTGGAGTAGGCCAGTGGCTACAGCTCTGATTTGACCCCTAGCCTGGGAACCTCCATATGCTGCAGGAGCGGCCCAAAGAAATAGCAAAAAGACAAAAAAAAAAAAAAAAAGAAGTAGCCACCAAAATGCTCTAGAAAACTGGCTCCCTCCCTCTATTCCCTTAGTCAGTGGGAGATATCAAACACATCACAGAGTGATTTATACTTTGGCTCAGCTTGAAATACCCTTTCTATTCCTTAAGGAGCTCAAAACTTGGTCTAAAGAGACGGGCTGGTATCTGGACCACATCAGAGATGTACAGCCAGCAAAGGTGCTCCATCTTTTGTGGCTTCTAAGTTAGAAGGGGACTCTTCTTCATAAGAGAAGCACTAACATGAAATCTTTCGTGATCATTAAAAGTCAACAGTAAATACTTTCCAAACTCAACACAGCATACAACTAGGGGTGAAGGAAGCTGCGGGGAGAAAGGAAAACTGAAGGATGTGGCTGGTAGTACCAAGAGGCCTCGGTCAGTGAGGCAGGACATGTCTCAACCGTCGCTTCCTTCCTTTCTATTACTCAAGCTACAAACACAATCTAGACCATTCAACCTCATACCCTCTGGCCAGTCACCATGCCACTCAACTTCAAAATCTTCCAGTGTCCCAACAGTGCCTGTGAGAGAGGGTAAGAACTCAATAGGCTACACAGTGCCCTGCACGACAGCACAGAGAGTGAGCTCTTGTGACCACACAAGACCCCAGTCTGCCTTTCCAGCTCTACCTTCCTGTGCTCCCCCACTCTCTAACACACGTTCTCCTGCACTGTGTATAAATACATCAGAAAACACACGCACTTCGGAATGAGTTAAATCCAGGCTTAAAGCTTGCCTGGATTAAGGTACACGTCCCTGCCTCTTTAATCCACCCTCCATGTCTGTCCCCTTAAGGGATCTTTCTAAAATGCACATCTGACTCATGTCACTCACCTAGGTGTTTAAAACTCTTCCACAGTTAATCATCTCCTACACATAAAAATCCAAACTCCTCAGCACCGCATTGAAGGCCTGACACGATCTCACGCCTGCCTCCCTTTCCCGTCTCCCCACCTTCTACTCAGATGCTCCAGTAACACTAAACCTCACACAGTGCCCTGGCAACGCTCTCCCTCTCACCTCCCACCGCGCACATGTTGCTCCTCCTGCTTAGAGGGCCTTTCCTCTCTTTACCTGGCTGGTTAATTTATAGTTTTTGTGGGGGTTTTTTTTTTGGTCTTTTTTTGGTTTTTGAGGGCCGCATCCGTGGCATATGAAGGTTCCCAGGCTAGGGGTCGAATCAGAGCTACAGCTGCCTGCCTAAACCACAGCCACAGCAACACAGAATCCGAACCACGTCTGCGACCTACACCACAGCTCACGGCAATGCCGGATGTTAACCCAATGAGCGAGGCTAGGGATCGAACCTGAGCGCTCATGGTTCCCAGTCAGATTCGTTTCTGCTAAGTCATGATGGGAACTCCAATTTCTAGTCATTTTTCAAACCAGCTAAAGTGCCACTTCTCTGGGGAGCCTCTCCTGAGCCCCTGGCCACCATGTTCTGTGCTCCCAGAGACCTCGGTGCTGCTGCTCCGTATTACAGCAATTACCTCATCTGTTTATTTGACTACTTCTTCCACTGGACCATGAGCAACCCGAAAGCAGGGTCCAGGTGTCCGCTATCCCTCACGGCTAAGGCCGCACCTTGGTACGGGTTCAGGGTTTGCCAGGATGAACAGATAAATGAATGAAGAGGATTCTCCCACCATACATGCAAATAATGTTATTATTACTTCGTGCTGACAACACTGCAACTCCGAGTAGCTTACTGACTTGCCTCAGATAACAACCGTGAGACACAGTTAGGATAAAAAGCCAGATCTTCAGTGTCTTAGACCGACATCCAGACCTCTCCCCGACTCTAAGCTCAGAGTTCCAACTGCCTAGTCACACCACCACTTAGATGTTTAAATAGCCATCTCAAAAATACAACTTTTCAGATCCCTACCAAAATCTCTCCCCAGGCTGTCCTGTTTCGGTAAACAGTAACATCGGCCATGGTGTTGCCAACTACTCAAGCCACAGCAAAACAAATTCAAAAAATCTGAAAGTCAAGCTTGATTATTTTCTTTCCTTTACATTCCATATCCAATCTACCAGCAAGTCCTGTAGGCTCTACTCCAAAACACAGAATTTCATCCCCTTTTCTGCATCATCTCTGCCACCCCACCCCCATCCCATCCCCAAGTGCCACACTGTCATTTCTCACCCAGGCTACCGTAAGTCTCTTAACTCCCCTCGCTCTCTCTTTTCTTTGGCAACACCCATGGTATGCTGAAGTTCCTAGGCCAAGGATCAAACCTGCACCACAGCTGTAACCAGAGCCACAGGAGTGACAATGCCAGATCCTTAACCCACTAAGCCACAAGGGAACTCCTTAACTGTCCTCCTTGAATGCTGCCTTACAATCCATTCTCCTCAAAACAGCCACAAAGATCTTTTGAAAAATGCAAATCAGCTCACCTCACTCCTATTTTTAAAACCATCCAAAATCTTCACTGTATTCTCAATAAAATTCAACACATTTAGGATTCCCTCAAGGCACAGCAGGTTAAGGACCCATCATTGTCTGTGGAGGTTCCTCAAAAAAACTAAAAATAGAATTACCACATGATCCAGTAATCCCTCTCCTGGGCATCTATCCAGAGAAAACCATGACTCAAAAAGATACACATACCCCAATGTTCCTTACAGCACTATATACAACAGCCAAGACATGGAGGCAACCTAAATGTCCGTCAACGGAAGAATGGATAAAGCAGATGTGGTACATATATACAATGGAATACTACTCAGCCATAAAAAAGAATGAAATAATGGCATTTGTAGCAACATGGTGGACCTAGAAATTATTACACTAAGTGAAGTTAGAGAGTGAGAGACAAACATCATATGATATCACTTAAATGTAGAATCTTAAAAAAGGATAAAGGAGTTCCTGTCATGGCTCAGTGGTTAACGAATCTGACTAGGAACCATGAGGTTGCGGGTTCAATCCCTGGCCTTGCTCAGTGGGTTAAGGATCTGGCATTGCCATCAGCTGTAGGTTGCACATGCAGCTTGGATCCTGCGTTGCTGTGGCCCTGATATAGGCTGCCAGCTACAGCTCCGATTAGACCCCTAGCCTGGAAACCTCCATATGCCATGGGAGCGGCCCTAGAAATGGCAAAAAGACGAAAAAAATAATAATAATAAAAATAAAAAAAGAATATAAACGAACTTATTTGCACAACAGAAACAGACTCACAGACTTTGAAAAACTTATGGTTACCAAAAGGGACATGAGACAGGGAGGGAGGGGTGGACTGGGGGTTTGGGATGAAAATGTTCTAAAACTGGGTGGGGTTGACTTGACACCATGAGACACATACTAATCGAACTGACAAAAATTAAATACAAAGAAAAAAATATTAAAAGCCACAATAGAAAAGCAATAAATAACATAGGAAAAAAAAAAACATAAGGATACCAGCTGATCTTTCAGCAGAGACTCTGCAAGCTAGAAGGGAGTGGCAAGACATATTTAAGGTGATGGAAAGGAGGAACCTAGCACCAAGAACACTACACCCAGCAAGGCTGTCGTTCAGATTCAATGGAGAGATCAAAAGCTTTTCAGACAAGCAAAAGCTAAAAGAATTCAGCTCCTCCAAACCAGCTCTACAACAACTACTAAAGGAATTTAAGCAGAAAAGAAAAAGCCACAATTAGAAAAAAAAAAAATTTCAAATAAGAAAACTCACTGGGTAAAGACAAAAATAATATAAAAGTAGAAAAATCACCCACCGACAAATATAATATCAACACTAGAAGAGGAGAAGACAAACACAGAACACTGAAAATGCATGCAAAAATAAGAAAACAGCAACCCCAAACCATTTTGCACACACATAGGTGGACATGCCCAAGTCTAATGGGAACCACAAACCAAAAAACGCTAACAGACTCACACATAAGAAAGAAAAAAAAGCAATCCAAACACAACATTAAGATAGTCAACAAATCAAGAGAAGACAACAAAAGAAGGGAAGAAAAAAAAGATGCAAAGTAACAATCCAAAGCAATTAACAGAATGGCAATAAATATATACTTATCCATAATTACAATGAATGTAAATGGATTAAATGCTCCAAACAGGAGTTCTCACTGTGGCTCAGCAGTAACAAACCCAACTGGTATTCATGAGGATGCGGGTTTGATCCCTGGCTTCACTCAGTGGGTTTAGGATCCAGCATTGCTGTGAGCTGTGGTGGAGGTCACAGACATAGCTCAGATTTGGCATTGCTGTGGCTGTGGTGTAGGCTGGCAGCTGTAGCTCTGATTGGACCCCTAGCCTGGGAACTTCCAGATGCCATGGGTGTGGCTCTAAAAAGACAAAACAAAAACAAAACAAAACAAACCTCCAACCAAGACATGGACTGGCTGAGTGGATACAAAAACAAGACCCATAGATATGCAGTTTACAAGAGATCCACTTTAGACCCAAGGACACATACAGACTGAAAGTGAGGGGATGATAGAAGATACCACATGCAAACGGAAATCATGCAAATGGAAATCAAAGGAAAGCAGGAGTAGCCATACTCATATTGGATAAAATACTTTAAAATAAAGAAAATCGAAAGAGACAAGAAAGGACACTACATAAACGATCAAGGATCAATCCAAGAAGAAGATATAACAATTGTAAATACATATGCACCTAACTCAGGAGTACCTCAATCTATAAGGCAACTGCTGACATAAAAGGAGAAATGAACAGCAACACAATAACAGTGGGGGACTTTTAACACCCCACTAACATCAAGGGACAGATCATTCAGAAAGAGAATCAAACAAGGAAACACAGGCCTTAAATGACACCCCAGACCAGAGAGAGTTAACTCATGTTTATAGAACTTTCCAAACCAAAGCAGCAGAATACACATTCTTTTCAAGTGCACATGGAACATTCTCTAAAATAGATCACATCTTGGGGCACAGATCAAGCCTTGGCAAATTTTTAAAAGTTGAAATTATCCCATGCAATTTCTCTGACCACAATTCTATGAGACTAGAAATCAACTACAAGGGGAAAAAAACCCCACAAACCTGGAATCTAAACAATATGATACTCAACAACCAATGAATCAAAGAGGAAATCAAAAGAAACTTAGAGACAAATGACTAGGAAGATTCAACAACCCAACCTATGGGACACAGCAAAGCCATTCTGAGAGGCAAGTTTATAGCAACACAATCTTATCTCAGGAAAGAAGAAAATGCTCAAATAAACAAGCTAAGCTTACACCTAAAACAACTAGAGAAGGAAGAACAGACAAAGCCCAAAATTAGCAGAAGGAAATAAATCATAAAGATCAGAGCAGAAATCAATGAAAGAGAAACAAAGAAAACAATAGAGAAGATCAATGAAACCAAAACTTGGTTCTTTGAAAAGATCAACAAAATTGATAAACCCTTAACCAGACTCATCAAGAAAAAAAAAAGGGAGAGCTCAAATTAATAAAATTAGAAACGAAAAAGGAGAAATTATAACTGCCCCCATGGAAATACAAAGGATTATAAAAGACTACTATAAGCAACTATGTGCCAAAAAAATGGACAGATTCTTATGAAGGTACAATCTACCAAGACTAAACCAGGAAGAAATAGAAAATGTGAACAGACCAATCACAAATAATGAAATTGAAAATGTGTTTAAAAACCTTCCAAAAAACAAAAGTCCAGGACCCAATGGCTACACAGGGGAATTCTGTCAAACATTCAGAGAAAAGTTAACACCTATTCTTCTGAAACTCTTCCAAAAAATAGTGGAGGAACACTCTTAAGCTCATTCTATAAGGCCACCATCACCCTAATACCAAAACCACACAAGGATACCACAGAAAAAAGAAAATTACAGACCAGTATCACTAATGAACACAGATGCAAAAATCCTCAGGAAAATACTAGCAAAAAGAATCTAAATATATATAAAAGGATCATACACCATGATCAAGTGGGATTTACCCCAGGGCTGTGAGGATTCTTCAATATCCACAAATTAATCAAAGTGATACACCACATCACTTTGAAATAAATAAAATAAAAACCATATGATCATCTCAAGAGATCCAGAAAGGCTTTTGACAAAATTTAACACCCATTTCTGATTAAAAAACAAAACAAAACAAAAAACTCCAGAGAGTGGCCACAAAAGGAACCTACCTCAAGATAATAAAAACCATATATGAAAAACCCACAGCTACCATCATTCTCAATGGTGAAAATTGAAAACATTGCCACTAAGATTAGGAGTAAGAAAAGTGTGTCCACTTTCACCACTATTACACAACAGTTTTGGAAGTGCTAGCCACAGAAATCAAAGAAAAAGAAACAAAAGGAATCCAAATTGGAAAAGAAGTAAAACTATCACTGTCTGCAGATGACATGACACTACACCTAGAAAACTCTAAAGACAGCACCAGAAAACTGCTAGAACTCATCGAAGAATTTTGCAAAGTTGCAGACTACAAAATTAATACACAGAAATCAATTGCATTTCTATATACTAACAATGAGAGATCAGAAAATCAGAGAAACTCCCCTGTTTACCATCACATCAAAAAGAATAAAATACCTAGGAATAAAATTACCTAAAGAGACAAAAGAGCTATACTTTGAAAACCCTGAGATGCTGATGAAAGAAATCAAAGACAACACAAACAGATGGAAAGATATACCATGCTCTCGGATTGGAAGAATCAATACTGTCAAAATGACTATACTACCCAAGGCAATCTACGCATTCAATAAAATCCCCATCAAATTACCAAGGACATTCTTCACAGAACTAGAACAGCATATTTTAAAATTTGTATGGAAACATAAGAGACCCTGAATAGCCAAAGCAATATTGAAAAAGAAAAACAAAAATGGAGGAATCAAGCTTCCTGACTTCAGACAATACTACAAGATGGTACTGGCACAAACACAGAAATACAGATCAAACAGGATAGAAAGCCCAGAAATAAACCCAAGCACCTATGGTCAACTAATCTATGACAAAGAAGGCAAGAACATACAGTGGAAGAAAGATAGTCTCTTCAATAAATGGTGCTGAGAAAACTGGAGAGCTACATGAAAAGAATGAAAACAGGGAGTTCCCAACGTGGCTCAGTGGTTAACGAATCTGACTAGGAACCATGAGGTTGCGGGTTCAATCCCTGACCTTGCTCAGTGGGTTAAGGATACAGCGTTGCCATGAGCTGTGGTGTAGGTTACAGACGTGGCTCGGATCCCTCGTTGCTGTGGCTCTGGCATAGACCAGCGGCTACAGCTCCAATTATACCCCTAGCCTGGGAACCTCCATATGTTGCCGGTGTAGCCCCAGGAAAACAGAAAGACAAAAAAGAAAGAAAGAAAGAAAGAAAGAAAACAAAACACTATCTAACACCATAAATAAAAATAAACTCTCAATGGATTAAAGACCTAAATATAAGGCCACATATTTTAAAACTCCTAGAGGAAAAGAGAGGCAGAACACTCTTTGACATAAATCATAGCAACATCTTGTTTGATCCACCTCCTAGAATAATGACAATAAAGACAAATAAACCAATGGGACCCAAACTCAAAAGCTTTTGCACAACAAAGGAAACCATTAAAAAAAAACCCGAAAAGACAACCCACAGAATGGGAGATAATCTTTGCCAAAGATGCAACAGATAAGGGCCTAATCTCCAAAACATACAAACAACTCATAGAACTCAACAAAAAAAAACAACCCAATTGAAAAATGGGCAGAAGACCTAAATAGACAATTTTCCAAAGACTATGGATGGCCAACAGGCACATGAAAAAATGCTCAGCATCACTGATTATTAGAGAAATCCAAATCAAAACTACAATGAGATACCACCTTACATCAGTCAGAACGGCCATCACTAACAAGACAAGTAACAAATTCTGGAGAGGATATGGAGAAAAGGGGACCCTCCTTCACTGTTGGTGGGAATGCATATTGGTATAACCACTATGGAAAACAGTATGGAGGTATCTCAGAAAACTACATATAAAACTACCATATGATCCAGCAATCTCACTCCTGGGCATATATCCAGACAAAACTTTCATTCAAAAAGATACATGCATCCCTATGTTACTGCAGCACTATTCACATTAGCCAGGACATGAAAACAACCTAAATGTCCATCGACAGATGAAAGGATTAAGAAAATGCACAACGGAATACTATTCAGCCATAAAAAGACAAATTAACGCCATTTGCGGCAACATGGATGGAACTAGAGATTCTCATACCAAGTGATGTAAGCCAGAAAGAAAAAGACAAACACATCATATGATAACACTTATTTGTGGAATCTAAAATATGGCATAGATGAGCCTATTTACAAAACAGAAACAGATCATGGCCAAGGAGAACAGACTTGTGGTTCCCAGAGAGAAACCTCCCAAGAGGGAAGGAGTGGGATGAATGGGCAGTTTGGGGGTTTTAGATGCAAACTCTTACATTTGGAATGCATGGGCAGTAGGGCCCTACAGTATAGCAGAGAACTGTGTGTGACTGGGTCACTTTGCTGTACATCAGAAATTGAGGAGTTTCCGTCGTGGCGCAGTGGTTAATGAATCCGACTAGGAACCATGAGGTTGCGGGTTCGGTCTCTGCCCTTGCTCAGTGGCGAGCAGTGGTTAATGAATCCGACTAGGAACCATGAGGTTGTGGGTTCGGTCCCTGCCCTTGCTCAGTGGGTTAACGATCCGGTGTTGCCGTGAGCTGTGGTGTAGGTTGCAGACGCGGCTCGGATCCCGCATTGCTGTGGCTCTGGCATAGGCCGATGGCTACAGCTCCGATTCGACCCCTAGCCTGGGAATCTCCATATGCCGCGGGAGCAGCCCAAGAAATAGCAAAAACACACACACACACAAAAAAAAAAAGAAAGAAAGAATTGAGAAAGCACTGTAAATCAACCATTCTGTAATTTGTAAAAAATAAAAAAATAAAAATAAACTTGTTGTGATGATGGTTGTACAAGTATAAATATAATAAAATTCACTGCATTATTATTTTATTTATTTTTTGGCTTTTTGCCATTTCTTGGGCCGCTCCCATGGCATATGGAGGTTCGCAGGCTAGGGGTCTAATTGGTGCTGTAGCCACCGGCCTATGCCACAGCAACTTGGGATCCAAGCCACATCTGCAACCTACACCACAGCTCACGGCAACGCCGGATCCTTAACCCACTGAGCAAGGCCGGGGATCAAACCCGCAACTTCAGGGTTCCTAGTTGGATTCGTTAACCACTGAGCCACGACGGGAACTCCTTATTGAATTACTTTTTAAAACATTAAAAGGAAGCCAATGAATTCACACATAAAAAAAAAAAAAAGAATTAGCGTCAGTTGCATAAATTTATTCTTATTGGACTGCAAATAAAGACCTACGTTGAATACAAAAAAAAAAAAAAAAGATCCAGCATTATCACTGCAGCAGCCCACGTGGTTATGGGGGGTACAAATTCAATTTCTGGTCTGGGAATTTCTGCATGCCATGGATGCAGCCAAAATAATAACAGATTGAGTAGCATCTGCAAGGCCTTACAGATCTGACTCTGCCGAACTCCCTGACCTCATGTGCTACAATTTTTCCCTGGCTCACTATGATTCAGTCACATTGGCCTTCTTTTTTTGGTGCCACGACATGCCTCATTCACTCCCACTGACGTGTGGCTGACTTCTCCCTCCACCTGACACACACATGACTCCCAATCTTCAAACTGCTAAGTCTTCTTCATTCAGGCCTTGGTTCAAATCTCACCCACTCAGAGGCTTTCCAGAACCACCCTACTGAAAGGCACACCTCTTCTCTAGTCCGTCTCCATCTTATCACCACTGGGGAGTTGTCCTGCTTGTTACTTATTCATTATCTGTGTTTCCTCCATAGAAAGTAAACTTCACAAGAGCAAAGCCCTTGGCTTCTTGTTCACTGCTGAGTTACTGAGACCTAGAAAAATTCCTGACATCCTGAAGTCACAAGTATTTGAAAAAGGAAGGAACAAATAAACGAGAGATTATATACTTAATAAATACTTGATGAATGTGTGAGTAAATGAATTAGGGAATGAAATGGAAAGGGCAAAAAAAAAATAAGAGGAAGCACTACTATTGAACATTTTTATAGCACTCACTTTTCCCTCCCACGGCCTTTGCTCTTGCTCAGATCCCCATCAGCTTTCAGACTACGGCAGTACTCCCAACGCATTTCTCCTCCTTTCCCCAAGCAGATCCCTCCAAAAAGAACTTCCACACTTGTAGAAGACTCGAACATTCTGAGACATAGATCTGACTATGTTATAAGCTCAAGCTTCTTAGCATGCTGTTAAAAAGGTCTTGCCAACCTTATCACTCACAGCTATCCCTCTATATTTAACCTATACTCCAATAACACAAGCATTCTTACAGTTCCCGGAATATTCCATGCTGTTTAATGCTGCCGAGCCTTCGCCTATCTTTTCATTTTGCTGGACCACTCACTCTTTCCTGCCTCAGACTTTTGACTAACTATTGAACTCAAACTTAATCCTCAAGAACCAATTTAAGCATCTTTTGTTACGTCTTTAATGACTGCCCCAGGCAGAGTTAATCACCGGCCCCTTTGTCACGAGAGTCCACGACACACACACTTACACTATATTACAATCATTTGTTTCCATGTCTAACTTCTCCTGTATGACTGTTAATCCCCTGAAAGCAGGAGCTACGTCCCCAGCACCATATCTGGCAAATAAAAGTTCTCAATAATTGTTGTGATTTTTTTTTTTTAACAGCCATACCTATATAAAAAAAAAAAAGGAAGTTCACAGCAAATGGAAGTTCCCAGGCCACAGAATAAATCAGAGCTGCAGCTGAGGCCTACACCACGGCCATGGCAGCATCTGCGACCTACACCACAGCTTACAGCAATGCCGGATCCTTCACCCACCGAACAAGGCCAGGGATTGAACCCACATTCTCAGAGAGAGCATCGGAACCTTAAGCTGCTGAGTCACAACAGGAACTCCAGTAACTGTTGACTGAAGGACTGAATAAATGTATCTTAACTCCTCAATATGCCTTTTAAAATCAACCTTATGTTGGCACCAAGCTATGTTTCCAGATTTAGCACCTAATCCTCTCTTACTTGCTGATCCCTAAACACATCCTTCTTTCTCACATTTACATGGGGCCCATACTTCTGAGGCTCTCTACGTGCAATTTAAATCATCCATTAAGCCCCAGCTCAGGTGGCCCCCTCTCCATGAAGTCCTCCCTTTTTCAATGAGAAGAGATTTACTTCCCTAAAAGCACATTGTTTTTTCCTACTGATAGGGTACTTAGAACTTACTTCATAATTATAACCTTTCCAACTGGACAGACATATTTTTCTAACTGAACTACGTAAGCTCCTTAAAGGCATGCAACATGAATCAGCATCTTTCCTCTCAACCCAAGTGCCTAACAAGAGTGCCTTGCACAAAGCATGCAGCATCACTGAATGTTTTCTCAGTGAGAACAGCACGGTTACCAGCATGTTCACAGGCATCATGCCTCCATTCCTTCACGTATGTGCTTTGACACTGGCACAAACTGGCCTCCCAGCCTTATGATAAACTTTGCCCGCCTTTAAGCATCGGCCCAGTATCATACCCTCTCCAAAGTCCTAACCCTCCCCCATGCACCTGTGGTAGTTGTATATAACTCCACTCACCACACTACACTGTCATTGTCATTTGACGGTTCCCTCTCCCCACTAAACCATCAGCTCTCAGGGAGCACAGTTTCTCTATCCGTCTATGAAATCCCAAGACCAAATCCAGTATCTGGCAACATTAAATGTTCAATAAATACACGTGAATTTTGACCAGAGTGAATCCATGTTATAAAGCACACCAGCAAGAGAGGTCACGGAGTCACACCACCAGGTTCAAATCCTAACTCCACTGTCCAATCCTGAATAAATTACTTAGCTGTGCCTCGGCTTTTACTCATCTGGAAAGTAGAGACAATCGCAGTATTACAATAGAATTAAAAGCACAAATGTATGTAAAATGCTTGGTATGATGCCTAGCACACAGTATACACTAAAAAAAGGCAGTTATTATTGTTAACATTAGAAAGAGAACGACAGGCTCGAGAAGAGGCTGGGCTCAATCCTATGGGAAATGGGCAGTAAAATGTCACTGGAGACCTCTCCTTAGTAACAGACACATTCAGTTACTGAAAACATCGTTCTGCGAAGGGGGAAAGAGGGCAGAGAACACAAACCTTTGCAGGGCTATGCTCTCTGCCTCCAGCTTCCCCTTTCCCCACTGGTTCTGCCTAGTTGCTCAGGGCCAAAAGCCCCATGGCCATGGCTCAGCATCCTCTTGGGAAAGGTGCACTTTAGAGGGAACTAATGAGTTTATGTGTACCTACAGATTTTCCTCTGAGGAGCAGAGAGGTAATAAATGACTTTAAGAAGAGAAAACACAAAGAAATCAAAGCGAGAGGAATGACACCAGATGGATTATCTTGGGTTGGTTTTCATGGAGCTTTTAGGCCAAATAGCCCCAGGTGGACTGAGCCTAAACTCCCCAGAGGCATGCTCTGGCAGCACGTGTGCCTCCAGGGTCAAAGACCAAAGAAGCACGATCTGGAAAAGGAGTGATAAAAGTTGAAACTACAAGAGTTCCTGCTGTGGTAGAATGGGATTGGCGGAGTCCTGGGAGCACTGGGAGGTGGATTTGATCCCTGACCCAGCCCAGTGGGTTGGGGATCGGGCATTCGCACAACTGAAACTCAGATCTGATCCCTGGATGGGGGCTACAGGGGTCCCTTCAGATGCCGAGGGGTGCCCCCCCCCAAAAAAAGTGGAAACTACAGAAATAAGAATTCTAGCCTAATTTAAAGAATATTACCAAGGAGTTCCTGTCATGGCACAGCAGAAACAAATCCAACTAGGAACCGTGAGGCTGTGGGTTCAATTCCTGACCTCCATCAGTGGGTGAAGGATCTGGCATTGCCATGAGCTGTGGTGTAGGTCACAGACGTGGCTAAGATCTGGCATGGCTGTGGCTATGGTGTAGGCCAGCAGCTGTAGCTCCGATAGGACCCCTAACCTGGGAACCTCCATATGCCATGGGTGCAGCCCTAAAAAAAAATATATATATATCACTGAATTTCCTGGTGACTCAGCTTGGGTTGCTGCTGCAGCACAGGTTTGATCCCTGACTCTGGAACTTCCACGTTTCCAGCGCAGCCAAAAAAAAAAAAAAAAATTAGTGCAACAGAAGTATTCATAGAGGGAACAGGCTGAACACAAAATGATACAGTTCCTATCATTAGAGGGGTTCAAACACACAGACTAGGTGATTACTTGCTGGGGGTGTTCAACATGGGTGGATAGACTAGATTTAAGATTCAACTTCAGTAAGCATTTGAGTATCTACTCTTTGCTAGTTACTATGAGAGATCAGGTGCTGGGAACACGGACAAAAAATAATATGGTTCTGTCTCCTCAAGGGGTTCACTGCTCAGTGGGAGAGAAACACGACAAGACGGTAAGTGTTGACAGCTATCTACGCGGAGTGCTACGGGGGCAGAAAGTGGGTCCTTAGGTTCTGTGCCTAGGACTCATGGGTAGGGAGCAATATGTCTTTAATTAAATACAAAAATGCTTTCTAACCAGTTTATAAGCAAACAGTACTGTCGGGCACTACTGTATCACCTGCCAGCACAGACAGTTGGTCAGTTAACCTTTATGATTCAGGCAGCACTTCTTTTTTGTCTTTGTCCTTTTAGGGCCGTACCTGTGGTATGCGGAGGTTCCCAGGCTAGGGGTCTAATCGGAGCTACAGTTGCCAGCCTACGCCACAGCATCTTGGGATCCGAGCCGCATCTGCAACCTAAGCCACAGCTCACGGCAACGCCAGATCCTTAACCCACTGAGGGAGGCCAGGGGGTCGAACCTGCAACCTCATGGATCCTAGTCGGATTCATTTCTGCTGTGCCACGCGGGAACTCCACTTAAACGTGAGTAGAATCCACACCTACAAGCGTTCTCATCTATCCAGCAAATTTATAAAGGTCGGCTACGTGCCAAGCACGGGGCAAGGCACTGCAGGATGCAGTGATGAGAAAGAGAGTCCCTCAACTCAATGAGGTAGAACAGTCCTTTTCCTCCTTTCTTCCTCTCGCTCCTTTATCGACCAGACGACACCTTAAACTCCTCCTAGACTTATCAAGTCATCACAGGTTAACCAAAAAGTGACTTGCAAAAAAGTAAGGGCGAGCTGGGGATGGGAGGTTAGTACTGGGAAACCAAATGGGAAAGACTGTCTGCAGACAGGGTGTATGCCAGAGAGCGAGCCTCTGACTGTGCAAGACGTCAAAGGCTAGGCAGCTGGAGGTTCCATTAGGCCTTTTTGTCTACGACCTCCCTATCACCATTTTTTCTTATCTCATCCCAACATTATTAGCACAGATTATTTATATACCTTCTTTCAGTCATTTACTACCATTTACTGAGTACCTGATAGGAAGAATTGTAGGAAACACAAAGCAGAATAAAATACTGGGATCCAGGACTTTCAAAGCTGCAGGAGACTTCCAGAAGGTCATCTAGTTCAAACCTATCATTTTGGAGATGAAGAATCAAGGTATGGAGAGGTTAGACTCTTTCCTGAGTTCCTATCTTTAAACATTTACTGAATCACACGCTATGCCAGGCACCAGGGAGACAAGGAGGGAAAGGGCTTTCAGCGAGAACCCAGTCTCATGGAAGAGACAAACGAAGAGCACGAGCCCAGCGACATCCCCTCTCTAAAAGAAGTCCCACACTTACCCGGTGGAAACGTCTAGCTTTGCAGGGTATGAGAAGCACACAGTGCTTATACTGCCCAGGCTGGTTAAGAGCACAGATGCTGAGTCATCTTGGATTTGAACCCTACCCGTCGCTTACCTAGTTGTGTGACATTGGGCAAATTATTTAAATCCTCTATGCCTCAGTTTCCAAATCTGTAGAATGGATATAACCATAATAATACCTACGTTATAAAGCTGTGGTATGAAATTAGATAATACATATAAAACACTTGGCACAAGATCTGGCGCAGAGTAAGTACTCTGTATTATTTCACCCTCAGCACTCTCCTGCTGAGTGCTGGCCTCAGAATCCTTCTCAGCCTTGTAAGTATCTATTATCATTTGGTTTTCTCTGAAATACAACAAATCTACTATTCCTAGTGGGAGAAAATATTTGCAAATGATGCCACTGACAAAGGCTTAACTTCCAAAACATACACACAGCTCATACAACTCAACGACAAAAAACCAAACAACCCAATCAAAAAATGGGCAGAAGAGGAGTTCCCATCATGGCTCAGTGGTTAACGAATCCGACTAGGAACCATGAGGTTGCAGGTTCGATCCCTGGCCTCGCTCAGTGGGTTGAGGATCCGGCGTTGCCATGAGCTGAGGTGTAGGTCGCAGACACGGCTTGGACCCCGAGTTCCTGTGGCTCTGGTGTAGGTCAGCGGCTACAGCGCCAAGTGGACACCTGGGAACCTCCATTTGCCATGGGTGCAGCCCTAGAAAATACAAAAAAGAAAAAGAAAAGAAAAAAGAAAAATGCGCAGAAGACCTAAGGAGACATTTCTCCCAAGAAGATATATGGATGGCCAACAGGCATATGAAAAGATGCTCATCACTGCTAACTATTAGAAAAATGCAAATCAAAACCATAATGAGGTACCACCTCACATCAATCAGAATGGTCATTATCATCAATCGGAATCGCCGTTATTGGAGTTCCCAATGTAGCTCAGGGGGTTAAGAACCCAACTAGCATCCACGAGGATGCAGATCCCTGGCCTTGCTCAGTGGGTTAAAGATCTAACATTGCCACAAGCTGTGGCACAGGTCGCAGATGTGGCTTGGATCTGGCATTGCTGTGGCTGTGGCACAGGCCTGAAGTTGTAGCTCTGATTCAACTCCTGGCCTAGGAACTTTTATGCAAGTACAACCATAAAAAGCAAAAAAAAAGAAGAGCCATCGTTAAAAAGTCTACAAACAACAAATGCTGGAGAGGATGGAGAAAAGGGAAGCCTCCTACACTATTGGTGGGAATGTAAAATGCCATAATCACTATGGAAAAATAGTAGGTAGGTTCTTCAGGAAACTAAAAATAGAACTACCATATGATCCAGCAATCCCACTCCTGGGCATATATCCTGACAAAATTACAATGCAAAAAGATATAGGCGCTCCTATGTTCACTGTAGCACTATTCACAATAGCCAAGACATGGCCTCAACCTAAAAGTCCATCGACAGAAAAATGGATTAAGAAGATGTGGTACATTTATACAATGGAATACTACTCAGCCATAAAAAAGAACAAAATAATGCCATCTGCAACAACATGGATGCAACTAGAGATTCTTATATTAAGTGAAGTTAAGTCAGAGAAAGACAAATACCATATGATATCACTTATATGTGGAATCTAAAATATGGCACAAACGAACCTATCAACAAAATGTAAACAAATTCACAGACTTAGAGAACAGACTTGTGGTTGCCAAGAGGGGTGGGGAGGAAGTGGAATGGACTGGGAGTTTGGAGTTAGAAGATGCCAACTACTACGTATAGAGTGGATAAACAATAAGGTTCTACTGAATAGCACAGGGAACTATATCCAATCTCCTGGTACAGACCATGATGGAAAAGAATATATATATATATATCCGAGTCCTTTGCTGCAAAGCAGAAATTAACCTAACATTGCTTATCAACTATATTTCAACTAAAAATAAATTTTAAAAAATTTTCTGGGAGTTCCCGTCGTGGCACAGTGGTTAACGAATCCGACTAGGAACCATGAGGTTGCGGGTTCGATCCCTGCCCTTACTCAGTGGGATAAGGATCCAGCGTTGCCGTGAGCTGTGGTGTAGGTTGCAGACGCGGCTCGGATCCTGCGTTGCTGTGGCTCTGGTGTAGGCCGGCAGCTACAGTTCCGATTAGACCCCTAGCCTGGGAATCTCCATATGCCACGGGAGTGGCCCTAGAAAAGGCAAAAAGGCAAAAAGGCAAAAAGGCAAAAAAAAAAAAAAATTCTGCCCTTGTCTGTTAAGAAAAAAGAGTACTCTTAGAGTTCCCGTTGTGGCTCAGCAGTAACAACCCAAGTGGTATCCATGAGGATGCTGGTTCGATCCCTGGCCTCACTTAGGGGGTTAAGGAATCCAGCATTGCCATGAGCTGTGGTGCAGGTCACAGACTCGGCTTGGATCTGGTGTTGCTGTAGCTGTGGCAGAGGCCAGCAGCTGTAGCTCTGATTCAACCCTTAGCCTGGGAACTTCCATATGCCTCAGGTGTGGCCCTAAACAGACAAAAAAAAAAAAAATTCTTGTTGACATGTTAAAAAAAAAAAAAAAATCTCCCATTCCTAGTCGAGAACTTAGGTCTTGTTTACTACTATAGTTTCCCCCCCCACTACATTGCTATTACTCATTTTACATACATTTAAAAAAGTCCAAAAATACATGGGCAGAGAGCCAAAAACTAAACTTCAGTCACACATGCCTCAATCCCTCAAGAAGATCTTGGCTTTAATCAAAAACCCCTGGAAATGGTTCCCATCGTGGCGAAGTGGAAATGAATCCAACTAGGAACCATGAGGTTGCGGATTCTGATCCCTGCCCTTGCTCAGTGGGTTAAGGATCCAGCTTTGCTGTGAGCTGTGGTGTAGGTTGCAGTCGTGGCTCGGATCTGGCCTTACTGTGGCTTTGGCGAAGACAGGCAGCAACAGCTCTGATTACACCCCTAGCCTGGGAACCTCCATATGCAGCAGGGTATGGCCCTAAAAAGACAAAAAAAAAAAAATCCCTGGAAACAAGGAACATTTATCAAATGTCTAAAGGGAGAGACACAGGAGGAAAAACAAAAACAAAAACAAACAGTCAAAAAAAAAAAAAATCCAAGATGATTACTTTGAAGAAGCAAGGGCAGGGCCCGGGAAGAAGAGAGAGGACATAGATTACAGCTTCCTCCTGGATGTGCCCACCACAGCTACTCCACTGACACAGCACCTGTGACATATCTGTGTACAGGCCCCGCCTATGCTAGTCTGTGAACTCGTTAAAGTCGGTTATCCTACCTTATCCATCTCTCTATGATCCAGTGCAGCACAGTACCTAGCACACAGAAGGTACTTCCCCCAAGTCTGATGACTTGATAAATGAACACAGAGGAAATCAAAACAGACAAGGAAAGAAGCTAGCAGGGTAGATCAGAATAGTCCTACAGACCAAGAGCGCCCTGGGATAGAACCTTAAAGCACAGGACGGATTTGGAAAAAGAGGGAAAGATACTCTAGGCAGACGGGACAGTGCCAACAAAGACTGGGCCATAATCAGAAACACGGCGCACATTATGTCAGAGCCAGGAAGAGCCTCAGACACAACTTAGTCCAGTAGTTCAGTTCTCATAGGGATACTGTAAACATTCAATAAAGAAGCACATACTGGAGTTCCCACTGTGACTCAGCGGTTAAGGAGCCCAACTGGCATTGAGGAAGATGTGGGTTCAATCCCTGGACTTGATCACTGGGTTGGAGATACAGCATTGCTGTGGGCTGTCATGTAGGTCGCAGACATGGCTCAGATCTGGCGTTGCTGTGGCTGTGGTGTAGGCTTCAGCTCTGATTTGACCCCTAACGTGGGAACTTCCACATGCCTCGGGTACGGCCCTAAAAAGACAAAAAGAAAAAAAAAAAACAAGCACATAGTACTAAGGAAAGGAGCTTATTACCACCACTCAGCATAATTATCAGCGAACACTTACTAGGTGCCTGCTTTATGCCAGGCGCCACACCACGTAAAGGGACGACAACGACCAAGACATGGGCTGTGCTCTCGAGCAGCTAAGAGTCCAGTGGGGAAGAGGGACAGTTAAAGTGACGTGTGGCAGGGCTGGGCTAGAGGTAGTACAGGCCATGGAAGGAACATAAAGGAGGCACCCAATCAGGACCAGGAGTCTTCAAAGTGAGATTTTGTTTAAATACAGGTTTTCATGATTAAAGGTTTAAAAACCACCCAAATCAAGTTTAAGCTCCTTTTTTAACAAGAATAAAACAGGGCCCAGAAGAGGTAAATTATGCACTTAAGGCCATACTAACTCCATCTAGCTGCTTTGAACTTGAGCTAGAAACTACTCACTGATCTGCATGATATCACATCATTTTGGCAGAAGACAAGCAATGGGAGTGGAGACATCCGGAATTCACAAGCACCAGCCAGGCAGGCAGGCTGCCCCTGACTGGATACGGAGTGCTTTTACCTTAAGTCTCAAGCCAGCTCTCCGTGCTGAGATGATGCCTCCTAATCCTCGCACTGGTTGGCCAGCTACCCCTTTAAGAAGGAACTCACTGGCTCCAGGAGTAGGTCTGCTCCTGGACCTCCATCCAACATGGTGCCCATGCTTTATCCTCCCTGACATTCTCAGGCACCCCGTGGTTCAGCAAGCTGAAAGCACTTAGCCTCACAGCTGCTGTTCAGCAAGTTGAAAGAACAGCCATCAAGCCTGTTTAATCCGTAGCCTGAGCTGGCAAGAGCCCTCTCTCAGCTCCCCGGTCGCCACTGGGCCCATCACTTCCCTGTGACCAGGGTTTCAGCAGAATCAAGTTAGTGGTAAAATCAAAGGACCTGCATAGAAAACCCAGTGTTTCCTTGGTTAAGAAACCCCACTTTGTTTTCTGTTTCTCTCTAGGGCCACACCTGTGGCATATGGGAGTTCCCAGGCTAGAGGTCGACTCAGAGCTACAGCTGCCGGCCTTCACCAGAGCCACACCAACTCAGCATCCGAGCTGCAGCTGCCGGCAATGCTGGATCCTTAACTCACTGAGCGAGGCCAGGGATCAAACGCACATCCTCATGGACACCATGTCAGGTTCTTAACCTACTGAGCCACAACAGGAACTCCTTAACCCCACCTTTGAACCTCTCAGGAATTAAATGCTACGTCATGTTTTGGAGGTAGGACTTTTGTATATTAACAAAGGGTAGTTGTAAGATGAGTAAAAGGAGTCTGCTGGAGAAATGGAGCCAAGGTGCTCAGTACAGCATGGCAGTCTAAGACCCGGTTCAGGAGTTCCCATTGTGGCTCAGGGGTAATGAACCTGTCTAGTATCCATGAGGATGTGGGGTTGATACCTGGCCTTGCTCCGTGGGTTAAAGGATCCAGCGTTGCCATGAGCTCTGGCGTAGGTCACTGACGCGGCTGTGGTGTAGGCCGGCAACTACAGCTCTGATTTGACCCCTAGCCTGGGAACGTCCACATGCCACAGGTGTGGCCCTAAAAAGCCACAAATAAACAAACGAAACTTAGTTCAGAATAGAAGAGGCAGACCTGGGTTGGAATCTGCACTTCCTCTCACCAACTGTGGAATTCTAGGACTGCTACTTAATTAACCTCTGCCTCAGACGCCTCGCTGATAAAACGCGGTCGACATCAACTAATTCACAGGGCTGCTGTTAGGAATAAGTGAGATAATGTGTGTAAAGGGATTTAAACAAAGGCTGGTTTATGGTAAGGGCTCAATAAGCAGTAACCTTTTCTACTGATAGCTCTTTTCCTACCTCTCTTTTCTATTCACCTCTCAAAAACAGAAGCAATAAACAAAGCCCAAACTACCTTAACCACTAGAGAGAGTGGTAATAAAAGAGCAGCCAAGGACCATGAACTGATGGCTCCCACTGCAGACTACTTATCATGCTAACAGCATCTGACACTGGAAAACTCAGGTCCAATGTCCCGACAGACAAACCAGAGCACACCATCGTCCCAAAGCGGCAAAGAGCAGTGACTGCATCTCAGCCAGGCGATCCCTACCCTCTTACGATCTGAGCCCCACAGCAGTCTCTCTACCAAGCAGAAAGAGCTACAGGAAAGCGGCTCCAATGATACGTGTTTCTTTCAAACCCAACATGTTTAAGTTTTTCAGCTCAAACCTATCTCCATCATAAAGACTTCACGGACTCCCCCAGCAGACTGGAGTGCTGGTCTCCTGGGCCCCACTGAATCTGCTGCCATGACAGCAGTTATCCAGTACTGCAGTGGCCATATGCATGTCTCTTCTCTAAACCATAAACTGGTTAAGACCCTATCTTCCTCATCTGTGAATTCCCAGTGCATAATACACAGCAGAGCCCAATAATTACAAATTAAAGGATGGATTCCACCTTCTCTTTCGCGAGTTCAGGCTGCTAAGAAACAGCACAGGGGACATTTGCAGAAACTCACAAACTAGGGTCTGCCAGTTTTGTTTGGAGGGTGAGCTTGAAGAGATGACTGTCCCTGCTTCTCAGTGGCTTGCTTTCTTTTTTTTTTTTTTTCTCAGTGGCTTTCTTAAACACACAAGGAAAAAGGTCAGAATCTGTCCGTACAGAATTTCCAGATGACACATGGTATTTCTCGGTAAATGAAACAAGGAACAGAGGTTTCTGGGATTAATGCTAGTGGTTACATAGAAACCTGACCTCCAGGCATGACACTCTGGAAGTATGATTATGCTACTAGAAGCTCTTCAATAAGGGACGAAGAGCCAAGACTCGAAAACCAAGAACGTGCAGCGTTGGAACTGAAGTTCTTTTCTCCTTTGCCAAAACGTTGGCTCTTTATCGCCATGAACCCTGAGATATGTAACTGAAATCAAGCCCCCTCAAAGGGAGTGCCCGTGACTAACAAACCAGATACAGGAACTTCAATACAGTACTTACCTTTTCCAAGGCACTTTTGAATACATCTCACTGACCTGCAGCCAACCATCACAGAAACTCACAGCTGAGAGGGGCCTCGGAGGTCATTTCCACAACGAGCCCACCTCACCGACCCTGTGAGGTCTTTAGTGACTCAAAGATACTGGTCTAAAGCGCGTCTTTAAAAATCTCCCCCTGCTCTCACCGCTTGTCAGTTTCTCAGTCTCCTCCTTCCCGATCCCCAACAAGCAAACCCAAATCTCCGCATCATCCCACCAGCAAACAACAGTCTTTGCTTCTCAAGTCCACTTCTACTCCCTTTCTCCCGGCTGCTTCCCCGTGTCCCCAACCCGGCCCCCAACACTCAGCCAGAGCCTCTAAGATTCTGATCCCTCAGAGCTCCCACTGGCTCCACGCCCCACAATCAGTCCCCTTCCTCCTCCTCCTCCTCCCTCTGTCCGTACGCTGTCTTGTGCAAGACCACAAACACCCCTAGCCATGAATGCTCCTTTGGCCTCGCAATCTTTTCCCTCTTTCTCCACTTCCCTCTCTGCTTCTCAGCGCTGTCCCTTCATTCCCTTCAAACTCAACGTCTCCTTCCTCCCAGGGGTTTCCTTCAAGAACCCCTGGTAATTAACTACACCAGTTGTTAAATGTCTGCTATGTAGGAAAAGGGGACACGGACCCTCAGGAGCTCACGCTGGAAGCAGGCCTAAGTCTACAGGAGAAAGAGAGAGCCAGAGAATCACTCATCCCTTAAGCCTCATCTCCCCTGGGAAGCCGTTCCTGGCCCCAAGTGAACTGGTCCCCTCTTCTCAGTGCCAACAGTATACCTCTGATGCAATGACGACTAGTGTGTGTCTCTCACCTTCGGACTGTGGACTCTTCAATGGGAGGGTCCCTCGTGTCCGTAGCACTCAGCCCAGGACTCGGCACAAAGATGATACTTAATGTTTGTTAAGTGAGTGAATGAATGAATTCCGCGCTATAATCGTTTACTCATCCATTCGTTGACCAAAACTTTACTGTGCCCAGATTGTGTACAAAGTTCTAGAACACAGAGAGCTCTTACATAAAAATAACTCCAAGCTACAGTCGTAGTGGATCAGCACTCTTCCCGGGGCGCGTCCCCACCCCCCACTCCAAACCTCTCGCCCAAGAAGACTCCACTTCCTCGCAGAAGTCCACGCCCCTCCAACTCAAACCACCTGGCAGCCCTTTTTCCGCCCCAGGACCCCCAGCTAGTCATCCCGATTCTTAACACCCCCACCTCTCCGACTCCTCTCCCCGCTCTCCATCGCTACCCCTGTACCGCAAGCCTTCCACCTCATGACCGCCTCCGAGCCCCTGAGTCCAGGAGTCGAGGGTACCTCAGATTTCCCTCTCCGCGCACCCGCTCTCCAGTCGGCTCCTTTCCTCTCAGGATCCCATCTCTCCTAGGACCCCTCACTCCCGATGCCGCCTCTCCCCTCCCTTAACTTTCGGGTTGAGTCTCTCCTCTTCTTGACTCTCAACTCTTCTTACCTCGTCCAGCTCCCGTTCCCCGGCAGCACCTGCTCCAACATCCACCTCCACCACTGCCGCCATCTTCAGAGCTCTCCCCTCCCCCCAGGCCCCGCGCGAGCCAGCTGCTTCCGCCGCTCAAGTGCTCTCAGCCAATCGGCGGCGCGGGCTCTGGCAGAGGGGGCGGGGCACCAAGAGAGGCGGAGACCTGACGAGAACTAAGAGACCGTCTACCTGCTACCCATTTAAAGGTCAAGAAGGATTGGAGCCCGTGCTCTTCTGGCTTCGGTGGGCGACGTTTCTTGGAAAATGAGAAATTGCGCTTGTACTATTTTCGGGGAAAATATTTCACCAATTTTCCCCTTTGGAGAGCCAAAGAAAAGGGTCCCTAAACCGTCAACTTTTGCGACGCTCCCTCACTCTGGGCCGCAGGACTGAAGCGTGGAGACTAAGGACTACGTTTCCCAGAATGCCTGAAAGCTAACCCGGAAGTTTAAATTTTGCTCTCTAGACAGGAGATTTGTAGTGAAATATACATAAACCACACGGAGGTATTTTACTGGTTGTAGCATATGCCTCCTCCCCTCGGCGGGACTCGTTTTCCAGAAACTGCGGCTTCTTGAGGCCCCAGAACGAATTTCCGGGCGCAAGAGGTGGAAGAGTGGTGCTGGGGGTCAGGAGGCGGAGGTCAGAGGACAAAATTGGCGGGAGAATGGGTTCGTGGTCCACGATCTGAAGCAGCTGCGGCTCTTCGAGGTCCATTATCCCGGGTGAGGGGCGTTGGGGGTTGTTGATGGGAAGGAGAGTGGACGAAAGGGAGGGAGTGGGCAAAACAGCGGGTCCCGAGGAGTCTGGGAGGTAGCCGCGTGGCTTAGGCTTCTGAAAGCTGAGCACCGAAGAGCCTTGCGGGAACCTCCACAGCCCCCCAACTGCTTCTTAGGCTCTCACGCCCCGGGATCCCCTTCACACACGTCTCCGTACTCTTTCCTACGCCCACAGTCTGCGTCCCCAGCTACTGTCTATTCTCTATGCTGCACTCCAGCTTCCTAACTCATTTCCAACACCCTGTTATTTGTGCATTGGAAACCAATACCTCGCAAGCCTGTGGTCCCTGCTCACACGCTCCCAGGACGCCCACGGATAGGGCCAGGATGTCGTGTGGGCTCACAGAGTATTAGGACAATCAACTTCATCTGGGACCAACGGGAAGTTAGAGAGTACTGTTTACACCGCGTACAGGCATCTCATCTATTTTAAATGGGAATTACACTTACGTGAAACTTAATACAGAGACTGTTAGAAACACGTATACTCATCACCCCAAATTGACAGCCGACATCACGATCTGTATCCTCATTTTTTTTAATGATAAAATGAGAGATAAAAGTTGAACTTACCTGTGTCTTCCACTGTCAGACTCATTACCCTTTTTTCCTCCCCAGAAGCAACTACTATAATTAGCTGTGTATTCTCCCCACCTGTTGAAAACAGAATCGTGTGTACTTACCGCCAGTATTTTTATCATTTTCTTTTTCAACGAACATAAGTGCTGTATTTCTACGTATCATTCTATAACTTATTCTTTAACTCTTATTTTTTGAGGGCTATCCATGTTTACATATATTTACATCTAATTTATTCCTTTTAACTATTATATAATATTCCATTGAATGATACACATTTCATTTACCCATTCCTCAACTAATGGACATTAGAGTTTTGTGCTTTTTGCTATTAGAAACATCATGCGTATCTTTTTGTGCATGTGTGAGTCCCTCTAGAGCTGCACTGTTTAAATAAATTAACCAGGAGGCGGGAGGCTTGTGGCTACTCTTGAACTGTAGCTAGTCAAACTTCGGATGTGCTGGAAATGTTTATAAAAGGGCCCGTTTCACCATATTATTGCTAATCCTTAATGTTGTAGACTTTTATATATTGTCCAGTCTTAGAGGAACAGGTATATACAATTTCCTTATTATCAATGAAGCTGAGGACTTTTTTTATTTGGACTTTCAGTCATGCCACGTTCATCTTATGTGAATTGTATGTTTATATCATCTCTCCAGTTTTACATTGGACTGCTTGCCCTTTCCTTACTGATTCATAGTATTAAAAAAAAAAAATTCTAGGAGCTCCTGTTGTGGCTCAGCAGTAACGAACTTGACTAGTATCCATGAGAACGCAGGTTTGATCCCTGGCCCCGCTCAGTGGGTTAAGGATCTGGGTTGCCGTGAGCTGTGGTGTAGGCTAGAAAGTGTAGCTCCAATTTGACCCCTAGCCTGGGAACTTCCATATGCTGCAGGCGCAGCCCTAAAAAGCAAAAACAAGAACAAGAGTGTATGCAAGGGTTGGGAGGTCAGAAAGCACTTGATCCTGGGAGTGCTACAAGCATTTGTTAGAGACGTTCATGACAAAGATTGCGTATCTTATTCACTGCCACGTTACCTAGTACAGTGCCTGGTACCTAAATTAACTACATGAAATATCCAAGATTTACAGCTTCAGGGACCCCAGGCTGTGGTGGAGTTTTGGGGCTGGCTGAGTCAGACATCTGTATGTCAGGTAGGAGAGACGGTGGAATTTTTCCATCAAATCACAAATGTATCCTGGGAATTTCTCCAAAACAGAGACCCTATCACATTTATTTTTGTATCTCCAGCATCGAGCAGAGAGCAGGAAAAATTGTTGGCTGTTCAGTGAGTTCCAACCATGGGAATAACCAGCTGTAATTAATCTAGAGGCCTAGGCGGTCACTCAGGACTTGCCCTGCATTCTCCTCTCGCTGAAGCTTTGGCACCATCTTGCCTGTAACCTATGGCCTTTAGATGGCCTTCACTGAGGGTTTTACTACTGCCGTCGCAGCAGTCTGCCTCACTCTGAGCCTTCCACGACGGCTGGCCCTTGGGAACGCAGTTTTATGGTCATTCATTCAGCAGACATTTGTTATACGCTGCTCCCTCTCACACTGAGGATCCAGAAAAATCAAACATGAAGCCTGTCCTCCAAGAGTTTACAACTGATCAAGGGACAGAAGACACGTGCAAATAATTGTAACACAGAACAGAGAGGATGGAGCTATCACCTTGAGTGTTGGGCAGAGCGGAGGTGGGCATTAAAAATGGATTCGATTGACAAGGGGAAGGGAGAGAGCATTCCAAGCAGGAGCAATGGCATCGACAATATCTTGGAGAAGGAAACATTTTTGGGTGGGAAGGAGCCAAGAAGAGCTTTATAGCCAGGAATGTATCAAGGCTCATGGTCTCTTTTCCAGGGACCAGGTGGGTAACAAATGAATAAAAGGGCAGGATGTAAATATCTGGGGAAAGATCCCACCTTAAGACATTCAGACAACACCTCTGCGCAAGGGATCAAAGCTAAGTGATAGATGCATGAGAGTTCATTATACTAATACATGTTTTTGCATATAATTAAATTTTTCCATAAAAAGTTTCATAAAAGACAAAGTACAAATACCCCTATGAACTTTTAAGGTTAAATGAAGAAACAAAGCAATGGAAGTTCCCCTTGTGGCTCAGTGGCAACGAGCCTGACTGGTGTCCATGAGGATGTGGGTTCCATCCCTGGCCTCGCTCAGTGGGTCAGGGATCTCAGACTGTTGAGGCTGCAGTGCAGGCGGCCAGCTATAGGTCCAATTCGACCCCTAGCCAGGGAACTTCTATATGCCACAGGTGTGGCCCTAAAAAAGAAAAAAAAGAAAGCAATAATGGGTAAAACACATCCTCTAGTGCAAGGAATAGTAGGAGATGAAGCAGGAAATGGAGAGATGTACGTTGTAGATGCTTTGAGGGGCCAAGCTGAATTAATATGTATTAAGTACCTCCCATGTAGCAAGGGGTTTGCATACAGCAGCAAGCCACTGAAGATTTCTTGAGGAATAACTTAACGAAAAGCTAATTTAGGAAGATGCATTTTATGGGAAGAAAAAAACCCCAAGAGACTGGTATCATGTTTTTGTGGTTTGGTTGTTTTTTATGGCCACACCTGTGGCACATGAAAGTTCCCAGGCCAGGGATTGAATCTGAGCCACAGCTGCAGCAATGCCAGATCCTTTAACCCACTGCATTGGTTTGGGAATTGCACCTGCACCTCGGCAGCAACTCCAGCTGCTGCAGTCAAATTCTTAACCCACGGCACCATGGAGGGAACTCCCTGTATCACATTTTCAGTTGAATATTCGTTGTTTATCTTTACTTTGTGCTAGGCTCTAGGGATAGAAAGACGAATGATTTAAGGCACAGTTCGTGTCCTTGGGAGCTCACCTGCATACATATAATCCGCCACCATCATGTTACTTTTTCTTTTCATGCTTGCTGCTCTGTTGCATTCCAGTTGCTTCGTTTTTGTTGGAATGTCACCAGCGGGTCCAGAACTGCTCTCTGATCACCGCCCCACCCACCCCATCATGGTTATCTGAAACAGCGATGGACTGCCGTAAATAACTCCCATTTCCAGAGACACAGCCGTGGCTTGTTTTTTGTTCTTTTGTTCTCTTCTTCAGGAGTAACTGAGGACTCCTTCTCTTCGGAAAGCTGACAGGACCAAAACGTAGGCGTTGCCAAAGCGGTGACAGAAGAAATCTCAGGAGAAAGCATCTTGCCTTGGCAGCTGCTGAGCCCGCCATGGCTCCTGTGAAGATTAGCCACGTGGTGTCATTTTCATCTCAGGTATGTTCATTGCAGGCCTGATTTTTTTCTTGGTAACTGAAAGGAGTGGAAAAGAAAGAAAGAAGGAGATTTGGCTCCACCTTGAGAAAACTCTCAATCGAATAGAAAAGACATTGTCCCTTCTTTGAAAGTTCAGCATCGCAGGAGGGAAACTCAGCTCTTGCCTTCACGTTGTTCCCAGAGCGATGCGGGAGGTAGGAGAGCAGTGTTCCCAGGAATTAAAGGCAAAGAGGGACACGACCTCAGGATGCTACCCTTAATGGGAGGGAGCTGGACTCATGATAGATGGACTCCTGTCTAGGCCCCAAGTCTTCACCAGGGTCCCCAGAAGGGCAGTTCAGTCCCTCGGTCATTGAGAGGAGGCCAGGACACTCAAGGTCCTCCCTGACCTGATGACACCATCAGAGGTCATCTCTGCCTCCTCCCTAAAAGCCCACGTTCAGGAAATTTCCATGATCACCATCAGTGCTGGGAGCTGGGCGCTGGGCCCCAGGCCTTGGGCCCAGGACTGAGCCCACCCTTCCTCTACTGTCATTTCTCTTTCCATTTACCCCTTCTCCTCACGCGCCCCGTCCTGTTACCCTAGGCTTTCTCCAGCGGTGAGTTCTGGGTAGGAGAAGTCTGCCTTTTACGGCCGTATCATTTGCATGGTGGGAGACTTAGCATCCACGGCCTCCAGACCCTAATGACAGCAATGCCTCCTTGTCGTGACAGTGATCAGAAACATCCCCACTCATTTCAGAAAGGCCCTTAGAGAGTCTTTAGGAAGTACTATGTCAGCTCCTATTCCTTTTTTCTTGTCTTTCGTCCTTTTAGGGCTGCACCCAGGCTAGGGGTCGAATCGGAGCTGTAGCCGCCGGCCTACACCACAGCCACAGCAATGCCAGATCCAAGCCGTGTCTGTGACCTACACCACAGCTCACAGCAACACCGGATCCTTAACCCACTGAGCGAGGCCAGGGATCGAACCCCCAACCTTCTGGTTCCTAGTCAGATTCGTTAACCAGTGAGCCATGACGGGAACTCCAAGAGTTCCCACTTTGGTTGGTTATTTGGTCTTATGGCCTTGGGTAAGTTGCTGAACCTAAGCTTCTGTTTGTGGGTCTGTTAACTAAGGAGCAAAAATAATAACTACCTGAAGTTGTTATGCGGATTAAACGAGGTAGTCAGGTAATGGAAGGACCATACATCCCTTGGCACATGATAGATGGACTCCTGTCTGGTGCCTTTTCTATCATGTTAGGATCCCGGGAGGGTCTAGAGCATAGGGCATCCTTTGTTCCCTCGGGCTCAGCGAGGGTCCCGACATTCTCCTCCTGTCTCTGACTTAGGATCCCAAATATCCGGTGGCGAACTTGCTGAACCCAGACAGTCAGAGGGGACCTTGGCTCAGCTGCCCTCGGGACAAGAGTGGACAACTGAAAGTGGAGCTTCAGCTAGAGAGGGCAGTGCCCATCGGCTACATTGACGTGGGTGAGTGAACCTCTCACGGGGCCGGGGAAGCGGAGAAAGGGTCCCCTCCAGGTGCTGAGCAGCCTGGTGTGAGGGGAGGTGCAGCCCTCGCCCTGGGGACACGTGCGTGGTTTGGGCGACCCTATGGATGCCACTCCTTGAAATACGCAGCCCAGCCCCCTGCTTTGCTCTGAGTGGTCTCGGGGAACCACTAGGACATTAGCATAATTATAAATGCCAACACACAGAACCTGCTTGTGCCTCTAAATGTCAGTGTCCGGAGGCTGCTGAGGGGTAAACGGTGCAGCCTCATCCAGGAAGGTCCAGAGGAGTTTCTAGGTTGAGAAAATTGGCCTTAGAACTCTCTGGAACAGAGAACTGACCCCGACTGGTCTCCCCTCTGCCAGGCAGGGAGATGTCAGGCTCCCTGGCTAGGATTTAAGAGTGACAGAGTTTTGCACTGCCCCAGAGCCAGAGGATAGGGAGTCCTTGGGTCCGGGGACAGTTTCTGGCCAGGGGCACATGGTGAAGCTTATCTAGTGGCTGTGGTCTCTTCCCGCTTCAGGTACTGGCTCACTGTGCTGCTCGAACTTTCTGGGTTTCCATCGGGCTCTGGAAAGGAGGGGTGTCTGCTTCCCACGGACCCCCTGTGAGCAGTCAGGGGAGCCCCTGTCATCCCCTCGCCCTCAACCTTCTCTCACCCTTTTGTCCCCAGGTAACTGTGGCTGTGCTTTCCTGCAGATTGATGTGGGTCGTTCGTCCTGGTCCCTGGACAGGCCTTTTGTCACCCTGCTCCCTGCAACCATGCTGATGTCCCTGGCTGACTCAAAGCAGGGGAAAAACCGCTCGGGGGTCCGCATGTTTAAAGATGGTGAGGAGGCCAGCGCAGAAGGGGGAAGGGGACTGCAGAAGAGGGTGGCTCTGAGAAGGAGGGACGCGGGACTGCGGGGCGGGAGGGGGAGAGTCGGGGGGGCCTGCGCAGGGCTGAGTCGGTTAAGGAGTGAGCAGCTGCGTGCCCGTTTCCCAGGCTGGGCACGCCTGGTGGCTGGGCATACTGACGAGAGGAGCTCTGAGCACATTTACCCAGCACGCGAATCGGCGAAGCTGGTCTAGAAGCCCGCGTGTGCCTAGGGTGGTTCTGTGTGTGTCCAGTGTGCGTCTAAGATGTCACTGCCGTCACGGCAGCCCCTGTGCTGGTTATGGTTACGCAGCGCACAGCGTGTCCCGAGTCCTGGAAGGGTTGGTCCGGGTGGAACTGGAGGTGTTGGTGATGCCGTGAAGGGGAGGGATACGGGCCGCGCTTGGGAGGCAAGGTGCCACTAGAGACTGCTGGGAGGTGCAGGTGACAAGGGCCTCTCGTGTCGTGTGAGTGACCGCGTAGCACGGGTGATGCCGTGAGGGCGGCCGGGGCTCCCGGGCCAGGAAGGGGCCTACCTGCAGCTCAGCTAATCCATCGGGCAAACTGTCACCCCAGACCCCAGCGCTCCAGACGCCCCCTCTTAAAATGAGACATCGATGAGGTCTCTGCCGAGGAAGGACGCTGCCTGGGAGCGTGTGGCACCGTGACAGAGGCCCAGGGGCAGGCAGGCAAGGCCCCGGGTCTGAGAGGGCTCTGCCTGGCCTCGTGGCCCTGGCGGTCCCCGAGTGCCCGGGCCTCCACGCCCTCTCCCCTGGCTCGGAGCCTCCCCTACGTGGCCCCGGCCCTGCTCTCCCTCCCCGGAGCGGCCTCCCTCCTCCCTCCAATTCCTGCGTTTCCTTCCCCCCTCATTTTCTTTGTCTTTTTTCCTTGAGACGACTTCTTGGCTCCGGCCTCAGGCGAGTCATGGGATCGACTTCGCCTGACCTGCTCCCAGCCCTTCACGCGTCACCAGTCCTTCGGCCTGGCCTTCCTGCGGGTGTGCTCCTCTCTGGACTCCTCGGGCGACCCTGCGGTGGGGCCCTCGGGCCCTGTGAACGCGGGGCCGAGCCAGGTATGTGGCCCGGCGGGGCAAAGACTTGCATGTTCCCACCCTGCTCAGCTTCGTGTGAGGATGCCACACACACACACACACACACACACACACACACACACGCACACTTTAAGTGGGCTTTGCTGCCCTTCTTACAGGCAGGCGTGAAGTCCTTTCCTCTCACCACGGAAGATTCAGGTGAGCGAGCCTGCAACACAGGGTACACAGAGTTAGGGTTAGGGTTCTGGAGCCCTGATGACATTCTTTTAGGATTCAAACTTAGCCTCATACCATATTTCTAGGTTCTTGGGGACGACAGCCTTCATCAGCCGTCTCCCTCCTGAAAAGCCCAGGACTCGCGTGCAGTCCCTCTGTCGTTGTCGTCCTCCGCCCCAGCTGCCTGGCCCGGCCGGCTCCATCTCGGCTCTGTGCTCCGCAGTCCCCTCTGTCCCCCTGCCTCTCTCCCTGGACAAGACCCACATCCTCCTAAGAGACGCGTACAGGCTTCTGGCTGCGGACAGGTGTACATAGGCAGCGGCTCCGTTGCCCTCCCCTTTTCTCAGGCCATTTTCCAGTTATTATTTCTTCCTCAGCCTATTCGATGCAGTCACACAAGGCTGGAGTCACAGAGTCCTAGGGGGGCAGAAGACTTAGAGGGCATCAAGTGCCAGCCGCCTCATTTTATATCTCAGACGGAGAAATGCGCACGTTATAATTCACACGGTGGGTCGGAGCAGAGCAGGGACCACAAGTGTGTCACCTGCCGTTACACTGCAATGCGTCCTCTGTGTGGCCTACATTTTGGAGATGCTTCAGACGCTTGACAGAGGCAGAGTCATGTTGATGCCCAGGCGTGCCCTGGACTGGAGTCACGCCTGTGGAGGTCACCAGGAAACAGGAGGGGCCGAGCTCGGGGAAGAAAGACTGCAGTTGGAGTGGCAGGAGGAGCCCGTGTTTTTGTCGCCTGGCCTCAGGACAGACCCAGAGCACGGACCAGGGAAGCCTGGCCTGAGGTGTGCCCTTCCGTGTGGGAAGAGCGGAAATGCCCCGGGACCCGGGAGAGCGGGGGGGTGCACCCCGCCAGGCTCCTGCCTTGTCTGTGGACTCAAGAGCTCTGCAGCCCCGGCTGCTCAATAAAGGGGACGCTTCGTGAGAGGAGGGACCTGGCGGTCTGGTTCCATAAGGCATTCCTGGCAGCTAGGACGGGGCTGGAACACAGGGGGCTTCCTCGCCTAAGCGTCCGTTATGTACACGACCTTGCAGAGGGAGGAGGCAGATACAGTCACCGTAACATTTAGGATTCAAACTGCAGTCCTTGGAGAGCAAAGCCAAAGCTGCCACTAAGAATTCCACCAGGACAGCAGACACGAAGCAGGATGTCCCAGGTGAACTAGGACATTTGGTCTCCTTAGTTATAGGCTAAATGAAGGCTGCCTAGACGTTTCCATTCTGGCCACGTCTAAATAACTGCGTCTGTAGGACCGTGGTGGGATGGAGCAGGAATGGAGCCAGCAGCTCCACCGCCGTAATGTCAGAAAGGCAGCGAACATCCAGAGCGGCGTGAAACACATTATAGGTACCTCGATGAAACCACAGGGAAAGGGGTCCTAGACGTTTCTACCAGGGAGGGTTCACACATGGAAACAAATTGATGGCCCTCAGTTTTACAATTTAAGATGTCTAAAATGCCACAGGCTTTTTTCTCACGTGTCATTCTAACGGTATCTTATAGCGAAAGCACAACAGAAGGGCTTGTAACCCTGCAAGATAAGGTCTTTTACCATCACCACTTTCCCAGTTAGGAAACAGAAGCACAGAGAAATGCAGTGGGTGTCCCAGGCCCCACCGCCAAACAGTCTTCGAGCGGATGTGAACCCAGGCCCCCTGATTGCACTTAGCCTGTACTTGGAAGCTCAGTTCCTAATGCTTAACCTCATCTATGGTTATGATTGAATATGCCATCTCTATATACCCCTCTGGGTACCCTTTCTAGTAGTATTCACTTGGAAATTTATTCATTCTGAATTTTTATTGTGAATTTATGAAATTCACACTAGGTAAAGAAAAGGCCTGGAAAATTAAAGTATTTCAAAATTAATGCTAGGTCCAAGATGAGATGGTAACAGCAATTAGAAAATTTTAAGGGAGTTTCCTTCGTGGCTCAGTGGTTATTGAACCCAACTAGAATCCATGAAGATGCAGGTTTGATCCCTGGCCTCGCTCAGTGGGTTAGGGATCTGGCGGTGCCGTGAGCTGTATTGTAGGTCATAGACTCGGCTCATATCCCGAGTTGCTGTGGCTGTGGTGTAGACCGGCAGCTGTAGCCCTGATTGGACCCCTAGCCTGGGAATTTCCATGTGCTGTGGGTGAGGCCCTAAAAAGCAAAAAAAAAAAAAAAAAGAAAGAAAGAAAGAAAGAAAAATTTTAAACAATGAATGTGAATAAAAATACTACTCCAATTTGCAGAATGAGGTCAAAATCACACTTTACCAGAATGACACCTCGAAAAGAATTTGTGATAGAAGACGCAGTGCTGAAAATCAATAGGAAAAACTTTAAATTTTTTAAATTCAAGGGAAAGAGGGAAACTTGGAAAAATAAAGAAAAAAGCCCCAGATGAATCAACACAGATAAACAGAGTTTTGACAAAGAATTAAGAAACTCTAACATACCACCTAAATAAAATCTATATAGAAATGATTATTGCTCATAGGCATGACTGGAGTTAGAAGCAGAGAGGTTTATAAAATGCCTATGATGGTTAGATATGGTGACTGATGCTAGAAAGAGACGCCATGGGAGTTCCCTGGTGGTCTAGGGGTTAGGATTTGGCACTTTCCCCCCTGTGGCCTGATTCAGTCCCTGGTCTGGGAACTGAGATCCCACATCAAGCCACTGCACGCCACAGCCAAAAAGGAGAACAAGACGAGGGGTATATATATACACATCTTTTTCTAGATGGCTGGAAGTTGTGGCCAAAATTGGTAGGTTTTTAGTGACAAGTGAGCAAAATCATTCACAAAATAAATCCTACTGGAATTTAAACAATCTTATAAAATGATATTAAGAGAAAAAGGACTAAAATGTCCCCAGAGAGTTCAAAATAGAACTATTTTCAAATATACAGAAATATGTATATATATATATATATGATTTGTTTCTCAGGTATACAGAGATGAGTGGGTTGAGTTTCGTACATACATGAATCAGTTTTTTTTTTAATCAATTTTATATATGTACAAACTTTAAAAATGGTGTGTGTGTGTGTATATACACACACTTTCCAAAATTTGCACATGACAGCGGTCCCATAGCCCTGTTTTTCCCAATAGCTTCTGTCCTTTTTCTCCTGGGCTCTTTTAGGATCATGACCAAGCCCTTAGCTTTGGGGAACTGAGTACACAAAAGTCACCGAATCACACATCTTAGAGCTGGAAGCGAGTGTGCATGTACAAGCCGAGGGGCCACGTACACATTCCAGCCGATACACTCACTCGTTACCGAAGCCGGAGTCCTCGGTTTCGGGCGTACCCATGGCACTAGATGGCAGTGTCGCCTGGTGGTGAATTCAGGGCTGGGTTTCCAGTTCTCCATCTTCTCTCGCAGGGCTCTTCCGATGCGCAGGAGCCTGGTCCCAGCCCCTGGCTGGCTAATCCTTCCATCCGGAGGACGTTCTTCCCAGATCCTCAAACGTACGTAGCTGCCAGCGTGGAGGCCTCCCGGCCACTGCTCGGTTCCTTCCCCTGGAAGAGAAAGGCTGCGAGGCACCGGCACGCACGCCCTGCCTGGGTTCTCGGCTAATCACAGACGCTAGGCCTTAAGCCCGTCTGCGGACCAAGCCACCGTCCCTGGTTAGTCAGGTGCTGCCGCCCCGGGTGCGCAGAATGGAGTCTGTTCTGAATGAAGCAGAGACCTCTCTGTTGCCCTGCAGGAGCACCAGGGAGATTTCGGAGCTCAGGAGCATCCTACAGCAGCTGCAGCCGGGGACGCTGGGCCGTTCCGCCTGCATGGTGCTTTCTGCTGCCCGCAAGGCACCTCCAGCCCGTGTGGCAGACCCACACACCCGCCAAGAAGAACCAGGTCCCAGGCATCGAGGCAGTGCAGGTGAGGCCCCATACCCTTCCTTTGGCTGCTTACGCGCCCCAGCACCCTCCCTCCTCCTCGAATCCGTTCTTGCTGGATAAGGATGGCTCGCAGAGGGACCACGTGGGAGGAAAGACGCCTGTCGGGGTCTTGGTACTAGAAGGAACACCAACTCGTGTGCAGTCATTGAAAGAGCACTGGCCCAGGAGCCAAGAGTCCTTATCTCTGGGCCTCCAGTCCCTCATCTTCAAAGTTAAGGAAGGAAACCGGATAGTATTTAGCCCTCTGGCCGTATTAATGTTCTGTGATCATCTCAGAAGGACAGTGAAGTCAGGATGGCGGTGCATGGAGCTTATTAGAGAAACGGAGGCATAGTGTGGTCTCACCACAGAGGAAAAAAGGAGGAACCATTTCATTTGTTTTGTTTGTTTTGTCTTTTTGTCTTTTTAGAGCCACCCCCGTGGCAAGTGGAGGTTCCCAGGCTAGGGGTCGAATCAGAGCTACAGCTGCCAGCCCACGCCACAGCCACAGCAACGCCAGATCCTTCACCCACTGATCAAGGCCAGGGATCGAACCTGCATCCTCACGATGCTAGTCAGATTCATTTCCACTGAGCCACAGCAGGAACTCCGAAGAACTGAACAATTTAGTAAAATCAGGCATGTATTAGTTCATTTCAGAAACAGGTTATTATTCTATAACAAATTGCCCCCAAATTGAGTGGCTTAAAACAGTATTGTCGCACCGTTTCTCATGATTAGCAATCCAGGTGTGACTTAACCGGGTCCTCTGGCTCTGGATCTGTCGCAGGCTGCTGTCATCGCAAGGCTCAGCAGGGAAGGGTCCGCTCCCTCGCTCACTCCCATGCTTGTTGGTAGGATTCAGGAACCTAATCACAGAAGTGCCATCCCACCACTTTTGCCGTGTTCTGTTCATAAGAAACAAATGACTAAGTCCTGCCCACACTCAAGGGGAGGCATGAATAGCAGGAGCTAGAAACCGATGGGAGGCATTTCAGAAGCTACTTTCCGCATAAGGAAAGGTGTATGTTATCGTTTTAAAAGATGGAGAGGGAGTTCCCATCGTGGTTCAGCAGACACGAATCTGACTAGCCTCCATGAGGACGCAGGTTCGATCCCTGGCCTCTGTCAGTGGGTTAAGGATCTGGCGTTGCTGTGGCTGTGGTGTAGGCCAGCGGCTCCAGCTCCAATTCGACCCCTAGCCTAGGAACCTCCATATACCGCTGGTGCAGCCCTAAAAAGACAAATAAATAAATAAAAGATGGAGAATGAGGCAGGAACTAACCTTTTTGGGGGGTACCACACAGGCTGGGTGCTGGCGTTGTGAAAGCTCTTTGAAATACACTCAGCAAATCCCGCTGTACGTAGTGCTTCCTAAGTTCTGAATGGCTGGTAGATGGTTGTTGCTGGATTTGTTACTGTTCATTTGGCAAATATTAACTGCACATCTCTGTGTGAGGCTCTAGGCGAGGTGTCAGAAACAGCACAGTAAGTAAAATAGCAATGCCCCCACCCTGAGGGGGACATAGGTGTCCATGTCACACAGGGAATCTAAAACTTAAACCTGCGACAAGTGCTTCAAAGGCAAAGCATAATAGGGGGACCAGGTATAGAGGAAAGAATCCTGCCTCGGAGGACTTAGCACGTCCTCCGAGACTTACAGCAGGAGAGAGAATTCACCCCGGGGAGGAGGACAGAAAGAGTAGTCCTAAAAGAAGGAGCATCACGTGTGAAGCCGCTTTTGTCATGAGCGGGATTTAATGAGCATCTCTAACACAGAGTCCAGACCGGAGGAGCAAAACTCAGGGAATGACGCGGGCAGGACGAAGAGGCGCAAAGTGCAGGCCCGCAGGTAAGTGGGTCAGCCTGGAAGACCCAGGTCCCCTCCCCCCCACCGTCCTTCTGCACCTGTCCTTGCCCCACTCGTGTTTCAAGCCAGAGAGCCCCTGGTGTCTGGGTCTTGGTCTCCTGGCCTGGGCCGGGAAGGTAGCAGAGCAAAGAGGTCCTTGCTCACGTGGTGCCGGGCTTGGAGCTAAGCAACAGGGCAACCCTGCAGCGAACCAGAATCTGAAGACGAGTTCACTGTACCTCAGGGACTTTGCTCAATTTTAAATTGTCTTCTGCTTCAAAGGACACCATCAAGAAAATCCAAAGACAACCCACAGAATATGGGAGAAAATATTTGCATATCATATACTCAATAAGGGGCTTGTATGTAGAGCTCACAACTCAATACAACTCAACAATTAAAAGACTGGAGTTCCCTGGTGGCTCAGTGGGTTGGGATCCATCGTTGTCCCTGCTGTGGCTCTGGTTGCTGCTGTGGCTCGGGTTTGATCCCTAGTCCACAAATTTCCACGTGCTGCATACATAGCCAGAACATAAAAGACTTTGTTTTGGGGTTTTGCTAGGGTTTTGTCTTTTTAGGGCCACACCCACAGCATATGTACGTTTCTAGGCTGGGGGTCATATCTGTGCTACAGCTGCTGGCCTACACCACAGCCACTCCAGATCGGAGCTGCGTCTGCAGCCTACACCACAGCTCAGGGCAACACCAGATCCTTAACCCACTGAGCAAGGCCAGGGATCAAACCTGTGTCCTCATGGATACTAGTTGGGTTCTTAACCCCCTGAGCCATAATGGGGATTTCCGAGATAACTTAGTTTTTTTTGTTTTTGTTTTTGTTTTTTTGCTTTTTAGAGCCGCATCTGCAGCATATGGAGGTTCCTAGGCTAGGGGTCTAATCGGAGCTACAGCTGCCGGCCACAGCCACAGCAATGCAGGATCCAAGCCATGTCTGCAATGTACACCACAGCTCATGGCAACAGTGGATCCTTAACCCACTGATCAAGGCCAGGGACTGAACCTGCAACCTCATGGTTCCTCATTGGATTCATTCCCACTGCGCCATGACAGGAACTCCAACTTAGTTTTTTTTTTCATGGACAAGAGCTAAGTAGACTTTTTCCAAAGAAGATATACAAATGGCCAATAAGCGCTTGAAAAGATGCTCCGCATCATTACCCATCAGAGAAATGCAAGTCAAAAGCGCAGCGCTCACATCCACTGAACGGCTGTAATCGAAGACAGTAACGAGTGTCAGAGATTCGAAAAATTGGAACTCACGTACACTGCTGCTGAGCATGTAAAATGGCTCAGCCATCACAGGGAACAGTTTGGCTCTTCCTCAAAAAGCTAAACGTAGAGTTTCCATATAACCCAGCAATTCCACTCCTAGGAATATACCCCAAAGAACTGCTAACAGATCGTCACACAAAAATGTAGTGACAAATGCTCATAGCAACACGATTTGTAACAGCCAAAAAAAGTAGAAACAACCCAAATGTCCATCAGCTGATAAATGCGGTGTTTATCTGTGGTGGAATATTATTCAGCCATGAAAATGGAGGGAAATACTGATGGTATAATATGGGTGAACCTTAAAGATATGCTAAGTGGAAGAAGTCAGTCACGAAAGACCACATATTATGTGCTTCCAGAATAGACAAATCTACAGAGACAGGAAGTAGAGAGTGGCTGCCAGAATATGTGGGAAGACAGGAGTGAGGGACCAGTGGGTGCTGGGGCTTTGGGGGATAATAAAAACGTTTCAGAATTGGATTACACAGCCTTGCAAATATCCTAAAACCACTGAATTATCTATGTTAAAAGGATGAGCTTTGTAGTTCCCGCTGTGGTGCAGCAGGTTAGGAATTCGACTGGAGTGGCTCAGGTCACTGCAGAGGTTCAGGATCAATCCCTGGCCTCACTTACTGGGTTAAAAGATCCAGCATTGCCGCAGCTGCAGCACAGGTCACAGCGGCAGCTCAGAATCAGTCCCTGGCCCGGGAGTTTTCATCTGGCACAGGTGCAGCCATTAAAAACATAAATAAAAAATCAAAACATTAAAAAAGATGGCTTTTACAGGATAAGCATTACATCTCCATTTAAAACATAATTAAAGAGTTCTCATTGTGGTGCAGCGGGTTAAGGATCCAGTGTCGTCTCTCTGACGTCATGGGTTCAATCCCTGGCCCAGCACAGTAAGTTACGGATCTGGCATTGCTGCAGCTGTGGTGCAGGTCGCAGCTGTGGCTCGGATTTGATCCCTGGCCTAGGAACTTCCGTATGGTGTGGGTGCGGCCATAAGCAATAGAAAAATGTAAAAAAACATGAAAGGGGTTTGCTGTGTAGCAGAAATTGGCACAACACTGAAAATCAACTCTCATTTTTTAAAAGTGAAGCCAGTGACAGAAGCTCTGTTCTCCGATGTTCGAAGATGCCCTCAAGTCTGCCAGCACGAGAGCAAACCCGGGCCGCAGCCCAGGGCTCTAGCTCCACATCAAGCAGTTGACATCCTTTTGCCCCTGCCTGGAGCCCCTTCAGCCTTGAGGGCCTCTCGCGAACAGATGGTCTTGATTCTTGCTCACAGGCCTGTGTCCAGCTCGAACCCTCAGGCACAGCGGAAGGAGCCAGCAAAGGCAGGCCGGAGAGAACGCCGTCCACCCCGGGCCCGAAGCAGCGGTGCCCAGGAGAGGGGACAGTGCCCCATTTGCACAGGCAGGTGGCTCGGGCACAGGAGTTGTTAGGGGAGCACGAGGCATCCCCAGAGGGAGGGCCAGGGGACCTGGGACTGCTGCCCGGGGGCACCTGGCCTCTGGCACCCGCAGGTATGTACGAGGCCAGGCTGAGCATCGGCTCACATTGTGTTGGCCAAGCCGAGGAAGGGACCTGGGCCCTGTCCTCGGGAGAAGCATGAAACAAAGCAAAACGAAACACTAACAGAGAGGGCCTAGCGTTCTGCCTCCTCTCTCAGCCTCTGTTCACGTGGAACTTACTTGCCAGGGCTTCTCTGAGCTCAGGTCGTCTCTCCCAGCTGAGCCCCCGGGGCATTCTCTCAGTCCCTTGGGCTCAGCCTGCCTCACATTCTGCTTTGTGTCACCGTTATTTGTGGTCATAGCTTGTCTTTCTCCCCGGACGCCACACCCCATGAGGACAGGCCTGGGCGTGGGTCCCCGGGCTCTGAGCACAGCGTCAGGCCCTTAGGAAACACTCCGTAAATGTTTGGTGGATTCACGGCTGGATAGTGTCTCTCAGGTGTAAAATACTCAACCCGGAGTTGCTGTTGTGGCTCAGTGGATTAAGAACCTGACGTTGTCTCTGTGAGGATGTGGGTTCGATCCTTGGCCTTGCTCAGCAGGGGCATAGATCCGGTGTGGCTGTGGCTGTGGTGTAGGCCGGCAGCTGCAGCTCCAGTTCGACCCCTGGCCCGGGAACTTCCATATGCTGCAGGTGCGGCCCTAAAAAGAAAAAGAATAGCAGTGAAATATTCAACCCCAGTAAATTTCCTGCCGAAACAACTGCATTTTGACAGCCGGGGTTGCCGCCAGGCTGCTGGGGGTGGCCTCTGGCCTGGGGACAGGCCCAGCTGTGCTCACCTCCTTCTCTCTGCCCCCCACAGGCTCCTTCAGCCTGGAGGTGCTCCCCCAGCACGCCGCCACTTGTGGGGAGACCGCCTCTCCCTCGTCGTCACCGTCTGCCTCACCAGCGGAACTCTGGGTGTCCCCAGAGAGCTCCCCACCCCGGCCCTGGATCCAGTGCCCTATCTGCCAGTTGCCATTCCCAGCGGGAGAGATAGAAGAGCATGCCAGCGTGTGTGGGGAGGCCCCTCAGGCATGAGGTGGTGGCCCCTGCTGCCTTCTGTGACAAACTGGGGCGCGGGTCTCTTGACAGCCGAGCAGGGCCGAGAGGGCCAGGCCGCCCTCCGTCCTCCCTCCGCACATTCCCTCTGGACTCGGCCTGAGGCACCTCCGGGCCCAGCCTGCTCCCTACTCCTGGTTGTCAAGGTTTCTATCACCATGGCGCCCTGCTCTCCCAAGGACGGCTCCATCTGTTTCTCCTTTGCAACTTCTAGGGTGGAAGTGGTGATCTCTCTAGGGCTTTGGGGCCCTGCAGAACATCTGCCCCCCAGTGAGTGGTGTGCATTCTTGTGCCCATTTCTTTGAGAGGAAAACTGAGGCCCGGGGAAAAGAAAAGCACCACTTGACAGATACGATCCTGCTGTGTCCTGCAAAGGCAAGAGTGCTTTTGTGCATGAGACAGACGGACCTCCAGCATCCTGTGAACTCTCAGCATCCTCTGAGGGTTCCTTCCGGAATCATCAGGTAACCGCGTTGCTGTGTGACTCTAAGCAGGTTATTTATTGTGGGCCCAGAATTAACCCTCGGTCACGGAGAAGAGAAACCTACCCCCCGCGCGCCGGCTTTTACGGGGCTCGGCTGGGCTAATGCCTGAGGAGTGGACCTCGGCCTGGCCGTGGTCCCGTAGGCAGATCCCAGTCCCCGTCAGGACAGAGACAGCTGGACCAGAGGCTCTCTGAGGTCCCTTCCACCTGTGTTGTTCAAACTGTTCCCACCTTCTCTGAGCAACTGTGTCCTCCCGTTTCCCAGGAGATTTCATTGGCGGCACTACCACCAGGTCCCCTGGTCTCCGGGGAACAGGACAGAGGGGGAGCAGCTGGTCCTGGCAAAGGGAGGGCCCTGGGCGGGGTTTCAAAGGGGCAGGAAAGAGACAGCCGGGCACAGTCTGCAGACAGCCAGCCAGTGCGCCAGCCTGCCAGCCTGCCAGGAAGGTGGGTGCAGCATGGACCCCCTCATGGTAAGAGGCCTCCCCTGCCTTCACCCACCTGGCCCCATTTCTGGCCAGGATTAAAACAACAGATTGACCCAGAGGGGCCGGCAGGGCCATCCTGGCTGCTCTGTGGGCGGTGGACCTCACCACACAAGTGGGACAGGAGCCCTTGGCGGCCTGAGCCTGGGCCAGGAAGAGGAGAGCAGTGAGGATGGGCTGGGCCTGGAGGGAGAGGGACAGGGCAGCGCCAGCGGGGAGAGGTGCCACCCAGAGAGGAGAGGGCAGAGTGGGGGGAGGGAGGAGCCTGCTGGGGTCCTCTAGGAGGCCCGATTGGAACTGAGTTCAAAGACCCTCCTGTGGGGATGTGTCTGCATCTGTCCTTGGGAGGCTCAGGGGCCAACAGGGACGAGGGCTGGGGAAGGGCGTCGCCAAGGTGGGACTGGCCCTGCAGAGACCTGAGTGGCTGCGTGGGGGTCAGGCTGCCACCACAGGCCTGTCCCGCTCCAACCTCCCCCTCAGGCTGCCCACATGTGGCCCCACTGTCTGGGTTCCCGTGAGGATGGGAACTGTGCTGAGGGAGGGGCCCCTGGTCAGATCCAGTCCTGGCACTTTCCTAACCTGAGAGTCCACGCAATAAATTGATGACCAAGAAAAGATGTGTAATCTTCCATCTTCAAATCCCTAGAGATGTGGCGATTTTGTGCTGCCGACTTTTAAGAGGAAGTGGCCATCGACTAAAGAAGGCAGGGCATAGAGCTAGAAGCCAGAAAAGGGTCCCCCGCAGAGCCACCCTGCCCTGCCAACACCTTGACTTTAGCCCAACCATACAACTTCTCAACTCTGGCGTCTGGAGCGCTGAGAGAGTACATTCATGCGGCTTTAAGCCACTGCTTTTTTTTTTTTTTTTTTTTTAATGTATTCTCAACCAAGACCAATGTTCTAAATATAATCATTAGCATTTCATACTAGTAAGTAGGCTATTATTTGCTAACAGCCTAACAGTAGAAGCTATTACAGTATGAAAGGTTATTTCCAAAATGACCAATTCCTAGAAAATACGGAAATGTATTCCCTATACAGATACGATGGCGGTTACATATACATTCTGCGTGATGTGGAATTTAATTTCAGAGTGAAATAGGAAGTTCCCATAGTGGCTCAGTGGTTAACGAACCTGACTAGGATCTATGAGGACTCAGGTTCGATCCCTGGCCTCGCTCAGTGGGTTAAGGATCCGGCGTTGCTGTGAACTATGGTGTGGGTTGCAGATGCAGTTCAGATCTGGCATTGCTGTGGCTGTGATGTAGCCCGGCAGCTACAGTTCCAATTCGGCCCCTAGCCTGGGAACCTCCCTATGCCGCAGGTGCGGCCCTAAAACAGCAAAAGACAAAAAAAAACCACAACAAAACAAAAAAAGACGGCGTGAAAGTGGTAGCATCGTCATTTTCCATCTTTTAAGAGAGAAACTATTTACTTAAATTACTATAGCCCACATTGGGGAGGTTTGGGAGAGCTAGACGTTCCAGAAATCCAAAAGCTGTTCTATCACTAATCGTTCTATTTGAGTTGAGAAGTAGCAGAGAAGGGGACACCAGCTCCTCAGCCAGTCAGCCTGGGTGCCCGTCCCGCCCTAGGGGCTGAGCTTGTCTGCACCTGAGTTTCCTCTCCTGGTAAAGGGGGAATGAGATCTCCTACCTCACAGGGTTAGAGAAATGCCTGAGTTACATACTGAGAAAGCATTTAGAAAACTACCTCTGCTCAAGCACTGCATAAGCAAAAACGAGAAAGGGAAGCCTGAGTATGTTTCTGGGGTGAGAAGAACCGTGGTGGCTGGGTGCGCAGGGTGACAGGTGGGAGGGAAGGTGAGGGAGGCCCAGAGGGGAGGAGGCTGGAGCCCCAGAGCCCCACCCCCTCTGCTTCCTCATCCAGCCTCCGCCTAACTGGCCCGAGATTGTGAACAGAAAGCTCCAGTTCCCACCTCCACTGCTGGGTGCCATCCAGGAGGGGCGGCTGGGCCTGGTGCAGCAGCTGCTGGAGTCGGGGGCAGAGGCCCCGGGGGGCGGGCCAGGCGGGCCCCCGTGGAACGTGGAGGAGGCCGAGGACCGCTCCTGGAGGGAGGCCCTCAATCTGGCCATCCGCCTGGGCCACGAGGCCATCACCGACGTGCTGTTGGCCAATGTCAAGTTCGACTTCCGGCAGATCCACGAGGCCCTGCTCGTGGCGGTGGACACGAACCAGCCGGCCGTGGTGCGCCGCCTGCTGGCCCGGCTGGAACGCGAGAAGGGCCGCAAGGTGGACACCAGGTCTTTCTCGCTGGCGTTCTTTGACTCCTCGATCGATGGCTCCCGCTTCGCCCCGGGGGTCACCCCGCTCACCCTGGCCTGCCAGAAGGACCTGTATGAGATCGCACAGCTGCTCATGGACCAGGGCCACACCATCGCCCGGCCCCACCCGGTCTCCTGTGCCTGCCTCGAGTGCAGCAACGCCCGCCGCTACGACCTCCTCAAGTTCTCCCTGTCGCGTATCAACACCTACCGCGGCATCGCCAGCCGCGCCCACCTCTCACTGGCCAGCGAGGATGCCCTGCTGGCCGCCTTCCAGCTCAGCCGCGAGCTCAGGTGCCTTGCCCGCAAGGAGCCCGAGTTTAAGGTTGGTTTGTCCTCCTTCCCCCGGCCCTCAGTGCCCCTCATCTGCCCTTCCGCCGGGGCTCAGTCGTGCCTGTGGCCAGTGTTCTGGGGAGTGGGAACCAACAGACGGATGTTCTCAGGACGCCTCCATCGTGCTGCAGATGCAGAGCCGCCCCCCGAGGGCCTCTTGTCCTCATGGCAGAGAGCTGTCATTCGAGGCACACCTGGTCTCATGGGGGCGATCAGACCCCACATTTAGGGGGTCCTGGATCTGTTGGAGGGAGAAGCGAACAGACAGACCAGGGATGACAGTCCCCAGGACCCGTCCTTTCTGAATACCTATTGCTCAGCCCCCCCACCCAGAGCATCATGTGTGGGGACCTCGAGCTTGTGATCACAACAGGGAAAGGTCAGAGGGAGGCGGACAAGACTCCAGAGGAGGCTCAGCTTCATTCAGTGCCTCCACGGATGGTGCTACAGGGCTTCTCGGGACTAGAAAAGAGGTGGGGAAGCTACAGCTGTCGTGGGCAGGGCAGCCTCCTTGGGAGAAGCGGGATCAGTCTTGGCTCCACGGCCAGGTGGTTTAACCTTAGGTGAGGAGGAGCAGGGAGGACGTTTGAGGCAGTTAAGGTGCCATCCAAGCAAAGACTCTCAGCTCACAAACGCTGACACGGGCCAGGTGCAGGAGCCCTGGGCACAGAGGACGCGTGCAGGGGAGCCAGGGGGCTGGGGGCAGGGACTGCTCAGGGGCCTTGAATCTACCAGCCCAGTTCCAGCCGCCCCTCATCCACTGACATCCCCTCTGTGCCAGGCAGACGCAGTCTATGTGCTCAAGGTCACCACCCGCTGGGGGGACGGGCGGGGATATTAAAACACAGGCCGCGGGCAGCGTGCCGTGTGTGCCAGGCCAGCGGGAAAGGATGGAGTCGTGAGAGGAGCCCCTGCTTCGCAGGGAGCAGGAAGAGCCTCCCTCCCACAGGACTCTCCCCCGCCCTCCCAGCATCCCCCTTGAGCAAGGCGGCGAGGGGCTGAGGCTTGGAGAGGGCAAGTCCCCTACCTGGCCCCACCTGAGGGACCAAGCCAGGCCTCAGACCCGCCTCCCGAAGCCCTAGCCTGGACTCTCTCCGGGGTGAGGGCCCCAAGTCAGACTCAAGCCAGGGTGGCTAAAGAGGAGGCAAGAATTGCCCCCTCGTGTCTGTAGTTCCTGTGGCCTCCATCACGGGCTCTCATCCAAGACAGGGGCTCGGCGGGGTCTGTTCGGTGGCATGAAGAGTAGGAGCAGGGGTGCGACAGCAAAAGGGAGAGGCGATGGTGACAGAGGGTCAGTGATGCGGCAGAGGCAGCACCAGAGAAGCCAAGGGGCACACGGGAGGTGCCCCGTTCCAGCCGGGCCGACGGGAGGGGTGGCAAAGAGGAGAGGAACCAGTGGCCCCAGCTGTGAAGACGTGCCCGCCAAGGGCAGGACGGGGCGGCCCAGGCCCACAGGGGCGGAATGGGGACTGACCCGAGGGGCTGGGCCCGCGGGGTGGCAGCCACATGTGGACTCTCTCCCTACAGCCCGAGTACATCGCCCTGGAGTCGCTGAGCCAGGACTACGGCTTCGAACTGCTGGGCATGTGCCGGAACCAGAGCGAGGTCACGGCGGTGCTCAATGACCTGGGCACGGACAGCGGGGCGGAGCCCGAGGCCGAGGGCCTGGGCCAGGCCTTTGAGGAGGGCATCCCCAACCTGGCGAGGCTGCGACTGGCCGTCAACTACAACCAGAAGCGGGTCAGCTGGGCCCACCCCACCACCCCCACCGGCCCCAAGCCCTTGCCCCGACCCCCCAGGTGTCCCGCAGCCCAGGCCTGAGCAAGTCCCCTCCCTGCCTCAGGACCTGCTTGGATCTCGATGAGGAGCAGCCTCCCGTCTAGGCCCTTGATCCTGTGGGGCCCCCATGGGGCCCCAGCCTGCGTGGTCCTGAGCAGGGGGTGGGGGGGGCGGCGGGGGGGGCAGGGACAGCGGGTTGGTGGCTGGGGAGCCATGGTAAAGGAACGCTTTGGCGAAGCTTGGGGCGGGCTAGGACATCGAGGGTGGCTGAGTCTAAGGCCCCAATCTCTTCCCAGCTCTAGGAGGGCCCATTACTCCCCGCCCCGACCCCCCTTCAGACCAGACGTCTGGGTCTCACGCTCAGCTCTGCCTGCGGCCTGCGCAGAGCTGTGGTCTGATCACCTCCTGTTGTCAGACATCCATGTCTCCCTCTGTCCAGCAAGAGCAGGCCAGCTCCCTCAAGGGCTGACGTTTCAAGTGATGTCTTGGAGTTCCCATCAGGGCTCTGTGGTTAACAAATCCGACTAGGAACCATGAGGTTGTGAGTTTGATCCCTGGCCTCGCTCAGTGGGTTAAGGATCCAGCGTTGCCGTGAGCAGTGGTGTAGGTCGCAGACACGGCTCAGATCCCATATTGCTGTGGCTCTGGTGTAGGCTGGCAGCTGTAGCTCTAATTAGACCGCTAGCCTGGGAACCCCCATAGGCCGAGGGCGCAGCCCTAAAAAGCAAAAAAAAAAAAAAAAAAAAAAAAACAAGTTTCAAGTGATTCCCTTATTCCCGTCTCATTGGAGGTGCCCCTTGAGCCAAAGACATGCTCCCTTTCTAACCTCCCCCGCCCCGTTCTCCTCCTCCTCACCCACCCCCAGATGTCCTAGCCCACCAGGACCTTAACCAAAAACCTTCCTTCACAGTGGCCCCCCTTCACCCCACTCCCCGCCCTCCCTCCTCCAGAGCCCATGGCAGGGGCCCCACATGTCTAAGCAGATGGGGAACCCTGGCCTCTGGGGCTGGACTCACCACTGCCTGACTTAGAGACACGCACGTAGCCTCCAAGAGCCCAGGAGCATCTGGGAGTTGAGTGTCTCGTCACAGACCAGGAACCCAAGGCCCCAAGAGGGATGGGGCCTGACCAAGGTCGCACAGCAAGGGGGTGGCCCCTCTTCTGAGCCGCCTGGCCTGGGGAGCAAAGAAACACCTGCAGTCTCCACGGCCGGAGAGCCGGGGCTCTGCCCCCACCTGCCTGCCCTCCTCCCCGCCCCCGGCTGGCGGCCACCCGTCTGCTCACTCCCACTCTGCTCAGTTTGTAGCGCACCCCATCTGCCAGCAAGTCCTGTCCTCCATCTGGTGCGGGAACCTGGCCGGCTGGCGCGGGAGCACCATCGTCTGGAAGCTCTTCGTGGCCTTGCTCATCTTCCTCGCCATGCCCTTCCTCTGCCTTGGCTACTGGCTGGCGCCGAAGTCCCGGGTACGGGGACCAAAATCACTGACAGCCGTCATTTATGGATCCCTTGTTTCAGGCCAGGCCCTGAGCCTGATTCCCACGTGGGGAATGCTCCTGTTAGGTAACCGGAGTGGCCCTGAAAGGGAGGTATTGCACCTCGATTTTCTAGGGGAGACACCGGGGACAGAAGTGGCTCTTTTGTCCAGGGAGCAGGAAACAGCAGAGTCAGGACAGAGACCAGGTCTCTGCCTCCAAAGCCCGAGTTCCACACGCAGCCCCTACTCTCCGGGAGAGACTCCTGCCCCAACCTGCACGTTCTTTGGGGGAACCCTTGTGAACCCAGATATTTTCTGTCGTTCCACAAATATTTCCTGTGACGCTGTGAGCCAGCGCTCGATCGATCAAGTGTGCCTGGCGCTGGGGATTTTCATGAAGAGCGAGGCTGGTACCTGTTAACCGTGGGAAAAGTAGGGCGGGCAGGGCTCCGGGAAGCAGGACAGCGCATCTGACAGCCCAGGGAGGGAGAGTGGAGAGTATCGGAGAGACGAGACGGCAAGGCATTCGGTGCCGCTAACGCCCAAGTGCAAAGTAGGCAGGGCCGGGCCTCACAGAGCCTTCAGCAGCGATGGGAGCCACTGGGGGATTGTGACGAGGCGGGAACTCCCACAGGTTTGGTGCTTTAGAGGGCAAGGCGAAGGATGGGCTGGGCGAGGGGCTAAGACAGAGGACGCAGAGGTGCCTTTAGGCTCCCGGCTGTGTGACTGTGTCGACCTCTACGATGGAGACACAGGAGGAAGAGCAAGGCTGGGACAGAAGATAACGGACTTACGTTTTAATGTGGCTGTGATTGAAGATCCCCCCACCCCCACCCCCAGGAAAGTGCCTTTAGTTCTGTGAGCTCACTTCCTTAGCTAAAAAATGGGAATAGGAGTTCCCGTCGTGGCTCAGTGGTTAACGAATCCGACTAGGAACCATGAGGTTGTGTGTTCCATCCCTGACCTTGCTCAGTGGGTTCAGGATTCGGCGTTGCTGTGAGCAGTGGTGTAGGTCGCAGCTGCAGCTTGGATCCCGTGTTGCTGTGGCTCTGGCGTAGGCTGGTGGCTGCAGCTCCGATTCGACTCCTAGCCTGGGAACCTCCATATGCCACAGGTGGGGCCTTTAAAAAAAAAAAAAAAAAAAGGAATAATCATAGCCACGTCATACGGTTGTGAAGGAAACGAGAGAGATGAAAGGGAAGGCCTAACACGCAGTCCCTTCTGGATGAACGTCTGAAGGCGTGAGTGAGTGAAAGGAGGCGTCTGGTGGGGGCCGAGCGTTGGGGTTGTGCCCCGGGACGGGAGAGGGGTGCCAGGACTCGAGCCCGCTCCCCTGCCTTCTGCTCCAGCTGGGCCGCCTGCTGAAGATCCCCGTGCTGAAGTTCCTGCTGCACTCGGCCTCCTACCTGTGGTTCCTCCTCTTCCTGCTGGGAGAGTCCCTGGCCATGGAGACGCAGCTCAGTACCTTCCACGGCCGCAGCCGGAGCGTCTGGGAGACTTCACTACACATGGTTTGGGTCACAGGTACCTGCATGGGGCGTTTTAACAATGGCAGCCCCCCGCCCGAGGGCCCCCCCCATTCTTTACAATAGGGAAGGACCCCAATGGGGGGCCCCGCCCTATAAATGCCCCCGCACATATAACCAGACCCCTCCAGGCTCTAGCCCACCAAGGCATCTTTCCTCTTCACCCCTAATCCGGGGACCTTGCCTTGGGACAGACCCCCTGAGCCAGGACCCCATTCTTCCCCAACCCCAGCACCAGCAGCTACCCGCTCTGGAAGGTCCCATCCTCTCACAAATAAGACACTGGTCCATGGTGTCGGGCGAGAGGTTACCTGGGTGTAATGTGAGCCACGTACACCCCCAGGCCATCTATCCTGAAGGTCATGGACCAGGAGACTCACAGACCAAGTTCAGATGCTCGAACCATATAGTTTATGAAATGCTACACTTCTGACAGCAGTGCTATGAGGACCAGAGACGAGGTCTGATGAGGGGATGCAGGAGCCAGAAGTTACCTGGGACTAACACCTGATCTATGGGCGAAACAGGGGCAAGAACGCCTGAGCACAGCTGCTGCTTACTAATCCTCCGCTGAGCAGCTGTGACTTTTCTTTGCAACCTTTGTTTGGGCAAAGGTGAGGCCAGAATAGATATCAGCCATGGGCGGCTGATTAAGAGCTGATGAATCCTGGGCCTCATCTGCCTCATGTACACTCGGTGTATTGTGACTATTTAGCGTCCACCCATCCCTTTCTCTGTGTGTTCGCACACACATGCTCTCCTTACTTGATCTGCCCAGTGTGTCACAGTGATGATTAAGTCATCTATGCTCAATGCCTAAGTTTCATTCCATTGGTTCTCCTTCCTTCTCTAGCAGAATCAAGGAGTCTCAAGCAATTCAGCAAAGGCAGTTGACAGAAATCCCCGGGGCTCTACCAGCCTCCGGTGGGTCAGCTCAGAGGCCCCCGGGGCCCCTCCCTCCCTGTCTTCCCTTTACTTACCTCCAGTTTAGCAAACTCCCAAGTCACCAGCAGACTCAGTCGGCTTCGCCACCTGTTCCAAGCCAGTCTGGGAGTCCCAAAGGGAATTTGGCCAAGAAATTCTGGGAGAGAAAACCAGAGTGGTTCGAGATCAGAAAAAGATTCTTGTCCAATGATTTAGTAAACATTATTGACCTGTGCTAGGTGGAGATGACACCAGTACAGCTCCTGCCCATGGGGGAAGAAGCCTTAAGGAGCACAGCCCCCAAGTTTCTGCTATGGTGCAGTGGGTTAAGCATCTGACGGCAGGAGTTCCCGTTGTGGCTCGGCGGAAACGAATCCGACTAGCATCCATGAGGACTCAGGTTCGATCCCTGGCCTCACTCAATGGGTCGGGGATCCGGCGTTGCCGTGAGCTGTGGTGTAGGTCTCAGATATGGCTTGGATCCCGCGTGGCTGTGGCAGTGGTATAGACCGGCAGCTGCAGCTCTAATTCGACCCCTAGCCTGGGAACCTCCATGTGCTGCAGGTGTGACCCTAAAAAGAAAAGAAAAAAGAATCCGACTGCAAGTCTGGGGTCACTGCAGAGGCACAGCTTCAGCTCCCGGCCTGGGGATTTCCATATGGCAGGGGTGCAGCCATTAAAAGAAAGAAGAAACAAACAAAAAGAAACCAGCTTATTTCTTCACACAATAAACACTTGCCTCTGCCCTCCTGTGAGCAAAGCCTTAAGAACACCCAGATAGAGAGGGTTCCTCCCGCCTGTTCAACATGTATCTCTGGGCCTCCACCCACCCTCACCAGGCACTCTGCTGCCGTGGGAAGGGAGCCAGCTCCCACGTGCCAGGCTCTGCATGTCACCAGGCCTGTGCACGCTCTTCCCCCACAGCCCTCTCCCCTTCCACGCGGCCCCTTCCCCTGCCAGCTCCTACCCCTCCACAGGTCTCAGCCTACATGTCACTTTCTGTGAGAAGGCAAGCTTCCCTTGGCCCCAAGTCAGGGTCAAGTTCCATTCCTAAACCCTCCACGAGGCCTCTGTCCCCGCTCTCCTCCACCTTAGCGTTCACCACCCTGGCTGTTACACTCGGCCACTGGCCTGCCTCCCTCATTGGGTTTTGGACCCGGGGAGGCAAGTGGTGTGGGTGCCTCCTTCACCCAGGATCCCACTGGCACACTGGAGCTCAGTGGCTGCTTACTTAATAGTGACTACCGGGCCTTGTTCCGGGCCCTGAGGACAAGGAGGTGACTTAGCCATGGTCCCTGCCCTTTTAGGGGCTCAAAGTTCAGGGGCGAGCAGGGGGACAGACCCAGGAAGAGACAGCCTGCGGTGCCACACCATGATGGCAGGACAGAGGCCTGAAGGAAGGGAGAGCCCACTCCCCCTGGCTGGAGGAGGGGCACAGAGGCGGCAGGATTTGACCTGGGCCACGAGAGTGAGCTGCCTCCAAAGGCTGCAGCAGGGCTTTCTAGGTGGACAGAACCATGGGGGAAGAAGCACATGCTGGCGTCCAGGGAGCAGGGAAGGGTATGATACGGCAGGGTTGCCTGGATAACGGGGTCCAGGTTCCAGGCCCCTCCCTCCACAGGTCTGGCGCTGGGCCCTGGGCTGATAAGGAGCGGGTTGACCACCTGGAGCCCCTTCAAATCAGCAGTCCTTTCAATAGTCCTTTTTGCGGGGGGCGGGGGGGAGCCTCTACCTTCATCATACGGAGATTCCCAGACTAGGGGACAAATCAGAGCTGCAGGCGCCGGCCTACACCACAGCCACAGCCATACCAGATCCAAGCTGTGTCTGCGACCTACACCACAGCTCACGGCAATGCCGGATCCTTAACCCACTGAGCAAGGCCAGGGATCGAACCTGCGTCCTCATGGTTGCTAATCCGATTCATTTCCGCTGAGCCATGACGGGAACCCCCAATCTACATTCTTTAAATATTTGTCCAGTGTTTGTTTGATGGAAGGCAGGGAGCAACCGATTTCAATCATTCCCTACCAATAACCAGCCTCTGCAGGCATTGCTCACACTGAGTTTCTCGGCTGACCGGGATGACTGGGGCAGGCCGGCCTCACATTGGCCGTGTCTCCACCAGCCGGGGGGTGTTTTTATTTTCACCCAAGATCACTTGGTACTTGAGCAGATTACCTGTCTGCCCTTTATCAACTCGACGCCTGGGCTGGGTTACTTCCCCGACCCCATGGATCGTGTCCACCTGCCCCAGCAGTCCGCGCACCCCAGCTCGGCCCTGGAAGGAGGAGGTTCTGGCTCAGCCTGGCCCGGCGCCCCCTCCTGCAGGCTTCCTGTGGTTCGAGTGCAAGGAAGTGTGGATCGAGGGCCTGCGCAGTTACCTCCTGGACTGGTGGAACTTCCTGGACATGGTCATCCTGTCCCTGTACCTGGCGGCCTTCGCTCTGCGCCTCCTCCTGGCCGGGCTGGCCCATGTGCACTGCAAGGACGCGCCAGACGGGGCCGCCTGCCGCTACTTCACCACGGCCGGTGAGTGCCCCGGGCTCGGCCCTGAACCCGGCCCCCGGCCCCGCTCCTCCTGCTCCCGGCCTCAGCCCCCCCCCCCCCGTTCCACCGGCACAGAGCGGAGCGAGTGGCGCACGGAGGACCCCCAGTTCTTGGCCGAGGTGCTCTTCGCTGTCACCAGCATGCTCAGCTTCACCCGCCTGGCCTACATCCTGCCGGCCCACGAGTCGCTGGGCACCCTGCAGATTTCCATCGGCAGGATGATTGACGACATGATCCGGTGGGTACCGCCCCGCGGGGGCGCCCCCTTCCCGCGGACCCCACTCCTCTCCCGTGGCTCCATACGCGCCTCTAATTAATTCTCAAGGAGGCGCGTGGCCCCAGAGATCAGGAGCCATGGTAGCAGGAAGAGCCCCTGGCGGGCCTGCCAGCCCCGGTGCTCTCGCTGACTCCGCGGCCCTCTCAGGGGCTCGTTCTCCCGTCCCTGGGCAGGCGCCGGACGCAGGGGTCCCTCTGAGTGGTTCCCACCGCACAGCTGCTCTGGGGCCTCGTGGCATTTTCTGGTTTTCCTGGTAATGATCGTCTCCATTTCTGGCACACTGGCCTCTCAGCCTGCTCGGAGCCCATCATCAGGGGCTGCTTCCCTGAGGACCCCCAGCCTGGCGTGGGAGTGGGGCGGGTGCCCTTGGTGGGAGAAGCCCGGGTGACGTCCGCAAACAACGTCAGCTCAGCTCAGCTCAGCTCAGCTCAGCGCGGAGACGAGCCCCTCCACCCCACTCCGCCACCCACCCCGAGACGCTCCAGGCCCTCCCCGCTGCAGGCCAGCTCACCCTCCGCTTTAACCGCGCCGGTGATAAACCGCGCCCAGCAGGACTGGCCCATCGCCCTCCTCCCAGTGCCACAGCCCCAGCTTTCAAGCCAGAATCCTTTATTTGGAGGGAGAGCTCCTGCTTCAGCGCCCTTCAAATCCCTTCTCCTTTCCCACCCGACTTGTCTCTTCTCAGTGAGAAGCAGTCTGGATCCTGGGCCAGTAGCATGAGCGCCTGGGAGCCGTCACCCCGATCCCTCTCCCCGGAGCCTGCCGTCTCCCAGGGTGGAGAGCTGCTCTCACCCTCCCCTATCCGCCCACCCCCAGGTTCATGTTCATCCTCATGATCATCCTGACAGCCTTCCTCTGCGGCCTCAACAACATCTACGTGCCCTACCAGGAGACAGAGCGGCTGGGCAAGTACGCGGGGCGGAGGCCGGGCGGCAGGACGGGGCCTGGGGCTGCGGCCTGGGGCTCAGTGATCCCCTCCTCCTTCCCCTCACGAATTAATTCTCTGGTTTGGCCAATCACTCCCTCACGGATTCCCACCGTGCATCTGTTCATTTATTCATGCATCAGTCACTTTCTCCCAAAAGTTTAATTTTGAAAAATGTCAATTCGAAGCGGACACCCTCAAACCCTTCACCTGGGCTCAGCACTTGTCAATGTGTGGCCACATTTTGCTTCATCTCTTGCTCTCTTTATTCTCATTTTTTCCCCCGAGACACTTACAAATAAGTTGCAAACATTCAGGACACTTCACTCCTGTATTGTTCTATGTCTCCTAAGAGCATAACCACAAAATCTTTGTCACACTCAAAAATGTAGTATCGATTCCAAGATATGACTTACTCTACAGTCTATTTTTCATCTTTTTTGGCTGAGCCTGTGGCATGTGGAAGTTCGGGCCAAGGACTGAACCCGAATCATAGCAGAACCCAAGCCGCTGCAGTGACAACACTGGGTCCTTAACCCACTGCACCACAAGGGAACTCGACTATATGGTCCTTATTCCAGTTTCCCCAGCTGCCCCAAAACAGCCTCTCCAGGTTGGTTGGTTTGTTTTTATGGCCACACCCAGAGCATATGGAAGTTCCTGGGCCAGGGACTGAAGCTGAGCCACAGCTGTCACGGCTGTGGCAATACCAGATCTTTAACCCACTGCACCGGGCCAGGGATCCAACCTGGGCCCCAGCAGCCACCCGAGCCGCTGCAGTCAGATTCTTAATCCACTGCGTGCGCCACACTGAAAACTCCCTGTCTCTAGTTTTATAAAAACCTGAAATCCAGTCTGCATTTCGTTGTCACATCTCTTCAACCATCTTTAACCCAGAACACTCCCTCTACTTTGTCTTTCATGACAAATGATCCTTTTTTTTTTTGTCTTTTTGCCTTTTTCTAGGGCCACTCCCATGGCATATGGAGGTTCCCAGGCTAGGGGTCGAATCGGAGCTGTAGCCAGCGGCCTATGCCAGAGCCACAGCAACTCGGGATCTGAGCGGCAACTGCAACCTACACCACAGCTCACGGCAATACCGAATCCTTAACCCACTGAGCAAGGCCAGGGATTGACCCCGCAACCTCATGGTTCCTAGTTGGATTGGTTAACCACTGAGCCATGACGGGAACTCCAAATGATCTTTTTTGAAGAGCGCAGGCCAAGTCAGGCTGTTAGAGTGTCCCACAGCTGGGACTTATCTGGCCCTTTCCGCAAGATCGGATTCCAGTTAGGCAGTCTTGGCAAGAACACACCCTACCTGAGGATGTGTTTCCATCGCATCCCAGTGGAAGGTACAGAATGTCAGTTTGGCCCACTGGTGGGACCCACTGGGCTGGCAAACCTCTCCATTGTAAAGGTACCAGGGGTCCCTGTGGTAACAGAGAGAGAGGCTGAAATTGCCACTTCCTTGCAGCCCTTCCCCCAGTGGCTTTGCATCCACAGGTGATTTTTACCTGAGTCGGTTGTGACAGTGGTGGCTCCAACATGGTGTTTTTCCACTGCCATCATTCCTTCTCCATTTCTTAGCTGGCATTCTTCTATTAAAAAGGGCTTTCTTCTCCCCTCTTCTTTTCAAGTATCACTATGGATTTAAAGATTTTTAAAATATAATAATCCATTACAGTCAAAATTCTTTTTGATGCTCAGCTCTCCTGAAATATGGTCAATAATTAATTCTTTTTTTTTTTAGGGCCACACCCATGGCATATGGAGGTTCCCAGGTTAGGGGTCCAATTGGAGCTACAGCTGCCGGCCTACGCCACAGCCCCAGCAACACAGGATCTGAGCCGTGACTGCGACCTACACCACAGCTCATGGCAACACCAGATCCTTAACCCACTGAGCAAGGCCAGGGATTGAACCTGTGTCCTCATGGTTCCTAGTTGGATTCATTTCCACTGCACCATGATGGGAACTCCAATTAATTCTTTTTTTTTTTTTTCCTTGTTTGGCCACCCTGCAGCATGTGCTGCAGTTGTGACCTACGCTGCAGCTATGGCAACGCCAGATCCTTGACCCGCTGTGCTGGGCTGGGGATCAAACCTGCATCCCAGCACTCCGGAGATGCTGCCAATCCCATTGCAGCACAGCGGGAACGCCAATCATTAATCCTTGTGTTTGTTTATTCACTCACTCATTCATCGTTCATTCATTCACTCGCTTTGTATATTCGCCCAGTTTCATAGTCATTCCTTCCCTGCTGTCGAGTTCACACCCATTTCCTGACACCTTTGTAGTAGGCCCTGCCCCCGGCACTGGGAGCCCAGACCCAGGCCCCTGAGAAGACAGCCACGTGCACAGATAAGCTCCGCTGTGGGGAAGGAGGGCTTATGGGGAGGGTACCCAGGGGGAAAAGCCCCTTCCTCGGTCTTGATGGTGAGGGAAGACTTTCCAGAGGCGGGCAACCTGGACCCCACCTGCAAGGGTGGTGGACCTCAGGAGGGCGCAGGGCATTCTGGGCAGAAAGGGGGCGTGGACCAAAGGGAGGTATGTTTGGAGAATCCCACGACTTCTCCCATAGCTGGTGATGGAGGGAATTTTGCGAGAGGCGGCTGGGGAGGGGAGAGGGCTCACAGAGCTCGCGAAGGCCCTGCTGAGAGGCTTTCTCCAGCAGGCCAGCAGGCTCCAGGCGGCCTCCCCAGCATTCACTGAATCCTGAGTTCTTCACGAATGCACCTGCAAGATGGTTTTATCCATGATGCTGGAGGACCCGTGCTCGGCCTGCGGAGGGTGGGAAAGGCTTTCTAACAATTCCCGTGTAAATGGAGGTTTTATTCAGACCCATCTTCTTACCAAGAAGCCTTGTCCACAGCCTGCCTTCAGTAGGCTGAGGAACTTGCCTGATGCAGTTTAAACCCTGCCTCTTTGTGCCAGGGCCAGTGACTGCACCTTCCAGCCTGCTTCACGGGTCCTGGTGGGATCGGTCACTCCACAGCGGCATGGGCAGGCTGCGCCCTCCTGCTCATTCACAGCTGAAAGCTAATTCAGGCAAAAGCTTTCGCAGTTAAGCCTCAGATAGGCTGCACGGCGGGCATCTGGACTGAGGGTTCGGAGCATTTAATGTTTGACCAGCAGAAGTACAGACCATCAGATCATCATTTAGAAAGAACACCTTGGAGTTCCCGTCATGGCGCAGTGGTTAACGAATCCGACTAGGAACCATGAGGTTGCGGGTTTGAGCCCTGGCCTCGATCAGTGGGTTAAGGATCTGGCATTGTCGTAAGGTGTGGTGGAGGTCGCAGACGCAGCTCAGATCTGGCGTTGCTGTAGGCTGGCAGCTGTAGCTCTGATTTGACCCCAAGCCTGGGAACCTCCATATGCTGCAGCTGTGGCCCTAAAAATACAAAAAAACAAAAAACAAAAACCAACCCCACTTTGCATGCAGTATAGAGGATGGAATGACAAGAGAGGGACCAGAGCCAGAGACCAGCTGCAGAGGGAGAGGGTGAGGTGGTCACTGAGGTCTGGGCTGGCCCCGAGTTGCAGGGAATAAGGCAGATTCATGAGTATGTACTGGGTCTGTAACTTACAGACGTGCATGTTTCACTGTGGGTAGAGAAGGGAGCTCAGGGAGGGCTTCCTGGAAGAGGGAGCACAGAGCGGCCGCTGCTGTGGCCCTTTCTCACCCAGACCGTGGCGTCAGGCTCTCGGCTGTCTCTGAGCCCCCCTCTCTCACTGGCTTCTCTTCCACTCCCCTCACACCAGCCAACATGTCATTCGGGTGTCACCCCCTGCTTAGGACTCTTCATAGCTTCCTAGGGCTCCCTCCACGGGGAGGCTTGTTTTTACCCCACAAGGCCCTACAGAGCCTGGCTGGTCCTGCTTCCCTCTCACAAGCCTCCCTGTCCTTTGCCCTCTGCGATGAGCTGGGCTGGCTTCTGCCACGTCCTCAAACGCCCCAGACGCCCCTGCCCCAGGGACACCCCACACCCTCCCTTTCCCTGGTTGGTTCCTGCCGCCTTCAGCGCTCAGCTCAAATGCGCTTCAAAGACGCGTCCCCACTGCCCAGGCCAGGCCAGGCCAGGCCCTGGCATCTGTGCTGCCCCTTCATGGCATTGGGCGCAGTTTAGGACTCGCGGTGTGGGGAGTGTCCCTCTCACCCCAGCCCCGCCCCAGAACACCAGGGCCTGAAGGACAGGGCCAGGTCATCTTGTGCGCCTGGAGCCTTAGCACCTGTTCCTGGCCCTGCTGGGTGTTCAGCAAGTACTGGCTGGAGCCCAGAAACAGCGAGGGGTCCCCAGGGCTTCGTGGAAGCAGAGGGCCTCCAGCCGGGCGAGGCGGGGCGGGTCCCCACGCGACACCCTCCTCTTGGGCCAGGTTCAACGAGACCTTGCAGTTTCTGTTCTGGACCATGTTGGGCATGGAGGAGCGCAGCGTGGTCGACATGCCCCAGTTTCCGGTGCCCGAGTTCGTGGGCCGCGCGCTCTACGGCATCTTCACCATCGTCATGGTCGTCGTGCTGCTCAACATGCTCATCGCCATGATCACCGGCTCCTTCCAGAAGATCGAGGTGCGGGAGCCGAGCCCACCGGGCCGCGGGCGGGGGAGGCGGCACCGAGGGCAGGCACTCGGCTTCCGGCTCGGCCCCGCGGCCGCCGCCTTGTTCTGTGACTGGGGCCAAGCTGTCCTCTCCAGGGCTCTTCTTCTTCATCTGTGACCCGGAGTTTTCAGTGATGCGCTTCGTTCCTCCGGACACGAGCCTAGTGCTCTTCCCGCCGTGGGGCTGGGAGGGAGCGCCTGCGGCGGAGAAGCAGGCGGGGAAGAGGCGGCTGGAGGATGGGCTTGGGGGGGGGGGATGAAAAGATGACACAGAGGAAGGGGGGGTGAGGGGGGATGCAGATAAGAAGGGGGGGCCAAGGGAGCGGCGGGCACACTGGAGAGGAAGAGGCGGGAGGCCTGGGGGAAACGGGGCAGAGGGAGCGGGCGGGATGCCAGGTGCCAAGGTGGCCCTTGCACGGCCCCTGCCTCTTGGCCCCCAGGACGCTGCTGACGTGGAGTGGAAGTTCGCTCGCTCCAAGCTCTACTTGTCCTACTTCCGAGAGGGCCTGACGCTACCCGTGCCCTTCAACATCCTGCCGTCCCCCAAGGCCGTCTTCTACCTTCTCAGGTGGTGACCTCGGAGCTCTCGCCCCCACTCCCACCGAGCGCTCGGCACCTTCCCCAGGCCCTGCCCTGTTCGCCCGGGCCCATCCCTTGATAACCCTCCCTCTGAACTTCTCAGGCGGATCTTCCGGTTCATTTGCTGTTGCTGCTCCTGCTGCAAAGCCAAGAGGCCAGACCACCCCCCAGTCCCCATCTTTGTGAGTAGCACCTGCTCGCGGGCCTTCTCTGCTGTCTGTACCATCCATTTGTCTGAACATCCTTGGCTTGCCTGTCTGTCCAGGGGTGTTCCCAGAAAGCCTGCTCCCAGTTCCTGTTCCCTCATAGGGCTGGCCTGTCCCTCTTCCCGGCTCTGAGCACTCCCTAAATCTCCAGTCCTCTGTCACCAGCCTAAACAGCCCTCCATGCCACCCTCCTCCCAAGTCACCACGACCCCAGAAGCTCCAGGCAGAGCTTTTTGCCTTAAAATGGGCCATAGATATGGTTGAATGTTTTTCAAAATAACATGTTAACCAGTTCCCATTGTGGCTCAGTGGGTTACAAACCCAACTAGTATCCATGAAGAGGCAGGTTCGATCCCTGGCCTTCCTCAGTGGGTTAAGGATCCCGCGTTGCTGTGGCTGTGGCATAAAGGCTGTGTTCAGTTCTCTGGGCCTTTGCCGGGTCCTGAATGTCAGAGTCACTGCATTCTGCCAGATCCCAGCTAGAGGTCTCAGACCCAGCCCTCCCTGCCCCGTGCTGAGGCCCCCCCAGCTGCCCCCACCGGCCCCTGGCCTGCTCTTGGGTGATCTAATCAGGGCCTCCTCCCCGCCTCCTTAGGAAGTGGCTTTCCCAAAGTTCTCGTTCCTCATTTTATACAAGAAACACGCTTTATACTCTCTGCAGCTAAAAGGACCTTCATGGGTCTCAAGCTTCTGCCATCCCATCTCTGTCAGTCTCATCTTTCCTTTTAAATACGGCTCTTAAAATATAGGCTGACTATAAAATATTTAGGGAAAGAAATAAAACGAATTATTTCCTAAGCGTGTGGAGAGGCCCTCTCCACGCCGGGGAAGGACCAGCCTGGGAAGGAAGCATTCTCACCATCTCCGTTTTGAGCCTGCCGGCATTCTGGCCTGCAGAAGCTGAGTAGCTTTGCCCAAGGCACGCAGCAGGCGAGAAGCCAGGTGGGGCCAGGAGCCTGTCTGTCTCCCAGCACTCTGCCTTCCTCACCTCTGCTCTCTCTCTCTCTCCATCATCGGCCCCAGGGGCCCCACCTGCCTCTGTGGCACTGTCCAGAGGCCTAAAGCGGCGCCCGGGACCAGTCACTCTGACTTGCACCATGATTTCCCTCTGAGATGCATGAGCAGTGCCTCTGCATCCCCTCAGCTCCCCTCAGCAGAATCTGAAGGAGTGGTGGGGGGCGGTTAAGCTGCAGAAACTCAAGAAAACCAAGGCTGGTGGGTGGCAAGAGGGAGCTGGACTCTGCCCTGCTCAGCATCTCTCTGCCCGCTCCCCGCTTCCTGCCTCCCACCCTGGTTCTCCTACAGCTTCGCCTCCATCCAGGCCACCTTCCGGCATCGCGCCAGGGTCTAGTGGGTGGCCTTAGGGGACAGAAGGGTCAGCAGCTTTGCCTCCGCCCTTTACTGCCTGGGGCGGGCAAGGGGCCTCGAGGGCTAGAGCAGGGCTGGCATGGCCCACGCTCTCACCACCCTGTCGCCCTCCTCAGGCCAATCCCGGGGCGGGGCCAGGGTCCGGGGAGGGCGAGCCCGGATCCTACCGCCTTCGCGTCCTCAAGGCCCTGGTACAGCGCTACATCGAGACCGCCCGGCGCGAGTTCGAGGAGACCCGTCGCAAAGGTTAGTCCGGAGCCCTCTTCACCCCGCCGTCCCTTGCCCAGCTGGGACCGCAGCCTCGCCCACCTCCCCCAGCCTGCGGCCCCTCTGACCTGCCCTCGGAAGACATACCCTCCAGCCAGTGGGACCTCCTTCTGCCCGCTTGCCGCCCTGCAGCCCTCCCCGCCTGGCGGGCGCATTCCTCGTTCATTACGCTCGCCCCCCCGCCCCCCACCCCGCGTCATCCACCCCGCACCCGTCAGCCACGCGTTCAGCCTCAGCTACTCGCCCCACCTGTCACAGTCCTGACTTGGAGGGAGGGGGCCGAGTAGATCAGGCGCAGGCGGGAAGCTTTCCATCGGGGAGGAAGAGAAACCGTCTCTACCAGGCGCGAAGTGCTTAGAAAAAGACACACGTCGCAGCGGGAGCCGAAAGGCCAGAAAGAGTGCATCACTTAGGCAGGCTTGTGGGAGGGCAGACGGAGTGAGTCCCAGACGCTGGAGAAGGAGAGGTGGCGTCTGAGCTGGGCTGGGGGGGGGGGGTGTCACGAGTCACACGACAGGTGTGCCGGGGAGGGGCTGACAGGGCGGATGTCCAGATCTCTGTCCCTCAAAGAACTCCCCGTCCTGTCCCTCCTGACCCTTCTCCCGCCCGCAAGACCTTCCTTCCTGGTGTCTTCTAAACTCAGCCCTGCTGAGTCATGTGCCCTGGACTCAGCCTGCCCACCTGGACCCGCAGCCCATGACCAGTCCTTCGCTTCCTCCACTGCCCCTTCCCAGGACCTCCCCCCCACCCCCTGCCCCAGCATGCTGTCCCTGGGGCTGTGCTGAGGGTGGAAGTGGTACAGGTGGGCTCGTTGCCTGGAGACCCCCCCAACACCAATCCCCCCCTCCCCAGATCTGGGCAACAGACTGACCGAGCTGACCAAGACGGTGTCTCGACTGCAAAGCGAGGTGGCGGGCGTGCACCAGGCACTGGTGGAAGGAGGGATGCGCCGGCCACCCGATGGTGCCAGCATCCTCAGCCGCTACATCACCAGAGTGCGCAACAGCTTCCAGAACCTGGGCCCCCCCATCCCTGAGACCCCGGAGCTGACAGTGCCAGGGGTTGTAGGGACCCAGGTGACCTCAGAAATGGGGCTTCCGGACGCTGGAGGGGCTAGGCGTCCAGCTTCTGGAGAGTCTGGCCCTGCCTCCCCAGCTCACGTGCTGGTGCACAGGGAGCAGGAATCAGAGCAGGCTGGGGACCTGGCCAAGGCAGACGAGCTGGGAGTCAAGGAGGACGAGCTGGGAGCCAAGGAGGGGTCCTGATGCAGGGAAAGGGTCCCTGCTGAGGAGAGCAGCCTGGGTGGTGAGTGGGTGGGGTCTCCTGGTAGGAGCCCATATGTTCCTTGCCTCAATAAAGTCTGTTCCGGTGGCCAGATGCTGCCAGAGTGTGCGAGAATCTCTGTCTCTCGATGTTTTGAGATCCCCAACCCCGAAATGAGCCCTCCTGGGAGCAGAACAGAGGGAATTAGCTGCTCTGGGCTCCCAGAGATCTTGGGTTCAGAATCTCACTTTGAGGTCCTTTAGATCCTTGGAGGAAAGGGTTCCAGACCAGGAGGCCGAGGCCCTGGTTCCAGCACCACCTCTTCCCCCTTAAGGAGGGGCCTCTTCCTTGGCCTATGCGTCCCTCCTCTGACCAACGGCTGAGGAAGCCACCCGGCCTCCTTCCTGCCCAAAGGGCTGCGGGGAGGAACCTCTGTCTGCTGAAGCATCTGGGAGAGGGGTCTGCACCTGGGACCGTGTCCAAAAGTGACTGAGATGTCACCCCGAGTCCCACAAGGCCAGAGCAAGGCAGATGGTCTGGTCTCAGGGAATAAACCAATCATGACATTCGATGTCACCACACTGTGACATTGTTTAATTGAGTGGCCATCACAGCACTGCCCTCATTTGTCCCAGGGAGTCCCCACCACACAGGGAGCTCCCTCCATCCTACTACGGCCTCAGAGCCCCCACCATCCTGGTTGGGAGGTGGCTGCTAGGTCTGGTTCCAAAATGCTCTTGCTTCCCCAGGCTCTTGGAAGGCCCCCTTCTTCATATAAATCTCCCCAGTTTCCAGGACTCCGAAGCGGCAGGCATGGAACCTTCAGAGCCCAGCTCCTAAGAGCTGAAACCCCCAGGCCACGAGCAGAGGGAAGGCCCCCTTGAAGAGGGAGCTGGCCTGCCCTCGGGCTAGAGAAAAAGAAGAGGCGGTGAAGGGCCAGCGGGGGGTGGGGGTGGGGGTCAAAGCAGCGGGGGAGGGAGGGCAGGCGGGGGGGGGGGGGGGGGGGGACGCAGGAGGGAGACTCACGCGGCACCGGCTCACACTCCAGCCTCTTCTTCTCTGCAGCAGACAGACAGCACAGTGGGCTCTCTGCGCAGACAGACCCCCACACCCAAGCTCCCGTCCCCCTCTCACGCCACCTGCCCTTCTCCTAAATGCAAACTTCTGACTTCCCTTCCTCCTCCTCCGTCCAGGAAACCTTCCCAGGCGGTCTCGCCAGCCCTGCTCCCACCGCCCCAGCACTTGGGACCAGTGCCTATGTGTCCCGGCGGCCCCATTACACCCAGGGCCTCGCCAGAGCCAGAGCAGCCGCTGTCTGCTTCCTGCCCTCCTTCACCAGGTCCTTTCGGTCTATTAGATTATGTAGCAGAAAGAACCTTTTGAGAACATTTAAAAAATCATCTGAGGGAGTGGCGCAGCGGAAACGAATCCACAGGGCTGTGGGTTCGATCCCTGGCCTCGCGCATGGGTTAAGGATCTGGCGTTGCCATGAGCTGTGGTGTAGGTCGCAGACGCGGCTCGGATCTGGCGTGGCTGTGGCTGTGGCTGTGGCGTAGGCCAGCGGCTACAGCTCCGATTGGACCCCTAGCCTGGGAACCTCCATAGGCCGTGGGTGTGGCCGTAAAAACAAAAGACAAAAATTAAAAATTAAAAAAAAAAATCATCTGAGAATATTCACAGATCCAGAAAACACAAAACTTCTCCATGCTGGCAGAACCTAAGCCACAGAGAAAAATAACTCCAGCTAACTTTTGCCCTCAACGTCCCCATTAAGCAGGTGGTCTCTGGAAGGCCCTGGGGACCAAAATAAACCAGGGTCCTCCCGCCAGTCGTGCTTCCCGGCTTACCACCCAGGTAGGCACAGTTAAAGTAGCTGCACAGCTGATTCCCGCTGGAGAGCGTCACGAGGTTCTGGGCTCCGTCCTGGGAGAAACTGGTGACGAAGAAGACTTCATGGGGGAGGATGAGCACCTCGCGCTCGTCCGGAAAGACAGACAGGGCCTCGATCGGGGCCCCAAAGCAAGTCCTCAGAGAGAAGAAGGTGGCAGTACCAAATTGGCGGGCTACCACCTCATCCTTGGAGCTGGAGGCAAACTGGCCGAAGCGGACAGAGTCCCCCAGCCTCTTGGGTGCAAAGCGAAGGTTGCTCACGCCTCGGAACACCGTCTCCCCGGGGCCCCTGCTGCAGCCCCCACTGCTCTGCAGCAGCTGCAGGCCCCGGGTCAGGTAGAAATGCAGGGCCTTGAAGGGGAAGCGCGTCATGTAGGACTCCCGGGAGTCGCCGTGCGTGCGCACGGCCCGGTTCAGCTCCCGGTACAAGGTGTTGGAGGAGTTGGTGTAGACCATGATGGCGATCCCGTGCTGGGCTTGGAAGCCGGGAGGCAGGCTGAGCCCCGGGCGCCTGCGCTCCCAGGCCTTCTGGGCTGTCCCCCAGGACTCGCGCAGCTGGGGGTGGCGGGCCATCTCCTCCTCCAGCAGAGGGGCCGCCTTCTCCTCCATCAACTCGGCGCAGCCCACGTAGGCATCATCGAAGGTGTCTGGAGCCAGGCTCAGGAGGGAAACATTCCGGGCCTCTGCAGCTAAGGAAGAGAAGGGACACACAGCAAGCGTGCACACTCAGAGTACTGGACAGAGGTCCTGGTGGCTGGTCAGTTCACTAACACGGAATCTCATTTCTTTTTTTCTTTTCTTTTTTTGTCCTTTTGTCTTTTCTAGGGCCGCTCCCAGGCTAGGGGTCGAATAGGAGCTGTAGCCGCTGCCCTATATACCACAGCCACAGCAACACAGGATCTGAGCTGCGTCTGCGACCTACACCACAGCTCATGGCAACACCAGATCCTTAACCCACTGAGTGAGGCCAGGGACCGAACCCACCACCCCACGGTTCCTAGTCAGATTCGTTCACCACTGAGCCACGACGGGAATGCCCCAGAATCTCATTTCTATGCCCAAATATCTTGGGTATAAAATGTGGCAAGAGCTCATAGGGCTTAATTAACAGGCACTGGAGTCAGACAGACATGGGTTCAAAGACTGGCTTCACCGCCTACTGGGCAAGTCTCTTCACTTTCCTGGGCTTCAGCTTTTCCGCCCATAAACGGAGGCTACTGCAAGCTCACAGGGCTACTGTAAGGACAGCAGACGGGCCCGCACTGGTACACCACCTAAGAGGGTCACTTCACCACTAGAGAGGTCCGTGCACTGGCTGGGACATGGGGCCGGATGACTCCCAGGCACTGTTCGGCGCTGAGACTCAGCATGCACGCGAGGTCAAATGTCTGGCCACCCTCCAGTGACCTGACCCCATGCCCATCACACAGGTGCTCAGACACCACACCGAGTCAGCGTCAGCTCTCCGACTCTGAGGAGACGGTGGGGAGGAGGTCAGGCCCTGGTCTGGGAGGGCTGCAGGAGGGCAGAACACAGGCCACCAGGCAGTGCTGGGAGAAGGGAAGTGAGAGGAGGAAGGTGGAGGGGGTCCCTCGGGAGGGGGGCATGAAGGAAGGAGGATCACAGGAGGACCAGCGGGTGGATTCGCGGGTGCTGGGAGGTGGAATGGGGACTCGAGGGACCCCTGCGGCGATGCAGCTTCCTGAGAGGAAGAGGATTAAGAGGAAACAGCCATCCCAGAGAAGACCCTGGGAGGGACCTTTGAGGAGTCGGGCCCCAACTTTTCCCTTGGAGGCAGCAGACGGTCCCCCAGTTACCTGCCTCGGGGTTCGGAGGCCTGGAGGTGTGGAGACCGACGCAGCTGAGGATGATCAGCAGAGCGGCCAGCATCATTCCTGGGGGAGACTTGAGAGTGAGATCCGGGTGAGGGGAGGACCAGCGGCGGCGGGGACTTGAGGTCCCTGGGCTGCCAGCAAGAGAGTTCAGGGGGCGTGGGCGGGGCCAAGGGCGGGGCTACGCGAGTGGGCGGGGCTTGGGGTTTATCCTCCCCACCTCTAGGGTGCCCCGGTGCCCGGCGCCTTCTGCTAGAGGGTGATAAAACTTTGGTAATTTGTCTCCGCTAGAAGAGCAGAGGGGACAGGGGGCCGGAGGCCGGGGAGGCCGAGAGCAGGAAGGAGCACCAAAGGTTCCTGGCGGCTGGGGCTAAACCCCGCGTGGGCGCTGCTCGCTGCCCTGACCCCGGTGTCTGGAGGATCAAAAGAAAAAGTCCCCTGCTAACTATAGGCCCGCGGCTGTAACCCGACCCCGCTCTTCCCCAAGCACAGCCACAGGCCTGGAGGGAGCGGGGCTGAGCGCCCCAACTCCCCTTCCCACGCACGGCGGGGTCTTTCTCCTGGCCCCTCTTTGTCTCCGAGCCAGACTGGAGGAAGGGACTTGTGAGCTGGGGGTCTCTCCTTCCCCTGGGCCTCTAGACCGCTAGGCCCGAGGAGACTCCGAGGGTCCCGCCCGCGCAGAGGGCACCTCTGGTGCACTTGTTGATTTGCATGCAATTTGCATATGGCCAACCCGTTGGGTCAGGCGCGGTCCAGCATCTGCGCCGGCTCCCAGCGGCTGCTCTTCTCTTTAGCCCTCCTCTCTTTAGTAAGCTTGGCTCACATACAGAGCGTTCCCTCCCGTGTCCTCAGGGTCCAGCCCTGCCCGCTCCCCAGACCCTCTCTCCCTGGAACTCTCAGACTCTCGGGTGACCCCATGTTTATAAACACTAGCTTTGGCCCTCACCTCCCCGGCCTTGCCCATAAATAACCTGGCTCTGGGCTTGGCGCCCACTCAGTGGTAACAGGAGAAGTGGCCAGCCCAGCCGGCAGCCTTGGGAAGAGCTTTCCCGCAGCCTGATCTCTGGGATGGCAGGCTTACTCCCCTGGAGTGGCCAGAGTTCAGGGTCCTGAGAGCCAGGATTTAAGAGATGTCCAGCTCTGAGGCGGGCACAGGAGGTTAGACTCACCCCCAGGACCTCCATCCTGCTCTGGCTCATTAATTCAGCCCCATTCTTACTACCCTAGCCCTTCAGGTTGCCAGCCAAATAAAGAACTCCCCTCAACCAGAATCCTGCTTTCTCCAAAGATCCCTCCTGTGGACCAGAAAGGAAGACAAACTGTGCCCGGGCTTGGGGGGAGGGCAAAGAGGGAGGTGAAAAAAGCAGCATCTCAAAAAACCAAAGTGCCTGGAGGGCCAACACAGCTTCAAGACAGGTTCTTCTGCCCCCTTCCAATGAGACTGGCCTCCCAAAAGCTCTCCAGGGTAAGAAAATTGGGAGTCAGAGTTCCCGTCGTGGCTCAGTGGTTAATGAACCCAATAGTATCCACGAGGATATGGGTTCAATCCCTGGCCTCGCTCAGTGGGTTAAGGATCCAGCGCTGCCGTGAGCTGTGGTGTAGGTCACAGATGCATCTCGGATCTTGCATTGTTGTGGCTGTGGTGTAGGCTGGTGGCTACAGCTCCAATTTGACTCCTAGCCTGGGAACCTCCACATGCCTTGGGTGTGGCCCTAAAATGACAAAAAAAAGAAAGAAAAGAAAAAGAAAACCAGGAGTCATTCTGCCATCTACCATTACTGTGAAAAACAGCATCTCCCTACATATCCTGCCTACCTCTCTCCCTGGAGGCTCCTGAGCATTTACAGTGGCTGGAAGAGAAGATACTGTCTGGGACAAGGAGGCCCGCAGGGGGAGAGCCCCTGGGAACAGATCTGCTGGTATCACGGCTTTGTCCCCTCTCCAGCCTCTGGCTTTGAGGAATTGCTTCTCCCAGCCAGAGGCATGGAGCCCCAAGAAAGACCCAAGGACATGGAGTCACCTCCAGTCCTGGAACGGGAGTCCTGATGGAGGCAGAAATTCCTCCAGGATCCCATGGCCAATCAGTGCTGGAGCTGGGGTTGCTCCCTGCACCTTCGCTGCATCTCCACGCTCTCCATGCTCACCTGAAAGGAACAAAATGTAAGGAGACGCCCGAGGCCAGGGCCGCTGAACGCAGTCCAGACTCAGCAGGGAGGCAGCTGGTGCAGCCTGGGTCCTTGGCTTCTCTCTGGCTTCAGGAGCCCCTTTTTCATGGTAAGAGCACTGGCGCCCAGGAGACTGGGCAGAGGCTAGGGTTCCCAGGCCCTGAGGAGGCCTCCAGAAATAGGCGGGAGGATCATCTTTCCCAGCAGCTGTGCGGCAGCGCAGGAGGGTGGGGGCGCCGGTATAAGAGGGAACCTGCCCGCCGCCGCCCCCGGGGCCGTCGCTGGAGACCACCGCCCGCCGCTCCGGCCCGGACAAAGTCTAGGTAAGGGGCATGCCACCTTCCTCCTGGGCGCTGGGCAGGGAGGGCGGCTCCTTAAGGGGAACGTCGGGATGTTCGTGGTAGAGTCATAGAGTCATTAGGAAAAGTTTCAGGGGACTTTTTATCTTCGTCTATTCAGACCGATATAAGGATATGCCCCCGACTGGGGAGCTTATCGGCCACAAGCATCATTTCTCACAGTTCTGGAGGCTGGACGTCTCAGCTCACGGAGCCGGCACGGCTGGGCGAGGGCCCTCTTTCCTGGTTCGCAGGCAGCTCCTTCCCACCGGGACCTCACACGGTGGAAGGCGCTCGGGAGCTCTGTGGGGTCTCTTCTCGAAGAAGCAAGCCCAGTGGTGAGGGCTCCCGAACTAACGATCCCCCAAGGCCCCACCTTTTAATATTGTCACATCCGGCATTCACGAATGTGGGGGGGCAACACAAACATTCCGATGACTGCACCTCTGATGGACAGGTCTGGGACCCCCAGGGAAGCGCGAGGCTGCTGGGAAATCTGGGGACTTCTGGGGGGGGGATGTGGAGCCCCATCCCCAGTGGGGAGTGTTCTCTGGGGACATTCTGACAGGGAACTGACAAGAGAAGCGCCTTGGGAAGGAGAGGAAGGGACAGAGAGGCAGCCAGGCCGGAAGAGGGGTCCCCAGTGCTCCACGCCTTGGCCTCCCATGTCTCCCCCCCACTGGCCTCCCAGTGCTCCCCCCCATGTCTCCCCAAAGCTAGTCACTAAGCCATCAAAGTACCTGCTCCACTGAGGTCTACACTGTTCTTTGCACTCAGAAAGCCTCTCAGACGTACAGCAAGCATGCCAGCAGGCCTCCTTTGTGCCTGGCTTGGGCTGAGCTCTGGGGACACGGGGTGGGTCATACCTGGTCCCTGCCCTCCAGGATCTCACAGGCCAGGCGGGGAGGAAGGACACGGAAGGGCAGCACAGTGCGACCAGGGCGGTAACAGAGAAAGCACATGGGTGATTTAGGAGCCCAGAGGAGCCAGAGGTCTTCCTGGAGGAGGTGGCTCCTGAGCTAAGCCTTGAGGAGAGGGCAGCAGGAGGAGGCCATCCTGGCAGGGGCCACGTGTGCAGAGCCACACGGAAGGAGGCGGCAGCACCTCACCTGGACCTCGGTGCTGCAGGGCAGAAGCCAAGCAGGGCTGGTGGCGCTCGAGGCTCAAGAGGTGATGGCGGGTCGGGTCACAGATGGCTTCGGATGCCAGTTCGAGGAGGATGAACTCTGTCCTGAGGGGAAAGGAGGAAAGGTTTATATTGTTCTGTGGCTTTTTTTCCTTCTTCTGGATGTGTTTTCATTTATTCCCTCGTAATTTTCATCTCTGTATTTTGAGATATTTCTCCCAGTCAGGTTTATAGCACAGAGAGTTTTTTTTTTCTCTTTTTAGGGCTGCACCCATGGCATATGGAGGTTCCCAGGCTACGGGTCTAATCGGAGCTACGGCTGCCAGCCTACGCCACAGCCACAGCCATGCCAGATCCGAGCCGCATCTGCAACCCACACCGCAGCTCATGGTAATGCCAAATCCGAGCCAAGTCTTCGACCTACACCACAGCCACAGCCATGCCAGATCCAAGCTTCGTCTGTGACCCACACCACAGCTCATGGTAATGACGGATCCAAGCCAAATCTTTGACCTACAGCTCACGGCAACACCGGATACTTAACCCACTGAGTGAGGCCAGGGATCGAACCCACAACCTCACGGTTCCTAGTCAGATCCATTTCCACTGAGCCACGAAGGGAACTCCAAGCACAGAGCACTTTAAAGCAGGAAAGGACCATGGCCAGCCGGGCTTTAGAAAGAGAGCATCAGTTAGCAGGGATGATAGTGGAGGGAAGAGCAGGGAGCAGGTCAGGGCTGACGTGACCCGTAGCGGGATGTGGGGATGCAGGAAAGGAAGGAGCACCTAGGACAGACACCTACTGGGCCCAGCACTAGCTGGCAACGGATTTAGTGTTTGATGAGTGACTGACTGAATGGAGACCCAAGTGGCCATCCTGTGTGACTGAGTGAGTGACAAGGATGGCAGATCACATGACACTCTTCTGAGGGCAAGTCCACTGGAACCTCTGGATGGTTGAATGATGAAGCTAGATGAAGCCCAAAGAGCGATTAATCGTAAGGGCCCCAGGGTATCTGGAGGGACACAAAGCCCAGAAATGAAACGCCTCTAGAAACCCAAGGAGGCGTCTCACTCTGCCTGCTGCTTTGCTCTTCTCTGCCTCTTTCCCTGGGCATCTCATCGCCTCCCTGACTTCAACACACCCACGGCTCTCAAACGTCTTACTGTCCATTCTGCTCCCTCTCGGACGCCTGCCCCTGCACAGTCCACATGCGCCAAACTGAACTCACCGCTTCCCCTCCAATTCTAATCATTCATTCAATGCACTTTTTTCAATTGAGCATCTACTATGTGCTGAGCAAGATGAGCTTTTAGAGCCTACTCTGCTTCTCTGTATGTGCAGCCTAAGCGTGGGCAGCCGAGCGTGGGCCTTGATCTTCCCCTTATCTTATCCCCTAGGTCCCGTCAGACAGCACGTCCAGGAAACTCTCTACGTAGTAGCTCTGTGGCTGCCCTCGCCGCCAAACCCTTAGGCCACAGGCTTCAGAGTCCTCAGTCTGACTTCACAGTCCGCCTCCCCCATCCTAAGCCTCTGCTATCTTTTATTGCTGTGTTTCCGTAGGGCAGTGACGGGGACAGAAATGGGGCAGTGGAGAGGCAGTGAGGGACACAGTTGGCTCTGTGAGTTTCCACGGCATGACAGTTTTGCTGTCAGTGGCGTGCAAATGGGTCTTCAGGTTGACTGTAGACTGGCTGAAGCAAGCTTCGATGGGCAGCTCGGCTTCAGGCTGCCAGTCTGCTTCAGCTGGGCACCTCCTTGGTGCCAGCTGGGTGCAGGTTTGCTCCTTTGGGGTCCAGGCTAAAGGAACGGTTCTAGGCCATCCATGTTCTGATGGTTTCTAACCCAAAGAGGACACCTTCGCTCTTAGTTCAGGTTCCCCTAAAAGCAGACCCAGAGACAAAGACCTGGGTGTAGCGAGCTTATTTGTAAGGTGATTCCTGGAAGTACAGGTGAAGAAGCGGCAAAGTGAGATGGAGAGAAAAGCCGCCTCCTGCCCACCCCCGCACCGTGTGTTAATCAGCCACCATGACCACAGTCCAATCAACAAACCATGACCAACTACTTCCCACCGGGGACCTGCTTCGGAAGAGGGACTCTGACGTCCATCCCTCACTGGAAGTTGTTCCTGGAAATGAACAACTTCCTGCACTTTGGGGCTGCCCTGAGCAAGCTCCTAGGTGATAGAGAAAGTCTTGGACACAGAAATCTATGGAGCACTAAGGGTGGGAGGCTCTCAGATGCTGAAGAACTAGCCACCGCCCCTGTGTGTGGACTTGAAGGTGAGCGGAGGGGCTGTGGGTTGGGGAATGAACAGCGTCGGGTACACTCTCTTTTACACAGCGTCCATCAGGCCTCAGGAAAGACGCTGAGTGGCCCTGCTTGGATTGCGTGTCCATCCATGAGCCAACCACAATGGCCAGGGCACCAGAGCACCAGGGTCGGGTCCTGTGTTCCCGACACGGGAGTGCAGAGAGAGGAAAGGCCATCCTGAGCCCACAGACTAGATTCTCCACAAAGAGAGGCTCTATTACAGAAGCTCAGATGTCTTTGGGGGTTTCCAAGAGACCACGAGAGTTCATGCAGCTTTTCGCTGCTCCATCTCTGCCCATTAGCATTCCGTTCTGGAACAGGGGAGAGGTTTCTCTACACCCCCCTGCAATGCCATGTTCAATCCTACCTACTCCGTATCTCCTCTGGTCAGCTCGTCACTTAAGCCCACTCCTGGTACAGATGCGTTTCTACCAGGCTCCCTGGGCTCTTCTTGCAACGCCCCACAGGCTACCTGAAACTCCTCGCTCCTTCCTACTCCATCTTCACCTCGAAAGAGCGTAAAGAAGCAGGGGTGTGGGTTTTGTTGTCTCTGTTCATAATTTGATCCTCGGCACCTGACATATTACAGATGCTCAAGAATTTTCTGCTGAATAAATGAGTAAGCAGGTTTGGATGGAGAAGAAAAGCAGTTCCGTTTAGGACTTGTTGAATTTGATAAAAACTGCTATTCACCCCATCGCCCAGAGGTCACACCTCAATTTAAACAGTATACTGGGGAGTTCCCGTCGTGGCGCAGTGGTTAACGAATCCGACTAGGAACCATGAGGTTGCGGGTTCGGTCCCTGCCCTTGCTCAGTGGGTTAATGATCCGGCCTTGCCGTGAGCTGTGGTGTAGGTTGCAGACGCGGCTCAGATCCCGTGTTGCTGTGGCTCTGGCGTAGGCCGGTGGCTGCAGCTCCGATTCGACCCCTAGCCTGGGAACCTCCATATGCCACAGAAGCGGCCCAAAGAAATAGCAAAAAGACCAAAAAAAAAAAAAAAAAACCCCAGCATACTGGTAATTAGAGGGTTTTAGATTTGGAGACTGATAAAATTAGAGCCACATAACATACAGCGTCTCAGGGTCAGTGAACTACCAAGACGCAGCCCCCACCAACAGCCAGAGAGATCAGGGAGCAGGGGTGGATGCATAACCACTCTGAAATTTGTGTTCCATTTTTGTCAAGGCGCATATACGAGTTTCCTGAGGAGAAGTTTCAGCTTTCATCAGATCCCCAAAGATAAAGAACCACGGGAGCTCCTCTTGTGTCTCAGAAGGTTAAGAGCCCAACTAGTATCCATGAGGATGCGGGTTCAATCCCTGGCCTTGCTCAGTGGGCTAAGGATCCTGCGCAACTGCAAGCGACAGCGTAGGCTGCAGATGAGGCTCGGATCCCGCGCTGCTGTGACTGTGGTGTAGGCTGCTGCGGCTCTGACTCAACCCTAAGCCTGGGAACTAGTCCGTACAGGCTTCGCACAGACAACTGTGTGTGCATGAACATTTAAATGTTGTATTACTTGCACGTGCATAGGAAAAGGCTCTGAAGGGCACTGCTGCCATGCAAGCAGCAGGCACAGATCACAGCGAGGAGGAGGGTGTGAAGGGACAGGAAGACGGGGACTTGGACTTCCTGTGACTCATTCATACACAACACGCATGGATTACTCCGGAATAGAATAAACAGAAAAAAAGGAAAAAAGAACCACCAACTTGGAAGCTGTTCCAATCTTTTTTTTTCCCTTTCTTCTTCTGTTTAGGGCTGCACCTGTGATACGGGGGTTCCAGGCTAGGGGGTCGAATCGGAGCTGCAGCTGCCGGCCTACACCGCAGCCACAGCAACTCGGGATGCAAGCAGTGTCTGCGACTTACACCACAGCTCATGGCACCGCCAGATCCTTTTTTTTTTTTTTTTGGCATAAAAAGGGCAGCTTCAATTTATTTATTTTTTATATATTACTCAATGAATTTATTACATTTATAATTGTACAATGATCATCACAATCCAATTTTATAACATTCCTGCACTGCCAGATTCTTAACCCACTAAGCCAGGTCAGGGATCGAACCCGCAACCTCATGGATACTAGTTGGGCTCTTAACCCACTGAGCCATGACAGGAACTCCCAAAACGGTTCTAATCTTGACCCAAAGCCAGGGTGCCTTCCTGGAGCCTCCTCGGGCCCCAAGCGTCCCCACCCACCACGAGGTGCAGGAGCTCCCCCTGGGGAAGCAGGGAGCCTCCTTACTCCCCCTACCCGCCCCCTCCTTCCCTCACCTCCTGGAGGGTCTCCATCTGTCCCTGCTTGGAAGCAACTGAGGGCTAAGGGGACGAGGGTTCAGCAGGTGGCACGACCACAGGGAGAGAGGCGGCCCCTCTGGACCCCGGGCCCGGCTCTGAGCCTGTCCCTGGAGTCCTGCTGTGGCCCCACCAGCTGACCGCTCTCGGATCTGCCCTGTTCCAGCCTCGTCCCCAGGAGGGGAAGCCCAGACCGCTCACTGCGGCGGTCAAGCTCCTTCGGGGCCAGCCCCAGGCTTTGCGCCTTGCTCAGGCCGCCACGGCCGCACCAGACAGAACATCCTTCTCTCCACACCCAAGAGCTCCGCCTCCGAGCCCTCTGCCCTGCCACCACGGCCACCCCACTCCTGCCACCACCCCCACGCCCCATCTCTCGACCACTTCCACTCACGGAACCCGTGTTCGCCTCTTCATCCTGCAAGACCTGACTCACATGCCACCTCCTCCAGGAAGTCCCCTGTGTTCCTTCTGGCAAGAAGTGTCCCTGCTCTTTTCTGAGCCTCCGTTTCTAGGTTGTGACGCTGAGCCGAGCCCTGAGTGGCAAAGACGAGGTGTCAGTTCATGTTTATTAAACGGTGCCGTTTCTCACTTTCCAGATGAGGAAACCGAGACCCAAAGAGTACCTCGCCCAGGGTCACCTGTGACATGAAGACCCCTGCCGCCACGTGTCTGCTGCTGGTGACCATGGGCCTTATGGCAGCGCTGCAGGTACAGTCACCCTCTGCTGTCCCCACCCCCCAGCTGCTGGCTTCTCAACGCTGCAGGGTGCTGCCCCCGGGATCGGGGCTCAGGGATCGCTCAGCCCAGAGGACGGCCCCAGGGCCTGGTCTTGGGGAGTCGAACGAGTGGTTCCCCTCCCCTCCCCCTTTCTCAGCTCAGTGGGGGGAAAGCTGGATGACAGGGCCCGTTCTCCTGGGGCCTAACCTCTGTCCTTGCTGCCCCCTCTTCAGGCTCAGAGCCACCCCATCACTCGACGAGACCTCTTCTCTCGAGAAATGCCCCTGGACATGGCCTTGGCCTCCTTCGACGACCAGTATGCGGGCTGCACCACAGCCATGACGGCTGCTCTCCCGGATCTCAACCGCACGGAGTTCCAGGCCAACAGAGTGTACGCGGACGGCTGGGTGCAGGCCAGCAGCCAGTGGCAGGAGCGCCAGGCCTGGGGGCCGGGGTGGGGCGGCAGCCCTTCCCGCCTGCCCCCACCCCCAGGCTTCCGAGAAGAGCATGGGGTGGCCCTCCTGGCTTACACGGCCAACAGTCCCCTGCACAAAGAATTCAACGCGGCCGTGCGCGAGGCGGGCCGCTCCCGGGCCCACTACCTCCACCACTTCTCCTTCAAGACACTGCACTTCCTGCTGACCGAGGCCCTGCAGCTGCTGAGCAGCGGGCAGCGTCCACCGCAGTGCCACCAGGTGTTCCGAGGGGTGCAGGGCCTGCGCTTCCGGCCCGCGGGGCCCGGGGCCACCGTCAGGCTGGGCGGCTTCGCCTCCGCGTCCCTGCAGAACGCCGCGGCCCAGCAGTTTGGGGAAGACACCTTCTTTGGCATCTGGACCTGCCTCGGGGCCCCGATCAAGGGCTACTCCTTCTTCCCCGGGGAGGAGGAGGTGCTGATCCCTCCCTTCGAGACCTTTCAGGTGATCAATGCCAGCAGGCCAGCCCAGGGCCCTGCCCGCATCTACCTGCGGGCCCTGGGCAAGCGGAGCACCTACAACTGCGAGTACATCAAAGGTGAGCGGGGCGCAGGGTGCGGGCCGGCCTGCAGCTGCGCCCGAGGGGGGCTCCCCACCATCTTCAGGGGGCGCAAACAGAGCTATGAACGGCAGTGAGGAGGACCTAGTCCTGCCCCCGGCCCCTCGGCGCCGTCCAACGAGGGGAGACATAGCCTTCTGAGGCAGTTCACCTGCTTCTTGACCCTGGAGGCGCCTACGCTGGAACTGCCCACTTGCCTGCTGGGAGCGGGAAGGAGGTTTCGCGACCAACAGAGGTGTCTTTGGCCATCTGAGGGCCAACAGACTTGGTCAGGCTTTTCTCCCCGCTGGAAGCTGCTGTCAGAAATGAATAAGCAGGAGTTCCCGTTGTCGCTCAGCAGAAACGAACCTGGCTAGTGTCCATGAGGATGAGGGTTTGATCCCCGGCCTCAGTCAGTGGGTTAAGGATCCAATGTTGCTGTGGCTGCAGCTTCAATTAGACCCCCTAGCCTGGGAACCTCCATATGCCGAGGGTGCAGCCCTAAAAAGACAAAAAGAAAGAAAGAAAGAAAGAAATGAGTAGGCACCCCGACCCCAGTTTTCCGAGAGGAGTGTACTGATTTGACGGACCAGAAATCCCGTGCTGTCGGGCGTGCTGGGCAGGGAAAAGGGGGGAGGGGGTGAGACAGCAGCAGGTGCTGTACCACGAAGCTCCAGTTTGGGCTGTTGCAGGTCTCGGATGCTTTCTTGCCCGCCCCGCAAGGACCTGCCAGAGGAGGAATTATGAGGATGGGGCCCTGTGAAGGGGCTCCGGGCTGCTGGTCTTGGCTGAGGGCTGCCCAGGGGTATGCAGGGCCCAGCTTTCATAGTGAGAGCCAGGCTGTTGGCTGGAACCGTGGACCGCACCTAAAGCAGAAGAAGGTCTGGTGTGGCTTCAGGGACTACCTACCCTGGAGCATCAGCAGCACGCATGAGTTGGTGGGGGGTGAGGAAGACACGCAAAGGGCATAAACGAGCCCCTCCCTGGACAAGGCATGGCAGAGGAAGAAATGGGTGTGGCGTGGAGACAAAGTTACAGGCCAAGGGAGCAGGAGAGCCCAGACGACCTTGGAGCTGGGGCCTTTCTGGATCTGCTGCTCACAGGTCAAGTCAAACCCAGGCAACGGATGTCTCATTATAAGGAAGCAGAATCAGGGGAAATGCAGCAGCTTTTCCCAGAGCAAGTCAGGGAAGGTCCACGGGGCTTTGGATGCCGTCCCCTCCCGAAAGGCAGCCACGGAGCCTTTGATTCTCTGCTGTTTCTTCCCTGTAGACAAACAATGCAAGTCTCGCCCCTGCCGTCTGGATAACTCAGGTAAGGGCTGCAGGCATCTGTGGGCTCTGTCTGGGGATGAGCAGGCTGCCCTGGGTTTGGGCCCCCCTCCTGGATGGATGTTCCCCTTAAAAGAAAAACAACCCTCTTGTAATCAAAAAAAGTAAACTCTCTTAGGCAGACACCTGTGGGGTGTGCGCGGGGCAGTGGTCGGCGAGCTAACATACCTGCCCCCTGGCCTGGGGCTGTCCCCTCCCTCACAGGCCGCCACCGATCAGACTCCAGGGAGTTCCAGGCTGCACTGAGGTGACAGAGGGAAGGGCCACTCCCACAAAGTCCCCCTGGGCCTTCTCCTCTTTCCCCTGCAGAACCCTCTCTCTGTCACTGCTGAGGGCTCCCTCAGACCACTGTTCAAGGTCAGGGTCAGTACTGGGGGCTGGACACCTGGGCTATAGTCTAGACTCTGCCCTACTGTCCAAGGTCAAAGTCAGTACTGGGGGTCAAGACACCCGGGCTATAGCCCAGGCTCTGCCCTAACTCTCTGTGAGCACTCATCCCTACTCTGGCCCAGGCTTCTCCCTCTATATAATAAGCATATTGGACTAGATGGTCCCCAAGGCCCCCTCAGCAGTGACTCTTCTCCTCCCTTGAACTTGCTGTGCCAGGGCCTGCCTGAGCCTCCATTTCTCTAGGTAGAAACAAGCTTTCCCAGGGGAACCTACTAGACCAGGCCATTCCTGGGGAAGGGATCACGCCACTCCTCCCTCAGGGCTCTGCGAACAGCGAGCAGGAAGGAGCTGGCCTCTGCTTTGTTCCCAGCCTTCTCCGTGACATGGTACCACTCGGCGCTCCAGCGCATGAACCCTGGCCAGTGTCACAGGTGCCATCATCAGCCCTGTTCCACAGACGTGAGGGAAGGCACAGAGAGGTGAAGCCCCCAGAGCTAGGACCCCACTGTCTGCGGGGTCCAGACAGCCTAGCCCTAGAGCCAAGCTCTGAAGCCCCACACCAGGCCGGCCCCCACCGGCCCAGGCACCATCTCCTTTCATCCTTACTACACGGTCAGGGACTAGAAGGGGGTGTGCCGGGGAGCACGACCCTCCTTACAGAGCAACATGAGACCCAGAGACAGAAGTGACTCGCTCCAAGTGACAGAGTGAGTTAGTGGCAGAGTCAAGGTCTCTGCATTCTGATAATGCAATTTCAAGCACCGGGAAAGGCTAGGGTTCCCGCCCCCTCTCCCCCCATCTGGTCCACCAGCACCTCTCATAGCAGAGTCCGGGCAGAGGAGCAAAGATGGGCACCACCGCTCCCACTCCAAGCTCTGGCCCGTTCCATCCTGCCACGTGGTGCCTCAGGTGGGTCAACGGGAGGCTGGTGGACGGACCTAATGACTCCTGAAAGGGGAGCCGGGGCTCTCCTGGTCTCATCTCTGTTCTCCTTCCTAAATTCTTCCTCTTTGTCTCCCAATGCACTGTGTATCAGCTCACTCTGCTCATTTCTTTTTTTCTTTTTGCCTTTTCTAGGGCCACACCCATGGCATATGGAGGTTCCCAGGCCAGGGGTCTAATTGGAGCTGTAGCTGCCACCCTATGCCACAGCCACAGCAACGCTAGATCCAAGCCATGTCCGCAACCTACACCACAGCTCACAGCAACGCCGGATCCTTAACCCACTGAGCGAGGCCAGGGATCGAACCCGCAACCTCATGGTTCCTGGTCGAATTCATTTCTGCTGCGCCACACTGGCAACCCCCTGCTCATTTCTTTTGACCTTGTGTCCTTCCTTGTACACCATGCTTCACCCCCAAACCTCTCTGCCTCTGTTTTCCCTGCAGCTATGGGTCGGGGCCCCCCTTCTGCACTCTGGTCCCTTCTACTGCTGCTCTGGTTCCTTGTTGGGGGAGCCTTTCCAGAGAGTCCAGGCCTCCTCTGATCTCTACCGAACAGCTCTGCCTGCCGCCCCTGCCCAACGTGAGGACGTCAGGCACATGTGTGCTTTAAGCGCGGCCAAGATCCCTGGTGACTCCACTGGCAGGGAACTCTGGGACATTGGCAGCTGCCAGGCCTGCTGGTGGGGAGAGAAGACCGTGGGGACTGAGCCTCACCCAGGGCCCTGGGAGTAGGGGGCTGAATGCAGGACAGGGAAGAAAAGCACTTGGCCACGGCTCGGTCATGGCTCGTGCCCATGTTACTCAGATGCCTCCCGCGTCCCTCTGGACAGCTCCCACTCGCTCCTCTGGGAGCCGTCTCTGGCCTCCAGCCTGCTGGGTCAAGAGCCCTGCCTCTTGGCTCCCACGGGGCCCTGCATTATTCTCTGTACCGGGCCCATGTCTGTCTGTCTGTCTGTCTCCCAGACCACGAGCACCCTGAGCACAGGGACTGTGTGTAAGGCACAGAGGTGGTACCAGGACACGTTTGGAAGTCAGAGAGCAGCACGTGTCTGGGTGGCTGGTCCCTGAACTGCCCCTCCCTTGGGCCCTTCAAGCTCTCTGGATGTCCCTGTGTGTGAACTGCGTGGCCTGGATCTAAGGCCAGAGCGTAGAGAGCAGGAGAAGAACAGCGAGCTTCAGGTCCTCTGCCAGGCTCTCTATCAAATCCCAGTCATTTTCTTGTCAGCAAAGATGTAACTTCTGCTCTGATGTCCTAAGGTCCTAAGGTCCCTAAGGGGCTGGATCCCCCAACATCCACCATCATGGGCCCTGGGGTAGGAGGACATGGAGGACGAGCTAGGCACACACTTACTTTATTATCAGTTGCGGCTTTGGGGACAAATCCTGTGTGGCCTCCTGCCCTGGAAACTCAACCCGGAATCCTGACTCTCCCAACAGCTTTCCTGAGCCCCTAGGCAGGGACTGGCAAGACCAACTCCCTGGAACAGCAGCCCCGGGGAAGGGAGAGAAGGAAACCTGGCAGTTCTCTGTCCCACCTGCCCTCTCCCCACGGGAGGCGCTGACACTCAGAGCCCAAGTTCGGTCCCATCCCTCCAGGACTGCACTTTGATCAGGACCCTTCTTAGAGTTCCTCCTCCGTGGGAATCAGGGGAGCAGCAAGCTCTGGATTTCCCTGCGAGGTGAGGGCAGGGACAAGAGTACTCCCTCTGTTTGTGAAGTCAGTAGCGCTGGAGAGAGGATGCCCCAGGCCCTGGGCTGGGCCGGGGGGGGGGGGGGGTGCGGTGTGCCTGAAGGCCAATCACCACCAGGCCGTTTCACCCCATCTGGAGGTGCTGTGGCTGCAGCAATCCTCTGGGACTCACAGGGCCTGCACCAGCACCAGAAGGCTCATGACCAGGGCCATGGAGAAGAAGATGCCCAGGAAGAAACGGTCCATCACACGGGCCAAACGCTTCCAGTCCTCATGGCGGCGCTGAGCAGCACGGTGGCTGTGGACGGCGCTGGCAATGGTGGCTACGTGGCGCAGCAGGGCTTCCTGACGGCAAAGGCACCGAGGCTCTGGGCAAGGGCCTGCCAAGGGGCCAGCTCCTGGGTCAGGAGGCTGGGGACTGGGGGATAACTCTGGTGGCCTGGATTGCCCGCAGGGCTCCCCTCGTTCCCGCACACACAGACCCCGTGCCAGGCGTCCCAGGAGGAGGGCCCGTGCCCAGGCTGGCACCGGGCGGGCGCTAGGACCACAGTAGTGCAGGTTCATGATAAGGATGGTGAGCGCAGTGGAGAAGGTGACCAGCGTCATGGTGGCCATATAGTACTTGCCTGTGGGAGAGAGAAGGGGCTGGGGCCCCAAACGAGACCTCGGGGTGGGGGGGGGGGGCTGAGCTCACCCCCACAATGCTCTCCGGACCCTCCGAGCCCCATGGATGGAAGCGGGAAGGAAGGAAGCGCCAAGGCTCCCCACCCCGCATCTCCCCATCGGGTTCTCAGAAGCCACCTGCTCCCTAACTGTCCCCGTCACTTGCAATCCGTGAAAGTCAGGCTCTTAGATAGAACCAGCATGACCTGGGCCGAAGCTACCCTAGAACCGTCCCCAGGGTCTGCAGCGGTGCTTCCCTGAGTTAATAAACGGTCAGATGCTGAGCAGACGGCCCGGCGCACGGCGCACGCTCGGCACATACTGCCTGTTACTGCGACACCTGGGGCGTTGAGCTTCCTCCACCACGTCCCTGAGAAAAGACCAACTCTTTCCATCACCCCTTCGCGCGAGGGGAGAGGCGGTCTCCGCGGAAGAGGCCTCCCTCTTCCCCGCATCTCAGGACGAGGGGCGCCCCCACCAGGACGCGCAGCGAGGCCCCTCAGCGTACACACAGCGGGACACTCCGTCAGGCTCCCGCCACGGCCCGGGCGGAGACCCGCGCGCCTCAGCCCCGGGGTGGGGGACACCCTCCCCGGCCCGTCCCTGCCGCCCCGCGCCCACAGGGCTCACCTATGAGCGGCACGCTCTCGGCTGGCGGCATGCTCTCCGCCAGGAGCAGCTGGAAGACGGTGAGCGCCAGGAGCACGGTGACGCCCAGCGACACCTTCTCGCCCGAGTCGGCGGGCAGGTGGAAGGCGAGCGGGGCGAGCAGCGAGATGAGCACGCAGGGCAGCAGCAGGTTGCACACGTAGGCGGCGGCGCGGCGGCGCAGCAGCAGCGTGAAGGTCACGTCCGGGTAGGGCTCGGAGCAGCAGCCGTAGGTGAGCACCCGCCGCCGGGCCGGCATGCCCAGCACGCGCCACTCCACGTTCTCCACGAAGTCGGCCAGGCTGGCGGCGGCGCCGCGCGGGCGCACGTCCAGCTGGTGCCCGCCGTGCGTCCACGAGCCGAACGTCAGGCCGCAGCGCTGCGCGTCGAACGGGAAGGCCGACACGTCCACGCGGCACGAGCTGCGCGTGATGGCCGGCGCGTCCCAGCGTACGGCGCCGTCGTGCCGCAGGACCACGTTGGTGCTGGCCGAGGCCGCCGCCTGCGCGTCCACCCTGCGGGCAGGGCGTGGGTCCCTGAGGCGCCGCGGCCCCCGCAAGTCCCCGCCAGGCAGTCCCCGCAAGAGGGGCCCCTCGGCGCCTGAGGGCCCAGAGCAGGACTCAGGTCTGGCCCTGAAGTGGCGTGAGGCGCGCGGTGACCTTCCTTGGGCGTCATGTGCAAAGTGCTCTCTTCGAGGGGCGCTGGGGAAAGTCTACATGGCCGTGTGTTGTCCGGGAAAACAGAACTGCCTTAGGTGGCAGAAAGGAACGCTCCAGAAGGCTGAACCCTGGAGGCGGTCCCTAGGCAGGCCCTGGGGGAGCCCGGAGAGACCCCGGCCCGGAAGGGGGGAAGGGGGGCGCGTGTCCTAAAGAGGCTCTTGTGCCCCGGAACCCTCTCTGCCAGAGATACAGAGCTGCCCTGGACCACCCAGAAGGTTCCCAGGGGACATTCAGCCTGGGTTGGCTTGGGGCAGCCTCGAAGGGGCTTGTGAAGTCCTCCAGCAGGCCCGAGCGTGTGGGGGGTGGAGAGGGAGGGAGGGAAGGGGGGAGAGGGAGGGAGGGAAGGGGGGGGAGGGAGAGAGGGAGGAAGCCCTACGGCCTGCACGTTACCTACAATTGCCAAACCTGCCGACCCCTCCCTGACCCCTTAGAAAAATCCTGTGGGGAAGCTGGCTGGGCACTGCCGCGGCCAGGTACCCTGTGGGGATGGACAGCGCGTGCTCACCCAGAGCCAAGGGCAGCTCTGGGGGCGGGCGGGGAAGCAGTACTTGTTATAGAGGACGATGTCCGGCCGCCACACGAGGCTGCTGGGGATGCGGATGGCATCCAGGCCCCCGTAGGCGTCAGGGTCCCACCGTAGGTAGGCATCCGTCCACTCCTGTCGTATCCACAGGTACAGGGTCAGCACCTGGTCCCGCTCATCCTGGTGGAAGGCAGAGTGGGCGGGCGGTGGACACGTGTGTGTGCACACCCTCCCGTGTGTACACCCTCACGTTCGGAGGTCTGGTCAGCACCTGCACGCCTGACCTGCCCCACAGTCCGCTTCCCACCCACGTCTGCTTAGTGACTTTGGCACGTCCTTCTCTTGTCTGGGCCTGAAATTCTTTGGAAGTTCATGCGTGATAATCCCTGCTAGACAGGGATTCGAGTGTGCAAACTATTGGGCACACCGTGGGGAGCCAGCGGTATCCAACGGTTGGTAACTGTTACTACTGCGGCCAATATTAACGCTTGCAGGGAAGACCTGTTTGGAGAATAAGCCTAGCCTCTCAGCCCCCATGCCTTGACCCTGGCAGCAGCACACACCGCAGCTGTGTGACCATCACGACGCACCATGTCGATGATCTGGGACAGTGTCACTTCCAGGGTCACGTTCAGAGCCTGGTCTGTGTCTGCCACAGGTCTCAGGGCACTTGTGTAGTTGGCAAAGAGGTCTCGGAACAGCTTGTGCGCCAGCCTGCCCTCGGCTCCCAAGCACTCTGCGGGACCAGAAGGAAGGGGTGTCCTTTGAGATCCTCATCCAGGGGCCTCTGCTCACACCCTCTGCCCCCACAAGTTGAGCCCCTGCCACCTGCTTCACTGTCTCACAATTGTCTGTGCTTGGTTTCTGTCCCTCTACGTATAGCTCTGGTCCCCCCGGGCTGCCTCTGGGGATGGGTGAGGTGCAGGCTGTGGGGTGAGGAGGTACGGTCTTCTGAAGAGGGCTGTGGGCTTCTTCCCCACCCTCCCTGCCCCTCCTCAAGGACCTGGATGGGCCTGTCCCACCATAAACGCTAGAGGGCCCCAAACGGACCATAAGAACCCCAGCTGTCACCCAGCCAACTGGAATCCTGGGGCCCCAGCCCCTCCAGGCTCTCCAGCCTGTCTCAGCTTTTTCCAGGTGCTTCCGTTGATTTCTTCAAAGCTTCTGGCACTATGGACCCCTCCCTCCTGAAAACACTCTTCCTGGGTTTTTGTGCCACACCCATTGTCCTCGGTCCTTGATTTAAGTGGTATCCCCAGAATCCTGTCTGTGGCCCTCATCTGCTGTTTCCTTCAGCCCACATCTTTCTGCTGAGCTCCAGACTTGAATGTCCTAGAGACACCTTAAACTGTGCCCATATGAACTCACTCCTTGCCCCACGCTCTGGAACCTGCTCCCTGCTCCGCGTTCCCCATTTCAGCAAGCTGCACCCCTCCAGTGACCTCAGCCAGAAGCCTGAGTCACGTCTCCCTTCTGCCCCTTCCCTCTGCAAACCATCCTGTGCCCAAATCCTGTCAGTCATACTGCTGAACATTTTTTTTTTCTTTTTGGCTGCCCTGTGGAATAGGGGGTTCCCAGGCCAGGGAAGGTGCAGCTGAGATCTAAGCCACAGCTGTGGCAAGGCTGGATCCTTAACCCACTTTGCCGAACCGGGGATGGAACCTGTGTCCCAGAGTTCCCAAGAAGCCACCAATCCTGTTGTGCCACAGCAGGAGCCCCAGAAACTTTCTCGAATGCTTCATCTCCTCTCCGGCTCAGCCCGTCCTCCCTCCGTGGACCAGAGCAGCAGCATCTTCTCTGCTCCCCGCCTCAGGTGCCCCTCTCTGACCATGTGCCATGCTTCTGAGAGATCAAGCTTTTAAACCAGCAAATCTGACTACACTGCAGGAGCTGCTTAATCCTGCTTAGTGGCTCTCCACTCCTTTCTCCACTCCTACCGGATAAACCCAAACTCAGCCTGGCATTCAAGGCCTTTTGTTATCTGGCCCCACTGGCTTTTCCAGCCCTACTCTTGGGAGCGCCCACCCCAGCCAGGCAAGCCCCCCCACCCCTCCTCCGCATTCAGCAGATAAATAGAGCTTGTTCCCAGCACAGAAATGCTGAGGGAGCATGTGGAGGAACCTGGGGAGGACACACGAGCAGCAGCAACGCCCAGAGACTAGGGAGGGTTTACTGAGCTTCCTACCTGGAAGGAGTGGGAGCAGCAGCAGGAGGCCCAGGCTGGAGATAGAGAAGCCAAGGCTGAGGTGGTGGCTCCCGGGCCCCATGGTCCTGCCAGAGCAAGAGGAGGGGCAGGCCTCTGGGTGTGAGCCTCCTGGCCTGACCTGTGGCAGCAGCAGGCCCTGGAAGTCAGAAGGAAGACAGATCTCTACTGAGTTCAAGGAGCCTTCAAGGAGCCATGCAGTCCTTCCATGTAGCTGGTCCTCCGGCTCGAACCTGCCCTGGATGTTAGTACCTGGACCTTGGCATCTACTGGTGCCCCGTCTCTGCTGGTCTTTGGCTCCTCTGGCCTCGGCCTGTCCCCCGCCCCCTTCACCCTTCCCTCAGCCTCTATTTCCTTCTGGCTGCCCCTCGGAATCCTTGACCTCTGCCTCTCTGACTCTGGTCTTTCTCTGTCCACTCTCTCTTCCTTTCTCCTCCCTCTCTCCCCTGACTTCCTCCCTGCATCCCCCACACCTGACTCTGGCCGAGCCTGGAGGAGTCTCAGCAGGACAGCCCTGGGCCCTCTGAGGCAAGAGGCACGGGAAGCAGGCCCCGCCCCATTCCCCTTTCATTAGCCGGTCACAGAGCTGGGACCCCTGTGTCCATGGGAACAGAGCAAGGGAAACTGACACCTCAGGGCACTGGGGCCTGAATTATTCAAAATCTGTAAGTTAGCACCCAGGCTCAGCTCATGCCCAGCCTGGAGGGTAGAGAGATGCCACAGTCAAGACCTGTAAGAGATGGGGCTTAAAGGGGGGGCGGGAGGGCCTGGGGGTGGTTACTGTCCTCCCAGCTGTTAGCTTTGCTGCATTCCTGAGGCTCCCTTTAGGCTGTCAGCTCTGCCCTCAATGAAGGACTGAGCACATCCAAGCTAGTGCTTTGTGCCAAACCAGCCCTCTCCCCTTAGCGGGAGTAGTGCCACGCCTCAGGCAGCTCCAGGTGGCCCCACAAAGCACAAGGTGCAGCCCGGATCTTCACCCCGGAGTGCCCACAGCCACCCGTTTCAGCCTCGGTATTCTGCCCACGCCCACACGTGCTGGGCTATGGTACATATGCCGCAGGGGTGGCTCAAGAAAAAGGCAAGAAGACAAAAAAAATAATAATAATAAAAATAATTAAGAATTAAATGAGACAACCTGATAATGCAGGGCAAGCACCTAGTCCATTGTCTGATGCACAGCAATCCACAGTATCCTCCGTGTGGTCTGAGTTAGGATATTCTCAGGAATACACATTTTGATTTGTAAGCCCCAGCCTCTGGCTACTACCCTTCTAACCTCTGTCTCTACGATTTTGACCAGGTTGCCCACATAAGTGGCATCATACAGTATTTGGCTTTTTGTGTCTGGCTTATTATAATGTCCTAAAGTTCATCCACGTTGTAGTGGCATATGGAGGTTCCCAGGCTAGGGTGTCTAATCGAAGCTACAGCTGCTGGCCTACGTCACTGTCACAGAAGCAAGGATCCAAGAGGCGTCTGCGACCTACACCACAGCTCACGACAACACCAGATCCTTAACCCACTGAGTGAGGCCAGGGATCAAAGCTGCAACCTCCTGGTTCCTAGTCGGATTCATTTCTGCTGCACCACAACTTGAGTTCTAGGAGTTCTCTATAGATATTCCGGATATTAATCCCTTATCAGATAATTTGCAAATATCCTCTCCCACTTTCTATGTTGCCTTTTTCTCAGTTGATGTGTTCTTTGAGGGACAAAATTAAAAATTTTTCATGCCATTCAATTTGTCTCTTCCCTTCCTTTCCTTCTTTCCCTTCCTTCCTTCGCCACATGCTTAGCAAGTGGAAGTTCCTGGGCCAAGGATCAAATCCAAGCTGCAGCCGTGACCCGAGCTGCTGCAGAGACAGCTTCAGATCCCTAACCCACTTGGGCCACACTGGGAATTCCTGTCTATTTTTTCTTTTGTTGCCTGTGCCTTTGGTATCATATCCAGGAAATCATTGCCAAATCCAAAGTTGTGAAGATTTTCCCCTACTTTTTAAGAGTTTTATAGTTTTAGGTCTTCCACTTAAAGTCTTTGATCTATTTTTACCTAATTTTTGTATATAGTGTTCGGTGTTGATGAAATGTATAAAAAAGGGGGGTATGTCCATACAAGTGAGTATTACGTCTGTAAGAAGGAATGAAGTGCTGATAAAGGATACAGAAACTAAGCTAAGTGAAAGAAGCCAGCTACAAAAGGTCACATATCACGTGATTCCACATATATGGAATGTGTAGAAGAGGCAAATTTAGAGAGACAGGAAGTAGATTAGTGGCTGCCGAGGTCTGGGAAAGCTGGGGCATGACGGCTGAAGGCTCTGGGGTTTCTTTTCGTGGATGATAAAAATGTGCTGAAAGTGACGGTACGGTAATGGTTGCTCAACTCTGTGAATATAGCTCAACTAATTGTGCACATTAAGTGGGTAACTGGTGTGTGAATTACATCTCAATAAAGCTGTTACCAAAAATACCATAATCATGGAGCTCCCTGGTGGCCTTGTGGTGAAGGATTCAGTGTGGTCACTGCTGTGGTTCAGGTTCATTCCTGGCCCAGGAACTTCTGCATGCCATGGGTTCAGCCAAAAAACCAAAAACCAAAAGAAAACACAAAATTGAAATATGATTTAAGAAATAAATAAGGATTGAAAAATGAAAGAATAAGAGGACTATCAAAAATGAGCAGGTAGGGAGTTCGCTTGTGGCAGAGTGGGTTAGGCCTAATGGCCTGGGTCGCTGTTGTGGCACAGGTTTGATCCCTGGCCTGGGAACTTCCTCATGCTGCAAGTGCAGCCAAAGAAAAAGAAAAAAGAAGAAATGAGCAGGTAGATTTAAGAAGTAACCACATAACTTACTGCAATAAAATTAAAATTAGGAGTTCCTATCATGGCTCAGTGGAAACAAATTTGACTAGTATCCATGAAGATGCAGGTTCAATCCCTGGCCTTGCTCAGTGGGTTAAGGACCTGGCGTTGCCATGAGCTGTGGTGTAGGCTAGTGGCTGTAGCTTTGATTCAACCCTTAGCCTGGGAACCTGCATATGCTGTGGGTGTGACCCTAAAAAACAATAAATAAATAAAATTAATAGATTAGACACAGCTGAAGAGGTAACTAGTGAGTTTAAGGACAGATCTGAAGAAATTACCTAAAAAGAAACTGAGACTAGGAAACAGAGGAAAGAATGTGAAGGTTAAGTATATATTTAACTGGAGTCTCAAAAAGAGAAAACAGAATGGGGGAAGTCAGCGCTGAAGAGAGGAGAAAGAGAGGAACAAAACCCAAGACACGGAAAATAAACAATGTTATACATAAACTCAAACTTACCAATATTTACATTAAACACATGGCCTAAACACATTAATTAAAAGGCAGAGATTACAACACTAGTAAGAGAAGGACAAGCTAGACTGGAAGAAAATATTTACAAATCACATAGTCAACAAAGGACTTGAATCCAGAATATATTTTCTCAAAACTCAATAGTAAGCCACATAAAATTTTAAATAATAAGGAAAAAAATTTAAAACAGAGAAACAAAAAAACAACACATACACAAAAGAAAAAAAAAAGTGGGCAAAGGATTTGGACAGACACTTAACCAAGGAAGAGATAACGACTGCAAATAGGAGAGTGTCCCCATCGGGGCTCAGCGGAAACCAATCCGACTAGCATCCGAGAGGCCTCTCTCACTGGGTTAAGGATCCGGCATTGCCCTGAGCTGTGGTGTAGGTCTCAGATGCAGCTGGAATCCTGCGTTGCTGTGGCTGTGGTGCAGGCCGGCAGCTGTAGCTCTGATTCGACCTCTAGCCTGGGAGCCTCCATGTGCCTTGGGTGTGGCCCTAAAAAGACACACACAAAAATTAAAATTAAAAAAACTTAAAAATAGAGACTGCAAATAAACACATGAAAAGTGGTGAACAGAATTACATATAAGGGACATTAAAATTAAAACTTCAATGAGATGCTACAATATTTATGAGAATGGCTAAAAATATTAACAATACCAAGTACGGGAGAGGTTGTGAAGCTGCTGTAACTTTCATACGTTGGTTGTGGGAACGCCAAAATGGCACGGCCACACTGCAAAGTGCTCTGATAGTTTCTTATACTTAACCACATGACCCAGGAATCCAGTACCAACTTTTATGGTCACACAAAATTCATGCATGAATATTTACAGCAGCTCTACTTATAAATGCAAACCTATAAAAAACAAAATGTCCTTTAATAGATGAATGGGTAAACACACCATACATCTAGACAATGGAAATATTTAGCATTCATCACTAAGAAGAAATGAACTATTAAGCTATGGAAAGACAGGGAGGAATCTTAAATGCATATTAGTAAGTGCAAGAGTCCAATATGAAGGCACTACATCCTCTGTTTCCAACTATATGACGTTTTAGAAAAGGTGACACTATGAAGATAGGAGGTTGAGTGGTTGACAGGTGCCAGAGGGGGCTGGAGGAGAAGAATCAGTGGAGCAGCAAACCCCTAGAGCAGTGAAAAGACTTTGCCACAACGATAGATACATGTCACTATTCATTGGTCTAAACCCACAGAACCGCCAACCCTAAGCATGTAATATAAACTATGTATGGACTTTGAGTGATGATGTGTCCAGGAAGGTTCAGGTGAAAGGAGCTCCCTGGTGGCACAGAGGGTTAAGGGTCCATGTTGTCACTGCTGTGGTGAGGGTCTGATCGCTGGCCTGAGAACTCCTGCATGCCGCACACACAGCCAAAAATAAATAAATAAGAGAGACTTATGAGATCTATCAACCACATGCAAAGTCAGGAACCCTGTTTTGTCCTGATTCAAACAAATCAACTGTAAAATTTTCCTTTTGAGACACCTGGAGAAATTTGAAAATGCAGAGTATTAGGAACAGTAATTACTGGAATTAACAGGAATTACTGTTAATTTTGTTAGGTATGACAATGGTATTGTTATTATAATTAAAAAAAATTGTGTTAGAACTATTGATGAAATGATCTCCCTTACAGATACCATTGGGGGGAGGGTAAGAATAAGAATGGGGGGGATAAAGATGAAGTAAGATTGAAAAATTGAGACACCATTTTACTTGGGTATGGGTGAAAATTTCTACAATAAACGATTTAAAAAAAAAACCCTTAGCGGAGTTCCCGTCGTGGCACAGTGGTTAACGAATCCGACTAGGAACCATGAGGTTGCGGGTTCAGTCCCTGCCCTTGCTCAGTGGGTTAACGATCCGGCGTTGCCGTGAGCTGTGGTGTAGGTTGCAGACGCGGCTCGGATCCCGCGTTGCTGTGGCTCTGGCGTAGGCCGGTGGCTACAGCTCCGATTCGACCCCTAGCCTGGGAACCTCCATATGCCGCGGGAGCGGCCCAAGAAATAGCAACAACAACAACAACAACAAAAGACAAAAAAAAAAAAAAACAAAAAAACCCTTAGGGGGTTCCCACCATGGCACAGTGGGTTAAGAACCCAGCTGCAGGGGCTCATGTCGTAGCTGCAGATCAGATTCAATCCCTGGCCCAGGAACTCTCATATTCCACCACTAGGGCCATAAAACACAACAAAAAACCCTTAGGAAGGAAAGCATAAGACTGTTTAAAGCCAAAATTAATATATTACAATACACACCTTCAGTAAAACTTTTAGTCTGAGAGCTGATTCTTTGAACGATGACAAATTTAAAAATCTGAAGTAATTTTCTGGGAATACAGAGTAACAAAACAAGTCAGAGTGAAAACATCTAAAAGGTACAGCTACTCTTGCAAGCCTTGGCTCTGCTAATCTAACAGTTAATCTCCAAACCTTGACTTTGATTCTGGTATTAGGCAGCATCCTGATGAGGAAATACTTATTTTGGGCATTGTATGAGGTGGCAGATTCCACAGCTCTGTTGGCTTTTGAGACAACAGTTTCCTATTTTTATATCTTTACAAAATTTTAAAACTCTCAGTAGCATTTCAAAAATGGAAGAGACTCATCTTTATCACTTTGAACTGGGAGTCTATTCTTTGTGATTACAACGTAATTGCTGTGGTAAATATTTTAGAGCTTAAAAAACAAAAAGGAAATACCTTATCTGGAATCTAATAATGTACGGCACAAAGAAACCTTTCCACAGAAAAGAAAATCATGGACTTGGAGAATAGACTTGTGGTTGCCAAGTGGGAGGGAGGTGGGTGGGATGGACAGGGAGCTTGGGGTTAGTAGATGCAGACTGTTGCCTTTGGAATGGATTAGCAATGAGATCCTGCTGTGTAGCACTGGGAACTATGTCTAGTCACTTATGATGAGGCATGAGAATGGGAGAAAAAAGTATGTATACATGTATGTGTAACTGGGTCACCATGCTGTACAGTAGGAAAAAAAATTGTATTGGGGAAATAATAAAAAAATTAAAATAAAATTCAAAGATAAATTAAAAAAAAAAAAAAGAAATACTTAAGAGTAAATGCTGGAGTTCCCTTTGTGGCTCGGTAGTTAATGAACCCAACTAGGATCCATGAGGATGTAGGATCCCTGGCCTCACTGAGTGGGTTAAGGATCCAGCGTTGTGGTGACTCTGGTCTAGGCTGGCAGCTACAGTTCCAGTTGGACTCCTAGCCTGGGAACCTCCATATGCTGCGAGTGCGGCCCTAAAAAGTAATGAAGCAAAAACAAAACAAACAAACAAAAAAAGGAGTAAATAATGTGCACATTCACTATTCTTAACACTTAGGGTACATTTCACTTTTCCTAAGACCCTTCTGGTGAGCAACACCGAACAAATGCTTCATCAGAGGGTCAGTAACTGCTCCGTGACTCACCTGCTCGGTCAGTAATGGTGGGAGATTTCCAGCTGAGCAACCCTTGTCCTCAGGGGCCCAGATTTAAAGAGAACCCCCGGTCACTGGGAGGACCCACTCTCTGCTTTCTCATCTCCTTGATCTCCCAGAAATCTCTGGCTTAATCCTAACTGGAATTTGCTCACATCTTCAGTTTAACAGAACCAACCAACCTGCTCATCAGCAACATCAGGGACCATTACCTCATTTACACAATGAAACTGAACGATGAAGTGCCAAGGTTTCAAAACAAAGCCCCCAGGAGTTCCCTTTGTGGCTCAGCAGTGACGAACCCCACTAGTATCCATGAGGATGCGGGTTCGATCCCTGGTCTTGCTCAGTGGGTTAAGGATCTGGCCTTGCTGTGGCTGTGGTGTAGGCTGGCAGCTGCAGCTCCAATTTGACCCCCTAGTCTGGGAACTTTCATATGCCTCGGGTGCAGCCCTGAAAGGCAAAAAAACCACCCCAAACAAATAACACAAAGCCCCCAGAGCGAAAGAGCAATGAGGTTTGAATACTAAGCATATTCCCCTGGACAATCTGAGACCCTCCCCACCCCCACTGAGAATCCAAGCACATAGAAATAAATGTACAGAAGTGAGGATTCATCAATAACCTCAACACTTTCACCCCAAATTGGCCCTTACAAACCTAGCCTTTGATCCAGTCTGTATCCCAGCTTAGAAACTGTTCTCCTTTGCTGTACAGCAGAAATTGACAGAACATTGTAAATCAACTATAGTAAAACATAAATAAATGAAAAGAAACTGTTGTTTCCTTCACCTGCGGCCAATCCCTTTAGACTGCAAACTGAACAAGGCCGCCCCAAAGCTCCTTGGGGCACAAAGGCTCCAAAACACAAACGAAAAGCCAGTACCAGGGATGCTATAAACATTTCATTTTATTTTATTTTTTTAAGAAAGTAGCTTCAGAAAAAGAGGAAAATAATCTAGATCATTTATTTATATATATATATTTTTCAATAAAAACCTTTACATAATCTTCATGCATAAAGACCCGGGCGTGGATATGCTGTCTGTGCCTGCCCCACACCAGCAGTCTCAGGCCAGGACCTGGGGCTCCCCATAGCTGGCAGCAGTGGAGCAGAGGCCCTCTGCCTGTCCCTGAAGCCCAGCTCCCTATCTGCCTCAGTGTCCGCTTTACCTTCTGGGACCGTAGGTGGAGGGTGGAAAATGATCTGGGCCAGGATGGGAGGGGCAGGGGCGCTACCCAACCTGCCACGTTTCATCCAAATCCAGACAGGAGGCCTAGCAACAGGACTGAAAATCAGGACTAAACTGAGTTCTGGGAGCTTCCCAGATTCATGGGCTCTGTATTCAAGGGCTTCTGCACACGGCAGTAGGGAAGGTTTGGTGTTCATGGAACACTCACGGCAAGAACAACAAGCAAGTCTTGAAGCCCCAACCCTCCGTGGTAGGCACTCTCCCTACCCTAAATGAGTCAGAAAGACCCTGTTCTGCTTCCAAATTCAGTCCAACCCTCTTCTAAGAGTCAGATCAGTCATCAACCAACTTTAGAGACAAATTCTCTTCTTTCTGTGGACAGGTGACCTGTCTAGGTCAACAGTTCGTCCTTCTACCTGTGCCCCTCCTTCAAGAGTCCAGTGCTCAAGCACAGGCGGAGGAGGCGGCGGCGGGCTGGCATGTGAAGGATCACGAAATCCAGAAGGGCGGAGGGTGGGAAAGGACTCCCCTGGTTCTTTGGGAAGTGGGGGAATTCTGTCAAAGGTGTTTTTACTGACCGTTTTTTTTTTAAAAAAGGAAAAAAAAAAAGTTTTGAGGAGAGTAACAAGAGACCTGGCTCCCTTTTGTGGGTTCCGAAAGCCCTTGTGCTGTGTTTAGTAGTAAGAAAGCCCTGAACAACTGGAGGCTGCTGCTTGGGCAGCAGGAAGGGAGGGAGATTCCACAGCCAACCCAGAGAATGGCAAACAGTGCCAATCAACTCAATGCAGGGGCTCTGAGCGTGAGTGTGAATGCGCATGAGTGTGGCGGGAGGAGACCGCGGCTCATTGGCTCCCGACAGTCAGTTCCCGAAGGTAGGACTGTGTGAGACTGCGCAGTTCCTCCAAGGCATAGTCCTCGGGCATGGGGAGCCGGCCAATGTGGGGAGCCAGCAGGCGCAAAGGGACTCGCTGAGGGTCTGGGGTTGACTCGGAGGCAGCATCAGGGGTGTGCTGGAGGCTCAGTACCACCCGCAGCAGGTTGGCTACACGTTTGGCCATGTCTGCAGAAAAAGAGCAGAGTGAGCACCCAGAACCTGGTGAGGTGGCGTGTCATCAGCACGAAGACAGGCCGTGAGGAGGCAGGCGAGGGGACGGGCGGGAGGCTGACCTGACTGAGCCAGGCGGTCCTTGGCATTGTGACACTGGATCTGCTCTATCCGGGTGCACAGTGAGGTCACTTTGGTGTGTAGCTGCTCGAGCTCATAACCTGAGCAATCCACCTACAAAAGAAGCAGAGAAACCAATGAGGCCAAGAGGAGCTCCCATCACTCCCATCCTACATACAGACTATGCAAACCTCTGCATCAAGAGTCAAGCGAGAGGGGAAAACCAAGAAGCCGGCCCGAAGTGCCACGGCACCGACCTCCAGCCTGGGCGCCCAGGATAAGGCAGGACCTTAGCAGTCACACACAACAGGAAAGCAATATGGTGTACAGGGGCTGGGTTGGGCAAGTCCTGAGATCACCATTCATAGGCCACTTAACTAGCGAGCTTTAACATGGCACCAAAACTCTGGATGGGTCTGAGCAGACACCGTACTGACTTCTCAGAGGCACACAGTGAGAGGTGGAAGCCAAACCTAAATTTGACTTAGATCTCCTGACTCCACCTGAGAATTAGCATTTAATTATTAACGTAGATATTAACAGGAACTGTGATGTGTTATCAACAGAAATCAGTTACTCTCACACCATTTTACAGTGGCTAGTGACTTTTCAATATACTACTTCAAAATTCCAGCAGTTGGTAGATCCACTGCTAGAGCTTGTTATTTAAGATGTTAGTTGGGCACTTATGACTTACCATAAGTTTGTTTGTTTGTTTTGGCTGCACCTGTGACATGTGCAAGTTCCCAGGCCAGGGATCAAACCCTAGTCACAGCAGTGACCTGAGCCACTGCAGCTGACAATGCTGGATTCTTAACGCCCTCAGCCACCAGAGAACTCCCCAAAGTATTTAATATTTTGATAACTGTATCTTAATAACTAGTTTCTTTTGTAATCCTATGGATTTAAATCCTAGGCATTAAAAAACATTAGAGCTCCATCCATGGGCCTCACCAGACTGTCTCCGTAATATTTGCAATTGTAAAACACACCAAATGTTACACCAAACAATTAGCCTCATCACATCTGACCTTACCGTATCTCTCAACCCTAGGCTTCTTACTTAAACTAGGTGAGAAGACAAAGGGAGAAGACTGACTATGGATAAGCCTTAGGAATGTCCACCGGACATACTCCTTGGCCATAAGCAAAAAAAAAGTTCTGAAGTTTCATCAGAGCTGTCATAATGGCTACATCAAAGCAGCTTCATGAAAACCTTTCTCCTGCACCAACAATGCTATCTCTGCCCATAAGGTTTTCAAGTAGGTGCTCAGGCCTTTGGAGGGCTCTGTAACCTCATGGGCCAGGAAAGAGGAAAACCAGGCCGTGGTTTAGATACCATTGTACCTGCTGTATGCGACGGAGCATCTCGATGACGCGAATGTAGTCCAGGTAAACAAGCCCGGACGTTTCCCAGTCCTGGATCAGGCTGCTGCGCTCTGGGGGTGCCAGGTCTTCCAAGAACCCCTTCAGGTAGTCATAGTTCTCATTAATGATGGCATCTGAAGAAACAAAATATTGACCCAAAGTGCACAAGAAGAAGGACATGGCAGAGATCCAAGACAGGAAGAAAGGGAAAACTTGGAAATCACAGTGGATATTTTGAAATCCTCTTAAGAAAAATGTGAAGAATTTCTGGCTTTCGTTTCCCAAACAGGTATCTCTGGTGTTCCAGGTGAACAAAGAGCTTAACACAGCTGTGCACACCAAGAACACTCTGGGCAAACGGTAACGGAGCACCACTGCTGCTGACCCCCGGCGCCCCCCGCCCCCAGTCCCTTCTGCACAGGGAGCTCTCACAAGGTGTGGTCTGATTCGAGGCTGCCGCAGCCCACCCTGAGCATCATCTCGGCCCGACTCGCTGGGGGTCTGAGGCCGGAAGAATTCAGGGTAACGGCAGAAAACCCAGGCCCTCATGTGCAGCACTCACCGGAGGCTAAGTGCCGGATGACGAGTTTGTGGCAGCGGTTCCAGTGCCCTGCTTTAAATAAATAGAGGGCCTCCAAGTGCTTGTCAGATTCCATGTGTGCTCGCACTGCTTTGGCCTCGTGAATCCATTCAGCAGGCACACAAAGCTTCTGGGTCAGGAAAGCCTCCTTAGCCCAAGATTCAGGGGTCTCTAACAGCTGGCAGTGCCGGGTAAGCAGCTCTCGAACAGCCTTCTCACGGATGCTGTATGGGAGGAAAGATCAGGTAGAAGAAAGCCCATTCTCACTGATGGAGAAGGGTGCCTCAGACAGCTCCAAGCGCTCCTAGGGCAATCTCTTCAGCCTTATGGATCACCTCAAACTTCACTTAAAAAAAAAAAAGAGTTGCCATCGTGGCTCAGTGGTTAATGAATCTGACAGCATCCATGAGGATGCAGATTCTGTCTCTGGTCTCGCCTAGTGGGTTTAAGGATCTGGCATTGCCGTGAGCTGTGGTGTAGGTTGCAGATGCAGCTCGGATCTTGAGTGGTTATGGCTGTGGCCTGGCTGTGGTGTAGGTTGCAGATGCAGCTCGGATCTTGAGTGGTTATGGCTGTGGCCTGGCTGGCAGCCGTAGCTCTGATTGGACCCCTACCCTGGGAATCTCCATAGGCTGTGGGTGGGGTCCTAAAAAGCAAAAAAAGAAAAAAAAAGCTGGAAGTTCCCTGGCAGCCTATTGATTAAGGATCTGGCATCGTCACTGCCTTGGCATGCTTTGCTCCCTGGCCTGGGAATGTCCACATGCTGCCAGTGCAAAAAAAAAAAAAAAAGTATCACATCAGAATTATTTTTTATAGGGAATTCCCATTGTGGCTCAGCGGTTAACAAACCCAACTAGCATCCATGAGGACGAGGGTTCGATCCCTGGCCTTGCTCAGTGGGTTAAGGCTCCAGTGTTGCTGTGAGCTGTGGTGTAGGTCACAAATGGGGCTCAGATCCCATGTTGTGATGACTCTGGTCTAGGCTGGTGGACCCCTAGCCTGGGGGCCTCCATACGCCTCAGATTCAGCCCTAGAAAAATAAAATTATGGAGTTCCCATTGTGGCGCAGCAGAAATGAATCCGACTAGGAACCATGAGGCTGCAGGTTCGATCCCTGACCTCGCTCACTGGGTTAAGGATCTGGCATTGCTGGGAACTACATGAGTTGCAGACTCGGCTTAGACCTCATGTTGCTGTGAGCTATGCGCTATGCTGTAGGCTGGCAGCTGCAGCTCTGATTTGACTCCTAGCCTGGGAACCTCCATGTGACGAGGGTACTGCCCTCCAAAAAAAAAAAAAAAACCAAAAAACAGAGAAAAACAAAAAGACAAACAAAACAAAGAATTTTTCTTCTTAATTTTTTTTTTTTTGGTTTTTTGAGGGCCGCACCCACAGCATATGGAGGTTCCCAGGCTAGGGGTCTAATTGGAGCTGTAGCCACCGGCCTACACCACAGCCACAGCAACGCCAGATTCTCAACCCACTGAGTGAGGCCAGGGATGGCACCAGCAATCTCATGGTTCCTACTTGGATTTGTTAACCACTGCGCCACGATGGGTACTCAAAGGTTATTTTTATCTTTTTTTTTTTTGTCTTTTTTTGTTGTTGTTGCTATTTCTTGGGCCGCTCCCAAGGCATATGGAGGTTCCCAGGCCAGGGGTTGAATCGGAGCTGTAGCCACCGGCCTACGCCAGAGCCACAGCAACGCGGGATCCGAGCCGCGTCTGCAACCTACACCACAGCTCACGGCAACGCCGGATCGTTAACCCACTGAGCAAGGGCAGGGACTGAACCCGCAACCTCGTGGTTCCTAGTCGGATTCGTTAACCACTGCGCCACGACGGGAACTCCTATTTTTATCTTTAAAAAGTTCAGAGATCTCCCTCCCTCCCTCCTCAGAATCCTGGGAGGTCTTAGGATAAACAGCATAGTTTGACACTTAACCAAACGCAGTCTCATTTCTAACTTGTTCACATAAATACAGACACTGTCTTAAGGTTTATCACAAGGCTGGACCACAAATATATTCTGACCACTTACTTGCTGAATTGAACCCTAGGAGCCTGACTCCTTTGGCACTGCGCCCAGGGCGTGCAGCGGCTTCTCACTCACCTTGAGTTGTCAATGTGCAGGAAGACAAAGATGGCCCACTCCCAGAGCCCCTCGCTCTCCAGCTGGCCAGCATAACTGGCCTGCAGCACGCCCTCACACTGCTCGGAGAGGTGGGTGTAGTTCAGAGCCCGCAGCACTTCCCACAAGTGCCAGCTCAGGCGATAGTCCAAAGGATCCGCGGTGACGCTTCGAGGCTCCAGCAGCGGACTGAGATCGTAATGCCTGCGGAGGACAGTGTGCCAAGGTTACCATACCCGGCCGGGGGCCACCTGCACGGACAGGTCACCTGTTCCAGCTGTGGCTAAGGAAACAATAAAGGCAGGCGCCTGAGAGCAGAAGCATCATAAGCCCCCGAGTCTACTTCCTCTAGGTTCAGCCAGGTTACAGACCCTACCAAAACCCAAGGCATCTTTGCTTCTGTGGCTTTTCTAACAGGTTTGCTGGGTTTTGTTTGGTCTGTAATTTTACCATCCTGGTACGGGGAGCCTGCACAACCCTCACCCTTCCATACTTTCATTAAGTACATTTCATTACTTTGCTTAGCCATTTAAAAAATGCAACTGACCTTGTGTCTTTCAGGCTGTTCTATCTAAAGTTGCTAGCAAGCTACTTTCTCTGTCTGTCTGAACAGCTAACTCGTCTTCATGATGGGTACTTCCTTCCATGGCCTGTAAATCTCACCTTTGTCTACACTGGGGAGCATTCTCTACAAAGAAATCCAGGTACCTGGGGTTTGAAAGCCTCCCTACAGACCTTTGCTTTTTCTTCTGCTGGGGGCCCAGGGATTTCAATGATTCCGGACCAACTTATGTGTCACGTCCTTAGCTTCCAAGTCCCAGACCATAAGAACAGTAAAAGTAAAATCTCACACCCGTTAAGTTTTAAAGCTCTGGCCCTTGGATCACCAACCGAAGCGTTTCCTTTCACCCCAGGCCCCGGACGTGTCAAAAGTTCCTAACACCTGCCCCAGTGACAGACGCCTTCAGAGCCGTCAACCTGAACACTGGACGATGACGCACATGTCCTACAATTTGCCTTGACCAACAATATACGTCCTAGCCACATGCAGCCATTCGACACTCGAAAAAGAGCTAGTACGAAGGCGTAATTAAACCTGTCTTGTGTGAATAGCAGCCATTATGTTGGGCTGTGCAGCTCCTTACAGTTTATGTTAAGTTTTTTTGTTTGTTTTTTTTTTCCTCTTCTTTTTAGGGCTGCACCTGGGGCTTATGGAAATTCCCAGGCTTGGAGCCACAGCTGCCGGCCTACATCACAGCCACAGCAACACAGGATTCAAGCCACATCTGTGACCTACACCACGGCTTGCAGCAATACTGGATCCTTAGCCCACTGAGTGAAGCCGGGGGAATTGAACCCCTCATCCTCATGGATACTAGCTGGGTCCTTAACCCACTGAGCCACAGCAGGAACTCCTCTGTAAGGGTTTTAGTTACAGCAATTGTACCTTACACAAGAAGAAGGCTTACTATCTCATTCTGGCTTTAGTGTCTCTATTTCTGGCACCTTGAGATGTATTCTTTTCTTCCTCTTCTTTTTCTCCGTTTTTTTCTTTGACATTAGAAAACGACTTACAATAAACTGTGCATGTTTAGAATGTACACTTTCCTAAGTTTTAACATATGCATATTACACCTGTAAAACTACCCCCAAGATCAGGATGGCAAGCATACCCATCACCTCCAAAAGTTTCCTTAAGCCCCCCTATGAGCCCTCTTTCCTGCCCCCCTACACCTGCCCTTCCCAGGCAGACACTGATCTTCCTGGCATAGGGTAGCTTGCATTTTCTCGAGTTTTACAGAAACTGGAATTACGGTAGGTACATTTTGGAGCTATTCCTTTTTTGTCTCACCTCTTCAAAACTAAGTAAAATTATTTTGTGATTCACCACGCTATTATTGCATGTTATCAACAGTTCGTTCTCATTACTGAGGACTACCTATTCTATTGTAGGGATGTGCCACAATTTGCTTTTCTAATCACCTGTTAATGGAAATTTGGGTTGTTTCCAGTTTTGGATCTTTACATATAAAGCTGCTATCAACATACACAGACACATACATTTTCACTCCTCTTGGGTGGATACTTGGCTGGATCATATGTACGTAGCTGTACATTTGATTTTTTAAGCTGTCAAACTGTTTTCCAAAGTGCCAGTACTATTTAACTTTTTTCACCAGCAGCCTAAGAGAATTCCAACTGCTCTTCATCCACGAGGACAACTGGTACAGGTCTTTTTAATCCTGAGCCGTACTGACGGATGGGGAGTGGTATCCCACCATGGCTTTAATTCTACCGATTAACAACTCTTCACGGGCTTGATATGCAGGTCTTCTTTGGTGAAGCATCTGTTTAAGTATTTTCTCAAATTTTAATGTTTTTTAATTTTTAGGTTTTTTTTTTTTTTTTTGGTCTTTTTAGCGCCGCACCTGCGGCACATGGAGGTTCCCAGGCTAGGGGTCTAATTGGAGCTACTGCTGCCGGCCTACACCACAGTCACAGCCGAGCTGCGTCTGTGACGTGCACCACAGCTCACGGCAACACTGGACCCTTAACCCAAGGAGCGAGGCCAGGGATCAAACCTGTGTCCTCATGGATGCTAGTCAGATTTGTTAACCACTGAGCCACGACGGGAACTCCCCTCACCGAGTTTTAAGTTGGATTGCTTGTTTTCTTATTAACGAGTTTTTAAGAGTTCTTTACATCTTCTGGATAAAAGTCCTTCATCACACATATGAATGGCAATATTTTCTCCCAATCTGTGGCTCATCTGTTAATTCTCTTTTTTCTATCTCTCTTTTTTTCCCTAAAGTACAGGTGATTTCCAATGTTGTGCCAATTTCTGCTGTACAGCAAAGTGGCTCAGTCATATATTCTGACTCTGTCAAACGTTCTGACAAACTTTTTAAATATTATTTTCCATCATGGTCTATCCCAAGAAAATGGATAGAGAGAGTTCCCTGTGTTATACAGTAGGATAATGTAAAGGCTACCTTGATACTGATGGTAGTTACATTACATTAAAACATATATCAAAACACATACTTTACTGTATGTAAACTGTATCTCATTAACGTTGATTACAGTCATTTTCGTATTTCTTTTTTTTTTTTTGTCTTTTTGCTATTTCTTTGGGCCGCTCCCGCGGCATATGGAGGTTCCCAGGCTAGGGGTCGAATCGGAGCTGGAGCCACTGGCCTATGCCAGAGCCACAGTAACGCGGGATCCGAGCCTCGTCTGCGACCTACACCACAGCTCACGGCAACGCCGGATCCTTAACCCACTGAGCAAGGGCAGGGATCGAACCCGCAACCTCATGGTTCCTAGTCGGATTCGTTAACCACTGCGCCACGACGGGAACTCCATTTTTGTATTTCTAATCCTAGTTCCAATGTTCTTTGCACTCAACCACTTTAAGCTGTATTTTGGTAATTTATACAGACTTTCCCAAAAGGGAAAGGACTCCCCATGGCTCATGGTCCCCCCCCAAGTGGCTCCAACACATGGCTCTGATTTACCTGTCACTGTAGAGTTTTAGAAGGTGAAAGCAGACGTCTTGGAGAGGCCTCTGTGAGTCCTGTTCCTCCTCCACCATACAGCCAGAGCCCTCCAGGTATGAGGGAAGTGGGCAGCAGGCGTATCTGTCACCCTCAGAGGTATCCTGGAGTTGAAAATGTGATAAAAAAACAAAACGTCAGCTGCTAGCCTGTTTCACTAGATGCTATTATGTCTCAGGGATTTTAAACTTATTTTGATCAATGACCTACTCTACCTGCCTTCAGTGGACTGGCAAAGACCACGGATAGCTCTCGCTAACCCACCACCTTTCTCGCCACAATTCTTATTACACTCAGTTTTTTTAGTGTTCTCTTTTTCCTGACAGATAATTCTGACAAGTGATGATAAAGACAATGAAAAATTTTTAATTTTACATTTGTTAATAAGAACCCAGTGATGGCATTAAAAATGGTTTAATAACCCTTCAACCTCCAAATGGACAGGAATATGAAAGAAGATAGTTAGAGGCAGAGGTCAGACTTACTAATTTGGGGCGCTAATAAGCCTGAAGTCAGGCTGTATCTCAGGAAATTCCCAAAGGAAGGAGCGAGCATTAGTGATGAATGAAAACCGTCTAACGCTGGGGCAGGAAAACAGAAATAAGAAAGTGAATTGTGGAAACTTAGCGTATTAAAGAAAACAGAAGCAGACACTTGGAAATTTCCCATCAGATTTCCTGGGTCCCTTTCAATTTTATGGTACTTTCAAGAACAAACAGGAAAAGGTATTATGAAATGTGACTTGATGGTTTCTCCCCTGTGGTACCTTTCTGGAAAAACAGAACTACTACCAGGACTCTTGCTTGGCTCTACTGGACACGTGTACCTGAAATGCTTCTTCGTACATGCTGAGCGCCCTGGAAATGGAGGCTGTTGGCGGAAGCAAATACCAGAGATGGACAGCCAGGGAGCGCTTCCAGTCCAACTGGGAGCACACGTTGACGTGCTTCTGCTCGGAGAGCTGCCATACCTGCGGGAGAGGAAATCCCCGCTCGAAGTTACACGCTTCCTTGCTGCTGCCAGCTCTGAGGCTGGTCACTTAGATATTCAAGTTGCATTTCCAATGATTTAAACGGCAGTGTTAATGATCTAGATAGAAAATACGTACACCTTTGGTGGCAGGTAGCAGGGTGGACTTAGACAATCAGTCCCCTCAAAAGAGGGGAGAATAACTCACTGCCCACAGTTGCCACCTCTAAGGGGTGAATAAATTCTTTTTTTTTTTTTCTTGTTGGCCGCCCCATGGCATAAGGAGTTCCCAGGCCAGGGATCAGGTTTGAGCAGCAGGTGTAACCAAAGTTGCAGCTGCAGTAATGCTAGCGCCTTAACCCACTGTGCCGGGCTGGAGATTGAACCTGCATCCCAGTGCTCCCAAGACACCGCAAATCCCACTGCACCACAGCGGCGACTCCAAGGGGTGAATAAATTCTGGTCAGCTCTTTCCTTTACGGAAATTGACTTTGCGTGGGCACTGGTAGCAACAGAAAGGTGGCTTGAAGTGAGGATGCTACCTCGTCTGTAAGATGGAACAGAAGTGGCTATTACGAAGAAAGAGGCAGAGCTCCTGCTCTGGTGCAGTGGGTAAGAATCGACTGCAGTGGCTTATGTAGCTACAGAGGCATGGGCTCGATCCCCGGCCCAGCATGGTGTGTTAAAGACGTGGGTTGCAGCAGCGGCTCAGATACAATTCCTGACCTGGGAACATCTATGATATGGGTACAGTAATGAAAAAAAAAAGCCCACACAACATCAAAAAAATGTCCATATACAGTAAGTTAAAAAAACTTGCAGAACTGCTATGCATAATTCACTTTATTTGAATATACACAAGTGTAAATATATTTGAATCTATGTTGTAATAGGCTTAAAATACGTCTAGAAAGACAAACAATTATATTATCACTATGATATGGGATATATTGAATTTTAACATTTAAATTGTTTAAATATTTTATTTTTATTTTTTCCCTTATACTTGATTTATGCTGTTCTGTGAATTTCTACTGTATAGCAAAGTGATCCAGTCATTCACACACACACAATTCTTTTTCTCACATCATCCACCATCATGTTCCATCACAAGTGCTTAGATATAGTTCCCTGTGCTGTAGAGCAGGATCTCATGGCTTATCCACTCCAAATGCAACAGTCTGCACCTATCAACCCCAGACTCCCAGACCAACATTTTAATTTTTATACAACTAGCTTTTTGCCTTTTTAGGGCAGCACCCATGGCATATGGAAGTTCCCAGGCTAGGGACTGAATTGGAACTGTAGCCACTGGCCTACGCCTGAGCCACAGCAACACCAGAGCCAAGCCTTGTTTGTGAGCTACACCACAGCTCACGGCAACCCGGGATCCCCAACCCCTGACTGAGGCCAGGGTCCTCGTGGATGCTAGTTGGTTCTGTTACCGCTGAGCCAATCAAGAACTCCTTTTTTTTTTTTTTTTTTTTAAATGTATATGGAAGTTCCTGGGCCAGGGACTGAATCTAAGCCGCAGCTGTGACCTATGCTGGATCCTTAACCCACCATGACACAGCGGGAACTCCTATATAACAAGTTTTGTTTCCCACAGCGTATAGGTTGTACCTCTGCAGTTTGAAAATATTTGTTAAAAGTTAAGCACGTTAAATTGCTTAGTTATGTGTTAACAGTGTACAATTTACAAAGATAGCGCTTTGCCTTAACATCAAGCCGTCTTGAATCTATGTGGCGATTTCTGTGTGTTTATTAGAAAAGAGGAAAATACCGGTTTTCCAGCCAACAGGGCGAAGACACGCAGTCTCTCATCCTGGATGAAGCAGTCGGCCTGGAGCTGATGCCAGTCCACCAGCTGCATCGTAAGCAGCTCGCGGACCGACTGGCTGCCAACCAGCTGGGATAAAAGAAGGGCAAGACGATGGTCACCTACAAGAGACACAGAAGTTCTCCGGTGAAGCTGACAATCTGCAGACCGGGGGACACCTTTGGGCGCATTATCTTATTTCTTCCGTCCCTCAAGAGGGAGAACTTAACACCTCCGACTCCGTTCTGCAGTAGTGCTAAAATATTGATCAAGAACTCACCATTTCTGCTTGGTAGAAAATCTTTAAAGGAGCTTAACCTGCTGGCACAGCATTGTAAACCAACTGTATTTTTTAATAAAAATTTTCTTTAAATAAACAAAGTAGCTTAATCTAAATTACATATAAATTGTATGGTACACACAGTTTGGTGTCCAATGTACTATTACTTCCGTCACCCTCCACAGGGCACTTCATCTGTAAAATGGAGGGAAATATCAGGATTCAAAGGTTTGTAGTGAGAACTGAGATGAGGAGTTCCCTTGTGGCTCAGGGGTTGAAGATTCAGCACTGTCACTGCTATGGTGAAGGTTCAATCCCTGGCCTTGCTCAGTGCATTAAGGATCTGGCATTGCCGTGAGCTGTGGTGTAGGTCACAGACGCAGCTCGGATCCCGTGTTGCTGCGGCTCTGGCGCAGGCCAGCAACTACATCTCTGATTAGACCCCGAGCCTGGGAACCTCCATATGCTGTGGGTGTGGCCCTAAAAAAAGACCAAAAAAAAAAAAAAAGATTCTAATTAGCCAGAATGAGAGGTGACAGAAATTTTGGTTTATGAAAATTTCCAGTTAAATTGTGAGTTAAGTCTTGTTTTCAGCCCTAATACAAACCTCCTAAAAGTTAATACCGCTTTTCCTTTTGTTTTTGGAAATGGGTTAAGTGCTTACTCGACTAAAGTACTCTTCTGCCAGAAACTAAAGCTTTCATCTCAACGCCTTTCCTTCACAAACCACAGAGGCCTGGAGGAAAGAAATCACCCATCAGGAACGTGGTCGGAAGAGTGGGAACAGGCTAAGCTGTCTCCCTGAATGTGCACAGGTGACCAGAACACGACTGGACTACGATTCCTATAAGAAGGGTTGCAGCTCATCTGACCATGAGCTGCTAGTATTCTAGGGGAATAATAATCGAGAAAAAAAAAAAAGACTATTTCTCTGTATCTACTGGACAAGTTCTGAGAAGGAACTGGCATTTCACATCCTGAGTCAATCACCCATCAACATCATCACTCTGCTCTGATCAGCCAATCAGTTTCTGCAATCTTGCCTTTTCACATAGATTCTCCCACTGACAAGAACACACATCTGAGCAAGTGGAAGAATTCTAGCGCACCTCAGGTTGCGCTTACTGTGTGATGTGAGGGAAGGGTCTGGATTCATCTTTCGCATGTGATTATCTGGCGATTCCAGCATTATTTGCTGAAAAGATTATCCTTTTCACATTGAAACTATCTTGTATCTTTGTCAAAAATCAACTGACTATGAGTGAGTTTTATATTTAAATTCTCATTTCTGTTCCGCCAATCTCAATGTTCATCTTTCTGCCAGTTCCACACTGTCGTGACTGCTCTAGCACTACAGGAGTTTCGAAATCAAAAAGCACTGAGTCCGCTGACTTTGTTTTTTCAAAATTGTTAAGGTTTTCTACATTCCACATAAGATCAGCCTATTAATTTCTTTTTCTTCCCCCCCTTTGTTTTGCCTCTTCTAGGGCCGCTCCTGTGGCACATGGAGGTTCCCAGGATAGGGGTCAAATCGCAGCTGTAGCCACCGGCCTACACCACAGCCACAGCAACGCCAGATCCGAGCCACGTCTGCAATCTACACCATAGCTCACGGCAACGGCTGGATCCTTCATCCACTGAGCGAGGCCAGGGATTGAACCCGCAACCTCATGGTTCCTACTCAGATTCATTAGCCACTGAGCCATGACGGGAACTCCCAGCCTATTAATTTCTGCAAAAACATCTGTTAAGAGATTTTGACAGAGACGGTACCGAATGTCTAGATAAATGTGGGGATGACAGACATCTTAACAATACTGAAGTTTCCAATCCATCAGTGGTTCTCAACCTGGGAACATCTGGCAATGTCTGGAGATATTTTTGGTTGTCATAACTACAGGGGAACAGACTCTTTTGGTACAGGGCGGAAAGGCTGCTAAATATCCTACAATGCTTAGGACAGTCCCCACAGCAAAGCATTTCCAGCCAAACATGCCAATAGTGCTGAAGATGAGACATATTCCACAAATATAGATGTCTATTCATTTAGATATTTATCTTACCAGCAAAGTTTTTCAGTTTTCAGTACATAAGAGACTTTTGTTACATTTATTCCCCAAATATCTTATTCTTTCTGTGGCTATTGTAATGAAATTGTTTAATTTCATTTTTTTTTGGATATTTGTTGCTGATTTATAGAAATACAACTGAATTCTTTTGTTTGTTTTTAATGCCCACACTCATAGCATATGGAAGTTTCCAGGCCAGGGAATGAATCCAAGACTCAGCTGCGACCTATTGTAGCAACGCCAGATCCATCAACCCGCTGCACTGGGCCCGGAATCAAACCAGCACCTCTGCAGCAACCCAAGCTGCTGCAGTCGGATTCTTACCCCACTGCACCATGGTGGGAACTCCTACAACTGAATTCTGAATATTCATCTTGAATCCTGGACCTTGCTAAACTAGTTTATTGGTGTTACCACCTCTTCTGTGGATTCCTTAGGACTGTCTACATTCAGAATTACATATTTTCAGTGAATAAAACAATTCCATCTCTTCCTTTTCAATCTACCTTTTGCTTCTTTTCCGTGTCTGAATACACTGGCTACAACACCTATGACAACTGTCAAGGAATGGTGCTACAATCTTAGGGTGAAAACATCGAGTCTTTCAACGTCGAGTATGACGTTAGGTTTGGGTCGTAGCTCTGCTTTGACAGCAGGACAACGTCGTCAGAGGCTGAGCTGGAAAGTGCTCCATGGTCTACTTTCCGGAAGAGCTGCAGAAACTGGTATGACTTCTTTACATGTAGGTGTGGTCACCAATGAGGACACCTGGACCTGAACTTTTTCTAAGGCCACACCAGTGCCTTTGCAGGCTGCCAGGCTAGGGGTCTAATCGGAGCTGCAGCTTCTGGCCCACACCACAGCCACAGCAAGGCCAGATCTGAGCCTCGTCTGTGACCTACACCTCAGCTCATAGCAATGCCGGGTCCTTAACCCACAGAGTGAGGCCTGAGATCGAACCTACGTCCTCATGCATAATAGTTGGACTTGTTTCCTCACTCCTATTTTTGGCAATGTGTCTTTCTGCTTTTTTTCACTGTCCGTGTAGGTAAAGGTTTATAAACTTTCTTGATCTTTTCAAAGAAAACTAATTTTTGGTTACTGACTTCTCTATTGTTTCTATGCTTTCATTGACTCCTATTTTTAATATTTCCACCTTTTCTCCACCTTTGGATTTAATTTGCTCTTCTTTCGCTAATTTCCTTAGGTAGAAGCTTACTGATTTGAGGACTCTCTCTCTTTTGGGTAGATATCAGCTATGCTTATTGATAGTGTAAAGTATTCTATAGTCTTGACTTTCTGTTTACTTGTTCCACCAATTACTGAAAGCGGAGGTCGTGAAGCAGAAGTTTCAATAAGCTGTAACGTAGTTTGTGAAAGAGTAAATCTAAAGACCTGACTTCCAGCCACCCTTAAGATCTTCTTCCGATACACGTATGTGTGTGGGTAAGCCTAACACTATCTCTCTACTGATTCACCATCTTTATAACTTTGTAAGTCAATCCTGAAGACAAGGTCTCACTGTACAAACCGGAGCTGTAGCTGCCGGCCTACATCACAGCCACAGCAACGCCAGATCCGAGCCGTGTCTGTGACCTACACCACAGCTCATGGCCATGCCAGATGCTTAATCCACTCACCGAGGCCAGGGATCAAACCCACAGCCTCATGGTTCCTAGTTGGATTCATTTCCACTACACCACGAAGAGAACTCCAGGATACTATCTTTGGAAAGTATACGTGCATATGTTGCTCCCTGCATACAATCTGCACATACTTTACATGTTTCAGAGTACACATGCCAAGTACAAATTGCACATGGAAATGGCAATGGTGACTAGCAATAAAGCAGTATTGCTTTTAGTGGTAAACTAAAAGTTTTTTGCTTTTCACTTATCTGCATTTTCTAGTTCTACTGCACACATACGCAGCATGTAAAATGAAAATGATTTTAATTAAAATTTAAAGTTTCATGTTATAAAAGGAAAACCAGAAGATACAGTCCCTATTGTGGAGGAAGCAGCAAAATCTTCCGGGGAAGTTTATACTGACTATCCGGGGAAGAAGACGAAGGCAAAGCCGCAATGACGGGGTGGGGATAGTGAGTAGGAAGTAGGCGGGGATGCAGAGAAGGACCGAGCGCCCCACCTGACTGCTGGGCCAGGGAGCAGGCCTCACTGATCCTCTTGCCCGTGAGGAAGCTGAAGACCGCCTCCACAGGATTGTCTTTTCGGGTTAGGGACACTTCCTCCTCAATCTGGGGTGCGGCGGTATGGGACAGCCAGCGAGAGAAAGCTCTTCGACGCTCCAGGATCTGGACGTATTCGCTGGGCTCATCCAGCTGGCTATCGAGCTCCTTCAGGTGGCCCCACAGAGCTTCACACAATGTCCATGTTAGGCTCCAGTGCTTCACAACTAGCGAGGGACAGAAAAACAGTGCAGTGACACGAAGTCACACAGTAATAGAGAAGGGGTCGCTTGAACTGTGGCATTAAAAATACATAAATTAACAACCCAAACTGGAGCTGATTTCCCGGAATCTGCCTCCACTTCTCTCAGCTGTGTCTTACAAGCTCCAGAGGTGTGTGGTACAACTACCCGCTCAGTCCACGCTCCCAAGGTACTGATGTAACAAACTTACCTCCATGCGCCGTTCAACAGGGTTCTCTCGCCAAAGTATGGCTGATATCCTCTCGAATGAGAGAGAAAACCCCTCCAATGTCATCAAATTCTGTTCACAAAATACTCTAAAAATTTGTGAGGGATTATTCTCTGCTATAGGTCCAGCAGGTCCAGCTTAACATTTAGTGAGCCTGAATGATACCGTTCAAAGCACTGAAGAGTAAACCAACCCGAATCCACACGATATACCTATACAGCAGTTACCGACCAGCGGGATTTCACAGATGAGGAAACTGAGCGACAGAGCACTAGGGGACCTGATCAAAGCTCCAGGCACCATGTAAGAGAGCCAGGATTCACTCTCCAGTAATTGGAGTCCAAGTCTACACTCCTTTTTTTTTTTTTTTTTTTTGCTTTTTAGGGATGCACCTGCAACACACAGAAGTTCCCTGGCTAGGGGTCGAATCAGAGCTGCAGCTGCTGGCCTACACCACAGCCACAGCCACACGGGATCCTTAACCCACTGAGGGAGGCGAGAGATCGAACCCGCGTCCTCACAGATCTTAGTGGGGTGTGTTACTGCTAAGCTACGATGGGAACTCCCAAGTCTATATACTCTCAACCACGATGCTGACACTGCTCCTCATAGAGGAAGCACTCTTTACCACCTTAAGCCACTTAGGAGTACGCACTGGGAAGATAACTCATGTATTTGAAGAGATGATACAAGTAAAACAACCACAAAGAAATGAATATAATTCCCAAAAATGTGTGGTATGGAACATTCTAAAATGGTCTCCGCTGTTCAATGAAGGGGACGTAAAATACCGTGTGAAACGTGATCATGATTTTTGACTACCTGAAATCATAAGTACCCAAATTATAAAAGCTGTTTATCAAATACTGGTTCAGAAAAACATGGTCACAACAGTTACAGCGAGGGAACAGTGAGAGGCATCAGGAAGGGAAGTTACAATTACCAAAGTTGCTGGGAAGTAAAACTGGGACTTGAGCTGGACACGGAAGAATGGGCAGGATTTAGAAAAGCAAGAAGGAAGACTCTCTCTCCCAGTGTTGTCTGGGTGGAGGAAGGGATACAATGTCACAAACCCATGGGGTGTGACTGGCTACAGCTCCCGAGTGATGACAAACAATGACGTGGTTTCTTCCTGCTTGGACTCTGCTCTTCCTCGCACTCAACTATAGACAAGTGCCAGCTCAGGCGCCCACCTACTACACTGGCACAGGGAAATGGGTCTTCCTATGAACACATGTTCCTGCTCCTGTTCCATCAAAGGTTAGAAGCACAGTCCATACTCACTCTGGGCTTCCAGTAAGTCTCCAGATGCCTCCTTAACCCAATCTGCATAGTCATGAATGACAGCAACTCCTGGATTGGGAACAATCAGCGGACAGAGCTCATCCACATGGACAGTGCTATGTTTCAATTTAAGCTCCAGAGGTGTCTGGTATAACTGCAGGTCTTCATCCAGCTTCTTTTGCCTCAAACTGAGTTTTTCCAAATGAACTTTGAATGGAGACTCAGTTAGGCTACAAGGACAAACAACAAATAAGACAGAAAATGAAGACAGATGCTAGAATTTTCCTACAATGAAACCTTTGTTTTTTTTTTTTATAATTACAAAATAGGACGCAAAACATTCCACTGCAATTTTATTTATTTATTTATTTATGGTCTTTTTTTTTTTGCCATTTCTTAGGCCACTCCTACAGCATATGGAGGTTCCCAGGCTAGGGGTCTAATCAGAGCTGTAGCCACCGGCCTACGCCAGAGCCACAGCAATGCGGGATCCGAGGCATGTCTGCGACCTACACCACAGCTCACCACAACACCGGATCCCCAACCCACTGAGCAAGGCCAGGGATCGAACCCGCAACCCCATGGTTCCTAGTCTGGATTCGTTAACCACTGAGCCATGACAGGAACTCCCAACCACTGCAATTTTACAGAAATTTTTTTCTCCTATAATATAATGAACTTGATTACAATGAGCCAACAAATTATCCGACTCACACGTTCAGAATCCCAAGGCTTCTTAGGGCAGCTATAATAAGCATGGGAATCAGTACAATTAGCTTGGAAATGGCTTCTGTGTATATCTAGAAACTATGAAATCCAATGGCCAAAGGCTATTGTGGGAGACTTGTTTCTCACATTGCACCTGAGGAATCAAAAATCCTGGGGCTAGCTTATAGACACTAAAGAACTGACTCTCAATTAAGATGAGCATGCAGCTGGGTCTTAATCCAATTCTTAAGACTGACATTAACAATCTCTAAAATATCATGACATCACACATAAGCTGGGCTTGGCAGGAACATTCCTAACTGTGAGGTACAAGAGATGCTGTTTTTTATTTCTTCAAAATCTACTTTAAGAATAAGAGGTGATCAGAGTCACTTTATAGTAGAGATAGCACAATTTCTTGCAATTATAAAAAGTAAATGAAAAAATGTTACAGGAGTTCCCGTCGTGGCTCAGTGGTTAATGAACCCACCTAGGAACCATGAGGTTTGCGGGTTTGATCCCTGGCCTTGCTCAGTGGGTTAAGGATCTGGTGTTGTGGTAAGCTGTGGTGTAGGTCTCAGACACGGCTCGGATCCCACATTGCTGTGGCTCTGGCGTAGGCCAGGGGCTACAGCTCCAAGTAGACCCCTAGCCTGGGAACCTCCATATGCCGCGGGTGCGGCTCTGGAAAAGACAAAGAAAAAAAAGAAAAAACGTTAAACATATTTTGCACAAAATAATTGTATGCTTACCATCTAATAACTACCAAAACACTATATATATAATTGCTATGGCATACACACACAGTATATACAGAACTACAAACACACATATGGATAGATTAATGGTGAGGCTTGTGTAGACCTATATATAATTAACAGACGTCACCTTATTTCCAAGTCCTTGTGTAGGGATTATCCAGTTTATACATTTACCTCATCCCTAAGACACCGGGAATGTGCTTTAATCGAAAGTATATTTTATATATGAAGAAATCACAAATATCTAAGTGAGAAAATAGAGAAATGACTAATACAATACAAAGGATGAAAACTCAGGTTACGCTGCAGCATTAGCTTTTCCAACAAAAGTTTAACCATTAGGTAAGTAGTATACACTCTTCAACCCTGATAGAAGCAATGAAATTATTACCATCGCAGTTCTTAACTATACAAATGCCCTCTGCTATGGAAAACTGTGCTAAGAATAGATCTAGAACGTTCACAAAACAGACCCTGACCTTGGGTCTCTTGGTGATGAGAAGCTTTTTTCCTCACCCACCATGCTGCTTTTCTCAAAAAGTACAGGAAATGTGACTCACGATTTAACAGCTACCGCATTAGGGAGGAATCCGTACTCCACAGAATCAGTCGTCTGATGATGTCCCAGTTCCTGAGAGCCACTCAGCTGCTTTCCACTATTAGCAAGAGTCCAGTTGGGGCCCCAACCAACCCGAAATGAGCGTCCCATGAAGAGGGCCATGTCCATCAGGAGTCTCCCCTTTCCGTAGGTGACAGACTTTTCAAGAGGGACCAGGCCCGGCTGTCTGCGTGTACCCACTGTTTTCAACGGAACCTCAGGCGCTGGGCTGGGCACCGTGAACGCAGAGGTCAGGGGTGGAGGCGCAGACCACGGAGCTGCGGGGGGGATCTTCATCCATGAAGATGCTCTGGGGGTGCGGCTTTCTTGTAAAGAGGCACTTGGTGAAAGAAAAGTTCCACTTGTGAATTTTGATTGTAGCAACCCACCTACTAAAATAAGGAGCAAAAAAAAAAAAAAAAAGACTCAGAAAACAGAATAGTAGAGGTCTCAGAACAAATCTCATCAAAATGAAATACATTTTTTTTTGTCTTTTGCCTTTTTAGGGCCACACCCGCAGCCTATGGAGGTTCTCAGGCTAGGGGTCCAATGCGAGCTACAGCCACTGGCTGGCGCCACAGCCACAGGAACATCAGATCCGAGACGAGTCTGCGACCTGCACCACAGCTCACAGCAACGCTGGATCCTTAACCCACTGAGCAAGGCCAGGAATTGAACCCAAAACCTCATAGGTATCTGTCAGGTTCATTAACCACTGAGCCACAACCGGGAACTCCTGAAATAAATCTTTATTCCTTTTGTTTGTATCTATGTGAATACCGGTGTGAATGCTCTGTCTACAGTTTATTTCTTTTCACAATATAAATGTGAATGCGTTTTCTTTTCACAATATCAACGTGAATGCTTTGTTTACAGTTTCTTTTCACAATATGTGCTTTTTACCACTTGAAATCTAAGATGATTTTTTAATAAACACAAATTTTAATGTAAAAAAAAATTGTCTTTTTTTTTTTTTTTTGATTTTTAGGGCTGCACCCACGGCACATGGAGGTTCCCAGGCTAGGGGTCCAATCGGAGCTAGAGCTGCTGGCCTATGCCACAGCCATGCCAGCCGTGTCTGCAACCTACACCATAGCTTAAGGCAACGCTGGATCCTTAATCCACTGAGTGAGGCCAGGGATTGAACCCGCAACCTTATGGTTACTAGTTGGATTCGTTTCCACTGAGCCACTATGGGAACTCCAAGTCTATTGATTCTTGAACAATAGTGAAGGCTGAAATTACATTTTTATTAAAGTAACTCAGATATAGATGACCAGGAGCAGGTTATATTCTATAAGACTGCAGAAATTACCCTTCGAACCAGGAAATCAAGGCAGGAATTGTAAAAATGATGGTGTCAGCAAAAATAACATTAATAACCATCACTACTTACTGTTAAAAAAACTATCTAGTACTCACTGGCAGCAGATTCTACATAAGCCATTTGTATACAGTGTTTTATTTCATCCTTCATACCTTTAAATGAAGGACAACATTACAATCTTCAGTTTATGGGGGGTAAAACTGGGCTCAGATAAGTGACTTGCCTAAATCCACAAAGTTACTAAGTGGCAAGACTGAGAGAGAAACCCAGATTAAGTCTGACACCAATGCTCATGCTCATCAGAATGCCATCAGAATGCCAAATGTAAAACCTTTCTTAGTCAATATAAAAAGATCAAAGTTCAAATGCCTACTCTAGTGTTCAATGCTGGCCTGAAAAAAACAAAAACCCGCCGAGATATCTTATGATTGTACACAGGCCTTGCAGAAGGAATAGTTCTTGTTAATATCGCCTGTTTTCCAATTTTATTTATTTCCTGTCTAAATCAAGAAGTTAGTTATTAAAGTATGAGATTTCCGCAGTTCCCATCGTGGCTCAGTGGTTAACGAATCCAACTAGGAACCATGAGGTTTTGGGTTTGATCCCTGGCCTCGCTCAGTGGGTTAAGAATCTGGCATTGCCGTGAGCTGTGGTGTAGGTTGCACATGTGGCTCGGATCCAGCGTTGCTGTGGCTCTGGCGTAGGCCGGTGGCTACAGCTCCGATTAGACCCCTAGCCTGGGAACTTCCATATGCTGCAGGAGCGGCCCTAGAAAAGGCAAAGACATAAATAAATAGGAGTTCCCGTCGTGGCGCAGTGGTTAACGAATCCGACTAGGAACCATGAGGTTGCGGGTTCGATCCCTGCCCCAGCTCAGTGGGCTAAGGATCCGGCGTTGCTGTGAGCTGTGGTGTAGGTTGCAGACGCGGCTCGGATCCCGCGTTGCTGTGGCTCTGGCGTAGGCCGGTGGCTCCAGCTCCGATTCGACCCCTAGCCTGGGAACCTCCATATGCCGTGGGAGCGGCCCAAGAAATAGCAACAACAACAAAAAAGACAAAAGACCAAGAAAAAAAAAAAAGACATAAATAAATAAAGTATGAGATTTCCATGGAGTGTTCCTTAAGGAAAAGATTGTTATGAATGTTTAACTGATGCTTTATTAAAGTATTTTTAAAAAGGAACATTAATAAGGGCACTCAAAAGAACTGAAAAAGAAACGTTTAGTTTTTAAGCCAAACGTTTAGTTTTTATTCTGGTTTTCAGAATGTTTCCAAATTACGTCTGCTTAAGCCCTCTGTGGATATCAATACTCCACTTCCAATCCTACATAGCTCACAAGCCCACTAGAGGAGATGAGGAAAAGCCTCTAAAACGAAACAGGTAGTTTGCTTTCCCGGGACTTTGGGAGGTTTAGGGAAAAGCTGAAATCTGACAAGTTTTGTGCATTACACAAAGCAATATTTGCCCCTGAAAAGCGATGAGGGCAATGTTAGAACTGCACAAAAAGAATGCGGACAACTTGCTAATTCCTCTAAGGTGTGATAAAAATTAAGAAATTTGAACTTACTTTCAACTGTAAGCAAATAAAAACATCCCCTAAATAAAATACAAATGCTTTTTTCTCCATACAACTTCTGCATCTGCACCAATAATCATGTTTTTTAAAAAACTGGCCTAACAGGTATTTATAGGAATAAGTTTCCTCTTGGCATCATTATGTCACATGCCTTTAGGGAGATACTCGCTGTAGAAGTTAACTCAGCTTAGAGATGAAAAGCCAGGCTTTCTTTCTTTCCTGTAAGAAAGCATCTTTCACAGTACCTAAGGAACGGGATTTTGATGAGTGCGCTGCTGAAATGGGGAGCCTGGGAGAACAGATTTCTTGAGATGTATCCGCTTTAGAAGGAAGGCGACCGAAGCGTTGATCCAGGACCATATCTGCATCTTCTTCATCAGCAAGCAACGATGCTTTCATGATCTAAAAAAGCAGTATCTACAGAATGAATATGCTCCCCTAAATCCAAAAGCCATAAAAGAAAAATGCAACTTACAACAACTTACAAAAAGTTCTGCCTTAGGCTGTGTCCAGAGCTGGTATATCGTTTGTGTGACTGACTCTACTACACTGTATATGCCTGGAGGAATCAAGTTTTGCTCACGTGTTTGCTGACTGAATTAATTTCAAAATCAAACATAAGCCAAAGGCTAAATTCATAACATGGCAGAAAACACAGGCAGGGGGAAGTTAAGACAGACCTTAGAGAAAATTGTATCTGCAATTATCAAACTTTTGTGGAGCACCTTCCAGAGCCTCCAAAGCACTCTGTGAAGTAAATGAAGTTATTCACAGAAGTTAAATGACTTGCCTCAAGTCACATATTAACAGTTACAAAACTGGGGTGAGAATCCAGGTCTTCTGAATCTCAATGTAGTTTTCCAAGCACGAATGGGAAAATGATGCCCAAACATGGGTTGTATTCCTGTTTTTTTCTCATTCTAGTGACCACTCAATGCTTTTAAGAGATTAATGAAGACAGGGAGATGAACAGTAGTTTGGATTCCTATTGTAGTAAGGGTGGGTTAGGACTTCACCTGTAAGACATGTGGATTAATTCCCAGTGAAGACGCAATGTGAGTTGAGGCGGACACAGGCTCCTGATCCTCAGGCACGCTCTCTTCTAACATGGAATCCAAAACTGGCTCCTGGGTGATATCTACCATGTCACTGTCCAGCTCCACAACCCTCCCTAACTGCTCCACCTCTGGGCTCTGGCTCTGTAGACGGCAGAAAGATCAGGGAAGCAGCATTAAGTGACACCAATCAGACAAAGAGCTCGTATACCACATTGAGTTTATTCAGAATATATTCTAACAATATTAGATTCTGCCCATTCTAGCATAATGTGAGGTAGGATATTAGCTAAAAAGGATTTAACAATCACCCCAAAACTCCTCTGTTAGTACTTGGGATCTGAATGAGGACTCATGCAATCACCTTTTTGTACCATTAAGCCTGCACCCATATGAACAAATGGCAGTCTTCAAAGGCCGTGTCTTACCCGATTTAGCTAGCAACTATAATGTTCTGATATACACAGCAGTCCCCTGCCCTCACACTGCCTCATAAGCCAGAAGCCAATGAGAAAAGGGAATAAAAGGTACAAATATCGAAGTCTCCAGGAACCCTGCATTCACTTAGGGGCCTGGAATTTATCCTCTGGGGGGCTGAATCCTGACGGGAGCTGGGCCCTACCGATGCACCACTAGCCAGACGAGGAATGTCCACCCTAACTTCCTACAAGAAAAAAAAGTAATATTAGGAACAATTTTAATCTGGGAATACTCCCTTTATGTTTAAATGTGCCAAGAATTAGATTTATATATATTAAACAGTTTTAAAAATATAGCCATGATTAACAGCCTATGGTTTCAACAGGTCAAACACTCAAAAGCTCAAATACACTGTAAAACTGGCTCAGTGCAAATCATTAAATATGTCCTTAACTCGCATATTAGTAGAATGTTAATGGGTGGCTATGCCAATTTATAAAACATTCTCAAACCTGAAAGTCTGACTAATTATTTTTCTTATAATATCATCTATTTCTAACTTTTCACAATATTTGGCCTATCTTTCACGAATGGCCTATTTCATGCTAAACTTCAAATAGATGCTATAAGTGGTTAAAAAGTTTCATGCTTTGGACCAAGAAATAACCACTAGTCTTTTTTTTTTTTTTGTCTTTTTGCTATTTCTTTGGGCCGCTCCTGCGGCATATGGAGGTTCCCAGGCTAGGGGTCGAATCGGAGCTGTAGCTGCCAGCCTACGCCGGAGCCACAGCAACGCGGGATCCGAGCCGCGTCTGCAACCTACACCACAGCTCACGGCAACGCCGGATCGTTAACCCACTGAGCAAGGGCAGGGTCGAACCCGCAACCTCATGGTTCCTAGTCGGATTCGTTAACCACTGCGCCACGACGGGAACTCCACCACTAGTCTTTTAAAATTTTATTTTCAATGGTATATCACCTATCACTTCCTTGAACTCCTTTAACAAATATTCTGACTAAAAAGAGTAACAACTCCCATCTATAACTGCAGGAAAACTGAGGTGCTAGATGGTGAATTGTCACTTAAGTTGCGAACCACCCTAAGGACTGCTGAACAGAAGTGGAGACTAGATAATGGCTAAAGGCATAAATGATACTAATTTTTACCTGCTGGGGAGGCTATAGGCAGGTCTAACTACTTTTTTAAATTCTGGGAAAAAAAAAAAGTTAAAAGACCCCCTTTTGATGATGCTCCCGTTATAACAACAAGAACTATGGGAACACTCTGCCGGCACCCTGGTATATTCATTTTTGTTCTGGGGTGTTTTTTTTTTTCTTTTTTTTTAGGGCCGCACCTCAGCATGTGGAAGTTCCCAGGCTAGGGGTCTCATCGGACCTACAGCTGCCGGCCTACACCACAGCCCCAGCAACATGGGATCCGAGCCACATCTGCAACCGACACCACAGCTCATGGCAACGCTGGATCCTTAACCCACCGAGCGAGGCCAGGGATCAAACCTGTGTCCTCATGGATACTAGACCAGTTCATTACCACTGAGCCACACTGGGAACTCCACACTTTCAACCAATCCACTTTTAGGGAGGTTCTGAAACTCCTCATCCTCCGTCCACCTGTCAGGATATCCTCTTCAGCTGGGCTCCCATAACCCTAAGTACAGTTTACATAATGCATCATGCTGTACTATAACTTCTTATGTGTATTCATCCCCCAGATTGTGAAGGCTTAAAAACAGATGTTACAGTCTACAATTTTCTCTAGCACCAAGCACATTGCTACCTACACTAAAATAGTTATATCTACTGCCTAAGGCAGTACCTACGCCAGGGTAGAAAAGGCTAGTAACTAGGAAAGGATAAGGAGAGAGTAGGACAGGGAGGAAAGGAAGAAGGGGAGGACGGTTCCAACGTAGCACACGCTTCAACAGAAGAGTAACAGCAGCAGCAAGAGAGGCCCACTCACAACACTTTCAGGCAAAGTGCGAGGCTTTCATCGAATAACAGAGACATGGAGTCCCTGTCGTGGCGCAGCAGAAATGAACCCAACTAGGAACCATGAGGTTGCAGGTTTGACCCCTGGCCTCGCTCAGTGGCTAAGGATCCCCTGTTGCGGTGAGCTGTGGTGTAGGTTGCGGATGTGGCTTGGATCCTGCATTGCTGTGGCTGTGGTGTAGGCCGGTGGCTATAGCTCCAATTTGACCCCTTAGCCTGGGACCTTCCATATGCCACAGGTGTGGCCCTGAAAAGACAAAAAGCCAAGAGAGAGAGAGAGAGAAACGTAAGGGACTCAAGCTATCATTAAGAATGCTAAGGATCAAAAAAAAAAAAAAAAAAACCAAAAACCAAAAACCAAAAATAAATCACTTTCGGAAACAAACAAAAAAGAATGCTAAGGATCAAGATCTTACTGCTTCACCCTCATGCACAGACCTCAAAGCTAATAAGCTAATATTTGTAAGCAGACCAGGGCAAGGGTGGGGAGTGAACTACTATGAAACTGTGAGGATCTGGTAAACTCCTAGAACCCATGTGTGAACTTTAAGTATATCGAAGTAACTGAATAAACTACCCCAAAAGATGTTACTTTCAGAGAAATCTTGGGGTATCAGGGTGCTTCTTCAAAGCCAGTTCTAGAATGAAGAGGAAACTAATCAGGAATTAGTGGCTTAGAAGGAACTGAGGAACAAAAAAAATACTAAGTAAACACACAATATCTAAAAAAATGGCTTTTTCTTCAGATATATGGAGGATGAGGTTTCAGAACTGAAACCCTTCATGTTTTTAGAAACCTCCATCCTCCAACGCAGAAGAATCTTCCTCCTACGAACTATACCCTAAAGACAAAGCCTCTCTCAACCAAAGAGAGAAAGTAATTCAAGTAAAGCAAAGCAAAGCAGGCTACCTTAATTCAACAAAGGGTGAACTCCAATCCAAGGTCAAAGTCATATTTACAGAATTCGGACTGTCTTCCCAGCCAACAGCTTAATGGAGTATGACTACTACTCCTGCCTGTGTCCAAAATCAAAAACTCCTTTCCTAACTACAAAGAACGTGTTGTATTCACTTTGCTGGAACATCAGCCCGGTCAAGAATATTGTATTCAAAAGAAATTGCACGTCAGGCTTTCAAGGGCCCACTGAAGTTGGTGTATATTTCTACAAATACATTCACCGATACTACTACAGAGGCAGACAACTCAATAGTATGAGACAAAAAGACTTGTGGTTACGGAATTATTATATATGTAATATATATGTTACATAAAATATAAATTAAAATACATATTGAGTCACTGGGTAAATTTAGATAGCTGCCACTTTATTCTTTTAAAAAAGTAAATACAAGGTAAAATGGAAGAGTTCCTGCTGTGGCACAGTGGGTTGGGATCCAGCATTGTCTCTGTGGTGGTATGGGTTCCATCCTCGGCCCAGTGCAGGGGGTTAAGGATCCAGTGTTGTTGCAGGTGTGCTGTAGGTCACAGCTGTGGCTTGGATTCACTTCCTGGTCCGGGAACTTCTATAGGCCGTGGGTTTCAAAACCTGGCTGCATATCTCAATCGCCTGCGGGAATGCTTTTAAAATATAAATAAATATGCCTAGACCCGCTGCCAGATCTATAGACTCAAACTCATCAAGACAGCGATGAAAATTACCAGATGAAAACTGGGTCTCAGGTCAGCATTTTGGAACAAATGCTCCAAACAAATGTTCCTGCAACTGCCCTAATTCATCTGTGATGAAGGCTATCCTGCCACCATTTTCTCTAACTTAAAAGACACAGAGGAGAAGATTATATAAAAATTCAGTTACCTTTTCTGATTGTTTAGATGTACTTGTTTTTTTGGAAGCAAAGCAAGGCTTGAGAATGAACTGCAAAGAGAGGGCTGAGGATCTCACATAAAAGGTGGTACTACACGCAACTGAGTATCTTCCTAACAACGTAACAAACCTACCCGCCACCCTCCCCTCGCACCCCTTCGTCCCCACCAGATCAGAGAGCCTGAGCCTGTGTACAGGACAAAAAAAAAAAAAAAAAAAAGCCATAGCAGACTGAACACCATCATGAAGATCCACCTCTCCGGGGCCAGGTGACACTGTGGGGACAGTCATCTTGACGCAGGGATAAGAAGACTGCTGTTCCCGTTCATTCGAATGTCTCCAGTATTTTGCCCACGCCAAGTAAAACAGAGGTCTCTGGTGCTAACGACGAAAAGCTGAGTAACCACTGGCATTTCCCACCTCTCTCACTTAGGTCATCAGGAAGGAGAGGGCTCCAGGGTCCCATGTTATTTGTTTTATCACGTTGGCCCAAATATCTGAACAAGTCTACCTCTTTCTCCTGTTTCTGCTTTCTGCATCCAAGAGGCCAGAGACCACGCACTTCCTCAGAGGAGACGTCTGAGGGACTTGCACCTATTCTCTCTGTCCTTCTTGGTCCTCACTACCTCTCTTTCCTAGAACCTTCTCTGGAAACTCTTCAGCGCCCTGTTTTTCAAAAGAACTCTCACCTTCTACAGTGCTGTCACGGGAACTTACAGTTATCTTACTATCTGTACTCTGGAAATTAAAGAGCCTAAAAAAGACCACTGATGGCCGACATCACATAAATTTGCTCTGTCTGTCCACAGATAAAGCAAGCTTTTTTCAGCTCTATCTTTAGCATCCTATGTATTACTTTTATTGGCAGAAAAGAAGGCTATCTGACTTTTATCCTAAGCAATACATATTACGTAAGATTAAAAAACACTCTGGAAAGAGAGATTATGCAAAGTATGTGATTCAGACAAAATGAATGTGTGTAACTGGAAAACTGAGTCCATTTACAGTATTTCTTTAGTTCGGAAGATTTCTTAGGGGTATTCTAAATGCTACCATTATCAACATAAAAAGTCAGCATATTTCCCATGTTCCACTTGGATCACACCCTCCCCTCACCAGGTACACACAAACATGAACATTTATACACAACCACCTCCAGAAAGTGCCTCCCAATAAATTATTTAATAAATCATAAAAATCACACATTTCAGCAGCCATAAGAATTGCAGCGCAGAAAATTCCAAAGATCCTGCTTCTAGCAGCTGAGAGGTAGAGGATGCTTTACAAAGAAATTTTCTATTAAGTTCTCTTCTTTGAGGGAGTATGGCAGCAAAGGGGAAAAAATAACTTGATTGAATATAAACAACACCCAAAGAAAGTAAAACTCTTATGAGTCGGCAAGTAAACTACCTGATATTTGATTACAAACCTTTCCTTATAAGGACAAAAGGTTTATTTATTCTGGCTTAACAACACTGAAAAAGTATGGCGTGAGTAATTTTAATAAACAATGCAGGCCTCTACTCTCCAAGCCAAATAACTCATTGGTATTCTAAAGATTTATGTATTTTCATAAAGATTATGTATTCTTAAAATACGAGTATCAAGAGGTTACCTGAAGTAGAGGGAAACTTGAGAAATATGGAGTTAAAAACCCTTGCAGAAAGCTAACTGAACTTTTAAGAAACCATGGAGGTAAGGAACAAGATTAAACTGCACATCAGGTCGTCAACAAAAGTGTGATTTACTTTGCGTCAACCCACACAAGCAAGATACTAGCTTAAGTTGATCACTGAGTAGAGACTTCAGCAAGTCCAAATAAGAGAGGAAGGGGTTTAGAACGACAATCTGTAAAAAGAATGATCCAAACAGAATTCTTTGAATCTCGCAAGTAAAAAGCAGATGCCAGGAGCACCTCAGGCCCTCCCTTACACTCGTGTCAACACGACTGCCAGTACACCAGTACTCTTCAAAGTTCCAGGGACATAAGCAGCTTTGTGCTGAGGGACTTGCTTTCAGCTTCCGGATCATGGACTCCATTCAAACTCACTGTCCTGTCTCTACCTGGGGTGGAGGTGCTGGTTTGCCATTAAGAGCCATCTGGAATGGGGCGGCCTGGCCTGCAGGAGGCAAAGGGGCCGTCTTCAACTTCTTTGTACTAGTTTTGGATGGCCGTTCCTCCTCCTCTTCATCAGAATCCTGAAGGCCATACTTAGAAAAATGGGAGACCTAAGGCAGAGAAGAATCCGACAAAATCAATTTAACACTGTTATATTCAAAATCTTACAGAATTAGCTTTAAAAAAAAAAAAAAAAAAGAGCCATCAAAAATATTTAAAGCACAGTGAAATGTCACCTATCATACTTTACTGTTTTTCTAAGATTTAGATGGTTTTTAGTGTATGTACTAGCTGCTCAAATACTTATTAACTTAATATATCAAATATAGGAAACCACCTCCAAAAGGGCCGTTAGCACCTTCATATCCACATAGGACTCCACAAGGACTCCAACAAGCTAAACAATCCAACTGGCCTAGAAAGGAATGATGCCGCTGGACTGAACTACTGAGGAAGGGTGGAAGCCAACCTCCACACCCCCAGAAACCTTTAAAAGAGTAACAGTTACTTAGAAAGAGCTGATCTATCAAGAGGCAAAAAGTCTGCCTGATGTCCCTAATGATGCCACATATTAGAAAAACCACATGGGAATGGTCATAAAACAGGGTCAGGACTTGAATATTGAGCCCATAAAGTTTTATAATAATAGCTACTTACTCTGGGATTGAATAAAATGTATAATTTGGAGAAAATACTATGTATCTCTACATCTTTTATGTAAAAATAAAATTTAAGATAGGCTCTCTTCTAACACAGTTTATAGGAGTTTCCGTCATGGTTCAGCAGTTAATGAATCTGACTAGCATCCATCAGGATGCAGGTCCGATCCCTGGCCTCGCTTAGTGGGTTAAGGATTTGGCATTGCCAAATGGAGCTGTGGTGCAGGTTGCAGACGTGGCTCGGACACCAAGTTGCTGTGGGTGTGGTGCAGGCTGGCAGCTACAGCTCTGATTCAACCCCTTGCCTGGGAACCTCCATGTGCCATGGGTGTGGCCCTAAAAAGAAAAAAACAAAACAAAACCAGGTTTATAACTTCCACATACTATATACCATTTATAATGAATGACCGCAGATTATAAGAGTTAGGTTAAGTGACCATACCTTAAACACCCAAGAACCTGTTTCAGGACGGTACTCTTTGAACTGAGCTCCCTGTTTCCTTGAAACTGCTTCCAATCTTCCCTCATAGTTGATGTCAGCAAGTCGATCTGGGCTTTTGATTAAACAACGAGATGTTTTATCTGTTGGCCAAACTCCATCCAGCGTAACCTCGGCCTTCCTGTAAGGTACAACCAAGTGAAGGGTGAATGGTTCATACTTAAGACCAGAAAGCCAAGTAACATCTATATAAATCGCAAATAAAGGTATCTGTGTTACTTTGGGATTTTTCTGCCTGTATTTCATGAACTTGAGTCTTCTCTCCCAAAGCAAACAGGCTTATATTCAATTTTTTATGTTGAGCCGTCTCAACAATATATCCAATGGTCATGGAGTGTCATCTTTTTGATGCACTGCTGAGCTCTAACTGCTAGTATTTTGAGGATATTTACACCAATATTACAGAGACTGGTCTGTAGTTTTCTTGTAGCATCTTTGTCTAGCTTTGAATGACGGTAACGTTTGCCTCATGCAAAGTGTTAGCAAGTGTTCTCGCCTCAATTTTTGAGGAAGAGTTTGAGGAGAATTAGTGTAAATTCTTCTTTAAATGTTAGAGAGAATTCACCAGTGAAGCCATGTGGTCCAAGGCTTGAATAGGGTGGAGGCAGCAGTCGGGGCTGTTGATTACTAACTCAATTTACTCCTTAGTTATAGGGCTGTTCAGATTTTCTATTCCTGATTCAATCCTGGTGGGCTGTGAACATAAATTATTTTAACTATGGCCCCCTGACCTGTCTAAAGACATATTATGAGCTAGTGTCTCACACTAAATACAGAGAAAGGGTTAATAAGCACAATCACAGCAGAAACAAGAAAAAAAGTAAAATATTATGGAAAACTAACGATTGGACCTTAAAACATTAGAGAAAAGGAGTCAAGAAGGTCACCACGTAGCATTTCTTGTATCACTTGTCGCCGTGAATGAACAGTGAAGAAACAATAACCACACACTACATAGTGAGGCGAAGAGGCAAAGGTGCAGAGCAACATACGCAACATGAAGACACCCGTGGTAACAGGAAAAACTGTGACTTAGCTGATTATTTTCCAAACATGTAAATAAAATACCTATTTAGGCCTTCGCCCACAGGTGGTTTCTGGTTATCGTCTAAGTAGACAATCACCTCCTTCCTTCGGATATGCACGATATCATCCAAATTTAGATTTGTCAAATTAACATCTCCTTCAAAATAGATTGAACCATAACCTATAAATCAGAGCAAAGAGTTAAAAACTCATCCTGCATAGAAGGCAAATACCCACTTTATACTTCTAATGATTAATCAGAAGGAACAAGCAGCTCTAAACATTAATCAATAATTTAAATCACCCAGCAATCTTTTTTTTTTTTTTTGTCTTTTGACTTTTTAGGGCTGCACTGGTGGCACATGGAAGTTCCCAGGCCAGGGGTCAAATCAGAGGTGTTGCAGCTGGCCTACACCAGAGCAACAGCAATGTGGGATCTGAACTGTGTCTTCGACCTACACCACAGGTCACAGCAACGCCAGATCCTTAACCCACTGAGAGAGGCCAGGGATCAAACCCACCACCTCACAGCTCCCAGTCAGATTTGCTTCTGTTGTGCCACAAATGGAACACCTCACCCAGCAATCTTGAATAGAATATTTCATCTACATGTATTTGAAAGAGACACCAAATGCTTAATTTGATAAATGCATTTTTACAATGCTTATGTTATCCTACGGTTTTTGTTTTTTTTTTAAATGGCCACACCTATAGCATATGTGGGTTCCTAGGCTAGGGGCTGAACTGGAACTGCAACTGAGGCCTACAGCACAGCTTCGAGTAACGCTGGATGCTTAACCCACTGTATTTCTTGCTGTTCAGAGTACTTTCTTTAACTGCAGAAAGTCTCAATGAGTCAAATACTTACCTAAGACTGTTATAAAGTTCTAGTCTTCTTTTGTTACTTGTCAATGAAAACGTCTACTCAGGCCAAGGTGGGTCCAAATATAGGTAAAAAACAAATTCAGCTTCCTTTACTTAATTATAAAAATAAGGTGCAGGCACAGTGGTTTATACACCGCAAACTCCTAAACACGCACTCACCTTTCCGACCAATGGTGAAGTCAGAGACAACGCATTCTCCTTTTTCATTGGTGATCTTAGCAAGGTCGTCCATAGAGGGAATGGTATAGTAACCAACCTTAGTGAGAACAATGCCTATGACAAAGGAAACATGGTATGAGTCGTGACTGTCCTCAGGTGGAGGTGCACGGATACTAGCTGGGTTTGTCATCACTGAGCCATGACGGGAACTCCTGGATAATCACCTGAAATCATCATATTATATATAAAGAGAAAATTATACAGGAATAAAGCATTTTTCCAATGGTTTTTCAACATGGTTTCTCCCTGGAATAGTGTTTCTTAGAAAACCAACTTGGAAAAATGGTTAAGTAATTTTGGGGAATATGCACATGAGAGTATATTATAGGTTCTGAAAACACAAAATGAAATCCTATTTAACTTAATCTAGGTTTCCAAGACTTTTTTTTTTGGGAGGGGGGCTCTTTTTAGGGCCATACCCACAGTAGATGGCGCTTCCTGGGCTAGGGGGTCGAATCGGAGCTACAGCCGGTGGCCTACACCACAGCCGCAGCAACGCCAGATCCAAGTGCACCTGCGACCTATACCACAGCTCACAGCAATGCTGGATCCTCAACCCACTGAGCGAGGCCAGGGATCGAACCTGCGTCCTCATGATGCTAGTCAAGATTTGTTTCCTCTGAGCCATAACGGGAACTCCTTTTTTCTCCCCCTAAGACTTTAAATCATAGAACTTCCTTCTCATGTGATACCCATTAACATACTGTACTATGAAAGGTATTCCATAAATTCTGGGAAAGACTTCTTACTTTTATCTTACACATGGAAGATGCCCAAACCCAGGATTTGGGATTACAGAGTAATTCAGTGGTAGAGACAGAGCTAAAACTCTAAACCCAATACTTTAAATTTTATACCCTACTGTCTTCCATAAAGCTCTTTTATCTTTCAAATTTACACCCTCAATTTGATAGCTAAAATCAAGATGAAAACTCCTACATGAGCAAGTCCCATAAATGGAAACCTAAAGGTCTACAGTAATGTTATTTTAAAAAACATTATCTAGATATATTTCTGAAAAAATATGGCACAAGTATGCTTGTTCCAGTTATAGACAGAAATCAGACTAACTCGCTCTCTGAGAGAAAAGGGTTTAAGGCCAATAGAATATCAAATTCCAGCCTCCAAAAATGCCGCCGACATGCTTCAACTTGCTTCTTTACGGCAAGGTGTAGAGGGTGGATTGTTAAGGTGTCCTTGGGAGCGGAATTTTAAACTGGGCGGTAGCAACAGAGGTCAATGAAAAACCTAGAAGCAATAAAAACTCTAGACTGAGTATTTAAGATTTAGCATATAATGAACTCATGTAGATGTATAAACACAAATATAGATACTTAGGATTCTTAATGTGAAAATATAAAGTTATTTCCCTAGGGCACCAAGTGACCAGAAGATATATAGGAAAACAATAAGATAATTAGATATAGAAAAATCTTATAGACACATCAAGATGAACTGTAAAATAACCTCAAATGTTTACTAACAGAAATGGAGAAACTAAATGTGTCATATTTATGTAATAGAATACTACTCAGCAATAAAAAAAGAATGAACTGTTGGTATATATACACCATGGATAAAATCTCATAAAAATTGGAGCAAAAGGAGTTCCTGTCGTGGCGCAGTGGTTAACGAATCCGACTAGGAACCATGAGGTTGCGGGTTCGATCCCTGCCCTTGCTCAGTGGGTTAACGATCCGGCGTTGCCGTGAGCTGTGGTGTAGGTTGCAGACGCGGCTCAGATCCCACGTTGCTGTGGCTCTGGATTAGGCTGGCGGCTGCAGCTCTGATTAGACCCCTAGCCTGGGAACCTCCATATGCCACGGAAGCGGCCCAAGAAATGGCAAAAAAGACAAAAAAAAGGAGCAAAAAAAAAAAAGTATGTACAGTATGACTCCATTTATATGAGTTTCAAAAATAGAAAAAACTGGATTTCTCTTGTGGCACAGCAGGTTAAAGATCCAGTGTCACTGCAGCTGAGGTCGCTGCTGCGGCCCAGGTTCAATCCCTGGTCCAGGAACTTCCACATGCCTTGAGTGTGGCCAAAACAAAACAAAAAAGAATAGGCAAAACTAAGCTATGTGACAGAAAGCAGGCTGTGGTTAACTTTTGGAGATGAGAAAATTTCCATGGAAAAAGAATGCTCTAGGAGTTCCCACTGTGGCTCAGTGGGTTAAGAACCTGACTAGTATCCACGATGGATGCAGGTCCCATCCCTGGTCTTGCTCAGTGGGCTAAAGGATCTGGTGTTGTCATGAGCTTCGGTGTAGGTTGCAGACACAGCTCAAATCTGGCATTGCTGTGGCTGTAGTGTAGGCCAGGAGCTGCAGCTCCATTTTGACACTGGGCCTGGGAACTTCCACATGCCACAGGTGAGGCCATTTAAAAAAAAAAAAAGAAAAGAAAAATAAATGCTCTACCTCTCCCCCCCTCCCCGCCCTGGACCCACAACACATGGAAAGTCCCAGGCTAGGGGTCAAATCAGGGCTATAGCTGCCAGCCTATGCCAGAGCCACAGCAATGCCAGATCTGAGCTGCATCTGCAACCTACACCATAGCTCACGGCAATGCCAGATTCTTAACCCACTGAGCCGGATCCTTAACCCACTGAGCGAGGCCAGGGATCCAACCTGTACCCTCAAGGTTACTAGTCAGATTCGCTTCCCCTGAGTGATGACGGGAACTCCTCTACCTCTTGATTGAGTATATATATATATATATATGTCAAAATTCACTGAAATGGGAGTTCCCACCGTGGCGCAGTGGTTAACGAATCCGACTGGGAACCATGAGGTTGCGGGTTCGGTCCCTGCCCTTGCTCAGTGGGTTAACGATCCGGCGTTGCCGTGAGCTGTGGTGTAGGTTGCAGACGCGGCTCGGATCCCGAGTTGCTGTGGCTCTGGTGTAGGCCGGTGGCTACAGCTCCGCTTCGACCCCCTAGCCTGGGAACCTCCATAGGCCGTGGGAGTGGCCCAAGAAATAACAACAACAACAAACAAAAGACAAAAAGACAAAAAACAAAACAAAAAAAATTCACTGAAATGAAATTCAGGGACACACCTGCAGCACATGGAGGTTCCCAGGCTAGGGGTTGGACTGGAGCTGTAGCTGCCAGGCCACAGCCACAGCAACGTGAGGTCCGAGTAGTATCTTGGACCTACACTAGAGCTTATGGCAATGCCGGATCCTTAACCCAGGATCGAACCTGCATCCTCATGGATACTAGTCAGATTCCTTTCTCCTAAGCTACGATGAGAACTCCTGAAATGAACACTTGAATTCTGTGCGCTTCACTATATGTAAATTGTACCTCAGTTAAAAAGGGGCAAGAGGGAAAGTAATGACATCTGTCAACACCCAACACAGAAAAAAGGCAAAATTTAAGCATCTGATCGAGATGCTCTAATCTTGTAGTTTATACTAATTATTTCATGGATTAGCTGGGAAGAAACGATCAGTTCAATGTTGGTAACAAACAAGAAAAGCACAGAACAGGCGATAAGAACCACAGCGACCACTAACATCTGAATACCTACACTGGTTCGGCACGGTGGTCTATATATTAATCTATCAAACCCCAAAACCTCATATGATACTTATCACTATTATTTTAATTAAAAAACTAATAGGCAATCTATGTCAGTTTATAAATCGAGTAAAGGTTATGAGGGTAGTCTCTCTGGCTACAAAATTTGGGATATTTTAACTATACCAAGATAACTAATGAAATGAATTTTAACTACTCCAAAGGTACACAAAAATGTGAATTACAAATCAACCAAAGCATGAGTGAAAGGGTTTAAATGTTCACTTTCATAAAATACAATTAAAAAACACTTAAAAGTTCAAACAGCTGAGTTCTATCATGCTGAAAATCTGGGACAAACGAGGTCTCGAATGACTGGTAAGGGATTACCCATGTGCCAACTGGCATCTGACCTGCAGGATGCATGTGGTAAGCATTATTTTCTAGTTCTTCGCGGTCATCCTGCAGTGACTCCTCATGAAAAGAGGTTTCCTCGCTGCTTCCTTCCAGCCCATTTCGCAAGGCAGCACGCATGTTTAACGCAACAATGGTGTCATCCACGCTGTTGCTGCTGTTGTGTTTATTTCCAGCACTCTCTGGGGTTTGAGGAATGGGTTTGGCAATTGGGTTAGTATAAAATCGTGACACCAGAGAATCGTCATCTCCATCCTGCTGATGGTTCTCTTCCACTGGTTTGCTCATAAAATTGAATCTAAAAAGAAGAAAGTAAACAAAATCTCAGCCCCGGGTGCTAAGAGCAAGAGCAACAACGGTAACATTGGTAACCATTACTAAGCCTTTCCTAATGATCTGGCATGGTGTGAGGTAATTATACCTACTAAAACTTCAGTTAATACTTAAGAGAATCCTGTGAAACAGGCTGCTATCATTTTCCTCTATTTCATAGAAAATTCGGACATAGAAAAATAACTTGCCCGAAGTCACAAAGTTTTAAGTGCTAGAGTTGGGGTTTTAACCCAAAGCATCTGGCTGTAGATTTCATGTCCCCAAATTTTCAATTGGGGCTGCCATACTATGTGGGGTCAAGGAATAAGTGGCGAATTTCAAAATAAGACACAAAAAATTTTTATTTTTAATACAATCAGTAAGGTATTAGAAAATACTTCATTAATGAAAAATGATACTAAAACTGTATCCAAAGAGGAAAAAAAAAAAAAAGCAAAGACACATATATAAAGATTTCCCACTGAAGCATCATTTTTTTTTTTTTTTGGTCTTTTTAGGGCTGTATCTTCAACACATGGAGGTTCCCAGGCTAGGGGTCAAATTGGAGCTATAGCCATTGGCCAGTACCACAGCCACATGGGATCCAAGCTCCTTCTGCAATCTACACCACAGCTCAGGACAACACCACGTCCTTAACCCATTGAGCAAGGCCAGGTATTGAACCTGCATCCTCATGCTAGTCAGATTCATTTTCACTGAGCAACAACAAGAACTCCCTGAGGCAGTATTTTGAATACAGGAATACCAAAATAACCTAAATGTCCTCCAAGAGAGAACTGATTGAATTATCTCATGGTCTCAGTAACTGTTACAGCATCATTAAAAAAGAGGAGGCAAGGGAGTTCCCATCATGGTGCAGCAGAAACAAATCTGACCAGGAACCTTGGCGTAGGCCGGCGGCTACAGCTCCGATTAGACCCCTAGCCTGGGAACCTCCATGTGCCACTGGTGCGGCCCTAAAAAGACAAAAAGACAAAAAGACAAAAAAAAAAAAGAAAAGAAAAGAAAGGAAGGAAAAAAAAAAGAGGAGGCGGCGGCAAGATGGAGTTCCTATTGCGGCTCAGTGGGTTAAGGACCCAATATTCTCTCTATGAGGGTATTGGTTCGATCCCTGGCCTTGGTCAGTCGGTTAAAGATCTTTTGTTGGCGTAAGCTGCAGTGTAGATTGCAGATGCAGCTCGGATTCAGTGTTGCTGTGGGTGTGGCATAGGCCCCAGCTACAGCTCTGATTTGACCCCTAGCCCACTTCCATATTCCACAGGTGCGGCTGAAAAAGAAAAGAAAAAACAAAAACAAAAAGAGGAAGCAGATTATTCATATAGATATGGAAAGGTGTTTCTAGTAGTTGGAAACAAGCAGGTTACAGAATATTATTTGATGCATAATCTCTATAAGAATATATTTATAAATAAATTTGTAAACTGTAACTATTAAGGATTATTGTATATATATGCATTTCCTCCTTCATAATTTTTTTTTGGTTTGGTTACAACTATGTATCACTTTAATAAATATTACAACTAAAATATCCCTTATTTTAAGGGGGGGGAAGAGTTGTCATATGCATGCTAACCCTGTCCAAAATAACATACATGGAATACCAAAATAGTTTTGCAGAACTGAATCAGAGAAACAATGAGTTTAGGGTCTAAAGTACTCAAGAAGCAAAAACAACCAAAAATATGACATAATTTCTAGGTGTACACATGATGCAATACTTCGAATTTCATATATTTTCATAGGATGATAAATTCTAATTTCAGAATCTCTTCTAAATGAGAACAAAGCTATCAGAAATAACCCAAAACAGAATTCAGTTTACCTCTCTCCATTTTCTGGGTAATCAGATGGTGAAGCCAGATCTTCTGAATCACGATTAACAGGAGAGAAGAGATTGCTACTGTTAAGGTTTTTCAAAACCAACTTCTTAATGCTCTTCCTATAAACAGAGACCAAAAAGACAAGGAACTCAAGTAAGTCAAAGACATCATCTTAAAACCTGGAGTAGAAAAGGGCACTCTTAATTCCCGCCATATATGTCCGTATATACATACATATATATGTCTAAAATTGATCAAACAAGTTCAATTCACAAACCCGTCCCATAAACATATAACCAGACCACAAGGTCTCAAATATATTACACTCTGCTATTTCTAAGAATACGCTAATAAGCACCTCAAAACCAAGTAGGAAATCATCTTGAAAACACTCTTACTTTTCTGAACTTCCTGAGCATTTTGTCCAGACACTAGTTTACTCATCATACTGTCATATATTTCAACTCTATCTCTACAGTTTTTTTTCTCTCTTTAAATAAATATTTTTTCTCTTTTAGCAGTCAGGATTTTTGACTGCTTCTCCACAGAACTTGGCATGCTGCCTTGAAGGAAAATAGGTATTTGTTGATTAAATGAAGATTTCTTTAAAAAAAAAAGATAAGAAAGAGGGAGTTCTCTGATGGCCTAGCGGGTTGAGGCTCCTGCATTCTCACCGCTGTGGCTCTGGTTGCTGCTGTGCGGCATAGGTTCAATCCCTGGCCCAGGAATTCCCACATACTGCCTGTGTGGCAAAAAAGAAAAAAAAATAATAATAATAATTAAAAAAAAAAACAAGAGAGAGCCTGAAATAAACGTTGCAACTCTCATTAAAAAAAAAAAAAAAGATAAGAAAGAGAAAGGAGTTTCCTGGTAGCTCAGCAGGTTACAGACTCAGCATTGTCAGTGCTGTGGTGCAAGTTTGATACCTGGCCTGGGAAATTCCACATGCCACAGGTGTGGCCAAAAAAAAAAAAGGAAAGAGAAGTAAAAGCCCCTGATACCCAATGATGCAAATGATCCCGAACACCTAAAACATTCAAGTTGGTATACAGCAGATTTACCTGAGAATCCCTATAGTATATTGGCCTTAAGTAGAAAAATCATATAAAAGATCTTAACTGTCACTTAAAAAGTCACTGGACTGGAGCTCCCCTTGTAGCTGAGTGGTTAACTATTTCGACTAAGATCCATGAGGATGTGGGTTTGATCCCTGGCCTTGCTCAGTAGGTTAAGGATCCAGTGTTTCTGTGAGCTGTGGTATAAGTGGCAGATGCGGTTTGAATCCCACATTGCTGTGGCTGTGGTGTAGGCCAGCAGCTGGAGCTCTGATTTGACTCCTACCTAGCCTGAGAACTTCCACATGCCACAGGTGTGGCTTTGGGGGGGAAAAAAAAAGAGAGCGAGCGAGAATGCAAATTACAAGCATTCACACCCACTAAGACGGCTACAAACCAAGCAAACAATAAGTGCTGAAAAAGACATGGAAAAAATGAAAACACTGCACTGCTGAGGAGCATGTAAAATGGCGCAGTTGCTGCGGAAACAGGTGGGCAGTTCTTTAAAGGGTAAAAGTAGAACTGACGTATGACTAAACAACTCTACTCCTAGGTATGTACCCCCAAGAACTGAAAACAGGGACAAGTGTTTCGGGCAAAGATGACGTGCTCAAGACCTGAGCTCAGGGGCATTCTGGTTGGAGGCATGCCGGGAAGGGCAGGCGCCACCAAGGAAGACACAAGGTGCACCCTGTACGGTAGGGATGAAGCCGGAAGAGTGGGGGGTTCCTGCAAGTCCATTAACCTCAGCAAGGAAGAGGGCGATTAACTGTGCCAAGTGCTTCGGATACGGTAAGTAAAGACTTTTAAGAGCAACACCACAGCATTAACAGAAAACGAGTGTCTTGCCACTCCAGCAACCGGTTCCATCTGCTTCTCATAACCTTAAACCCTGAAAGTTGGTGATCTGGTGACTGGACTGAAAAGGGTGAATCCAAGCCCTTTTAATCTCCTGTCCACCAGACAATCTGCTAAATGCGGAGACATGAACATGAAGAATACACAGATCCTGGCCTTCAAAATAATCCAAAGATGTTCTAGGAAATGTATAAACTTGGACTCTCCACCTTTTCTGAAGCAGCTTACCATACTTTGAAGGGGGAAAAAAAAAGGAGTGAACATTTTTTTTAAACTATAAAATTCACAAAGAACAGCAAATGATGAATTCCCACTTTTCCCTCAAAGCTTTAAAAAAACAAAACTTTCCTTTCTGATTAGGAAAATACTTGGTGTTTAAAAAAAAACACAAAAAGCCTGTGTGCGTGTGTGCATGCATGCAGTTATACAGCTAGAAAAAAAACTTAGAGATGAAATTACATCGTGCCATATGTTAACTACTGTTAACATTTTGGTTTGTATGTTTCTTCAGTTCTCTTTCCCCTTATCTCTCTTTTTTTTTTTTGCTTTTTAGGGCCACACCCTCGGCCTATGGAGGTTCCCAGGCTAGGGGTCTCATCAGAGCTACAGCTGCTGGCCTACACCACAGCCACAGCAACGCCCGATCCTTAACCCACTGAGCAAGGCCAGGTATCGAACCCGCAACCTCAAGGTTCCTAGTCGGATTCATTTCTGCTACGCTACAATGAGAACCCTTCCCCCTTATATCTCAACACTCTAAAACATACTTTTGCTCCAATGCATACTTTACCCGTAATTTTAAATGTTTAACAAAAAATCTTGGAGTTCCCGTCGCGGCGCAGTGGTTAACGAATCCGACTAGGAACCATGAGGTGGCGGGTTCGGTCCCTGCCCCTGCTCAGTGGGTTAACGATCCGGCGTTGCCGTGAGCTGTGGTGTAGGTTGCAGACGCGGCTCGGATCCCGCATTGCTGTGGCTCTGGCGTAGGCTGGCAGCTACAGCTCCAATTCGACCCCTAGCCTGGGAAACTCCATAGGCCGCGGGAGCGGCCCAAAGAAATAGCAAAAAGACAAAAAAACAAAAAAACCTGCATACTTTCAATTTTCCATGTAATCATTTTCATTAATATCTGTTATAATAATTAAAACAAGTATGTGTGTGTATATATATATTCTTAATTGGTTTGGCAAATTTGAGTTGTAAGAAAATAGTGTCTTCTGCTTAAAATAAAATTACGTAAGCACTAACATCTCAAAAACAAAACCGAGTAAGTAGCATGCATACACCAAACTAAAAGTGTATTAACCAAACATTTTTACATTAACCATGTTTATCACTGGGACTGATCAAGTCACTTTTTCTTTTTCTTTTCTTTTTTTTGGCTATTTTTTAGGGCAGTGCCACGGCATATAGGGGTTTCCAGGCTAGGGGCCAAACCAGAGCTGTAGCCGCTGGCCTACGTCACAGCAATGTGGGGTCCAAGCCAAGTCTGTGACCTACACCACAGCTCATGGCAATGCCGGATCCTTAACCCATTGAGTGAGGCCAGGGATTGAACCCACATCCTCATGGATCCTAGTCGGGTTCGTTAACCACTGAGCCATGAAGGGAACTCATTTTTTTTTTTCTTTTTGCCATTTCTTAGGCTGCTCCTGCGGCATATTTTTCTTCATGATAGACTATATTTCTCAACTTAAAAACAAACGATAACATTTTCCACAGAGTTAACAGCTTTATACTTAGGTTACATTAGTATTTCACACTTAATTTAACAAAAACTCACTTGGGCATGAATGCTCCATTGGCTAAGGATGGTTCGTCGTCATCCAGCCCATCAAAGAGTTGTGACTTGGCTGTGCCTGTTGTCTGCAAAGCCTTTGGTCGGACTCTGGTGGCAGGGCGGGGAGTCAGTTTATAGTGAGTAGGAGTTGTGAGAGCCTTCTGGGCTGCTGGATTTGTTGGTTTCAATCTCTGAAAAATGACAACAACAACAGCAACAAATCAAGGAAAGTTCTAGTCTTACTCAAATGTATGGTTTTGGCCTTAAAAATCAAAAGATCAGAGTTCACACCTCATCTCGCCATTCATCCACGAGACACCTACTGGAGTCTCATTTATTCTCCAACTGCAAGTTTAAAGCTCAGTCTCCCTCACTTCTTTCTTTCCTTCCTCCTCCCACCTCCCTCCCTCTGAAAACTACTTCTTTGTTCTCATACCTATGACCATTTGTTTTGTTAGATTTCACATATAAGTGAAAAATAAGTGAGTCACGGGCATGAGATGCACAGTGTGGGGAAGAGAGTTAACACCTGTGTAAAATCTTAGTGTGGCGACGGATAGGAACGAACTTACTATCACGGTGACCGGTTTTGACACATAGAAATATTGAAACACTATGCTGTGTAACAAGTAGGTCAGTTATACTTCAAAAACGTAACACTCAGAAAAAAAGAGATCAGAGCTGTGGTTGCCCAAGGCAGGCGGCGGAGGATGGGAATTGAGAGGGAGACCTTCAAAAGGCAGAGACTTGCAGGTGGGAGGTAACTGCGCACTAGGGATGGAACGCGCGCCGCGGTAAACGCGATCCCCACTCCGGATGCGGCACGTGAACGCATCAGGGAGAACAAATGCTGAGTTCCCACCACAAGGAAACACTTTTTTCTCTTTAACCTTCTATCCATATGAGAGGATAGACAGTCACTAAACTTACTGTGATAATGACTTCATGATGTGTGAAAGTCAAATCATTACGCTACGAACCTTAAACTCACACAGTGCCAGTACGTCAATTACCCATCACTAAAACTGATACAGAACCAGCTGAGGGATAAATGAGATGACATAAATAACTGAATAGGAATTTCTGCACACTGAGCAACTTAAATTCTCAACACATATATCACTACTCCCATTTTACAAAAGAAACACATTGAGAGAGACAAAGAGAGATGCCCAGCATCTCATAGATTCGAAGTGGTAAAACGAGGGTTAAACAGACAAAAGACTGCTTTAACCCCACGCCACAGCACAGCGAGCGGAAGATCCTCTCTAGAGCATAAGAGATTAAGACAAAGCTATACAGGAATTGAGAGAGGAGTTCCTGCTGTGGCACGGAGGTTAAGGATTCAGTGTTGTCTCTGCAGCAGCTTGGGTTGTTGCTGAGGCACAGGTTTGAACCCTGGCCTGGGAACCTCCATGTGCCACAAGTGCAGCCAAAACAACAACAACAACAAACCCAGAAAAAGAAATCGTAAGAAAAAAATTTTGATTCGTCACTCAAGTCACGTTGTTAGGAAAATCAGCCTCTGTGCACCTTAGTTTGCTTAATTGTAAAATGGGTATAAAACTGGAGTTCCTCGTTGCTATGGCTCTGGCGTAGGCTGGGGGCTACAGCTCCGATTCGACCCCTAGCCTGGGAACCTCCATATGCCACGGGAACGGCCCAAAGAAATAGCAAAAAAAAAAAAAAAAAAAAAAGACTAAAATAAAATAAAATAAAACAAAACTGGAGTTCCTGCCACGGCATAGAATCTGACTGCAGTGGCATAGGTCACCGGTGATGTGGGTTCAATCCCTGACCTGGTGCAGTGGGTTAAAGGATCTGGCACAGGTCGAAGCTGTGGCTCAGATTCAATCCCTGACCCAGGAACTTCCACATGCTGTGGGTGTTGCCATAAAAAACAAACAAACATAAAAGGAGGATAATATTTGCCTTATTTCGGGGCTGTTGGAAAGTCTCAACCTTCACTTCCTATCCAGTGCTCGTTAAACTGTCATGCTACCTTCCAGATACAAAAAGAATTCATCCCCTGGTCTAGTGAAGAGCATCACATATTCCCGAGAACAGAGTTTACAGGAACACCCCCAATTTACCTCTTCCTTCTTCTTAGGGTCTGACATAGGGTTCCGGAAGAGAGGAGAGTCTCCAAAAGGTGAGTATGTCAGACTATTGATGTGCTGCTGGAGGACTGCCTGCTGTGCAGCAGAAGCATTTGGATCTGCTAAAGCTTTTAAAAAAAGAAAAGGCAAGATGTCAGTCCAAGGATCCAGTGCCTTAAATCAAGAGAACTCAAGACTCTCTCTGGAGCTGGAGTCTTCAAAGTGTTCAGAGTCACTCAGTGGCATTATTACTGGTAGCGAGCAGAGAAGCAAACTATGAAGAAATTCAACAAACAAACAAACTAAGATGTCAAAGACATAAGGAGGCATTTCCTAAGAGACAAGACACAAAAAACTCCAGTTAGGTGTTCACCACGACTAATGAGAAATCCTGAAGAAATCAAAACAATCTTGAAGAAATATTTTCTATTTATTTACTTCATTATCTACCAATGGCACAGTTGTATAAAAAGCAGCACAGAAGGTTAAAGATCTGGCATTGGCACTGCAGCGGCTTGATCCTCTGCTGTGGCATGACTTAGATCCCTGCCCCAGGAACTTCCCTATGTCACAGGTGTGACCCCAAGAAAAGCAAAAGCGTCGGATTGCTAGAAATACTGCAAATTGGTTTCATCTGTCTAGAAGAAACACTATGATAGTACATAGAGCAAGTACTGTTCTTCTATTTTTTAATCTAATAATTTCAGTCATGAAAACTTAACACAAGGATTTAATTAAAGTAGAAAGAAAATAAAGAAATGCTTGTAAGTGTTCACTGAACATATCTGTAATAGTTGACACTGGGAAACAACTTACATCCAACAAGTTAACAATTATAAAAATCATGATTCGGAGTTCCCGTCGTGGCGCAGTGGTTAACGAATCCAACTAGGAACCATGAGGTTGCGGGTTCGGTCCCTGCCCTTGCTCAGTGGGTTAAGGATCCGGCGTTGCCGTGAGCTGTGGTGTAGTTTGCAGATGTGGCTCGGATCCCGTGTTGCTGTGGCTCTGGCGTAGGCCGGAGGCTACAGCTCCGATTCGACCCCTAGCCTGGGAACCTCCATATGCGGAGGGAGCGGCCCCAGAAACAGCAAAAAAACAAAAATAAATAAATAAATAAATAAAATAAAAATTAAAAGTGACCAGGAGTTACTGGTATGGCTTAGTGAGAACGAAACTGACTAGTATCCCTGAGGATGTGGGTTCGATCCCTGGCCCTGCTCAGTGGGTTAGGAACCTGGTGTTGTTATGAGCTGTGGTGCCTGCAGTGTAGGTCGAAGATGTGGCTCAGATCCTATGCTGCTGTGGCTGTGGCTGCAGCTGCAGCTTCAATGTGACCCCTAGCCTGAGAACTTCCACAGCTCACAGCAACACCAGATCCTCAACCCAATGATGTAAGACCAGGGATCGAACCCCTATCCTCGTGGATCCTAAATAAAAAATAAAATAAGAAAGAAACACTGACCAGCACCAGCTGACCCTATCATTAACAAGTACAGGTCATCCCACCTTGGCTTGAGAAAACAAAAACCTTCTTCAACAAATTCAAACCTAATTAGGAAAGTGTGTGAGGATGTTTTTATGTTTTTATTTTTTTTCATGTTTAAATATGAAATCTTCTCTGTTAACTGTGTTATTTCAAAATACAGAAGAGAGATGCTAAGTTCGAAAAATAAGAGAAAAAGCAAGCATAAACACTAGTTAAGCTACCATTGTGTTATATTTCAGTTCTAGTAGTAGTAATTTGAAAACATACTAAAAAAACACATCTGAAGAAATAGAAAAAAAAAATAAAAAATCAAGTCTTCTGAGAATGGAAGAAACTGAAGATATTTATCTGAAAGAAAGGCATTAGGGTTAACACAAAGAAACCATAGGAGACTGACTTTGCTTGGCTCTAGGAGGTAGAAGTAGAACCACTGGGTGGAAATTCTATAAAGGCAGGTTTTGGTTTCTCAACAACCTGAACAAAACAATGGACTGGACTGACCTGTAAAGAAGCCACCATAACTGAGGGTTTTAAGACAAGTAAGGGACTCCCACAAGCTCTAAAGCATCTTCTAACTAAGATCCTGTGATGCAAAGACGTGCTTTCTCAAAGTCAGCACTGGCTACAGTGTATGCAACTGTAATGTCAAATTCTTGTGTCCAGAACTTCTAATTGGCTTTTGGAAAAGTTGCATTATTAAAATTCATTCAAAAAGCTATCTAGGAGTTCCCATTGTGGCTCAGGGGTAATGAACCCAACTAGGATCCATGAGGATATGGGTTCGATCCCTGGTCTTGCATCAGTGGGTTGAGGATCTGGTGTTGCTGTGAGCTGTGGTGTAAGCCAGCAGCTGCAGCTCCAATTCGACCCCTAGCCTGGGAACTTCTGTATGCCGCAGGTACAGCCCTTTAAAATAACTAAGTAAATAAATAAAATCTATATAAGTGAAAAACAGCCGGTTACAGTATTTATGCTACCTCCTACTGAAATGAAAACTAAGGAAAAGAAAAAATGAAAATATTTTTTATGATAAAACTGATTCTAATTTTCACACAAAAATTAATTAGAATCTAATTCACCTTTGCTATCTCCAAAGAGCTAATTAAAATCTATGGTCATAAACAAATTAAAATATACAGATATACCCTACAATGACAAAGAACAGAAAGGTATTAAAAGACCAGATAGGAGAAAGAAGTGGACAGTGATAAAGTAGGAGAGAGCAAGCAATACCTTAGAGTTCACTCTCAGGGGCTTCGAGCCAAAGCTAAAGGTGGGGGACTAGCTGCCTGAAGCTCAGAAAGGTCAGGGATTCAGGAACTCAAAGTGAAGAAAGACAAGAAGAACCTGTGAAAAGTACACATACAAAACAACCACTAACCTTGTAATCCTCCTAATCCACCATGTTCAACATATAAGCCAAAAGGGCAGAGTGTGCCTCTGATGGAATCAAGGTAACATATGGGAAGAACAAGGGCCCCTATTCTGAGTCCCTGCATCGTCCCAGAGCTAAGAACGTGGCATTCCAACATTCCGAGGGTCGCTGGCTACGAGCTGGTTCTTGGACTACTTATCAAGTGAAACCTACTGATGAAAAAGCTCTACCTAGATACACAAGTTGCCAGTGATGATTTTAACGATTTTATTCTCAAAATATGAATGGAAAGTATCACTGAAGACTAGGAGTAAAACAAAAATAATTCTAAAGAGTTAAAGTGCAGAAGTTCCTGTCATGGCTCAGTGGTAACGAGACCAACTAGGATCCATGAGGATGCGGGTTCGATCCCTGGCCTTGCTCAGTGGGTTAAGGATCCGACATTGCTGTAAGCTGTGGTGTAGGTCGCAGATGCGGCTCAGATCTGATGTTGTGATGTTGCTTTGGCTGTGGCGCAGGTCGGTGACTACAGCAACAATTCCACCCCAAGCCTGGGAATTTCCGTATGCTGCAGGTGCGGCCATTAAAAAAAAAAAAAGTGGGAACAAGAAGAATCCCGTCCCCCACCAATTTTTTTTTTTTTTTAAATGTCCATTAACAAATTCACTTTCAAGAAAAAACTGCATCTAAGAACTGGATGCCTGGAAAAAAAAAAAAAAACTTTCAGAGAATGAGAAAGAATTCTTTTAAGGTAAAAATTCCAAAAAGATGGGTTAGAAGCCAATGAAAAGATCTAGACACAATACTGTAAATGAACTCTACTTTAATAAAGAATTTTTAAATAACATAAATATGCTAAACGGTCAAAAAAAAGTCCCCTAGAAAGTAAAAACAGACGAAAAATCAAATGTTGAGACAGAAAAGGTCTAAGCAAATCACTAAAATTTCAGAACAAAGGGACAAGCCAAAATGTTTGTTTGGGTGGGGGATAGTCTCAAGAATGAGAAAGGCATCAGAATTCTCATCAAAAACGGCTCATGCAAGAAGCGATATGGTCAAAAGTCTAAGCGTGAATGATTTCCACACAGAATTCCGCTGCACTGAAGCGTGCGGAATGAACGGAGATGTTCTCAGAACAGCAAGGAGTCCGTGTTTACCTTCCATGGACACTTCACCTGGGCAACCAATGAAGAACATTTAGGAACCAGATCAAGAGGAAAACATCACCACTCCCACTGAGCAGACTTGAAGAGAATACCCCAGAGGAACGCTGAAGCCCTAGGAATAATCAGTCCATACTGCTGCAGGCCAGAGACATCAAAGAATGAGCTACCCAGGATAAAAGACTTCTGGTACCACGCGTAAGAATGTGGGCTAGTTTGGGAAGGTGCTGGTAATGCAGGGGAAACAAATAGTGAGAAGTTACAGGAAAAAGAAAAAGCTGCCTGACAAAGGTGGACTCTGATAAGTAGCAACGTTTTCACAGTTACAATAAAACACTCATTTACATTTGCAGATTTACATTATTCTTCACCCAAACAAGAGAAGACAGTAATAATGAGCTGAGAGCCCCTTATCAACGTTATCCGTACAAAAACATAAAGAGGGCAAAGAAATCAGAGAGAGAGAAGGGTAAGAAAGGACACTTACCGGACAAAGAGGACTCACGAAATACTAGCTCATAGGAGTTCCCGTCGTGGCTCAGTGGTTAACGAATCCGACTACGAACCATGAGGCTGCGGGTTCAGTCCCTGGCCTTGCTCAGTGGGTTAAGGATCCGGTGTTGCCATGAGCAGTGGTGGAGGTTGCAGACTCGACTTGGATCCCGCGTTGCTGTGGCTCTGGAATAGGCTGGTGGAGACAGCTCTGATTCGACCCCTAGCCTGGGACCCTCCATATCCCACGAGTGCAGCCCAAGACATGGCAAAAAGACAAAAAAAAAGAAAAAAAAAATACTAGCTCCTAGTGGAGAGAGTAAGAAAAAGGATGTAAAGACATGGTTTAAATCTGAAAAGGTTTCTGGAAACGTGGAAGAGCGTGACAGCACCGGAGACGAATTTAATGCTACACAGACCAACTCTTTCCTTCCTCCCTCCCTGCCATCTGTCCATCTCAGTCACTTTATTTCTGCCAGGCGATGGTGACTGTTATTTTTGATAAAATATAATTTTCTTTAAAACTATTTTTTTTTTGTCTTTTTGCCATGTCTTGGGCCGCTCCCGCGGCTTATGGAGGTTCCCAGGCTAGGGGTCTAATCGGAGCTGTAGCTGCTGGCCTGCACTAGAGCCACAACAACGCAGGATCTGAGCCGCGTCTACGACCTACACCACAGCTCACGGCAACACCGGATCCTTAACCCACTGAGCAAGGGCAGGGATCGAACCCGCAACCGCATGGTTCTTAGTAGGATTCGTTAACCACTGCGCCACGACGGGAACTCCTAAAACTATTTTAAAAAGTTAATTTTAAGTTAGAAATAATACTAAAGGTGACAGGTAGATATCACAAAAAATGAATGACGTATGAAGAGCACTTTAATAGAGTAAACTAAACTTAGGGAATTTAGTAAACATAAGCTATGCTGGGAGAAGTGAATAAAGAAAAGAGGTGATAACTAAATTCTTATCTACCAATAACAAGTTAAATATACATAGACTAAAGCAAAACACAGCAATATGAGCACATAGAGACATGAACTTACTTATATACCAGATGAATTAAAAGCTGGTTTCTTTGGGGGAGCAGGCCCAGGATCTATGAGAAGCCCTTCTGCACTACGTGACTGCTCAATGACCTGAGTGTGTGCACTGCTGTGGTAGGGACAGGACAGGATGGGGTGGAGAGGGAAATCAAGTATGAGCAAGAAAAAAACGGAGTAAAGCTTTCTAAAGTGACTGACACTTACCTACTGGAGCCTGGGGGGCTCCAAAGCCCAAAGTGGCTGTCGTAGTATTAAATCCAGGGGCCCCAAAGGCTCCTGTACCAAGAGGCCCTCCGAGCTTAGGCTGGTTGTTCCCAAACAAAGATGCCTGTCCAGCACCAAGAGCTATGGAGACAAGAGGAAAGAAAAAGTGCCACAGAAGAGCCTTTGAATGTTATGCCAGAGGTCAGTTACTTACAAATACAGTACATGTGGAAACTTCATAAAAACCATTCATTTCAACACAGAAGCTGATACTGTAAATGCTAACTATAGGCACGGCACCATGCTGAGCACATTGCTGTATCTGCATTATATAAGCAAAATACGCAACCTCTGTGCTTCATTTTCCTCCATTCTAACACAAGGTAATAATACATAGCTTAGATATGACTCCTAAGATTAAAATGAATAGACAGACATTAATTACTTAGAAGCGGTCTGGTAGGTACTAACACTCATTAAGTATTAGCTAGTATCATCTCATTTAATCTTCACAAGGCTGAAGCCGGAACCATGCTCATTTCATAGAAAATGGAGGGTTGAGTAATTCGCTCAACGTCACACATGTATTAAGTGGTGAAACTGCACTTCAAACCTCAATGCATCCCCACAACACAACCAGGGCTCTTAACTGCTACCCTATAGTAACACATTTCAAAAGAATTTTTAAATTGGCAATTCTCCTTAAATTTCAATATGTGCAAATCAAAATACTCAAGTGAACCAATTACCATGTCATCTTTTTGACTAACATATAGGCCATATAAAGTCAAATCCAATGCGTCTTCTTTGAAGAGCAAAAAGTAATACTTTCAAGTATACCATTCTTTGACAACTATTTCAAACAAATACCTAATTTTTTGCTTTAACAAAGCCAAATGCCTTGTGATGATGTTACTAAACAGATTCAAGCTTCAGCGTGAATCAATGGATGGAATAAGAAATTATTTTCACCAGGGGGAAACCTGTTACAGGAAATGGTTAGGTTTTAAAGCCTAATGAATCTTGTTTTGGACCATGTTGTTGGCAGTGACTTTTAAAGTGTAGAATGATAGGAATTTAGTTTAGAATAGGTTAAATAAGCTATCGGCACAAATTAAAAACACTTTTCCGGATTTCCTGTCATAGTTCAGTGGTTAATGAACCCGACTATTATCCATGAGGACGTGGGTTTGATCCCTGGCCTCTCTCAGTGGGTTAAGGATCCAGCATTGCTGTGACCTGTGGTGGACGGTGCAGATGTGGCATGGGTCCCGCACTGCTGTGGCTGTGGTGGAGGCCAGTGGCTACAGCTCAAATTGGAACTCCAGCCTGGGAACCTCCACATGCTGCGGGCGCAGCCCTAAAAAGACAAAAGACAAAACAAACAAACAAAATTTTTCCATCCCTGCTCCTCAAAAATTTACTGGCAGTTTAGAAGATCTGAAGTTCCTTTTAATGTATCAATGCTTCTTGACAGACACATGGTTTACCAGGAAAATCACTTCAAACATAATACTTCCAGGTCAAAAATATCAAATGGGAACTGCTTTGAGATCACAACCAAAAAAAAAAAAAAAAGTATAGAAAGTTTATACTCAGAGAATACACACAATATAAATCAGTGAGGGTATCTGGCTTTATAGCACAGGGAACCATATCTAATCACTTGTGGAACACGATGGAGGATAATATGAAAAAAAGAATATATAAGTGTATAACTGGGTCACTCTGCTATACAGCAGAAATTGACAGAACACTGTAAATCAACTATAATAAAAAATTTTTTAAATGAATAAAACACCTCCTTACCCCCAAACAAAAGCTTAGGTGAAACCCAAATATATAAGGACAAAAAATTCTGTTCTGGATGAATGCCTATTTGCATTAGCCCTGAAGGAAGAACCATGAAACAGTCTAAAAGTCACTACATTTCAATAACCTACAAAAGAATAAAAACATGTATTTTTTCCAGTTTTGCCTTATATTATGCACAAATTGTTTTTTTTTGTGTGGTTTTTTTTTTTTGGTCTTTTTGCCATTTCTTGGGCCGCTCCCGCGGCATATGGAGGTTCCCAGGCTAGGGGTTGAATCGGAGCTGTAGCCACCGGCCTATGCCAGAGCCACAGCAATGCGGGATCCGAGCCGTGTCCGCAACCTACACCACAGCTCACGGCAACGCCGGATCGTTAACCCACTGAGCAAGGGCAGGGACCGAACCCGCAACCTCATGGTTCCTAGTCGGATTCGTTAACCACTGCGCCACGATGGGAACTCCACAAATTGCTTTTTATGTTTCATCAAAGGACTTATAATACATAATTTAAGGGATGTTCTGATTATGACAATGTCAATTCATAAAATGTGCTACACTTATGATTAGCTGTACGAGTCATAAGGCAAATAAATATATTAGGAGCACCATGTTAATAGCAGTCCTAAAAACTCCAAGGATGCTCAAGGAGTAAGTAGAAATGGCTATATTCCTTTGAAATCACCTAATAAATATTAGTATTTAATTTTATCTATGGTATTTATTAGCTTTGGATAGATTATTCTGTGGATCGCTTGGGGTAACAAACTTTACTAGATGTACCCTTAAACTTATTATTACTTCGTGGAAACCAAAGAAGTAGTTTTTTTTGTTTTTTGTCTTTTTGCCATTTCTAGGGCCGCTCCTGAGGCATGTGGAGGTTCCCAGGCTAGGGGTCTAATCGGAGCTGTAGCCACCAGCCTACACCAGAGCCACAGCAACGCGGGATCCAAGCCGCGTCTGCAACCCACACCACAGCTCACGGCAACGCCGGATCGTCAACCCACTGAGCGAGGCCAGGGGTTGAACCCGCCACTTTATGGTTCCTAGTCGGATTCGTTTCCACTGTGCCACGAGAAATCCTAAAACTTAATAATTACTAAGTAACTCTCAAGAAAAGGACATACTGTTGATAGTACTAGTGATAGTATCACTGAGAAACAAGAAACTGATGCACCCATGATTTAATGAGTGTTCCTTAATCTGAGCATATTGAGAGAAAAAAGTATCATTTGCCAAAGAATAGAAAACATTTTATAGTTTGAGTGGTCACTTAAATCTAAGAGTATAATAATTTTATGCGTTTGTACATTTAAGATTCTACAGTCTACTACTCCTGAAGGCCTGTGTTACATGAAAACGTACTTCTACTGAGGTTTGAGTTTGAGTCTCTACCATTCAAAACAAAAAGCTAGACAGGAAAACCCGCTCAGCTAACGCCCTTCCAAAACAAAGTTCAAAGCGACCATGTTATTCTACTTGTGATACCATGACATGTAGAATTCATTAATGCAAGTATTTATACATAATAGTCTCCAGACACATTCCCCTCAAAGCTAAGTCTGCCTAGCAGACGTGATCATCAAAGGGTGTTAACAGTGTGTACTAAGTGACTCATGATTTTCACTTCCCTAGGGAATCTCTTACTACTAAGGTTAGCGGTGCAAAGTTCTTTATTAATTGTATTTGGCTTTTAGTTTATATCGACAGGGCACGAATTAGGAATATACAACATCAACAAAAATGAGATTCATTGTCTGATAGGTACAATTGTTCAAGGAAACCAAAAATATTCAAATAAATAAAAAAAGACTGAGATATTACATTATTGTGGAACAGAAGACAAAAGCATCAGGAAAAAAGTTACAGACCATGTTATGATATTAGACTAATAGGAGAAAGCACTGCTAATCGTAACCTGCAAGACCCAAAAGCAAAAAGGGAAAGGATGATAACTCTGACCACATGAAAATAAAACTTGTATATGAAGATACCATAAACAAAATTAAATGATGAGGACTGGGTGGAAATATCTGTAACAGACATCAGAGTAGTATCTAACCTGGGCTTAGGTTTATGGTTCATAAGCTGTCTATACTCAAAACTACCTTGAAAAAGTCCACACCAAAGCTAACTTTTCTTCTGGGATTAGAAGAAAATACTTACGTCAGATGCTATATTCTGCTTAAACTTAGGGATCACACTTTACAAAAATGAGACCTTTTTAGATTTTATTTTTTGAAAAATATATGTGGTAGATTTTGAATAAGCTAAAAAGCTCAAAGTCTGCCATGCAACCAAAAAGAATACCCTCAATATATAAAGGATTCTCAAAAATAAACAATGACCAAATACTATGAATAGAAAATTTAAAGATTCACATGGCTGATAAATATATACAAGGCTATCCTTCACCAATAATCAGGGAAGAGCAAATTAAAAAACATACCAACATCTACCATCATGCACACGAAGATGAAGAAGCCCAAAATATAAAACATATGAAAAAAATGAGCATTTTTATAAAATATAAATGCAGCAGTTCCCTGGTGGCACAATGGGTTAAGGATTTGGCTGTCACTGCTGTGGTTCAGGTTTGATCCCTGGCCCAGGAACTTCAACATGCTGTGGGCACAGCAAAAAAGAAAAAAAAAAAAAAAAGCAAACTGGCATTCATTTTGGAAGGCAAATTAAAGTTTAGCAAGACTGACCCAAACTCAAAAATTGTGTATCTTCTGAAATCATTCCCAATTCAATCCTACAGTGGCCTACCACACACAAACTCATGTAACTCTTCACTACTGCATTGCTAGTAATATCGAGTAACTCAAACGTCCATCAAAAGCTAAAACAATTATGGTGTATGTGGGTACTCATTTGTTATGTGTGTGTTTATATACACAATGGAATAGTACACAGGGATTTGTCTTTTTAGGTAGGGCCATATCCTCAGCAAACGGAGGTTCCCAAGCTAGAAACTGAATTGGAGCCATAACCGCCAGCCTACGCCACAGCCACAGCAACTCAGAATCTGAGCCGCGTCTGTGACCTACACCACAGCTCATGGCAAAGCCGGATCCTTATCCCACTGAGCGAGGCCAGGGATGGAACCCGAATCCTCATGGATACTATCAGACTCATTTCCACTGAGCCATGAGGGGAACTCCTAAACAGTTATTCCTAAAGAAATGAGTTAGAATTACACACACTGATGTAAGGAAAAAAATGTGCCAAAATGTCACGGAAAATGAAAAAATGAAAAGAATACTAAGGCAGGCAGCTACTTTCAGTTTGAAACTTTTTTATTTGGCTACATCTGCAGCCTGTGGAAGTTTCCGGGCCAGGAATCAAAGCTGAGCCTCAGCTGAGACCTGCACCACAGCTGCAGCAATGCCGGATCCTTAACCCACTGCACCACAAGGGAACTTCCTGAAATATCTGACTATATAGTACATACTATGAAACAGACTGAGAACTATAACATACATATATATAAATAAAAGTTAAGTAAATTGATACTTAACCTCACAATGAACAATGATTTTTAAAATTCTAGTGTTAGGTTGCAGGTTCAATCCCTGGCCTTGCTTAGTGGGTTAAAGATCTGGCATTGCCATGAGCTGGGTAGGTTGCAGACACGGCTCGGATTTGGTGTTGCTGTGGCTCTGGTGTATGGGGGGCAAGCTCCAATTAGACCCCTAGCCTGGGAACCTCCATATGGTGTGGGTAAACGGCCATAAAAGGACAAAAGACAAAAGACAAAAAAAAAAAATCCAACTGATATATATCTCAGTCTTTGGTTTAAAAAACATTCACGAATAATACGGCTTCCTTTTAAGACTACCACAAAAATTCTATATAAAAAACACACGTGTACATTTGTATTGTGTGTGTATACGTGTATGTGTGTGTGTATATATATGTGCATATACACACACACAAACATATAAATATACACACACAAGGAGTTCCCTAGTGGCCCAACAGTTAAGGACCTAACATTGTCAAGGCTGTGGTGTGGGTTTGATACCTGGCCAGAAACTTCCACATGCCATGAGCACAGCCAAAAAAAAAAAAAAAAAGTACATAAGGCAGCCTGACAAGACACATGCCAAACTTTCCATAACTGTTAGTTCACTGCTGAAAAAATGTGAACTTTTCACGATACTTCGGCAAGGCCGAATTTTTTAAAAAGTACTTATATCTTTTATCTTAAACATTAAACAAAAGAAATAGCTCACAGAGTACAAAATTAGGTTCTACTAAAAGGAGATGAGAGATAACTGAAGAGTAGAAGCAGAGACATGGAAATAAATGGTTTCCAACCAAATGACTGCACCATGGTCAGGTGAATGGTAGGCTTAAACCGCCTTATCAAACTGTAAAGCACTCACTCCTTTTATGACTGCCACCCCCGCTAGTTGTTTAAAACAGCTAGGCAGACAGAAGGGACAATGTCTTTAAAGGCCTTTTAAAACAATTATCAACAGCAGAAACAGAGACAAAGGCTTGAGATTTTAGCCCCATAAAAAGGTGAAAAGAACTGAAAAGCTTGCACAGTCCTTGAAAAACACCAGCATATTTGCTAACTACTTCAGCATGTGCTCTTACTGCTGCATTATTATTAGGATAATAAGGCCTACTTAATAAACAGTTCAGGGTCTCAAATCCCTGTCACAAAGACAACACAGGGGAACCTCAAGTTAATAATGTCATCATACCGACAAGTCTCGCCTTAAGTACTCAAAATTAAAAATCCCAGGTAGACCAGGACTATCAGAGGACAAACGTTTTGTAGAAAGGGAACAAATATAGATTCTAAGATAAATGTACCAGTGTTTAAAACATAGTAAAGCATATGGAAATGTTTTATAAAATCTGTGAAAATGAAAATCAGGGCCTCTTATTTCCATGTATATGGTTGAAGAGCAATCAGAAAGCCAAGATGCATTACTTCCTAAATCTTGTGGTACATACAGTTCCTTACCTGTTCCAAATCCTGCACCAAGCCCAGGTCCCAGAGTTCCAGGTCCTGGTTTACTTCCAAAAATACTATTCCCACTGGTATTTGTGCCAAAACCTAGAAGGACAAAAGTATGAGTGAACCATGCTTTTAACACAACTCTCAATTTCCTGTACAAGGGAATTTAAAACAAAGCAGTCTGACCCTAAGCTTCACATCTCTTCAGTTACTGATAATCAGAAATCCTAAATGGTAGGCCAATTTAACTTTTTTTTTTTGGCCACACCTGTGGCATGCAGAAGTTCTAGGGCTAGGGACTGAACTCATACCACAGCAGTGACCCAAGTCACAGAAGTGACAATACTATGCTGGATCTTTCACCAGCTGAGCCACGAGGAAACGCCTTAACTTTTTTTTTTTTTTTTTGGTCTTTTGTCTATTTAGGGCTGTACCCATAGCGTATGGGGTTCCCAGGCTAGGAGTCGAATCAGAGCTGTAGCCACTGGCCTACACCACAGCCATAGCAACACAGGATCTGAGCAGCATCTGTGACCTACACCACAGCTCACGGCAACGCCGGATCCTTAACCCACTGAGTGAGGCTAGGGATCGAACCTGCAACCTCATGGCTACTTGTCAGATTCGTTAACCACTGCGCCACGACGGGAAAGGAAACTCCTGCCTTAACTTTTTTTAAGTTTAATTCTGATTACTGAAAACAGACCCCACGGTGTTTACTTAATTATATTTCAGACATGAAATATCAATTCAGTATAGGGTAATACCCAACATTAAAGCAAAGTGACTATTCTTGAGCTTGGGGACTATTCCCTATGCAAGGCTCAAAGTCTCCATTCCATATTTTGTGTTTAATTATTAGAAGAAAAACTAAGGCCCTCAAACTTTCACTAAAAAAGAAGAACGTCAACAAGATACTCTACTGAACCTGTACGTTCTTGCTAAGACAAAAATTACCTATAAAAATCTCCACAGCAGCTTTTGTTTTGAACAGATGTACCGTGAATGAATACTAATGTGTGTGGATCGCACATGAGAGGCTTTCATGGTGTCAGATTTGATCAGCTCAGAGGAGCACTCAAGGACACAGCTAATCGATCAATAACTTTTATTGAGATGGCCTGCTTCATTATCAGAGATGATGGAGAACTGAACAAACCATCTTCCTTCGCTGTGACCCACCATTTAGAGAAAATGCTATGATTTCCCTATAAAATCCACAGGAGTCCCTGCAGACACCTACACATCGCATTACTGCTATTATTTCTCTTTTGTTCAGGTATGTCCACAGTTTCTGCACTCCTTTTTTTGAGCTAAGTATCAACAAAATAGCTGATGACATATCATTAATCTCTTGGGTTAAGAAGAAATCAACCAGGGAGTTTCCATCATGGCTCAGCGGAAATGAATCTGACTAGTAACCATGAGGACACAGGTTCGATCCCTGGCCTCCCTCAGTGGGTTAAGGATCCAGCATTGCCTTGAGCTGTGGTGTAGGTCGAAGACGTGGCTCAGATTCTGCGTGGCTGTGGTGTTGGCCAGCCACTACAGTTCCCCAAGCCTAGGAACCCCCACATGCCACGAGTACAGCCCCAAAAAGAAAAAAAAAAAAAAGAAGACGTCAATCAATCATTATTGGCTAGCAAATCCTGTTTGTTGAACACCTGAAGTCTTCTTAAAAGGTACCATGAAGGGACACAAGCTCAAAACATAACAGAGTTAAAGGAAGTGTCCTGGAATATATACCATTATTACCAACTAAATATATTGAAGTTCCTGTTGTGGCTCAGCAAGTTAAGAAAGCAATTTGTCTCCATGAGGGTGCCGGTTCAAGCCCTGGCCTTGCTCAGTGCGTTAAGGATCTTGTATTGCCGCAGGCTGTGCCTGTAAGTTACAGATGCAGCTTAGATCTGGTGTTGCCGTGGCTGCGGCACAGGCCTCAGCTGCAGTTCTGATTTGACCCCTAGCCTAGGAACTTCTATATGCCACACATCCTGCCATTAAAAACTTCCAAGTAAGTAATCTGACTTAAATATGTTTATTTCATGGATTCATTAAATCTTTTATTTTTTGGCTGCAGGTGGAAGCAGCAGGTGGAAGTTTTCAGGTCAGGGACTGAACCCACGCCACAGCAGTGACCCGAACCACAGTGGTCAAAAAGTGACAACACCAGATCCTTGTCACCACTGAGCCACACAGGAACTCCTTTTAAATCTTTTCTTGCATTGTGCTAATTAATAGCTATGCCACAAAAATGGAGAACTGCTTACTCAAACACAATCAATTTCCCTAACAAAAAAAAAAAAAAGAAAGAAAGAAAATATTCTTGGATATGTTCTTGATCTTTCTGAGTTAAAATTTAACCAAAATTAACTTAGCCACATAAACAACAGAAAACACCGTACTTGTGAACTATCTCAAACCCACAGGAGGGAAGTAAGTCCCACCTTACACTGTTTATACCACACATTTCCTCAGATTCTTATCTGAAAATTTCAAAACAATTTTAAATTAAGAAAAATGAATTAACAGTTAATTAATTTATGATAAAGGAGCCTAGAATACACCACGGAGAAAGGACAGTCTCTTCAATCAATGGTGCTGGGAAAACTGGACGGTCACATGCAGAGGAATGAAACTAGACCATTCGCAAAATGGATTAAAAATTGGAACATAAGATCTGAAACTAAAACTCCTAGAAGGAAAGAGGGGGTAAGCTCATGACATCTATCTTGGTGATGATCTTTGCATCTGACACCAAAAGCAAAGGTGACAAGTGGGACTATTACAAAACTAAAAAGCTTCTGCACAATACAGGAAATCAACAAAATGAAAAGGCAATGTACTGAAGGGGAAAAAATATTGGCAAATCACGTATTATTTGCAAATCATGTATCTGTTAGGGGTTAAAATTTAAACTATATAAAGAATTAATAATAATAGCTATTAATAATTTAATAGCAAAAACCCCCCAAACAATGCAATTAAAATATGGAATGAGGATCAGAATAAACATCTTTCTAAAGGTGACACCCAAGGGTTCCCCTGTGGAGCAGCAGGTTAAGGATCTGGCATTGTTACTGAAGCAGCTTGGGTTACTGCTGTTTGATCCCTGGCCCAGGAATCGCCACATGCTGTGGGTGTGGCAGAAATAAAGAAATAAGACACACAGATGGCCAGCAGGTACATGAAGACGGCCAACATCACTCATCATCAGGGAAACGCAAATCAAAACCAAAAGGAAGTATCAGGTCACACTTTTCAGAATGGCTATTATTCAAAAGACAACAAATAACAAGTGCTGGGGAGGATGTGGAGAAGAGGGAACCCCTGCGCCATTGGTGGGAGTGTACAGTGCAGCTGCGATGGAAAAGAGTACAGTACGGGACGTCCTCAAAAAATTAAAAACTACCATACACTCCAGCAAGTCCACTCTTAGGTATGTATTCCAAAGAAATGAAAACATTAACTTGAAAAGACATATGCACCTCAATATTCATAGCAGTATTCTATATAATAGCCAAGACATAGAAGCAACCTAAGTGTACATTAATGATTAATGGCTAAAGAAAAACAACGTATATATGCACGACATATACATGTACATATATATATCTATGTACAACATGTAATATTTACAATGTATCTAGCTACAAACATAATGAAATCTTTGCATTTGTGCAACATGGATAGACCTTACAGACATTAGTGCTAAGTGAATTACGTCAGGCAGAGACAAATATTCTATGACCTCACTTATCTGTGGAACCTAAAAAAAACCACCAAACAACAAAAAAAAAACCACCACCAAAAATAATGAGCTCATAAAACAGTTCACCAACAACAATAAAATAAAGAGCTCATAATGGTTCAGTGGGTTAAGGATCTGGCGTCATCACTTCAGTGTCATGGGTTTGATCCCTGGCGCAGGGAACTTCCACCTGCCACAGTTGCTGCCAAAAATAAAAAAAATTTCTTAAAAAAAAAAAAAACAAAAAAAGAGAAGTTCCCATTGTGGCTCAGTGAAAATGAGTCTGACTACTTAAAAAAGAAAAAATAAGTTGCTAACAGTAAATCTTAAAATTTTCATCACGAGGAAAAAAAATTGATCTATTATATATGATGACAGCTATTACCTAGACTTAAGGTGGTTGTCATTTCACAATATATAAAAATATTGGACCATTATGTCAATTCCATCTCCAATTTTTAAAAATCGGCTTCAAAAAAATCAGATTTTTATGTACACAAATTAATGTTACATGTCAATTCTATCCAATTCTTAAAAATTGGCTTAAAAAAACAGATGTTTATGTACACAAATAGCTCAACTGTCTCCTTCCACGAAGCATGAAGAACCAATAATTTATTACCCAGTACAAGCTTATCAATACCCAAAAGATCAACCTCTTTAAACTGTTGCTCACAAGTGCTGACAACTTGCCTGTAATTTCTCTCCTTAAACAATCCTATTCTACTTCATTCAGAAATTAATACTGCCATACACTCAACCTTAAACTAATTCCTATTAGGAATAATTACTAAGAAAATGAACTGATGATCTAAAAAAATGACTTAAGGATGTGGCAACATCAATTGTAGCAAGTACTCCAACACTTAACTCTATGGATATTCACCACCATTAATGAAACACAATCCCATGCTGCGTGATATGCACCTAACAGTAACATAATGAAGCTACAGATTTTTGTGTAACCTTACTCTATTTTCAGATTTGTTATATGACTTATTTCCATATCAGAAGATTACCCCTGCCCACGACATCAAAGCTGACTGCTTTCCAAGAAAATACGAACATCAAACACAAAGTCTTAGCAGATTCGGATCCCTCTAGGGTAGTAATGGAATGCTAAGTTCATCTGAGAGTGAAACAAAATTTGCCATTCTGAAACCATTGATTCATCCAGGGCCCCATTTACTCCTTGTTTAATTTACTAATAAACTTTTAGTGAGCAATTACTCTACATTAAAGATTAAAAAAAAAAAGACAATTCAAATTCAGCATGTAAGTTAGTAAGCCTTATCCAATAAAGATGAGAGTTTTCATTTTCTAATCACTCAACATGAGTATAACTATATTTACATAACAAACACTCTAAACAAATAGAAATCTGAAACCATAGAATAACATCAAATATTATTCTGGTCCAGCAAATTTTATCAAGCACAGCCTATACAAACACCTTGTCAGAATGAAAATATATTTAACTCTGAACATGAAGCGTCCACCAAAAAAACATGCATTTTCAAAAGGAGCAAAACTAGCTGTTTGGGGTTTTTTTGGCCACACCTGCAGCATGTAGAAGTTTTGGGGCCAGAGACTGAACCTGGGCCACAGCAGTGACAATGCCAAATCCTTAAGCTACTAGGCCACCAGGGAACTCCCAAAACTAGTTCTTAAGGGGCAGAAAAAAATCATAGATATAAGATGGTTTATGACTTTCCAAAGGGCCACTCTGCATTAACAGATACACAGTATATGTGCAGTATTAAAATCTCATGGGATGAGAAAATGGAAAGGTCCACAAAGGCTCTCTGGGGAAGAGGGAAGACAGTGATTTAAAAAAAAAAAAAAAACAAGCTGGAGTTCCTGTGGCTCAGGGGTTAACGAACCCGATTAGTATCCATGAGGCCGTGGGTTCAATCCCTGGCCTCAGTGGGTTAAGGATCAGGCATTGCCATGAGCTGTGGTGTAGGTCACAGATGTGGCTTGGATCCTCTGATTGGACCCCTAGCCTGGGAACATCCATAGGCCGCAGGTGCGGCCCTAAAAAGACCTAAAAGTTGAAAAACACTGCTTTAACCATTAAGTATCTTTTTCGTCCTATTTCACAAACAAGAAACAAGTGCATGGAGTTTCCCAGTGGCTTAGCAGGTCAAGGATCCAGTGTTGTCACTGCCTGGGTTCAATCCCTGGCCCAGGAACTTTTGCATGCCATGGATGCAGCAAAAAAGAAAGAAACAAGTACACAAAATTGATACCCATGCTGGAGTTCCCGTCATGGCTCAGAGGTTAACGAATCCGATTAGGAAGCATGAGGTTGCAGGTTCAATCCCTGGCGGGTTAAGGATCCAGCGTTGCCGTGAGCTGTGGTGTAGGTCATAGACACAGCTCGGATCTGGCGTTGCTGTGGCTCTGGCATAGGCCAAGGGCTACAGCTCCGATTAGACCCTAGCCTGGGAACCTCCATGTGCCAAGAGTGCAGAGAAAAAAAAAAAAACTTACGGCTTCTCAATTGCTGGTGAGGTAATACAAAGAAAATGATGTTTCCTCATTTCAAAAAAATATTTATCTCCAGTAGAGAATCAATATTCTGTAAGGTCCTACTGTATGTGCTAAATGCCCCATTTTATCCAAAGCAGGGAGTCAAGAGAATATAAATCAGGTTAAGGCAATATACATCTCTTCTAAACATCTCACCCCACGTCCTTGATTTTAAACCTTTCCCTCCAGGACCTCATATCAAGCCACCGCTTACCTGAGAATTTTTAAATATTCTCAGTCATGTGAATCAGGAGGATGATGTGTGGCATAGTCAGTGTAACCGTAAGAGCGTCAAACCTGCTTTTTATATGTACCAAAATTGGAAGTGTTTGTATTGGTTCCTAAAGTCAGGGTTGGTTTGTTACCAAAGAGCCCGCCACTGGTTGTACCAAATGAAGGCGCACTGGTTGTGCTGGTTCCAAAGGTCGTAAGCTTGTTGCTGCCAAACAGGGTCTAAAAAGAACACAACACAGGCGAATGTAAGCAGTATAAAGATACGCTCCCAACACAGGAAACAGAGGCTACCGCAGGTATCCCAGACTGGGTTTGGGCTAAGGAAGAGAAGACGCCATCATTTTTACGAAAAAGGTATGAAGAAGGATGACTAATGGTCTCAGAAAAATAAACTAATGTAATCAAGATTAACCTTATGGAGAATACTCCTAGCTGGAGAAGTTAATGGTAGCCCCTCAACAAACATATCTCAGTGAGACAAAGGAAAAAAACAAGGCAAATATTTTTTACCTGGTAACAGAAATGTTATCATGTATTGAATTTGTCAGTACAAACAGCTACAATAAAAAAATTTAAATATGCTACAAAATGGATGAATCTTCAAAGCATCATGCTAAATGAAAGAAATCAGTCACAAAAAATATAATTCCATTTATATGAAATGTCCAGAACAGGTAAATCCATAGGTGACAAGCCTGCTGTGATTTAGGGGAATGAGAGGTGACTACAGATGGGGATGAGATTTCTTTTTAGGGTGACAAATATGTTCTGAAATTGACAATGGTGATAGCTGTATAATCTGTGACTGCGCTAAAAACTACTGGATTTTAAACTTCAAAAGGGTTAACTATATATATATGGCAAGTCGATTATAGCCCAATAAAACTGTTTAAAAATGAGAACTTTCTGGCGTTCTCGTTGTGGCACAGTGGGTTAAAAATCTGACTGCAGAGCCTCTGGTCACTGCAGAGGCGTGGATTCAATCCCTGGCCTGGCGCAGCAGGTTAAAGGATACAGTGTTGCTGAAGTGGTGGCTAGGATTCAGTCTCTGGCCCCGGAACTTCCACGTGCCATAGGTAAGGACATTAAAAAAGAGAGAAATTTCTGAAGCATTATATAATTTTCTAAATTCTCACCTCAGTTAGCAATCCAAAGTTAAGAAATAATGGAGTTCCCATTGTGGTGCAGTGGAAACAAATCCAACTAGGAACCATGAGGCCTTGGTTCAATCTCTGGCCTTGCTCAGTGGGTTAAGGATCCGGTGTTGCTGTGAGCTGTGGTGTAGGTCACAGACGCAACTCGGATCCTGCGTTGCTGTGGCTCTGGCGTAGCCTGGCAGCTGTACCTCCAATTTGACCCCTAGCCTGGGAACCTCCATATACTGCAGGTGTGGCCCTAAAAAGCAAAACAAACAAACAAACAAAGACAAAAACAAAGTTAAGAAATAACAGATTTCAATTTCCATAAAAACAGCCACATGACTTAAGGGACTTTTCTTTCTTATGCCAGATCCTTAACCTGCTGCACCACAAGGGAACTTCCCTAAGTAGTAATTTTTTTACCTACATGACTTAACAAGGGAAAAAATTCAGTTAAGTCCCAACAGCATGAAAACTGTGAGAACACTAGCAGTTTTTTTTTTAATTTATTTTTTCCATTAACGGTTTAAACTAACAGTTTTAACAGCTTAATCACCACTAAAAATATTTAATTAACAAATATCATACCAATTTATCACCCAAAATAGAAATAAGAAATTACCTGATTTTAAGAGCAAAACCATCTCAATTCAGATGCAAAATTTAACTAGAGTGATATTTTGCTATCAGAAGTAAACTGATTTGAGGCACACAAGTATTGAGGCAAAGAAGTTTAAAAAAGAACTTACTATTAGAAAATAAACCTATTATAAATTATCTGATTTTTTTTTTTGCACCAGCTTTCAGTTACTATCAGTATCAACTAACGCAGTATACACAATAAAACTATTTGAAGGACAGATGTTTCTTAGAAATTCCTTTAAGAAAGTTACACACATCGGTACACCACAGTCCACTGTAAGAACCTACCGAACCAACGGCACCAAATCCAGTACTGGTCTGCCCGAAGAGACCCGTTCCCGTTCCAAACGCTGTCCCCGTGCTGGTGTTCGTTGCTGTCCCAAAAAGTCCTCCTGGCTGCGAAGCCTGGGTTACTCCAAATAGACCCTGCAAAAGGTAATCCAGATTATAAGATACTCTGTAATCGTCAGTTGTCTTTAAAAAGTCTTAGATGAATAGCTGCCATTTTTTTTTTCACATTTACATGACAGATATTATGCTGAATGCTTTACATGGAACATTTCTTCACAACAACCCAGAAAAGCAAGGCCATTTTCCAAAAGAAAATAAAGCTCAGAGCATTAAACACTTGCCCCAGATGTAATATATACTTTACAGCTCCTGGCAAGATCTGAAATCTGTGTCTATCATCTAAGCCTACTGGGCGCCCAAGCCATGGACACTGATAAAGACTACCCTAACTCTTGTTCTCTAAGAAATAACAGGGTTGCTACAGGAAAAGAAAACGGCATGACAGGTGCTTCATTTTCAGAGTTATGCCAAAAGAACTTATTATTAATACTGAGCTGGAGGGAGTTCCCATCCTGGCTAAGAAGTTAGGAACCCAACTAGTATCCATGAGGACATGGGTTCAATCCCTAGCCTTGCTCAGTGGGTTGAGGATTTGGTGTTGCCGTGAGCTGTGGTGTAGGTCACAGACACAGCTCAGATCCCATGTTGTCATGGCTGTGGTGTAGGCTGGCAGCTACAGCTCTGATTCGACCCCCAGCCTGGGAACCTCCACATGCCGCAGGCACAACCTTAAAAAGACACACACACACACACACAAATAAAAAACTACATACATTTCAAATACGCAAAATTTGTGTCATCTAATGTTTAAGATCTTTAAATATTTATTTATGTATTCTTTTCTTTTTACAGATGCAACTGCACCACATGGAAGTTCCCAGGCTAGGAGGTGAATCAGAGCTGCAGCTGCCAGCCTATACACAGCTACAGCAATGCCAGATCCTTGGCCCACTAAGCAAGGTCAGGGATCAAACCCACATTCTCACGGAGACTCTGTCAGGTTTCTTAACCCACTGAGCCACAATGGAAACTCCAAGATCTTTTTTTTAATGCATTCACCAATCAACAGAAGAAAAATATTGCAGTGATAAAGATGAATTGAGAATTCACTGCAGTGTTAAAGAGCTTTACTGAGACATAATTCACATACCCTAACATCTACCTCAGGTGGACTTTTCAGTGCCTTTTTTCTATGTTCAGTGTTGTGCAACCATCCCCACTCTAAATTTAGACCATTTTGATTACTCTGAAAAGAAACCCTGGGCCCATTAGCAGTCACTCTCCACACCTAGGTAACTAACCACTAATCTACCTCGTTTCCACAGACTCGTCCCTTCTCTCACATGAATGGAGTCAGACAAAATGTGGTCTTTCTTTTTGAGTGGCTTCTTTCACAGAGCATGTTTAAAAGTCTATCCACGTTGTAGCATGATCAGCGCGCCCCGCTCCATTTTATGGAGGAATAACAGTCCATTGTGTGGATGTACCACATTTGTTTATACATTCAACACTGACCTTTTGGTTATTATGATCAGTTGTATAAAAGTCCCTGTATTTTCATTTCTCTTGAAGAAAAGCCAACGTGGGCAACTGCTGGGTCAAATGGAAACTCCATTAATTTTGAAGAATCGCCAAACTGTTTCCCAAAGTGGCTGCACTATTTTATACTCCTACCAGCAATGTATGAGGCTTCCAATTTCTCCAAATACTGTTTTTTCGGGGGGGGGGGGGGGGAAACACCTGCAGCATGTGGAGGTTCTCAGGCCAAGAATCAAACCTGCACCATAGCAGGGACCCAAGTCACTGCAGTGACAATGCCAGATTCTTAACCCACTGTGCCAAAGGGGAGCGCCTCCAAATTTTTGAAAACACTCATTACTATGTTTTGTTTATAGCCTTCCTAGTATGGATATAAATGATCTCACTGTGGTATCGATATGCTTTCTCTGATGCCTAATGATACTGAGTACCTTCTCATGTGATTAGTAGCTATTTATGCATCTTTGGGAAAATGTCTATTCAAGTGTTTGGTCCATTTTTGTAATGTGTTATCTTATTACTGAATTATAACAGCTTTTTACTGTTCTAGATACAAGTCCTCCATGAGATGTATGACTTGAAAATATTTTCTCCCATCTCTAGGTATTCTTTTGGATTTCCTTCTTCTTTTTTTCTTTTTAGGGCCACACCTGAGGCATGTGGAAGTTCCCAGGCCAGGGGCTGAATCAGAGCTGCAGCTGCCAGCCTAGGCTAGAGCCACAAGGGGTTCCAAGCCACGTCTGTGACCTATGCTACAGCTCACAGCAACGCTGAATCCCTGATCCACTAAGGGAGGCCAGGGATAAAACCCACATCCTCATGGATATTAGTCGGACTCCTTTCTGCTGGGCCACAACAGGAACTCCCCATTTTGGATTAACTTTTATAGTTATCACAACTGTGAGGAAAAGGTCAACCTCATTCTTTGGCATGTGGAAAATCATCAACCCAGCACTATTTGTTGAAAACATTACTCTTCCCCTACTGAATTGTTTTAGTACTCTTGTTGAAAATCAATCAACGTCAAGGATTTGTTTCTGGATTCTCAATTCTATTCCCCTGATTTGCATGACATTAATATGAAAATATGTTGAACCAACTTTCCTAGGATAAACTCCACTGGTCAAAGTGCATAATCTTTTTTACTTTTTTAAATGTTCTTTTGCCTTTTTAGGGCCACAACTGCAGCATATGGAGGTTCCCAGGCTAGGGACTGAATTGGAGCTGAAGCTGCTGGCCTACACCACAGTCACTCTAACACCAGACCTGAGCCACATCTGTGGATTACACTGTAGCTCACACCAACACTGGACCCTTAAGCCACTGAGGGAGGCCAGAAATCAAACCCGCATCCTCATGGATACTAGTTAGGTTCGTTACCAGAAAGCCACAATGAGAACTCCTGTATAATACTCTTTATGCGTTGCTGAATTCAGTTTGCCAGGGTTTTTTTTTGGGGGGGGGGGCATGCCTTTGGCATGTGGAAGTTCTTGAGCCAGAGATCGAACCCATGCCACAGCAGTAAGCAGCCACAGTAGTGACAATGCCAGATCCTTAACCCGATGAGCCACCAGGAAACTCTTAGTGTGCCATTAGTTTCTGTGGGATTTTTTTACTTTTTAGGGCTGCACCCAAGGCATATGGAGGTTCCCAGGCTAGGGGTCAAATCGGAGCTGTAGCCACTGGCCTATGCCAGAGCCACAGCAACGAGGGATCTGAGCTGCGTCTGCAACCTACACCACAGCTCACGGCAATGCTGGATCCTTAACCCACTGAGCAAGGCCAGGGATCGAACCCGCAACCTCATGGTTCCTAGTCGGACTCATTAATCACTGCACCACGACAGGAACTCCGGTTTCATTTTTTTAAAATCAAAGACAGTGTATCTAATTTTAAGACCAGGTAAATTTCAAGGATTCTAATCCATAAATCATACCTCAAATTAACCTTTAATTTTATACTTCCCTACAAGAATCGCTAGAAAAAAGCTGTTAACGACTGTTAAGGACTTTATTACTATCTGGACAGAAGCAGCAACTATCCAATATGGCTCTGAACTGTAGTTCTCCCTCTATATTTTAATGAACTAAACTTCTTTGCCTGACTCTGCTTAAGGGAATGAGCTGAAAGAATATTCTGAAATACAGCCAGCAGTTAATATTTTCTCCCATATTCTACAGACTGGTTGGAGCCGATGTCCTAAGGTACAGCTTCAGTACGGCCAATTCCGACACACTAAGCAACTTCTAGTGGTAAGAAAATATGCTCAGAAAAAGGTTAAGTGACTTACTCAATAGCTTCTCATTAAATACAGAGTCGAGCCTAGACTGGAATCTATGTCTTAATTATTCAAAACTTTGCTCTCTTCCCTTTACTACATATACCCGTCAACCCTTAAGAACTGCAGTAGGGACGAACTTTCTAGTTGGACATAATTAAGAGCCTCGTTGCTCAGCTCTACAAATAAGACCTGTTTCCTTACCATGGTGTTGGTGCTCGGCTGTCCTAGTGTGCTGGTATTACCAAAGGAGAAGCCAGTGGTCTGAGTGGTTATGGCCTGGGCAAATGGTTTGCTAAAGAGGCTGGTGTTCTGCTGATTCTGTTGGCCGAAGAGACCCCCTGGATTTGTCCCAAATCCAGTTGTACCTTTCAGGAAAATAAAGAAAAGAAAAATGAGGGAAAAAAAAAAAACCCTCCCAACCTCATATTACCTTGTTACTGCAACAGTCTATGTTAGAGATTACATATCTAAATTACCCAACATTCATTCACTATTCAAACTAATAACCATTTCATTTTCCATCTTTTTTCACCTAACTCCAGATTTGGTTCAGACTTTAATCCCTTCGGCAACACTCTGACCTCAAGAATCTGGGCTGGAAAAGAAACAAACTCATGGACATGAAAACAGACTTGTGGTTGGTGAGGGAGGAGGAGGATTGGGAGTTTGGGGTTAGTAGATGCAAACTACTGCATTTGGAGTGGAAAAGCAATGAGATCCTGCTGACTAGCACAGGGAACTGTATGCAATCACTTGTGATGGAACATGATAAAGAATAACGTGAGAAAGAGAATGTGTATGTATGTATAACTGTCACTCTGCTGTACAGCAGAAACTGACAGAATACGGTAAATCAACTGTAATTAAAATTTTTAAAAAATAATTAAAACAATTAAAAAGCTTTTATGATTATAAAAAAAAAAGACTCTTGGCTGGGCTAAGTAAGCTTCCTTTGCAAGCCCACACCTTTTGTCTATTTTACAAGACATCATACTACACTTAAAGTCTACGTGTGTGTTTTAACCTTATTAGACTAAGGTTTCTTGAGAATGGGGGCTTTCTCTTTAAAGCTGTATATCCAGCCGAGGGTGTGACAAAATAATAGTACTTAATAATGAATATGTAGCTAAACTAAATCACAGAAGACCAAAATTGAGAAGAATGTAAATGCCATTTAAACATGTATCAATTTATGTGTTTGTGTGTGTATATATCTCTATAAGGCAACAAAAAAAATCTAACTTTTGCTCGTTTCTACAGAGGCAAACTGGTGGCTAGGGCTAAAAAAAGAAAAGACCTTTGGTTATGCACTTTTTTTGCATTTCCTAAACTTTATATCATATATGTAGTATCTTTGCAAAAGCAGTATTTTTACAAGGTAATTTAGTAACCATCCTAGATTCCCCTCATGCAAATCCCACATCAGGAGTTCCCGTTGTGGCGCAGTGGAAACAAATACAACTAGGACCCATGAGGTTGTGAGTTTGATCCCTGGCCTCGCTCAGTGGGTTAAGGATCCGGCGTTGCCGTGAGCTGTGGTGTAGATCACAGACACGGCTCAGATCCTGCATTGCTGTGGCTGTGGCATAGGCCAGCAGCTATAGCTCTGATTTGACCTCTAGCCTGGGAACCTCCACATGCCGCTAACGTGGCCCTAAAAATCAAAACAACAACAACAACAAAAAAACAAACCCACATCAATTCAATCCATCAATAAATCCCATCAACTGTACATTCAAACTGGGTCCAGATTCTGACATTTTTATCATTTCCATAGCACCACCGTTCTCTCTAAACCACCACCATCTCTCATGTGGAAAGGGACAGCTGTTTTTCTAACTGATTTGCTTCCATCCCTGCCCCTTACAATCTACTCCTAATACAGCACGCTTTAGAAAGATTCTTTCTTCATAATCGCATGACTTCTCGTTCTAAACCCACTAATGGTTTCCCATCTCAAATAAAAACTCACATCTTGACACCAGCCCTACAAGATATGTATTATAGTCCCCACATCCTCCAGTACATCCCTTCGTCCTCTTCACTTTGGCAGAAACTCAGGATTTTTAGGCTTCTAGTCCCCTCTAGCTGGACTGTCCTCCCCGTCAGAAATCTGCACAGCCTCACTTTCCTCAGTTTACAGCACAGATGCCACCTACTGGTGAAGCCCTTCCTAACCATCTACACTTAACACTACATTTCTACACACACACACACACACACACACACACACACACACACGCACGCATTCCTTATTCCTCCAGCATCCCCACATCATTCTTCTCCAAAGCACTTAATCACCAAATGACAGTTATATTTCACTCAGGTGTCTCTCCCTCCTTGATACGGCCCAATATGATGCCAAGTGCTTACTGGTTCCAAAGGCTGTTTTGTTCTGACCATATGCAAAGCTTGAATTTGTGGTCGAAGAGCTGAAGAGTCCTGCCGCACTGGAGGTGGCCGGCGAAGACCCAAACAAGCCAGTCGCAGTACCTGCTCCCACCTGGTTCTGTGGGCCCTTCCGGTTGGCTTGATAGTCCTCCAAGCGAAGTTCCTGGAGTGAGAGAAAACGTAGCCCAAATTAACGCACAGCCAAGAAACATTCAGGAGATTAAATACTTGAATTTAGTTTTCGATTTCTATGTTCCCACAGCAACTATGACTAAAAAACAAAAAATGGCTAAATGGTTAACTTAGTATCCTTACAGAAAAGTATTTTCAATAGCGTAGAACGGACATTTAAATCTATGCTACAACTACTGCAAGACCACAACTACAGGCCAAGGGACATCTCAATTTCAATTTTTTTTTACAGACAATAATACTTTCCTTTAGACAATAATTTTGCCCAGTCTTACTCCAAATGTGAATATTAGCTGATTGCAACATGGAAGATTCTGTGGAATTCAGAAAACTTAGGAAAAGAAGGGACAAAATCTTTTAATTAACAATTTTGTCTCACAAGTGAGGGTGTCTCTATATACTCCAATGAAGCAGGCACATTTGGGGATACAGAAGAAGCAAGAGCAGCAACAACCTGACGGTCAAAATGTACAATGACACAGCAACGATGATGCACAACCTGTAACTTCATGCAACACGGATAAACCTCACAGTGTTGACAGACAGACTTCAGAGTATATAACGTAAGACTGCATCCACACAAAGTTAAAAAATGGGCAAAACATGAGCAGCCAGGACACCTTGGCTACCTCTGGAAAGTGAGGACTGCGACTATGGGCAGAAGCCAAAGAGGCTATCGGGATGCCGGGGATGCTTTCTGTTTTTGATCTAGATCCTGATTACACGGCTGGGTTATCTTAGCAAAAACTTACTATGTTGCATACTCATGACCTTAGTAAAAACACATGCACGAGCACACACTGCCCAGACATACGAGCAAGAGCCCATCAGAACAGATCATTAACAGAACTGTACTGGTATATGCAAACTGAATGTCACCTCCATCTAAAACAACAGATACCTATAAATAATACACTAATTTTATTTTTTGGTTTTTTTTACATTAATTTTAAAAAATAATTTGACGTTAGTTTTTAACATAAATCCTAAAAAATAGTTAAATATTCGAAAAGCTGCTTTCCAACAGAATCGCGTTTTACTGACCTCTAGTGACTTGCTTTCATACTCCTTCATAGCAGTAATGCACTGGTGCTTGGTACTGATGTTAGTGCTAACTCCAGCCTTAACCATAGTATCTGTACCAGTTGGAGGCTGCAAAAGATAAAGGCAAATCTGAAAGGCTAAAGCAAAAATGCAAACTCAAGCTTTATACCCCTAGAGTTCCCTGGTGGCCCAGTGAGTTAAGGATCCAGGGCTGTCACACTGTGGCACAGGTTCCATCCCTGGCCTGGGAACTTCTGCAAGTGCAGCCAAAAAAAACAAGGCTTTACATCTCTTCTCTTATAGACACAATTCTTCAACCCACTCAACGCTATAAGCAGGCCGCCAAGTCTTTTACTAAAGAGACAGTGTCAAGAGTATTTAATTAGGAGTTCCCACTGTGGCTCAGTGGTAACGAACCCGATTAGTATCCATGAGGACACAGGCTCGATCCCTGGCCTTGCTCAGTGGGTTAAGGACCCAGGGTTGCCATGAGCTTTGGTGTAGGTCAAAGACGAGGCTTGGATCTGGTGTTGCTGTGGCTGTGGTGCAGACTGGCAGTTGTACCTCTGACTAGACCCCTAGCCTGGAAACTTCCATATGATGCAAGTGTGGCTCTAAAGAGCAAAAAAGAGTACTTGATTAAATACACTTCATTTCTGATCTCTTCTTACATCAAGGTTATATGCCTAAGTCAATCTCAGCAATAACAGGCATCAAAAACCTAGAAATTAATCCCATAACCAAGCCATCCAATTATCTATTAAAATACACTTTATATGCCCAATATATACATTTAAACCTCCACTTCTGAGTTCTACCTCCTACTCCGCTCTTAAGTGTTTACTTTATGACTACTGTTGCATTTAAGTAATATGGGAGCCAGGTTTTCATCCCTTATAAGCATAGGAGGCAAAAGGCACTGGTAACTGGAGATTCCTACTTGTATTGCTGGTTTTCTCAACTGTTGTACATTCTAAGAAACAAGACATGGTATTTTTCATTACAATTACATTTAACCTTATTTTAAATTCATGATTCTAAATTCAGTAAAATGAATTCACCACCTTGCCTAAGAAATTCTTCATTTTCTGGAGTAAACTTTAACAAGTTTTGTCAATCCCTATTTTTGCAGATTTCCATTACACTAACTGCACTGCCAGCCTATCCTAGAGTAACTCCCAAACAATCATATCAAGTGTATCTGACATCAAATGGTATTCCATACATTTTCACAAACTCTTCCATTCTAACCCTCTATCCAACTTCTCAAAAAAGCTACAGAACAAGTTCCCCTGTGGCTCAGTGGGTTAAGGATCTGGCACTGGCACTGCTGTGGCTCTAGTTACAGTTGTGTTGCAGATTTGATCCCTGGCCTGGGAACTTCCACATGCCAAAGGAGTGGGGGGAAAAAAGGTGAAGAAAACATAAAGCTTTATTTATTTTTCCATTTCACCAACAAATGTTTTATTTCTTTTTTTTTGGTCTTTTTTTGCTATTTCTTGGGCCGCTCCAGCAGCATATGGAGGTTCCCAGGCTAGGGGTTGAATCGGAGCTGTAGCCGCCGGCCTACGCCAGAGCCACAGCAACGCGGGATCCGAGCCGCGTCTGCAACCTTCACCACAGCTCATGGCAACGCCAGATCGTTAACCCACTGAGCAAGGGCAGGGACCGAACCCGCAACCTCATGGTTCCTAGTTGGATTCGTTAACCCCTGCACCATGACGGGAACTCCAAAAGTTTTATTTCTAACTGGCACACAGAACATTGATTGAGTTATTCCATTTATCTCCTTAAAGAGGCCCTGTTTTCAATTTTTATACAGTTTACCCCATACAATTCTATGGCTTGACCATTCAGAGGCCATTTACTATGAAAATAGTAAATACAAGCTCAACCTTATACTAGCTGTTGTAATCAAACACTGTGAATACAAATATAAGTAATTTGAGCATAATTCAAATATACATTATCATCGAGATTTATGATTCATGCCTTTACTTATCTACTGTACAACTATTCACAGATTTTGTTCTTAACACATCTTTCAGGAAGAGTAAGACTAAGCTGTGCAGAACTGTAAAGAGGAGAAATTTTATGATTCATTCTGCAAAAAAATATATAGGAGGAAAACATATTCCACAAAGACTTAAAAGAAAATACTTACGTTAAATTTAATAGTAGTCCCAGTAGGAGCCGCTGTAAAACTACTTGGCCCAAAGAGGGAGCCAGATGTGCTACCAAAAGGATTGGAGGTGGTATTTGTAGTTCCAAAAAGGCCCCCACTGCTAGTACTTGTTCCAAAATCTAAATATTAGAAAGAAAAATGGGATGGTAGAATTATTTAAAAATTCGTAAGTGATCTTAGGACTGGGCTGTGGCCCTTGAGTACATTACTTCACATCCTCAAACGTTCCATCTTTCAAATCTCCCCAGCAAGTACCTTCAACCAGATAGTTCCTACAGACATACACATAGTTCTAGGCTCACAACGCGGAAGTCAAACATCAATCCTGTAGTCAGCTCAGTGTCCATGAAGTCCCCCTTCTTGGGCATATTTAGAATACGAGTTAAAACAGAGCCCTGTTTCATCATATATTTTGTCTCATTTTTCTTGGTAAGACTAGATGCTGAACACGTCTTTCTGAAAATATCACAACGGACTTAGACAAAGATCACAGTATCTTTTATTTACATGTTACCAGAAAACCTACATATAACCAAGTTTAAAACATACAAATGGTCCCATTAGCACAACCAAACATAGGTTAGTATGAAATTTCACCCAGAAAAATAAGTGAGAAAAATTAGTAGGGGAGTTCCCTGGTGACCTAGAGGGTTAAGGATCTAGTAGTGTCACTGCTGTGGCTCGGGTCACTCACTGCTGTGGCATAAGTTTGATCCCTGGCCTGGGAACTTCCACATGCTATGGGTGAACACTTCCCTCCCAAATAAAAATATGAGTAGGCATGTTGATCATTTTATAAAAATAAATTTATTTTCCAAAAAGCTAATTTTTTTTTTTTTCTGCTGTTGTTTTATCTTTTTAGGGATGCACCCATGACATGCGGAAGTTCCCAGGCTAGGGGTCAAATCAGAGCTGCAGCTGTAGGCCTTCACCAGACCACAGCAATGTCAGATCCAAGCTACATCTAAGACCTACACCACAGCTCACAGCAACGCCAGATCCTCGACCCACTGAGCAAGATCAGGGATCGAACCTGCATCCTCATGGATACTAGTTGGATTCGTTTCTGCTGAGCCACAACAGGAACTCCCAGTAAGCAATGAAAAGTTACCTGCCAATATTTAATATTAAGCAACATCCTAATTACTAAGAGGAACTGATTTCTCACTGATAGTCAAACTATTTCTTTTCTTATTTCTCTGTTTCAACATCTCCTCAAACAACTTTCCCTTTGTAGAATACTGAGAGCTGTCTATCGTCCTCATTCTGCCATACTCTTGCTGGGAATGGTATCAACTGACAAGGCACACCTGTGCAAACTTCAGTGGCTGCTCAAAGAACTGTGTGGAGAACTATCCCCAGGCCACATTTAAAGAGAAAGAAGCCATAGATTAAACACCTGCCATCCAACAGAAATAAAAACAAAAATAAAAAAATAAAGTGAAATAAAAATAAAATAAACCAAACCAATGGGACCTAACCAAACTTCCAAGCTTTTGCACAGCAAAGGAGACCAAAAAAAAGTGAAAAGACAACCTAAGCAATGGGAGAAAAATAGATGCAAACGATGCAACTGACAAGGGCTCCAAAATACACAAAGAACTCATACAGCTCAGCAAAAAAAACCAACCCAATGGGAAAATGGGCAGAAGACCTGAATAGACATTTCTCCAAAGAAGATATATGGATGGCCAACAGGCACATTAAAAAAAATGCTATAAAACCACTATTAGAGAAATGCAAATCAAAACTACAATGAGGTACCAACTCACACGGGTCAGGATGGCCATCATTAATAAGTCTACAAATAAAAGCTGGAGAAGATGTGGAGAAAAGGGAACCCTGCTACACTGCTGGTGGGAATGTAAACTGACACAACCGCTGTGGAAAATAGTATGGAGGTGCCTCAGAAAACTAAATAAAAACTACCACATGACCCAGCAATCCCACTCCTGGGCATATACCCAGACAAAACTTTCATTCATGCACCCATATGTTCATTGCAGCACTATTCACAATAGCCAAGACGTGGAAACAGTCTAAATGTCCATCGACAGATGAATGGATTAAGAAGATGTGGTACATATAGGAGTTCCCATCATGGTGCAGTGGAAGGGAATCCGACTAGGAACCATGAGGTTTTGGGTTCTATCCGTGGCCTCGCTCAGTGTTAAGGATCCAGCGATGCTATGAGCTGTGGTGTAGGTCACAGATGCAGCTCGGATCCAGCATTGCTGTGGCCGTGGCATAGGTCGACAGCCATAGCTTCAATCTGACCCCTAGCCTGGGAACCTCCATATGCCACAAATGCGGTCCTGAAAAGACAAAAGACAAAAGACAAAAAAAAAGAAAGAAAAAGAAAGATATGTTACATACATACACAATGGAATACTTTTCATCCTTAAAAAAAAAACAAAATAATGTCATTTGCAGCAACATGGATGGAACTAGAGACTCTCATACTGAGTGAAGTAAGTGGGAAAGAGACAAATACCATATGATATCACTTCTATCTGGAATCTAATATATGACACAAAAAAAACCCTTCCACAGAAGAAAAAAAAAATCATGGACTTGGAGAACAGACTTATGGCTGCCAAGGCGGAGGGGGAGAGAGTGAGATGGACTGGGATGTGGGGTTAACAGGTGCAAACTATTGCCTTTGGAGTGGATCAGCAATGAGATCCTGCTGTGTGTATAGCGCTGGGAACTATGCCTAGTCACTTACGATGGAACATGATGGAGGATAATGTGAGAAAAAGAATGCATGTGTGTATGTGTGACTGGGTCACTTTGCTGTACTGCAGAAAACTGACAGAACACTGTAAATCAACTATAATGGAAAAAATAAAAATCATTTTAAAAAGGAGTTCCTGTCATGGATCAGTGGTTAATGAACCCAATTAGCATCCATGAGGACATGGGTTCGATCGCTGGCCTCACTTAGTGGGTTAAGGAGCCAGCGTTGCCATGAGCTGTGGTGTAAGTCACAGACATGGCTCAGATCCCAAGTTGCTATGGCCGTGGCATAGGCCGGTGGCTACAGCTCAGATTAGACCCCTAGCCTGGGAACCTCCACGTGCCTTGGGTGCGGCCCTAGAAAAGACAAAAGACAAAAGACAAAAACAAAACAAAAAAAAAACACCATTAAACCAACCAACCACCTGCCATGGACGAAGAGTGGAGGAGTCGCCCTGTCACAGCCAGTATTTCTCATTCCTGTTTCAGTCTCTCCAAACCGAAAGTGAAACAGAGGCAGGGAGGTGCCCCTGCAGGCTTCAGTTAACCGCCCACAGTCCTCCCTGAAATTCTCCTGTCCAGACACCCATGACACTACTGGGACCAGGCTCTTCATCCTATTCTCTAGTCCTTCTCTGTCAGGTGCTTCTTTCTCTGCCTGTCCCACTAACACCTGTGCTCCTCAGATTTCCATTCTTGGAGAAATGTACATACCCCCTCCTTTCCAGTCTACTAAACTTTCTGACACGTTCTGAAGTTCTCCTCTCCCCATGTCTTAGCTCTCTGGTGGGAAAAGGAGACGGGAGAACACACTCAACAAGCAAATCACATTGTTAGATGCAGAAGCCCAATGATTTACTACTTACTCCCAAAGCCTGTTGGTTTATTTTGTGCAAAGGCATTGTTTTGGGATGAGAAGAGACTGGTCCCTGTGCTTGCAGTTCCAAACAAGCTGTTTGACGTTCCTGTTGATGTGCCGAACCCAAAGCCAGTGCTTGTGGAGGTGGCTGGCTGGCTAAAGGAATTGGTACCAAATAATCCTCCTGGAAAGATGGAAAGGGGGGAAAAAAATAAACAGTTAAATGAACAGATTGGAGCCACTAAGGGAAGTCCTATACCAGCTACAAATAAATCAACTGTGTTCTATACAAAACCCCTACCTGGCTTGGTCTGTGAATTTCCAAACAGGCTTCCAGTATTGTTGCTGGAACCAAATGCAGATGTTCCAAATGCCCCTCCACTAGTAGTGCCAAATCCAGTATCTGATAAAGCAAAATCCAAGGTCAGAGTAAAATCTATACCAGGTGACCCAATAAAAAAGGATTCTATTTTTTTTTTTTAACATTTACCATTTGAACAGAACCACTAGTCTAATCCAAAAAATTTTTTTTTCAAAATTCCATCAGACTACTCACTACAGAATTAATATTAAGCCTCAGACATTTTAGTCGCTGTCCTGGTAAAGTAAGGAAACAAAGTAAAAAAGGTTATGACTTTTCAATGAGTTAAAAATGTTGGTAGATTTTTTTAAAAGAGTGCCAATGTAATTAGCTACTAAGAGCTACAGACAAAAATAAAATTATCAAAATAAAAGTGTTAAAATTTTCTCCAGACTCCGTACACTCCATAATCACTGGGATGAATGATCCTTAATTACAGGAGCGCATCCGAATGATCTGGGAAGTTTTTCAAAATACACATGTTCAAATTCTCATCCCAGAGATTCTAATTCCCTAGTTTTAGGATAGGAAGTATGTACTTCAGGAAAAAACCTCCGAAAGTGACTCTGAGATAAACAAGGTCCTACTGTAGAGCACAGTGAACTGCATTCAATGATATGGCAATAAATTATAATGGAAAAGAATCTGAAAAAGAATATATTTATGTATAATGAATCGCTTTGCTTTATACTAGAAACTAACACAACATTGTAAATAACTATACTTCAATAATTTTTTTTTTAAAAAGTGACTCTGGAGTTCCCGTCGTGGCGCAGGGGTTAACGAATCCGACTAGGAACCATGAGGTTGCGGGTTCGGTCCCTGGCCTTGCTCAGTGGGTTAACGATCTGGCATTGCTGGGAGCTGTGGTGTAGGTTGCAGACGCGGCTCGGATCCCGCGTTGCTGTGGCTCTGGCGTAGGCCGGTGGCTACAGCTCCGATTCGACCCCTAGCCTGGGAACCTCCATATGCCGTGGGAGCGGCCCAAAGAAATAGCAAAAAGACAAAAATAAAAAAAAGTGACTCTGACATCTACACTGTAGCTCACGGCAATAATGGATCCTGCCAGGGACTGAACCCACGTCCTCATGGATATTAGTTGGGTCTGTTAACGCTGAGCCACAGTGGGAACTCCCCAGGATGTGGGTTTGATCCCTGACCTCATTCAGTGGGGTAAGGATCCGGTGTTGCCACAAGCTGCAGAGTAGGTTGCAGATGTGGCTCAGATCCAGTGTTGCAATGGCTGTGGTGTAGGCCTGCAACTACAGCTCTGATTTGACCCCTAGCCAGGGAACTTCCATATGCTGCAGGTGTGGCCATAAAAAGAAAAGAAAATTTCCCCTATTATTTTTGTTAGGAATGTCTGAAGTTTGGTAGTTACGCTTTTTTTTTTCGGGGCGGGGGAGGCAATTCCAGTTCCTGAGCCAGAGATTCAACCCATGCCACAGCAGTGACAATGCTGGATCCTTAACCCACTGTCCCACCATGGACCTCCAATAGTTATGCTTTTAAAAACTTTCCTATGTTAGAGAAAGTTTCTGTTCTGAGATTTCTATTAAAATATTCTTCAGGAATTTCTGCTGTGGTGCAACAGGGACTGGTGGAATCTTAGAAGTGCTGGGATGCAGGTTCAATCCCTGGCCTGGCATAGCGGGTTAAGAATCCTGTGTTGCTGCAGCTGTGCTTAGGTTGTGACAGCAGCTCGCATCTGATCCCTGGCCCGGGGAAGTCCATATGCCGTGGGAAGGCCAAAAGTGGAAGAAAAAAAACCTCTTCAGATGCTTCTCTCCCTTAAGAGAGGGATAAAAACAAGACGGGGAAAATGCTGATTGCTGAAGCTGAGAAATAAGTACATGAAAGTTCTTTCTGCTTATGCGCCAAGTGTAAATTTTTAACAAAAAGTTTAAAAATGAGTGAATAAGGGTTGCTACAGGCAACTAGTGTCATGTATAATACTGAGTGCAAGGGGAAATCTCAGGAGGGCTGGTGGGCTTAGGGACTGATATTTTAACAGCTATGTTCCTTATTCACAGAGCAAATATCAGAGCTGTTATTCAATAAGTGCATTTTAGACTTATATTTAAAAAGGTATTTCTTGGAGTTCCCATCTTGGCTCAGTGGTTCCCGACCAGGAACCATGAGGTTTCTTTCGGGTTTGATCCCTGGCCTTGCTAAGCGGGTTAAGGATCCAGCATTGCCATGATCTGTGGTGTAGGTAGCAGAAGCGGCTCGGATCCCTCGTTGCTGTGGCTGTGGTTTAGGCTGGCAGCTACTGATCCAATTAGACCCCTAGCTGGGGACTCTCCACATGCTGCGCTGCACCTCTAGAAAAGACAAAAAAAAAAAAAAGACAAAAAAATAAAAAATAAATAAACAAAAAGGTATTTCCTGGTCTGAAATTAGTAGCTTTATAACTTTTTGCTAAAAGAACCAATTAATAAAAACACTTTAAGTACTTTCTACTGATAACTAAAAAACCATGAAAACTCAGAACTTCTATATTTTTAGGAAACGTTTAACAAGATCTTCTTCTTACATGGCCATTTTTCAAAGAGACTTTATTATAAAGACCAAAGTATGAATTAATTTCTATCTAAAACTATCAGAGTGGATTTGTTCTTAAGAATAGCTTTTTTCTCCCTCTCTTGTTATTTTTTAAACTTACTCTGCCCAAATGTTGAAGTTGTGCCAAAGCCACCTGTGCCACCCCCAAAGGGGGTTCCAAATGACTTATTAAACATCTTCAAAATGAGTCTGCTTCAGAAAGCTGAAAAGAAGGAAAAAATTATCACTTTTTAAAGACCACAGAATACAATGGAATTTTTTTTCAGAAAATGCATCATTCTACAATTTAGTTAGGCCGGCTCAACCTAGGGTGTAATGTTCACACTCATTCAATATCCTCAAACTCTATATAATAAATCAGACTTTGTAAAATTGTGCTGAATTGAGTTAGTACCATAACTTGAAGTTAAACTTCAGATTATACTCACAATCACCCCTTTAAAACAATGTTTTTTGACTTTTTTTTTAAACCTAAGCCCCCTTTTAATAAAGACTTCAGGTCTATTATGCCAGATTTTGGCATTCCTATGTAGGAAGTTTATGCCTAACACACACTAAAAATTACAATGATATTCTGTTCTCCCAACCAATCTAAGAAGCTAAAATTTTTGTCAGCTTTTTTTTTTTTTTTTTTGGCTTTTTAAGGCCACACTGGTGGCATATGGAGGTTCCTGGGGGTCAATTCGAAGCTACAGCTGCCAGCCTACACTACAGCCACAGCAACGCAGGATCTGAGCTGCATCTGTGACCTACATACACCACAGCTCACAGCATCGCCAGATCCCTGACCCGCTGAGCAAGGCTAGGGATTGAACCTGCATCCTCATGGATACTAATCAGATTCATTTTCGCTGCACCACAGTGGGAACTCCCAGCTTTTATTTTCTATAGTTTGCAGAGTAAAAAGTTTACCCCTTATTTTTTGTATACAAAATGTTACAATACTCTTCTTCAAATTATGCACACCCTCTCCACCCATCTCTAAACCCCAGAGATTCGGTGCCCTGACATCCTTTTTAAGATTACTTTCTAAACACTATGCTCTATGTTCCCCTAATCCATCTTCTACTACTTCTGGGAACATTATAGAAAACCTTTGGTCAAAACCCCCACCTCATATGAATGAGTCCCCTCCAGGATCTAAACAATGCACCAAAGTTCCACCAAGTACAAAAGTCAATCTCCATTCTTCCCCTCTAGATTTGAATGAAAACAAGGTAAAGGTAGAGTTTTCTAAGAATTAAGACTCCCCCAATAAATGTTTCTTAAACTTAAGACAGTCTGCTACCACTTACCTGCCGGCAGACAAGAAAATGAGTAAACTACTTCCAACATGAGAACTCAGTCAATCATGCTTGTTTAGATTTTATGGCAGATATGACGGTTTTTCTATTATTTATACATAACAAGCAGTTTTTTCTTATAGTAAAATCATACACCTCATTCATATAACAGAAATTAATGTAACACGCTGAAGTGTGCCCCACAAGAACCAGTGTCCCATTAGCACTTTGGTATTCTAACACTCAACACATTTTGTGTAACATAGGAAGAGATGAAATACAAAACGCTTTTACAGAAAGCAACATTCTGCCCCTCTGAACTCTCCCAGAAAAAAAATTCCAACATTGAGTTCTTTATCCCAACAATAAAATTAATAAAGCCTTCAGTGAAACAAAGCTCAATGAAACCAGTGATTCAAGAGGGCCACATCAGAATTAGATGGCAAGTTTTTCAAAATATAAACCCCTGGGCCCCATTCTGGAATTAAGACACCAAAATGTCCAGGGTTAGGATATAGACATTTCTATTTGGAAAGGATCCTCAAGTGGCTCTCATGCATCCCCTTGGAACTGGAGGCTATATTTCAAGTAATCATCATTTCTCTTTCAGTTATGAGATCTGCTTGAAGTGTCCTCCCTTCCCAATTTATCAGATGTCACAAAGTGACAGACTGGACTTTTACCGTATTAACTGGTGACTCTCCCTTCCAGGGAAATATTCTAAGTATTTAGCACAAGTCTAGATCTCTTTGGGTTTATCAATGTATTTGCTTTTCAACAGTTCGTTGGAACTGACAGCTGTGCTAGGGGTCAGACGTCTGGACCAATTTATTGGATTGTACCCCCTCTCACACCGCAGTCTTGGGTCACAGCTTCTATTAAATCTACTTCCCTGCACCTGTTGACTAAATTTTTTGATCCTTCACTAGCAACACAAAAATATAGTTGAGTTATAATAGTTACCATGCTAAATTTGCCCTTCTTTTTTTTTTTTTTTTTGCTTTTCTAGGGCCACACCCGCAGCACATGGAGGTCCCCAGGCTAGGGGTCTAATTGGAGCCAAGCTGCATCTGCGACCTACACCACAGCCCACAGCAACGCTGGATCCTTAACCCACTGAGCGAGGCCACGATCGAACCTGAAACCTCACGGTTCCTAGTTGGATTCATTTTCACTGTGCCACTACCAGAAATTCCCCATTCATTTTCTTATTCGTCCCCACAAACAGCAACCTATTTACTCATGGAAATCTGACATCTCCTATACAGCACACGTCAGGATTCAAAAGCCAAATAAAAGAGTTTTCTCTATTAAACTTGTCCTCATATAGAAGATTTGTGTTAATTCAAGTTTTAGTGGCACTAGGTTCCAGAGACAATAGCCAGAGCTTCTAACAAGCAAAATTTGATTTTTCATAATCTTATTCTAACACAGAAAACCAGCATCACATATACATTCCACAAAGGGATTTTAAGTAGTAAAAAAAATGTTCTGAGAAACACCTCAATGTTTATAAGCACTTAGATGTTTTGTTTTGTTTGTCTTTTTGTAATTTCTTGGGCTGCTCCTGTGGCATATGGAGGTTCCCAGGCTAGGGGTCGAATCGGAGCTGTAGCCACCAGCCTACACCAGAGCCACAGCAACTCGGGATCCGAGCCGCGTCTGCAACCTACACCACAGCTCACGGCAACGCCGGATCCTTAACCCACTGAGCAAGGCCAGGGATCGAACCCGAAACCTCACGGTTCCTAGTCGGATTCGTTAACCACTGCGCCACGACGGGAACTCCAATAAGCACTTATATGTTATCTCAACAACCTTAAAAGGATTGTATTGTGCACCACCACCTAGACTTTACAGATGAGACAACAAGATCAAATCTTCAGTAAGTTTCCCAATGTCAAAGTAGTGATAAGCAGTGGAGCCCCAGTTTAACCTCTGACTTTGCATGGACACGCTCAATCCTAGAATGAAGGATACTAAGCGACAAGCAAGGACATATGCAGTATATTAAGGAAATCCATGTGTTCCAGATCCAAGAACAAGATCTATTACAGAGGCCAAATGCAATTTAGACTCCCTGGGCGGTAAGGGGTAGGGAGCTTCTCACTCAAGCTCAGCCTATCTTTTTGATTCTGGCAAGGATGAACCTGCTTTGGCTCAAACCTGGGATTCTGGGTTTTTGTTTTTGTTTTTTAAATATCACCGTGGAAGTGAACCAAAATTGTGGAAACAGCCTCATGATTTTCAGAAATTAAATAATGGATAATACACAAAACCCTCTGTTCTTCAAAAAAATCAATTTCCTGACTATGCTATGAAGTGTCAGTGATTTGACCAAAAATGCCCCTCTCTCTACTCTTGCCCCCTACCAAACAACCTACAAATTCATTCTTCAAAACCCAGCTCACAGAGTTCCTGTTGTGGCTCAGTGGTTAACGAACCCAACTAGCATCCATGAGAACGTGGGCTCGATCCCTGGCCTCACTCAGTGGGTTAAGGATCTGGTGTTGCCGTGAGCTGTGGTGTAGGTTGCAGACGTGGCTCAGATCCCAAGTTGCTATGGCTGTGGTGTAGGCCAGCAACTACAGCTCTGATTCGAAACCCTAGCCTGGGAACGTCCATATGCCACCAGTGCGGCCCTAAAAGACCAAAAAAAACCACACAAAAAACCACAGAAAACACCTCGCTCAGGTATCATCTCTTCTCTAAGCCCTCCTTAAGGCCCTCCATCAGTGAGTGGTCACTCCTTTGGGCTTCTACAGAACACTGCATGTTTACACGCACCCATCTCGACTCCCTCTACCCTGCGCCCTGTGATAACATCAACTACACAGATTTCCCTTTAGGACCGGGGAGCTGTCAGCCCGCTGCTGCGAAGTTCTGCCGAGAGGCCTTAGCTGTCCGTCCCCTCAGCACAGTCCCCGCACTGCCCCCAACGAAGAGAGCGACCTCATCCAGGCTCTTATCCACAGCCAGGCCCCTCCACGTCAACTGAGGGTAACTCTTGGTAACCCCAGCTTCACATTCCCCATGGACTGGCTGGGACGTTATCACAACTCTGCTTCTCCCCCAGCCCATTTCTCCTCCTCCACAGGCGGTGATCCCAAGCGCTCTTCAATAAAACTCATGCAGGACCATCTCCAACTCGGAGGCGGCTTCCCAAGGAAATCAACCTCTCAAGCTCCCCAGCGCTCTCCCCCCACTTTGTCAACTGTCCAGGGTGGAGACGGTACCCTTTGTTTACTATCCCGGAACCTAACCAAGGGTCCACGTTCTAAATTAATGACAATCATCATGAGTGTGTTTTAAAGCAGCCTGAATGACCAGGTTACTTGACCAGTAACTTCAACTGGAAAATAAAATTATGCTAGATTAATTCTAACAACAAAGGAAGCCATGAAAGGGAAAGACTCTTGGTAGAATTTATCATCTCATTCAGAAGCGATCGCAATGGCGGATACGACCAGCAGACACTGCTTTGCCGAGCCTTTACATACATATATAAAATCAGATTCTTAACCTGCTGAACCAACCACACAGGAACTCCCCATATGTACGAATGCTGAAATGTTTAGGTGTGTGTATATATTGTCTTAAACTAGCTGACAATATTTAAAATAGGGATATGGGAGAGTTCCCGTTGTGGTGCAATGGAAACAAATCCGACCAGTATCCATGAGAATGTGGGTTCAATCCCTGGCCTTACTCAGTGGGTAGGGGATCTGGCGTTGCCATGAGCTGTGGTGTAGGTCATAGACATGGCTTGGATCCCACACTGCTGTGGCAAAGGCCCACAGGTGCAGCTCTGATTTGACCCCTTACCTGGGAACTTCCATATGCCACCGGTGCGGCCCTAAAAAGCAAAAATAAGTAAGTAAATAAATAAAACAGGGATATGTCAGAGTTTCTGGACGGCCTAGCAGGTTAAGGATCTGGCATTGGGGAGTTCCCATTACGGCTCAGCGTGTTAAGAATCTGACTAGTATCCATGGGGATGCGGGTTTGAATCCCTGGCCTTGCTCAGTGGGTTAAGGATCCAGCATTGCTGTGAGTTGTGACATAGGTTACAGATGTAGCTGGGATCCTGCATTGCTGTGGCTGTGGCACAGGCTGGCAGCTACAGCTCTGAGTTGACCCCTAGGCTGGGAACTTCCATATACTGTGGGTGCAGCCCTAAAAAGCAAACAAACAAACAAACGTCACCACTGTAGCTGGGGTCAGTACTATAGTGTGGATCTGATCCCTTGCCCAGGAACTTCCTCATGCCACGAGCAGAGTCAAAAAAAAAAAAAAAAAAAAAAAAAAAACAAAAAAAAAAACAAAAAAAGGATAGCTCCTACCGAGCCCCAGACTGTTACTGACATGAAATGATTACAGTCCTAGGCTGCATAATCATTAGGTTTTTCATGTGAACCCGTTCCTACCGAATGCAGAAGTTCCCGGGCTAGGGATTGAACCCACACCTCAGCAGTGACCCAAGTCACAGTAGTGACAATAAAAAATCCTTAACACTAGGACACCATGGAACTCCAGGAACTGCTCCTTTTGGTCAGAGTCATATTCTCCAATGTGCTGCAATACCCACCCATTATCACTTATCACCATCAGTTGCCTCGCCCTAACAGGTTGAGTTTGTAACTTCTGATATAATCAGAGAAAGGAGCCATACATTAAAAACTCAAAGAGCATGTAAGTGACAAGAAACAGGAAGTCAAAGTTAGGTCAACAAATGAGCAAGGAGTTCCTGTTGTGGCTCAGCGGTAATGAACCGGAATAGGACCCATGAGGATGTGGGTTCAATTCCTGGCGTTGCTCATCAGGTTAAAGATCCAGTGTTACCATGAGCTGTGGTGCAGGTCGCAGACGAGGCTACACCAAGTTGCTGGGGCCTCTCTGCAGTTCGATCCCTCACCCAGCACAGTGGGTTAAAGGATCCGGTGTTGCCTAGGTGGTGGGAACTCCATATGCTGCAGAGTGGCACCCCACCCCCAAAAAGTGAACCAGGCCTTGAGGAATTAGAAAGCGAAGAGAGGGAAAGCCTAAGAAAGGAACACATGGAAGTTCCCGTGTGGCACAGTAGGTTAAGGACCCTGTGGGGCAGGTCACAACTGCAGCACAGGTTCAAACCCTGGCCCGGGAACTTCCACATGCCAAGGGTTTGGCAAAAAAAAAAAAAAAGAAAGAAAGAAAGAAAAGAAAGGTATACAAGTTAGAATGGGTTATTTGTGTACCATCTTGTCTGGCCTTGTATCTAAACACCAAGTCCAGTTTTGCTCACATGATAAGCATATAATAAATGTACTTATCGGTTTATGACGTAGTGATATTAACCTTAAACTGCCCAATTAAAGGAATGGCTCAGAGCACTCTAAGTCTGTACCCAGGATATCATATCAAGAACAAGGCACTACCACAACTTTTACACAAAGTTACCCTAAGGGAATTATTTCAAGTAAAAGATGTTTAGGGAGTTCCTGTTGTGGCTCAGTGGGTTAAGAACCCGACTAACATCCATGAGGATGTGCGTTTGATCTCTGGCCTCGATCAGTGAGTTAAGGATCTGGTACTGCCCACAAGCGTGGGTCACAAATAAATGCAGCTCAGATCCGGCATTGCTGCGGCTGTGGCAGAGACCAACAGCGACAGCTCTGATTCGACCCCTAGCCTGGGAACCTCCATATGCCACTGAAGTGGCCCTAAAAAGACAAAAAAAAAAAAGATGTTTGATGAAAAAAATCAAGTTACAAAAAGATATACTTGGCGGATTCTTTATATAAAATAGAAAAGATAACACTGTTTTTTATGGATACATACATAATAAAAGTAAAGAGGGAGAGGAGTAAAATACATGAAAGTGGTTGCCTCTGGAAAGGAAGGGAAATGACAGAGGGGCAGAGAATCAGAGGACCCAAACACTTCTGTAGTGTTTAATTCCTCTACTAACAGCAAAAGATTTAGGATGCAAATATTTGCACTAACTCTATTTCACTTAAAAAATCTATTCAAAAAAGAGGACAAAGGAAGTTCCCATTGTGGCTCAGTGGTAACAAATCCAACTAGTAACCATGAGGATGCAGGTTCCATCCCTGGTCTTGCTCAGTGGGTTAAGGATCCGGTGTTGCCGTGAGCTATGGTGTAGGTTGCAGACACAGCTCAGAGCTGGCTTTGCTGTGGCTGTGGTGGTGTAGGCCGGCAGCTGCAGCTCTGATTCGACCCCTAGTCTGGGAACTGCCACATGCCTCAAGTGTGGCCTATAAAGACATTAAAAAAAAAAAAAAAAAAGGAAGACAAAGTATTCCTGGAGACTGAAATGTACATGACTTCTGAATCTGTTGAAGTTTATAAAGGCCTATCATACACACATTCAAGTCTATCCTTTTATATATAGTAACCTGGCCCCAAATGAAACCCTCCTAGAGTAAATAATACTAGCTAACATTTGAGTTCTTATTTTGTCCCAACCACTGTTTTAAGTGCTTTTTATGAATTATCTCATATAAACCTCCCAAGAATCCAATGAGGTAAGTATTTTTATCCCTATTTCACAAATGGTGAAATTGAGACAGAAGTAACGTGACCAAGATCACAAAGTTATTATGGACTCTCGAGATTACGCTCGAGTCTGGAGTCCAGACCTCCTCAGGAACACACACTGACAACTAAAGGGAAATGACTCTGCATTCACTTTCAACAGGAAACCTATAAACCCAAAATCTGGAAGTATTGATCCAGCACTATCAGGAGAAAGAGAAACGTCTCCGGCAAACAGGGGAGTTCAAGTTCCCAGAAAGATAATCTCTCCTGCCAGATGACAATTTACATGGTTTCACCCAGCCTGGAGGAACTTTCCTACCAAAGTTAACCACTTCCTTTATGGACAGACTGACTTACACTTGCTGCAATTTGGGCGGAGGGTATAAGACATACTTAGGAAAAACAAAAAAGAAATAGTGCTATACAGAAAGAGACAATGCCCTTAAATTTACTCTGCGCTCTATGCTTCGCTCCTAATTGATAATTCAAACTGTCAAATACAAAAAAAGAGGTAGCTGTAATAACACACCAGTAGCCCAGCAGCCCCTGCTGTCCAGACTCGAGCGAGACAAACTGATGTCCAATTTTTGTGAGCTTTATGAACTTTGTGAACAAAGACAAAACTCAGTTTTCTCCCAGAAAAATGGACAGACCCTGAAACATGGTAACACCCAGTCAACTGCCAACTTTAAGTGCTATCTGAATGACTAAGCAAGCTTGCTGCTCTCTGACAACAGAAAGTTACCCAAATGGCACGTTTTTCATTTCACTCCACCAAGTTCCTCTGTATCAAACTCAGTAAAGAGCAAAAAACACTAAATATTTGTTAGATGAACGGAACAGTACAGTTAGTTACTTTCCAGCTTACAAAGTACTTTTTTATATGCTCTCTCTCATCTTCACAAAAGTACTAGGGAAGGCAGGAATTATCACCCACAGTTCAACTCAAGAGAAAAATGACTGCTAATTTTTGCCGTAGGTGGGAAGAGTGGTATGGGAGCTGGGGAGAATCCCAGGTGAAAAACATTGTCCTGATCTTCACACCTAGTAACATACCCAGCAAATCATCCACTCCCCTCTTGTTTTACAGTATCCTTCTTGTGACTGACCCCCAGATCAAGTCACTCCCTTTGTTAGAACTTTGTTTTCTCCTAAAAAAACCCGTCCTCCTTTCTAAAAAGTGCTGCTCAAGTCTCACCTGCTTCTCATCTGTCCCAGATTAGACCCTTCACTCTTATCAGTATAAAAATACTTCTCCTTCCCCTCCCCCTTTCCAAGCCCTATTACATAAACTAATGCCACCCAGCTGTTTTCAGTTACGCAATGTATCTGCCACAGTACCTGCCGCTCGAGTTTATGAGCTGTGTGCTGCCCTGGTAAACACCATCTTGATTGTGCTCAATTCCTCCCACTAGTGCGAAAATTAATTTGACATAATCCACTGTATCTAATACAGCTCCCTCCTCATAGCACTGCATGGCATTTCCTTATCCCCTTAAACCTAACAGTCATTTTACAAACTCAAGGAGTGAAAAGAGCACATGAGTTTTAGAGTGAGACAAATCTGTGTTTTAAACTCTCTGCCATTTAGTATCTCTGTATTTCTGTCAATCTAAAATTAATTCAAAATAGTTAAAAGATGAATAAAAAACTGTGCAACTGTAGTAAAGTCATGAATCCAACTTTAGACCTCAATTTCTGACAACAGGGTTTATACAGCCTATACCAAAGGACTGCTAGGACAAAGATGCCTCAAACTAGAGCTCCTCAAAAGCGGGTTTTGATTTAGTTTTACAGTATTTTTTTTTTTAGAAAAATGTATTTCCCCTTACTCTCAACCTTGATTGATCAACGCCTAGCTAGAACTCCATACATAATAGGACTTATTTTCCAATACTTCAGTGTCACCTACTGACCATTTAACACAGCCATAAAGCACCACTGCAAACAATAAAAACAAATACCCCTCCCCCCCCCCACACACTGTACTGAGGTCACTCTGACCCTTCCCTTACTTCTGCTCATCTCACATCTCTAGCCTCATCCCCGACTACTCACCTTTTTCACAAACCCTTGTGCCTGTTTCTTAAGAAGTTTATTCCAGCAAGAAGGGTTATGCAGATCCTAGCAATCTTTATATAAAAGCAGCACATGGATGTAGAACTGAACAAAAGTGTGAAGTGATGAGTGACTCCAACACATGCCCATGGAGAGAGGATGAACAGACTAATTCAGGCATTCCATTATCTTCCCCCGATCAGTGGCTGTCAAATATTTATAGCTATGGAAACCTATATATAAAACAGACATAAAGCACGAGCTGCTCTGGCTGAAGGAAAGAAGGGTGAGGGGCACAGCACCACCAGCTGAGACCTTTCAAAGCAGCTTATGGCTGTAGGAAGGAGTGTGAAATTCATTGTCCGAGATCAGTGGTTCCCAAAGTGTGGTCCAAAGGCTCCTAGAAGCCCCCAAGACCTTTTTCGGTAAAGTCTAAACTATTTTCAAAATATCCTAAGACATTATTTGCCATTCCCCCCCCTTTTATTTTAACTGTGCTGACCTCTGCATGGCTCAGCAGAAACAAAATCTGACTAGCAACCTTGAGGACGCAGGTTTGATCTCTGGCCTTGCTCAGTGGGTTAAGGATCTGGCGTTGCCCTGAGCTGTGGTCTAAGTCGCAGACGTAGCTCAGATCCGGCACTGCTGTGGCTGTGGTGTAGGCCGGTGGCTACAGCTCCGACTCGACCCCTAGCCTGGGAACTTCTATATGCTGCGGGTGCGGCCCTAAAAAGACAAAAATAAATAAATAAATAAATAAATTTAAAACCACTAGAATCTGAGCAAGAAAACACCCAAACTGTATATTTACTGACTTCTTCACTGCCACCCACTTTCAAGTGAATGTCCTTGATAAAGTAGTAAAAATTATTCCTGTTACTGATGAAGTAGTAAAAATTATTCCTGTTATTAAATCTTGACATTTCAGTACAAAGCTTTTTAATACTGTGTAAAGAATAATGATTCTTTGGGATGAAATGGGAAGTACTCAAAAGAACTTCTACATATTGAAAACACGAAGGTTGTCCCAAGGAAAAACACTTGTGTCACAACAGTCGAGGAGAAAGGTAAAGAAACGGCTCAGGGAGTTCCTGTCGTGGCGCAGTGGTTAACGAATCCAACTAGGAACCATGAGGTTGCGGGTTCAGTCCCTGCCCTTGCTCAGTGGGTTGACGATCCGGCGTTGCCGTGAGCCCACATGCTTCGGAAGCGGCCCAGGGAAATAGCAAAAAGACAAAAAAAAAAAAAGAAACTCGGCTCAGATCTGACATTGTTGTGCCTGTGCTGTAGGCGGGGAGCTGCGGCTCCCATTCGACCCTTAGCCTGGGAATTTCCATATGCTGCAGGTGGGGCCCTCAAAAGACATTAAAAAAAAAAAGAAAAGAAGATAAAGCAATTGATTTTGTTTTCATGGAGCACCATTTTTATTTCAAAGGATAAATGACAAACTATGGTTACTTAGATTTGAAGTGAAAATTGGAATCTTGAAAATCTGCGTATGCTGCCAGGAGCTTGTGAGTTTCCCAATTCTTTTTTTTTTTTTCTTTTTAGGACCGTACCGGCGGCATATGGAGGTTCCCAGGCTAGGAGTCAAAGCGGAGATACAGCTGCTGGCCTACATCACAGCCACAGCAATGCAGGATCTGAGCCGTGTCTGCGACCTACACCACAGCTCATGGCAATGCCAGATCCTTTACCCACTGACCGAGGCCAGGGATCGAACCTGCAGTTTGCCAGTTCTTAAAAAGACTTATCTGATGAAACAGGCAGAAATATTAGCAACTGCTAATTTGTCAACTTTTGGAAGAGCTGCATAAGTCAGTGAACCAGTGATTTCTAAATGACCAATGTATGATGTCATGAAGTCATGCACGGGTAAATACCCAAAGTGCAAGACCAATGAATTTTAATGTAACCTTGTAACAAAGTTCAATGATATGCTTTCAGATTCCATGTTGCAACAAAACTTTAAAAAGGTGTGAGCAGTGTTGAAGGAAAACAACTGCCACTATTTGAAAAGGCTTTTATTGATACACTGCTTCCGGAGTTCCCGCTGTGGCACAGGGGAAAAGAGTCCAACTAGGAACCATGAGGTTGTGGGTTTGATCCCTGGCCTTATTCAGTGGGTTAAGGATCCCGCGTTGCTCGACTGTGGTGTAGGCTGGCAGCTGTAACTTCGATTGGACCCCTAGCCTGGGAACCTCCACATGCCGTAGGTGCGGCCCTTAAAAGCAAAAAAAGAAAGAAAAAACCACTGCTTCCTTTTCCAACTACTATATATCTGTATGAGGCTGGATTTTCTTCACATATTTCAACCAAAACAACATACTAACCATGCGAATGCAAAAGATCTGCGAATCCAGTGGTTTTCTACTAAGCCAAACATTTAATTTGCACAAATGTAAAGCAATGCCACTCTTTTCATTAAACTTTTTACATAATTTTTCCTAGTTATCTTTATATTAACAAATTTATTTTTTTAAATCAATAAATCTTTTAAAAGTTGGTTTCAGTTTCTAGTGCAGTAAAAATGAGTAAATATAACCCACATAAGCAAAAGCTGCTTGTAGCCTTCAATAATTCCTAAAGGTATAAAGGAGTTACAAGGCCTCAAACTGAAAACTTTGAGACCATCGCTATAGCCTCCAATTTGTCTGACCAGTATCACATCTTCCAATTTACTCCATTCCCTTCTCAGCTTAAAATCACCCAGTATCAGAGTTAGCTAATTAGACCTATGTTTTAAGAAATAATTTTTATTTCTCTACTAAAAAATTACAATTACTTCACATTGCATTGAATTAAGTAAAAACGCTTCAATGTGACATATAATTTTCAGTGTTTATTAAATTCTCAAGAGTCAGGAGTTCCCATCGTGGCTCAGTGGTTAACGAACCTGACTAGTATCCACGAGGATTCAGGATCGATCCCTGGCCTAACTAAGTGGGTTAAGGATCTAGCATTGCCATGAGCTGTGGTGAAGGTCAAAGACGTAGCTTGGATCCTGCTTTTCTGTGGCTGTAGTGTAGGCCATCAGCTTCAACAAAGACTGGACCCCTAGCTGGGAACCTCCATATGCCTCAAGCGGGGCCCTAAAAAGAACAACAACAACAACAAATCTCAGAGTCAGTACAACTGGCCAAGGCCTCTGATTCACGTGGTATCAAGTACATCAGTGAAACGGAGAGATAATGGAATCAACAGCATCACATTTAATTACATCAATTCAACTACAAGCTCTTTCGCCCTCTTCCACAAAACTGCAATAGATGTTGCTCTATTTACCCAATGGCCTATCCCCTTTCCGACACGACTTTGATTTCTCCTATCCCAGAGGAAGGGAGGCTACCATAGAAATGAAAGAAGAAACTAAAAGTGATTCTAGGACTCTTAGCTTTTCCGCTTCCCACACCAGATTTCAAGGACAAGGGTTTTCAAGGACAATCTTAACCAAATGTACCTTATTAGCTGACCCCACAAGCACTGACCAGGCAAGATAAAGATAAAAGTTTTTTTTTTTTTTTTTAAGCTAAAATACTGGGAACATTTTCTCTAGAACACTGGTCTCATTCAGGGGCAGTTCTGCCTCCCAGAACACCTGACAATGCTCAGAGACATTCTTGATTATTACAACTTGGGGAGGAGTGTGTTCAGAGTATCTAATGGGTAAAATACTGTTAAATATCCTACAATACACAAATGCCAAATACTTAGGTTTTCTTTTTTTTTTTAAGTGAGGCAAATAAACTGTCAAAAGAGAAGAAAGCAAGGGCTGGCTCAGGTGAGGTGGGGGCAGGGGAGAAAGAGACTAGGTTCAATTCTAAACGCAAAGAATGCAGGAGTTCCCCCTGTGGCACAGTGGGGTAAGAATTCAACTGCAGCAGCTCGGGTCTCTGAGAAGTACTGGTTTGATCCCTGGCCCAGGAACTTCCAAACACCTTGGGTGTAGCCATTAAAACAAACACACACACACAAAGAATGGGCCAAATTCTCAAGAAACAATGGTTAGAGGCATACCTTGTCTCTAATACCTATTGTTAAATCTCTAAACTTCTTAGTCTCCCAAGCTTTCAACAAATTGCATAATTACAGATGTGCTCTTTACTGGAAATTAAACATCAGTACTACCACCCTCTACTTTCTAAAGTTAATTGCTATTATGAAAATAATATTCCAGGAGTTCCTATTGTGGCTCAGGGGTAACAACCCCAACTGTATCCGTGAGGATGTGGGTTCAGTCCCTGGTCTCGCTCAGGTGTTGATCTGGTGTTGCTGTGGCTGTGGTGTAGGCCGGCAGCTGCAGCTCCGATTCAACCCTGTCTGGGAATTTCCATATGCCTTAAAAAACAAGAATAGGAGTTCCTGTCGTAGCACAGTGGTTAACGAATCTGACTAGGAACCACGAGGTTGCGGGTTCGGTCCCTGCCCTTGCTCAGTGGGTTAACGATCCGGCATTGCTGTGAGCTGTGGTGTAGGTTGCAGACGCGGCTCGGATCCTGCGTTGCTGTGGCTCTGGCGCAGGCTGGCAGCTACAGCTCCGATTAGACCCCTAGCCTGGGAACATCCCATATGCCGCGGGAGCGGCCCAAGAAATGGCAAAAAAAATAAATAAATAAAGAGCAGACATTAAAAAAAAAAAAGAAGAATAACAATATTACAGTAAAGTATATCTTTTCCAAGCTATGAATGTTTCCCTAATATTTGTGCCTATTCTTACCTACCTAAGAGCAAGTGGACATGAAATAAAGTTAGGTATCAAAGAACTGTGTAACCGTGAGCAGTATGGGTTCTCTTATCTGGGTCCCGTATTTCAGGAGTACACAAATACTCAGCTACTTTATAGACTATTTTTAAGCTTAACTCCTCCATGTTTGTTTATTCAGACTGGCAAGCACACTTACAGAAGGCCTGCTATGCGCCAAATTATCTGAATATAAAGGTAAGACCACAAATATTTCACCACAATCTAATAAAAAGACACATCTAAAATACAAAATGATTTGTGCTATAAATAGAAGTATCAAACAAGTGTCATGGAAGCTTGCAGTGGAGAGAATGCCAAGAAAGACTTCCCCAGGAGAGGGTGATGTTTGTTGAGAAAATGTCACAGAAGACACCCCACTCACCTCTTAAGAGTTAGGACTACAGTTCTGCGCTTCTCTTACACACTACTGTTTTTCAGTTTTTGCTTCGTCATCAAAACAAGAGTAAAGTGACAGTCTGACTGATGTGAACAGACCCAAGTGTCAACTAATTCGATTTCATTAAATCTCAATGAAGAGTCAAAAAATAATTCTATCAAAGTATTTCCCAGTACCTCCTTCCTATCCACCTCCTGGTTTTGTTTTTTAAAGATCCAAACTTCTTTCACCAAGAATCCAAACATGCCATCTGTCATGTTAACAAGTGTTTCTTTCTGAATTTATAAGACTCTTACAGGGAATGATCACTGCTCTTTTTCTTTCTTCCAGTTAGATTCTCCTCTGAAAAGTTTAATTTTCTCACCTTTATCTACTACAATTTTCAAATTCAGCAAGAGCTGAGTTCCAAGGTACCAGAAGCACAAAATGACTGCAGTGTACCTTTCTAAATCTTGTCCATATTTCCTGTTTTCTATTCCAATACCGTTGCAGGTCACTAAACTGGACTCTCTTCCGAGTCCCCAGAAGCTGATACTAATAAAAATTTAAGATCTGGAACAGAAAACCAGTCAATAACACATAGTTTTATTGATTCATTTACAACATAACATCACTGACATTCTTTTTCTGTGTGTGTGTCCTTTTTTGTGTTTTCATGGCCTCAGGGTTGGCATATGGAGGTTCCCAGGCCAGGGGTCTAATCAGAGCTGTAGCTGCCGGCCTACACCACAGCCACACCAACATGGGATCTGAGCCGTGTCTGCGACCTACACCACAGGTTACAGCAACACCGATCCTTAACCCACTGAGCAAGGCCAGGGATCGAACCTGCATCCTCATGGTTCCTAGTCGGATTCGTTAACCACTGAGGCATGACAGGAACTCCATAACAAGTGGCCGCACCTGCGGCATACGCTAGGTCCCGAGCTAGAGGTGGAGCCACAGCCAGTGTAGAAGCAAGGCTGAGTAGTTATGTTGTGAGCCACAGCGGAAGTCCTTTATTTTTTATTTTTGTCATCACTGACATTCTTTAACCAACTTTTTTTCCCCTGCATCTGTGACATGCAGAAGTCCCTGGGCCAGGGATCCAACCCCACAGCAGCATCCTCTGGAGCCACAGCAGTAATAATGCCGGATCCTTCAGCATGTGCCTTATCATGAACAGAGCTGGTAGCAACTAAATCAGAAACGCTACTGAAGACTATGTCTGCTTCTAACTACCCAGGGTCCCCACCTTAACCCCCTCCACCATTCCAAAGGGAGTCCTCAGTACTGGTAGGCTAGAACCCAGGAAGGGTGGTGCAGGAGAAAAATTTCTAGACTGAGTCAGACCTGATAATTGGTTAACTCTGTTTCTTCTCTGAGCCTCAGTTTCTCCACCTAAAAAACTTGCACGTGACTTACAGTAAGGGGATTGGCTTAATTTCTAATGTCCTTATGTCCATAGTAATCCAGACACCTCAGATGTCTCCTCGTCAAGCTTCACAGGGAACACGTGGAGAACAGAAAATAAGCTTTCACACCATTAAGCCGACATTAGTTCTCATTGTTTGAAAAAGCTAGAAACTCCTGACCCACTCATCCTCCCCTAGAGCTGCAAATTTCCCCTTGGAGGAACCAAGGCAAATAAAGTCCATCCCTCGCGAGGGTCAGGGAAGTGCTGGGGGAACCGTATTCAGCGTTTCAGGGCGCTGCCCTCCCAAAGGGCCGGCCCACCTAAACACCGCCGGGCCAATGAATGAGTACAACCAACTGCAGGCTCGTCCCCTGAACGCAGGCTGCAGCGCGGGACCCCTGGGCCCAGACCCCACCGACAGCGACTCCCTCCCCGAGCCCCGAGCGCGGACCTCGGGGCCCCGCCCCCTCCCTTGGGGCCGAAGGTGCGCGCAGGGGCGCGAGACTTCAGCGCAGCGAGGGCCTGGGACGCCCCGCGCACCGGCCCGCCCTGAGGGGAGGAGGAGCCTGCGGGTCCCGGCCACCACCGCCACCCCGGCTCCCCACTTACCGCGGTGCTGTGGGGGAGGGGAAGTGTCAGGAGTGAGGGCCTAGGCCCGTCCGCCACCCGCCGCTCCGAGAGCAGCGCGCGGCCGCCACGAAACCGTCGCCGCCTCCGCCGCCACCACCGCCACCGACCGCCGCTCGGGGCGCAGCGCGCAGAGGGCCCGACTGCGTCACACGCCGCCCGCCGTCAGAGGCTCGCTGCGAGCGCTCCGCCCCCGCTGTCTTCCCATTGGTAGATGCCGCCGCCACTCTAGGGCCTCCCTGTTACTCATTGGACCACGGGCCTTTTGAAACCGAACGTGAGGGCTGTCTTCGGGAAACTGGGAGAGGGGGAAGAGGAGGGACACAGGAACTAGGGGGAGGAAAGGGGAGGGGCGGTGGGAGGGACATGGAGTCCCGCCCCTCGTCGCCGTGGTTGGCTGGGAGCGAGTCGTGACGTCACACAGGGCTCCGTTAGGTGGGCTGGTGAGTGGCTACATCGGGCGGGGTTGGGAGAAGAGTGATGACGTTATACCAAGGCTCCGCCCCCTTCTTTGGAGCAGAGAGACTCCGGCGGCTGAGGCTCGGGCCAATCAGAGTGAAGACTCCAGGATGGCATGGTAACTATTCTACCCTTTCCCTGCCCCAGTCAGCCGGAGGTGATGGGAAAGCACCCCAGTCGTCCTGCCCTCATTTCCTGGCCAGACCACGTGCACGGATGGAGGGCTCTCTTAGGAGGTCTGTCGCGCGCAGTTCACCTGCAGCTGCTCGGAGGCCCCGAAACCGGGCCTCCTTGTCTCCTGACCCATGCTAACCCCAACACTACCGTCCCCTCCTTGTTTCCCTAGAATAGACGTTAGCATTAGAGATGCCATAGGGCATGGCTCAACTTAAGGTTTGTACAAAGAACAGTTCTGGTACTTCTTTCCCACCTGCACTTTAGGAACCCCTACTTATTCCTAAAGTCCTGGTTGAAATGTTCCCACCTTCTCTGGGATACATTTGCCTATCTCTCCCAGTGAGTTGGGGGTAACGCTTGGGCAGGCCTCTGTTACAGCCTTGTTACTTTGTATTCTGTTATTTACTTTCCTATCTTTTGTGCCGGGCTCTTGAAGGTCAGTTTTATTTTCACACTGGTGTTCCTTTCCTCCAGAGCCTAACTTGCAGCAGAAGCCTGCGAGAGGGTGGGTAGAGCCTGTTCTAGAAAGTAGATCTAGTGACTAAGGGTCCCACATAAAATAGCAGAGACTGTGCTGAGAAAGCAAAACCTTGAGATTTACCACTCGGCCACCCCCTTCTGGGACATTAATAGATTGAAATAGGCTCTGCCCAAAACATACATAAATCACTCTGTGTTTTCAGTGGTGGCAAGGGATTAGTCAAAAAGTGGGGTGGTCCTAAAGATAAAATAATGGGTAAGAGAAACGAAATAAATGTTCAGTAGATGCTTGAGGGGACAGAGAAAGAAATCTATGGATGGTCAAATAGTAAAGCTGAACCTCTGACTCCAGACACCTTCCCCCAACTCCTCCAGCTCCTCCATTGAAACCTCACTCCCTACCCTCCACCCTCTCTTGCCTGTGCTCTGCATCAGAAAGTCATAAGCTCTCCTCCCTGCCCTCATGGACTCTTGTTTTCTCACCTTCCCCGCCTCAATCCTCAGTCCTTTCAATCCTATGTTTGAGCTTTTCCTCTCCTTATTTATTCCGATGTTCCTAGGCGCGCAGCATAGGTGCACATTAAATGTTTGATGCATGAGTGAGTGAATTACTCTCTCTCTCTCTCTTTTTTTTTTTTTTGTCTTTTTGCCATTTCTTGAGCCTCTCCCGCAGCACATGGAAGTTCCCAGGCTAGGGGTCTAATCACAGCTGTAGCTTCCAGCCTACGCCAGAGCCACAGCAACGCAGGATCCGAGCCGCGTCTGCGACCTACACCACAGCTCACAGCAACACCGGATCCTTAACCCACTGAGCAAGGGCAGGGATGGAACCCCCAACCTCATGGTTCCTAGTCGGATTTGTCAACCACTGCGCCACGACGGGAACTCCTGAATTACTTTCTTAAGTAGAAGAGAAATATGGGACTTTTGAGTCAGAGGACCCTGGATGTTAAATCTAAGCCCAGGAGTTCCCGTCGTGGCACAGGGGTTAACGAATCCGACTAGGAACCATGAGGTTGCGGGTTCGATCCTTGCCCTTGCTCAGTGGGTTAAGGATCAGGTGTTGCCGTGAGCTGTGGTGTAGGTCGCAGATGCGGCTCGGATCCTGCTTTGCTGTGGCTCTGATGTAGGCCGGCGGCTACAGCTCCGATTCGACCCCTAGCCTGGGAACCTCTATATGCCGCAGGAGCGGCCCCAGAAATGGCAAAAAGACAAAAAAATAAATAAAAAATAAATCTAAGCCCAATCATGTATTAGCTATATGAGTGTGAGTAAAGTTCTTAACCCCCCTGAACCTCAGTTTCCTTGTCTGTAAAATGGGAGTAATAACTGTACTTGCCTCACAGAGCTCTGAGGATTAAGTGGATAAGGCCCTTGATGTGGTATCTGGTACACAGCCCTCAGTAAATGCTAGAGAGTATTTGTATTCCTTAACGATGTTAAGGAATTCCCATTCTAAATATTCTAAGACATGGATTCTGTCACAGAAAAGGAGCTCAGAAATGTGTCAGTCCAGAGTAGTACTGGCAGGTGTGCAGGAGCCAGTCTTCTTAAGTAGTGTATACCAGTGGGCCAGCTGGAGGGGGAGACATCGGACAAGGCGTGCTGCAGGGACAAATGTCTTGTGACCACGGTGATTTCTAAGTAGAAGGACCTCTTATGAGGTACTCTGGTAGGCATCCAGCCCACGAAGGATTTCTCTGTGGGCCAGGGCTTCTTGGGCCTGCACACTCTTACTCTGCCTAATTCTCATAAGCCCCTTGGATTGCCATCATCTTCCTTCTTCCCCTCTAAAGCCAAGGAGTTGGGTGCATATTCACAAAAGCTTGATGAGCCACTGTCCTGGACATCAGGAGCCCAGAGATATCCACAGCTCAGTTTTCTGCTCCGAGACAGAGCTAAGTGAAATCTAGTTCTGTCCTGGGAGCTCCCAGTCTCTCTCACACATGGCCTGAGATCTCAGTTTGTGCAGCTCTGGAGAACTGATGCCCAGGGAAGAGACTGACCTCTAAGTACTGCAGAATCATCAAAGGAATAGATGATTCTAGATTTCTTTTTCTTTGCTTTTTTTTTCATGCTTTTTGGGGCCGCGTATGGAGGTTCCCAGGCTAGGGGGGATTGAATTAGAGCTATAGCTGCTGGCTTGTACCACAGCCAAAGCAATGCCAGATCGGAGCCACATCTGCGAGCTACACCATAGCTCACAGCAACACCGGATCCTTAACCCACTGAGCAAGGCCAGGGATTGAACCTGCAGCCCCATGGTTCCTAGTCAGATTTGTTTTTGCTGCACCATGACAGGAATTCCGATTCTAGATTTCTTATACAGTGCATTGGAAAGAGCAGTAGAGTTAGACTCAAACACATCTAAATTCAAGTCCTATATCTGCCACTTGTTAGACTTTGCACAAATTATTTAATTGTCCTGTGCTCCAGTTTCCTCGTCTATAAAGTGCACACAATAACTTCTATTTTGCAAGGTGCTTGTGAAGGTTTAATAAGACCGTGAAATTTGCAAAGGACTGGGCCTCTCATTGGCACATAGTAAGCACTCAGTAAATGTTGATTGACTTCTGCTCCTATAACTTGATAAGGAAGTGTGATATTTATAAATGGCATATAATTAGATTTGTATAAATCTTATCTGAATATCCTTGATTTTTAACTACAGCATTTAGTCAATTCCATTTAATGAATTTACTGGTATATTTGGGATTTTGTCTAACATTTTAGTCTTTCTGTTTGTCCCAGTTCTTCTGTTTCTGTTTCTCTCCTTTAAGATTAAAAAAAAAGAAGCTTCTGGGAGTTCCTGTCATGGCTCAGTGGTTAACGAATCCGACTAGGAACCATGAATTTGCAGGTTCCATTCCTGGCCTTGCTCAGTGGGTTGACGATCCGGCGTTGCCATGAGCTGTGGTGTAGGTCGCAGACGCGGCTCGGATTCTGCGTTGCTGTGGCTCTGGCGTAGGCCGGTGGCTACAGCTCTGATTCAACCCCTAGCCTGGGAACCTCCATATGCCGCGTGAGCAGCCCAAGAAATGGCAAAAAGACAAAAAAAAAAAGAAGCTTCTGTTTTTCAGTAATAATAATAATTACCATTTATTGAGGCCTAGCTCTTTGTCAGATCTTTTTTTTTTTTTTTTGGCTTTTTAGGGCTGCATCCACGGCATATGGGGGTTCCCAGGCTAGGGGTCTAATCAGAGCTGTAGCTGCCGGCCTACACCACAGCCACAGCAACTTAGGATCTGAGCCATGTCTGTGATCTACTCCACAGCTCACAGCAACACTGGATCCTTAATCCACTGAGCGAACCTGCAACCTTATGGTCCTTGTTGGATTCATTTCCACTGCGCCACGACAGGAACTCCTCTTTGTCAGGTTTTTTTTAAAAATTGGGATATAATTCATATAATATAACATTCATCCATTTAAAAGTACCATTCAGAGGGTTTTAGCATATTCACAAGGTTGTGCAACCATCACTACTGTATAATTCCAGAACATTTTCATAATCCCAAAAGAAACCCCAGCCCATTAGCAGTCGTACCCCATCTCCCCTTCCACCAGCTCCTGGCAACTGCTGATCTACTTTCTCTCTCAGTGGATTTGCCTAATCTGGACATTTCATATAAAGGGAATCATACAACATGTGGCCTTTGTGTCTGACTTCTTTCACTTAGCGTAATGTTTTCAAGGTTCATCCATGTTGCAGCATGTATCAGTACTTTATTCCTTTTTATGGTAGAATAATATTCCATTTTGTGAGTATACCATATTTGTTTATTTATACCTTCATGAGCTGGATGGCATTCGCGTTGTTTCCACCATGAATAATGATTGTTCCATAGTTCCACTATGAATAAGACTGCTGTGTACCAGTTTTTTTGTGGACATGAGTTTTCAGTTCTCTTGTATTTATACCGAAGAGTGGATTGGCAGGGTCGTGTGGTGACACTGTGTGAACTTCTTGAGGAGCTGCCAAACTGTTTTCCAAGGTGGCTGCACCATTTTACATTCCCACCAGCAGTGTGTAAGGGATCCGGTTTCTCCACATCTTTGCCAGTGCTTTTCATTTTCTTTCTTTCTTTCTTTTTTAATTATAGCCATGCTAGAGCGTGTGAAGTGGCATCTCTTTGTGGGTTTTTCTTACACATTTCCCTAGTGACTAAGGATGTTCACTGTCTTTGCTCATGCTTATTGGCCATTTAAATCTCCTTTCTTGCAGTCTTTTGAATTACTTCATTTTTCCTCCTGTGTCAATTTGGAAATTAAATTATTTTTCTGTTTTTTAGTGATCTCCGTAGAAATTACCACATGCATTCCTAACTTACTGAAGTGTCGCGTGCTAACGAATACCATTGTAGGAAGGGTGGAGTTTGCTGAGACGAGGAGAAGATGTGAGCAAGGAAAACAAAGATATGAAGCCAGGGAAGAGCTCAGTGTAGCCATGGGTGCAAACTGGGACTTCATCTGGAAGAGACAGGGGAGCCAAAGAATATTCTATAGAACAATGAAGATGTAATTGCTATTTGAGGCTGAGTGGAGCCAGAGCAAGATGGGTGAGCCTGGGGTGAGAGTTTAATGCCATCCAAGAAGGGGGTCTCTGCCACGAAAAAGATCTCTGGGAAGAACAAAGAACACTCCTCCTTAATCCAGAAAGACTTTCCTGAGGCTGCCCAGGAGGCAGGGCAGAGTTTGGCCCCAAGCTGGATGCTTTTAGCACTGTTTCTGTCCCTGCCACTTTACCTACTCCCTCTGACCCCACCTCCACCCCCAGCAATCATTCTTCAAAGGCTTTTCTTGCATTGCTAAATCTCTTCTTGATATATCTAAATCCTGCCCATCTTGCAAAACCCAGTTCAATTAAATCAATCCAGCAAATGTTTCTGGGCTCCTACTATATGCCTGCCCCTGGGCTAAGGTGAGATATTCAGAAATTAATGGCACAGGAGAGTTCCCATCATGGCTAATGAATCTGACTAAGAACCATGAGAGGTTGCGGGTTCGATCCCTGGCCTCACTCAGTGGGTTAAGGATGTGGCGTTGCCATGAGCTGTGGTGTAGGTTGCAGACGTGGCTCGGATCCCGCATTGCTGTGGCTGGGGTGTAGGCCGGCGGCTATAGCTCTGATTAGACCCCTAGGCTGGGAACTTCCATGTGCCTTGGTTGCGGCCCTAAAAAGACAAAAGACAAAAAAAAAAAGAAAGAAAGAAAGAAAGAAAGAAAGGAAAGGGTGGAGGATCTGTCCTTAAATGAGCTCCCAGGGAGGTGGGGACAAAATTATTTTGCTTCATCGTGGTCAGAGCCCTAATACGGGTGTGCCAGAAGGCCCTCCGAGGCTGCCTGTGGAGTGCGGAGGGGGCAGATCTTGGAGGCTAGGGAGAGAGAAGGAGGAAGTTAAGCGACGCTCCGTGGAAAAGTGTGGATAACCAGACGGCAAAATATGTGGTTGCTGGAGGAGTAGAGGATGGCCAGATTTTGAGAGGTTTTGAATACCACACTAAGGAATTTGCTCTTGATCCTGGAAGCCATGAGGAGTTATGAAATAATTTGGCACGAGGGCAAGATATGATCAAAATGCTTTGTAAGAAGAACCAGTATGGCCATCATAACGGGGAAGGATGGCGAGACAGGAGGGCAGCGAGGGAGACCTCCTACCGGGAGCCTTCCTTGGCAGGTACATCCCACCTTCACTGCCCCCTTCTTCCCCTCACATCTCTGCTGCGTCCATGCTCCTACAACACCCCTGGAAACACCTGCTCTGTCAGCTTGGACGATCTGGCATGTGTATGTGGAGAGGGGAGGGAGCAGTGGTGGCTTGAGCTGGAAGATGGAGGGGCACTGGCCTCTGGGGGGGGGGGCGGTATGACCAGGGTCCAGGCAAACTAACCGGGACGGAGGAGACCTGGAGGGCTTCAGCAGCAGCCGCCGCTCGGACAGTGGACAAAGGCCAGGGCAGCAAGCCCTGAGCACCTCCTGAATCAGGGCGAGACTAAATTCTCAGATGCTTGTTCAGTGTCTTACCTACAAAATGGCTTTCATCAAATTTACCTCATCGGATTATTAAGAGGATGAAGGAAGAAAATGTGCAGATAGTCCCTGGCACGTGGCAGGAACCCATTCTTCTTTTGCACTTTTCCTCACAGGAGTAACTGATAGTCTTTCCACCTGACAGTGGAGGGAAGAGACTCGGGGGGGCCAGTGACAGCGGAGGTCGGACCATTCAGAAGAGGCTCCGTCAGGATGAGCTCAGCCTGTAGCGGATACATGGTGTTGTGATCAGTGTGGCGTAGTGGGTACTTTCCTCATGCCCCGGCACACTGCTGTGTCACCTCATCTAACCCTCACAACCCCCATTGCGTGGGTGTTCCCCAAACCATTTTACAGATGAGGAAACTGAGGTCCAGGACTGGAGGGTGACGAACTGCCCAAATTACCACAGAATTAAAGGCCAGTTAGAGGAGTTCCCGTCATGGCTCAGGGGTAATGAACCCGACTAGCATCCATGAGGATGTGGGTTCGATCCCTGGCCCCAGTCAGTGGGTTAAGGATCTGGCAGTGCCATGAGCTGTGGTGTATGTCACAGATGCGGCTCAGATCCTGTGTTGCTGCGGCTGTGGCGTAGGCTGGCGGCTACAGCTCCAATTAGACCCCTAGCCTGGAACCTCCAGATGCCACGTGAGCGGCTCAAGAAAAGGCAAAAAAACAAAAAAAATAAAAATAAAGGCCAGTTAGAGCACCTCAGGTGTGAGGCATTGGAGGTGGTATAGAGGCAGGGAGAAGGGACTCAGACTCAGGAAATGGTATTTAGGGCCAAAGGAGCAGACAAGGGGTTAAGGCAGGGAACAGGGGAGTTGCAGTTGTGGCTCAGCAGGTTAAGAATCTGATTTGTATCCATGAGGATTCATGTGTGATCCCTGACCTTGCTCAGTAGGGTAAAGGATCCAGTGTGGCCGTGAGTTAAGGCGTAGATCAAAGACGAGGCTCAGATCTGGGGTGGCTGCGGCGTAGGCCGGCAGCTGCAGATCTCCGATTTGACCTGGGAACTTCCTTGTGCTGTGGGTGTGGCCTTCAAAAAAAAAAAAAAAGTCGTTTTTAGAGTAAGACACCTTCCCTGCAGACTTGGAGCCCCCAGGAGTGAGCAAAATAGCTCTGGGTCTTCCATCATTGCCTACCACAGAGGGGGCCTAGGTTGGATGCATGCAAAAGGGTTCTGACAAATAATCCATTTGGGGCCTCTGTTTCCCCATCTGCAAAGCGGTGATTATAAGTGCCTTGTGGGATTAACAGTATATAGTGATTGAGGGAATGACCGCCAGTGCCAGACCTGGATCCTGATTCTGACACTTACTAGCTGTGTACGTAGGTAAATTTATCTTTGTTTTCCATTGGTGAAATGGGGATATTAATGGTACTATCCCACAGTAAAAGCATTTTAATAGGGCTTTTATGAGGATTAAATGGTAAAACATAAAAAGTAGAAAAGTACTAAATGTGCTAATTATTACTGTAGGGGTTTAAATGCAAAAAATGCGACTGGTAAGATGTCTGGCTCCTAGGTCCTCCACCTGCTGTGGACACCAACCCCACACATAACTGTAGGAGGGATTCCAGATCCCTTCATTCTTTTTGTTTGTTTGTTTTCTTTTGTTTTTTTGTCTTTTTAGGGCCACACCCGAGGCATAGGGACGCGAGGCATAGGGCCACTCCCAGGCTAGGGGTCTAATCCCAGACTAGGGGTCTAATCAGAGCTGTAGCTGCCGGCCTATGCCAGAGCCACTGATCCCTTCATTCTTCTTCCCTCTTGAGGTAGGACGGTCTCTACTAAGTCGCCAAGAGTCCCCTCCCCTCCTTTATGGGTCGGTCAGGGAGGGGCAGGAACCCTGGCTGGGAGCTGGTTTCTGGAGCTGATGGCGAAGAGGGACCCAGGGCGCGGGGCAGGAGATCCGCTCCCTGTGCTGCGACAGTCGGGACAGGGCGCCCTCTCCTGATCAAAGGCCGGAATAGCTCTGGCCCAGAATTTCTGGGTGGGTCCCACCGGATTTCACTGCCTGGAAGGAGCTCTTGCCTTGGCTGAAGTGCCCCGATTCGGCTCTGGGGAGCAAAGTTTGGGGGAGGATCGCCAAGGCTGGGGCCACACTGAATTAATGTTTCAGAATTCCTCTAGATTAGAGGTAGGAGGAGGGGTAGAGACTGCGGTCTGGCAATGAGAGAATTCGGGGCCCTGTTGTATTAATTCTGTGCTCTTTCAACAGGTGATGGAACGCCGCTGAGAGGTAAGGTGACAAAGTGGCTTATCCAAAGTGTCAAATCCCGGTGTCCAGGGCTCTTTCGGCCGCCCCCACGCAGCTGGCATTAGTGGGGGAGACCAGGGCTGGATCGGCGAAGGCCTGAGGGGGGACGCTCGGTTAAGGGGTCAGAAGCGGGGCGGGGCCAGTGGAGAATTTGTGCGCAGTTTCCTCCCCGAGTCCCGCCCCCAGCGCGCCGGCCCCGCCCCCGCCGTTCCCGCTCCGACCGGCCCCCTGCCGCTCGCCCCCGGGGCCGGCCTGGGCCTCCCTCGGGCTCCCCCCCCGCCCCCGCTGGCCTGCGCCCGCACGCCCGCACGCCCTCCTCGCCTCCACAGCTTGGGTGAGTATGGGCATGAGTGTGCGGGACTGTCGGGCAGCCCCACTCGGGGGCGCTCGGCCTGGCGGTCTGGCCGAGCCCCGCCCCAGGCCGTGGGGGTCCGGGTGCGGGCCCTGGAGCTGCTGCTGTCCTGACCTGCGGACCTGACCCCTTTCCCCTCTGCTCCCTGACATGAGCCGGGTGTTGGGCGGTAGCGCGCCCGTCACTCCGCAGGGACTCCTGGTCCAGATTCTCCCTTAGGTGCCCGAGGATGGAGGTGTGAGTGGCCTTGGGACCCTATAGATTAGGTTCAAATCCCAGCTCTGCCAGCTATTAGTTTGTGATGTTGAACAAGTGTCTTTAACTTCCCTGAGCCTCCCTTTCCTCTTCTGTAAAATGGAAATAAAATGGAAATATACTGGCTTTAGCCCCTACCTCCCAGAATTACAGTGAGGATTAAAAGAGACAGGTGTTTCTAGTGCTAAACAGGGTGCCTGGTCCTCAGAAGGCACCCAGTAGGTGTGGATTTGGGCTGGAGGCTGAGAAGATCTTTAGGGATCTTCAGAAATAAGGTAGGGATACTCCTAAGAAAGCAGTTTTGAGGTAAGCGGTACCTGGGCGGAAGTTCAAGTTGGCTGGGGCTGCACAGCTGCCCTTCCGATAGTGAGCTCCCTGTCCCCAGGCCTGGGAGGGCAGAATGGCCAAGTTGGAATGGCCTTCTTAGTAATCCACACCACGTGGGCACCATGTTGTGCAGCTGTGAAAACAGGTCCAGAGTGGTTAGGTGACTTGCCCAAGGTCACACAGCTAAAAGGGAAATTAGGCATACTTCCAAGAAATGGAGCAGACTGTTCCCTCACACCTCCTTATCAGCCCCTGCCTTGGGCACTGCCTGTCCATTCCTGAGGATCTGGTCTTCGATGTGAGGATCCCAGGGATTCCTGAGGGATCCAGAGCAGCTGGCTTTAGGGAGGGATGCTGGAAGGGACGACGGACACCATTACAACCACAGAATCTGGGTTTGGGCTGCCTGGGGGAGGTGTTTGGAGATATCCAAGGAGTGCAGGTCTGTGCTTGGTTTGAGAGGGCCGCCAGAGCCACTCCCACCTCCCCTGGGAAGCCCTGGCCCCCAGAGGGAGAAAGGAGCTTGAGCAGTTGGCCCGGCTGTGTGATGGAGCCTGGCAGAGAGGCAGGTGAAGACTTGGAGAGTGACAGCCTCCTGACTTGTTCCGGATTCCAGGAGGCCAGCCTCCCAGACGACAGGGTTCCTCCTGAGGGCGGGACCAGGAAGAGCCGGGACTTGGTTTGCCAAGGCCCTGGAGTCCAGAGGGCAGGTTCTTTGTGTGTCTGGAGCCAGAGCTCTTTTGGCAACAGGAAGCCTGAACTCGGAGGATGGCTTTCTCTCTGGCTCAGCCTGTGGCTTTCAGGAGGAACCTTCCTCTCTCTGTGTCTTGGTTTCTCTGTCTTTCAAATGGGCACAGGGCTGAGTGATGCATCTCTCGAGGACTTGTTTTTTTAGCTTTTTTCCTTCTGCAGACAGGTTCCCCTGACTTTCCCCTCCTAACCTGACCTAACCTAACCTTTCTGCCCAGAGAGGAAGGGGCCAGGAAGGCCAGAACTGCAGTCTGTGACCTGTGAGCCCCACACCTCCTGCACTGCTGGCCCTCCCTCCTATGGGCTGTGCGGCCCCGAGCAGGGTCCTGCCCCTCTCTTGGCCTCAACGTCCTCTTCTGCACACTGAGGGGTTGGGCTGGGATTGCTGGGATATGTGGCTATTGCCGTACCTGACCCTGGACAGCCTCACCTGAGCGGGCCTGCGGAGCCCTTACCTAGTATCTGGAAGGGGGGGTGGGTAGACCCCTGAGCACAGGGAAGCTTCCAGAAGCTGACCAGGCAGCTCTCTCCAGCAAACAGCAAGCCCAGGCTAGCCCCAGGCCTGATTTTGCAAAGCCTTTTACTCTCAGAGCACGTGAGGCAGCAGGCCTGGACAAGCAGGGGCTGGAGGCTCTGCTGGCTTCCATGGAATCCCTTCTGGAATGTGGTGCAGGCACACAGAGCCTGGGAAGGGACCAAAGGTGCAGAAGGGCCCTGGGCCGGTGGGTGAAGCAGTGAGAGCTGGTGGGAGGTTCTGCTCTGAGGCCTGGCGGGGGAGATGGGCCATTCTGTCTGTTGAGAGGTTTTAGGATTCAGTCCTAAAACAAGAGAGACTCGTTCTACCAGCTCCTGGAGTCCCAGGCCTGTCAAGGCAGGCATAGGGTGAGGATCTTTCCCAGTGTCTTCAAGCTTCATCTTATCACCGATTTGGCTCATTGTCTTTCCTCTGAAATTGAGGGTGAATGTCTCCTGGGATGCTGAGTCCATCTTCCTTGTCCAGGGCAGTGGCTGCCTGGGCTTAGGGGCTGGATGGCCTCCTTCTCAGACTCTCCACCCCCGTAGTAGAGCCAAGCTGAGGACTGAGCACACAAGCCGCCTGCGCTGCGTGCCAGCCCTGCTCCCTTTGGCCCTGACGCCACACCCCCTCCATCCCCAGGTCTGACAAGATGTACCAGGTCCCACTGCCGCTGGACCGGGATGGGACCCTGGTCCGGCTTCGCTTCACCCTGGTGGCCGTGGTCATGGTCTGCTGTCCACTTATCGCCTTCTTCTTCTGCATCCTCTGGTCCCTGCTCTTCCACTTCAAGGAGACTACGGCCACACACTGCGGGGTAGGGCTTGGGGGAGGCGGCGGTGGCACCAGTACCTCCGAGTCAGGCCCAGTCAGATCATTTTTAGATCCTGATTCTATTGTAACAGGATTAGCCAGCAAACATACTGGGCTGCTGGAGGGGCGGGGGCGGGGGGGGGGTGCCTGCAAATTGAGGTCCCAAGGACTTGTCTCCCTGTACCTGCCCTGGAGGTCACTGGAGGGGGGCAGGGTTCCAGAAGCTGGGCAACCCAGAACCCAAACCTTCCTTCACAGAGGGGCATATTCAGCAGCCCCAGGGCTTTCCGGGGTTAAAGAGAAGACCAAGACTAGGCTGGCAGACACTTGGGCTTCTTAGTGCGGCGCAGGGGCTCTGCCTGTCTCTGTGGGGTGTGAGTGTGAGTGCGTGTGAGAGAGAGACTGTGAGGGACGTGACTCTACTGGCTGTGAGTTTGGAAGAGAGACTGCCTCTGCGCCCGTCCAGCTGGGGACCTGATTATGTGTGCATGCATGTGTTTTCTAGGGTAGAACCCATGACCTCTGAGGTTCCATAGGTGGATCCTAGCTCTGGACAGGATGCTGGGCCGGAACGACATTTGTGCGAGTTCTCTATTGGAATGCGACCTGCTTGGGCCTTTGTTACTACCCTCCTGGTCCATCCTCTGACTGTATTGCCTGAGACTCAGAGACTGAGCTGCAGTTTCCCCAAATCTAAGACAGGGCCGATAATTCCCATCCTCCTCCTCCTCCTCCTCCTCCTCCTCAGGGTTCACGTCGAACTCCAGGTAGAGGAAATAAGAGGATGGTCTGGGAGTGTGAAGGGTGGAGAGCAGAAGGAGGAAGAGGACTTTCAGATTGGAAGGCAGGGCAGCAGAGGAACGTGGCCTAGGGTCTCCGGGGTGGGGTGGTGGCGGGGGAGGCAGAGCCTGGACGTGGGCCCTTGGACTAGCCTCGCAGAGAGCTCTGAAGGTCCCCAGTCAGCTGGGCGGCCCACCTGCCTATAAAGAGCATCTGCTCCAGGAAAAGGGGTGCAACTAGGTGTGGGATCCGACTGGCACGGGTGAGGGTGCGCTTCTTTGGTTCCTATGAAGCTCTCCCGTCTTCTTGATTTGTCAGTGCCTAGATGTGGGCCTTGAGTTGTGGGCAGCCAGTTTGATGAGACCCAAGGCTGGGAGCTGTCAGAAAGAACAGGACTGGAAGAGAAGGACAGACTGGTGACCAGGTGATCTGAAGGGAGGAATCAGAAAGGGTCCATCCAACAGCCTCTCCTGACCTAGCTCTCACCTTGGAAATGCATCAAGTGTTCCATTACCCTGGCCAGCTCCTCTTCATATCTGCATCCTGCAAAGCATTGCTCATGTGTCTCCTTCAAAAAGCCTTCTCCAGCCGCCTTAGAGCAAGCTTAATTACTCCCTCCTCTGGGGTGCCCACAATTCCCTAGGTTCTCTCTTGTCCAGTTTTTGGGGTTTTTTTTTTTGCCTTTTCTAAGGCCCCGCTAGCGGCATATGGAGGTTCCCAGGCTAGGGGTCGAATTGGAGCTATAGCCACCAGCCTACGCCAGAGCCACAGCAACGCGGGATCCGAGCCGCATCTGCAACCTACACCACAGCTCACGGCCATGCCGGATCCTTAACCCACTGAGCGAGGCCAGGGATCGAACCTGCAACCTCATGGTAACTAGTTGGATTCGTTAACCACTGCGCCACGATGGGAACTCCCTGTTTTTGTTGTGTTCTTGTTTGTCTTTTCTTGGGCCACACCCGCAGCATATGGTGGGTCCCAGGCTAGGGGTCTAATTGGAGCTGTAGCTGCTGGCCTACACCAGAGCCACAGCAACTTGGGATCCGAGCCGTGTCTGTGACCTACACCACAGCTCACGGCAACGCTGGATCCCTAACCCACTGAGCAAGGCCAGGGATCGAACCCGAAACCTCATGGTTCCTAGTCGGATTTGTTAACGGCTGAGCCTCATCGGGAACTCCTGTTGTTGTTGTTTTTTTAGTACTCTTTTTTTTCTGTCTGCACCAGGGATGGAACCTGTACTGCAGCATCACAGGAGCCTTAACACACCATGCTCCGCCAGAACTTCCTCTCTCATAGGGTTCTATCACATCATACTTATGTCTCTTCCCTGCTAGACTGGGAGTTCTTAACGGTGGGCATTGCATTTAAATAAAGCACATATTTGCTGAATAGATGGATAGGAACCACGTCCCCCCCACCCCCGCCACACACACACACCAGCCCAGAGCCTTAGGAAAAGGGGAAGCACGATGTGATGCAGTCATAGCCCATACAGAAAATTATAACATTTGTAAGGCACATGGAGTTGGATGGAGCAGGCTGTTTGCTCTAGCCTTCGTGGCTGGCTCCAAGGGCTAATGGGATCAATAACCTCAGCATACTTATAACCCATTCTTAGTCCGCTACTTAGGGGCTAAGGCATAGGTAGTTGCTGGAGGTGTACCTGGCCCCTCTGGGGCAGGGTTAAGTCCCTAGTGATCCCAGGAGTTTTTTGTCCCCACTCCCTGGGACTGTTATGATGAATCACCTGGGCAATTTCATATATGCTTTGAATTTCTTACCCAGAGTATCCCAGGGATGGCCAACCTCAGAAATAAAAAAAGTAGCCTTAGTCTAATACCTCTATAATTAGATGATGTTGGCTCTGCCTGCATGTCCCCAGGATGGGGGCCACCTTTTCTCCCCAGGCAGCCTATTCTTTTTTTTTTTTTTTTTTTTTCCAGGGCCACAGGTGTGGCATATGGAGGTTCCCAGGCTAGGGGTGGAATCAGAGCTGCAGCCACCAGCCTACACCACAGCCACAGCAAGGCGGGATCTGAGCCGCATTTGCAACCCACAGCCACAGCAATGCTGGATCCTTGACCACTGAGTGAGGCCAAGCATCGAACCCGCATCCTCATGGATACTAACTAATAGGGCTTAAGCCCCCTGAGCCATGACAGGAACTCCACCCAAGCAGCCTGTCCTGAAGATACCTAGTAACTAACAGATAGCAAGGTCTGTCTGTCTTTCTTTTCTTTCTTTCTTTCTTTCTTTCTTTCTTTCTTTCTGTCTGTCTGTCTGTCTTTCTTTCTTTCTTTTCTTTCTTTCTCTCTCTCTCTTTCTTTCTTTCTTTCCTTTCTTTCTTTCCTTCCTTCCTTCCTTCCTTTCTTTCTTTCTTTCTTTTCTTTCTTTCTCTTTCTTTCATTCTTTCTTTCTTTCTTTCTTTCTTTCTTTCTTTCTTTCTTTCTTTGTTTCCTTTCTTTCTTTCCTTCCTTCCTTCCTTCCTTTCTTTCTTTTCTTTCTTTCTTTTCTTTCTTTCTCGGCTGCCCTGCGGCACATGGAGTTCCCAGGCCAGAGATCAGATCAGATCTGCACACAGGTGTAGCAACGCCAGGTCCTTAACCCACTGTCCCGCGCCGGGGATCAAACCTGCATCCCAGCACTCACAAGACATGGCCGATCCTGCTGTGCCACATCGGGAACTCCAGCAAGCTCTTTCGTACAGTGAGCATACACTCTCTTTCTGGTGAAGCTGTCTTGGCTCTGGCTCTGCTTCGAGACCCCTGGAGCTTCCCATCTGGCTTCCAGCCAGCCCTGCAGAGGTGGGAAGGCAGTCAGGGTGGGGGAAGGGAGTCCCCGGCCTTTACTCTTCTCAGGTAGCATAGTTGCAATTCCTTCAGCATAATTCCAAGCTGGCTTGGCCCAGCTGATCACTGTTCTCTCCTAGGCTCTGATAGGGTACAGGACTTCCTATGGCCTGGGCGGTACAGCCAAAAAGCAGGACCATTCCTAGCACTAGCCTTTAGACCTCTGTTAATCAGCCTGAGCTGCTCCCAGCTGTTTCTGCGCAGATATAAGCTGGACACCGATACCTCATATTCAGGTCTGTCTAGATCTCTTTTGGATCCTGAATCTATTGTCTAAGCTAATTCTGAATCTAAGATTAGCTAGCTCTCTATTAGCTAGCTCTCTAACGGGGCCCAGCGAACATGCTCGATCCTACTCCAACAAAAAGGGGCTAAATCCTATTCTGCTATCTCGCTTTCCCTCCTAGAAACCTGCCTATATCACTGGATTCAAGCCTCAGAAAGGTCCCCACCCCCGTCTCTGGCAAGGAAGCTGCTGGAGGCTGACCTCAGCCACTACTGCTTCTTACCTTTGCAGACTGTTCTGGGATGATGACATGACCTTTTTGGTCCTGGGAAGGCTGTGTGCCTGAGCAGGCGTGGAGATCTGGGCTCTGTGGGCGGGAGGCAGGCGCTAGGGAACTGGGGGTGGGACCCTCATTTTAGAACAGTCTCAGTCTGACCAGAGCCCTCAACCCGAGCCCGGGATCCTTCAGCACCCAGTGTGAGTGTCGCGTAGTGCAGCCCCCCCTCCCCGATTCCTTGATGCTAAGCTCAGCCGGTGGACTAGGTTCCCTTAATGGAGGGAGATCTGAGTACCAAGGGGAGCTTGGGTCCTAGGCCTTTTAGCATAAAGCCATCTCTGTCCTCCAGAAGGGAGCCCAGCTTGATGTGTCGTGGTCGTGGGGGCGGTGGGGGTGCGGAGGGAGTTCTCTGCCTTCGGGGGCGGGGGAGAGAGGGAGCAGAAGAAGCCACCTCCTTAGTCTGGGTCTGTCCTTCCTCGGTCCGGCCCAGCAGATAAGGCTCAACCTGAGTGGAGAAGGTGCCCATGACCCACAGATGCCCGAAAACCTTGGACTGGGTGACATGGTCTTAGGAAGGCGCTAGAGGTCTGGGCTTCTTGGAGGGACCCTGGTATCTTAAGGTCAGGGTACTGCTGGCCTGAGGCTTGGATCATTCTGAGCCTGGGGCTGAGACGGCTGGCAGCCTGCGGTCCCACTGAAATCGATTTGGGGGTTCTCCCACTGTTCTTCGTCAACCTTGGGTGAGGAGCAGGAATGCGGTCAGACAGGGTCAGCGGGAGGGCTTGGGCTCGGCTGAGCCAAGCGTCGTTTGTCTGGGTTTCTTGGCCTGAAGAAAGCCTGATGTGGAGCCTTAAGCTGTTAGGCAGCAGGCCTGAGGCCCGATGTTTGATCCTGGCAAAGTTCTGGGCCTTCATCTTCTCTTCCGTGGAATGGGAATAACACCCCTTCCACCTCTGACCCTTCTCCTGCACGGGTATCAGGGTGACGGGAAGGAGGAGGGCCATCGGAGCCCCCATGTCCAGGCCACCGGGAGCCTCTTTTCTGCAGACTCTTTGAGAGATGCACCTAAAGGACCAGTGCGCCCAGGGGGCGCCTGTGAGCGGCCCCGCCGCACTCTGCTGTCCCTGCCCGGTTCCCTCCGCACCTCCTGCTCCTCTGCGTCGTCGCTGTCCTTTCTCTCTTAGGCCCTTCCTTCGCCTTCTGCACTGGCTCTTCCCTAACCCGAGAAGCCAGCTCTGGAAAAGGCCCGCTTTCCGAGGCCACGGTCTCCTGCCAGGCCTCAAGTCACGTCCCTCGCCCGCCTGGGCACCACTCCCTGCAGGATGTTCTCTGCGGCCTCCCAGCCCTTGGACCCCGATGGGACCGTGTTCCGGCTCCGCTTCACCGCCATGATCTGGTGGGTCATCACTTTCCCTGTGTTCGGCTTCTTCTTCTGCATCATCTGGTCCCTGGTGTTCCACTTTGAGTACACGGTGGCCACTGACTGTGGGGTGAGTGCCAGGCTCCCCAGCACCTGGGTCAAGGCCAGGTCAGGAGATGGTGATAAGCTGGAATCAGAGAATAGGAGGAGAAAGTGGGGGGGTAGAAAGAGGGGAGAGGGGTGGGGGGGTAGTCAGAGGCCGGGGGGACTTGGGAAAGTCGGTCCCAGTCTTCCAGGAGTAGAAGAGGGTCAGAGAGGGTGTAGGGAGCCAAGGGGGTGTGGCAGACAGGAAGGGTGAGAACAGGCAGGCAAGATTGGGAGAGGGAGAAGGGGCTGAAGAAAGCCCAGACTGGGCAGGAGGCCAAGGCTGAGGAGGAAGGATGAGGCCAGGAGCCGGGAGAAGTAACAGATGGCTTTGCCCAGACGAGGGGCCTGACCTGAGAGGACCCCTAGCTCTGCGCCGGGTTCTTCCAGCTTCGCTTCTCCTCCAGCAACCTCGGGCCCCATGACCGTGTCCACTCAGGGCTCTGCCAGCTAGAAGCCTAGGAGGAGTTCCTGCCTCTAGCAACTATGCTTCTCCTAAGGGCCCGGGGCTGGAGGTTCTGGGTCAGGGGCATGGAATTGGACACGGACGACTAGCATCTTATTCTTTTTTTTTTTTAGTTGAAGTGTAGTTCATTTGCAGTGTTGTGTTAGTTTCAGGTGCACAGCAAAGTGATTCAGTTATACATGCATATCGATCTATTCTTTTTGCAGAGCCTCTTCCTTTTTAGGTTATTACAAAATAATGGTGTAGTTCCCAGCATCTTATTCCTACAAGAGACAGACCTAGGCACAGATAGTCACAGTACTGTGAGAAGAGATTCCTTTTGTGATAAAAGGGAGCAAAGAGGTGGCGGGGCCCAGGAGAAGCACTTAACCCAGCTTGGCTTCCTGGAGGAGGGAGAATTGTTGCTGTGGAGGCGAAGAAGGATCTTTGTGTCCTCATTTATTTTTTTATTATCTTTTTCAGCCGTACCTGGGGCATATGGAAGTTCCCAGGCCAGGGACCAGATCTTAGTCTCAGCTGCAACCTAAGCCACATCTTCAGCAACACTGGATCCTTAACCCACTGCACCCAGCCAGGATCGAACCAGCGCTGCTGCAGAGACAAGCCAGATTATTAACCCACTATGGCACAGTGGGAACTCCACAGAAGGATCTTTATGAATGCCATGCTGACAACTTCTGATTTTATCTAGAGGGCAATAGTGAGCTTTGGAAAGATTGTAAGCGGGAAAGGGCCATGATCAGATTTGAGCTTTAGAAGACGGTTTTGGCTGCTGAGTGGAGAACAGATTTAAGGGCAGGGGGTGGAGTTCCTTTGTGGTGCGGTGGGTTAAGGATCCAGCACTGTCGCTGCAGCAGCTCGGTCAGTGCTACAGCATGGGTTCGATCCCTGGCCCAGAAACTTCCACATATCCCAAACAAACAAACATACTCCCTAAGAGTAGGGAGGCCAAGTAAGGAGGTTAGTGTAATAGCTCGTGGTACAGGGGGCACCGGAGCCAGGATGGGGACCATGAGGAGGGAGAAGAGGGCATGGAGCCCCAAAGCGAGGAGCCAGTAAGATTGATAGGAATGGGAGTTTTTGTCCAGTTGGTAGGGGGCCGGGGTGGATGGGGGTCGGGGGTGGGTGGGCAGTAAGTTACAAAGAAAAGTGATCCATAATTTTAGGGGACTTTCATCTGAGGCCCAAGGAAGGGGTCTCTAATGGTGAAATGTGAGGAGCTAAGATAAGAAGTTGTGAGGATTCCTGCCTTTAGACTGTGTGCATTGCTAACCCACTGCACTGCCCTGTCCTCCAGGCCAGAGTTTCCGGTCTTGGGGAAAAGGGTTCTATTCCGGTCTCTCCGTATTCTTAGCCCTGGGCTTGTGGAGAGGTTTGGGGTGAGCTGTGTACCTGGGCTCTGACAGCTCCTGATGTTGCTTTTTTTTGGTATAGTTGGTGAGTGTGGAACCTATGTACTTGGGATGGCAGGGGTTGTGTGTATGTGTGTGTGTGTGAGAGAGAGAGAGAGAGAGAGGAAGAGAGAGAGAGAGATGAGGGAGGCAATTCCTGTTCTTATTTATTTATTTTTATTTTATTTATTTATTTATTTTGCTTTTTAGGGCCATACTCGCGGTACCTGGAGGTTCCCAGGCTAGGGGTTGAATCAGGGCTGCAGCTGCTGGCCTACGCCAGAGCCACAGCAACGCAGGATCCAAGCCGCGTTGGCAACCTACACCACAGCTGACAGCCCTGCTGGGTCCTTGACCTACTGATCGAGGCCAGGACTCAAACCCCCGTCCTCCTGGTTTCTAGTCAGATTCGTGTCCGCTGCGCCACGAGGGGAACTCCCCCATCTCTACTCTTTACCTGTTTCCCAGCATTGGTCTGGGCTCTCCCAGCCACGCTTTAGATGCTGGTACTGTTCCCCCTAGGGCAGCTGAGACTGGGGCTGGATTTTTCAGAATGAACATTCCAGGAAGTGGCGGCAACATTCCTGCTGCTTAACTACTCAGGGACGTACCCAGAGGGGCAGAAAAGCTCAGTAAGGAGGCTCGGAAGTCTCAGAAGTGTCCCGTGAAGATAGGATTTGCACCTTTCGCCCCTATGTTAGCCTTCCCACGTTACAGCCACCTAGCTATGGCCGATTTGCAGGCTTTTCAGGGAAGTTTGTCTTCTGAAAGCCCTCACCTGTACCTGCTGCATACCAAAAACGGTAGATGCCTTGTACACATTATATTCGGGATTCACCATCACCCTGCAAGGTAGGTGATATCATCCTTATTTTGCCAATGAAGACATTAAAGCTCAGAGAGGTGCAGTGACTTGCCCAAGGTCACCCAGCTGATAAAAGCAGAGCTGGGACGCAGACCCAGGTCTGTGTGGCTCCAAAGCCTCCAGGCTGCCTCTTCACTGATTGCTCAGAGCCAATGTCCGAGCCTGGTCTCAAGGTACCACATCTTAAGCCATGGCCTTGAGAGCATCGCCCTCTCTCCGAGAGCTCTGCACTTAGCCGCCTCTGACAGGGCTGAGGGGGAACGCATCTCCTTTTCTGTGAGGCTGTGAAGGCCCTGGCTGGTCCTGCCTCCATCACTGCCTGTCTCCCCAGTCACTGCTGGGACCCATTCAGCAGCCCCACTGGGAGAAAGGGATCTTCCAGAAGTCCGTCTCTGAGGACTGGCCCTGCCGTGGTCACAGCAGGATCATCCCCTCTCTGCGTTGCTGGGCTCTGGCGCTGCTCTGGCTCTTGCTGAAAATCTAAAAAGTCCATAGAAAGTGGGGCCACAGACCGGTAGCTTCCGCAATCATAGAATCTTTTAGAAATGCAGATTCTCCGATTCCATACCTGCATTCTCTCACAACCCAAGGTGAGTTGTATGCATATTAGTTTGAGAAGCACTGCTGTAGGCCCCCCAGTCTAAGAGATTCCTGGCTTCCCTGCCCCATTGCAACTACTGTTCACCCATCCCCAATTCTTGCACCTTCCCATAAAAGCAGCACACCAGTCCTGCAGCTGTGTGATATTATCTTCCTTCCTCAGCTTTAAAGAATGATATTTCAGGAGTTTCCGCCGTGGCTCAGCGGAAATGAATCTGACGGAACCATGAGGTTGCAGGTTCAATCCCTGGCCTCGCCTAGTGGGTTAAGGATCTGGTGTTACCATGAGCTGTGGTGTAGGTCATAGTCGTGGCTCAGATCCTGTGTTGTGGCTGTGGTGTAGACCAGCAGCTATAGCTCCAATTCGACCCCTAGCCTGAGAACTTCCATATGCTGTGGGTGTGGCCCTACCACACACACACACACACACACACAAAAGACACTCCAGTTCCTAAAAGAATAAGGAGAGATAGATGAGAGAGATGCATAAGAATAGGGTTGGAGGTCCCTCATGGCTCAGCCTTTTTAGGGATCCAGTGTTGTCACTGCTGTGGCTCTGGTTACAGCTGTGGTGTGGGTTCCATCCCTGGCCCAGGAACTTCTGCTTGCCACAGGTGCAGCCAAAGAAAAAAAAGAACACGATCACTTTCTTAGATGACCTCAGATTAGAAGCACCTTTCTTTCTTAAACATGATCAGAGTTGGGGTACCTTCTGGCCCAGCCCCCCCAGGGTCTCACAGCACCCTCTGCTACCTTGGCGCCCCTGAGCAGAGCAGGTGCAGCTGGGAGCAGTCAGGAACAGCTCAGCTGGGCAGTGAATCCAGTGACCTCCCAGGGAAGTTCAGATGGTCTGTGACTCTTTTCTGTCCTTGGGACTGAATCTGGGGTGCTGGCCTCCTGAAACCAACCACAGGGCCTTATGCAGGGCACAGCCCTGAGCAGTGGCTGGGAGAGCATCTGAACCTGTCTCCAGCTTTCCCCGCCCCCTGTAGGGAGATGGAGCCGGTTCCACCATGCCCTGTAGGGACCCCGGGCTGGCTGGGGAATGAGAACCAGGCACCTTGGGGGCCCAGAACCTGGAGGGATAGGTGGGAGCCGGGCCTTCTGAAGGTCAAGGGGATACAGGGGTGGAGGGACTCATGGTGGGCGGGTCAGCAGGGGGCCGGCACCCAGATGGCTCACACCTCTCTAGGTGCCCAATTACCTGCCCTCCGTGAGCTCGGCCATAGGCGGGGAGGTTCCCCAGCGCTACGTGTGGCGCTTCTGCATCGGTCTGCACTCGGCGCCCCGCTTCCTGGTGGCCTTCGCCTACTGGAACTACTACCTCAGCTGTGCCTTCCCGGGTCCCTGCTACCGCCAGCTCTGCCGCCTCAACTTCGGCCTCAACGTCGTGGAGAACCTGGCGCTGCTCGTGCTCACCTACGTCTCCTCTTCCGAGGACTTCAGTGGGTGCCCAGAGGCGGGCCGGGAAGGGCGGGGAGGGGGGGCTCCCCCCTTCCCCCCTTCCCCCCTCCCCCCTTCCCCCCCCCCCCCCGCCCACAGCTCTCCCCCCCGCGGGGCCCTGGTGGCCCCAACCGCCCTCTCTCCCCGCAGCCATCCATGAAAACGCCTTCATTGTGTTCATCGCCTCATCTCTCAGTCACATGCTGCTCACCTGCATCCTCTGGCGCCTGACCAAGAAGCACACAGTAAGTCCGGAGGTACGGTCTACCCCTGGGGGGGGGGGGGCCCGGGCGGCCCCGAGGAAACTCAGGGACGCTGGTCCGAGGGATGCCGGTCCTGGTGAGGCGGGAACGCGGGTTCTACTGGACCGAGCGCTGGGGCGGGGCTTGGGGCCACGGGGAGGGGGGCTGGTCCGAATCCAGGGCTGCGTTTGGGTGGCAGCCTGGAGAAGAGCAGAGGTGGAAGCTGCGGGGCCGGGGGGGAGAAGGAGGGGTCGCCCCCAGGCAGCGCCGGGTTAGGGACCCCGAGTCAGGGGGCTGTGGTCTGTCATAACTCCAGTCCCCCCCCACACACACTCTCCCCACAGTATCTAGAGGCGGAGGGATGGTGGGAAACGCCAAGTAACGTTCATACTCATCCCTCTGCAGTGGGAGGGACAGGGACCCCCTGCTCCTGGGCCTTATTACACCCCCAAGTGTAGGGATATGAAACGCCCATCACTCCTGCTGCCCCCGCCTGTGCCCCCTTCCAAAACCAAGGGAGGTCAGACTCGGCCCTTAGGAGTTGGGGCCAAAAGCGGAGGCTGCCCACCGGGACCCACAAGCTGCAGGGTGATCAGAGGGCCCCTCCCGCAGGACCGCAAGTCCTACAACTGGAAACAGCGGCTCTTCATCATCAACTTCGTCTCCTTCTTCACGGCGCTGGCTGTCTACTTTCGGCACAATATGTACTGTGAGGCTGGAGGTGAGAGCACGCTGGGACCTGTAGGTGGCCCCAGGGGCTCTGGGGCAGTTGTGGTGTTCCTGCCGTGTAGACAGTGGTCTCGGGGTTTGCTGCCGCTGTGTTCTCTGTGTGGCGATGCAGTGGGGGTGACGCCCGGAGGCCCCTGGCGGGCGGGGAAGGAGGCTGAGCATGCCCTGTCCCTGTGTCCTTGCCACAGTGTATACCATCTTTGCCATCTTGGAGTACACTGTTGTCCTGACCAACATGGCATTCCACATGACGGCCTGGTGGGACTTTGGAAACAAGGAGCTGCTCATCACCTCCCAGCCTGAGGAAAAACGGTTCTAAACCCTTCTCTCCTGCTGGGCGAGAGGCCCACTGCCCCGACACCAGGAACAAGATACCACTCTGGCCGTCCCCTACCCCCTGTGTCCTCTCGGGGCCCTCCTGAAGCTGGGCAGAGGGGAAGGGCGGGCGGGCACAGGACACGGCTTTACCCGGCCCTGCTGGGGTCTCCTCTCCCCCGCCCACTGGAAGGCACCAGGGCCTTCAGACAGCACCACCTGTACTTGGGAAGCCCTGAGAAGCCGAGTTGGCAGGAGAGCTTCACCGTCTGGTGCTAAAAAAGTCCTGAGGTTCTAACCACCATCCGGTTCTTGGCCTTTACAGAGCCACCTCGCGCTGAGGTCAGGGACCACTGAGCAGCGGCTGCTACCAGAAAACCACAGCCATCTCGCCCCGTGAGGTCATTCACTTGACTAATGTGTCTAAGAATTTCCTCTGCACAGTCAGGCCTATGGCCACGGTCCCGCTAAGGTTGCCCAGGTGTCCTAGGCCTGACCTCACCTCTGACCGGTGTGCGCCCTTCCCTGTCTGGGCCTCCGCGTGTCCGTGTGGATGATGGCGGGTGGGGGATCTATGATTTCCAAGGGCTCTGCCAGCCTGTGCGTCTCCTGGTGGAGGTGGGGGCGGGGTTCTGCCTTCTGCCCCCCAAGGATAAGATCCAGAAAAAACACTGGCACAGCTCGTCTTTCCCTTCCCTTCCGAAATCTCTGGCTTACAGACGCTTCCTCCTTGGCACAGGTGTCAGGTAGAGGGGTCAGAGGCACAGGTTCCCACCCAGAACGGGCTCTCTGGTGTCCCCCCACCCCATCCCATCCTCCCCACTGCCTCAGGCCCTCTGCTCTTGGGGTTGTACATTTTATTTCAAAGGAAAATAAATTTTTTTTTTCCCCCAACAGTCTGGGCTAGGCTTGTTTGGGGGCTCATCTCTGTTTAATGGAACTGAGGTGAGGGACAGGCCCCTGGGATGGAGGGAGGAAGTCCATGCAGCGTGCGATTCCATGTGGCAGCCTCCTGACCCCCTTAGGCTGGGCGTCTCCGAAGGCTGGTCCAGGCCTGGATTCTGATGAGCAGGAGTGACGGAGCTAGCCCTGTAGTGACTCCAGGCCTGGAAGCTGGGATGCCTGGGGGTCTTGGGTTGAGGCAAAGGCCTGAGTTCCAGACCCAACTCCGTCAGTGAAGGGTTTTTCCCCTTCGGCGTATAAGGGGATGCATGTCGGAGAGCACCTACCTGCAGGCTGCTGGCTCTCAACCTCTCCCTTGCTGAGCCCTGGATCAGGGTTTTCCCTCGTGCTTTGTATCCCAGTCTGCTCCGCTCAGCGGGCCCCTCCAAGGGAGCCCAGCGCTCTGTTAGGGAAATTGGGGGGTCGGGACCACAATGAAGCCTATTGTCTCCTGTACCCTCTTGCGGGAAACAAAAGGCTCCCAGTCTCTGGGGAGCCCTAGCTCAGGCCCAGCCCCTGCCCAACCCCCAATGCCTAGCACACAGGGAGGAGCCAGGGCCACTGGAGACAGGAGGTTTTATTGATGCTGATGGGGGTAGGAGAGGCCCCCAGGAGCCCGGAGGGGGTGGGGTGGGGTGGGGGCCAAGTCAGTCGGCGGGCGCGGAAGGCCTGGGCACAGGGGCGTAGGGTAGGGCACGTGGATCTTCTCAGGGTTCCGTGGCTCCTTCCTGGGAAGGGGGAGCATCTTGAGGGGAGCGATTCCAAGAGCAGCGGGGAGAGGTCGGGGACAGCCAGAGCTCCAATCTGAGAAAGCACCGCAACTGGCAGCGACATCTGCGTGGACAGCGGGATCAGCTGCTCAGAAGGGAGGGGGCGCTGGGTTGGCTTCTTGGGGAGGGGTCCGACCTCGGCCTGGGGGAGCTCTCAAGAATACCTGGTGCTCCCAGGCGGAGTGGGGTGGGGCCCAAAGCCCCTCTCCCCGTGGGCCTCCTTAAGGAGCGAAAGGCATTTGGGGAGCCCCCTGGCAAGGGGTGCCAGGATTAGTCCTTAAGGCACAGCTGGGGGCAGACAAGGCGCCAAGGCACAAAGGCACAACTGGTGGGGGGCAGGGGCAGCCTCCAAGCTGAGTGCCAGGGTCACAAGAGGACGCAGGACCGCCCACGCTTGATGGGCGTGGGGTTGAGCACGGCCCGGACGGCCTCAGCAAACACTTCCTTGACGCCGTCCTGCTGCAGGGCCGAGCACTCGAGGTAGCGCACAGCGTGGATCTGCTTGGCCAGCGCCTGGCCCTGCTGCGGCGTGATGGGCGCCTGGCCCTGCTCCTTGAGGCGCCGTAGGGTGTCAGGCTGGGATCTCAGGTCCTTCTTGGTGCCCACCAGGAGGATGGGCACGTCGGGGCAGTGGTGGCACACCTCTGGATGCCACTTGTGCCGCACATTCTCATAGGAGGGCGGACTGGCGATGGAGAAACAGATGACGAAGACGTTGGTCTGAGGGTAGGAGAGTGTGCGGAGGCGGTCGTACTCCTCCTGGCCCGCTGTGTCCCACAGGTTCAGGTTCACGGTGCGCCCGTCGACTGCGCTCTGGGCGCTGTAATTGTCGAACACTGTGGGGATGTACTCCTTGGGGAAGGCGTTGGTTGTGTAGCAGATGAGCAGGCACGTCTTGCCCACAGCGCCATCGCCCACCACCACGCACTTGATGCTCTGCATCGCGGGTGCGGCTGCTGCAGTGGAGGCTGTGCCTCCCTCCCCTTCTGGCCTAGGGACAGACGAGAGGGACTCGTGGTTAGGGAGTCCGCCATCCACGGGCAAGAAAAGATGGCATACAGAGGGAAACCAGGCGTTCTCGTCATGTCGCAGTGGTTAACGAATCTGACTAGGAACCAGGAGCTTGCAGCTTCGATCCCTGGCCTTGCTCAGTGGGTTAAGGATCTGGCGTTGCTGTGGCTCTGGCGTAGGCCAGCGGCTACAGCTCCAATTCGACCCCTAGCCTGGGAACCTCCATATGCCCCAGGAGCGGCCCTAGAAAAGGCAAAAAAAAAAAAAAAAGGGAAACCCATTCTTTTTAACCTGACACCATCCCGAAATCCTATCAAGAGAGACTCAGAGAGACAGACACATGATGGGAGAGAGTCTGAGACCAAGCGGAGATGCTCGGAGGTACGGCGGCTGGGGCTGGGGCGTGTGATAGAGCAGGTGAAGCACCTGAGTTCTGAGGCCAGACGGCGAGGGGCAAAATCTGGTTCTGCTGTCTCCTAGCTGTATGACCCCAGACAAGCTACTTCACCTCTTTATGCCTCATTGTTCTAATCTGTAAAACGGGAGTAAAATAATAGCTCCCCCAGTGGGTTGTTGTGGGGATTATGTAAGTCTATATATATAAGGCAGCACATGCAGAGCATTTAGGACAGGCCGGGTCATAACAAGCCGTCAGTAATCATGCGCTGCTTTTCTTTTTCCTGCTTTTCGTCTAAGTGTAGATAAAAAGGAGGGGGCATAAGCGTAGAGGCCGGCCAGATCCTCCGGCAGACACGGAGCCCTCCTACTGAGCGGACTGGGGAGGGCTTCCAGCACAGGACAGCCGTCCCGGGTCCCTAGGAGATGCAGCCATGGATGGAGCCCCTCTCAACTCAGGGCCAGCCCCGCCTAACACTCTGATGTTTCAGTTCTAAATCTGACATCCTGGCAACTGAGGGCAACCCAAATGGTGCAGGGAGAAACCTGTTGAGTAGGAAGCACAATTCTCTAGACAGCGGCCGTATCTCATCCTGGGTACCCTGCGTGCGGGGAAAAGGAGGAAGAATTCGCCCCCTCGTTCCTGGAAGCACAGGAAACCCCATCTGGCCACACACAGCCAGCCTGGCAACTCAGGGCCGGAGACTGCTGGCGACTGAGCCGGGGCTGGGACTGGGTCTGGAACCTTGTACGGCACGATGCAAGGAGGCAGAGGCTGTGGCTCCCCGATGTCTGTATCCTGTCTCAAGGTGGAGTGAGGCCGACCTTCTAAGGCCGGCCAAGGAGGATGAACAGAAAAGTAGGGCAAAAACTTGATTTTCCCCTTAATTCCCTTTTCTGAGACCACGGCGTCTGCCTCTGAAGAATCCGAGGGGCTGGCAGACGCGTGGGTAGAGAATGAAGTACCACAAAGCACGAGCGCTGAGAACACACACAGGCTGGAACAGACTGGCCTGGGACTCGAAGCACAGCTCCCCCAGCCGGTCCTGTATGATCTCGGGCAACGTGTTTACGTTTCCTGAGCCTCAAATCTTCTCCTCCGTAGGACACGGATAAGCTTGCCTACGGGGCTGGGGTTGGTCAGAATAAAACACGTAGGAAGAGTCTGCCGGGAGGCGTGGCGCGCGGGAAGTGCCCTGTGAACAGGCTGCTGTAATTGTCAGTGGGGCAGGTGGAGAGGAGTCCAGCCCCAGCCATCACCCTGGTCGCCCCTGCATCTCACAGGGCCTGGAGGCGAGGCACCCTCTTCCGAGTTCGGGAACAGACCAGCACTTCCGGAAACCTGTGACTATTTATACGGCTGTGGCAAGGGTCCTCTAATTGGCTACTTCCTCTCAGCCATGGGGGACTTTTTCTGGCTCCTATGTGACTTCCTTTCCCTGCCGCTCCCTCACAGCCAGGTCCCTGCTCCGGGGAGGGCGCAGCCCTGTGTCAGACACACCCAGATCTCGGAGTACCCCGGTGTCACACAGCTAGAGAGCCTGGGAGGTGGGACGCAAGCCCCAGGCACCGTCACCACGGACACAGGTCCTCCGTTTCACTTCATACTCGGCCAGACCACACCCTGCTCTGACCACCTCTCACCCCTCCGCCTGACCTCTCCACCACGGGCTCCAAAGCCTCAAAAAATCAAATTTGGAGGCGGTAGGGGGGCAGGGGGGAATCCACCCCTGGGAAGCGGAAAAGGAACCCTGGTGGCGTGGAACCCGCTTAGGGCCCAGGGCTCGGTCCCAGCTCTCTCCCAGGCCCCAGCTTCCCCTCGGGCCAGCTGGGAGGGAAACGGGTTCCTTCTATGAGACTGCCTCTCTGTTTCACATTAAAAATATTTCCCTCTTATTTGCATGAGCACGTGTGTGTATTCAATCTCAGGAGAGGGCTTCGGGTATGGGTCCAGGAAGATAAGGACCCTCTAGGGCAGCAGAGAATTTCAGACTGGAGGTCAAGAAACCTAACAAGTCTAAGCCCCAGCTCTGCTCTGCTGCTGACGCTGCAACCAAGCAGGGGACACTTGGCCTCTCAGGGCCTTGGCTCCTAACCACGCCATGGAGAGCAAAAAGCCTGTGCAGGGCGCACTGGCTGAAAGGAGCCCTGAAGAGCCCGGGAAGCCGAGGGTAGTAGCCTAGGCCCCTGGGAGTATGGGCTGGGGGAGGTGAGTGAATCGGCAAATGCACAAGACTAGGCAACGTGGGGGCGAGTCAGGGGCGTCCATCCTCCCAGGGCTGTGCGGCCTCTCCCTTGGGGAGAAGGAGGGGGTCTTCGGGGGGAAGGTGTTGCTGCCATTACTTCTGACCACTGGATTCGCCAGGGACCCCAGCATCTCCAGAGCAGAACTCTGAGGCCTATAAACGCTCAGTTCCACACACAGCAGGGGAGTGGGCAGGACAGAGTGGCTGGGAGCTCTTCCCCCTCAAGCCCAGCACCGGGTTGGCCCAGGCGGGGAGGCGAGCGGGGAAGCCTGGCCGGCAGTCACAAGGCCCAAGAGACTGGAAGCACAGCTGGCTCCAAGGAGCTCTCCAGGGTGGGGTTATCAACGGGCAGTCCGTAGACCAGCCCTCGAAGGAGCGGGAGGGAGAGGGGAGCTTCTGGGCTGCCAAGGGAACAGGGACCGACACCAGAAAGGGACCCTGAGTGAGGCTGTGTCCAGAAAGAGTCCGGGCAGAAGCAGTGTCGCATCAGGTGAGGGCACTAGATACCCGAATCTGGCCTCCTGGGTTCACCTGCTGACTCTGCCCCTTGATTAGAAGCCCTCACGACGTACCACCCTGTAGCGATCACGTGCTGTTACATTATGTGATCCTCCCAACAGCCGGATGGTACAATTCCCATTTCCGGATGAGGAGACAAACTCAGAGCAGTGACAGTAACCCAGTGTCACACAGCTAGACAGCCTGGGAGGCAGGACGCAAACCCCGGTTTTGTGATCCAAAGTCCTCAGCGTGTCACACGGCCTCCAAGGTACCTCGTGCCAACTGACTGTGTGACCGTAAGCAACAGCAGGCGTGATAAAGCTCACCCTCCCGACCGCGAAGGGCAGCGAGGAGGATCTGAAGCCTGAGAATACACGTGCTTTGCAAACCGGGACGTGCCGTGCACACACAGGAGGTGGCGAGAGCCGAGCTTTTCACGGCAGGAGGCAGGAGGCACTGGGTCCGCGGGTGTCAGGGTGGTGCGGCAGCCCAATCCTCCTCCCCATTCGGCTCTAATTCAGACCCTCACCCTCTGTCCCAGGACAACGCTTGTCTCTGAAATCCCACAGCCTGAACCCGGTCAAATAAGCCGCCACAGCGCACTTAAGGAGGCTGCTCAAAGGTGGGGCCAGCCTGTACCCCATAGGACGAAGGGAGTCAGTGGTGCAGGTGGTCAAACAAGGAGTGTGGCTGCCTGGGGTTGGGGTTCAACTGTGACCTATTCACTATGTCACTTTAAAAAAAAAAAAGAATATTTGTTGAGTAAATAAATTAATGTTTGCAGATCAGTGTAGTATTAGCCATAATAAAACGACTTGATCAGGCTTTCTCTTCCCAGCTTAATAAGAGATCACGCCTGGTCCTTCATCTTGGCATTCAGAGTTCATCGTAATCTGACAGGGGTTCTGCAGTCAGATAGACCTGGGCTGAAATTCTAGCTCTGCCACTGGGAGCTGGGTAACACGCCCAACCTTAGAAGGCGGTCACACGAATGAAGTGTGGTGATGGGCAACGCACGCGCCCAAAGCAGGTACCCCTGCTCCAGAGGGGTCTCCGCGGTCCTTTGTAAGCATCAGGATGATTCTCGCCTCTGAACTTTCACTCTTGTTCTTCTCTCTGCTGCGTTCCCTCTCCCTTTTTGGAATCTGCCTCACTCGAGGCCTGGCTGAAGTCTCACAGTCCCACGAGGCTATGGAATTCTCCTTCCTTTGAACTTCCACAGCAAGGCCATCCTTTCAGTCCTTCTCTGGCTCTGTGACTCCTTCTCCATAGCCATCCATAAGTTCCTCAGCTTGCAGGTGGCCCCCTCCCCATGAGAAGCTTGTGCCTCTGGACCCCCCCCTACAAAAAAGCTGACTATGGGGCCAGGCAAGCAGGCGTGTGCCCCCACGGCCTTCTGGTTTGCCGGCTTCTGTCCCTGTTTCTGGGATCTGGGGAGACAGGTCAGAAGGCCATAGCTGGACCCACACCCCCACAGCCAACAGTGCAATGCTGAATCTTTTTGGACAGCAGTGACAGCCAAAAGCTTTGCCTGGGATGGGGAAAAAACAAACAAACAAACAAAAAAAAACCCTCTCTTCTCAGGACCAGCTTGACCTGGTTCCTGCAGGGAGCACAAGCCACGGGGCTCACCCCGTCTGTGTGTGCTTCCGAAGTCCAGCTTGTCCCCAGTGGGGACTGGTCTTGGGGTGTGGCCCAGGCAGGCCCAGAATGGGGGAGGGAAAGGAAGCAGCAGATTGCCTGATTGCCAGCTCGCTGCTGTGGCCGTTATAGCAGGGGAAGTGTCCCAACTGGGAGTGGGGGTAGGGGTGGGGAGGAATAGCCCTCAGAGATGGGGGAGTGTGGAGGCAATGGGAACTTTCTATAGCCTTCTAAACTGCTTCCCTGAGATGAGGGCTCCCCCTCTGCAGCCCTCCCTGAAACTCATTCCTACTATAGTCCATCCCTCTGGCCATTCTGATGCTAAGCTCTGGCCACATTGCCCTGATCCCTTCCAGAGGCAGCCTCACGTGCTTTTCTCCAAAACACATCAAGCGGCGCTATTTGCTGTCCTGGAGGGAATCCAGCATTTCTCCCCCATTTCCATCCTTCACCCCCCTGCCCCCCGACCCAGCAGCTCCAGCACCACTGCCACCTCCTCCAGGCAAGTTTCTGTAAATCACCCAAGTGACAAGTGACTTATCCCATCCTAGGTCTGGCCCCTGACTCTCTCCCAGGTGCAGTCTATCTTAGTCACGTGGCAACTGATCTGAATCTTATCGCTTGTCACCAGACCAGGAGGTCCTAGAGGGCAAGGTCCCGGCTGATCCGTCTCCCCAGGCTGAGCACAGCACACAGTGGCTGTCACAAAGTAGCTGAGTGAACTCAACTTGTCCTTCAACGCCGTGGCACATGGGAGGTGCTCTCCCTGGAATTCTGCTTCCCTACCTCAACCCCATCCCAGAGCCCCCTAGTTCTTCACAGCTCAGCTCTGTCCCCAGCTCCTCTAGGACACCACAGCCACCCCTTCTTCTGCCCTCCCTTCCCCAGCACTGCTGTTATACTGTTCATTGTGCTGAACCAACTGGATGTCCCATGAGCAGGGCACTCTGTCCTGCTTATGTCCAGAACCCCAGCAGAGGGCTGAGCAAAAGCTGCAGCCTGACACATGTCTTCCCCCATTGATTCACAGACCTTAATTCTGGGAACAAGGAGGGCCTCCAGGCCCAGAAGACACCGGACAAGGGCAACCAACTTCCTCTCCCCGAGGTGTGCAGTTTAGGGTAAAGAACACGCAGACGGGACTGCCCTGTCCTCAGCCGGCAGGGTACGAGAGGTACAGCAGGCCCAGCGGCCCAGTGGTGACGAGGTAGCTGGGAGGACAAGTGGTCCTGATGAGGCTAAGGACTGGGAGTATCTGGAGACTGGAACTGCTCAAGGATGAGGCCAGGGTCAGGGTCAGGAGGAGGGGTCAAGAAGCTCTGCCCATGGATCTGCCTGTTTTGCAGGGAGGGGTGAGGAGCACTGGTACCAAGAGGCTCAGGGGGCTGCAGCTGGGCGAGGAGGAGGAAGCTGGGGGAGACATGTGGTCAGCGTGGGGCTGGGACCAGGCCAAGGGCTGAGTCTCTCTCTTTCTTCCCCTTCTCTGATCAGCAGGGACAGAACCCAAGAGAACCCCGTTCCCAGCCTTAAAAAAACTCATCCATGCTGGAGGCTTCTCCGCCCTTCAGCCCCTGGAGAGGATCCCGCCCTCTGCAGGCAGGGTAAGAGACACAGCAAGCTGACTCTACCCACGAGGGGCCGGAGAGCAGGAGCAGACGGGACAGCTGAGCCCGGGGACCCGCTCACTCAGGCCCGCGGCCGTCCTCCTCTAGGCGGCCCAGCACGTGGGGTGCTCCACGAACCCCAGGGCGGGGCAGCTCTGGCCGGGGGAGCCAAGGAGGCTGCCCTCCCCCACCAGGCGGCCCAGAGGAAGGCTGAACACTGGCTTCCTCCTGCCTTCCTCCTCCCCGCCTACCAGCAGCTCAGCAGTCCCAGGGCCCCACGAAAGGCCCGACAAGTGGCACTTCCTTTGCCGTGGCTCATCCTGCACGAGGCTGTACAGAAGTGCCATCCTCCCGATCCTGCCTTCCCCAGCTGAAAATACCCACAGAGGCCCAGGGCTGCCCGGGCACTCCGGCCCCGCCCTGGCCCCCGGGGGGTTTCCACAAGGGAAAAACACATCAGGGAGGAAAGTCCGGCATCTATTTTCCACCACCAGTGGGGCAGAGCTGGAGCCGGCATGGCCTCCTCCCCATATTGCCGCCCCCCCCGCCCCCGGGAAACTTCCCGACGCTCTGCCCTCTTCCCTTGTGCTCTGGGGCAAGGGCCACAGCTTGTGGCCCTCAACAGATACTCGGACGGTTCAACGCTGGGCCCGGGGTCAGGGATCCCGCTGCGTGGAGCCACTGGGGGAAGGCGAGTCAGAGACAGCAGTGTTCTGGGCAATCTCCGGCGGCACCGACGGGCACCTTCTTAATGCTGAAGCTGAGCCCAGGACACAGAGCTGCCTCGGGTTATACCGAGGGCTGGGCGCAGATCCCGGACAAGGAACCAGGCCTCCTAACCTCTACCCTGGGAATGGGCCTATCTCCGTGACCTCTTTCAAGATGACCCTTCCCTGATTTATCCCTTCAGGAAATGGGCCAAATGGATCAGGCTGGTGTCTGAAACCTTTTTGCTTCTGGGCCATGACGCCTAGCCCACAGCGGGCAGCCATGATGGAGAAGTGACATTACTGGACTGACGGCCACCCCGTCCCAGCTGAGGAGTGACTGGGCAGAGGCCTTTCCCCCAATGCATGAGGACAAAAGAGGAAGCTGGACCCTGGACAGGAAAACCGGTCTGTTCTGGGGAGGTGGCCCAGGCTTTGTCTTCGGTTTCCCTCCTCCCGGACCCCTTCAAGCCTCACCTCTGGTGGGTCTACACTGGATGGAGGAGGGGTCTTCAGCCTGGACCTGGGCTTCCGTCTTCTTCCCACTCGCCTAGCTACTCTCATTCTAGTATCTTCCCAACTGTGTCCCTTTGGCCACAACCTTCCCAACCTTCCTGCTTAGGACCCCCCAAAAGCTTGCACCAGTCGCCTCATTTGCCCCAACGTTGTGCCAGAAACAACTCTCCAGATCCTCGACTCGCCCCCAGGATCTGTGACCATGTCACATTAGCTGCTTCTGTTCATGTCAAGTCCTTGACCATATTTCTTTAGCCAAGACCTCAACGGCCGCCTCCTACAGCAGCAGACAGACACATCTCTCCTGCCCCCCCCACCTATTTCCCCACTTAAATTCCTCCTATTCTGGTCATATTTTTCCAGCAATTAGCGCAAACCTGTAGGAGGCCCAGATCTTACGGGGGAGGAGCCCCTGGGTCTCATCCATCCTGTCTTCACTCAGAGCCGTGTGAGTTCCTCAGTTATCTAAGGTAAGTACTAGTTTGGCAGGTGGGGAGTCGGGGCTCCTGGGTGGTTTTTACCGAGCCCTGATGCTGGGAACGTGTCTTGACTACTCAGCTTCCCTGAGCTGGGATTTTTATGCTGGTCCCCTGGGATTTCCTCCTGGGGCCAAACTCCCCACATCTCCCGGAATGAAAGGAGGAGAGACAGGAGCACAGCGAAAGGGACAACAATTCATGGGCGAGGGACAACTGTGAGAAGGAAGACGACAGAGTGGGGGATGGTGCCAGACTTTAAACCTACTCTGCTTCGAACCCCACAAAACCTGCACTTGGCTTCGCTCCACTTCTTTTTTCCTCCAGTGGAGAGAAGTAAACAGAGCAGACCTGAGGAGGTGGACAGAGGCGGGATTTCTCAGGATGCATCCCAAAGGCTTGAGGAAGGAGCTCTAGAATGGGGACAACAAGAGCTTATAAAGCCAGGCTGAACTGCAATTAGACTCGGGAGAAATTCCCCAACAGAGGGAGAAGGGGCTAGGAGAGCCGGGGAGTACCAAGGATGCCTGAAGGCTGGGGGTGGGCAGAACTCCAGAGGGCTACCCACTCCAGGGAACGTGGGCACTGAGCTTAGGCAGGCCCTGAGAGGCAGCAGGGGGGAAGGGGCTCATAGCCCTCTTCTTTCTCGGAACTGGAACGAAAACGCATAAAGCTGAAGGTAGACCAGCTGTAGTCTTCCCTCCAGAATCCTGCCTTGACTGCTCCCTTTCCTTCCATCACACTTAGCTGGCCTGGGCCCATTCTCTCCACCAGGTGGTACTGGAGCCACTGAGCCCTGCAGTCAGGGACCTGGAGGCTGTCCCCGAGCCTCCAGGCCTGGCCTCTTGATCAAGCAGCCAAGGGTCTGGGCGATTTTGATTTCCCACGGCCTCTCTCACCAGTCCTGTTCCTGTGTCACTCTCCACCCTGATACCCTGACTGCTACAAACTGCTTCCTCCTACTAAACCACAACCTCACCCACTGCAGGTTCCCTTCATTCTGCTGGCTTCCCCTGCTCTGGGTCTTCTCAAGGCTGAAGGCAGTTATTTTGGCTTCAAAAGATAAAGATGTAGACACGCAGACACTTGCACGGGCACACACACACACACACACACACACACACACACACACACAGGTTTTCCAGCCCTTTCATCATCTCTGTCACAGGGAGCCTGCAACCTGCCTCTCTGAACTAGGGAGGTCTGAAAAGGCCTCACACTCACCAAAGATCCTGACCCCAAAGCTGGAGATAAGTGGCTGAAAGAAAAGAGGACAGAAAGTGATCCAGGGGAGTGGGGGAGATGGAAGGAGCAAGAGAGTGGATCTGTGCAGAAGCTGGGCAAGGACGTGGAGGGGCAGGGAGAGGACAGAGATGGCCAGAGAGGCAGGGCAGGCGAGAGGCCAGGGGCCAGGAATGACTGCATTTTGGGGAAAGGAGGATACAGGAGAGGGTGATGGAAGGTCTGTGGGTAGAGACTGAGGAAGGAACGGAGGAAGGCAGAATGAGCACATGCAGAATTCAGGGACTAACAATGTGGGGGGGGGGGGAGATTAGGGGATTAGGAGCCTCTCTGCTGCCTCCCAGAAGCCCTATTCTCTCCATCTCCTGAATACAGTACTGCTCTTGTGATGCCATCTCACCAAGGACTCTCAGTGCCTCTGAATAAGAGTCCTACCACTTCTACTCATAAGGCAGGACCAGGCCCCTGCCGTCCTCAGTTCACCCCCCAAAGGGCAAAGCCAGGCACAGGTCAAGGAGCACAACCCAGGTCTGCTCACTAAAATACCTGCTGCTCCGTCCCAGGGATGAAGAAGCCGGGCCTCGGGAAAACAGACTTACAGCGAGGGCTGGGGTCGGCGGGGCTCCCCCACCCTCCTCCTGAGCGCGAGGACCCTTGGGCTGCAGGCGGCGAGTCTGTGTCTGGACTGGCCCGATCTTCCTGGGAAAGAGCTCTTCCTCCCCAGCCCAGAGCTTCAGAGGCAACACACACGGCCCCTTTCACAACCTCACAGGTGTCACAACTGCCAGGGCACAGGCAGCGCCTTCTCCCGCTCAGAGCCCCCTCCCCGCACACGCTTCGGAACAGCCCCCACCTCCGAGTCCCCCCGCTGAGCTCTTCCACTCGGAGACTTTTCCCTCGGAGCAAGAGCCCCTCCGACCTCGGGAGTCCCTCGCGGCTCCCGGGAGCCGGGAGCGCCGCGGTCCGTCCGGAACCCGCCCGGCCCGAGCCGCCGCCGGCTCGCAGGGGCCCGTCCCCGCCCCGCCCGGCCGGCCGCGCCCGCCCAACTTGGAGCGAGCGGAGCACCTCCCGCTGGGGCCTCCTGCAGCCAAACTTGCCGGGCCCGCGCCCGCGCCCGCTCCCGGGCCGGCCGGGCTCCCCTTCCCCGGACCCCCCAGCCCGCCGGCCCGCGCCGGGCCTCACCTGGTGCCCTCCCCGCTGCGGGGGAGCTGGGGGCGGCGGCAGCGGCTCGGGGCTCGAGAAGGAAGTGAGAGCGGGAGGCCGGAGGAAGTGGGGGGGGCGGGCCGGCCGGCGGGGCGGGGCGGGGCGCGGGGGCGGGGCGGGCCGGGGCGGGGCCCGACGAGGAAGTCGGCGGGTCGGTCCCCCCACCCTCGGCGGCCCCCCGGCGGGGTGCGGGCCCCCCCCCCCCGACCCCAGCCCTCTGCCTCTGAGGCACTGAAGGTCGGGCCTCGGAAGGGCAGTCCTCCCAGTCTCCTTCTTGTCATCCCCGCCCCAGCAGAGGCCCTGGCCTAGGCGCTCGGCTGTTGTACCCCTCCCCGTATCTCGCCCCCACCCATCCCCGCGGGAAGATGCTGAGAAACGGCGCCTCGAGGCCTGGTGCCTTCCGTCAAGCCCAGGGATCGAGTGATGGCCTGGGCTGGGGGTTGGCCAGAATGGGTCCGTCTGGGACAGTCCCCACCCCTGCCCCAAGTCCCGGGGGAGCGCAGGGTGGCGGTGATTCAGCAGCGGGAAGGCCCCAGACCCCTGGGAAGGGTGCGGAGACTGGGGGAAGTGGAGCTAGCGTCAGCACCCGGGGAAAGACAAGATCAGCAGAGGCGCAGGCGGAGCCGCGGGCCCCCAAAACAGGATGTCGTGTCGTCGTTCCGCACCCAGCGGCTCCGCGCGCCTGGGCTCTGGGGAGGGGGGCGGGGCGGAGCCAAGTCGTGGGGCTCCCTTCGGCCCCTTTCCTCGCCGGGGCGCGCAACTGCTTGGGACTCAGGGACCGCACCCAGTCCTGAATCCTGCCGGGGCCCTGGGTTCAGGCGGGTGGGTGGACTCGTGGGCGCCCTCTGGTGCATCCGCGCCCCGGCTTTGCGCGTGGAGCTCTGACAAAGATATTCTTGGTGGGACCCAAACTTTCTGAGCACCTACCACGTGGAGAGCTGCGTGCTAAGCGCTGTGAAGGAAAGCAGAGGCGTTTACGAATGGCTCCCTGTCCCCAAGAGGCTTTCCGGATAAAGAGGAAGAACAACTCCAAGACTAAATAGTTGAGTCTCTCTGAGCTTCGGTGCTGTCTTTGGCAAAATGGAATAGCCTCCCTTTCCTCTGGTAGTTGTGAAAACACGAGAATGGATGCGAAAGACCTGCTGCCAATGCCTGACTCAAACACTCAACAAATGCTTCTTTTCGTCTTTTTTAGAAATCATGCTACTGGAAGAATGACTTCCCTAAACACCGTGTGCCTGCCTCCAGCTTCGGGTCTGCTCATTCTCGTCCCTCGGCCTGATGTCTTTCCTGTCTTGGCTGCCAGGCCAAATCCACTCAGTTACGATCTGGCCCTAATAGACTCCTCCATACCTGACTGCCTCCAACCACACACACACACACACGCCTCTGCCACGCACTTTATAGTCTTTTCCAGAGCTGTCCAGTGGAAATATAATGTGAATCACATATGTAACTCAAAATTTTCTAGTGATGACTTTTTTTTTTTTTTTGTCATTTCTTGGGCCGCTCCCGCGGCATATGGAGGTTCCCAGGCTAGGGGTCGAACCGGAGCTATAGCTGCCAGCCTACGCCAGAACCAAGGCAACGCGGGATCCGAGCCGCGTCTGCAACCTACACCACAGCTCACGGCAACGCCGGATCGTTAACCCACTGAGCAAGGGCAGGGACCGAACCCGCAACCTCATGGTTCCTAGTCGGATTCGTTAACCACTGCGCCACAACGGGAACTCCTAGTGATGACATTTTTTAAAAAGTAAAAAGCAGGTAAAAATAATTTTCATAGTCTCTTTTACATAGCCTAACATATCCAAAATATTATCATTCAACATATGATTAATATAAAATTATTGATTATGAAAACAAATAGAATATTTTACATTCTTTTTTTCTTTCGTCTTTTTAGGGCCACACCTGCGGCGTATGGCGGTTCCTAGCCTAGGGGTCCAATCGGAGCTACCGCTGCCGGCCTACACCACAGCCACAGCCACAGCCATGGAGATCCGAGCCGCCTCTTCAACCTACACCACAGCTCACGGCAACGCCGGATCCTTAACCCGCTGAGCAAGGCCAGGGATCGAACCCACAACCTCGTGGTTCCTAGTCGGATTCGTTAACTGCTGCGCCACGACGGGAACGCCTTTCTTTTTTTTCTTTTTCTTCTTCTTTTTTTTTAATGGCAGCTTCTGTGGCATATGGAAGTTCTCAGGCTAGAGGTCTAATTGGAGCTTCAGCTGAGGCCTATGCCACAGCCACAGCAACACCAGATCCAAGCTGCTCCTGTGACCTAGGCTGCATGACGACAATGCCGGATCCTTAACCTGCTGAGCGAGGGTAGGGATTGAACCTGTATCTTCAAGGACACAGGTTCAATGTCAGATTCTTAACCCACTGAGCCACAATAGGAACACTTTCTCTTTCTTTCTTCCATTCCTTCTCTTTCTTTCTTTCTAGTCACACCCGTGGCATTCAGAAATTCCCAAGCCAGTGATTGAATCCAGTGCCCAGCTGCAATAACACCATATCCTTTAACTCACTGTGTTGGCCAAAGATCAAACCCTTGAGCCTCTGCAGTTGGATTCTTAACTCACTGCACTGCAGTGGGAATGCCATGATATTATACATTCTTTTTGTACTAAGTCTTTGAAATCTGGTGTATGGTTTTTTTTGTTTGTTTGCTTGTTTGTTTGTTTGTTTGTTTTTGTCTTTTTGCCATTTCTTGGGCCGCTCTGCTCTCATGGCACATGGAGGTTCCCAGGCTAGGGGTCGAATCAGAGCTGTAGCCGCCAGCCTACGCCAGAGCCACAGCAACGCAGGATCCGAGCCGTGTCTGTGATCTACACCACAGCTCACGGCAAAGCCGGTTCGTTAATCCACTGAGCAAGGGCAGGGATGGAACCCACAACCTCATGGTTCCTAGTCGGATTCGTTAACCACTGCGCCACGATGGGAACTCCTGGTGTATGTTTTACACTTAGGATACATCTGAGTTTGTATCCTAAAAATGGGTGCAGTAGACCAAAAGGCTGCATTTGGCTAGACCGAGTTCAGAATCTCAGTGGTACATGCAGTTAGTGGATATGGTACGAGCCAGAGATGTTAAAGCCTCCTCCCTCAGATTCCGGCTGGTAAAACTGAGTAGATGAATGCACTCCCCATGATCCTTCTGCACAAGCTTCCCCTGATCTTCCAGAGTCTGAGCCTCTTTCCTCCCTCTGCATAGCACTTGGGACCTACTCCTCTCTGTGGAGGAGAGGAAGCCAGGAAAGATGTGGGGAAATAGGATCCCTCCATACTTGGCATCTGATGACGAAGAAAGGATTGCGAGTTTCCATTAAAGACAGGGTTCAGTGGAGGATCGTATACTAAAATGGCTTCTGTGAAGCCATTAAAAATTGTGGGCGAGGAGTTCCCTTGTGGCTCAGAGGGTTAAGGATCCAGTTTTGTCACTGCTGTGGTGTGGGTTGCCTCCCCCGACCAGGAACTTCCACATGCCACAGACGTGGCCAACAAAACAAACGAAGACACTACTGAGTTCTAGAACAAAGATTTTTGAACTGTGTTCTTAGGTTTCCTACCCCAGAACTAGACAGCGGAATAGAGTAGGGCTTTGGCCTTTCTTCCCTTCACGTGGAGTTGATTTGCTTTTATTTGATTTATATACTAGTGTTCTAGATAAAGGGCTCATTTTTTTTTAACGTTATCTGCAACCATATTTGAAAAGTTGGTTTTATTTTAGTTTATATATTTATATATTTATTTATTTATTTTTGTCTTTTGTCTTTTTGAGGGCCGCACTTGCAGCATATGGAGGTTCCCAGGCTAGGGGTCTAATCGGAGCTGTAGTTGCTGGCCTACACCACAGCCACAGCAACACCAGATCTGAGCCACATCTACGGCCTACACCACAGCTCATGGCAATACCAGGTCCTTGACCCACTGAGTGAGGCCAGGGATTGAACCTGCAACTTCATGGTTCCTAGTTGGATTCATTTCCGCTGCGCCACAATGGGAACCCCTGGAAATCAGTTTTAGAAGCATAGTGGTAAAAATGGGTGCAGTAGACCAAAAGGCTGCATTGGCAGTCTGGGGTCAGGCCGTATTTCCCGAGCCCTTGGTCTCGGGTATGTCTGGTCCTGGTTCAGCTTGCTTAGGTGGGAGAAACTGACTTGGCCTTGAGAAGGTCATGGTCTGATGGGGATGGGACTGCTGCATGTGACGCTACCAGCAGAGGAGGAAAGGGCTGGGCTTCTGAACACCTGAAGCCTCGTCTTGGTTCAGCCAGACTGGCCCATGAGACTTTAGAAGAGGCCTCGCCCTCCTCTGGGTCTCAGACTCCACGGAAAAACAAGAGCTTGAGCCAGCTGAAACCTTTGAGCTCTGACCGTCTATGACACACTCTTCAGAATAATCATTAAGTAATTACGGTTCATGCATGTAGCATATTGCTCATAGTTTTTAATACCAGTTAGGTCATCTCGCTTTGTGCTCCAGTTAATCGTATCTGTGCCTCATGTCTGTCTCTGCCACTGAGTATCAGTCCTTTGAGGCTGGTCTGATTCACCTCTGTGTCCCCCGCTGGGCCTGGCACAGGCAGGCCTGACCACACGTTTGCCTTCAGTATACATCTGTGGAACTGAACTGCCTTCAGAGATCCCGAATATGTGTACGATTATCAGAGGTCAGGTGACCTGGAGCCACTTTCATGGCACAGATATAGGAAAGACCAATCAGGCCAGAGGCGAGGGAGAGAGGCAGAGAGGTGGGGCTGTCTGCAAAGGCTTCTTGGAGGGGGAAGATGCTGAGCTGCAGCGGGTAGGAAGAAGGCATAACCCTGATGGGCTGTTTCTTCTTCCTACTCGTTCATTTACTATCCTTGAATCGGTGGGATCTTGGCAGGTGGTGTACGTAAGCAGCGGAGACAAAAGGTCGCTGAGAAAGGACGTTTAGACATGAGACAACGTGTGAACACACTCAGTGGGGGTAGAAGAGAGAGACCGGAGGTGAGTTCTAGAGCCAGGCGGTCCAGGATTCAAACCTGGTTGTACAGCTTACACTGGGAACCTTTGACAGGTCACATGAACTTTCTTATTTATTCCTTGAACACGTATTTATTGAAAACCTCTGGACCAGGTGGAGTGTCATAGGCCGGTGATGCAGCAGTGAAAACAAACACAAGCCCCTATCCTGACGTGACTAGCAAGGGAGATAAATCTCAAACAGGTTGTCATACAAAAGTACAGAGCGCTCTAAGAGCATGTAACAGAGGCATTTAGTGTCATTTTAAAATTGGAATGACAGTACCATGTGCTTTGTGGGATCGTGAGCATTAAGTGAGGTAAGCAAGCCAAGAGTCTAGAAGATTGCCAGGGCACAGCACATAAACATTAGTTAACGTCGCCAAACACTCGGGTTGTTTTCAGGTTTTTCACCCTGACAATTCCTCCCTCTTTCCCAAGGTCGAAATGCTACAGCTGACTCAGTTCATCTCAAAGAGCAGGATGGGGACAGAGAGGCGGAGAAAGGCCCTGAACGGATCTCACCCCTGCCCTGGTGTTTTCCAGGTGGGTCCTCCCAGCCTCATCCTCGCTGAGCTCCAGCTCCCATGGCTCACCAGTGGGCCACAGGGGCTTCTGCTCGGTCCCAGCCCCAGCCTCTTGGAGCTAACCCTAAATCTGAGTTCTCCTTTGTCTCTGACTCAGCCTTCTCGGGTCTCCCCTTGAGTCCCCAGGGTCCCCTCGCTCAGCTTGCCTGAGTAGAAGTAGGAGTCTCCCCCTCACTATTGCCTTTGTAGCCACCCTCAGCCACAAGCCCGATGGACCATTTTGTAACCTGGGAAGGTGATGGGCAATATAGGAGACAGCAGAAAGAGTGAGCAGGGGAAGTGACAAAGTTCTGGAGTTTTCATCTTTGGATCCATTATTCCTGATTCCCTCTGAGGAAATAACGGGATTGGGGCGTGGTGGGGGCGGGGGAGGGGGCGGGGGGGGGCGGAGGACCAAGCACCTGCCCAGTCCCTCAGGAGGGCCCCCTCCTCCCAGTCCCACAAACAATATGTGTCCTGTTGGCCTCCAGGACACATTTGCTGCTGCTGCTGCTGCTGCTTCTTTTGCTTTTTAGGGCTGCATCTGTGGCATATGGAAGTTCCCAGACCCGGGGTTGAATTGGAGCTACAGCTGCCTGCCTACGCCACAGCCACAGTGGCACGGGATCCGAGCTGCATCTGCACCCTATACCACAGCTCACAGCAACGCTGGATCCTTAACCCACTGAGCGAGGCCAGGGACCGAACCTGCGTCCCCATGGATCCTAGGGGGGTTCGTTAACTGCTGAGCCACGAAGGGAACTCCCCACCTCTGCATCTTTGGGGTTCTCTGAACTGAGTGGACGCCAGGTCATCTGGCTTGCTCTCCTCTGGGAAATTCCTCTCTCGTCAACTCTAATGCATTTAAGGAGCATCTCCGCTTACCCAGAGTCACGCAGCAGAGCCAGGAAGCGAATCCAGGGAGCCTAATTCCAGAGCCCCTCCTCCATCCCCTGTCCGTCCATGTCCACGTGCACCACTTCTCTGACTGCTCTAGGCAGGTACTTGCCCCTCCTCTGTGTTCCCTCACCTGCCCCTCCACCAGTTCTTCTCAAGACATTACCAAGTACTAAATACTGTTCATCTATATATTTCTCCTAAGAACCAAGCTCTTGGAGGATAGGAACTGGGTTGTTACAAACTGGGGCTAAAGTGGATGGGAAATGAATGAATGAACATTGGCAGTAAGATTCCAGAACTGATTCTGGGAAGGGAGCTGATTCTCTTTGTGACACTAGCCTGGGGAGAATCGGTAGAAACCAAGATTTCGCTCCTCATTCCCTGCCCAGCCGGACCTTATTCTTAGCGATAGCTGTATTTGCCATTTTTGGACACCAGGGAGCACCACTAGTAACACAGCCTCAACTTTTCGGAGCAGATTTCCCACTCTTCCCTACAATTCTACCCAAGAGTCTCTCACTTTCCGAAGGAAAGCTATTGGCAGTCCCGAACTGTGTGGTGTAGAGGATGGATGGCTAGGCTACTCTACAGAGTGCCTAACATTCACTCATTCTTTTTTTTTTTTTTTTTGCTTTTTAGGGCCTCACCTGTGGCACATGGAGGTTCCCAGGCTAAGGGTCCAATCGGAGCTGCAGCTTCTGGCCTACACCACAGCCACAGCAACATCAGAGCCGAAGCACATCTGCAATCTACACCACAGCTCATGGCAACTCTGGATCCCTAACCCACTGATCGAGGCCAGGGATCAAACCTGCCACCTCATGGTTCCTAGTCGGATTCATTTCCGCTGTGCCACGAAGGAAACTGCTCATTCACTTTTATTGAGTACCAGCTCTGTACTGGGTAAAGTCCTAGCCCAGGAAAATACAAAGATGAATGAAATGAAGTCCTTGATGAGCTCACAGGCTAATGGGGAAGAGAAATACTTATTAGATCATCACAACCCAGTTATATAAGTAGTCCAAGGTGTAGCAGAAGACCCGGGAGAAAGAGTAAGTCAGGGAAGATGCCAAAGGAAGGAACAGGTGACTTTTGAGCTGGTCTTTCATTTATGTATTTATTTTTAAACCAATTGTAACTTTTGGTTCACGCTGTGCTGTCATCACGTGTCAAGACCTGGCTGGATTTATTTCACTTGAACTGAGACTTGAAGGATGAGGAAGAAATCCCAAAGGAGAAAGACAGCTTGCTGTGGTTGTCACTTCATCTCCTCAGACTCAGTTTCCTCATCTGTAAAATTAGTAGAGTCTCTGACTTAGCAGAGCTCTGGAGAGCGAGAGAGGAGATAATAGATGTGAAAGCGCTGGCAAATAGTGGAATAGAGGCATACGAATTTTTGATCCAATTTAATTTAACCAACATCTGCAGAATATCTATTAAGAGCGAGGCCCTAAGTGTGATGCAAGGCGCATGGTAAAGGCTTGGTGTATTGGTTTGAAAGAGATACAGAGATGAAAAAAAGCTCTCTGTTTTCTCCTGGGACTCACGGTGTTGTGAGGGGTTCTTGCTGAGGCTGCGTTTAGACAAGGACCCAACCCAGGATTTACCGGGGTGAGGCACAGCTTCTGATCTAGGAAGATCCATGAGGTCTAAGGATTTTCCTATCTTATAGAGTGTTAAAGCTGAGCTAGATCAATGCTCTGGTGCCTACCCATTCTGCAGCGGGGAAGACTGGGTCCAGAGGGGAAATGGCTTTTCTTTTCTTCTTCTTTTTCTGTCTTTTTCGGGCTGCACCCGAGGCATATGAAGGTTCCCAGGCTAGGGGTTAAGTTGGAGCTGTAGCTGCCGACCTACACCACAGCCACAGCAACGTGGGATCTGAGCCGCATCTGTGACCTACACCACAGCTCACGGCAACGCCGGATCTTTAACCCACTGAGCAAAGCCGGGGATCGACCTACATCCTTGGCGATACTAGTCGGGTTTGTTACCACTGCACCATCATGTGAACTCCGGAACCGGCTTTTCTGAGGTGACACCACAATCTTGGAGTCAGAGAAGAGACCAGAATGTGTCTTCTATTGTCCAGACCATAGCTTTGGCTCCCAGACACCATTTATTTGTATTTTTAAGTGTGGTAAAATACACATAACATAAAATGTACTTTTTTTTTTTTGGCTTTTTAGGGCTGTACCTGCGGCACATGGAGGTTCCCAGGCTGGGGTTGAATCAGAGCTACAGCTGCCAGCCTATGCCAGAGCCACAGCAACTTGGGATCCGAGCTGTGTCTGCGACCTACACCACAGCTCATGGCAACGCCAGATCCTCAACCCACTGAGCGAGGCCGGGGATCGAACCCGCAACCTCATGGTTCCTAGTCGGATTCACTTCTGATGCGCCGTGACGGAAACTCCAAAGTTTACATTTTTTAAGTGTGTTCCGTACACTCACATTTTTTTTTTTTCTCCTCTCACACTTGTGGCATGAGGAAGTTCTCGGGGGCCGGGGATCAAACCCGAGCCACAGCAGTGACAACACTGGATCCTTAACCTGCTGCGCTACAAGAGAACTTTGTATTGACATTATTTTTTTGGCCACCAATCTCCAGAACTCTTTTCATCTTGCAAAGGGGAAACAATATTCATTACACAACAATCCCCTATCCTCCCGGCCCCAGGCCCTGACGACCGCTGTCCTACGCTCTGTCTCTGTGAGCGTCCCTACTCTAGGAACCTTATAAAAGTGGAATCATAGTAGTTGTCCTATTGTGACCAGCTTATTTCACTTAGCATAATGTCCTTAAGGTTCATTCGTATTGTAGCCTATGGAAGTTTTCTTCCTTTTTAAGGCTGAATAATATTCTACTGCATGTATATGTGCCACATTTCGTTTATCCAGGCATCCATCCATCCACAGACACTTGGGTTGCTTCCACCTTTTGCAGTTGTGAATGGTGCTATGTACATGGGTCTACAAATATCTCGTTGAGAACCTGCTTTCAATTTTAGGGAGCAGGTGCCCAGAAGTGAAATTGCTACAGCATATGGTAATTCTATTTTTAGTTCCCAGACACCATTTTAGCCTCACAGGAAATGCAACAGGCTCTGAGAGATTCAAGGCCTTGGTGTGAATTGGTAACATACCCTTGCTTCCTGCCTCCAAGACCCAGGCTCTTTTGTACCAAATGTGTTTTGCACCCATACTCCCAAAGAAATAGCATGGGGGGCGAAGAAGAGAAATGATGCACTGGAGCTGAAAGGAGGTTGTTTTAAGCATGCTTTCCTTTCCTTTTGTCTTGTGTGTTCTCTCAGACAAATGAGTGCACCAGCAGGTGGACTGGCTTAGGCAGAAAGGATAAACTAGTAGTCTGAGTGATCAATGTAGGCTGCAAATGTGTTTTATGTGGCATATATACGGTTTTATACCTTTAAAGGGCTATGTCATTAATTTTTTTTATATTTAATTTTTTGTCTTTTTAGGGCTGCACCTGCGGCATATGGAGGTTCTCAGGCTAGGGGTCTAATCAGAGCTGTAGCCGCCGGCCTACACCACAGCCACAGCAACGCAGGATCCGAGCCATGTCTGTGACCTACACCACGGCTCATGGCAATGCCAGATCCTTAACCCACTGAGCAAGGCCAGGGATCAAACCTGCATCCTCACGGATGTTAGTCGGGTTTGTTACGCCTGAGCCATGATGGGAACTCCCAAAGGGCTATATCATTTAAAAGTTCAGATTTTCATCTTCTCCTAAAAGTGATCCAACGATACTGAGTCCACCTTCCTGCCTACTCACCAGTGTGCCACTGTCCCCACCACTCCCTATTACTTCCACCTACTTCTCTCGGTAATATTGGCTATTTCCCCGTTTTGCTGTTTGAGCTTAAGACTCCTGGCTCAGAGTGTAGGTCTAGGAGAACCTAGATCAGGGGCTTATCTTCTGTTAGGGCCAGCTTCTCAGCACACTGCTGTTACTTGAGAAGAGTGATCAGAGGAATTAACTTCTGTCAACCAGCTTTTACTGAACCCTAACTATGTATAGGGCCCATGACTGGATGGTTGTTTCCTAGACATGAGTAAGGCCCAGCCTCTGATCTCTGAAAAGCCACAATCTGATGGAGAAGGCAGACGTGTGTACGGTCTGATTCTGCACCAGAGGTGTGTGTGTGGGGGGGGTCAGAGCAGCAGTTTCTGAGAAGATCTGGAAGTGTATCTGGAAGGAGAGGTCAGCTGTATGAAGAGGTGGTGGCACCGGGGCAGAGGAGAGTATTTCATGCAGACGCAATGCCCTGGGGGCGGGGGGGCAGCTGAGGTTCCGTGGGTTTGAGGAACTTAAAGAGGGCCAGGGTGACTGGAGTTTAATAAGAGTGGGGTGAGTGGTAGTAGGTGACGTCAGATGTGTATTTTTATATCAACAGCCTAACCCTTAAGCCGGGCAGCTGTTGGGCAAATCCATGTTGCCGGTCTCCAGAAGCCTTGCTCAGGACAGGTAGCTGGCTTAGCAGTGTCAGAGGAGGGACCAGGCCTAATCCCTTCTCCTGCCTCCGATGCCAAGGACAGGGTAGGGCACGGAGCAGGTTTCAGTAAAGATCTGCTGACAGCATACTTGAGATGAGAACAGGAAGTGCAGGCTCTGTTGAAGGCGGCCCAGGGCGGCTCCCTCTTTGTGGGGGCAGGTCGCTAACGCCCCTAAGCCACAGAGGGCTGGGAGAGTAAGATGCAGGGAGCAACCAGCCACAGGCCCTACCCGCGAAAATCTCGGAGGGGAGGGGACCTGAGGGGGCAGGTGGGAAAACGCGCTGTGAGAGTTGAGGGAGGGCATCCGTTTTAGCTTAAATGAGTGTGTGGCGGGCGGTCAGGAAGGCAGATGGGGGCCCTTGAGCTGAGACTTAGGGGAGGGGTAGGGCAGTTTTACCTACAGTGGCTTGGACGCTTCAGTTTGTTTTCTGGCATCATTTCCTCTTAAAACACCAACAGGCCCTAATGGGCCTCCGGCAGGGCGGGTCCTCGCTCCACTCCCCAACCCTCCGCAAAGGGGCAGGGCCACCCAAGGAGCCCGGGTCCCGACTGCAGCACCCAGATCTGCCCGCCAGGGGCCGCTGCGCACGGGGTGACGAAGCGCGCGGGTTCCTAAGCTGCAGAGAGGAGGAAGCCGATTGGCTGAGAGGCGCGGCGGGAGGGCGGAGCTTCGGTTGCCTGTCCGGAGTGGGGGGCTGGGAGCGCGCCCCCGGCCGCAGCAGGCCCGGCGGTTGTCGCCGCCGCAGCCCCGGGCGGCAGTAGTGGTGCTGAGGGCTTCTGTCCAGCCTGGCTCTAGAGCTGAGGCGAGTGGAGCCAGAGATCCGGGCCGGGCTGCTACTGTCATCCTCGCAGCTGCCGCCGCGGGCCTGGGTTACCTGAGCGACTGCGTGCCGGGGGCCCGCCGGTCCCTCCGCGGGCGGTTGGCGCGGGGGAGACGCTCGCGGGGGACGGGGAGGCCGGGACCCGAGCCTTGGCGGGGGAGAGGGGTCCTGGCCGAGACCCGCGCGGGCCAGCGGCAGGGAGCGCCCGCAGGGGTCCGGGGGCGCCGGGCTGCTGCCTTGCCCAGGTTATTCCGGGAGAAGCCCGGCGCTGGGGCGGGCCCGAGCTTCGCTGGGGGCCGGGCGGCGCGGGGCGGGCCTGCCGGAGAGCACGCCCCCGCCCGCCCCGGGCCCGCCCCGCGCCGCCCGCCCGCCCGCTCCCGACCCTCTGTCCCGGGCCTGGCCCGTGCGCGTCCGCCTGCTGAACCTGGGCACTGCCGGGCGCCTGGGCACGGGACTGGGCGGGGGCGCTGACCTCGGCCTAGGAGGCCTGGGATCCCCGAGCCACCCGCGGGGGCCTGGGAGTCGCACGCCCTCCTCGAACCTGTGCTGCTCGCTGCTGCTCGGCGGGGCGCGGCCAGGTGCCCCCCTCTCTCCCTCTCTTGTCTCCCTCCCCCACCCCGGTGCCCGCAGGTCGTCCTGTCCGCCCGCCCCGTCTCGCAGGGGTGTAGCCCGCTGCGGAGCTGACAGCCGCTCCGCGGCCACCCAGCCCAAACTCTCCGGAAGCGGCCCGAGCCGACAGGGCGCTCAGGCCGTCGCAGCTCCGGCGGACCCACTATTGGACCAGAGGCGCCGGCCCTCCTCCTGCGCCCAAACTTGGAGCACTTGACCTTTGGCTGCCAGAGGAGGCCAACTCGCGAGTGGCTGGACAGCTGCGGCACCTCGAGGGCATCTTGCCTGGGGTTCCAGGACCGTCGGCTGCACTCCGGGGCTCCCGGCTTTGCCTCTGGGATCCCGAGGTGGCCAGAGCCGGCGCATGGTGACTGAGACCGGGAGTCATGGATGTGTGCGCCCGTCTCGCCCTGTGGCTCCTCTGGGGGCTCCTCCTGCATCACGGCCAGAGCCTCAGCCAAAGCCACAGCGAGAAGGCGACCGGAACTGGCTCAGGGGCCGGTTCTGAGGAGTCCACTGCAGCAGGTAAGGCCTTGCCACGGGCAAGAACTGAGTTGCCCAAGTGGGGAAGTTGAACCCTGGGTCTCTGCATGTGCAGTGGATGGAGGCCCCACACACGGCACTGGCTGTTCTTGGTAGTCCAAGGAGTTCTTTCTGTTCAGGAGCCGTGACTACTGTCTCTCTGTTTCTCCGACAACTTCACTCATCCCTCCTCAAGGTGTCCTTTGTTGGCAGTGAAAGGAGGTCTGCCTTTGGGGTAGCTTGGCCTTGCAGGTCAGCAGGCCAAGACCCCTTCTCAGGACGACTTGACTGCGAGGGTGGCCCGCGCGGATGATAAGGCTGTTGCTCTTGGCCAGTTTCAGCACTTGGCAGCACAGGAAGGTTGAGGCTGCTTGGGTTGGTCAGGGAGAGCCAGGACCGGGCCAGCTCTGTTACTCCATAACGTAGTGTTGAGGTGTGCCGGGCTATTCCAATAAGTGTGGGAAGCCAAGTCCGTCCCTTCCCCTAGGTGATCTGCTGTCTCCTAGCTGTGCCCCTTTGAAATAGCAAAGCAGCTCGTTCCTTAGATGGATTCTGACTTACGGCCGTGGAGTTCAATGGCCTTTTCCTGAAACGGGCGTGATAAAATTCCTGGGACCACTTGTTGGCTTATTCTCTCTCTTCTGACTGATGAGGGTAGGAATTCTACGGTATTTTCGATCTGTCCTGGTTTTCCCTGTGCACCGGGGGAGCCTTGTCAAACAACAGGAGCCCTGGAGTGCTGTGGCAGGAGAGCAGAGCACGTTTAAAATCCAGTTGTCGTATATGTGTGTGTGTGACTGGGTCACTTTGCTGTTCAGTAGAAAGTTGACAGAACACTGTAAACCAGCTATCATGGAAAAAATAAAAACCATTTGAAAAAAAAAATAAAACTGACTTGTTGTACATAAGGCTGAGAAGGAATTCAGTTTCGTATTCCCATGTCTCTCACCCTGTCACTGGGATTTGCCAGAAGCAGTGAACTCAGAGTGAGGAGAGTTTATAGCTGGGTTCTTTTCTGTGGGTGGGCGAGCTGGAGTCAGTATCTGTTGATAACAGGGAGGAAAAGGAAGTGTAGGTCGTGGTGGCTAGGAAGTTTTGTGGACGGATGCAGAGGCTGGCTTTGGCCATAGACCCTTTCTTAGGAAACCCCCTTTTAAATTCCTTGACTGGGCTGGATATGATTGCAGGTACCCCAGGTGCTGGCTTCCAAGTGAGCCCAGCATTGCCCAATGTACCAGCATGATACCTCGGCTGCTGCTTTGAAGATGGGCCCTTCTTGCCTGTGAATCCTGTTTCTCCAAACAGTGTCTCCTTGGCCCCTGACACCCAGCTCAATGCTTGGAAGGGGAGGACTGGTAGGCAGATGTAGGTCAAACTTTGAAAAAGACTAAAGGAGCATCTCTGCTCTTCCAGTGACATCCTTGTTTGTAATTGATACTATGTCCCTTTTTCACCCTGTAATATGAGCGCCTGACATAAAATGTGCATATATATACATGTATGTTTTTTTGGGGGGGGAATGTGTTCTATATTTTAGACACACGCTGAAAGGGAAGACGTTTTGAAGTTAGACATTGGCTAGCTCTCAGGAAGATTTGTTCGTGTGTGTTCGTGTGCCTTCCGTAGGTCCTTCCAGCATCCCTTACAACACTCCTGATTCGAGCTTATGGAAATAGCCCTCCATGGGTTGTAGGGGCCTGGCTGTGTTGATTATTCTACTTAGCCTTCTTTTTTTGTTGTTTTTTTTTTCCTTCCTCTCAGTTCAGAAATTAGTTTGTCACCACCATATACTGAATCCCAGGAAGTCTCAGAGAGCCTGGTGCTGGAAGTGACTGTGGTTTGGGGTAACCTGGAGGCCCCAGTTGCAGTTATTTGGTAGACTGTCCCCTTAGGACTGTCTGGGGCTTTGCCTGTGACTCAGATAGGAACTCATTTTTGCAAAGAGGTAGCCTAGGCTCATGAACTGGGCTCTGCTAAAGGGTTTGGTGAAGAGCTTCCTGTGCAGCCAGGAACTCTTGTAGCCTTTCCTGTCCCTCTGGAGCCTCAGAACACAGGTGTTTTACTTACTCTTAAAGCTGCCACCTTTGGAATCAGATTGAACATATTTAGTCAATTTGTGTGTTCTCTAAAGTTTGTGTTTTACAGTCTCTCAGCTGTTTTTCCTACAAAAGTCTCAAAATTGTCCTTTTAGAATGAGGGGCAAGTGATGCCATCACCATTTTTGCTGGTGAGGAAACTGGATCCCGTGCTCATTTTTCCGATTCTTAAGTCCTAGACCTCTTCCATCTTCCGTCTTCTTAGGGCCCCCCTCCTCCCCCATTAGAGGTGCACTGGGCAAGCCCAAGAGAACACTGCTTCCTTCTGGCGAGTTAGGTAGGCCCCGGTGACTCTGCAGCAGAGATGCGAGAAAAGGGCGGGCTTTCTCTCCTCTGCAGAGTCTTCGGGGGGGGGGGGGGGGGTCCAGAGAATTTTTCTCTCTTTGGAGAGGTATATGCATTTTTTTCTCTCCTTGCATGTATATACCTATTTTAAAGGTCTGCCCCTCCAGTGAAGGCAGATGCTCTGCGAGGAGACCCTCTCATTAGGCTGTGGAGAGGCCACTGCTGGCTCTTTGATGCCTGTGCATGTAGCTGTGCTCAGTTACTTTCTCAGGAAAGATCTGTGCCTGACTGTGCTGCCCTGGAGCCTGCACTTGTGAAACTGGCCTGGAATTGATGCTGGGAACTTCCCTTAGACGCTGGACTCACTGCCTGCAGAAACTCCACGTGTGTCCCGCAGAACGTGTGTGAGGGGTCGCAGGTGTGTCTGGAGTGGTGACTGCCAGAGCTGCTTGCGGGCCTCTCATCAGGAACTCTGCTTGGACTCAGCATAGCTCGAGCCGGGGCTCGGACGATAGACATGCTGGCGGTTTGCGGAGCGCGACCGGACTTCTCATCAACCCCTCGTGGAGTGGGAGGCCGGAGTCCCGCCTGCCCACCCAGCTGGTTGCTCCTGCCTCCAGGGCTATAAATGGCCTGGCCATCTTGGTGGCTATGCTAATTTTAGCTGAGGGTGGCTCCCGGAGCTGGACTGGGGCCAAGGGCAGGTGGGTGGGGCTTGGCCCAGGCTGGTATTGGGGGATGGGCAGAGGGGCCCACTAATCATAGAGCAGCCAGGACAGCCTCTGCACCCACACCCCAGCTTGGCCAGTCACCCTTAAGGTGATTTCAGCATCGAATGGTGGACATCAGTTTCCTCATACGTCAAAATAAGTGGGTTGGGAGGTCTGCTGTGGCACAGTGGGTTAAGGATCTGGCATCATCACTGCAGCGGCTCTGGCTGGTGATTTCACCAGCGCCTGTGGTGTTTATTCAGCAAATATTTGAGTGCCTCCTCTGGGCCAGGCACTGTGTTTGGTGTTGGGAATTTAAGGATGAAGCAAACAGCGACGTCCCCTGCCCTCATGAAGTTTACAGTCTAGTGGGAGCTCGACAAGCCACCAATCAATACCCCGTGGTAAGCGCTACGGAGGAAACAGAGGGTGGGGTGGGGGGCGATGGGAGGAGCGCAGGGACCCCCCTGCTAAGCCGCTACTGATACCAGGGACGTCGGCAGTTGTAACAACGTGCGTTTTTCCGTGCTTACCGTGTGGCCAGCACGATTCCAAACATTTTATTCCTTTTCATTCTTAGAACCATCCTGTGTGCTGGGTTGTACCCCTGGTTTATAAGCGCGGAAATGGTCTTAGGGCAGTCAGGTGACTGCCCAAGGCTGTACAGACAGCAGGGACGAGCCCCAGAATTAGACCCCAGGCAGTCTGAGCCTTCTCCCACCTCCACCTCAGCCACTAGGCTGTACACTCTTTCAGAAGGGTGTGGTAAGCGCCGTAGTAGCGGTAGGATCCGTACATACAGAAGGCTGGGGAGGCCCAGAGCAGCAAGTGACTAACCCTGCCTGGGAGAGCTGGGGGAGGCCTTTCCGTTTCCCCCATAATTTTTCTCAGATCTTGAGGAGATCAAAAGTGGTTGCCTTGTTCAGAAGTTGAGCAGTGGAAACATGAGTTAGTTTAACTTACCTTTTTTTGGGGGGTCGCACCCTCAGCATGTGGAAGTTTCCAGGCCAAGGATCGCATCTGCGCCACAGCAGCGGCCCGAGCCGCTGCAGTGATGATGCCAGATCCTTCACCCACTGTGCCGCAGCAGACCTCCCAACCTGCTTCTTTTGACGTATGAGGAAACTGATGTCCAGAGAGGCTTCACAGAAGTTCCGTAGCGGGTCACTGGTGGACCTACGCAAAAGCACTTGAGTCAGGGACCCTGACTTGGTTGGTTGTTCAACCCACAAGTCCAGTGAGGTGCTTGCTCCTTGCTACGTACCATGGAAGAACTTAAGGCTACCAAAGAAGTCTAGTCTGGGCGTGGGGGTGGGGATATATATTTAGAAAATATTAAATAAAACATAATGGACAAACTTAATGAAGCACAAAACCAAGCAGGGTGGATCCTGTGGGTTAAGGATTAAAAGAGCTCTGTGTGGACAAAGCTAGGCTAAGGTGGCTGGAGAGGGCTTCCTAGAAGGAGGGACTGGGGGGAGGCAGAGAGAGCTGGGTGGGGAGAGGTCTGACCTGAGGATTGGGGGAGGAAAGGGGGCACTATAGATCCGAATTGCCCCTGTGAGCACAGGAGGACTGGCTGTTGGGCAGCTGAACAGTTACAGGGCTGAGTTGCTTCATAGTTGGCCAGCTACCTTGCACGAGGGCCTGTAGACAGGAAGGATGCACTCACGGGTGATCTGCAGCAGGTCTGAGAACTACTGTTACTCTAATTTTAAATTAATGATGAATGTAAATAATATTTGTAGACATCTGTCCTAATGTGACATGAAAATGCCTGTAATTTCTGTTGGTGAAAAAATCATAGGTAGTGCTAATATGATGGTTGGTTAGAATATATAATTAAAGGAAATGCTGACTTTCAGTGAGAGGTATTGAAAGTGTAAATGTAAATGAAAGAAAAGATGTAATTTCTTTCCCACCCAAATTCATAGGCCTCCCTGAATTCTTCTCATGGGTCCCTTAGGAATGTGGGGCCTTCATGTTAAGAATTCCTGTTCTTGGATTTCCCGTTGTGGTTCAGGGGTAATAAACCTGACTAGTATTCATGAGGTTGCGGGTTTGATCCCTGGGCCCACTCAGTGGGTTAAGGATCTGGTGTTGCCTTGGAACCTCCATATACCATGGGTGTGGGCATAAAAGGCAAAAAAAAAAAAAAAAAAAGAATTCCTGTCTCTGATAAGGAAGGATGAGGTCTTGAGGGAAGGCTTTCCTAGGTCTCCACAGGCCTTGGGGTTGAGTCCCAGAGGCCCCTCATTTCCTGCTGGGTAGCTTTGAGATCCATTGCTGAGTGACTTGATGGGCATGCTGTGGTTTATTTCCCTTTGAGGGAAATGATTCTCCAGGAAACGCAGCCGCTCTGGCTGTCAGACTTTTTGGGAGAGAGAAAGATACCAAACTGGGTCTCCAATAGAACTTTTTTTTTTGGTTACTGCTGGTAAAAAAAAAGTGAACTCCTAAGATACATAACTAAGTATAAAGAATAATACAATGAATACCTGTGTGCCCACAAGACAGTTTAAGAAATCAAGTAATAACAATACAGAGCTTTCTTTATTACCCCGGATACTTTGTATCAATTGCTAATGGAACACAGAGCACATTGTGCATAGGCTTTTGCTCTCTTGCAAGTGTAAGCTCCTGCTGAAAGAAGGGAGGAAGGGTTGTACTTTATTAATCTCTGCTTTTATGGTGCCCAGCCTCAAACCTCTGTTAAGGTTTGTTGGAAAAGCTGGAATCAGGGCCTGTTTGAATGGATTATATTTTCTCTCTTGCTTTCAAACCTTCTCATACATCTTGGTACAACTTCTGGGCTTTTCATCAACCCTTGGAGGTCTTGCTCGCTGAGGGCGCTTTCGTATTTTCATTCAAGCTCAGATCTGCTTATCTGTTTTCAGTCTATTCTTTTATCCTTAACTTTGGAAGTAGGTAGAGCAGGTTTTTTTTTTTTTCCTCTATGTCCATTTTATTGTATTATTATTATTATTTTTTGCCTTTTTGCCATTTCTTGGGCCGCTCCTGCGGCACATGGAGGTTCCCAGGGTAGGGGTCGAATCAGAGCTGTAGCTGCCGGGCTATACCACAACCACAGCAACTCGGGATCTGAGCCGTGTCTGCAACCTACACCACACCTCATGGCAATGCCGGATCCTTAACCCACTGAGCAAGGCCAGGCTCAAACCCGTAACTTCATGGTTCCTAGTTGGATTTGTTAACCATTGCGCCACGACAGGAACTCCTCCATGTCCATTTTAAAGGTGAAGAATTTATAGCTGAGAAATTTGTGTTCTTGGTCACAAAAGCTAAAAAAAAAATGTGGCAGGATCAGAACCATAACTCTGGAGATCTGTATATCAAGCGTTTGCTATTTTTTCTCTTTCTCGTTTTTTTTTTGGTATGTGGAAGTTCCCTGGCCCAGGGATGGAACCTGTGCCTCAGCAGTGACAACACTGGCCAGCAGGACCTCCTTTCTCTCTTTTATTTATTTTTTATTTTATTTTATTTTTTTGTCTTTTCTAGGGCCGTTCCCATGGCATATGGAGGTTCTCAGGCTAGGGGTCCAATCGGAGCTGTAGCCGCCAGCCTACACCAGAGCCACAGCAATGCAGGATCTGAGCCATGTCTGCAACCTACACCACAGCTCACGGCAACACCAGATCCTCAACCCACTGAGCAAGGGCAGGGATCGAACCCGCAACCTCATGGTTCCTAGTCGGATTTGTTAACCACTGAGCTATGACGGGAACTCCCCTTTCTCTCTTTTAAAACTTGAAGTAGGAGTTCCCGTCGTGGCGCAGTGGTTAACGAATCCGAGTAGGAACCATGAGGTTGCGGGTTCGGTCCCTGCCCTTGCTCGGTGGGTTAACGATCCAGCGTTGCCGTGAGCTGTGGTGTAGGTCGCAGACGCGGCTCGGATCCCGCGTTGCTGTGGCTCTGGCGTAGGCCGGTGGCTACAGCTCCGATTCAACCCCTGGCTTGGGGACCTCCATATGCCGCGGGAGCGGCCCAAGAAATAGCAACAACAACAACAAAAGACCAAAAAAAAAAAAACTTGAAGTATAAGTCCTTGATTTTTTTTTTGTGTGTGTGTGCCTCACCCTTGGCATATGTAAGTTCCCAGGCTAGGGGTTGAATCAGAGCTGTAGCTGCTGGCCTATGCCACGGCCATAGCAACGCCAGATCTGAGCTGTGTCTGCATCCTACACCACAGCTCATGGCAACTCCAGATCCTTAACCCACTGAGCGGGGCCAGGGATCGAACCTGTGTCCTCGTGGATACTAGTGGAGTTCCTATTCAATGAGCCACAATGGGAACTCTTTTTTTTTTTTTTTTAAATAATTTTCCCATCCCCCCCAGGGCTGATTAGTTAGTTAGTTTATTTTGCTTTTTAGGGCTACATGTGAGGCATATGGGAGCTCCCAGGCTAGGAGTCAAATCGGGGCTGCAGCTACCAGCCTATACCACAGCCACAGCAATGTAGGACCTAAGCCGCGTCTGAGACCTACACTGCCGCTCACGGCAATGCCAGATCCTTAACCCACTGAGCGAGGCCCAGGATTGAACCCGCGTCCTCTGAATGCTTGGTGGGTTTGTTACTGCTGAGCCACAGCGGGATCTCCCCCTTGACGTTATTTTATCAGCACATTCATTACCTGTCCGTGATTCCCTCACCAGGCTGGCGTGCAGAGCCTCAGCCCCAGTGGTCCTGCTCTAGCCCTTGTTAATGAAGGTGTTTAAATAGTCTAGTCCCCTGCCTCAAAGAGCTGCCCTGGAGGATGGTGGAGTTACCAGTATATGTGCCTGCCTGCCTATCTTGATAGAAACTCCTCAAGGGTTAGGACAGCAAGCTCCCAGCAGAAACTTGGCTTGTGGTCTACTTTACATACTGTAGAGTTTGTAAAAGTGAATCGAAGGGGATTTATTGTCTGGTTTTGATCCTACTGTAGTTTACTAGGCCCTTATTTAGAAGTTGAAAAAATTTTCCTTCACAAGGGCTAGGTAAAGTAGAAGAAGTAAGTTTCACTTATTTAGAAAGGTCCCTGCTTGTTTGTTTTATTTATTTACTTATTTTGCTTTTTAGGGCGACACCTGTGGCATATGGAAGTTCCCAAGCTAGGGGTCGAATTGGAACTACAGCTGCTGGCCTACACCACAGCCACTGCAGCTGCTGGCCTACCCCATCATCCTGGATGCAGGATCCGAACTGCGTCTGCAGTTCACCATAGCTCACCGCAACGCCGGATCCTTAACCCAGTGGAACCCGGATTCGTTTCCACTGCGCCTTGATGGGAACTCTTAGAAAGTTCACTGTTTTAGAATTTCTCATTTTTTTTTGTTTGTGTTAAAAAATTCACCCAGAACAGTTTGAGTCCAACAGCCTCACTTCACTTGGAAGAAGTTTGTCTAGGATTTTAAGGAAACCAAACTTGTCTTGTTGCAGGCCCTATCAGGAGAACACAGTTAAGAGTACCTGGAGGAGGTCTCATAGTGGCGCAGCGGAAATGAAACCGACTAGGAACCATGAGGCTGTGGGTTCGAACCCTGGCCTCGCTCAGTGGGTTAAGGATCCCGTGTTGTCGTGAGCTGTGGTGTAGGTCCCAGATGAGATTCGGATCTGGAGTTGCTGTGGCTCTGGCGTAGGCTGGCAGCTGTATCTGATTAGACCCCTGGCCTGGGGACCTGCACATGCTGCAGGTGTGGCCCTAAAAAGCCCACAAAAAAAGAAGGTGGGGGGGGGAAGTAGCTGGGAGACTATCTAATCCCACAGAGAACCTGTGTGCAGTGGGGAGGAGAGTTGAGCAATGAGTGGGTGGGTGGGGCTGGGTGGAAGCCATGATGAGATGATTGGTTTTGGTTGGCAGAAGGGTTTGAGTTGGCCACAGCCACAGACGTAAATATCCGGCTCTGGGGGAGCTGAAGAGTTCCAGCTCCTGTTCTTGCTCTCGGTGCACCCTTTGGAGGGTAAGTCACCGCGTCTCTCTCGGCCTCGGTGTTTCATTTGTAGAGCAGGCATGACGCTCACGACTGTCTGCAGCGAGGATGACGTGAGACAACTGACGGGGGGCAGGGGCTTTATGAACTCCGAGGTTCGGCACTGCTGGGGAGAGTTGGGTCCTCTCAACCTTTGCTCTTGTGGGCCTGAAAAGCCTCGGTCCGAATCTCAGCCTCTCCTTATGGCAGCACCTTTCCAACGGAAGTTGCTTCTCTGAACCTGCTACCCTTGCGTTATTTTACTTCAGGGGGCCCCATGGGGCTTACGTGGGACTCTGGGTGTGTTCAGGCTGGGCTTTTCCTCATGGCTGACTCTAGGCTGCAGGGAAGCTGTTGGCGAAGGCTGGGTGCTGGTGTTTCACTTGATTTCTGGTCCATATCCCCTTCCTTTTACTGGGTGTCACCACTTCCCTGGCCCCACCTGCAGACCTGAAACGGCTACCAGAGGGGCCTGGTTCCCACCTGCATTGGTGCGTAACAAAGTATCCCCCAGTTAGTGGCTGCAAATAGCAAACATTTACTATTTTCAGTTTTTGTGGGTTGGGAATCTGGGTGCTGCTTAGCGGGGTGCCTCTAGTTCAAGGTCTCTCGTGGAGTTGAAGTCAGGCTCTTGGGCTAGGGCTCCAAGGCTTAGTTGGGGGGTATTTGACACACTCTCTATTTTTTTTTGGCCATGCCTGTGGCATGTGGAAGTTCCTGAGCCAGGGATCAAACCCGTGCCACAGCAACAGTCTGAGCTGCTGCAGTGGCAACGCCAGATCCCTGACCCACTGTGCTATAAGGGAACTCCCGGGGGAGGGTATTTGCTTTCAAGCTCATATATGTGGTTGTTGGGAGGCCTTGGTCCCTTGGCACATGGGCCTCCTCACTGGGTGGCCTCATGACCTGGCAGTTGGCTTCCCCCAGGACAAGTGAGCCAGGAGCGCACAACGGGGAAGCCGCATCTTTTTACTGCCTGATTGTGTAGTTCGGATGCCACAAATGCTGCCACCTTCTATTTGTTAGAAGCAAGTCAAGGGAGTTCCCTGGTAGCCTAGTGGTTAAGGATTTGGCATGGTCACTGCCGTGCTTCAGGTTTGGTCCCTGGCTTAGGAACTTTTGCATGCTGTGGGTGTGGCCAAAAAAAAATTAGTCTAGCCCCCACTCAAGGGGAAGGGATGACTCACAGGCATGACCTGCAGGCGGGCAGGGGTCACTGGGGGCCCCCGTAGAGGATGCCTAGGATAGCATTCTAGGGCCACCATCTTGGGAGCGATGGCTGTTAGGTGCTACGTCCTCTTAGCTTTTCTCCAATTTCCTTTGCTTGCCTCCTGGAGTCTGGTGGAGTCTGTCTTCCCTCTGGTATTGTGTCCTCTGGTTCAGTTCACGTGTGACTTCATTGCTTTGACATGGAGAGTTGACGGCCCTTCCTTCTGTACTCCTCCCCTGTTTTACACCCAGTCTGAAACTAGCTTTTTAGCCTGGGTTCTGGTCCTGCCTCCCAGCTCCTTGTTGGTACCTTCCGTGCTGGAGCACAGTGTGTAGCCAGTGACCTTGGAGCTGCTACGCACCGGTTTGGTAATGAGAGCCAGACTTACAAGGGGCCCTGGGACTTACACATGGACAGTTGAAAAACTTACTCTGAGCTTTTGGGCTCTTGGTGCTGGCTGCTAGGGCTTAGCATCCTGGTAGGTCAGAGCTGGGAGGGCTTTCAAGTACCATCTCTCCTCAACTCCTCAATTTGCACACGACAGGAACACATTTGTCCAAGGTCTCTGTTGAGGCCAGAATCTCATTTTGTCTGATTATCATTCACATGCTGTTCCCACACTGTCATGGAGCCTCTTTCCCCTAAAGTAGCCGGTGTGGGTTGTTAGGGGATCTGAGGCCTGCACAGAGGACGACCAGAAAGCAGTCAACAATACCGTATTGTGTTCACAGCCCTGGGCTGGGCCGAATGGCAAGTATGCAAAGTCAGTGTCAAGGGCTGCCCAGCGAGGGAGCTTTTGCATGAGGTACCGGAAAAGACGCCCAGGACTGTCTGTGGCGTGTGGTGGCCCGTATCTGTACTCTGTGCTCCCTTGGCAATTTCATTTCGAGCAAGGAGAGGTCTGCTTGTTGGCATGCACAGAGCAGGCTTCCTGCAGAGCTGCATCAGAGCGTTGTACTGCTGTCTCACTGGTGTTCGGCTCAGCTGGTTGCATGATGTCTAGATTTGGGGCCTCTACAGGCGGATAGATGTGTCTGAAGCCCTGTAGGGTTACTCATGGCCGCCCGAAAGGTGCCAAGGGGAAGCTTTACTGGACACTGAGAATTTGACGAAGCCTTGCTTGTGTTGGCACAACTTGCTGGAGCAGGGCTTGAATAGGGACGGCTCTGGCCCTGTCATGCTAATCAGAGTGGAGTAGATTTTTTCAGTGAGAAGCCACGCGAAGAAAAACCTGAAGTGGGCCTGCAGCACTGTACTTTTGTTTTCTGCTGGGGAGCTTGGAATAGAGATGCTGAGGCTCTAAAGCCCTTTGTGGGTAGGAATTTCCTCCCTGACCCAGGGTTCTGGCCCTGGACCACTTTGCCCACTTCGTCTTCCTCTGTCCCCCTCTCTGCATCTTGGCCCAGCCGGGCTTTTTTTCTTTGTCCTGGTCTGCAGAACATACTGTATTCGGCTTCTCTTTTGTCTTTCCTGCCTCCCTTCTCTTCCTTCCTTCCTACCTGGCCTCTCCATCCTCTGCGAAGTGTTCCTGATGTCAGTGCTAGCTGCAGGTTCTCGTCTCTGATCAGACGCCAGTAGCACTTGCTGCACCTGCGGTACCCTGTGCCCTGCACACCCTGCTCATGCCTCGTAAAGCAAGAGGTGGCTTGATGGGGAAACAAGAGCCCTGGGGCCTGGCCTGAGCCCTTATTGACAGTATGACCCAACCTACATTTTCCTCACTCAAAATTTCTCTGAAAGGGGAGTTCCCATGTGCCTCAGCGGTAATGAACCTATTATCTGTGAGGACACAGGTTCGATCCCTGGCCTTGCTCTGTGGGTTAAGGATCTGGTGTTGCCGTGAGCTGGGGTGTAGGTCACCAGAGGGGCTGGGACCTGGCGTTGCTGTGGCTGTGGCGTAGGCTGGGGGCTGCAGCTCCAGTTTGACCCCTAGCCTGGGAACCTCCATGTGCTGTGGGTGCGGCCCTAAAAAGACAAAAGAAAAGTTATTTGAAAGGGTTGTACAGCTTTTCAAGCCTTTTCCTCCACATGCTTTCCTCTCTCCCGAGGGCAAGAGCCACGTCTGTTCTCTGACCGTAGCACCATCCTTGGTTATCGATCCCGGTGCTGGTCCAAGAGCACATGCCTGGTGGGTATTTGTTGGATACAAGATGAGTAATAATGCGTTGCCCCTGGATTGAGGAGTCATGGGGGTGGGTGCCAAGTAAATTGATGCCAGTTCCTATGAAAAGCTTTGGGTGAAGGGGTGGAGTTCACATTGCAGGTGATTTCTGAGGCATCCTGTGGGCACTATTTTTTCTGCTGCCTGGTACTTTGTCCCTATTGATTGGGTACCCGCTGAAGCTGCGCTCAGAGACAGTTGTCCTCACTGGGGGATGGCTCGGCCCTGGCCTCTGGCCGGCAGTCTTTGTTTGCCACCGTGGCTGGCTGCGGTAGGAATGGGGCAGGGCTGTGCTGGCGGAGGCCTGACGTGAGACTGGAGGCAAGGCTTCCTTGGGTCCTGCTGCTCCCTGCCTTTGGTTCCATGGCCCACACGGGTTCCCCGGAGGTCAGATTTGAGGCAGCCGGTTGAGCAGCACTGTGTCCCGTCGCCTGGCTTGTGGGATGGCGGAGGGGCTTGGTGTGCAGCAGGGAGAGAGGACAGTCCAGAGTGGGGATCGCTGGCGTTCGGAGTGTTGTCTCGGATGCTGAGCCTCCCTGGGCCGCAGGGAACTCTAGCCTGGCGGACGTCACACCAGCTCTCCTTCAAGGCGTTAGGGAGACGCGGCAGGGAGACTGGGTGAAGGGGGCAAAGGTATCAGACAGCGGTGACAGCATGGCCCACCTGGGACAAACCCGTCCTTTTCCACTGTGAGCCACACTTGGAGAGCTCCTGGCTGCCTAGTGTTGAGTTCTGGCCTAGGTAATGGCCAAAAACCTCACCCACAGCCGGGCAGGCGGGCGGGCGGGCGGGCTTCCAGGTCTCACACGCCTCTCATTTCTCCGGTGAGATTCAGTAGCTCAGCTCCTGATTGGCCTCTCTGGGTTATCTTAGCGCTCTCAGAAAGCTCTTAGAACTCTCATCACTACAATGTACATTAAAACAAATGTGCCTGTGTTTGCCAAGTTCCCAGAGCCGGCACCTGGAATGTAGGACCAGGGGAGCTGGGTGCCTTCGAGTGTAACACATACACGGGTTAGAAAGCAGCTTGTGTCTGTGTGTTTGTGCCTGCGTGTTGCTGGGTACTCAGACCTGTGGAGGTCTTGCTGCAAGAAACTTTTGCTGACAAGAGCAAAGTTCACTGGAACTCATACTGCGTATCGCTAGAGAGATAAATATGTAATTAAGACAACTCACACGACTGTAATGATAAGAGTGACGATGAGAGCTACCATTTATTGAGCACCTGTATCTTCTAGGCACTGGGCTAGGAGCTTTGCATCTGTATAACAACCCTTGAAGACGGACATTTTTGCTCATTTTATAGATGGGGAAGCTGTAACTCTGAGAATTGAAGTCATTGTCCCAAGGTGACTAAGCCTGGATTTGAATTTAGGTTTATCTGACCCAGAGGCCAGTGCTGTTCCTATTTTTGTTTAATAACGTTGAGAGGGAAGGAAACAGCTCTGTGGACTTCAGTAGAGATGTGTATTTGGGTTAAAAAGCAGGCACCTTATCAGACTGTTAGTGGCATTAGTTTGTTCTGTCACCTCAGTGGCCTGGAATCAGCTGGGATTAGAATTTGGGGCTTGGGGAAGGGAACGAGAGAGCGCATTCCCCTAGGAACTCTGCGTGGGAGTACCGCATGGGTGAGGGGCAGAGCCGGGGCGCCGTGTGTCCCCACGGCATCTTCCACAAGCAGCGTACGGCTGAGCGCTCGTGGGTACGGGCTTTGGCATAAAGTCTGAATCCACGCGGCGTTTTACCCTTCATTTAACATGTACGTCGGGTGAACACCGAGGTCCTGCTGCAGAGCACGGGGAACGGTGTTCAGTATCCTGTGCTAAACCAGAAGGGAAAACAGTATGAAAAAGTACGTATGTGTATAACTGAGTCGCTTTGCCGTGTAGCAGAAGTGAAGCTGTGCTTCCCTTCCCCTGCCCGGGAAAGCACTGAGTGTGACTGGGAAGCCAAGGCGCGTACTGACGTTGTCCTTGATTGTGAGGCCCCTGTTTGTTGAGCACCTGCTGCACATGAGGATTGAGCTAGATCCTCTGACATACACGGTCTGGTTTCATCCTCGCAGTGGGTCTCCCGTTTTATAGCTTCTTGCGCAAGGCAATCTAAGGTCCGTGCCCTGTGACTGGTAACCTGCGGTCCTGTTGGAAAACGAGGCCCCCTCTGCCCGGAGAGATCAGGGAAGCTTTATGGAGGAGGAAGCAGCTTAGTAGGTCTTCAGAAATAGAAGGTAGATTGCAGGAAGCATTCCAGTCAGAGGATATGCCTTGGATAAAGGCATGGAGTAGGACAGCGTGAAGAGTCTTTAGGGGACATTAGGTGGCCCAGGTCGGCTGGAGAGGGGCATCTCTGAAGGAGAGAACTCTAAATAAGGCAAAAAAAGAAAAAAAGATGAATTGAGGACAGAGAATGGAGGGCCTCAGTGTCAGGCTAAAGAGTTTGGACTTGCCTTTGTAGGCCGTAAGTCGTCCCTGCAGGTCTTAGCAGGGGAGAGTCGTGACCTGACCTTTGCTTTAGGGAGATAATCTCACGGAATGTGCATGATGCATTGGTAGGGAGCTTGGAGGCAGGGAGTCTAGGCAGGGGCCTGCAGTTTTTCACGAGCAGAGCTCAGGTCTGCATGGTGGAGGCAGAATCAGAAGGACCTAAGCGTTTAAGTGTAGGGAGGGAAGGAAAGAGACACCCATGTCTTGGGTGTGGGGAACGAGGAGCCTGGCGGTGTCCTTAACAGAAATTCTGTGGCACTCTTAAGGAGGCCAGGCTGGGGCTGATGCCTAGAGGGTGGCTGACTTGTTCGGAAGGGCTGGGCAGGGACTGCTCTCACAGCACTCTCTCTGGGAGCCAATCAAGTCTCTTCTTTCCCTGCTCGTTTGGCGTCTCTCCATTCCAGATGAGTTTTCTGATGCCAGTGAAGGGAAGGGATTGGCCTGAGGTCGCACAGGAGATCCTTGGTGGATTCCGAGTCTGAGAGTCCAGGTCTCTTGCTTTTAGTTATTGGGCTTTCTATCAAAGCTGGGCCTTCACTGTGGGAAATTCAGAGGATCTCGGAGGCAGGAAAACCTGGGATCAGCTCCAGGCTTTGCCATGTTCCATTCATGAAGTCTCGAGCAGATGGCTTGTTCTCTCTGAGCCTTTCGTTTCCAGCTTTGCAGCGGCTGGACTCTTAATCTCTACCTCTGGGAGGCAGCGGGGGCCAGGGCATTTTGTGAAGCGCGCCACAGCTGTGCGGGGTGTTACTCCGCGATCACGGCTTGGGTTGGGGCCGTATGTATAGTGAATATTTTGGCCCAATAAGAGCGGACTTAAACTCACAGTTTTGCATGGAAGAGCTTTCTCTTTAGGCCATGCAGTCACCTCAGTTGGGGCTTCAGGTCTGGGAACACACGCCGTTTCCCACAGTCACTCATCTCTGATTGTCTGTGCTGGAACAGAGGTGCCGAAGGAAGCCCGCGCGATGCTACCCTGTCAGGTGTCCTTGGCTGAGAGAAGGTGATTCCCGTCCCTCTCCGCCGGGGCTTCCTCCAGCCCCAGCTGGCTTGAGGCGGCCCGCAGAGTGTTAGCCGGTTTAGGCCGTGCTTTGAGGGGAAGCTCCTGCTAGACTAGAGTAGCCGTGTCTCGGGACAGAGGCACCAGGGCGCCCTGCTGGTCACAGCTAGTGCCTGGAGTCCTGCTGTGGTCCCCTCTTCGGTTTGGCGTCCATGTTCCTGAGCCCTCATGACAGGGGAGGAGGCTGCTCATGTATGGTCACGTAGCAGGTCTGGGGTTGTCTCAGCTCATTGTCGTGGGGCAGCCTGAAACTGCCGTCGGGTCTGATGTCTTGTCACACACCCTCTGAGAGAGTGGGAGGGCGATTGCAAGAAGGTTTTTTTTTTTTTTTTTTTCTGGTCGTTTTTAGGTCGGCATACAGAGGTTCCCAGGCTAGGGGCTGAATTGGAGCTGTAGCTGCTGGCCTACACCACAGCCACAGCAACCCGGTATCCAGGCTGAGTCTGTGACCTACGTACGCCACAGCTGACGGCAATGCCAGATCTTTAACTCACTGAGCGAGGCCAGGGATTGAACCCATGTCCTCATGGGGTTTCGTTACCGCTGAGCCACAATGGGAACGCTGCAAGATTTTCTTTTCATTTTTTGCCGCCCCTTGGCATATGGAGTTCAGGGCCAGGGATCAGATTCGAACACAGTTGAGACCCAAGCCTACAGAACACTGGATCCTAACCCACTGTGCTGGGCCGGGGATAGAACCTGCGTCCCAGTGCTTCCAAGATGCCACCGATCCCATTGTGCCACAGAGGGAGCTCCATAAGAAGATTTTCTGATTAATAAAATAGCTGCTTACTGTTTTGTAGCTTCTGTCTTTTTTTTTTTGTCTTTTTGCCATTTCTTGGGCCGCTCCCGTGGCATATGGAGGTTCCCAGGCTAGGGGTCGAATTGGAGCTGTAGCCGCCGGCCTACGCCAGAGCCACAGCAACGCGAGATACGAGCCGAATCTGCGACCTACACCACAGCTCACGGCAACGCCGGATCCTTAACCCAGTGAGCAAGGGCAGGGATCGAACCCGCAACCTCATGGTTCCTAGTCAGATTCGTTAACGACTGCGCCACGACGGGAACTCCTGTAGCTTCTGTCTTAACGCATTTTCTTTCCACTGTTTCTCTTGAACCTTTCTCCCCTCTTTTTTTTCCCTCTTTCCAGCTTAGTTCTCTTGAGTCTTCATGGCTTTCTTTCTGAAATAGCTAGTTTTTAAAAAAAGAACATTAAATACCCTGGTTCTTCCCCTCTCTTTACTATCTTATGTCTCCCCTCTCTTTACTCTCTTAGGTCTCCTAGGTTCTCGCTTTTTCTTACAACCTTGCTTTTCACCTCTCAGTGACAACTGGAGAAGTGTGGCTACCCTGGAACAGTTGTCAGGCAGAGGACTGAGCCTTAGGAAACATGATGTTTGTTGGCTTTTGAGTATAAGATCTTTTTTTTTTTTTTGGTCCAGATCCATGGCGTGTGGAAATTCCCGGGCCAGAGATTGAACCTGTGTGGCAGCAGCAACCCAAGCTGCTGCAGTGACAATGCCGGGTCCTCAACCCACTGTGCCGTAGGAGAACTCCTGCGTATAATATCTTGTCATTAACTTGAACAAGGCTCCTTCCCCCTTCATGCCTCCGTTTTCACGTTTGCCCCCTGGTTTGCCATTCAGCTCAATTCTTATGAGCCCCGAAGTCATTTTCACTTTGGAAAACCCCCCTTTAAAATACAGGCATTACTGGGTTGAGGGTACTCTGGACTGGGAATCAGAACTAGCCTTCGGGAGTTCCTGCTGTGTCACAGAGGGTTAAGGATCCAGCATTGCTGGATAGGTCACAGCTGCGGCTCAGATTCTATCCCTGGCCTGGGAACTCCATGTGCCTTGGGGGTGGGGGTGGCGGTGGTGGGCGGGGAGAAGAACTAGCCTTTGCTAGCTTTTCAATGTGGATTTGGTGGTTAGGGTTCAGCCCCGGGAGGGTAGGTCACAGTAGGACACTGGGGAGGGGCTAGGACCCGGCAAGAGGGGAGTTCTTTGTTTACTGATGTAGCGGAGGTGTCGGGGTCTCATGCTTGACGCTGCCTCTCCAGCAGCCCACACCCAGCTGCTCTTCCTGAGCTGAGCACGTGCCTGTGCTCTCAGCCAGAAGTCAGAGCTTGGCGAGGCCGGACTCCCCCCGGAATTCGGTGATGAAAATTAGGGCACTTGAGCAGATTTAATTGGCTGGACAGAGTGGAGGGCAGAGGCTTTCCCTGGGGGCTCCTTTTAATCTCCGTGGTTGCACACTTTTAAGGTTGGACTAATTAAAATCCTGGCAGCTGGACCCAGTGGTTTCCTTGCACTAGGTCCCGCTCCAGCCTCCTAGCGACCCGAAGTCAGCGTGGGGCTGTCTTTCCCGAGGAGCTGAGGTGGGGGCTTCCACTTCCTCATCTGACTAAGTCCATGATGATGTACTGTTTGTCTAGAGTGAGCTGCCACACAGTTCATGCTGGAGAGAGATGTAGGCTGAGACCTGGATCCAGGTATGTGCCTGGATTTCCTACTCTCCCGACTCTGCAGGTACCCTTTCGGGTCAGTTGTCTGTTTTATTAGCCCCCAAAGGGCTCTGCTCTGTTAGCTGGCAGGTGATTGCCATTGCCCTGGGGTATCCTTCCCGGATGCGCGTTCCTGTTCTCAGCAGAGAAAGGGATGTTGGTTAAGTCCCATCGTGTGTCCAGGTGGGACCAGGGTTTTATATAGCTGTGTTTTGAGATATGGCTGCATCTTTTCACAATGCCTGTTTTATAGAGGAGAAAATACTCATAAAAGGAAAATAATTTGCCTGATTATCATTACAGCCTATAAGCAACTCAACCAGAATTCAAGTACGGGTCTCTCGAAATGTATGGTTACATTCCTAGAGAGGCAGTACAAATGATTTCATGTTCTCCTGCCTTTCTAAGCTGAGCTAATTCCCTGACTCCAGAAAGACCTCTTCAATTCCTACAGCCAGAATTCTTTTCCTTTTTAAAAAAATTTTTTTTTTTTTGGTCTTTTTAGGGCCATGGCCACAGCATATAGAGGTTCCCAGGCTAGGGGGCTAATTGGAGCTGTAGCCGCCAGCCTACACCACAGCCACAGCAATGCAGGATCCGAGCTGTGTCTGCGACCTACACCACAGCTCGTGGCAACACCAGATCCTTAACCCACTGAGCAAAGCCAGGGATTGAATCCGTGACCTCATGGCTCCTAGTCGGATTCGTTAACCACTGAGCCATGACGGGAACTCCCTCTTTTTTTTTTTTTTTTTTAATGATTTTTTTTTCCCATTAGAGTTGGTTTACAGTGTCCTGTCAGTTTTCTAAGTGACCCAGTCACACACACATATAACATTCTTCTCCCATTATCCTCCCAGAATTATCCTCTGACCCGCCTTTCCAGAGCGCCTTGCCCCCTCCAGTCTGCCGGACACCCACCGAGGCTGGCTCTTCCTCCCGCGCTCGACCTCCCCGCACTCCTGCAGGGTGTGGCACTTGGGACGGGTTCACTCACTAAGGACCCGAAGGAAGTCATGGTGCTGGAATTTCAGGCATCATGACGGGCTGGTCCTGGAACGGTTTGGGGCGTTGTCTCCACTGGTTCCCCGCCGAAAGCCTGGCCTGGGTTTGCTTGGTTTGCCGGGTGTGCTGTGCTGTCCTGGAGGCAGCAGGGGTTTCTAGGCAAGAGGACCTTTGGGTTCCCGGCCTCTCTCCCCTCAAGTCATTTTCCTTGCATCTGGCTTTACAATTAAAAAAAAAAAAAAAATAGCCCTCCTGTGATTAAAAGAGTTAGATCAGGGATCCCTGGAGTAGAGCGGTGTGACAGAGCCCTCAGCCTGGCCCTGGTTGCTGGAATATTCCGGATGACTGCAGGTGCTTGGGTTATTTTTGCAAAGAGCATGCTCAGTTATCAACTCTAAGTTATTAGCCCTGCATTTGGGTGTTAGGCTTTCCGCAGCCTCTGCCTGTTGGTGTGCCTTACTTCACAGGATGAAGGCTTCCCTGGAAATGGGAGGCCTGTGAAAGTATTTTTATAAGTTGAATTATCTTTCTCATTGACTTGAAAAAAATCGTTAAGTATTTTCACGGCTTTTTCTATGACAATAGCATATTCACTTAGTGTTTTTAACATCAAAAGTTTGTTCCTTTGGTAGGAGGTCCCTGCTGGCCGAGTGGTTAAGGATGGAGCGTTGTCACTGCTGTGGTACCAGTTTGTTCCCTGGCTCATGTTCAGGTGTGGCCAAAAAAAAAAAAAAAAAGACAGGAGTTGTTGTCTGTCTTATACACTGCTGTGTATTCACTCAAGATTAGTGCTTGAGGGAGTTCCCTTGTGGTACAGTGGGTTAAGGATCTAGCATTATCACTGCAGTGGCTCAGGTTGCTGCTATAGTGAGGGTTTGATCCCTGGCTCTAGAACTTCTACTTGCCATGAGTGTAGCCAGAAAAAAAAAAGAAAAAAAAAAAAAGATTAGTGCCTGACACATAGCAGGCACTCAGTAAATATTTGTGGAAAGAAGAGGCCCAGTTGTGGAATTTGATAGACTGAGTTCAGATCCAGGCTCTGCCGCTTACCAGCCCCTTTTCTGAGTAAATTGCTTAATCTCTCTGCTGCTCAGACTCCTCATTTATAAAGGGAGACTAGCTTCAGGGTTGTTGAGCATGAGCCACCTATTTCTCTTTGCTTGGCCCTGCAATAAATCTTTCTCTGCTCCAAAGTAAAATGAAGTAAAAGCATAAATAGAAATGGGACTAGGATTAGCTATCATAGAGGAGTATTGGGAGGATTTTTTTTTTTTTGGCCATACCCGTGGCATGCAGAAGTTCCCCAGGCAGGGATCAAACCTGCGCCACAGCTGTAACTAGGGCCACGGCAGAGATAACACTGGGTTCTTAAGCCACTGAGCCATGAGGGAACTTCTGGGAGGATTTTCTGTTTTTTATTTTTTTTGGTCTTTTTAGGGCTGCACCTGCGGCATCTGGAGTTTCCCAGGCTAGCGGGTGAATCAGGAGCTGTAGCCGCCAGCCTACGCCACAGCCACGCCAGATCCTAGCTGCCGCGTCTGTGACCTATGCCAGAGCTCACGGCAATGCCGGATCCTTTAAGCCACTGAGCAAGGCCAGGGATTGAACCTGCGTCCTCATGGATGCCAGTCAGATTTGTTTCTACAGAACCATGACAGGAACTCCCTGGGAGGGTTTTTTAAAAAAGGAAAAGTTTAAAAAATTTTGTACAAGTCTTGGTAAAAGATGGTTCCTTTTGTTTTCCCTTCCTGGTTTGCAGAGTGTGATGGAGTTAGCAAGGGTGAAGCAGATCTGCTTGGGGCAGCCTGGCCAACGGCTTCACGGGTTTGATCGGACTATGCCTTCCTAATTTGCGAGATTAGAATTCCTGGTATTATTTCCTCACAAACGGAAGCTCCAGGGATTGAGCAAGAGTGTTGGAATGAACACGCGCCGCTTCCCTGCGTCTCCCGTGTCTTTGCGGGGGGCTGGCTCTTGTCTTGGAGGGCAAGATAACGTTTGCACTGCAGGTCTGTGCAGAGGTTGTTCCCCGAAAGAGCAGCGTCCCCTGGAGGGACGACCCACCTGCTCAGGAGTAGGCTTTTTTAGCCAGCCATCGCCCCCACCGCAGGCACGCCCCTCGGTAATGGTCAGTTACAGCTTTGAACGGCCCTTGCCGCTTGACTTCTGTCCCGAATCTGTTGTAAATTCTAACAGAACATGAAGCAGAGCGTGTTCGCATGGGTTAATCAGGTATGTATGAGCTGCCCTTTGCTAGTGAACACCTAATTATCTCTCCTGCCTGGGTGACTCCAGCAGGCTGGGGGCCTCCTTCCGAGACATTCCTGCAACTGTTGGAAGTGGCAGCAGCTTTGCCTGCCCTTGTCCTGAGTGCGCTAGACCAGTGGGATCTTAAGACCCTGAAACACCACTCTCCTTGCTTTTGTCGACATTTAGACTTCAGGCCTTTCTCTTCTGGCGCAGTTTCTTGGAGGATGGGTCCGCAGGGGAGCTGCCTGGCGGTCAGATGGTAACATTGAAGCCGCCTGGCAAGCAGTGTGCAAAGAACACCTTCCTGGGTGGGGGTGTTGGGCCTTGGGGTAAGTTAGGGTGAGTCTGGGGGTTGGGGGCTGGTGCCTTCTCAAAGCAGAGAGGGTAGATGCTCTTGTGGGCTCTGTCCCCGCCTTTGGGAGCTCGCATCGCTACCAGGGAGACCCCAGATGTGGGCTTAAGCAAGGAGACAGAGGGGAGCGAGGGAGTTCTGCTGAGCTGTCGCTTCACGCCAGGTGCTTTCGAACAGTTATTCCCTTTAATTTTTACCACAACCTTTTGACCTTTACAGATGATGAAACCAAAGCCCAGAGAAGTTAAGCAGCCTTCCCAAGGTCGCAAAGCTGGTGAATAATGATAATAGTTATTATTTGTTGTGTGTTGAGCAGGCACACGCCAATTTGCTTTTTTAACTGCTTTATATAATTTCCTACTCAACACCATTCCTATGAAAGATTATCATCGCTTCTGCTTTGCAAATGAGGAAACTGCTAATCAGAGAGCTTTGGTTCCTTGATGAAGGTCATTTATGTAGCAGTGGTGGCGCAGGGACCTGAATCCAGAATTCTGTGGTTATAAATAAAGCTTGTACTTTGATGTCTGTGTCACCGCAGGTGGAAGAGTAGGATTCAGACAGAGTCCCGAGGTGCGTGTCTCATTCCATCTCTGGCTCCTTATAACCTGTGACAGCGCCTGCCACATCATTAGTGCTCAATCCATGTTTGCTGTGAAATCCAGCTCTGCCCACCCCACGCACGGCCCCCTGTGGCCAACTGCATCCTTTTCTAGCTCCTTGGCTGACCGGCCTCTCCGCTATCTGGCCTTATCCCACCTGCGCCTCCCGGCCTCCCTGACCTTGGCCTCCCACCACCCGGCGTCTGATCCCGCCCTGCTGTACTTCTATTGCGAGGCCGCCCTTTGCCCTCCCTGGCTCCAAGCTTTTGCTGCCGTGTTGCTCTGTATCCCCTTCAGCCCTGGCCTTCTTTCTCTGCAGTGTCTCTGACCAATCCCAGAGACTACCCCTCTCCTGACCGTAATCGTCTCAGTTTGTGCCATGTAACTGGGCACTGAATTAACTACTCTTTCACCTTCTACTTGTTTCATGGGCATGAATCTTCTCTCCAGCCAGCTTGTGGTAGTTGTGTCATAATGACCCCTCAGATTAATTTGCGCTTTGCACTTTTCAAAGCACTCTCACCTTCAAGACCTGTTTTGTGCTTCTTATGTCCATAGCAAACCTGTGAGGTATGATGGGAGGGAATTGTTATTTGCATATTATAGCAGAGAAAACAGATTCAAAGAAGGCAGATGACCTCCCAGGGTCATATAAGTAATTAGGGGCAGAACTGAGACTGGGTCTCAGGTCTATTGATTTTCTTTTTTTTCTTTTTTTCAGGCAGCACCTGCGGCACTTGGAGGTTCCCAGGCTAGGGGTCGAATCTGAGCTACAGCTGCTGGCCTACACCGCAGCCACAGCGACCTGAGATCTGAGCTGCATCCTCGACCTACCCCACAGCACACGGCAACACCAGATTCTTAACCCACTGAGTGGGGCCAGGGATCGAACCCATACCCTCATGGATACTAGTTGGGTTCGTTTCCGCTGCGCCACGACGGGAACTCCTGGCGTGGCGTTTTGTTTGCCATGCCTTCTGCAATTGTGTTTCTCCTGGGCGTTTCCCCTCTTGCCTTCAAGGGCTATCCAAGGCAGAGCACAGATGGTTGGGTTTTCAGGAAGCTAGATGGGTGACCTGGAGAATGGTGGAGTGGCCCAGATAGCACTCTCAGGTGCTTCTCGGGGTGTCGGTACTCTGGGTTGTTACTGCCTGAGGGGGTTCTGTCTCTGAGAATTACTGTTAAAGTAATGTTAAACTAGAAGCATTGATTTATTTTGAGTGATCAGAGCGTTTTCTCCTGGACACACGGACCTGTTGGGGCAGGATTCGTGGTGCTGGCCTGTGCGATGGCGTGATGTTTGGAAGCACGCAGACCAGAGTTTAAAATCTGGCCTTGCCTTTGTGTGTTGGCTTCGTGGCCCCGGGCAAGTCCTTATCAAGCTTAGGGCTCTGGCGAGAATGTGCTTAAGGGCCACCTAATGGCCCTGGATGAAAGGAAGTACCTGTGGGTGGATTTTATTGTCAGTGTGGCTCTAAGGCATGAGGAGCCTGTGGAGGAGGTGCCTGTGGCCCTGGCAGGTTACTCCCTGTGGCGTGAGTGAGCTCGGGGCTTCAGTGATGACGTGTCTGCTGTATCGGAGCCTTATGGCTGAGCGTGAAAGCTGTGCCCAGAGACTCTGGCCTCCAGGTCTGCCTCCCAAGGGCAATGAAAACAGCATGTGGGCTGCTGAGGCCTGGCCTCCGTGTCAAACTTGGGGAGTAAAGTCTTTTATGTTCTTCTGAAAGACGTGGGCATCAGAATTGTTGCTTCTGAAAGGTCAAGAACCCAGTTATTGTTGAGGGAGTTTAGTTAGTTCGGAAACCAGATATTGCTTCCGAGTTTTTTGTTAATTACTTCTCTGTTCCTCTTGAACCCCCACCCTTTCCCCGAAGAAAAATAAATCAGATTCAGGCCTTGAGTGAGGCGTGTATTTTTGGTCTCCCTGGCCACTCAGACTCTGACTCCCTACGCAGACAGCTCCCACCTGCTGCTTCAGGGGAAGGCGTGCATCCTGCTCTCTGCCTGTGACCTGCTCTAGGGGAAAGGGAACAGGTACACATGGACCTGTTTAAAAGGGAGTTTGCTTTCTCATTAGCGACTTTACATGGCCTGACCTAGGAAACGATTTGAAAATGAAAGCAAGGCAACATCCCTGTTGCTGTGATGGCAGGACGGGAGGGCAGGCTTCCCGGAAGGTCAAGAAGGAGCAGGTGGATAGGTAAACTCCAGGTCGCTTTGAGTTTTTCCTTTCAGAGTATAATGCCTGAGACAGTCATCTTTTGAAAAAAAATTGATGTGAAATTCACATAACATTGACCATTCACACACATGATTCAGTGGTTTTTAGTGCATTCACAGTGCTTTACAACCACCGTCTCTGTCCGATTCCAAACCATGTCCAAAGGAAACCAATACCTTAAGCAGTGGTTCCTGTTGCCCCCAGCCCCATCCCCGTCTCCTTGCAGCTACCAAGCTGCGTTCTGTCTCTGCGGATTTACCTATTCTGGATATTTCTTATGAATGGAATCACATATTTGTGTCTAGCCTTTTTTACTTAGCATAATATTTTAGAGGTTCATCCATGTTGTAGCATGTAGAATAAAGCAGTATTTCATTCCTTTTTATTGGCAGTGTATTTATCCACTCATCTGTTAATGGACATTTGGGCTGATTCTGTCTTTTGGTTATTGTCAGGAGTGCTGCTGTGAACATGTGGATACATGTACTTGTTTGAGTATCTGTTTTCACTTCTTGAGGGGTAGATACCAGGGGTAGAATTGCTGGGCCATATGGTAATTCTATGTTTAAATTTTTGAGGAACTGTCAAACTATTTCCCATTAGGGCTGAACAATTTTTTACTTGTACCAGCAATACACAGGGAGTTCAGTTTCTCTGCATTCTTCCCAACATTTGTTGTTTTTTTTTTTAAATTTATTTTTTAATGATTTTTATTGTTTCTATTATAGTTGGTTTACAGTGTTCTGTCAATTTTCTACTGTACAGCAAAGTGACCCAGTCACACTTTTTTTTTTAGTTTTTTGATTATAGCCATCCTAGTGGGTATGAAATGGTATCTCATTGTGGTTTTAATTTGCATTTCCCTGATGACTAATGATGTTGAGCATCTTTTCCTGTACTTGTTGGCCATTTGTGTATCATCCAGAGAGAAATATTTATATGTCCTTTGTCCATTTTTAAAATGGGTTTCGTCTTTTTGTTTTTGAATTGTGTGATGGTTAATTTTATATGTCAACTTGGCTAGCCCATGGGATGCCTAGATAGCTGAGCATCCGTTATTTCTGGAAATGTCTGTGAGGGTGTCTTTGCCTCAGTAACTGATTGGAGAAGATCACCCTCACCTGTGGTGGTAGGTGCCATTCAATCTGCAGAATATGCCTGAGCGGGGCAAAGAGGGGTGGACGGGGCGAATCTGTTGTCACTGTTTGCGATGGGACACCCGCCTCCCCCCACACCCACACTGGAGCTGCTGGTTCTCAGGCTTTGGGACTCAGAGTGGGACCTGTGCCATCACTGCTCACACTCCCTCACCCCACCCCGTTCTCAGCCTTTGGACTTGGTCTGAATTAACCACCAGCAGTCCTGGTTCTGGAGATTGCAAATGGCCGACTGGGGGACTTTTTGGCTCACGTTCCATAATCGTGTGAGCCAGTGTCCATAATGAATCTCCTTTTTAATATGTCTACATATCTATGTGTTATATTGGTTCTGTCTCTCTGGAGACCCCTAATACAAAACTTGGAGTGTTTATATATATATGTATATATATATATATATGTATCCCCCCCCCCCTTTGGCTGCACCTGCGGCATATGAGCATTCTGGACCCAGGGATGAAATTGAGCGGGAGCTCTGACCTACGTTAATACCTGCAGCAAAGCTGATTTCTTAACCCAGCGTACCGTAGTGGGAACTCCGTCTGTATGGGTTTTGGATACTAGCTCTTTTATAAAAACATAAATTTGGGAGTTCCTGCTATGGCCCAGTGGGATCGGCGGCATCTTGAGACTCCTGGGATGCAGATTCGATTCCCAGCCTGGCACAGCAGGTTAAGGATCTGGTGTTCCCACAGCTGCAGCTTAGGTTGTAACTTCAGCTTGGATCTGATCTCTGGCCTGGGAACTCCCTATGCCCCAGGGTGGCAAAAAGCAAACAAAACTAAAACTAAAACAAAACGTGATTTTGGGCCAACCTTCCTTGACTTAAAAATTACTCACTAATCGCAGGTATAGACAACAAACTTTTGGTTACCAAAGGGGAAGGGGCAGGGGGAGGGATAAATTGAGAATTTGGGATTAACATACACATTACTGTATATAAAATAATAGGAGTTTCCCAGTGGCTCAGTGGGTTAAGGACCTGGCATTTTCACTGCTATGGCTTGGGTCACTGCTATGGTGGAGGTTTAATCCCTGGTTGGGAACTTTTGCATATGCTGTAGGTGTGACCAAAAAAAACAACAACAGGGTAAACAAAAAGGACCTATTGTATAGCACAGGAAGCTATATTCAATATCTTATAATAATAACCTATAATACAGAAAAATCTGAAAAAAATGTGTACATTGAATCATTTTGCTGTACACCTGAAATACTGTAAATCAACTACATTTTTAATTTAATTTAATTTAATTTTTTTTAATCCTTTTTTGTTTTTTCTAGGGCCGCACCCACGGCATATGGAGGTTCCCAGGCTAGGGGTTGAATTGGAGCTGCAGCTGCCAGCCTACACCACAGCCACAGCAATGCAGGATCTGAGCCGCATCTGTGACCTATACCACGGTGCAGGTCACGGTAATGCCAGATCCTTAACCTGCTGAGCGAGGCCAGGGATTGAACCTGCAACCTCATGGTTCCTAGTTTTATTCGGTAACCACTGCGCCACGTTTGGAGCTCCTCAGCTATACTTAAATTAAAAAAAAATCACTTACTAATCTTTCAGTATTCCTAGATCTTTGATGTCTCTCAGAAAGCTTGTGGTTTTCTTTTTGTCTAGAATATTCCCGTCTTCTTCTCTGGTGGCTAAAATTGTGATTGTTTTTCCAGGTCAGGTCAAATGTCAGCTGCCCTGCAGAGGTCCCTCAACCCCCTTCTCCTTCTTCCACTAGTTAGGCCCTCCTCCCAGGAGCATCACCGTCACCACTGTCACTTCTTCGTTGTCTGTGTGCTTCGAACCCCTAGGTCGTATTTCTGGAGTCGGGGATCGCGTTTGGATTCCTTTCTGTCTGTGTTGTCCAGCGTACTGCCTGCCATGTAGTGGATGTTAATAAGTGCTGAGTGAAACAGACATAGATGGGAATTTTGATGGTAGACTGGAGGCTTACTCGGCAGAAATGACGTAGAGGGGATCCATGGGGGGCTGCACTGTATTTGTTTATTCATATAATAAATATTAAGGCCTTATTGTGCACCAGGAACTCCGCAAGGCATTTGACATGCTGCAGATAATAAGAATAACAGTCCCAGAGTTCCCATCATGACTCAGTGGTTAACAAACCCAACTAGTATCCGTGAGGATTCGGGTTTGACCCCTGGCCTCGCTCAGTAGGTTAAGGATCCAGTGTTGCCGTGAGCTGTAGTATAGGTTGCAGATGTGGCTCGGATCCAGCGTTGCTATGGCTGTGGTGTAGGCCAGCAGCTACAGCTCCGATTCAACCCCTAACCTGGGAACCTCCGTATTGCCACAGGTGGTGTAGCCCTGAAAAAAACAAAACAAAACAAAACAAAGAATAACAGTCCCTATTGTCTTGTTTATTTTTTTTGGCTGTGCCTGCGGCATGTGGACGTTCTGAATCTAGGGATCAAACCCACACCACAGCAGTGACCCAAACTACAGCGGTGACAATGCTGGGTCCTTAACCTGCTGAGCCACCAGGAAACTCTGTCCCTGTTGTCTTATATTCAAGTAGAAAGATAGTAAACAAGTAGTCATTTAATATAATTTCAGGCAGTAATAAATTCTATTTTTTAATTTATTTTTTTCCATTTTTTTATTACTCAGATGAATTTACCACATCTGTAGTTGTATAATGATCATAACAATCTGATTTCCCAGGATTTCCATCCCACAGCCCAAGCACATCCCCCACCCCCCCAAACTGTCTCCTCCGGAGACCATAAGTTTTTCAATGTCTGTGAGTCAGCATCTGTTCTGCAAAGAAGTTCCGTCTGTCCTTTTTTCAGATTCCACATGTCAGTGAAAGCATTTGATGTTGGTGTCTCAGTATGGCTGACTTCACTTAGCATGATAGTTTCTAGGTCCATCCATGTTGCAAAAAATGCTGGTATTTCGTTCTTTTTAATGGCTGAGTAATAGTCCATTGTGTATATGTACCCCATCTTCTTGATCCACTCCTCTGTCGATGGACATTTAGGTTGTTTCTATGTCTTGGCTATCGCAAATAGTGCTGTAGTGAACATCGGAGTACATGTGTCTTTGCGAGTTGTGGTTTTCTCTGGATAGATGCCCAGGAGTGGGATCACTGGATCAAATGGTAGTTCTATGTTTAGTTTTCTGAGGCATCTCCATACTGCTTTCCACAGTGGTTGCACCAATTTACAATCCCATCAACAGTGTACTAGGGTTCCTTTTTCTCCACACCCTCGCCAGCCCTTATTGTTTGTAGACTTTTGGATGATGGCCATTCTGACCTGTGTAAGGTGGTACCTCAGAGTGGTTTTGATTTGCATTTCTCTAACAATGAGTGACGTTGAACATCTTTTCATGTGTTTCTTGGCCATCTGTATGTCTTCTTTAGAGAATTGTCTGTTTAGATCTTCTGCCCATTTTTGGATGGAGTTGTTTGTTTTTTTCGTGTGGAGCTGCAGAAGGTGTTTATAAATTTTGGAGATTAATCCCTTGTCTGTCGATTCACTTGCAAAGATTTTCTCCCATTCTGTGGGTTGTCTTTTTTTGTTGTGTAGGGTTTCCTTTGCTGTGCAGAAACTTTGAAGTTTGAGTAGGTCCCATTATTTTTCGTTTTATCATCAATACTCTGATAGGTGGATCTGAGAAGATGTTGCTGTTGTTTATGTCAGAGAGTGTTTGGCCTGTGTTTTCCTCTAGGAGTTTGATAGTGTCTAGTCTTATATCTAGGTCTTTAATCCATTTGGAGTTTCTTTTTGTGTATGGTGTTAGGGAGTGTTCTAATTTCCTTCTTTTCCATGTGGCTGTCCAGTTTTCCCAGCACCACTTATTGAACAAGCTGTCCTTTCTCCATTGTATATTCTTGCCTCCTTTGTCATAGATGAGTTGGCTGTAGGTGCGTGGGTTTAATTCTGGGCTTTCTATCCTGCTCCACTGATCTATATTTCTGTCTTTGTGCCAGTACCATGCAGTTTTGATGACTGGAGCTTTGTAGTATAGTTTGAAGTCTGGGAGCCTGATTCCTCCAGCTCCATTTTTCGTTTTCAGGATGTCTTTGGCTATTCTGGGTCTTTTGTGCTTCCAAACAAACTTTAGAATACTGTGTTCGAGTTCTGTGAAAAATGTCCTTGGTAATTTGATAGGGATTGCATTGAATCTGTAGATTGCCTTAGTAGTATAGTCATTTTGATAATATTAACTCTTCCAATCCATGAGCATGGTATATCTTTCCTTCTATTTGTGGCAGTAATAAATTCTAGAAAAGATGAAAAACCAGTACAAAGGGTTAGAGTGATGAGAGTGCTATCTTAGGTAGAGTGGTCAGAGAAAGCCTCTCATTGGATGAATCCATAGTGTCACTCCACCAGGGTCTGGACCAAGAATCAGAAGACCTAGGTTCTTCTGTTTCTGTACTTAAATTTTAAGGTTGGAGTTTCTTTGTGTATAAAATGTAGGCAGGAATCCCTGTTTTGAGATTATGGGGTGTTGTAAAGATTCAGTGAGTTAATAATGGACATTGAAAATGCTTTCTTAAATGGTCACAGCATGGTGCCTGGCTCTCCCTTTCCTAAGTCCGGAGGATGAATGAGCAGGGTGGGGGCCCTCCGGATGTTTTCAGCACCTCAAAGACCAAGGAACTGGCTTTTACTAGAAGCTGCCCTGTCACCTGATCTGGACACTGACTGATGCAGCCCTGATTCAGGTGTTGAGAATGAAACCCATGCTCCAAGTGGGGCTCCGTGTAAATTGGCAAAAGGGAAGAGCCTGGGGGAATTTGGAGCCTGTTTATTAGCTCAGCCCCCAGGAGGAAGAGTGCGATTAGCGTCCTGTGCAGTGAGGCGCTCATGTTTGTTCGCTGTCTCTCGTTCTCGCTCTCTCTCTCATTTTGGCTTTATTTCCTGCTATGTCTGAGTCCAACATGAAGGATTAATAGTAATCAGCAGCCCTCTAGAAACATGAAGATTTAGTACTTGCTTTGAGTTCTGCTCTTTGTTACACTGAAGAGAGGAGACTAAAACGTGGTCTGTATTCTTGTCTTTGGGGAACTTGCATGTCAGATAATTTCTTAACTAGTTAGAGAGCAGCGAAATATAAAACAGAGCAGGAGAGAATAGTGTGGCCTGCAGTAATCCAAGGAGACTTTCTGAAGGAGATGGTGCTTGGATGGGCCAGCCCGGAGTATAGAAAGAGTGGATTTAGATTAGTGCTTCTTTTTCATGCTTCTTTAATGAAGTCTTTTTCTTTCTTTTTATTTTCTTTTTAATTTTTTAAAATGATTTTTATTTTTTCCGTTATAGTTGATTTACAGTGTTCTCTCAATTTCTACTCTACAGCAACGTGACCCAGTCTCTTTGGAACCTTATCCTCTGTCCTGTTCCATCACAAGTGACTGGATATGGTTCCTTGTGCTGTACAGCTGGATCTCATTGCTTATCCACTCCAAGTGCAATAGTTTGCATCTGTTAACCCCAGACTCCCAGACCATCCCACTCCCTCCCCCTTGGCAACCGCAAGTCTGTTCTCCAGGTCCGTGATTTTCTTTTCGTTGGAAGGGTTCATTTGTGCCGTATATTAGATTCCAGATATAAGTGCTATCACATGGTATTTTTGTCTTTCTCTTTCTGACTTACTTCCCTTAGTATGAGAGTCTCTAGTTCCATCCATGTTGCTGCAAATGGCATTATTTCATTCTTGTGATGGCTGTGTAGTATTCCATTGTGTGTATGTACCACATCTTCTTTATCCATTCATCTGTTGATGGACATTTAGGTTGTTTCCATGTCTTGGCTTTTGTGAATAGTGCTGCAGTGAACATATGGGTGCATGTGTCTTTTTGAATGAAAGTTTTGTCTGGATGTATACTTGAGTGGGATAGCTGGGTGGTATGGTCTTTCTTTCTTTTTCTATATCCTAATGTGACTTCTATTCTTTTGAAATCCCTTACCTCTCTCTCTATTTTTTTTTTTTTTGTTGTTGTTGTTGTTTTTGGCCACCCCGTGGCATAGGGAGCTCCTGGGCCAGGGATCAGATCCAAGCTGCAGTCGAGACCTAAGCTGCAGCTGCAGCAGTGCCAGATCCTCAACTCACTGTGCTGGGCTGGGGATCGAACCCTGGGCCCAGTGCTCCCAAGATGCTGCCAATCCCGTTGCACCACAGTGGGAGCTCCTGAAGTCCCTTAGCTCGTTATCTGAATCTCATTTGTGCCATTAGCACATCTTGCCGTATTATAATCATTTGTGTGTAATATAGCAGTTAAGAAGACACACATTGGGAGTTCCTGTAGTGGCTCAGTGGTAAAGAGCCTGACTAGTATCCATAGGGATGCGGGTTTGATCCCTGGCCTCACTCGGTGGGTTAAGGATATGGCGTTGGTGTGAGCTGTGGTGTGGGTCGCAGATGTGGCTTGGATCCCGTGTTGCTGTGTGGCTGTGGTGTAGGCCGGCAGTTGTAGCTCTGATTTGACCCCTAGCCTGGGAACGTCCATATGCCGAGAGCGGGGCCCTTAAAAAAAAAGGAAAAAGAAAAAAAAAAGATAAGCTTTGGAGTCAGATTTTGTGGGTTTAAACCGTGGCTCTATTTACTAGCTGTGCACCTTGAGGCAAATTGTTTAACTCCTAAAAGCTTTGATTTTCCCACTGTGTCATGGGAATGGTACCTGGGGTTGCTGCGATGATTAGGGGATAATCGCTGTGTAGGTCTTGGCGCCGCGTCTGACCTGTTGTAAACATCCGTCATGTGTTAGCTGTCGCTGCTCCCTGTCAGCACTGTCCAGCAGGACGCTCTGCGGCGGTGGGACTGTTCCGTATCTGTGCTGTCCAGGCCGGCAGCCGCTAGCTAAGGTGACAGCTACTGGGCTTCTGCACGTGTGTTGGAGAATGGGCCTGATCACGGAAGGTCTTGACGCGGAGGGAGGCAGAGGAGTGAGTATAACTGGGGAGTTCCCCGGTGGCCGAATGGGTTAGGGATCTGACATTGCCACTACTGTGGCTTGCGTCACTGCTGTGGTGTGGGTTTGATATCCCTGGCCTGGGAATTTCTGCATGCTGTGGGCACAACCAAAAAAAGAAAAAAAAAAAAAGAAAGAAAAAAGAAGTAATTTGGCCTTTAGGTTAAACAGAATTACCCAGTAATTCCATAGTGACCCAGTAATTCCACTTTTAGGTAAATACTCCTAAGAACTGAAAACATACTTAGGCAAAAACTTGTACATCTATATACATAGTAGCATTATTCATAACAGCTAAAAAATGGAGATGACCCAAATGTTTATCAACTGATGAATAAATAGACAAAATGTGAAGTTCCCGCTGTGGTGCAGTGGATTAAGAATACGACTGCGGGGAGTTCCCGTTGTGGCTTAGTGGTTAAAAAATCCAACTGGGAACCATGAGGTTGTGGGTTCGATCCCTGGCCTCGCTCACTGGGTTAAGGATCCGGCGTTGCCGTGAGCTGTGGTGCAGGTCGCAGACATGGCTTGGATCCTGTGTTGCTGTGGCTCCGGCATAGGCGGGGGCTACAGCTCCAATTAGACCCCTAGCCTGGGAACCTCCCTATGCCACAGGTGCGGCCCTAAAAAGCGAAAAAAAAAAAAAAAAGAATCTGACTGGAGCAGCTTGGATGGCTGTAGAGGCATGAGTTCGTTCCCTGCCTGGCACACTGAGTTGGGGGTCTGGCATTGCTCCAGCTGTGGCGTGGGTCACAGCTGCAGCTTGGATTTGATCCCTGGCCTGGGAATTTCCATGTGCTGCAGGTGTGGCCAAAAAAAAAAATGTGATAGACGCATATAATTGAATATTATTCAGCCATAAAATGGAATGAGGCACTGATACATGCTACGATGTGGATGAACGTTGAAAACGGGCTGGGTGAAAAGGCCACATATTAAATACTTCCATTTATGTGAAGTGTCTGGAATAGGCCAATCTATAGTGAAGGAAAGCAGATTAGTGATTGCTGTGGGCTACCAAGTGGGGATAATGCAGAGTGACTGCTAAGGGGCATAGGGCTTCTTTTTGGGGTGATAAAGATATTCCAAAAGTAGATTGTGGTGATGCCTGCACAATTTTGTGAGTATGCTGAAAACCATTGAATTTCTGTACTTTAAATGGGTGAATTGTATGGTATGGGAATTATATCTCAATACAAAGATAATTTGGGTTTGCTAAAAACGACTGGCTTTCACACAGTTGTAGAAAGTTGTAATTTCTTTTCTTTTCTGATTGGAAGTCTGCCCCTGGGACTTCAGCCCCCAAAGGTGAGGACTTAGGGGCCCATTCCCCGTTTGAGAAGTGAGCCTGGACATGCTGTTGGGGCTCCCCGGTGGGTGGGCAGGCTGGAGGACGCAGCACTGTCCTGCTTTGGTTCAGGGGACGTCCCCTGCCTTTGGCTGGGATCGGCACGGATGAGTCACCCCTGTAGCGGGAGGGATGTGGGATGTGAAGAATGAGCTGTCATCTCTGTTCTGATGACATCTTGAGTATCACAGTCGTAGGCCAAATATAGGTGCTGAACCATTTGGCCTGAATTCTTCATAGAGAATCCCCTGGGAATCAGCTGAGGCCGTGGAGAGAGAGAGAGAATCTGAGCCTGTGGGAGCAACCAGGTGAGACCAGGTGAGAGATGCTGGTGCAGATGTTCTTTTTACCTTTTCGCAGATGAGCGGTTGAAAGCTCAAGGGAAGTAGACTTTCTTTTTCTTCATTCTATAAACGTTTATTGGAGGGTTACCCCCTGGCTGGTCCGTGGGCCACGTCTTCAAGGAATTCCCAAACACACCCAGAGGATGAAACAGACTTCTAGGATGTTAGGAGCCATCCAGGGGGGGGTTCACATGGGATGGTGCACAGCCGAAGGAGGGAGAGATGGCCGGGGGCTTGGTGATAAGAGAGGGAGCCTGGGAAACCCCCCTGAAGCCCAGGGCCAGAGGGCAGCAGGCACTGGGCAGGGGGCTTCAGGGAGGGTAAGGCAAAGTACGTTCCTGTCCTTCCGCTTCCTGTCCTGTTTCTGTGCCTGCTCACTTTTGCTCCGTAAAAAGCAGGCCTTTGTGCTCCTCGTCTTGCATGTCCCTGTTCTGGGCAAAACTGGAGACGCAGGCATTGGGAGACCTGGGCCCTGCCTCTAGAAGTGCTTAATGTGTTGGGGAGACAGACGTGGAGACAGGTGGCTAATGGCACGGACCAGGGTGTGTAACAGACAGGGACGGACTTGGCGTGTCAGACCGCAGACGGACCGACTCTGACTTGGGATTACCAGGCTGCTCTTTAACAGGCATCGAGACAGGGCCTTGACAGAGAAACTTCTCGTGGTCATTGCCAAGAGATGAAGCAGGGGTGCAGAACGCTGCTTTCTTTGGGTGTGGGCTGCTTTGGGGCCTTTTGCTGTGGCCTCAGATTTGATGAAGGACTAGAGGGTCTGTGTCTGGAAGGAGCTTTCTCTCCCTGCCACCCCTTCACGCAGTGCTGAGCTGACTGCAGAAGGCCTTGCCTGTCCTGCACTTGTTCTCTCGCTGTTTTGGAAAGCTGAAGCCTGAGAGGTGCCAGAGCAATGCCAGTTGCCATGGGGCCGGAAACAGGTGAGGCTTCTAGCTCTGCTTGAGTTGAGGAGTGAGGGGTTTGTTCTCTTCAGCCAGCCCAGGGCCTGCCTTTGCAGTGAAACTGGATAAGTAGTCCACACAGCTTGTTTTTCATTTGGGGCTATTTTCAGCCCTGGAGCCCAGCAAGGTGGAATGATTGAGATGCTTTTGTGGGGTTCAAGCTTTTGCCAGATCCTTTTTGCCAGGGTATGGGCCCAGCCATTTCCCAGGAGATGAGCTTTTCTAAACAAACAGTGCAGGAAGGAAGCAGAGTTTCTCCCCCTTCTCAGTGGGGAGTGTGGGAAGTGTAGTGGTGTGTGTTCAGTTTAATCTTCCAGCCCCGGTCCTGAATGGAGAGGCTGTGTCATTTGGAAGGTTGCCCTTGGTCTTTCTAGCAGTTTCGAGGACTTCATCTGGTTAACTCAGTGGCCAGGCCCCCCTACGGGAGGGGCTCTGTACACCTGCAGGCCGGGGACCTGAGCTTTTCTGTGTCTGTGTGTCTCTAAGGCTAGCAGAGCAGATGGCCTGGCCTCGCTGCCCTGACAAGTGACCCATCAGTGGTCTGTGTGTCGTCTTCCCGGGAGCTCCCTGTT